>NC_079493.1:120759728-122165027 GCF_030052815.1 Hevea brasiliensis
TTGATGACTTGTTTGATCAGTTGAGGGGTGTAGCTGTGTTCTCCAAAATTGACCTGAAATCAGGTTATTATCAGCTGAAGGTACAAGAGCAAAGTATTTCTAAAACTGCCTTCAGAACCCGCTATGGCTATTATGAGTTCTTGGTCATGCCATTCGGGTTAACTAATGCTCCGGCTGCTTTTATGGATCTGATGAACACTATCTTCAGACCATATCTCGACCAGTTTATTGTGGTATTTATTGATGATATATTGGTCTATTCGAGGAATGCAGAAGAGCATGATAGACATCTGCGGATTATACTGCAGACTTTGAGAGAGAAACAGCTATATGCCAAATTGTCGAAGTGTAAATTTTGGCTGAAAGAAATATCCTTTTTGGGGCATGTAGTATCAGAAGAGGGCATTAAGGTAGATCCAAGCAAGATTGAAGCTGTCCTTAATTGGAGGCCACCCAGAAATGTCACAGAAATTCGTAGTTTTCTGGGTTTAGCTGGATACTACCGTAGATTTGTGAAGGGATTCTCCATGTTGGCATCTCCATTGACCAAGCTGCTTAGAAAAGAGGTAAAATTTCAGTGGACGGACAAATGCCAGCAGAGTTTTGATGAATTGAAGAGATGTTTGACAGAGGCTCTAGTCCTGACTTTACCTACACCGGGTAAAGAATATACAGTTTACAGTGATGCTTCTCACAATGGGTTAGGTTGTGTGTTGATGCAAGATCGAAATGTCATTGTCTATGCATCACGCCAGCTAAAACTGCATGAGAGGAACTATCCAACACATGATTTGGAGCTTGCAGCTATAGTGTTTGCTCTTACGATCTGGAGACACTATTTGTATGGGGAAAAGTGTTACATCTATACAGATCATAAGAGTTTGAAGTATTTGGGCACCCAGAAAGAGCTGAATTTGAGACAGAGGAGATGGTTAGAGTTGATAAAAGACTACGATTGTCTGATAGACTATCAGCCAGGGAAAGCTAATGTTGTGGCTGACGCCTTAAGTCGCAAGACTATGGCAAGTCTACGGGTTACTCCTTTGTCTTTGGTACATGAGTTGAGATCATTACATGCCAGTTTAGAGATTAATGATGAGGGGCAGACAGCAGTTGCATGGCATGTACACAAGGTGTTGATTGATCGATCGTAATGGTCGCCGTAATGATCGTAAATATCGGTCGATGGAAGAAGTCCGACAAGGCAAGAAACCGAATTCTCAATTAGAGATGATGGTCTATTGCTACACCAGAGCGAATGTGTGTTCCTAATGATGTTGATTTGAGGCGATCATTTTGAAGGAAGCACATGAGTCTCCTTTGCCATGCACCACGGTGGCACAAAAATGTATAGAGGGCTAAAGGAGCATTCTTGGTGGATGGGTATGAAAAGGAATGTGGCGAATTTGTATCCAAATGCCTAACTTGTCAAGTAAAGCGAGCATCAAGTACTGGCTGGTTGTTACATCCACTACCCGATGCAGTGGAAATGGGAGAGAATAACGATGGATTTTGTGATGGGACTTCCGAGGACATAGAAGAGTCATGATGCGATTTGGGTCATTGTTGTGATCGACTAAGTCTGCTCATTTTCTCGCCAATCCGATGGACTACGCTTGGACAGATTGGCGGGTTGTACATTGATGAGATTGTGAGATCGCATGGAGTGCGGTATCCATTGTATCGCACAGAGATCCTAGGTTTACTTTTAGATTCAGGGTAGTCTTCAAAGAGCCCTAGGAACTAGATTGAACTTCGATCGCATTCCACCCACGCATGCATGGCCAGTCTGAGAGGGTAATTCAGATCTTGGAGGACATGCTACGGGCTTGTGTGATTGAGTTTGAGAGCAGTTGGGATATACACTTGCCTTTGATTGAGTTTGCTTATAACAACAGCTACCAATCAAGCATTGGGATGCCTCCATATGACGCTTTGTATGGCAGAAAATGTAGAACCCCATTGTGTTGGGATGACGTGGGTGAAAGAAAAATGATTGGACACGAAATTGTTCAACAAACTGAAGAGAAAATCAGGGTGATTCGAGATCGACTTAAGACTGCATCAGACCGTCAGAAGTCGTACATTGATCTGAAGAGAAGGGATATTGAGTATGCAGTGGGTGAGAAGGTTTTCCTCAAAGTTTCTCCTTGGAAGAGAATTATGAGATTCGGCAGAAAGGGGAAACTGAGTCCTCGCTTCATTGGGCCATACGAGGTTCTGGAAAGAGTGGGTCCTTTGGCATATCGGTTGGCACTACCTCCAGAGTTGGAAAAGATACATAATGTCTTCCATGTGTCTATGTTGAGGAGGTATCGATCAGACCCATCTCATATACTACCAGTAGAAGAAATAGAAGTGAATCCAGACCTCACATATGAAGAAGAACCCATAAAGATTCTGGCTTATAAGGTGAAACAGCTACGGAATAAGCAGATACCATTGGTAAAAGTGCTGTGAAACCATCATTCGGGCCAAGAAGCTACTTGGGAACGAGAGGAGGACATGAGGAAACAACACCCACAGCTATTCAGAGATTGATACCAGGTAAAAAAATTTCGAGACGAAATTTATTTAAGGGGGGGAGAATTGTAACACCCCCGTTGTATAGCCTGGTAGATTTCACTGTTCCGGTGACCGGTGTCGGTCCGGACAATTATTGGGATTAGGGCCACACCTAAGACAACTTGAGAAGCCATAAACATAAATAATTAGTAATGTTTAATTAGTTAACTACAAATAAGAAAAACAGAACATAAGAGGTTAAACGAGGCGAGGGTCACAAATGATGAGTGACCTCCTCGGGAACGACTGTGAAGTCGTTTTAAACTCAAATTTCGAACCGTAAAAAGTGACGCTGCGGTCCTTAGGACCCTTATGAACACAGTGGAAAAGAGAAAATCACGAAAAAGAACTGTTAAATTAGTCAAATAATTAGGTCAGCGAGCCGGAAGAAATATTGAATTATTTACAAACCGGGATGAACCGGTGAGGGGCAATTTGGTCAATTGACCCCGAGAGCTGACTCCTGACATAACTGTCAAATAAAATCAGAGAAAAAAAAATTTCGGAATCGAGAATTAAATTAAAGAACTAATAGAAAAAAAAATAAATAGAAAAAAAAGAAAAGAAAAGAGGTTGGAAAAGTCAAAGGGATGACATCATGTATGATGTCATAAAGGTTTAATTTAATTATTTTATTAATTTGGGAATTTTGGTCTTCAAAAAGGGATAAAGATGAAAAAAAAAAAGAAAAGAAAAACAAAAAAAAAAATCACTTCTTCTTCCATGTTGTGCCGCCCCATCTTCTCCCTCTCTTCTCCATGAAAATTTCTTCCATTAAGCTTACACTTAAGCTTAATTTGCTCCACTTAATCTTCATAAATCCCATAAAAACCTTGTTAGACCCTGCAATCTCAACTTAAGCACAAGAAAGAAAGAAGAAAGAAGGAGAGAAATTGGAGAATTGGCAAAATAGTTGAGGTTAGTATGCTAACTTACTATTTTTCCATTCAAATGCATGTTTAGGTAATTAAGTGAGCTTAGAACTTGATTTAAATGAAACAAATATGGGGGAAGAATTAAACTGAATTTTCGGGCAGCTTGAGAGGAGTATGGTTTGCATGAATATGATACAATTGAATGAGTTTAGAAACCTTACTTAGTTAAATGATTAACATTAAAATCATTAGAAGTAGTTAAATGCAAGAGTTAGTGACATTAGGGTTTCAATGCTAGGGTTATGAACCAAAATTTGGAGAAATGCATAAATGGCATGTTTAACCTATTGTGAAATGAAATAATGGTCAATTATGACCAAATAAGTTGTGTGGGAATAGTAGGAAATTAAACCAAATTCGTAGGTCAATGGTCATGCTGCTGGCAGCATGACCAAACCCACTTTGAAGGACCAAAACTCAAATTTTACAAGCCTAATTGATATGCCACCAATTGGAGATGAAAATAGACATAAAAGAGCACAATTTTCATTAAGGAATCATGGCCAAAAACTGACCAAAACTTGTGAAACAATTGACCAAAGTGAAATGATATCAGGCTGCCACTGCACTAAACTGACTAAATGAACAGTAACTGTTCATTTGGTCATAACTCGAGTTAGACAGGTCAAATTGACCTGAAATTTGGTCAGGGGTTAGAGGAGATATAGATCTAAAACTTTCATGAAGAACATCACCCCAAATTATGCCATTAACCCATTCAAATTATTGAGCAAAGTTGAATTATCAAACCTGCAACTCTGCAGATTTTCAGTTGAGCAGTAATATTTGGATGGCTATAACTCCTTCTAGAAAATTCGGATTTAGGCGATTCTTGAACCGATGGAAACCTAAGACATAGTAGAACATTTCATATGAAGAAAGTGAGACCAAATTATGAACTTAACTTGATCAAATTATTGACCAAAATTGGATCAAAATCTGCCAGAACCCAAAATTGCAGCATGAACAGTGCATGTGAACAATAAACTTATTTTGGCCATAACTTGAGCTACAAAACTCTGATTGAGGTGATCCAAAAATGAGAATACACTTAAGACAATAAGGAACATTTTCTATGAAGGAAGTTTTGTTAAATTCCAACAGTAGATCGACCAATGGAATAGTGCAACTTCGAAGAACCAAAACCGAAAATTGGCAATTTTGCCAAAATGACCTATGCTTTAAACAAATGACCAAAACCAACAAGTTTGGTGACCAAAATGTGGTATGTGGGTGAAGTTGGAGTTTCCATACCTATTAAGCCTTAGAAAGTCAATAATTTGACTTGAATAGTGCAGTGAATAGTAACCCAAAACACAAAATTTCGAGAACGTCGAATTTAACACGTTATAGCTAGGTAAATGTGAAGTTAAGTTTATTTTGGATTTATTTTAAGTTTTAGTACTGAAACATTGGAAAATTTCGTGTTTCAGTGGAAAAGAATACCGGGACAGAACCCGAGGAGTCGAGTCAAGGCCAACAGGCGACTCGTTTGAGGTTTGTGCACAACATATACTTTTATAATCATCTTTTGCATATCGTTTTGAATAATATGAAATATTGGATTATGGCATTCTTATGATGTTTGATCTAAATTGTTGAAAGTTATTATGTATATTTGAAAAGACAATGTTTAGCAAATTGTTAAGATAAGTTTTGAAACCACAGTGTCATGACCACATATTTGAACACCTCACTAACACGACTAGTGGGGATAATTAGTTTCGAATTTTGATTCCTTCTCTGGAGAAGTGTTGAGGTGTGCCAGTAGAAGATGATGTGAATGGATATCCATATATTTGAGCTAGCTAGCCTTGTGATATGATTTCTCTTTAGCCTCTGGCTATTGAGATTCTATTTATTTCGAATAGCGTGATCTAACTGTGGGTTTTATGAAATGTGTTTTGATACTTTGAAATGAACTTGGTTTACATGTAAAATCTCACAATGCATGATTGTATTTAATTTTCATGTTTAGCCAAATTTTTGAATGAATGTGCTTTAAGTTTTGCAGAAAGATTATTTTAGTATATTGTGCACCACTGAGTCCTAGTACTCAGCGATAGCTTTTATTGCTGTCGTAGATACAGAGACTAGAGGAGCAGCAGACTGAGCTGCTGAGGTGTGTGAAGTCATTAGCTTGAAGCCTTCGGGTATAATTTATACCCTAACTGTAAATACTTCTTTTGATGTATATATTGCACATAAATGTATGGACATGTAAAAATGAGTCTTGAGCAGCTTGTACACAAATTTGTATGAAATTTGTAATAAAGTTTAGTTTGTGTTTCTTTTGATATAAATTTGTAAGGTTGTGTATAAATTATTTTGTTTTTAATGAAATATGAATGATATTGATTGACAGTATTTTGAGAAATATTGAACTTGTGAATTTTGAGAAATTGATTGAGTTTGATTGTGAAACCGAAGTAGTGGTTGAGAAAAACTTTTAGAAGTGCTTTTTACAGGTATTCGAAGAACGGTTTCCTCAAAATACAGAGGAAACTCTGTCAAAATTTTTATAAAATTTGCGGAAAACTAAAATGGCCAAAAATATTAATTAGTTTGAATTTCAACTAAATGTTTTAGTAATACTTATTAGAAATGCTCACCACTTGTCAAAGATAAGAAAATTGTTTTAAAATCCCTTGTAGGGTACTTAATGAGTTATCGGTAGGTGAAGTTCGGTAGTTCATTAGGTATTCTACGGGATCATGTTATGCCTTACAGAGGGGTAAGGTGTGACAAGAATTGCTTAGCGCGTCGCTTTTGCCACGCGCAGATACTGGAGACATAGCTGGGGAGCCCAGCAGATATCAGACCGGATGAACTTTCAGAGCTGCATACTGAGTCCAGAGTCACCTCACATCTGCAGTGCACTTGGTAGGACATTAGGACTATGGGTGGCATTTTGTATTTTGCATTTTGTATTAGTTTTGATTGTAATTACAAACTCTTGAACTTATGTGATAATGTAAAGATATGAAATTTCATGTTATTGAAATTTTTTGTATATTATGTTGAAAAATGAAATGTTGAGAAATATTCATGAATGTGCTTCTAGTGATGATGTGAACAGAAAAATTTTGAAAATAGTATTGAGATTTTGAGATTGAGTTGAGATGTGTGTATAATGGAGTCTTGGATTTAGAAATTATATTGGAAGTGTCTTTTAAACAGGTTCAGAAGAACTGTTTTTCCAATTTATAGCCGGCACTCTGCCAGATTTTCTATAAAAATTGCGAAAAAATTCAAATTTATCAAAAATTGTAAATAAATGAATTAAAAGGGATAAATTATAATAGAAATATGAATTGGTGCTCCGGCACATTGAGTGGCATATCTTGCTCGGCTACACTGTAGACGGGTAAGGGGTGTCACACCCTTGATATCATCAATGGTGCAACCAATGACTTTCCTATGTGCTCTTAACTCTCTCAACAATTTTTGAACTTGTACATCACTCAGACTTGCACTAATAATAATAGGATAAGTTGAATTAGGTCCAAGAAAAGCATACCTTAATGTAGATGGAAGTGGTTTGAGATCTACCTATGGTGCTTCCTTCTCATCTAGCAAGGGTGGTTGTGCAACTTCATGTTTCAATTCTTCAACTTGCAAAACTTGCTCTCCTGCAACTTCTTGAGTAGTGTTGCACTCATTTCATATAGGCATTTTAAGGTAGTTTTGCATCCATTTTGCCCTTATATTTTAGTATATTTTATGTTTTTAGCTTTATTTTAGCTTATTTGTTAACTTTAGATACTTTATATTTGATTTTTGTAATTTTGTTATTTTTGATAGGTTTTTGTGGCAAATCGAAGATCAATGAGTGCATTAGGAAGTAATTTGAAGAAATTTGGAGTTCTTTAAGCATGGAGGAAAGTTGAAGAAATCCAAGCCTTAAAAGAGCAAGTTAGCCGAAATTTGCTTGAGACTTTGCTTATGATGTTGCTTAGGGTATGTCATATAAGCTTAACCTTAAGCCTGTCCAAGCTGAAAGTCAAGCACGGCTTAAATCTTACATATTCAAGCTTTTACTCCAAAACCTACCGAGAATTGCTTAAGATCCTGCTTAGGGTAAGCGGCAGTGCTTAAGGTGCAGCACAAGTCAAGCTGAAAGTCAAACATGAGCAGAAAAGTCCATTTTACTCCAAGTCTGCCGAGATTTGTTGAGGGTCTGCTTAACCCTAAGCAGACAGTGCAACCATAGGCCGAAATTTGCCGAAGAAGCTGCTTAGGGTAAGCAGTACCCTAAGCAGACTGCCCAAAACGTGAATGACTCTACTGACTTGGACATTTCTACACCTCATTTCCTACCCACTCCTTGGCTCTTATTCACTTTTAGGGCAACTTTTTGGGACCATATAAATTCATCATTTTCTAGTTTTTGCCATAAGAGGAAACGGGAAGAAACAAAGAAAAGAAAAAAAATTATAAATAGAGAGAGGAGGAGGACGCCATTTTTCTGAGGGAGGAGCTGCTGCAACCATCTTTTGGAGATCTAGAAATCAGAGTTTTGGGTTCTTCTACCTGGATTTTTCTATTTTTAGTCCTCTTATCATGTTTTTCTTTACTTTTCCATCAATCTTCCTTGTAAATACCAACATGAGTGAGTAAACTCTTTGGATTTCAGAGTTAGGGAAACATGTTTTAGATAAATTTGTGGATTTGGACTGGTTATTTCCATATTTTATATAAATATGAGTTTTGATTCTTTCCTTGTATGCTTGATTTACTTACCTAATATTGGTACTATTGTGTTAATCTTTGATTGAAGGACCGAAAGGTGAAAGTCATTGATAGATAATCAAGGATTGGAACTTAAAATTACCTAGATTTAGAAATAAACTAAGATTTTAAGAGGAATTAATGATTGGTTACAAAACTTAATGGGTTTTAAAGTAATCAAATAACATACGAAAGTAGGTTTGGTTATTTTAGAACACACTTTGGTTTGCTTGAAAAAGATATTAAAGGAATTTAGAATCAATCACCTTCAAACTCTATTTTTCCCTAAAAATTGGAATACCCAAGACAAATCTCAATTAATTTATGTATAAACCCCCAACTCTGGAATCACTTTTAACATAATTAGACTTTGATTTAAATTATCCGTTATTAATTTAGTTTAATTGCAAACTAGATTTGGAATTTATTTGCTTGCTCTTTACCCATTCCAATTAGATTAATCAATTTACTTTGCTCATTTATATTTACCAATTATTCTTCAATCATTAGCCCAAATAATCGTTTCATTTATGGTTTGGTACTCAAACGACAAATCCCCGTGGGAACGATACTTGATTCATCACTCTATTACTTGAGACGACCCGTATACTTGTGGATACGCCCATCAAGTAGCCTCCAAAATTTGAGCAAAAGTTGCAACTTCAGGATTTTCATCCTTTGTTGATTTACTATGTACCAAACAATTCTCCAAAGGGTCCTCAGGATATCTTTTCCTAAATTCTTCTTCCACAATCTCATCAATAACATCTACTCTTAAACAAGGGTCAACTTCATGATGTTTCTTCAAAGTTTGATTCAAATAAAATTCCACCTCCTCTTGTCCAACTTTTAATATCAATCTACTATTCTTCACATCAATTATAGCCGCTGCTATGGCTAAAAATGACCTTCCTAATATGATAGGTATGTGAATATCCTCTTCCATTTCAAGAACCACAAAATCCACAGTAATGAAAAATTTTCCAACCTTCAATGGCACATTCTCCAAAATTTCTACTGGATATTTGATAGATCTATCAGCTAATTGCAAAGAAATGGTGGTGGGCTTCAATTCTCCTACCTTCAACTTTTCACAAATAGAGAGTGGCATCAAACTTACACTAGCTCCAAGATCACACAATGCCTTTTCAATACTTGTCTCTCCAATGTGACAAGGAATAGATAAACTTCTTGGATCCTTCAACTTAGGGGGAAGCTTATTCTGTAAGAGAGCACTACACTCCTCTATTAATGCCACAGTTTCATAATCTTCTAATCTCCTCTTTTTTTTACAAAATTTCTTTTAGAAACTTAGAATATGAGGGAATTTGAGAAATTGCATCTGTAAATGGAATGTTAATGTATAACTTCTTCAAAACTTCTAAAAATTTCCCAAACTGCTTATCTAGCTTTGCTTTTTGAAACCTCTGAGGATATAGCAATGGTGGCTTGTATGGTGGTGGAGGCATATACTTTTCCTCTTTTTCTTTTCCAACTTCCTTCTTTTTGTTTGCTTCCTCGTTAACTTCATCATGATTTGAAGTAGATTCATTCTTGTCTTCATCTTTTTTATTCTTTTCCTCTTCTACCTTATCTTTCTTTTCATCTCTCATAATTTTCCCACTCCTTAGGATCACTGCCTTGTAATGTTCTCTAAGATTCTCTAGCTGACTTGGAAATTTTCCTTGTGCTTTGCTAGAAGAACTTGCTTGTTGAGCTATTTAGTTTTCCAACATCCTGTTATGAGTGGCAAGCTGATCCATGCTTGAAGTTAATTGTTGAATCATTTCTCCTTGTTTTTGTTGAGCAGTTAAGAAATTCTCCATCATAGATTTCAAAATTGAATATTGATCCGATGACTGAACTGGTGGCTGTGGAACAGGTGCATTTTGATTCCTTTGTGGTAGAAATCCAAGTGGTACTCTGTTTTGCTGAAAATTCTGTTGTTGTTGCTGAAAATTAGGAGGTTGTTGATAATTTTACTGCTGCTGTCCTTGTCGACCTCCCTAAGAAAAGTTAGGGTGATTTCTCTATGCTGGATTATATGTAGCCGAAAAGGATTACCAATTGGCTTCTAATTATAATTCCCAACAAAATCAACTTGCTCATTTCTAAACTCTTGCCCATAGGAAGGAAAATCATTGATATAATGCGTATTTCCTGCACCAACATCTTCTGTATGACTAGATCCTCCAATTGAAGAATCAACCTTCATGCTTAACTTATCCATTTTTCTCATTAAGGCATCAAATTTGGCATTGAACATACTCATGGCATCTAACTCATATACACCAGCTAATGGCTTCTTCATTTCATTTCTTTCACAGCTCCATTGATAATTATTGTATGCAATTTTATCCAATGCTGATTAAGCTTCATCTTCTGACTTCTCCATAAGATCACCTCCTGAAGATGCTTCAATTATACTTTTAATTGCTAGAGAAACACCATTGTAGAAATGTTGAACTAGCATCCATTTAGGGATTCCATGATGTGGACATCTCCTTTGAAGATCCTTATATCTCTCCCATGCTTCATAGAGACTCTTATCATCCCTTGGTCTGAAAGAAGTTAATTTATTTCTCAATTTTGTAGTTTTGCTAGGAGGAAAGTATTGAGCCAAGAAAGCTTGTGACAACTCATCTCAAGTAGTTATTGAACTCGGAGGTAATGAATGCAACCACTCCCTAGCACGATCCTTCAAAGAAAAAGGAAATAATCTCAACCGGATGGCATCATCTGACACTCCATTTATCTTCAGCATGTCACTAATCTCAAGAAAATGTGCAAGGTGCACATGTGGACTCTCAGTAGGACCTCTCCCAAACCATGATTATTGAACCATTTGGCAAAGTGAGGGCTTCAACTCAAAGTTGTTTGCTTCCACTCTAGGCCTTGTAATACTTGGTCTAAAATCTTCAAAACTAGGAAAAGCATGATCCTTAATTGATCTGTTGTTGTTGTTTGCCATAGCTTCTATCACTTGTTGCTCTTGCTGTCTTTGAATTTTGAGTTCAGCTTTTCTTCTTTTAGACTCTGCTCTCAAAGCTTTAGCTGTCTTTTTAATCTCAGGATCAAAAATTAAATCAATTTCTGCACTTTTTGCTCTTCTCATATAAAAGATATGTACCTAAAAAACCAAACAAGAAAATCTCAAAGTAAAATGATAAAGAAAAGAAATTAAAATAAAAAATAAAATGCCCAAATTAACCAAACAATCAATTGTCTAATATCAAACAAAATTAAATCCCCGACAACGGCACCAAAAACTTGATGCGTACTCCGCAAGTATATGGATGTTCAAGTAGTAAATAAAAGATATCGTCCCACAGAGATTTATTGTTTGAGTACCAAACTATAAAAGTAACGATTATTTGGGCTATCGATATTGTGTGCCAAAAAGTAGAGTAAGAGATGCAGCAAATTTAATTGGAAAAGTAAGGAAATTATAATAAAATGAGCAATTAAATTTCTAAGTACTATATTAATTTTCTAAAAAAAATTCAGCAAGCAATTAAAGATTTAATTAATTAATGACAAAATTGATTCCAAAGTTGAGGTTCATGAAGTAGATTTCATTGGGATTTGGATGGGCAAAACCAAGATTAAGGAAAATACAAGTTTGAAGGAAGTTGATTCTAATTTCCTTTAATTTCTCTTTCAAGCAAACTAAAGAGTGTTTTAAAGGAAATTAAACCTATTCTCATGCGATATTTAATTAACCAAAACCCTTTAAGCACTTTAATCAACTTGAAATTCCTCTTAACCCACTAGTTTATTTCTAACACTAAGTGATTAAGTTCATTATCTTGATTATCTATCATAGATTTTCATCTCTCAGTCCTTCAATCTAAGATTAAGAACAAAACTCAAAGGGTACCAACAATGGGTATGTAAATAAGCACACAAGATAAGAATCAAGAATTATATATATTAAAATCTGTCTAAATCCAGTCCAAATCCATAAATAAAACTTAAATCATTACATCCAACTCTGAAATCTTAGTATCTGCTCACTCATGCTTGTATTTACAAGTATAAGATATGAAATAGAGCAAGAAAATATGAAAATAAGACTAAAAATAAAAGAACCCAGAAGAAGAGAATCTAAATCTCTGAAAATGAAAGCTGGAAAAATCACTCTGCAGGTGTCCTTCCTCCAGAAAATGGTGTGATTCCCTCTTTCTCTCTTTCTTTGATTTTTCTCTCCCTTTCTCCTTATGGTAAAAATGAGAATATGATGCTTATATATCCCCTCAAGGTTTGCCCTAAAAATAGTCTCTAAAGGGATCAAGACAAAAGGTGTAAAAGGTTTGAAAAGAGAAAATTTTTCCATGTCAGCAAATCTGCCAGCGTCATCACACATGCCTCATGTTGATTTAAGTTATTTTCAACTTGCCTCATGTTAATTCGGAGGAAGAGCCTTTAGATTCTGTACGACCAGCTACACGGGGCATGTTGAAGTCCTTGAAACTTTCGGTGTGTTTTGTTCCAAAATCTTTGCCTACACGATCCAGTGTTGAATCTACATGCATCATGTGGATTCTTGCCGGCTGACTCTTATCTTCAACACGGGGCATGATGAAACCCTTGAAAATCTCGGCTGGTCTTTTTTCCTTAGACAAATTTTCTTCATTTTTCACACTACTTTAAGCTTCCAAATACTTTGAATTTCTTCTATATGAACCTTTTTGTCTTTAAACCTTATTAAAACCTATCAAAAATATTAAAATTCCAAAAATCAAATATAATGAAACTAAAATTAACAAATTAACTAAAATATGCACTAAAAGCATAAAATTACTAAAGTAAAAAGGGCAAAATGAATACAAAATTATCCTAAAATACCTATATAAAATGAATTTATCAAATTTTAGTAAAACTTTTTGATTTTATTAATTTAATTCCAAACTTTCATGTCAATTTTAATTTTAGTAATTAGTTTAATTAAATAATTTAATTAATAAAAATAATTTAAATATTTTTTAACGATATTAATATTAGTCAATTATTTTAATTTTTTATCATGTTAGCAATTATTCTCAAATAAATCAAATAAAAACATTATTGTTTTGGAAATTATAATTAAATTTATTTTAGTTATATTATTTATTAATATTTAATGTTTAAACATTTGAATTTTTTTATATGTCTTACACCTTAAATTCCAGATAAAATAATAAGAAAGATGTGAAATAAAAGTATAATAAAAAGAGAGAGAAAAAAAAATTAAGATAATAGTTATTCAATTATTATATTTTTTTTTTTCAATAGGAAGTTTGTTAAAATTAATTAAAATATTTAAATCATTAGACAAGTTAATAAAATTAAATATATTAGTTAAAACTGGTAAGATATAAATGAAAAGATTTAAATAATTTGTTAATTGATGAGTTTAATTATTTTTAATTAAATTTATTTTTAAAATTAAAAATAATATGAAAAATTTATGATTAAATTGATAAAATTAAAAAATTATAGTTAAAATTTATAATTGATATAAAAATTTTGATTTTTTTGTTATTTAGTAAAAAAATAAAACAAATACTTGTATACACTTAATCAATCATATTATTTGTGAACAAATTTAATAAGATTTTTAATATCATCTATAATTTAAAAAAAATTATAAAAAATGTATACATTATGTTCGTAAACACACACGCGCGCGCGCGTGCGCGCGCACACACACACACACACATATATATATATATATATATATATTAAATTTTTAATAATTAATATTAAAATTTAGTTAATGCAGTATAATATATAAATATTTAAAATATTTTCGTATCTATTTTTTTATTATTATTAGAAGTATTTTTCATATCTACAGTAAATTTATAAAAAATGATAATTTCATTTTTCTTTAACAATTTTATATTATATGAATATTAATTTAAATTTAACTTTCATGCATATCAATATATTTAGCATAAATAATTTTACTACATATTTTTATTGTAATTTTATTGAAATATATGTTCATGGATGACATATAATAAAAATAAGTGAAATAATACTATTAATATCACAACAAATTCATAATCAAAATGAGATAATCAAATTCATATATTAATGTGATGCATTCACAATTTATGCTATTTTCACTTGTATTAGGGAATTAAATGAATTTATAATTTTTTGTGTAAATTTTACTTATTGTCTTACAATTTTAGCCCTTATAATAATATTGTCCATTAATTTTTTTTAATTAATATAAAAATATCTAAACATTATTTTATGTATAATAAAATATTTTTTAACTTATTTTTGTTAAACTTTTTATTAACACGTTGACCTGGCATTGTTAAAAAAAATAAAATAATATAAATATCATATTTTTCTATTCTTTTTCTGTCTTTCACTCTCTTCTATGTCTCTCTCACCCTTCTATTCTCTTACAGTATCTTCATTTCTTTCTCCTTCTTCCTCTTTTGTCTATATTTTCATTAAAATAATTTCTTATATATAATGAAATCTGTATTAAATTAAAAATTTACAATTATAATTTAAAATTCTTATAAAATATGAAATTTTGATCTTTTATTTGGATGCTTTTTGGACATTGATTTTATTTAACTTAATAAAATAAAAATTTTATGAATTAGATAAAAAAAAAATGGCATTTTCATTTTCCTCTCCTATTAAATTCCTGATTAGAAATTTTACTAAAATTTTATTAATATTTTTAAACTTTAATAATTTCACTATTTATAATCTTTTAATACAATTTTAAAATTCAGAAAAAGGTTAGGCAATAATATTCTAATTAGACTATTAGTTATTAATATATAAAATAATTAAAACTTGTCATAATTTGTGTATAGCCTTTTATGGATAATTAGTCATTTTTTTCTAAATTAAATAAATGAAGCCTTAGTTTTCATTGTTTCTAATTAAATTATATTTATATAATCCTAGTCATGTTAAAATTTTAATTATGACACTATTCATCTTCCAAGTTATAATAAAATTAAAACTAAAATTTATAATAAAATTTTAATTTTTATTAATTAATTTTTGTATATAATATAAGTTTATAAGAGTATTTTAATTAGTTTAGAAATTCACTCCTCATTTGTACATTTATACGTATTACACAAGATTATATAAAGATAAATTATATATAAACATAAATGGATTATATATTAATTGTATTTTTTATTTTTCATTTATTGATTTTTTATTTTAGATAATTACTTGATATAATATTTTATATTTAATTAAAATTAAATATAATTAAAAATTTTAAATTTATTCAAATATTTAAATTAATTTTAATAATAAAAATATAATTATAATTAATTTAAAAAATAAAAGTCATTTTTAACAAAGCTAATCATCCCTCTTCCTATGTTTATATATAATATATAGATATTCACATGTTTCATTATTGGTCGAAAATGTGAAGCTTTATATACTGAAGCTGCAGCGCAACAAATCATTCTTATCATTTCCTCCTCATTATATTCTTGCAGTCTGGAATCAACAAGATTGTTATATTCATTATTATCCAATGCTTGTCCAATTCGATCCTTAGCCTGAATGTTGATAAGTAAAAGTATTTGTTAATATTTTTTTTATCAAAATAAAACTTTAATCATTTACTATCATTACAATTATTTCTTTTCCTGCATATGATTAATGTAAAGGCTCTATATATTATGAGGGATCTAAACCAATAAATTATCTATAGTATACATAAAAATATAAATAAAATTAAAGAAATATGTTAAATTATTAATAAATTGATATATTTTTATATATGTCTAATTAATTTATTTAAATTAATTAAAGTATTTTTTATTGAGATGGAGCATTTTTCATTATTATTTTTTTATAAAAAATTAAATATTTGAAATTTCTATTTAAATAAAATCTATAACTGTGGGTATAAAACTAATAATTTATTATGGAATTAATATCTTTTAAAAGAATATATATGTGAGTTAGTGCCATACCCAATTAATAACGGTGTCACCTTTTTTATCTAAAGGTTTTCTTTCTGTAATAAATTCTAAAAGTAACACCAAAAGAATAAGTATCTGATTTTTCTGATACTCTTTGAATATCACCATATTCTGGACCTGTATAACTGTAATAAAAAGCTTAGTTAATTTTTTTAAAAAATAAAAATTTTCACTAGTATATTCCCTTAAAAGTGGTGTTTTCTCCGTTATTGAAGTGGCCCAACTGCAAGTGCACGGGTCATACAAGTAATATAGAAAAGATATCGTTCCCACGAGGAGTTGTGTTAATGATCGAATTTTTTATTTAAAAATTGACTAATTTGAACTATTTTTGAAATTAAAGCAATAAATTGATAGATATTAAAGTGTGAAATCTATATGTGCAAAATTAATAATCTATTCAACAATATAATGATTTAACTAAATTTGCGTCAAATTAAAATAAACAAATTGAAATATGACAAGATTTAAAAGGGCAAGCAATTAAATTCAATTAGAAATTAACAATAATAAAAGGGTGATTCCGGAGTTTGGGAGTTCATATTCAAGCTATTTTGGGATTTTTGAATTGATTATCCAATCTTATGGAATTTACGGGTTTTAAGAAGATTAATTCTTAAATCCTTTGAATACTTTTTCGAGTGGGACAAAGAATGCCTTAATCAATCTAATCCTACTTTCGTGGAATAAAAATTAATCAAGACTCATTAAGTTCCTTAATTAATCTGTAAATCCTCTTAATCCTTATTCTATTTCTAGATCTAAGTTAATTAAGTCCAATTTCTTGATTATCTATTACAAGGTTTTCTCCTTTCGGTACTTCAACCATGGATTAAGAATAATACTTAATGGGATCCTACACTAAGCATGTCATTGAGCACACAAGAAATGAATAAAACTTCATTAAAACCACAAAATATGGATTATCCAATCAAAATCCACAAAATATCTCAAATATTACATCCCAACTCTAGAATCTAATGAAAACTACTCACTATCCATAATATTTACAATAAATTCTAAGTAAATATGGAAATAAATCTTAAATCTAAGCTAAGAACTAAGAAACCCAATATAAGAAAGGTAGGAAATAGGGAAGAAAAGAAGAAAACTCCAAATCTGGGTTAGAAATGGAGAGGTTATGTTTTTACTCTGTTTTCTTACTCGTCCCCTGCTGCTGCTCTTTTTGTCCCCTCCTCCCCCTTTTCTAAAATTAGATAAGGACATATTTATATCTTTTTCTAATAAGTAGCCCTAAAATGGTGTGTTTGAGGTGTAGTTTATATGAGGGAATCTTCTATCAGCTCATTATGAAGACTCTATGAAACTACATAAGTGGACTGCATAAGTTATGCAGGCCCTTATGCAGTTTTCGGCAGGTTTTGGGCCCTCTGTGTGAAGCTGCATAAGCAATGAGTAAGTCTGCATAAGTCATGTAGTGACTTATGCAGATTTCGGCAAGAATGAAAAAATTGCTTCTTCTTCCTGTGCAGAACTGCACAACTTATGCGGCAAGTTATGCACAATTTGGCCACTTCATACTTCAACTTTCAAACTTGTTTTTGATATCTTTGGTTGTAGAAATCACTCCTCATTGGCAAAATTTCTTTTTTAGTCCCTCAAAAATACTATTTTTCCTACAAAATAAAGTAAAATTACAAATTAATCCAAAAATTGACAATCATGAAAAACTATCTAAATAACTAATAAAATTAGCTAAAAGTGACTAACAAATAAATAAAATGGCCATGAAATTAAACCTAAATGACTATGCAAAATACATATATCAAATACCCCCAAACTCAAATCTTTGCTTGTCCTCAAGCAAACTTTAAAATATAATGCAATTTTTTAGGGGTGCCTTGTCCAAAGAGCTATGAAAATCACCTGTTAAAGTAACTTAACATACCTTTAGCCATACCAACAATCCATATACCCATCCTTCAAGATGCAAAGAATCTATTGCTTATCCAAGCTTTCACCGCTTAGCCATCAAGTCAATTATCATCCAAAATTCCCAAACCAACCAATCAAAAGAGAGAGTCATGCTCAAAAGGAATTCTAGAACAATCAATAGCCAAAGTGTCTCTATATAGAATGATGGAATTTAATGAGTGAATGAATTAATTTCCAATCCCATAGGCAAATTCCCTACTCCTATCTCCACTAATGTAGTAAGTACTATCAAGAGATCAAATGTCTTTTTAAGAATGTAATGGGGCTATAGGGTTCAAAATGAGGTTAAGAAGGAAAAGGGTAAAAGGGATTCAAAGCATGAGAATATTTTCAATCTTGAAAACATAAGGTACACTTTTTTATATATATATATAAAGAGGAGAGAGATACACAATGAGAATTTTTTGCAAGTGCTAGCATATTTTACAAAATACATAAAATGGAGGGACACTTTGATACTTTAAACTTGTATCTTGTATTTTCTCTTGATGATTGTCCCTAAAAATGCCACCCCCAAACTCATTTCCTTTAATTACTTTGGGTGGATTTCTTTCAATTTGAATGACAATAGTGAAAAGCACATATACTAGCACTTTTACAAGATGACAAGCATTTCTTCTCCCTTTCATTATTATATATTTTTCTCTTTTTTTCTTTTTTTTTTTATGAATATAAAGTGTACCTAATATTATAAATAATTATTCTCATAAAAAGGGTTGGAGTGTTTGGTTCATTGACTAGGTAGCAATAAGGGTTTCAAGAAAAATTTGAATACAAAGGCTCAAAGGGGTTTACAAGAGTTAGTTATAATAAAGGGAAGGTTAAAAGTTTAAAATAAGAGGTTTGCAATCAAAGAATGCCTAATCATCTCCCTTTTCAAGTACAAGCTAGTATTTCGCCTTGAAAGGTTTAGAAAATTTATTCTAGGATTGGTGAGACATCACTTGACTACCTTTTATCCAATAACTCCCTCTAAACACTCCAATCTCTAAAGGACTAGTTGGATGGCTTTTTGGCTACGAAGATATAGGCAAGGGATAAACACTTCAAAACTTTGCATCTCTTAGGAAACTTTCAATCCACAAACCTAACTTAAGGTAAGTCAAATCACTCTCATAGGCAACTTGTCATTACTCAAGGGATTTGGCAAAAGATTTTATTTCATGATGCATGATTCCTTAAAATGAGCAATGCATTAACTAAATGGAAGAAATCTATTTGTGTGCAATGTGTACAATTTCTAAGTGATATATAATGTGTATGTGAATGTGTTATGTATATGTATGTATGGATGTGTATGTAAAATATTTACAATATATATATATATAAATAGAATGGGATGAGATGTTCCTATACTCAAAATGTGAAAATGTAGTAAAAATCAAAATGCACACCCCCAAACTCAAAATTGGACATTGTCCTCAATGTCTAAGGCAGTGCAGCATGAAAACTCAAAGCAAAGAGGAATAACCAGGAATAGTTAAATTTAAAAGCAAAAAGAAAGAGTTACTTGGTATAGAGCAGTGTTTTAGCATCTAAAATGTGAATTCAAAAGATGATGGTGATGCATAAGAAAGCTGCACAAGTTATGCAGAATAAATGTTTTGCAGAACAGGTGCATAAGGAGAGTGCATAAGCTGTACAGTATTGCATGAGTTGCATAAGGGACTGCACAGGATATGCAGAACATTTGCATAAGGAGTTTCACAGCCTATGCAGTATATTGAAAAGCTGCAGCATAATGATATATCAAGGAAAAACTTGAAAACACCTACAAAGGTATGTAAATATATACAATGTATTGACAAGTATGCATAAAGGGGCAGCAAAGGCAATGAGAAGCAATGAAAAACCAATAGAATAGCCATCCTGTCGACACCATATTTTGGCCGATCCCCAGAATCAATAAACTTCGAAACCGATCCCCAGCACTAAGTCTCTCCTTGCCATTTAACCACATTTCCGATCTCTCTTCACAGAGAATTGAATCAATGCTAAGCCCTCGTACCAGTTAAAGCCTCACCGGTCTATTAAGTCTCTTACCAATCTCTCAAACCCATTGTCGAATCTCCTGACCAGTCAAGTGTATTCCTGATCTCTTTTCACAAAAGAAATTGAACTGACACTAGATCTTTGTTACCAGTTTTATTGCCGATCTCCCTCTCAAGTTTAAGAATAATCAAAGGTTCTGTTCCGGTTTAATGATGATTCCGATCTTAAATGTTCAATTCAAATTTCCAAATTTAATCAAGTCCCGTTTAGCGTTGGTTCTCTACCGATCTCATGCTCATTGTGTTTTTCGATCTCTCACACTTAGGTTAATAATCACTTTCAGTTATTTCAACATACTCAGACAATCAAGTGTTCAAATAATTTAGAAATTTTCCGATCACAACTATTCGTCGAACAAAAGAGGCATTTAATTTCATTTCATTCCAAGAATTTGTACAAGTCATTCAGCTGGAGGATCGCCCCCAGCCTGATCTACATTTTGTCCATCTCCCCTCTCACCCTCAACCTCCTCCTCACTCTCCTCACCTTCATCCTCGGGAGCCAGGTTGGCCATCCAGGAGAAGTCCTCCTCAGGGTAACGCTTCTTGAGCTCAGCCAGGAGATCTCTGTGGGCATTCACATAAGCGCCGGCCACTCCAGTCACCATCTCTTCTTCTTTCGCCTTGAGTTCCTCAGTAAGGTGAGAGATGTGAGCAGCTTCATCGGTCCGAAGTGCTTGAACTTCTTCCAGAACACGGGTTCGCTCGGCCAGAACACGAGACTGTTCGGCCAGCTTGTCTTCATAGAACTTCATCCGCCCCTCAATTTCACATATGTAATCCCGAGCGGATGAGAGTTGGGATCGGAGAGAAGACATATCCTGACTCATCTTCTCGACTTCCTTGCCCAGGCGATGAGCTTTCTCCCGAATAATGTGCTGGTTCACCAAGCACTCCACGTTCAGGCTCATAGATCTGGTCAAAATGTTATCAAGAGTATCCGGAGACAGCCTATCCCGGTCTTCCCGAAGGTAGATGGATGACCCCAGGACCTTAGCGAAGCCTGGATTTTCTCGAACCGTCCGGTTCTTCTCCAGTGAAGTAAGCAGGACCTGGGCGCCCCGGGAAAAGGGCCTCACAGGAGGCTAAGAAGGACCCCCTTCGGTGCTCGGAACAACTGGAGGAGGTGGAGGCGGCTCTTCCCGGAGAGGAGGAGATCGGATCGCTTCCACCTCGGGGATCGGCAGTCCCGAAGGTTGAGACGAGCCTTCTCGTATTTCCCCGGGCTCATGCCTAGGTGTCTGCATTTCCTCAGCTCGTTTCATCTCCCGTACCTTCCGAGAGATCTCCCTCTTGCGCTTCTGGTTCTCCTTGGAGGCTTCGTCTCTTGCCATACCTGTACAAAGAAGAGGTCAGTGAGATCGCTAAGGTCCTGAGATCTGAGATTTAGAAAATACCGATGCCGAGGTCAGAGAGCGCAAGCTCACGATCTTGGCCGGTGACCAGTTCCATTGTCCAGTGATGAAGTTCGGCAGTCACTACATCCAAGCAAGAGAACTTCTCTCTGCTCGCCTGTTCCTTCAGCTCCATCACCATTGCACCCTCTTCCCTATTCAACATGAGATGCTTCGGAATTAAGGGGCCTTGGTGTAGCCAGCTACGAGGGAAACCCTCAAAGCCGTTCGGAATTTTGCTTCTTAAAATGAAGAAGCGGTTCTTCCAATTCATCAGGGAGGATGGCAGATCGGTGAAAAGCCCGCAATGTGGCTTCTCTTGGAAAAACCAGTACTCGTCGTCCTTTCGACGAGTTAATCTATGCAGTTCGGCGAACACTTTAGGCATAGGACGGAATCCTTTAGCTCGGCAGAGGCCTCGGAAGGCTACTAATATCCGCCACGAGTTCAGATGAACTTGGGAGATGCACACTTGGAAAAATTTTAGAACTTCTTTGAAGAAGTCATCGAGAGGGAACTGCAGCCTGGCTTTTAATTGTTCCTCGTAAACCATGATCATATCGTTCTCTTCAAAGAAGTAATCGGCTCGGTGATCGCCGTGACACCGGATGAGTTCATATGAATCGGGCCGGATGTTGTACTCCTGGCTGAACGATTGCAGGTCAGTTTCTTGCAAGATTGACTGCAGCTCGTCCATAGGAAGGTTCTCTCTCCCTGAAGAAGGCGCGTGCCTTGATGATGATGCTTGCCCCTGAGCTGGAACCGAGACCCTAGGAGGTTCGGGTCGCACGCTTGGCCCAACCACCTCTACTTCATCCGATGACCATGAAACGTGGACGGAAAGTGGGCTTGCTGCTCTCTGACCTTCGGCGCCGCTCATTTTCAAAAGAAATAAAGAACTTAAAGTAAAAGAAGGATCAAAACCCTTACCGGAGCTTGATCGGTGTCGGAAGAGCTTGAAAAATCGAGAGAATTTTGGAATTGTTTGCGAGAGACCGAAAATGGCATAAGAGAGCAACTGGCTAACCCCCACCCCTATTTATACTCGTCCGAGCATTTAATGCTCACGATGTTCCAGGCAATGCATCGGTTAGCGGGACTCGCCAGCTGTTCTGACACGTCTCTCGAATATTCCAAAATTACATAAAGAGATCGGTTAACTGGAGACCGGCATATTAAGATAAATATTTTGAATAAAGGATCAGTTAAGGGTTGTTCAGTTAGGAACTAGATCGGACAAATACATCAGAGATCAGAAAATAATCAATAAGATGATAATTGGTGAAATAAGATTTTTATTTCCAAAAGATCAGATTATATCATTTGGGCGATCTCTAGGGATCGGATTTTTTTTTCCAAAAAGTCAGATTACATCATTTGGGCGATCCCTAGGGATCGGATTACATTTCCAAAAAGTCAGATTACATCATTTGAGCGATCTCAAGATCGGATTACATTAAAGATCTGATTACTTCAAAAGGCCGATCTCTAAAGATCAGCGGAACATCCTATCTAAAGGGCCTATGTCAAAGCCTACATTGTGACTGATCCAAAGGGTGTCACCGACCCGAACCGAGCCGCTGTCGAAACACCCAATGTGGAGGAAAGCCGCTGTCGGAACACCCAATGTGATGAGAAGCCGAATAAACTTGGAAGAGCAACCGCCAAGGGTCGGCGAAACATTAGCAGTTTGCTCGGCCGAAATCGGTTCGCCGATTATACCGGTTGAACGACTCAAGATCGGCACGATCGAGGTCCACAATCCAGATCGGTTAATTGGTCCAGTTCTCTCACCATCATCAGATAAGGTTATCGCGATTATTCAATCACCGGGATCGTAAATTTTCAGTCGGGGAATAAAGAAGTCCATCGAAAAGGGATCAAAAGCCACAGTCGTAGCCGAAACTACTGCCGGAGCAGCTAGAACAAGCAAGGAGGGAGAGAGGAAAATCGAATGAGGGAAGTCTCTTCTGTCAGGGATATATATAGGGAGAAATCAGGCATTTATTGCTAAGCAGAAAACGAAGCGGACGCTTCGGGAATCGAGGGGAAATTAATGCTTTGACCGGACCGGGCCTGACTAAGGAAAGGATCGGAATGATAGAGATCGGAAGAGGGGAGACCGGTATGAAAGATCGAAAAGGGCGCGTGTCAAGAAGATCAGAAAGAGGGGAGATCGGAAGGCAAAGAGAATAAGACAAATCCCAATAACCGTCGTCAGAATCAGAACCAAGGTAGTTAAAGCGTTGCAGACGAAATCTCTACCGCACGCCTGAGAATCGCCCACAATGCTGACAGGTGCCAGAGTATGTCATGACAGTCCTGTACATCCCAATCTCCACCGTTGGTCTCACTTGCAAGGACGAGTCCAGAGCCTTTAGATCAAAGGAGAAGACGACAAGACCGGCGCCTTTTATTCCCAGCCCTTGGATCGCCCAGGTCAACGAAGTTTTGGACCGTCAGATTAGAAGAAGAAAAGGACAAGTATCCTGAGAATGATCTCGGCCGTTCATTTTGATTCGCCTTAATTCTCAAGCATCCAATCATGTCCTTTGAAATCTTGACCCTTCATCTCCCTCAAGGAAAATCCTGACCCTTCATGGAGAGCACCCGGTTCCTATAAATACCTGCATGAAAACTGTTCAAAAAAAAGGAGAGGATACGATAGGCAGTGACTATAGTGAAAGAACTCTGAAACTTAATTCAGTTTGTTACTCTGCTATTCTTTTGAGCTTTTATAAGAAAGACTTTTGAAACCAGTTTTCTGAAGTGTTTTCTAGCAAAGGGATTTTTGAATATTGAAACTTCATTTTCAGATCGTTCATTATCCTGTGGCATTCTCACTTTCTGTCTTTGTTATGTTTTATTTTCACTCCTGTTGTCCAAGCTCAACTCCATTCAAACTCGGTTATTTTGACCCGACTGCATTTTAGCAAGGAATTCTTCATTTCAAGGCGAACCTTAGTCCTCCAACTATCAACCTGCAGTCTTATTACATTCTATGATTCCGTAGTTAGTTTAGTAGACTCGGCTCCCTACAGGTGAGTGCTTATATTGCTACTTCATCAAATGCTCTTATTTATTTATGTATTTTATTCATTCTTTTTATGTTGGTAATGCTCCCCAAGTTTATACCACATTTTAAACACGAAGACACTCATTCTCGAGTTTACTTCTTTGCTAATCCGTCCATTCTTTGGTTAATCCTTATTACTTCTTAATACAGGAGTTCTAGTCCCTAATTGCGTAAAAGTAACTAAATAAAATGTAGGTAACTGTGTTTTAAGCGTTTTCTCGAAATAATAGAAGGTCTGCATAACAAGTCAGGAAAATAGTAAAGTATTAGGTCAACATAGAAAATAATGGGGAAAATGTCACAAAGCGAAATAAAACTAAATATTAGCTAAGTGAATAGAACAGATCGGATATCAAAAGGTAGTGGTTAGGCGACCACTCAGGAGGTCAGTAAAATTTGGTTTAATGTCCCCTGTCTAATTCCGAGGTGCCAAAGAAAAAAAAACCTTCTTTCTGGTCCTCGGTATCTTCGAATGTCAAAACCCTTAACCTTAGGCTTCCACAATATGTAAGATTTTCAAGAGGTCGGAAAAGTCCTTATCCGATTCCCATCAAAGTATAAAAGAGATCGGAGGAGAGTTCTTATCCGATTTTCACCTAAAAATTTTAACAAATAACTTAAAAGAGATCGGAGGAGAGTTCTTATCCGGTCTCAATTCAAAATTTTAATAAATATTTAACAGAGGTCGGAGGAGAGTTCTTATCCGATTCTCAACTCAAAATTTTAATATTTAAAAGAGAATGGAGGAGAGTTCTTATCCGGTCTCAATTCAAAATTTTAATAAATATTTAACAGAGATCGGAGGAGAGTTCTTATCCGATTCTCACCTAAAATTTAACAAATAACTTAAAGAGGTCGGAGGAGAGTTCTTATCCGATCCTCAAACTAAAAATTAATAAATACTAAAGAGATCGGAGGAGAGTTCTTATCCGATTCTCAAATTGAATTTTAATAAAATAGCTTTTTCGAACGAAACTAACATACAACAGTAACTCACTAAGGTTGTCTCATTTACTTATGTATCTGGGTAATCCAAATTAGTGAAAAATCAAATATTCCTTTTGTCAAAAGGATTAACATTTCCCTTCGAGCCCTCCTAACTAATTTACAAAGAATGCAAAGTTAAATCTACATACCCTTATTAAGGGACGAGGTGGGGTGGCTAACACCTTCCCCACCCGTTTACGGACCCTGAACCTAGAATCTCTGTCTTGAAGTGGTTTCATTTCAATTTATCTTCACAAATGGTTTTCTTTAGTTTCCCTCAAAATTAAAGTGGCGACTCCTCATTCTTTTCCACTTCGGTGAGTGATCGTCCAGGCGACCGCAAAACACGTTGCGACAGCTTGGCGACTCCACTGGGGACCATTTGACTTAACCCTGGTCTAGAGGTCTAAAAGTAGATTTAATTTTTCGATCAAATTATAGTTAGGTGGGCTCACTCGGCAATATTTTATGTGTTAATCGTTGATTATTCCTACTAACTGTTTCGCTTGTTTTGCTTGTTTTACTCCTTACAGTGCTCTTCATTTTTAAAAAAAAAAAGAGAAAAGAAGAAAATGGGAAAAATAAAATCCCCCTGAATCGGGAAGAGGTAAAGGTGTCCCTTCACACACTGAACACTCACACAATGTCCTCACACACTTCGGCCCTATACCCGGGCTTTCTTACCTTTTTAGGAAAGTAGGAGGGGGTCATGTAGCGGTACCCGTGGGTTCTACCCCGTTAGTATCCGTGAAGGCTTCTGCTCAAATTGAAACTCGTTCTATTCACCGTGATACCCGTGGAATTTTCCCGATAATATCATGGTTATAGAATGGGGCTCTACTGTTTACAGTAGGGGCAATTTGGGAACCTGTGGCTTTTAGAAAATTAGATCTCGAGCTGAACTATCACGATAGCCGAAAGCCGTAGTAAGCTACCTTATAAGATAGAACTATCCAATTAGGTAGCACTCATCCGGTATCAGGAGTCTCCCTATTCTAGGACAAAAGGGGCATACTTACTCTTACCCTATTCTGCCTCAGTTTCCTTTTGTTCGTTTTTGTGAGGGTAATCTTGAATTCTACTGAAACACCTACACATTTTCCTACTTTGATAAATGTGTATGTGTCACCCTGTCAACAGTATGATTCGAAATTACCCAAATTTATCTTGCTAACGAGTTTTTCCGCAGGCATCACCAAACCAAGAGTCTGTAAAAAGGATAGGCATCATTTTTATCATGGCATCCTCGAGTCAGTCGGCAGAAGAGGTTCAGAATGCTAAACTTTGGTCCAAATCAGCTCATAGTCCAGTACCCCCGCAAAATGATGTTTCCAAGGCACATGCTAGCTTACTACCTTCATTGGATCTGAATAAAATTGAGGTCAGAATGAACAGCCTCGAGGGTCTGTCTAATGGTTGGAGGTCGCTTCCCGATCAGGTCAAGGCACGATTTGAGGGGAAGTACGGGAGGATTGCGACCTTAATGCAAGTCAAGGTCCAAATCCCGGCATTAAAGGCCATGCTGTCGGTTTGGAGTCCTAAGTACGGGGTATTCTCTTTCAATGATATTGATACAGTTCCCACTATGGAAGAATATCAGGCATTACTAGGGATTCCTTATTCATCGCAGAATCGGATCTACCTACACCTCGAGCATAGGCAGACCTGGAAACGATTGGCACATATGTTGGGTACTTCCCCAGAAGAAGTAAAGTCAAAAGAAACTGTCAAAGGAAACACGCATGGTTGGTATTGGACACATCTCAAGAAGTGGTTAGATCAATACCTCCAAGAGAAATAGTGGGATCGAGCTTCAGCGGCACTCGCGTTGGGAATCTATGGCCTGATTTTGTTCTCGGGACCATTGGGAATCATAACCTGCAGCACGGTGGAAGTATTCTGGGCAATAGAAAGGCAGGAGGTCAATCCGATACCGGCAATTCTTGCGGAGACCTTATTAACCCTTACCTACTGCAGACAATAGGGCAAAGGGTCCATTAAGTGTTGTTCTCAATTGTTGTACCTCTGGATTATCAGTCACATGTGTCCTGTGGAGACAAAGGGATTGACTTGGTACCTTGACCAGCCTCCCATCGAGAAGATGACCCAATTAGTAATAAGTCCGAAGAATGAACAGCAGTGGCGGGAACGGATTTTGAGTTTCAATAGCCATGATTACTGTTGGAAGAAACTGTGGACGTCAGGCCAATCCGTTTTGATCAGCACGGGAGGTAATCAGTCGGTATCCCTAATTGGAGTAACCGGATACACAAGTTACACTCCGGCATTGGTAATGAGGCAGTTTGGCTCAACACAGTCCAGAATCAACATTGAAGAATACCACCAGGGTCATTTCTACCATGAGCTCAAGGAAGAGGAAGGGTTGAAAATGGCTCGCAGGTCTTGGGAAAACATCTCTCTGATGGAAAGGTTGCCTAAAGGTCCAAGTGCCACACGCGATTATCTTGAATGGAGGGCTGACAGGGACCGAGAACACTCAACTACAGAATTTGAAGACAGCGACCCTCGCCGAAACGTCCTATTAGAAGAAGCTGATAATCGTCTGGTTGACTCACTACAAAAGGCAAATACCGAAAACTCACAACTGCAAGAACAAATGAAACAGTTGAAGGACCAACGGCAGAACCTTAAAAGAAAGGTGAGAAGACTCAGGGAAGAGGCAAGGGCCGAAAAGATGGGGTTCGAAGAGCAAGAGGTACGGTGGGAAAAGGAAAAAGACTCTCTCCAAGCTGTGGTAAAAGAAGTAAAAGTACAGAATAGTAAGCTTCAGGAAAAAATGAAATACCAAGAAATACTCGTTGAAGAGTATAAACAAGAAAACAAAAAGAAGAAGCTCGAATTGAAAGAACAGGCACTACTCATCAACGATATCTTGAAAGAGTGTGCTAAGGAAAGGAAAGAGAAAGAAAGACAAGCTGCTCTCTATCAAGAGCTGAAAGAGAATGTTGACCAGCTGGAGAGAACGATAGCACAGGGAAAGCAAGAACTCCTACCTGAATCTGAGTATGCTCTAAAAGCATTCAACCCTGCCAAACAAGAAGAAAGGTTATATGAGTATCTCAAAAAATGTCATCTCATTATAAAGAACCTTCTAGAGCCTAGGCCGATGTAAAGAATACGGTGTACAAATTATTCAGTTAATGGAATGATTTTTGGACCATTGTTTAGCAAATTTGTGAATGAATAATATGACTCCCGTAGGAACTCCCTCGCTAGGGTTATATGAAAAATTGAATGCGCTATATGGACAGGTATCATAAAAGCGCATTCAATCTAGTCATTCACAGTCAGACTATCGAACGACGCCATGATAAAATTGACGCAATCATCCTTTCGCAGATTTCATTCTGGCTCCCAAATGCCACTGTATCCTTCGTCCGGACCAGGATTTTTAGTTTTTTTTTACAAAATTCGAAATTCATTAAAAACCTTTTTGCTCCTTACAGGAAATCAACATTGCTTCGAACAAGGCCAGTCTGACCAAGCACACGGTTCAACCCAAGTGAGTGTACTTAACCAGATCTCGAACAAAGAAGATAATGGAAGATCAGGAACAAGTACAGAACCTACAAGGGCAAGTCTCCGAGTTGAAGGATCAGGTCTCAGAACTTATGAGACTAATGAGGGAGATGTCCCAGAATAAACCTGTTTCAGAACCAAACTTGCCATTACCTCCTCCACCACCTACAACAAATGATCCGCACCAAGCTTCAACTTCTTTTACCTTTCAGTCACCTATTCCGGACCCGACAATCACTGTCAATCCGGCTACCATGAATAATGACCTACCTTACTCTCATTACCCAGCCGTTTCAAACACCGACCCATACCCTTCAATCCTAATCCCACCAGTACACTCCGCCCCTCATCTCCCAACTGGGGGAGTATTTCATGCAGTGGGAGGAGAAAATAAGACGAAAGAAAGCGAGAAACTATCTGCTCTAGAGGAGAGATTGAGAGCAATCGAAGGACTGAATATGTATGGTTCAGTCGATGTGGCATCGCTCAGATTGGTTCCTGATGTGGTGGTGCCGCCCAAGTTCAAGGTCCCTGATTTCGACAAGTACACTGGGAATTCAGACCCTCGCATTCACTTGGCCACCTATATCGCCAAGATGTCCGCCCTGACAGATGATGACAGACTGCTAGTCCACTTCTTTCATGAGAGCCTCTCCGGGGCAGCCCTGAGGTGGTGCATTCAGTTGGACAGGAGCAAACTGCGCTCCTGGAAAGATTTGGCAGATGCTTTCCTGAAACAGTATAAGTTTAATTGCGATGTGGCCCCCACAAGGAGGGACCTCCAGAACCTGGTGCAGAAAGACAGGGAAAGCTTCAAGGAGTATGCCCAGAGATGGAGAGAAAAGGCGGCAGAAGTACACCCCCCGGTGACCGACAATGAGCTATGCTCTCTGTTCATCGAGACTTTGAAAGCTCCTTACTTCAACTTGATGATTGGAAATACTTCCAACAGCTTCTCAGACATTATCCAGGCTGGTGAGAGAATTGAAGTTAATTTAAGAATGGGACGACTACAGGAGTTGGCTGAGAACCCTGCAAAGAAAGCTGCCAATTTTGGTAAGAAAAAGGAGGGTGATGTGCATTCCGTCACCCGGCAGAATAATTACTCCCCACTTTCCCAAAATAACTACCAGCCATATCCTTCCCATCATAGCCAAACCATTACAAACATCCCACCTCCTTTTCCAAATTATCCACACCCGCGCCCGCAGTATCCCCCACCAACAAATTACCAACCTAGACCGCCTCCTCCTCCTGCTCAGCCGAAACCACCACAAAACAACCCAAGACCCCCAAGAAACCCTGATCCACCTCTTCCCCTCCCGCTCAGTGAAATATACCGATATCTTGTCGGTATAAACCAGATAGTACCAGTTCCCCTAGACCCAATTCAGCCTCCATATCCCAGGTGGTATGATGCCACTGCCCGTTGTGAGTATCATGGAGGGGCACAAGGGCACTCAACTGACAACTGCGGAGCACTCAGGGGAAGAGTGCACGCTTTAATCCGAAACGGGTGGCTAAAAATTGAGGGAAATGGTTCCCTCCCCAATGTTACCTCAAACCCACTGCCCAACCATAATACGGGCAGTGGTGTAAATATGATAGAGCCTGATGGAGAAAGGCCGACACCGGAGGTAGACAAGCTGATTCCTCACTTTGAGGAAATTTTTACTGTGACAATGAGGGAAGGCTACCTTTGCCCTCAGATAACGGGATCAGAAGAAGGTACGGGGTGTCCTTACCATGGAGGGGCAGCTGATCATGAGCTGCGGGACTGTGAGGGATTCAAGCAAGAGGTTCGGAACTTGTTATCTCTCAAAATTTTGAGATGCCAGACAAGGTCGAAGACGGAAGTGGGAGTGAACACAACTAGATACAGTCAGAATGATTCTGCCTCTAAACCTAGAATCACCTTCTCACCCCCAGTAGCCTCACCGCCAGTAACGGTTATCCGAACTCCTCCTCAGCTCCCTCTCACCAATACTCACGCTGTTCCTTGGAACTATAATTTTCAAGTCTTCACTCAGGGAGCGTCGAAAAGACATCGACTCTAACCTTGCTTCACCTCCGGCACCTCCTAAACCATGCTTTACTCCTCATGAACACTTTAAGATGACTTATGCTGGACCCATCACCAGTGCTACTCCCTAGGTTAATCTTCAGCCCGTTGCTTCCACAAAATCCTCCTCGCTTGAGCAAGAAGTCGAGTTCATAACTCGAAGTGGGAGGTGTTACGGGAACGAAGAGAAAGAAAAGAGAAAAGGGAAAGTAAGGATGGGAGAGTCACTGAAGAATACTGAAGAGGAGGTTGAGAAGACAGAGGAAGTAGAGCCTGCCGGACATAAAGAAGAGGAGGAACTGCTGCTCCAAATAATGAAACAGAGTGAGTATGACGTGGTGGAGCAGTTGAGGAAGACACCTGCCCGAATTTCGCTGTTATCGCTGATCCTGAGCTCAGAAGTACACCGACAAGCCTTGCAGAGAATCCTGGATCAGGCCTTCGTAAACCCCGACATCACACCGGGGCAGTTTGAGAAGATAGTTGGACAAATCCGGGCATCCAGTTTTGTTGCTTTCTCGGAAGACGAGATAGACCCTGCAAGTTTAAGGCACACTAAAGCTCTGCATGTGACTGTGAAATGTAAGGGTTGTATAGTAGCCAAGGTCCTTATTGATAACGGATCGGCTCTCAATGTACTGCCTAGTGCTACCTTGGCTAGGTTGCCAGTTGACCAATCAGATATACGTCAAAGTGTTATGGTGGTAAGAGCCTTTGATGGTACCAGAAGAGAAGTATTGGGAGATATTGACTTGCCACTTCAAATTGGCGCATGCACCTTCAACGTCACATTTCAAGTTATGAATATTGAACCGGCCTACACTATGTTGCTGGGGAGGCCATGGATCCATTCCGCAAATGCTGTTCCTTCAACTTTGCATCAGAAAATAAAGTACATCATGGACGGCAAGATCATCACGGTAAGAGGGGAAGAAGCCATATTAGTCACCAAGCCACAATCACTTCCTTACGTGGAAGCTGCAGAGGAGTCGTTGGAAAGTTCTTTCCAGACCCTCGAATTACAAGAAACCGGAAATGAGAGGGCTATGGCTATGGTGGCCAAAGTGATGTCAAGAAATGGGTATGAAGAGGGCAAAGGCCTAGGGGCCGCATTACAAGGAATCGTTGAACCTATATCGGCTATCCAAAAGGTAGGCCGTTGTGGTTTGGGTTATGAGGAAGATGCCCTTATGGATGGGCGATTCTGGATGAGGAAAATGCTCCGGGATCAAAGGTTCGACCAGAAAATGGGAAAGATGAAAGTAGTCCCGAGAATCACAGAAGTCTTCACTAAACCGGTCATTGAAAATCCGGCAGATGTGGAAGAATCACCTGATGAACCATCCATCGATGTCATCTACCTGGATTCCTTGTATGAAGCTCTGGTCTCGCCAATAGCTGAGGGGCAGGAACTGGACAACTGGACGGCAGAGGACATCCCTGTACTCAATTTCGAGTAAAGTACCTTTGGTTATCTACACTTGATCATTTTGTCCATGGTGACAAGTTTAACTCTGTAAATGGACCTTTTTCTTATGGCATAAACATTAATGAATTAATAGTGCATTTTAAATCCAATTCTCTCTTTCTTTCCTTTTGAATTCCACCTTGATAATATGTTCTATTTTCATTCATTCAGGACCATTCATCAATTAATACCTAATAATTTAATAGACTCAGAAATTCCTCTGGTTAATTTTGAAATCCCCATAACTGCCATTACTTCAAGTGATTCTGAAGAAGGGCTCACAGAAGAAAGCGATGAAAGGGATGAACCTACCCTAGTGCCTTGCGAAGACAAAACGTGCACCATAAACTTGGGTACTGAAGAAGTAAAAAGGGAACTTAAGGTAGTAGAGAGTGAAGAATTGGGAGAAATGATCAGTTTGCTCAGAGAATTCTTGGACGTATTTTCCTAGAGTTATGATGATATGGTTGGTCTGGACCCCCAGATAGTAATGCACAAAATTCCCCTAATTCCAGGGACGATCCCGGTAAAGCAGAAACTAAGAAGAATGAATCCAGACACACTGCTCAAAGTTAGGGATGAGGTCAAGAAACAATATGATGCTAGGTTCCTGGAAGTAGTCAAATATCCCCAATGGATAGCTAACGTTGTCCCAGTAATGAAGAAGGATGGGAGAGTTAGGGTGTGCGTCGATTACAGGGATCTCAATAAAGCAAGCTTGAAAGATGATTTCCCTCTCCTCCACATTGATGTGTTAGTAGACAATGCTGCAGGATTAGGTAGGTGTTCATGTATTGATGGGGCATCGGGGTACAATCAAATCCCAATGGATGGGGAAGACAAGGAGAAGATAGCTTTTATCACTCAATGGGGAATATTTTGCTATCGGGTCATGCCTTTTGGATTAAAAATACTGGCGCCACTTACCAACGCGCTATGGTCACATTATTCCACGATATGATGCATAAAGAAGTGGAGGAGTACGTGGATGATATGATCATTAAATCCCGGGGAAAAGAGAGCCATGTGCAGGTGCTGAGAAAAGTATTCGAGAGACTCAGGAAATATCAGTTGAAACTAAACCCTGCCAAATGCATATTCGGGGCCAGATCTGGAAAGTTATTGGGATTCATAGTAAGCGAGAGAGGAATAGAAGTTGACCCAGACAAAGTTCGAGCTATTCAAGAAATGCCATCCCCAAAAACAGAAAGGGAGGTGCGCAGTTTTCTGGGAAAGTTGAACTACATTTCGAGATTTATTTCTAATCTCACGGCCAAAGCTGAGCCTATTTTCAGATTACTCCAGAAGAACAACTCTACTCAATGGGATTCAGTTTGTCAAGAGGCCTTCGAGACAATCAAGCAGTATCTGTCAAGCCCACCAGTATTGGTTCCACCCGTGGCGGGGAGGCCTCTGATCCTTTATATGGCAGTCCAACAGAACTCGATGGGATGTGTTTTGGGACAACATGATGATACTGGCCGAAAGGAACGGGCTATTTATTACCTGAGCAAAAAGTTCAATGATTGTGAGTCAAGGTACTCTTTCTTAGAAAAGACTTGCTGCGCGTTAGCTTGGACAGCAAACCGCCTCAAACACTACATGTTGAATCACCAGACATGGCTCATCTCAAGGATGGATCCTATCAAATATGTATTCGAAAGCCCATTTGTGCCAGGAAGGATAGCCAAATGGCAAGTCATACTCTCCCAATATGACATAGTCTATATGACCCGGAAAGCGGTGAAAGGTAGCGTGATCGCTGACTTCCTAGCAGAAAATCCTATCTAGGATTATGAAGCTCTGGATTTTGAGTTCCCTGATGAGCATATTAATGAAGTAGACTACGAAGAAGAGGGGCCAGCTGATGTATGGGAAATGTATTTCGACAGAGCTGTCAATTTGTCCGGTAATGGAATTGGAGCTGTATTGATATCCCCGGATGGAAAACACTTTCCGATAGCCATTAAGTTGAGATTTGACTGCACCAACAACGTCGCGGAATACGAAGCTTGTGTGATGGGTCTACAGGCTGCCATCAAAATGAAAATCAGGAAGTTGGAGGTATATGGAGACTCAGCCCTTATTATTTATCAAGTCAAAGGGGAATGGCAAACCAAGGATCCGAAGCTAATCCCATATCAGAAGTACTTACTGGAGCTGATTAAGAAATTCGCAGAAATCTCTTTCACTCACCTTAGTAGAGACAAGAATCAATTTGCTGATGCCTTAGCTACGCTAGCTGTTATGGCCCAAATGGAAGAAGGGCAGATGACTCAGATGTTGAAAATTAAGGCGAGGAATGAGCCAGCTTATTGCTTCATGATTGAAGAAGAGCCCGATGGTAAGCCTTGGTATCATGACATCCTGGTCTACTGCGGAACCAGAGAATTCCCTTCGAGGGCAAGCAAAAACGAAAAGAGGATGATTCGGAGATTAGCACTGGGATACTTCCCTAGTGGAGAAGTCCTATACAAGAGGAGCTCCAACGGCGAATTGTTGAGATGTGTAGATGCAAAAGAGGCGAAGAGAATCCTTTTTGAGACTCATGAAGGAAATTGTGCAACCCATGCCAATGGGCACATGATGGCTAAGCAAATCATGCGACGTGGGTATTTTTGGACCACAATGGAAAAGGATTGCATCGAGTATTTCCGAAAGTGCCATAAGTGTCAGATTTATGCCGATCCGATAAATGTGCCACCTCACAAGTTGTTCAACCTCGTCTCACCGTGGCCTTTTGCAATGTGGGGCATCGATGTGATTGGTCCCATCAACCCCAAGGCATCCAATGGGCACAGATTTATCCAGGTAGCAATCGACTATTTTTCTAAATGGGTCGAAGCCACGTCATACGCCCATATTACACAGAACACGTTTCTCAAATTCCTCAGAAGCAACATCATCTACCGGCATGGTCTCCCCAATGAAATCGTCACTGACAACGCTAAGAATCTCAATGGTCCAAAGATTCAAAAATTGTGTGATCAATACAAAATCCGACATCTCAATTCCTCCCCATACCATCCCCAGATGAATGGAGCGGTGGAAGCCGCAAATAAAAATCTCAAGAGGATAATCCAGAAAATGACAGTCACATATAGGGATTGGCATGATATGCTTCCTTACGCTCTTCACGCATACCGGACTTCTGTAAGAACCTCAACCGAGACAACTTCGTACTCACTGGTTTACGGGATGGAAGCAGTATTACCTATAGAAGTTGAAATTCCTTCCCTAAGGATTCTGAAAGAATTAGGGATTGATGAATCAGAATGGATCCAGTCAAGGTTGGATCAGTTAAACTTGCTAGATGAGAAAAGGTTAACAGCGGCATGTCATGGGCAATTATACCAGAGGAGAATGGCTAGGGCATTTGACAAAAGCGTTCGCCCACGCGAATTCCAACCCGGGGACCTAGTTCTGAAGAAAGTGCTGCCAAATCAAAACGATCCCTGGGGCAAATGGTCACCGACCTACGAGGGACCCGATGTGGTTAAAAAGGCATTTTCCAGAGGAGCCTTGGTCTTGACCCACATGGACGGTGAGGAATTCCCAAGACCTGTGAATGCTGACACCGTCAAGAGATATTATGCCTAAAAAAAAAAAAAAAAAAAAAAAAAAAAAAAAAGAGGAGTAGGGGTGAAAACTCGAAAGGGCGCCCTTAGCAAAATGTGTGAAAAAAGGCGAAAACCCCGAAGGGGCGCTTTTTGTAAAATGAGTGAAGGATGAAAACCCGAAAGGGCATCCTAGAAGAGCAAGCAAAAAAAAAAAAAAAAAAAAAAAAATCTAGGGGTGAAAACCCGAAAGGGCACCCCAAGAACCAAAAGGGAGAAATAAGGAATGGGGCATGAAACCGAGGATGGAGAGAAACCGTCACGGCATGAAGCTTCAGAGAACTTGGAATAATGGCAGTTAAGGGACTTCAAAGCTAACCACAAGGACTATGTGAGATCTATCCTTGTACCCTTTCTTTTCCTTTGAAACTCTATCTTTGTTTTTATTAAAGCTATAATAAAGTCATACTTCATTCCCTATGTTTTTATCTTCCCTTTATACTCACTCTTTAACATTATCTTTTTGCAATCTCGTTATTTAATGCGCTATTGATCAGTTAAAAATTTTTGCCATAAGATTAAGATTTGACAATTGATAACCTCACGTACTTTACTATGAGATTTGCAGGGAATGACCTTAAAAAAAAAAAAAAAAAAAAAAAAAAAAAAAAAAAAAAACTAGAGGTGAAAACCCGAAAGGGCGCTTCTGGTCAAATGGACGAAAGGAAAGTGAAAACCCACAAGGGCGCTTTCCGTAAAATAAGAAGAAAGTCGGGAACAAAAATGGGGCAATAAGGTCATAGGTCAAGTCTTGCAACTCGTCCTCCATCAATCCTCGGCTTTCGGGATCCTGTTAAGTACACTTCATTGGGGAAGAACTTCTTGTGTCTGGATTAGGATTGCTTTGTAAGTGCAATTTACATTTCCTGTTATCAACCTCTGGTTCCTTGATCTAAGTTGATTTTAATTTCCAGTAATTTACATTTCCTGTTATCAACCTCTGGTTCCTTGATCTAAGTTGATTTTAATTTCCTGCAATTTAAATTTCCTGTTATCAACCTCTGGTTCCTTGATCTAAGTTGATTTTAATTTCCAGCAATTTACATTTCCTGTTATCAACCTCTGGTTCCTTGATCTAAGTTGATTTTAATTTCCAGCAATTTACATTTCCTGTTATCAACCTCTGGTTCCTTGATCTAAGTTGATTTTAATTTCCTGCAATTTAAATTTCCTGTTATCAACCTCTGGTTCCTTGATCTAAGTTGATTTTAATTTCCTGTTATCAACCTCTGGTTCCTTGATCTAAGTTGATTTTAATTTCCAGCAATTTACATTTCCCGTTATCAACCTCTGGTTCCTTGATCTAAGTTGATTTTAATTTCCAGCAATTTACATTTCCTGTTATCAACCTCTGGTTCCTTGATCTAAGTTGATTTTAATTTCCTGCAATTTAAATTTCCTGTTATCAACCTTTGGTTCCTTGATCTAAGTTGATTTTAATTTCCTGTTATCAACCTCTGGTTCCTTGATCTAAGTTGATTTTAATTTACAGCAATTTACATTTCCCGTTACCAACCTCTGGTTCCTTGATCTAAGTTGATTTTAATTTCCAGCAATTTACATTTCCTGCTATCAACCTCTGGTTCCTTGATCTAAGTTGATTTTAATTTCTTGCAATTTAAATTTCCTGTTATCAACCTCTGGTTCCTTGATCTAAGTTGATTTTAATTTCCTGTTATCAACCTCTAGTTCCTTGATCTAAGTTGATTTTAATTTCCAGCAATTTACATTTCCCGTTATCAACCTCTGGTTCCTTGATTTAAGTTGATTTTAATTTCCTGCAATTTACATTTCCTGTTATCAACCTCTGGTTCCTTGATCTAAGTTGATTTTAATTTCATGAAATTTACATTCCCTGTTATCAACCTCTGGTTCCTTGATCCAAGTTGATTTTAATTTAACTTCTGTTGCCAATTTCTAGGTCACTAACTTAGGTGTGCTTTAGTTCCCTAACTTCGAACACCTAATCGTCTAAAATATGAGTCTGAATCTTTACATAATTCCTACACAAGAAAATCTTTCCCTTTAATAGAAATTATGTAAAGAGGGGCAGCTGTCGACACCATATTTTGGCCGATCCCCAGAATCAATAAACTTCGAAACCGATCCCCAGCACTAACTCTCTCCTTGCCATTTAACCACATTTCCGATCTCTCTTCACAGATAATTGAATCAATGCTAAGCCCTCGTACCAGTTAAAGCCTCACCGGTCTATTAAGTCTCTTACCGATCTCTCAAACCCATTGTCGAATCTCCTGACCAGTCAAGTGTATTCCTGATCTCTTTTCACAAAAGAAATTGAACTGACACTAGATCTTTGTTACCAGTTTTATTGCCGATCTCCCTCTCAAGTTTAAGAATAATCAAAGGTCCTGCTCCGGTTTAATGATGATTCCGATCTTAAATGTTCAAGTCAAATTTCCAAATTTAATCAAGTCCCGTTTAGCGTTGGTTCTCTACCGATGTCATGCTCATTGTGTTTTCTGATCTCTCACACTTAGGTTAATAATCACTTTCAGTTATTTCAACATACTCAGACAATCAAGTTTTCAAATAATTTAGAAATTTTCCGATCACAACTATTCGTCGAACAAAAGAGGCATTTCATTTCATTTCATTCTAAGAATTTGTACAAGTCATTCAGCTGGAGGATTGCCCCCAGCCTGATCTACATTTTGTCCGTCTCCCCTCTCACCCTCAACCTCCTCCTCACTGTCCTCACCTTCATCCTCGGGAGCCAGGTTGGCCATCCAGGAGAAGTCCTCCTCAGGGTAACGCTTCTTGAGCTCAGCCAGGAGATCTCTGTGGGCATTCACATAAGCGCCGGCCACTCCAGTCGCCATCTCTTCTTCTTTCGCCTTGAGTTCCTCAGTAAGGTGAGAGATGTGAGCAGCTTCATCGGTCCGAAGTGCTTGAACTTCTTCCAAAACACGGGTTCGCTCGGCCAGAACACGAGACTGTTCGGCCAGCTTGTCTTCATAGAACTTCATCCGCCCCTCAATTTCACATATGTAATCCCGAGCGGATGAGAGTTGGGATCGGAGAGAAGACATATCCTGACTCATCTTCTCGACTTCCTTGCCCAGGCAATGAGCTTTCTCCCGAATAATGTGCTGGTTCACCAAGCACTCCACGTTCAGGCTCATGGATCTGGTCAAAATGTTATCAAGAGTATCCGAAGACAGCCTATCCCGGTCTTCCCGAAGGCAGATGGATGACCCCAGGACCTTAGCGAAGCCTGGATTTTCTCGAACCGTCCGGTTCTTCTCCAGTGAAGTAAGCAGGACCTGGGCGCCCCGGGAAAAGGGCCTCACAGGAGGCTGAGAAGGACCCCCTTCGGTGCTCGGAACAACTGGAGGAGGTAGAGGCGGCTCTTCCCGGAGAGGAGGAGATCGGATCGCTTCCACCTCGGGGATCGGCGGTCCCAAAGGTTGAGACGAGCCTTCTCATATTTCCCCGGGCTCATGCCTGGGTGTCTGCATTTCCTCAGCTCGTTTCATCTCCCGTACCTTCCGAGAGATCTCCCTCTTGCGCTTCCGGTTCTCCTTGGAGGCTTCGTCTCTTGCCATACCTGCACAAAGAAGAGGTCAGTGAGATCGCTAAGGTCCTGAGATCTGAGATTTAGAAAATACCGATGCCGAGGTCAGAGAGCGCAAGCTCACGATCTTGGCCTGTGACCAGTTCCATTGTCCAGTGATGAAGTTCGGCAGTCACTGCATCCAACCAAGAGAACTTCTCTCTGCTCGCCTGTTCCTTCAGCTCCATCACCATTGCACCCTCTTCCCTATTCAACAAGAGACGCTTCGGAATTAAGGGGCCTTGGTGTAGCCAGTTACGAGGGAAACCCTCAAAGCCGTTCGAAATTTTGCTCCTTAGAATGAAGAAGCAGTTCTTCCAATTCACCAGGGAGGATGGCAGATCGGTGAAAAGCCCGCAATGTGGCTTCTCTTGGAAAAACCAGTACTCGTCGTCCTTTCGACGAGTTAATCTATGCAGTTCGGCGAACACTTTAGGTGTAGGACGGAATCCTTTGGCTCGGCAGAGGCCTCGGAAGGCTACTAATATCCGCCACGAGTTCGGATGAACTTGGGAGATGCACACTTGGAAAAATTTTAGAACTTCTTTAAAGAAGTCATCGAGAGGGAACCGCAGCCCGGCTTTTAATTGTTCCTCGTAAACCATGATCATATCGTTCTCTTCAAAGAAGTGATCGGCTCGGTGATCGCCGTGACACCGGATGAGTTCATATGAATCGGGCCGGATGTTGTACTCCTGGCTGAACGATTGCATGTCGGTTTCTTGCAAGATTGACTGCAGCTCGTCCATAGGAAGGTTCTCTCTCCCTGAAGAAGGCGCGTGCCTTGATGATGATGCTTGCCCCTGAGCTGGAACCGAGACCCTAGGAGGTTCGGGTCGCACGCTTGGCCCAACCACCTCTACTTCATCCGATGACCATGAAACGTGGACGGAAAGTGGGCTTCTCGCTCTCGACCTTCTAGCGCTCATTTTCAAAAGAAATAAAGAACTTAAAGTAAAAGAAAGATCAAAACCCTTACCGGAGCTTGATCGGTGTCGGAAGAGCTTGAAAAATCGAGAGAAATTTGGAATTGTTTGCGAGAGACCGAAAATGGCATAAGAGAGCAACTGGCTAACCCCCACCCCTATTTATACTCGTCAGAGCATTTAATGCTCACGATGTTCCAGGCAATGCATCGGTTAGCGGGACTCGCCAGCTGTTCTGACACGTCTCTCGAATATTCCAAAATTACATAAAAAGATCGGTTAACTGGAGACCGGCATATTAAGATAAATATTTTGAATAAAGGATCAGTTAAGGGTTGTTCAGTTAGGAACCAGATCGGACAAACACATCAGAGATCGGAAAATAATCAATAAGATGATAATTGGCAAAATAAGATTTTTATTTCCAAAAGATCGGATTATATCATTTGGGCGATCTCTAGGGATCAGATTTTTATTTCCAAAAAGTCAGATTACATCATTTGGGCGATCCCTAGGGATCGGATTACATTTCCAAAAAGTCATATTACATCATTTGGGCGATCTCAAGATCGGATTACATTAAAGATCTGATTACATCAAAAGGCCGATCTCTAAAGATCAGCGGAACATCCTATCTAAAGGGCCTATGTCAAAGCCTACATTGTGACTGATCCAAAGGGTGCCACCGACCCGAACCGAGCCGCTGTCGAAACACCCAATGTGGAGGAAAGCCGCTGTCGGAACACCCAATGTGATGAGAAGCCGAATAAACTTGGAAGAGCAACCGCCAAGGGTCGGCAGAACATTAGCAGTTTGCTCGGCCAAAATCGGTTCGCCGATTATACCGGTCGAACGACTCAAGATCGGCACGATCGAGGTTCGCAATCCAGATCGGTTAATTGGTCCAATTCTCTCACCATCATCAGATAAGGTTATCGCGATTATTCGATCACCGGGATCGTAAATTTTCAGTCAAGGAATAAAGAAGTCCATCGGAAAGGGATCAAAAGCCACAGTCGTAGTCGGAACTACTGCCGGAGCAGCTAGAATAGGAAAGCAAGGAGGGAGAGAGGAAAATCGAATGAGGGAAGTCTCTTCTGTCAGGGATATATATAGGGAGAAATCAGGCATTTATTGCTAAGCAGAAAACGAAGCGGACGCTTCAGGAATCGAGGGGAAATTAATGCTTTAACCGGACCGGGCCTGACTAAGGAAAGGATCGGAATGATAGAAATCGGAAGAGGGGAGACCGGTATGAAAGATCGAAAAGGGCACGTGTCAAGAAGATCAGAAAGAGGGGAGATTGGAAGGCAAAGAGAATAAGACAAATCCCAATAACCGTCGTCAGAATCAGAACCAAGGTAGTTAAAGCGTTGCAGACGAAATCTCTACCGCACGCCTGAGAATCGCCCACAATGCTGACAGGTGCCAGAGTATGTCATGACAGTCCTGTACATCCCAATCTCTACCGTTGGTCTCACTTGCAAGGACGAGTCCAGAGCCTTTAGATCAAAGGAGAAGACGACAAGACCGGCGCCTTTTATTCTCAGCCCTTGGATCACCCAGGTCAACGAAGTTTTGGACCGTCAGATTAGAAGAAGAAAAGGACAAGTATCCTGAGAATGATCTCCGCCGTTCATTTTGATTCGCCTTAATTCTCAAGCATCCGATCATGTCCTTTGAAATCTTGACCCTTCATCTCCCTCAAGGAAAATCCTGACCCTTCATGGAGAGCACCCGGTTCCTATAAATACCTGCATGAAAACTGTTCAAAAAAAAGGAGAGGATACGATAGGCAGTGACTATAGTGGAAGAACTCTGAAACTTAATTCAGTTTGTTACTCTGCTATTCTTTTGAGCTTTTATAAGAAAGACTTTTGAAACCAGTTTTTTGAAGTGTTTTCTAGCAAAGGGATTTTTGAATACTAAAACTTCATTTTCAGATCGTTCATTATCCTGTGGCATTCTCACTTTCTGTCTTTGTTATCTTTTATTTCCACTCCTGTTGTCCAAGCTCAACTCCATTCAAACTCGGTTATTTTGACCCGACTGCATTTTAGCAAGGAATTCTTCATTTCAAGGCGAACCTTAGTCCTCCAACTATCAACCTGCAGTCTTATTACATTCTATGATTCTATAGTTAGTTTAGTAGACTGGGCTCCCTACAGGTGAGTGCTTATATTGCTACTTCATCAAATGCTCTTATTTATTTACGTATTTTATTCATTCTTTTTATGTTGGTAATGCTCCCCAAGTTTATACCGCATTTTAAACACGAAGACACTCATTCTCGAGTTTACTTCTTTGCTAATCCGTCCATTCTTTGGTTAATCCTTATTACTTCTTAATACAGGAGTTCTGGTCCCTAATTGCGTAAAAGTAACTAAATAAAATGTAGATAACTGTGTTTTAAGCGTTTTCTTGAAATAATAGAAGGTCTGGATAACAAGTCAGGAAAATAATAAAGTATTAGGTCAACATAGAAAATAATGGGAAAATGTCACGAAGTGAAATAAAATATTAGCTGAGTGAACGAAGCAGATCGGATATCAAAAGGTAGTGGTCAGGCGACCACTCAGGAGGTCGGTAAAATTCGGCTTAATGTCCCTTGTCTAATTCCGAGGTGCCAAAGAAAAACCTTCTTTCTGGTCCTCGGCATCTTCGAATGTCAAAACCCTTAACTTTAGGTTCCCACAATGTGTAAGATTTTCAAGAGGTCAGAAAAGTCCTTATCCGATTCCCATCAAAGTATAAAAGAGATCGGAGGAGAGTTCTTATCCGATTTTCACCTAAAAATTTTAACAAATAACTTAAAAAAGATCGGAGGAGAGTTCTTATCCGGTCTCAATTCAAAATTTTAATAAATATTTAACAGAGGTCGGAGGAGAGTTCTTATCCGATTCTCAACTCAAAATTTTAATATTTAAAAGAGATCGGAGGAGAGTTCTTATCCGGTCTCAATTCAAAATTTTAATAAATATTTAACAGAGATCGGAGGAGAGTTCTTATCCGATTCTCACCTAAAATTTAACAAATAACTTAAAGAGGTCAGAGGAGAGTTCTTATCCGATCCTCAAACTAAAAATTAATAAATACTAAAGAGATCGGAGGAGAGTTCTTATCCGATTCTCAAATTGAATTTTAATAAAATAGCTCTTTCGAACGAAACTAACATACAACAGTAACTCACTAAGGTTGTCTCATTTACTTATGTATCTGGGTAATCCGAATTAGTGAAAAATCAAATATTCCTTTTGTCAAAAGGATTAACATTTCCCTTCGAGCCCTCCTAACTAATTTATAAAGAATGCAAAGTTAAATCTACATACCCTTATTAAGGGACGAGGTGGGGTGCCTAACACCTTCCCCACCCGTTTACAGACCCCGAACCAAGAATCTCTGTCTTGAAGTGGTTTCATTTCAATTTATCTTCACAAATGGTTTTCTTTAGTTTCCCTCAAAATTAAAGTGGCGACTCATTCTTTTCCACTTCAGTGAGGGTTCGTTCAGGCGACCGCAAAACCCCTTGCGACACATCCAATTGTACTTCAAGAAAACAGAATTCAAGACAGACTAAAATTGTTCCAGCATGTTTAAAAAGAAAAGCTCCTAGAAGTTGAACAAGAGCAAGATAAAAACTAATCTATTTCTATGGTCTTGCCCTTGTCCAAAGGTTCTGTTAGAGGACTGGATGGAGCTGGCTATTGCTGAAGGGGTGGTTCTGGAGGAGGTAATGGAGGTGGAGGTGGCATACCCAGAAAAGCCATGAGTTGCTTCATCATCTCTTTTAACTCTTTCTGCTTGTCTCTGGTTTCCATAACAAGATCAAAGAGTTGATCATGACGATCCTTAAGGGTATCTAGACCAGATTCAAGATTCCTATCCACAAAATGTACATCATCACTAAGCCTCTTAAGATAAGTGAATAAGGCTTTAGTGTTGAAGGGAGGAGGTGCTATAAAGGAAGAGGGTCCAGTTGTAGATGGTGTTGGTTGTGCAGATTCTACTGGGGTATCCTGTGCAGATTGAGTAGGTGGTGCAGGTTCAGCAGAAGGCTATTGGACTGCTGGTGCAGATTGTGCCTCTGGTTGTGCAGATGGTCCTGTATGCACTCTTTGGTTGTCTGATGTCAGATGGTGGCAAACTGAATCCAGTCTTGTATAAGTGAGTAGCATCAAAATATAGAGTGTCTGAAAGTGCTGGTAGAGGATGCTCTTCCGGATCAAAACCAAAATGTTTAGCTATAACAGTTATGAGCCCACCCATGACTATATCACCTACAGATTTGGTAGCAATGTGCAACACATGTTCACAGAAGAAGTAACCAGGAGATATTTTGACTTTGTGAAAAGCACCCCATAGCATGAACAAGTCAGATTTTCCAACAGCACCAAAACTAGTCCCTCGGCCCAAGATAGTGCTAGTAATAAGCCTATGGATAAATCTAAGTGCTGGGTCTATTATTTGGGAGGTCTTGGATCTGCCAGCATAAAAACCCTGAGATTGGTTTGTAATATTTCTCCAAAACTGAACAGCATTCCAAACACCTTTATTTGCTACCTCTATACCTGTATATGGGACCCTAAACAATCCATCAATAGCAAACCCAAAGATACTGTGAAATTGGTCTAATGTTAGCTCTCTATTTTGCCCCAAGCACCTAAATTTCATAGCTGGCTTGTAATCTATCTCATGCAATTTCAAAGTAGCAGAAAATAAGGAAATAAATTCCAAAACTAGGGCTGGGTAAACTAATTCTTGTTTATGCACAAATTCCATCCAACCTAGACCATCAAGGTAGGAAACAACATTATCAAAAAAACCAATAGATTGGAGGGCATCTGCAACAATGTACCTAGTGGGTTGCACTTTTCTATCCTTTAGCCTCTTAAAAGTTGCCTTATGGTTTGCATCAGGAAGAGGCCAAGGTAATTTGGATACCTGTGTTGCCACTGTTGAAGGTTGCTTCTTGCTAGAGGAGGGAGATTTGGCTTATGGGGTAGAGGTAGAAGCACCAACACCTTGTCGTGTGGAAGCCGAAGTTCTGGGGTTTTTGGGTGTAGGCTCAGAAAGTGGAGTAGCAGGAGGGTCCTTGCGTTTTGCGAGAGGTGGTGCAGATGCCATGGGTCGGGTTGATTTAGACAGATTCTCCTTTTATAGGTAGATGTAGGAGGAGGTGGAGGGGTTTGTTGTGGAGGAGAATCAGGATTGGGGGCTTGCATGGCGAGGGGTGTGACTTGGAGAGGAGAGCCTTGAGGGGAAGGGGGAGGCATTTCCATAATGATGGTGGTCAATGATGGTAAGAATGGAGGAGGGATGAAGAAAATAAGAGAGATAGAGGGAAAGTTAGGGTATCGGTCGGTGAAAAGGTAGGGGATGAGGGATTGATGCCGAGAAAAATGAGAAGGAGGGTGGTTGTGAATAGTAATGAAGGGAAGTGGGAGGTGGGAAAGTGGGGTGTGAAAATTTTGATTTGCACAGGACGTGCGAATTTCTGCATAAGGGAAAAATGGGTGTGCATAACTTATGCAGGTGCTTATGCAAGTTTCGGCAAGAATGGGGAGTCTGAAAAGTTAGTTGTGCAAAAGTGCATAACTTATGCACTCTCTTGTGCAAGTTTTGGCAGAAAAAAAAATCCCAATAGATTTGGTTATGCAATAGTGCATAAGCTGTGCACTTGGTTATGCAGAATTCGGCAGAAATGAAAATGCAGGATTTTAAGTTATGAAAGTGTGCATAAGTTATGCACATCCTTACGCAAGTTTCGGCAGAAATGGAAATTTTAGGATTTGAAGTTATGTAAGTGTGCATAAGTTATGCACATCCTTATGTAAGTTTCGGCAGAAATGGAAATGGCAAAAATTGTGGCGGTGCATAATTGCATAAGTTATGCATGCCCTTATGCAGTTTTCGACAGAAATGAAAATTAAGGCAAAGTGAGACCTAAAAGCTGCATAAGTTATGCAGTTACTTATGCACATTTCAACAAGATTCAGATTACAATAAAAATGCTTTGCAAGTTTGAAAAATACACGAGAATGAAGAAATGTAACCCTGTGAAGCATAAATCATGAGAAATTATCATAGAAAACACATCAATATATGCAGAATCCATCACAATTGCACCATACAAGCTTGTAGAAGTAAGTTCTGCATAAGAGACATTTGTGAATTATGCCATTTCAACTCAAACCCTACAAATTAACATTCTAGCACATTAAAGCTCAATAAAAATCTGCACAAAGTTGCACTTATCCACAAAAGAAAATAGATTCCTCAAGTTATGCCAATAAAATGCAGCATGTGCACATTGAATCACACAGCCCAAATAAGTTCAAAACCACTAAAATGACCCACTTACCATCATATTAACATGATAAGCACAAATACATAAAAGATACACACGCAACCTCAACAAAGAAGTAAATAGCATATGCTGCAAACCCTTTTTGCTGAAAAATTTTTCTGCACAAGCCAAGAAAGGGTCCTGCATAGGAAGCAATGAAAATAAACCAATCTTGGGAGAGTTAATGGATAAAATATCAGATTAAGAGTAACTCCCCAGCAGTGCAACAACCTTCATCCATTGAAATACATCTACAAAAGACAAAATTCAACAATATCAAAAATTGAATTTGGGGAGATTTAAGACAAAAACAAAAGTAATGCAAATAAAAGTAAATCAACAAAAGCAAAATAAAAGAACTTAGGGTGCCTCCCAAGAGTGCTAATTTATAGTCCTTAGCTGGACTTTTTATGCATTTCACTAAAAAGGAGGTGTGGGGTCAAAGAGCTTGTAACAGCTTGCTTCCTTTATTGGGTCTCCAGTTATGTAATGCTTCAATCTATGCCCATTGACCTTAAAATGCTCAGATTTTTCACTCCAAATTTCAATTGCTCCATAAAGGAAAACTTTAGAAACTCTATATGGACCAGTCTACCTTGATTTAATTTTTCCTGGGAATAATTTCAATCTTGACTTGAACAACAAAACTGAATCACCTTCTTTAAATTCCTTTTTCCTGAGATGCTTATCATGCCAAACTTTAGTTCTTTCTTTATAAATATGAGCATTTTCATAGGCATCCATCCTCAATTCTTCAAGCTCATTAAGTTGCAATAGCCTCTTCTCACCAGCTTGCTTGATATCAAAATTCAAGGTTTGAATGGCCCAATATGCTCTATGCTCTAGCTCCACAGGTAAATGACAAGACTTACCATACACCAAACTAAAGGGAGTAGTTCCTATAGGGGTTTTGTAAGCAGTCCTATATGCCCATAAAGACATCAACTAGTTTGACAGACCAATCTTTCCGAGAATTGCTCACTGTTTTCTCCAAGATATGTTTGAGTTCCCTATTAGAAATTTCAACTTGTCCTGAAGTTTGAGGATGATATGGGGTAGCTATCTTGTGCACTACACCATACTTCCTCATTAAGCTCTCAAATTACTTATTACAAAAATGTGAACCCCTATCACTAATTACAGCCCTTGGAGCTCCAAATCTACTCAAGACAAATTTCTTCAAGAATTTCACTACCACCTTAGCATCATTAGTTGGAGTTGCAACAGCTTCTACCCACTTTGACACATAGTCGATTCCAACTAGAATGTATATATTACCATATGAAGGAGGAAATGGGCCCATAAAATCTATTCCCATTACATCGAATAATTCCACCTTAAGAATATCATTTAGGGGCATTTCATCTTTTTTTGACAGATTTCCACTCCTTTGACATTTATCACATTCTAACACAAATTTCCTCACATCCTTGAAAAGGTTTGGCCAAAAGAAACCAGCTTGAAGAATTTTACTAGTTATTTTAGAGATTCCAAAGTGTCCTCCATAATCAGAAGCATGGCAATGATGTATAACACTCTCTATCTCCTCATCAGGAATACATCTTCTTATTAAACCATCACAACATCTCCTAAAGAGTAAAGGATCATCCCATCTATAAAATTTTGCCTCATGCAAAAACTTTTTCTTTTGTTGCCATGTCATTCCTAGAGGTAAAACTCCACAAGATAGATAATTCACTAAGTCTGCATACCAAGGTAGTTTAGCAACAAGAGAGAAGAGTTGTTTATCCAAGAAAAACTCATTAATAGGGACTGCATCTATTTCTTCATCATCCAATTTCAACCTACTAAGATTATCCGCAACTATATTTTCAACCCCCTTCTTATCTTTAATTTCCAAATCAAACTTTTGTAGCATCAGAATCCACCTAATGAGCCTAGGTTTAGCCTCTTTTTTATGGAGTAAATACCTAATAGCAGCATGATCAGAAAATACAACCACCTTTGAGTCAATAATGTAAGGTCTGAACTTTTCCAATGCAGAGACAATTGCTAAGAATTCCTTTTCAGTTGTTGCATAATTTGTTTGAGCCTCATCCAGTGTTCTACTAGCATAATAAATAGCATAAGCCCTTTTGTCTTTTCTTTGACCAAGAACAGCTCCAATTGCATAATTGCTAGCATCACACATAATTTCAAAAGGTAGACTCCAATCAGGCGGTTGCATGATTGGTGCAGTGATAAAAGCTTGCTTCAACCTACAAAAGGCATCCAAACACTTTTGGTTAAATACAAATGGTGTGTCATGACTTAACAAATTAGACAAAGGTTTAGCTATTTTTAAAAAATCCTTGATAAAGCATCTGTAGAACCCGACATGCCCTAAAAAACTTCGAATTCCTTTGACATTGGTAGGAGGAGCCATCTTCTCTATCACTTCAACCTTGGCTTTATCAACCTCTATTCCTCTGTTAGACACCAAATGTCCAAGCACTATCCCTTCTTGAACCATGAAATGACACTTTTCCCAATTTAACACAAGATCAATATCTGCACATTGCTGCAAAACTTTAGAAAGGTTAACCAAGCATATGTCAAATGAAGATCCATAAACAGAAAAGTCATCCATAAAAACCTCCATTATATCTTCAATGAAATTTGAGAAGATTATCATCATGCACCTTTGAAACGTGGCTGGTGCATTACACAACCCAAATGGCATCCTCCTATAAGCAAAGGTTCTATATGGACAAGTAAAAGTGGTTTTCTCTTGATCATTTGAATGGATAGAGATTTGAAAAAATCCCGAATACCCATCTAAATAGCAAAAATAAGAATGTCTAGCCACTCTTTCTAACATTTGATCAATGAAGGGAAGTGGAAAATGATCTTTTCTAGTGGCAATATTCAATTTTCTGTAATCTATGCACATTCGCCAACTAGTCACTATTCTGGTGGGAATTAATTCATTATTTTCATTTTTTACCACTGTCATTCCACCCTTTTTTAGGGACAATATGTACTGGACTCACCCAAGTACTGTCTGAGATAGGATATATGATCCCTGCATCAAGCAACTTCAAAATTTCATTTTTAACAACTTCTTTCATATTTGGGTTCAGCCTCCTCTGATGTTCAATAGATGGCTTACAATTTTCTTCCAAAATAATCCTGTGCATGCAAAAGTGTAGACTTATTCCTTTAATGTCATCTATGGTGTATCCTAAAACTTTCCTAAATTGCCTCAACACTCTTAATAACTTATCAACCTCTAAAGTGCTCAAGTTTGCATTTACAATTACTGGATAAGTGTTATTGGGGCCAAGAAATTCATACCTGAGCTGAGAAGGAAGTTGCTTAAGTTCTACCTTAGGTGCATCTTCTTTCTTGAATGATGGTTGCTTAAATTCAACTTTTTCCTTTTGTGTGAGTTGAAAAACTGGAGCAGAAATGAATGGTGGACTACCCTCTAAATGTTGAGCATATGCAGCCAAATGAGGGTTGTCATTATCTATGCTTCCTCCATGAACCAAGCAATTTTCAAGTGGATCTTTCGGATATTTCTTTCTGAAGTGTTCTTCAACCAGCTCATCAATGATATCAATTCTCAAACAAGTATCAACTTCAGAATGATGCTTCTTCATGGTGTTATTAATATTGAAAACCAATTGATCTTCACCAACTCTAAGAGTCAATTTTTCTCCCTTAACATCAATCAATGCTCCTGTTGTAGCTAGAAAGGACCTTTCCAAGATAATTGGGATATTAGAATCCTCTTCCATGTCCAAGATGACAAAGTCAACAGGTATGTAAAACTTCCCAACTTTTAGAAGCACATTTTCCAAAATCCCTTCAGGATATTTAATTGATCTGTCAGCTAACTGAAGATAAATGTGGGTTGGATTAAGATCTCCCATATTGAGCTTCTCATAAATGGAGAGGGGTATAAGGCTAACACTAGCCCCTAGATCACATAAAGCTTTTGTAGAACACGACTCTCCAATATGACATGGAATTGAAAAACTTTCGGGGTCTTTGAGCTTAGGAGGAAGTTTCTTCTGGAGTATGGCACTACATTCTTCTGTCAAAGCTATAGTTTCATGGTCTTCAAGTCTCCTCTTATCTGAGAGAATTTCTTTTAAGAATTTTGCATAAGAGGGCATTTGTGAAAGAGTATCAATGAAAGGCACATTTATGTATAGCTTCTTCAAAACTTCTAAGAACTTCCCAAATTGCTTATCAAGCTTAGCTTTTTGAAATCTTTGTGGAAAGGGAAGTTGTGGTTTGTAAGGCTCTGGAGGTATATACTTCTTTTCCTTCTCTTCAATTTTCTCTTTACCTTTTTCTGCACTTTCTTTCTCACTTTCTTGTTTTTTACTCTCATCAATTTCTTTCTCATTTTCTTTCTTCTCACTTTTTTCACTTTTCTCATTGTTTTTACTCTTCTCATTGTTTAAAACCTTCCCACTTCTTAAAGTAATAGCTTGACACTGCTCTCTTAGGTTTTCCAGTTGACTTGGAAGTTTTCCAAAAGATTTGGTACCTGAGGAAGATGCTTGTTGTGCAATCTGATTTTCAACATTCTGTTATGTGTTTGCATCTGTTCTAGCCTTGCTGTCATCTCTCTCATCTCTTCATCATGCTTAGTTTGATTAGTAAGAATCTGTTGTAATAAAGCTTCTATGGTGAAACTTTGCTCTTGCTATTTTGGTGGAGGATTCATGTTTCTCTGCTGAAAATTAGGCAATGGTTGCCTATTTTGCTGATATGGAATTCCTTGTTGTTGTTGTGGTTGAAGATTCTGATTTGGGACTTGATTTTGCTGATTTCCCCATGAAAAGTTGGGATGATTCCTCCAAGCTAGATTATAAGTTTGAGAGTAAGGATTTCCCATTTGTTTGTTTCCATAATTACCAATATATGCAGCTTGCTCTCCATAGTCTATTCCACAGCTGGTAGTTTCTTCTGCATAAGCAACTTGTTGTGAACTTCCAGATGATGATGATGAACTAATCAACATACTTAAATCTTCCATCTTCTTAGCCAAAACATTTGTAAGTGAATCAAACTTTGCATTAATCATGTTGAATGGATCCAGGTCATACATTCTAGCAGCTTGCCTCTTTTGAGTTGGAGCTGGTCCTCTTGGACTACTCCAAAGATGAGTATTCTTTGCAATCTTCTCCAATAGCTCATAAGCTTCATCTTCATGCTTCATAATAAATTCTCCTCCTGTTTGAGCATTAATAATCCCTCTAATTGCAAGAGTAACATTGGTGTAAAAATTCTGATTTATCATCCATTTTGGAATTATATGATGTGGACATTGTCTCTCTAATTCCTTCCATCTCATCCATGATTCATAGAGAGTTTCATCTTCTCTTGTTCTGAAAACTGTCATTTGATTCCTCAATTCTTGAGTTTTTCCAGGTGGAAAATATTGTGCAAGAAATGCATCAGTGAGTTGCTCCCAATTTGTAATGGAGTTGTGAGGTAAAGAATCAAGCCAATCCAATGCTCTATCCTTCAAAGAGAATGGGGATAGCTTCAATCTTGCTGCATCATCAGATTCTCCAGGTTGTTTTTGCATATCACAAATCATAGCAAACTTCTTTAGATGTGTGTGTAGATTTTTGGAAGGATGTCCACTAAATTGGGAATTTTGAATCATTTGAAGAACTCCAAAATCTATCTTGTAGCTATTTGCATCAATTCTTGATCTTGCTATACTCTCTCTCAAGTCATCAAAAACGAGGAAATGCATGATCCATCATACTTCCCCTAGGCACATTAGCATTTACAACCTCTTCACCTTGGGCTGCATTTTCATTGTTTCGATCATTTCCAGCGTTACCACCACCAATTCTAATTCTTTCATCAGCCATGTCTGCTTCAATTTCAGTTGCTCTCAAGGCTTCTTTCCTTTTTCTGGTTTCTTTCTTGTTGGCTCTACAAATTTCTCAATTTCAGGATTAAACAATAAGGATGTGTCACTTGTGCTTCTTGCTCTTCTCATAAAAGATTAAGAGTATCTAAAAAGAACAAACAAACACAAAAAATGAAAAGATAACAAAAGTAAAAAACTATAAACAACTAAAATAATCAAGAATTCAATGTTAAATAAACAACTCCCCAGCAATGGCACCAAAAACTTGATGTGGCCTAACCGCAAGTGCACAGGTCATACAAGTAATATAGAAAAGATATCGTTCCCACGAGGAGTTATGTTAATGATAGAATTTTTCATATAAAAATTGACTAATTTGAACTATTTTTGAAATTAAAGCAATAAATTGATAGATATTGAAGTGTGAAATCTATATGTGAAAAATTAATAATCTATTCAACAATATAATGATTTAACTAAATTTGCGTCAAATTAAAATAAGCAAATTGAAATATGGCAAGATTTTAAAGGGCAAACAATTAAATTCAATTAGAAATTAACAATAATAAAAGGGTGATTCCGGAGTTTGGGAGTTCATATTCAAGCTATTTTGGGATTTTTGAATTGATTATCCAATCTTATGGAATTTACGGGTTTTAAGGAGATTAATTCTCAAATCCTTTGAATAATCTTTCGAGTGGGACAAAGAGTGCCTTAATCAATCTAATCCTACTTTCGTGGAGTTAAAATTAATCAAGACCCATTAAGTTCCTTAATTAATCTGTAAATCCTCTTAATCCTTAGTCTATTTCTATATCTAAGTTAATTAAGTCCAATTTCTTGATTATCTATCACAAAGTTTTCTCCTTTCGGTACTTCAATCATGGATTAAGAACAATACTTAATGGGATCCTACACTAAGCATGTCATTGAGCACACAAGAAATGAATAAAACTTCATTAAAACCACAAAATATGGATTACCCAATCAAAATTCACAAAATATCTTAAATATTACATCCCATCTCCAGAATCTAATGAAAACTACTCACTATCCATAATTTTTACAATAAATTCTAAGCAAACATGGAAATAAATATTAAATCTAAGCTAAGAACTCAGAAACCCAATACAAGAAAGGTAGGAAATAGGGAAAAAAAGAAGAAAACTCCAAATCTGGGTTAGAAATGGAGAGGTGACGTTTTTGCTCTATTTTCTTACTCTTCCCCTGCTGCTGCTCTTTTTGTCTCCTCCTCCCTCTTTTCTAAAATGAGATAAGGACATATTTATATCTTTTTCTGATAAGTAGCCCTAAAATGGTGAGTTTGAGGTGTAGTTTACATGAGGGAATCTTCTGTCAGCTCACTATGAAGACTCTATGAAACTGCATAAGTGGACTGCATAAGTTATGTAGGCCCTTATGCAGTTTTCGGCAGGTTTTGGGCCCTCTGTGTGAAGCTACATAAGTAAGGAGTAAGTCTGCGTAAGTCATGCAGTGACTTATGCAGATTTCAATAAGAATGAAAAAAATTGCTTCTTCTCCCTGTGCAGAACTGCACAACTTTTGTGGCAAGTTATGCACAATTTGGCCACTGCATACTTCAACTTTCAAACTTGTTTTTGATATCTTTGGCCGTAGAAATCACTCCTTATTAGCAAAATTTCTTTTTTAGTCCCTCAAAAATACCATTTTTCCTACAAAACAAAGTAAAATTACAAATTAATCCAAAAATTGATAATCATGAAAAACTATCTAAATAACTAATAAAATTAGCTAAAAGTGACTAACAAATAAATAAAATGACCATGAAATTAAACCTAAATAACTATGCAAAATGCATGTATCAGTTATATTTTTAAATAATTATAAGTACAATTATACTAGATCATTTAATTAATAAAAAAATATCTTACAGGTTAGTTCCCCTCAATATGTTGGTGATATGGTTAACATTATCGGAATTCGACCAAAAATTTGCAAGTGAAAAATCCGCCACTTGAATCAATTATTTATATAAATTAACTTATATCCAAATATCAACTCAACTCAACTCAACTAAGCCTTTATCCCAAAAAATTTGGGGTCGGCTATATGGATTCACTTTCTCCACTCTAAACGATTTTGGGTTAAATCCTCAGAAATGTGTAATACTTCTAGGTCATGTTGTACTACTCTCCTCCAAGTCAATTTAGGTCTACCTCTTTTTTTTCTTTCTATTCTCTAACCTAATGTGCTCTACTTATCTAACTGGAGCCTCTGTATGTCTACGCTTCACATTACCAAACCACCTCAATCTCCCTTCTCTCAACTTATCTTCAATTGGCACCACTCCTACCTTTTCTCTAATACTCTCATTACGGACTTTATCTAGTCTAGTATGGCCACTCATCCACCTTAACATTCTCATCTCTGCAACTCTTATCTTAGACGCATACGACTCTTTCAGTGCCCAACACTCACTACCATATAACATAACCGGTCGTATGGCTGTACGGTAAAATTTTCCTTTCAACTTATTGGGAATCTTACGATCACATAAAACTTCCGTGGCACGTCTCCACTTCAACCATCTGGCTTTAAATATCTAGGCTCAGTCCTTCAAGTAGATGGGGGATGTGAGGAACTTATATCCAAATATCAAATTAATGAAATTACAAAAAGTTTTTCAATATATTATAAAATATTTTGACATTTAAATGTTAAAATTGTATTTCTTACAAAAATATTTTACCTTTGGTTCAAAGTTATTATCAAGAAGAATATTATCTTCTTTGATATCTCGATGTATAATTTTAGTTCTACCTGAATATATATATATATATAAATAAATAAAGAGAAGTAAAAACTTTAATGGAAGATAAATTAATAAAACTAAAACAAAAAATAAAAATAAATCAAGCCTTAATAAAGTTGATGTAGATATAACAACCCTTTTGCAGAGTGTATGGCGATTTTCATTCTTTTCGGCCATTCCAAAATTTTATTTTTTTTCTGTTCACATAAATAAAACAAACACAATGAATATTAAAATGTATATTTTAAATTAAATTATTAATTATGATTTGATTTTGTAATTCATTAATTTAGGATTTATACTATTTTCTTCTATAAAATACATTTAAAGAACTGCTCAGATAAATGTGCATGAACGCCTCAGTGTAAACTATAAAAGATAAAAGAAAAGGAGAGAAGAATGACTGAGTGTGTTAGGAAAAAAGAACTCACCATGTAAATGATCTGTCAAGGTATTATTGGGGACAAACTCTAAAACAAGTAATCTATCGGCTCCTTAAGTGCAGTGCCCATCATCTTAACAATATTTGGGTGATTCACACAGCTAAGGCACTCACCCTCCTCCAATTTATCTTCCAACTTTATTTTTTTAAGTTTCTTGATAGCAACATCTTCACCATCTAAGGTTGCCTTGAAGACTTGACCAAAACCACCCTCACCAAGTAGGCAGTTGTTGGAGAAATAATCAGTTGCCTCTGCTAGTTCTTTAAAGCCATATCCTTCATCTTCTGTCTTTCAATATTCTCAGAGGCTGGTGCATGACTTTGATTCTCCTCCTCATCAGAAGATGAGCTAGATTTAATTAGATCTACGACCGGTGACTGGTGAGATAGCTGTGCAGGTGCATCAATTTGATTCTCCTCATCAGAAGATAACCTAGATTCAATCGGATCTATTGACTGGCGTGGTAGTGGTGCATGTGAGTTAGATCTATCATCTGACCAAATTACAACAGGCCACAATCGGTTAGGGGGGAAAGAAAACTCAAAAGCCTCTACATTTAAACACCTTCTAATAAGAAATGGAATAATGATTCCTTCGTGGAAGATAAATAAAAGTGTAACTCAAAAGCCTCTACGGCTCTATTACTTTAGACTCATCATAAAGTGTCAGCTAAAACAAATACCTTTAGCGTCAGTACTGGTCTTGCTCGAGAAGCAACCAATCAAAAGTGGCAGAGTCGCTCGCTACAGTTTTGCTAACATGACCACTACAACAAAAGTCGGTAATAATATGGTGGCCGGCGGCTGGAGCCTGAAGAGGTTTCTTGTATATCCTGTTACATATTCTAGTGGAGTGGGATACAAGGGAGGGAGGGAAGAGGGTGAGTGCGAACTGCAAAGGTATATATATATATATATATATATATATATATATATATATATATATATATATATATATATATATATATATATATATATATATATAACTTTTTTTGTTTTTTTTTTTTTTTTTTCCAAAAGGTTGTAAGCAATATAATAATAAGTATTATTTTTCTTTTACGGCAAAGCTTACTTGGACAACACTTGCTTAGTAATTAATATTTTTTAGGTTGGGGTCCCGGTGAGAGTCTTGGTCAACTCGTGGAAAATTATTCCGGGCTATGAAATGCTAATTTTATTATGACTCTAATCCATTAGAATATTCAAGGATTTCGATACTTATTTTTTTTAATGACAATATTTAGTGTTTTCTCTATTCAATAATGCAACTCTTCGAAAAAAAAAAATCCCTTTACCCTCTTGATAATTACTCTGATAATCAAATAAGTTTAGTTAACTTAGTTGATCCTTTTAAATTCAGATAATTATTTTTAAAGTTAATTAAGTAATTTTAATTTAATTTATTTTTTAAAATTTTTTATAATTATTTATAAAGTTAAATAAATTTTTATTAATTTAATTAATTCATTTAAACCTCCCATAAATCAAAAATCACTTTTATAAGTCCCCACTTAATGTATTGTGCGTTTTGTTAAATATAAGTCTAGCATGTCCAGTGTTATTGAATTATGTACGGCCTAAAACTTTTGTTCTGCATCCAACACGAGCATGCTAAAAAGCACTAAATTCAGTACTAGACATGTTAAATATTAATAACAGTGAATAACACTCATATTTTCGATCATTTATTTCTATTGATAGAATTGAGTTGTAAAAAAAAAGAATGAGAGAGCAGTAAAGAGTTTGGCTCTTAAGCTATTTAATAAAAAGAGACGTCAACTAAATGTCTATTCATCATATATAAGTCATAAGATATCATATATAAGTCATAAGATAGAGATTAAACTTTTTTGATCTAAAACATTTTGACTCCAAAAGTAGCTATCAGGAGCTTAAATAGATTAACTAAATTGATAAAAATTTATTTGACTCTAAAAGTAATTTTTAAAGGGTTTAAACGGGTCAACTAAATTAACAAATAATTTATTAAACTTTAATAATAATTGTCACGTACTTAAAAGGTATTTTTGCCCAAAAAAAAAAAAATTAGGCTCTTCAACTGCAGCTTTTATTAGCTTTTTCTACTCAAGAATCGTGGAGGTTACTCATATCTACAGAAAAGGTCAATTTTTGTGCAGATTAATTAGCTTTTTCTACTCAAAATTATCTGTTGGTGTTCATGGGTTAGAGAGCGTCCACCCTCTAATTTAGTCATATTTAAAACTGCTAATTACTAAAATCCCTTTAAACTCTTGATAATTACTCTGATAACCAAATAAGTTTAGTTAATTTAGTTGATTCTTTTAAATTCAAATAATTATTTTTAAAGTTAAATAAGTAATTTTTAATTTAATTTATTCTTTTAAATTTTTTATAATTATTTATAAAGTTAAGTAAATTTTTATTAATTTAATTAATCCATTTAAATCCCTATAAATCAAAAATCACTTTTATAAGTCTCCACTTAATGTAACGTGTGCAATGCCATTGGGTTATGTAGGGCCTAAAACTTATCTTCTACATCCAATACGGAGCATGCTAAAAAGCATTAAATTATGTTAAATGTCGATAACGGTGGATAACACGTATATTTTGGATCATTTGTTTCTATTGATGGAATTGAATTGTAGAAAAAAAGAATAAGAGAGTAGTAAAGAGTTTCACTCTTAGGCTATATAATAAAAAGAGACATCAACTAAATATCTATCCATCACATATAAGTCATACTGCAAAGATTAAACTTTTTGGTTCTAAAACATTTTTAACTCCAAAAGTAACTATCAAGAGTTTAAATAGATCAATTAAATTGATAAAAATTTATTTGACATCAACTAAATTAAGAAATAATTTATCAAACTTCAATAATAATGGTCACGTACTTAAAAGGTATTTTTATCAAAAAAAAAAAAAATTAAGGCTCTTCATCTTTTCTACTCAAGAATCGTGGAGGTTACCGGTATCTATAGAAAGGTCAATTTTTGTGCACAGATTAATTAGCTTTTTCTACTCAAAATTATCTGTTGGCGTTCATGGGTTAGAGAGCCTCCACCCTCTAATTTGGTTATATTTAAAACTGCTATAGGGAGGAGAAGAGAAAAGCTTTGAGGGGAGCCAAAAAGAAGACAGCAAGGGAGAGTGGCACTAAAGAAGTTCCACAATAAAGAAAATTTGTGGTGATTAATTTTGTTAGACTGTAATTGAAAGGAGTTGACCTTCATCTGGTCCGCAGAAAATTTTGTCTGCCGTCTCTAACGTTGGTTACCATAAATAGAATAGATGGGTCTCCGTGCCAATTCTTCTCTTTTTTATCCAGATTTTTAATTTGCATGTACTAGTGATTGAAACGATCATTAACAAAACAAAATCATCGGATTTGTCACATTTGTATTTCTGCTGTATCTTCATCAGCATCATCGTTCTTAATTTCTGATGTAAAGAGGGGTGGGCATGGGCAGGGCTTTCTTTCTAACCAAAACAAGCCGACTCCAAACAATCCGAAACCACAGCCAAGCCACATTGTAAACAGAAAATCAAACCATATAGGCAGAGCTACGAAGAATAGACTCAAAATTCGTTAACACAAAAAAAAAAAAAAAAAAAACACACGGACACACACAAATCGTAGGGTAAGAGAGTTCTAAGCATAACTCAGATCTACAAAATCACAAACCATACCTATAAAAACCAATTTGAATCAAAGGAGGCTATGAAGGGCAATTTGAACCAAAGGAGGGATGACTATGTCAATGTATGAAAAGGGAATGGAGTAGAGGGTTGCATAAATTAATTGCAGCTGAGGCTTCTCTTAGTCCAGACCTTGTGTATCGTTATATTGGTTATATTTCTAAATCTATGATTCCCATGGCTAATATAGTTAATACTCATCTTTAAGGAAAGTGTTGTCACTGCTTAGCCATATACTTTCCGATGCCAAATTTCCTTGTAAGACTTCAACAATCTGCATCAAATATTAATGCTTAAATGTTATCAGTATTAATTAATTAATAATAATTAACTTGTAAATAATTTTTTTTACTTCATGAACATGCTTAAACATACCTGACTCATTTTTGGCCGATATTTTGCAGGTTTATATATACAGGCTGCGGCACAATAAATCATTCGAATCATTTCTATTTTGCTATAATTATTCTTTAATTTGACATCAACAATATTACTATAATTGTCTGTGTCCAAAGCTTCTTTGAGTTGAACTGCTACCTGAAATTTGGAAAACAGAAATTTTAGTTAACTATATCATCATAACTCCCCCATTCATTGGATGATAGTTGATTTTTTTTTTTATTTTAGTTTAAGATGTTGACTTATTATGTCTTTTAGTAAAGAAATATAAAGATAAAATAAATGGAAATTCAATCTCCACGACTGTATAACTTTCTCAATTATGAAAGTAACTTACTAAGAAAAGTCAGTAAGTTGAGAATGGATTAGCAATTAAATTGGACTTCCTTAATAGAAGTAAATCAAAAAGAAATTATCAAGATCTACAATGCTACCGCATTTGTGACACTAGCTTTTATCGATAAACAAAGGTGAATAAAATATTAAAAAATCAAAGTTCTTGACAAGTAACTTTCTAATAAGCATTTATTTGCAGGGAAATTACTTTAATAAAAGAAATTAAAAATAAAAAAGCAAAGCATGTTTAAACCAAATGAAACCTGATTAAGTGAAGGATATAATGATGCATAGATTTGTAAGAATAGAAAATTTTTATCTAGATCCGATTTATAATGGACTCAAGACATAAATATATGAAATTCAAGTATTTAATAGGTGAATCCTATCATACATTTTATATTTTAGGTTTATAATAGACTAAATTTAAATAAAAAAATCCAGTGTTGACTGTTATGGAGTAATACAATATGAAAGAAAAAAAAATTACACACACACACATGTGCGTACCCAAGAAGTCAAGGCTTGAAAATTGCCTTCCCTTGAAATAGGCTTTTTACCAGTGATTAACTCTAAAAGCACCACACCAAAGGAATATACATCAGTCTTATCACTGATCTGTTGGGTTCTGAAATATTCAGGGCAAAGATAACTGCAAATGGAGAAAATGTGCGTGAGAAGAACCTATTCTATAAATTTTCCTAAATAATGAAAATCTAGGTAGATGTAATCATGCTTGGCTAACAAATACAGAACATATATATCTTACCCAAAGGTTCCCTTTACCACAGTGGACATATGGGTAACAGAATTTGAAAATTGCTTGGCAAGTCCAAAATCTGAAATCTGAAAAGAAAGAATTGATATGGGTACATCTATTCTGTTAAATAGCAAAAAAATCAATGACAACCGAAATTAATTTAAACAATTTTATATTTCAAACTGAAATTAATGAAAAAATTCAGTATTATTAATCCAATTAATAAGAATGTAAGTTTCCTCATCTTAATAACTAGGGTTTAATTCTTGATAGCATGTGAAAATTTTACTTATTTTTTTCAATGTGGTATTCCCAACCCCTTAAGTAAAACTACAAAGTTGTCGCTTGACAATCTTATAGTATGTTAAATTCGCATCAAAATGACTTAAATTTGAAGAAAATATTAGTTAAAATTTCAATATATAAATGGTTACATTACTTTACGCATCAAAATGACTAGCCAATTTAATATTATGACTCAACCACTTATATATTGCTCTTTTACTTTATATTCTTTTAATACAGGATTCCCAACTCAATGGTCATAATACAACCGTTGTACAAACAGCCCCTCAACTTAGACTCAAAACGTTTGTTTCTCTGATCCCGGCAAATTATATTGAACACATATTCTCTATCTAGAGTCAGGTATAAGTTTGGTGAAGAAAAAGATGTCTGATCCTAAGCTTTCACTTAATGCGGTTTCAATTCGAATTTTGCAGCTAAAAAAAAAAAATTGGGTTTCAAATCGGCCCAGTTCAGTTCATTCAATTATGAAATAGTCTCCAATGATGACTACCTTAATCCCTTTCCTATTTTGTGACTCTAGTTCGAACTTTCAAGGCAAATCATTAAAATTCTCGGAAAAAAATTGTGCAAAATGTAGATAGGAAGATTAGCAAAAATTGTGGGAGCATGCATAAAGCTTTATCTCACATAAATCTTACCTTTGGTTCAAAGTTTTGATCAAGAAGGATATTGCTAGCAGTGATATTCCTGTGTATGATCTTTGGATTACCTAAACATATATATATCATAAAAATAAAGTGTAATTAGATGACCATGCCAATACCTTAAACATGAAAAAAGAATCTGGCTTATTAGCTAAATACTCACAGATTTCATGCAAATATGCCAATCCTTTTGCAGAACCTATGGCAATTTTTATTCTGGCTAGCCAATTGATGACCACTCTGTTGTCCTGTTCTGCAATTATAGAAACTTTGTACATGATTTTCATTTTCCATTTGGATACATAAAAAGGGAAGAAGGTGTGGGATTTTTTTTTTAATTTTTTTTTTATGAACTAGGCATGGAGAATGTTTTGACCTTCCTCCATATGATTATCTATCAATTTATGTCATACATTTTTTGTTGCAGACTAGGCGAAGGTAAGGACTCACCATGTAAATGATCTCGCAAGGAATTGTTGGGAATAAACTCATAAATAAGCAATCTATTGGCTTTCTCACTGCAGTATCCGATCAGATTCACGAGATTTCGGTGATGGATGCGGTTAAGCGTCCCAATCTCTGCCATAAATTCATTTTCCCCTTGTCTAGACATATGTTTAAGCTTCTTAATTGCAACAACCATACCATTTGGAAGCGTTCCCTTAAAAACCTGACCAAAACCACCCTCGCCAAGGAGATTGAAATTGGAAAAGCCACCAGTTGTTTTTGCTAATTCTTGATAAGTAAATACTCTTAATGTAGTAATTTGTATCCTCTCAACGCTAAGTACAGATTCTAGATTAGTAGTAGGCCTTCCTGTAATTGAAGGAGAAGTGATACATAAAATACAATTTACAGAAAATTCAGTAACCAAACATAATTCATGTACAAAGAAAATAAATAAAAATGGCATTGCATAGTTGTGATAAGAAAAAGAATATACCTTGAAGAGTTTCGATGTCTTTCCAATTCATTATCTTCACATGAGGTATAGTTCCTTCAAGAACTCTAATTATCTACACGACATAACAATCTTAAAACATTATATATATATATATATATATATATATATATATATATATACATATCATTTTATACGTTTGAATCCATTAATGAGAATGTTGCACTTCTTTTTAGTTCCTCTTTTATCCTGCAAATATTTATTTTCACTTTATTTTATTTTTGAAGAAACATGATTTTTTATAATTTAATTAGTTTAACATCTTCTCTAACTCAAAAACCTTTTTCATCAATACAACTCTATAGTTTTCTCTCATAATCTCGTTACAGTCCATCATTAAAAAAAAAGAAAAAAAATTAAACAACACTACTCATGCAGCCATATGATTGCTTAATCATAATGTAAATGAAAAAATAAATCTTAATCGACGTCCAAATCAACTTATAAATAAATTAATTGTAAAATCATAGTTTTTTGGTATTTTTTTTAATTTGTAAGATTGATTTTAGAAATGTAAATCGCAAAAACAAAATCACTATGCTCATAAACAAAAAATAAAATAAATACTTGCGGAGATTTAATCTACTTTTAAGATATAGGAACTCAAATTTTTTGGCATAGAACAATATGAAAAAGTAATTTATCGAATATAACTTAACAAAATAAACTAAAATATGAGTTTAGTTTTAACATTAACATTATATATATATATATATATATATATATATATATATATATATATATACTAAATTTTTATCAAAATATGAATTTATAAATTTAAAAATAATTTTAATAATATTAATTAAAAATTCATTATTATTATTATTATTATTATTATTATTATTATTATTATTATTATTATTATTATTATTATTACACTAAGGAATTAATCACAAATAAAATTAGAGCTAAAAGGTAAAATAATGTCGTAAATACATATTCACCTGTTTCATTATTGGTCGAGAGCGAAGGTTTATATCTTTGAAGTCAGCGCAACAAATCATTCTTATCATTTCCTCCTCATTGTACTCTTGTAATCTAGAATCAACAAGATCAGTATATTCATTATTTTCCAATGCTTGTCCAATCCGATCCTTAGCCTGAATGTTGATAAAGTGAAGTATTTGTTAATATTTTTTTTTCAAAATAAAACTTTAATTTTTCACCATAATTACAATTATTTCTTTTCCTGCATATGCTAGTTTAATGGTATAGGCTATGTATGATTTAAGAGATCTAAACCCATAAATTACGTATAATTTATAAAAATATAAATAAAGGAAATATATTAAATTAATAATAAAATAATATCAGGGTCGGCACTTGAAATGTTGGATCACTTACAGGAAAATTAATGGAGCTTGTAGATACCTTAGAAAGGAGAACGGTAAATATTGCTTGCATTCAGGAGACTAAATGGGTAGGAGAGAAAAGTAATGAAGTGGGTAATTCAAGATACAAACTGTAGTTTACCGGAAAGGAGAGAAACAAAAACGGAGTGGGCATAATCATAGACAGGATATTGAAAGATGCAGTAATAGCTGTGAAAAGAGTAGGAGATAGAATTATACTAGTAAAGCTAGTACTAGAAGGAGAAACAATAAATATAGTTAGTGCTTATGCCCCACAAATAGGACTAGACAGTGAAAGTAACAAAAGTTTTGAGAAGATATGGATGATTTAATGCAAAGTATACCGAATGAAGAGAATGTTTTCATTAGTGGAGATTTGAATGGACATGTAGAAAGTGATAGACAAGGTTATAAGAATGTTCATGGAGATTTTAGTTTTGGCAGTCAAAATAAGGAAGAAAAAAGCATCCTGGATTTTGCTATGACATACGACCTAATACTAGCAAATACCTACTTTATAAAAAGAGAGTCACATTTAGTGACTTTCAAAAGTGAGCAACATAGAAGCCAAATCGACTTCCTCTTAACCAGGAAGACAAATAGAGCTCTACGCAAGGATTGCAAGGTCATTCCAGGAGAGGCTTTAACAAGTCAACATCGGTTGGTGGTCTTGGATTTTAAGTTTAGGAACAATTCAAGTAAGGTCAGAAGAAATAGTGTAGCTCGAACAAAGTGGTAGGAGTTCAAACGAGTAATGCAAGTGAAGTTCAAAAATGAGTTTCTCGAGTCCGAAGTATGGAAGCTGGGTATGGAGGTCAGTGATATGTGAATACAGATGGCATCAAAAATTAGAGAAGTAGCTAAAAAAGTACTTGAAGAGTCTAAAGAACATGGACCATGAGTTTCTCGAGTCCGAAGTATGGAAGCTGGGTATGGAGGTCAGTGATATGTGAATACAGATGGCATAAAAAATTAGAGAAGTAGCTAGAAAAGTACTTGAAGAGTCTAAAGAACATGGACCACCCTCAAAAGAGAGATGGTGGTGAAATGAGGAAGTACAAAAGACAGTGAAGAGAAAAAGGGAATGGTATAAGAAATTACCTAAATGTAATAATAATGAGGCATATGAACAGTACAAGATAGCAAAGAAAGAGGCAAAAAAGGCAGTTAGTCAAGTAAGAGCACAGGCCTTTTAAAAGTTATATGAGAAACTTGAAACTAAAAAATGGGAGAAATATATTTATAGATTAGCAAGGAGGAGAGAAAGGAAATGTCAAGATCTTAATCAAGTTATATGCTTTAAGGATAAAAAAGGAAAAGTGTTGGTGAAAGATGAGAACATTAAAGAAAGATGGAGAAATTATTTTAATAATCTCTTTAATAATAGTCAAAATGGTAATAGCGTAAATATAAACTATAAAACAATAGAAAAGAATGTGAATTATCTAGAAGGATTAAATCTTTAGAAGTAAAGGAAGCACTTAAGAGAATGAAAGTGAATAAAGCCTGTGGACCCGATGAAATACGAATTGAAGTGTGAAAGTGTTTGGGAGATATGGGAATAGCATGGTTAACTAAATTATTTAATAAGATTCTAAACTCAAAGAAAATTCCTGATAAATGGAGGAGGAGTATTTTAGTACCTATTTTTAAAAATAAGGGAGACATACAGAGTTGCTCAAACTATAGAGGAATTAAACTCATAAGTCATACAATGAAGTTGTGGAAGAGAGTTGTGGAGCATCAACTACGTCATGATACTTCTATCTCTCTCAATCAATTTGGTTTCAACTGTGGAAGCGATCTTTCTCATTAGAAGCTTAATGGAGAATTATAGAGATGTGAAAAAAGATCTACACATGGTTTTTATTGATTTGGAGAAAACTTATGATAGTATTCCAAGAGATGTCTTATGGAATGTGTTAGAACAAAAGAGGATATCTATTAGGTACATATAAGTGTTGAAAGATATGTATGAAGGAGCAACTACTATTGTGCGTATAGTGGGAGGGGACACGAGATTTTCCGATCTCAATTGGATTACACCAAGGATCAGCCATAAGCCCTTATCTTTTTACATTAGTTTTAGATGAATTGACGAAATATATACAAGAGAGTATTCCTTGGTGCATGATGTTTGCGGATGATATTGTTCTGATAGATGAGACACGAGAAGGAGTCAATAGAAAGCTAGAGCTTTGGAGAATTACTCTAGAGTCAAAGAGTTTTAAGTTAAGCAGAACGAAGACGGAATACATGCATTGCAAGTTCAGTGAAGGCCAAACGGATGATAGGGAAGTAGTTTGAATGGAGTTGTACTGTCCCAAAGTAATCACTTTAAATATCTAGGCTCAGTCCTTCAAGTAGATGAGGGATGTAACGAGGATGTTAGTCATAGGATTAAAACCGGATGGTTGAAGTGGAGACGTGCCACGGGAGTTCTATGTGATCGTAAGATTCCCAATAAGTTGAAAGGAAAATTTTACCGTACAGCCATATGACCAGCTATGTTATATGGTAGTGAGTGTTGGACACTGAAAGAGTCGTATGCGTCTAAGATAAGAGTTGCAGAGATGATAATGTTAAGGTGGATGAATGGCCATACTAGACTAGATAAAGTCCGTAATGAGAGTATTAGAGAAAAGGTAGGAGTGGTGCCAATTGAAGATAAGTTGAGAGAAGGAAGATTGAGGTGGTTTGGTCATGTGAAGCGTAGACATACGGAGGCTCCAGTTAGACAAGTAGAGCACATTAGGTTAGAGGATAGAAAGAAAAAAAGGGATAGACCTAAATTGACTTGGAGGAGAGTAGTACAACATAACCTAGAAGCATTACATATTTCTGAGGATTTAATCCAAAATCGTTAGAGTGGAGAAAGCGAATCCATATAGACGACCCCAAATTTTTGGGATGAAGGCTTAGTTGAGTTGAGTATAGCATTTTTTTATAAATGATTAAATATTAAAAATTTCTATTTAAATAAAATTTTATATATATATATATATATATATATATATATATATATATATATATATATATATAAGTTAGTGTCTTACCCAATTAATAATAGTGTCCCCTCGATTATCTAAAGGTTTTCTTCCAGTAATTAATTCTAAAAGTACAACACCAAAAGAATATACATCTGATTTCTCAGACACTCTTTGAATATCACCATATTCTGGATCTGCATAACTGCAATGAAAAGCTGAATTAAGATATTTTTAACTAGAAAATGAAAATCTTCAGTAATATGGGATCTTAAAATTAGTATTTTCTCTGTTATATTTTATTTCGCATTTTAAATAATTATAAAATATTTGATTATTCAAATAATAAGGGAAAAAAAATCTTACACATTTGTTCCCCTCAATATACTGGTGATGTGATTAACATTACCAGTATTTGGTAGAAAATTCGCAAGCGAAAAATCTGCAACCTGAATCAATGATTTATGTAAATTAATAGATTTTTTTACCATAAAATTTAATATAAAAATAATCAAACATAACAAAAATTAACTTATATCCTAAAAAAATTTATCTTATCAAATATAACAAAATTAACTTATCAAATTAATGAAATTACAAAATTTTTTTTTTTCAATATCTTCTAAAAAATTTAGGCATTTTACTGTAGATTTAAATGCTGAAAATATCTTACCTTTGGTTCAAAGTCATTATCAAGAAGAATATTATCTGCTTTAATATCTCGATGAATAATTTTAGGTCTACCTGAAAATATATAAAAGAAACCTTAATGGAAAATAAATTAAAAACGCTAAAAAAGTAAAAATACATTAAGCCTCACAATAATTAACTATAGCCTAGAAAGAGTAGAATTACTCACAACCTTGATGTAGATATAATAACCCTTTTGCAGAGTGTATGGCGATTCTCATTCTTTTCGGCCATTCCAAAATCTCATCTTTTTCTGTTAAAAATATAAAAACCAAACTCAATTAAGATTAAAATGTAGATTTTAAATTAATTTTTTATTATGATTTGATTTTATAGCTAATTAACTTAGGATTTATATATATTATAATCTTCTTGGTTCAGGATTTTTTGTGTGCCTATGTGTAAAGTTAGGGAAATGGTATAAGTTGTACAGAAGTGTAACGAAATGCCTAGATATCATATGTATATGAATACCTCAGTGCAGGCAAAAAGACTCACCATGTAAATGATCTGTCAAGGTATTATTGGGAACAAACTCTAAAACAAGTAATCTGTCGGCCCCCTGAGTGCAGTGCCCAATCATCTTAACAATATTTGGGTGTTTCACACAGCTAAGGTACTCACCCTCCTCCAATTTATCTTCCAACTTTATTTTTTTAAGTTTCTTGATAGCAACCACTTCACCATCTAAGATTGCCTTAAAGACTTGACCAAAACCACCCTCACCCAGTAGGCAGTTGTTGGAGAAATAATCAGTTGCCTCTGCCAGTTCTTTAAAACCATATTCCTTCATCTTATGTATTTCAGCATTCTCATAGGCTGGTGCATGACTTTGATTCTCCTCCTCATCAGAAGATGAGCTAGATTCAATTGGATCTATAACCAAGGACTGTGCAGGTGCATGAATTTGATTCTCCTCATAAGAAGATAAGCTAGATTCAATCGGATCTAGAAACGGTGAGTGGTGAGATAGATGTGCAGGTGCATGACTTCGATTCTTCTTATCAGAAGATGAGCTAGATTTAATCGGATCTATCGACTGGTGAGGTAGCGGTGCATGTAAGTAAGATCTATCATCTGACCAAATTATAACAGGCCACAATTGGTTAGGGAAGAAAGAAAACTCAAAAGTCCAATAATAATAAAAATAAAAATAAAAACCTCAAAAGTACAACTAAAAAAAAAAAAAAACTCTAAAGCCTCTACATTTAAACACTTTTTTTTTATAACCAGAATGGGCAGATGTCATCGATGGAAGCAAATTACATGGTCGTAATACGAGTCCAGCAAACTCTAAAACCCAATCGTCAAAAAAAAAAAAAAAAAAAAAAAAAGAAAAAAACCCAACTCTCACTTGGAACCCTAGCCAACTTGGGCAGACAGACCCCAACTAAACCCGGCAAAAACAGAGAAGGATCGCCGCTGCACTAGGATCATCAGACGTCGCAGAACGTCAGCCACAACACAAAGAGGAAACTCCACCAAACACAACGGGGATGGGGGTGTTTAACGGACATGCGGGCTAAACACCCCCATCCCCGATTGAAGTAGAGATCTCTAACACAAATCAACTTAGGCAGCTAGAAAAATCAGTCTCATAAACGAACCCGATGAACTAGGACCATAGATGCCGACGAACCAGGAGAGGCTTGGCAGTGCTCAGGCCTTTCAATCTCATATAGCCCTTAGGGTCAAAGATCAGTACTCAAATGGCACTAGATGTATCCTTGAGATGCCAACCCGTCAGCAGGGATAGCCCCTGGAAACCAACCTTAATTTATACCAAAAAGCCCCTCAACCGACTGCATTACTCAGATACCCGGTATGCAGATCAGCAATAGAGACACAACCAAAACCCCATCCAAGATGGTTACCAATAACTCCAGACTGGAGACTAAGGAAACTAGGAAAGCAAGAGGGAAAATTAATAAAACTAAAGGAAAAGCTAACTGAGGTAGGGAGAGGGTCGACGGCCAACGGCCGGACCTCCCCTGGGTTAATCTGCGTTGACGACTTCAGAAAAAGAGAGGAGAGAAAGCAAAAACACCTTCTGATAAGAAATGAAATGATTCCTTTATGGAAGATAAATAGAAGTATAACTCAAAAGCCTCTACGGCTTTATTACCAAAGACTCATCATAAAGTGTCGGCCAAAGCAAATACCTCTAGCGTCAGTACTGGTCTTGCTCAAGAAGCAACCCATCAAAGTCGCAGAGTCGCCCGCTACAGTTTTGCTAACATGACCACTACAACAAAAGTCGGTAATAATATGGTGGCCGGCGACTGGAGCCTGCGGAGTGAGATACAAGGGAGGGGGAGGGGGGTGGGTGGGTGCGAACTGCGAAGGTATAGACTTTTTTTTTTTTTAATATTGTAAGCAACAGAATTATTGTTGTTATTACTTTACTACTGTCAATATAAAGGGTGAGTGACAGGAAGGTTTTTTTTTTTTTTTTAAAGGAAAGATTTATTTTAATTAATTTCCACCTATGTGTTTAAGTTTAAATAGTTCTAATTTTAGCTAAAAAATTAAAATAATAATTATTTAAATTTTTAATAATAAAATTATTAATTTTTTTATTAAAAGTAATATTATTAATATAAAATTATAAAACTAATCAAAAAACTTTTGTTTTATTTTTTATAAAAATTTAAACTCAAATAAAAAATTATTATAAAAATAACTAAAGGAAAAGCTAACTTTATTATGACTCTAATCCATTAGCATATTCAAGGATTTCGATAATTATTTGTCTATTCAATAATGCAACTCTTCTATTCAATAATGCAACTCCCCGAAAAATAATTGAGGCTCTCCTGTGGCAGCTGGCCGGCGCAATAAAAAAGGACAAAAAAGTGTCAAGGGCAGCTGGTGCGCGCAGAAGCTGTCTGGATAGCGTCCGCGACGCGCAGGCCATCTGGGTGTCTGCTACGCGTTAGTCACCTGTCTAGACTTTCTGAAATTATGTTTTGGCCCATTGCCTCTTTGTTTTATTACGTGTGTACACACTATTCACGAATCTAGAAAAATTTTTTTAGAGTTAACACATAAAAAATAAATTATAAAAATAATTTTACAAATATAAAAAATATTATATTAATATTTTGTAATTAAATTGATCCTAAAAAATATTAAAATTTATAATATTATTAAATATATCTCTCTTTATATGTGATTGAACAGTCTTTTGACAAATAATTACATATATAATTATTATAATTTTATTTAGATAAAATATTATTATACTTTTATTTAATTTTAAATTTTATAAAAAAATTTAATAATAAAATAAAATAATATATGTAAGAATTTTTAGTGAAATGAAAGGTGAGTTGACTCCTCTTTATAAAAAGAATTTTTAGTGTATCCACCACTAATTTTTGTAAGGTAGTAAAATATAATTTAATAGTAATAAAATTTATGCAAACAAATTTTCATAAATTTGAATAAATAATTAATTTAGATATATTTAATAAATACATAGCATGGTAAGATATAGCATTATAGATATTTTATATATATTCAATATAAACTCATAAATTTAATCAATATCAACTCATAAATTTAATGATTCAACAACTCACTTATTTAATTAATGAATAAAAATACCTATAAAAATAATTTAATAATGACATAAAAAACTAATAAAGAATATAAAATCAATAGAATGTCCTTAAGATACTAAGGAATTCAGTTGAGTTTTCCCAAAATTAGGACTTTACCTTTAAAAAGAAATGCAATTTAGCACAAATAAAGCACATAAGGGACAGGCCAATACCATATAAAATCCAAGATTTTTCCAATAGTCTATCTGGTAGTCCTTATTTACTTCAAATGAACCATTTTTTGCAAATTACACCTTAAAATAATAATTATCAGCATATTTAACATTAAATTTTGAAGATTAATGTAACACCCCTATTTGTATAGCTAGGTATATTTCACTGTTCCGGTGACTGGAGTCGGTCCGGACAATTAAGGGGATTAGGACCACACTTAAGACAACTAGAGAAACCATAAACACAAATAATTAGTAATGTTCAATTAGTTAAGTATAAATAAGAAAAACAGAACATAAGAAGTTAAGCAGTGAGAGTCACAGCGATGGGTGACCTCCTCGGGAACGACTGCGAAGTCGTTTTAAACTCAAATTTCGAACCGTAAAAAGTGACGCTGCGGTCCTTAGGACCCTTATAAACACAGTGGAAAAGAGAAAATCACGAAAAAGAACTGTTAAGCCAGTCAAATAATTAGGTCAGGGAGCCGGAAGAAATATGGAATTAATTGCAAACCGGGATGAACCGGCGAGGGGCAATTTGGTCAATTGACCCCGAGAGCTGACTCCTGACCTAACTGTCAAATAAAATTGGACAAAAGAAAATTTCGGAATCGAGAATTAAATTAAAGAACTAATAGAAAAATAAATAGAAAAGAAAAAGGAAATGGAAAAATGGAAAAATCAAAAGGTGATGACATCATGCATGACCTCATGCATGATGCCATAAAAGAATATAATTAATTAATTTATTTATTTACATTTTTGGTCTTCCATAAGACTTAAAAATTCATAAAAAAAAAAAAGAAAATCATTTCTTCTTCTTTAAAAAACGTTTTTATCTCTCTCTCACTTTTCTCTCCCAAGGTTCCTCCATTAACAAGCTTTTAAAGCTTGAAAAACTTAGTTCTTCCCCATAAATTTCAATCCTAAACCCTAAAAAGCTTCCAATCTACACTAGAAAAGAAGATTGAGGGAGAAGAAGAAAAAAGAAAGTGAAAGAATTGGTGGATTGTAAATCAAAGAATTAAGGTTAGTGTTCTTCTTCATTTTCTCTTTGAATCTATGTTTAAGTAGTTAAGTTATGCTTGTAAATAAACTTAAAATGGAAAGAAAATTTGTTGAGGGATTATATAGAATTTTGGACAGCTAGGGTTTGGTTGGACAAAGTATAAATTTGTTTGAGCTAAACATGTTGGAAGCTTAATTGAGTTAAGGGAGTATGCTTATAAGTGTTTAATTAGCTAAATGCAACAAAGGACATAAATTAGGGTTTTGAACTTAGGGTTTGTGAACAAAAAATGCAAGAAATGAGTAAATGGCATGTTTCACCTATTATGAACTGAAAAATAGTCAATTGTGACCAAATAAGTTGTGTTTGAATTATTAGAAGTGAAGCCAAATTCGGAGGTTGTATGGTCATGCTGTTGGCAGCATGACCATGTCAACTTTGAAGGACCAAAACTGAAATTTTACAAGTCCAATTGATATGCCACCAATTGAGGATGAAAATAGACATAAAATGACACAATTTTCATTTAGGAACTATGCCCAAAAACTAACCAAAACCTAGTGAACAAATTGACCAAAGTTGAATAAGAGCTGTTTGCCACTGCACAAACTGACTAAATGAACAGTAACTGTTCATTTAGTCATAACTCGAGTTAGGTAGGTCAAAATGACCTGAAATTTTACCAGTAATTAGATAAGATATAGATCTAAAACTTTCATGAAGAACACCAACCCAAATTATGCCATTAACCTAATCAAATTATTGAGCAAAGTTGAGTTACTGAACCTGCAAAACTGCAGATTTCCATTTGAACAGTAAAATTTCAATGGCTATAACTCTCTCTAGAAAACTCCGATTTAGGCGATTCTTGAACCGATGGAAACCTAAGACATAGTAGAACATTTTGTATGAAGGAAATTAGACCAAATTATAGACTTAACTTGATCAAATTACCGAACAAAGTTGGATCAAAAATCTGCCAGAACCAAAATAGCAGTATGAGCGATTGCGTGAGCGATGGCGTATTTTGGCTATAACTTGAGCTACAAAACTCCAATTGGGGTGATCCAAAAATGAGAATACACTTAAGACAATAAGGAATATTTTCTATGAAGGAAGTTTTGTCAAATTCCAACAGTAAAGTGACCAATGGAACAGTACAACCTAAGGCACCAAAACTAAAAATTTGTAACTTTGCCTAAAGGACTTAAGTTTTGAGAAAATCACCAAAACCAACAAGTTTGGTGACCAAAATGTGGTATGTGGGTGAAGTTGGAATTTCCATACCTATTAAGCCTTAGAAAGTCAACAATTTGACTTGAATAGTATAGTGAATAGTAACCCCGAAATGAAAATTTCTAAGAACGTTAGTTTAAGCATATTTGGGCTAGAATTAAGTATTTATGAATTAATTATTGGATTTATGGTAAGTTATGATACTGAAACACTGTAAAACTGTGTATTTCAGTGGAAAAAAACACCGGGAAAGGATCCGAGGAATCGAGTCAAAGCCGATAGGCGACTCGCATCAGGTTTGTGCACAAAAATTTATAAATTATAGTTTTTACAATGAAAATTGATTTGTTATACATTGTGAATATGTTTATTTTATTATGAATTTCGAGAATGTTTTGCTACCTATTTTATAATGGAGATTTGAAATGAAGTTTGTTTAATTTTCTGCATTGTGAAATTTTTGTGTTAATTATGGGTTTTAAGTACTACGGTGTTGCCACCTGTGAATGAAAATTTGACTTTAGAAATTGATTGTGTTTCGCATAAAATATTTGAATAACTTGATTTAAATTGTTTTAATTCACACTTGGCATGGCAATATTAATATATTCATCATCCACTTGTGGGGTGAGTTTGATATTTGATCAGTTTCCTCCCTCTCTGGCTTCCCAGTCTGAGGGGCGAGTTTGGATGAGTACTCATTAGCTAGCAAGCCACCTCCCTCATTGATTTCGATTAGTAGGGGTGTTTGCCTTGTCGTGATGTACACACGGCATGTTCAGAAATTTTGTGTCATGGCCTAAGTTGTGTTATTGTTTGGCAATACTATATTTATTAAATTGTTTGATTAAATTTTGTGTTGTATGAAGCTTTGAAAATTATGATTTGTTATAAATGTGATTTAAAAAAATTATGAAATGCGATTATGAGATTTTTTAATTATAATTTGTTCATAAATGTTTTATATTATGCATTTTATACTTTATTGTGCACCACTGAGTATCTTTATACTCAGCGATAGCTTTAACTTGCTGTCGCAGATAGAGAAAAGGACATAGCAGTAGAGTGAGCTGCTACAGTCAGAGAGGAGCACGGTTGAAGAACTTCTTTACGGGTATTGTCTATACCCTGGTAGTTTAGTTTGATGTAAATATGATAGTATGCATATGTATCTCTATAGTTTGAGCAGTTATACAGATAAAATTATAACAATATTATTTTGAGATTTTACGTCTGTAAATTAACTTATGAATGTAAATTAATTAATTAAAATGAAATGTGCATGAGTTTATGAAATGTTTTGAGTTATTAATTTTTGATTTGAATTTTGAGTTGAAGTGTTGCCATTGTTGTTGATTTGAAGTTTGGTGGTTGCAAATGAAGTTGTGATTGAGAAAAATATTGGGAGTGTTTTTATTTTCAGGTTTTGAAGAACTGTTTTCTCAAAATACAGACGGCACTCTGCCGAAATTTTTGTAAAAATTACGGAGATTTTAAATATCCAAAAATTTGATATATGTTTGGACTTTAAAAAAAAGGTTTTTAATATCTGAAAAAAATTTTTACCCACCAATTCCAAAATGAACGAAAATTGTTTTAAAATCCCTTGTAGTATATTTAATGGGTTACCAGTAGATGAAGTACGGTAATTCATTAGGTGTACTACGGAAACATGTTACATCTTACGAGGAGTAGGGTGTGACATGTTTAGTGGTATCAGAGCAAAGGTTTTAAAATAAATTTTGAACTGTGAATTTGAAATATTTTGTCGGTAAATACAACTGCTCAAATGTTGATATATATGACATATTTACATCATGAATATGCGCTAATGGAGGTCAACCTCCTTGTGTTTGTTATCAGAGAGTAGAAAATTTCTGGAAAATGGAATGGAAGAGGGAGATCATTCCGTAGAGCAATCTGTTGAGGCTGAGGCCCAAGGAGAAGTCCCAGTACTCCAGAATGTGAGTGGGTCAGCCACTCTAGCTCCTCCTCAAGCACCGCAGTTCCCTGCTCAGTTTGCACAGCAGATGGCTGCGTTCTTTCAACAAATGGCGGGGAATGTGCCGCCTCAAACACAGACACAAGCATCGGTTGCACAACCACAGTCACCGGCTCGGCAATATGAGAAGTTAATGAAATTTGGGGCTATAGAATTCAAAGGAACAGTGGATCCACTGGAAGCAGAACAGTGGTTAGAGAGGATGGAACGGGTTTTCAGAAAACTACAGTGTGCTGAAGAGTTGAAGTTTGAATATTCAGTATCACTTCTGCACGGAGATGCATATGAGTGGTGGAAGACCATCCCCTACAGTCTGGTAGAGCCACCAGTCCTCACATGGGCAGACTTTTTAAGGGAATTTCGACAAAAGTGGGTCCCCAATACTTATGTAGACATGAAGCTGCAAGAGTTTTTAAGTTTAAAGCAAGGGGATAGAACTGTAGCAGAATATGAGCGGGATTTTTCAAGGCTAAGCCATTATGCTGGAAGCTTAGTCACCGCCCCCAGAGACCGGTGTAAGAGATTTGAGGCTGGGTTAAGGCCTAGCTTGAGAATGCAAGTGGTGGGTTTCCGACACCAGAATTTTTCTGAATTGATTTCACAAGCCCTGGAACTGGAAAGGATAGAATCAGAATGGGCAGTGAAAAAGAGTACACAAGAGAAAGAGAATACTGAAAAGGTTACTGGCCAAGCTACTGAGGGTGGCTCTGGGAAAAGAAAACATTTTGGAGGGTCTAGCTCGCGCAAATCAGGTAGAGGTGGATCTTCTGGACAGAAACCACCCCAATCCGATTAGCAAACTCAACAGACGCGCAGAAAAACGCTGTCGGATCGACTTTGTGAGACTTGTGGTAAACCACATAGTGGAGTATGTTATAGAGCTATAGGAGCATGTTTCAATTGTGGAGGGACTGGTCATTTTACTAAGGATTGCGTAAGTCCATGCCGTTATGGATCATTTACCACGTCAAAAGGATCAGCTCAAGTTTCTACCCCAAAGAGTTCACCAGCAGTTGGTAGAGGCGGAGGCAGAGGTAGGGGTAGTATGCTTGGAAGTCAGAATATTGTAAATCAACCAGGACAAGGTAATGCTCCAGTGAGAGTATACACTATGTGACAGAGGAATGAGGATGAGACTTCTGACATGGTTGCTGGTATTTCCTCGATTCTTAACTAAGATATGTATATGTGTTGAAAAAAAAAAAATCAATTTTGATATATTAGTGACTAGTCTTTTTAAAATTAATTTTGGAAGAGTTTGTCAGTGAAAAGTATTTGCTAGTACACAATAATTTGTAAAGTTAATTAGTAAGCCTACTTAGGTAAGTTAAGAGAACCTAAAAGTAAGTTATAGTAATATAGCTACCTTAGATGCGGGTAAGGGTATTACTGCTGATAGATGTCAGTGGATACCATAATCAAAATAAGTTCAAGATATTAGTGAATTTAAAAGAAATAAGATATAGGGAAGTTTGTTCTATTGGGATGTATCGTAGTAACTATGCAATATTCTTGATGTTTATGCTGTAAGCTGCAGATTACAGTACTGACTTTGGATTTATTGTGTAGAGCTACGTACTACCCAATAGTACACAAGAATAAGAATAGTTGCAAATGGCATCTGTTTTGGTACAATTATGATAAGATAAAGTTTTCTTATTGGAAAGGAGTTTGAAAATCCTAACCTGGGATTTAAAACTCTAAAGTTAGAATATTGCAAGGTTATAGTTAAGTACAAAAGAAAATAATGATTACACATTAGTGCAAAATAAGCTATAGAATATCGATAAAAAGAAAGAAATAAATAGAACAGTAAGAAATGAGAAAAATACTAGATGAGGAATTGCCACCAAGGCAAGCAACTTACTTAAGACACGTAACGAAATCTCGAACTATTTTATCAAGAAAGAAATAAGTTAAACCAAAGCAAACAACATAGTGCAAAATGGCACATAGGCCTTGGTCATAAATGGAGATGGTAAGATAATGGTTATGGACCTATGGCCAAGAAAGAAAAGACTACAAAAGAAAATAATTGCTAAAATAACAGCAAGAAAAGACTAAAATATTCTAAGCTAAACTGAAGGTTGCATCAAATGATCAAGAGATTTGATAAGAAAAGAGTAAAAATTTAGTTCTCACCCATAGGATCGTACGAGGTCCTAAAAAGAGTGGATCCACTAGCACACAGAAAAGATTTGCTTACCTCTAAAATTGAAATGAATTTGAATCTAGCTTATGACAAAGGCTCATAAGAAACTTGGCACACGAGGTGAGCAATCGATGAATAAATAGCATTGGTTAAAGTGCTATGGACCATTATTCCGATTATAAAGTTATGTAGAAATATGAGAAAAATATGAGAAAACAACATGAATGACTATTTGAGGACAGATAGTGGACACAATTTCGAGGACGAAATTATTTTAAGGGGGAGAGAATTGTAACACCCCTATTTGTATAGTTAGGTATATTTCACTGTTCCGGTGATTGGAGTCGGTCCGGACAATTAAGGGGATTAGGACCACACTTAAGACAACTAGAGAAACCATAAACACAAATAATTAGTAATGTTCAATTAGTTAAGTATAAATAAGAAAAACAGAACATAAGAAGTTAAACGAGCCGAGAGTCACAGCGATGGGTGATCTCCTCGGGAACGACTGCGAAGTCGTTTTAAACTCAAATTTCGAACCGTAAAAAGTGACGCTGCGGTCCTTAGGACCCTTATAAACACAGTGGAAAAGAAAAAATCACGAAAAGAACATAAGCTACCAAATAATTAGGTCAGAGAGCCGAAAGAAATATGGAATTAATTGCAAACCGGGATGAACCGGCGAGGGGCAATTTGGTCAATTGACCCCGAGAGCTGACTCCTTACCTAACTGTCAAATAAAATTGGACAAAAAAAAATTTCGGAATCGAGAATTAAATTAAAGAACTAATAGAAAAAAAAAAGAAAATGGAAAAATGGAAAAGTCAAAAGGTGATGACATCATGCATGACCTCATGCATGATGCCATAAAGAATATAATTAATTAATTTATTTATTTACATTTTTGGTCTTCCATAAGACTTAAAAATTCATAAAAAAAAAAAGAAAATCATTTCTTCTTCTTCAAAAAAACGTTTTTATCTCTCCTTCACTTTTCTCTCCCAAGGTTCCTCCATTAACAAGCTTTTAATGCTTGAAAAACTTAGTTCTTCCCCATAAATTTCAACCCTAAACCCTAAAAAGCTTCCAATCTACACTAGAAAAGAAGATTGAAGGAGAAGAAGAAAGAAGAAAGTGAAAGAATTGGTGGATTATAAATCAAAGAATTAAGGTTAGTGTTCTTCTTCATTTTCTCTTTGAATCTATGTTTAAGTAGTTAAGTTATGCTTGTAAATAAACTTAAAATGGAAAGAAAATTGGTTGAGGGATTATATAGAATTTTGGACAGCTAGGGTTTGGTTGGACAAAGTATAAATTTGTTTAAGCAAAACATGTTGGAAGCTTAATTGAGTTAAGGGAGTATGCTTATAGGTGTTTAATTAGCTAAATGCAACAAAGGACATGAATTAGGGTTTTGAACTTAGGGTTTGTGAACCAAAAATGCAAGAAATGAGTAAATGGCATGTTTGACCTATTGTGAACTGAAAAATGGTCAATTGTGACCAAATAAGTTGTGTTTGAATTATTAGAAGTGAAGCCAAATTCGGAGGTTGTATGGTCATGCTGCTGGCAGCATGACCAAGTCAACTTTGAAGGACCAAAACTAAAATTTTACAAGTCCAATTGATATGCCACCAATTGGGGATGAAAATAGACATAAAATGACACAATTTTCATTTAGGAACTATGCCCAAAAACTGACCAAAACCTAGTGAACAAATTGACCAAAGTTGAATAAGAGCGATGCACATCAAGATAAACTGACCAAATGAACAGTAATTATTCATTTGGTCATAACTCGAGTTAAGTAGGTCAAAATGACCTAAAATTTTACCAGTAATTAGATAAGATATAGATCTAAAACTTTCATGAAGAACACCAACCCAAATTATGCCATTAACCTAATCAAATTATTGAGCAAAGTTGAGTTACTGAACCTGCAAAACTGCAGATTTCCATTTGAACAGTAAAGTTTCAATGGCTATAACTCTCTCTAGAAAACTCCGATTTAGGCGATTCTTGAACCGATGGAAACCTAAGACATAGTAGAACATTTCGTATGAAGGAAATTAGACCAAATTATAGACTTAAGTTGATCAAATTACCGAACGAAGTTGGATCAAAAATCTACCAGAGCTAAAATAGCAGTATGAACAGTGCACGTGAACAGTAACTGTATTTTGGCTATAACTTGAGCTACAAAACTCCAATTGGGGTGATCCAAAAATGAGAATACACTTAAGACAATAAGGAACATTTTCTATGAAGGAAGTTTTGTCAAATTCCAACAGTAAAGTGACCAATGGAACAGTACAACCTAAGGCACCAAAACTAAAAATTTGTAACTTTGCCTAAAGGACTTAAGTTTTGAGAAAATGACCAAAACCAACAAGTTTGGTGACCAAAATGTGGTATGTGGGTGAAGTTGGAATTCCCATACCTATTAAACCTTAGAAAGTTAACAATTTGACTTGAATAGTATAGTGAATAGTAACCCCGAAATGAAAATTTCTAAGAATGTTAGTTTAAGCATATTTGGGCTAGAATTAAGTATTTATGAATTAATTATTGGATTTATGGTAAGTTATGATACTGAAACACTGTGAAACTGTGTGTTTCAGTGGAAAAAAACACCGGGAAAGGACCCGAGGAATCGAGTCAAGGCCGATAGGCGACTCGCATCAGGTTTGTGCACAAAATTTTATAAATTATAGTTTTTACAATGAAAATTGATTTGTTATACATTGTGAATATGTTTATTTTATTATGAATTTCGAGAATGTTGTGCTACCTATTTTACAATGAAGATTTGAAATGAAACTTGTTTAATTTTCTGCATTATGAAATTTTTGTATTAATTATGTGTTTTAAGTACTACGGTGTTGCCACCTGTGAATGAAAATTTGACTTTAGAAATTGATTGTGTTTCGCATAAAATATTTGAATAACTTGATTTAAATTATTTTAATTCACACTTGGCATGACAATATTAATATGTTCCTCATCCACTTGTGGGGTGAGTTTGATATTTAATCAGTTTCCTCCCTCTCTGGCTTCCCAGTCTGAGGGGCGAGTTTGGATGAGTACTCATTCACTAGCTAGCCACCTCCCTCATTGATTTCGATTAATAGGGGTGTTTGCCTTGTCGTGATGTACACACGGCATGTTCGGAAATTTTGTGTCATGGCCTAAGTTGTGTTATTGTTTGGCAACACTATATTTATTAAATTGTTTGATTAAATTTTGTGTTGTATGAAGCTTTGAAAATTATGATTTGTTATAAATGTGATTTAAAAAAATTATGAAATGCGATTATGAGATTTTTGAATTATAATTTGTTCATAAATATTTTATATTATGCATTTTATACTTTATTCAGCACCACTGAGTATCTTTATACTCAGCGATAGCTTTAACTTGCTGTCGCAGATAGAGAAAATGACATAGCAGTAGAGTGAGCTGCTACAGTCAGAGAGGAGCACGGTTGAAGAACTTCTGTACGGGTATTGTCTATACCCTGGTAGTTTAGTTTGATGTAAATATGATAGTATGCATATGTATCTCTATAGTTTGAGCAGTTGTACAGATAAAATTATAACAATATTATTTTGAGATTTTACGTCTGTAAATTAACTTATAAATGTAAATTAATTAATTAAAATGAAATGTGCATGAGTTTATGAAATATTTTGAGTTATTAATTTTTGATTTGAAATTTGAATTTTGAGTTGAAGTGTTGCCATTGTTGTTGATTTGAAGTTTGGTGGTTGCAAATGAAATTGTGATTGAGAAAAATATTGGGAGTGTTTTTATTTTCAGGTTTTGAAGAACTGTTTTCTCAAAATACAAACGACACTCTGCCGAAATTTTTGTAAAAATTACGGAGATTTTAAATATCCAAAAATTTAATTTATGTTTGGACTTTAAATAAAAGGTTTTTAATATCTGAAAAAAATTTTTACCCACCAATTCCAAAATGAACGAAAATTGTTTTAAAATCCCTTGTAGTATATTTAATGGGTTACCAGTAGGTGAAGTACGGTAATTCATTAGGTGTACTACGAGAACATGTTACATCTTACGAGGAGTAGGGTGTGACAATTAAAATTATTTTTTTAAATAAAAATATTATTTTAAATATTATTAAAAAAATAATTTATATTCACAATTAAAATTGATTAAATTTAAATTTTAATTATTTTTTTATATTTTTTAATTAATATATTTTAAAAAATAATTTTCACAATTACAATTTTAACAGTAATGCCAAACGGTCCTATAGATGACTCAATTTGAAGTTAAACTATTTCAATTATATTTTGATTTAAAAATTAAATAAATAAAATTAATTTTTTTTTTAAGCAAAGTTTGTTTATACAGTGACCCAGTAAATAACAAGAATCAAACTTGCAATAACTCAATTTAAACACATCTGAAAAAAAAAAAAAGAAATTCAAGATGACCCACAATTTAGAATAACTCATATTATCATAACCCATCCACCCCTACCCATTTTCTACATCTGTTCAAACACTCAATTTCTTTATTTATCAAAGAAAGTAATGAACAAAGCAACCATATTCACAGTTCAAGTCTTAATTAAAACAACAACAAAGGCCTTTATAGGATTTACTTAAAAAAGGTAGCCTCAAAAATGGATTGTGAAAAGACTTGACCCCTAAAGAGCTGATCTAACAAGCAAGGTCGTTTCGGCAGTTGAGGAGTTTCCAAAGCTGTTGAACAAAAACGAACTACCATTCAATTTCTTTAACCCGAAGTTGGCATTGTATCGGGTAGAGCAGTTGAGTTAGAATCTGGGTAATACGGAGCTCCATCGTATATTAATTTAACGTCCTCGCTCACCCATATACGCTCCGCTGCCATATTTCCTTGTAGGACTTCAACTATCTGTAACAAAATGTTTACATTTTAACACTCATTTTATTACACTTAAAAACAAAAAACCATTAATCTAGTTAGACACTCCAATGATATCTTTTTCTTGAATGAGTTGCCCCAAAACCATATTATAGAGGAAATGAATGAGATCAGTAAAAGAAAGAACTAGAAAATAGAGCATAATATATATCTAGCTCCTGCAGACTTACCTGGCTCATTTTTGGGTGTAATTTTTTAAGTTTATAGACACAAGCTATGGCACAATCATGCGAGTCATTTCATTTTTGTCATATTCTTGCAATTTGCAATCAATAAGAGGCATATAATTGCCCATATCTAAAGCTTATTTGAGTAGTCGTTGCCTGAATTTTGAAAGACTCAGATTAATATGATGACTGAGAAATTGAATTGCATGTATAAAGGTTACATAGAAATTTTATTAGGCTAAAAAAATGATTTCTATTTTATTTTCCAAATATTGATAATATTTTTTTTTTCTTTTTCTAAACAAATTCATATTTTTATTTATCAATTCACTAAAAACTGAAGTGAAAAATGGCTGGCCAATTTTGACGGTTATATGAGTTTTATGCATATCACTTTCATTCTTAGATAGTTATAATATGGGTTTTATGCATGTCATTTTCATTCTTTCTCACTGAATTAGCAAAAATTATTACCAATATTATAAGAATAGACTACAACTAATTGAATTAAACATATAAGCTAAAATGAATATATATATATATATATATATATATATATATATATATATATATATATATATTTTGTAGATGAAGGAGCAGTAGCCTGAGCTTGAGGGGTTTGCTGAGGCCGGACACTTAAACAGGCAATGAAAATGAATTTAGCTGATCTATATGGTCTAGATCAATTATAACACATATTTAAAAAAAAAAAAAAAACAGATAAAATTCCATGGAGGTCTATATCGATTCATTTTCTAATATACCTTTAGTAGGGCGGCGATCATCTTTCGCCTTCCCATTGAACAAGCCACACAGCCCCATGGCCGCCGGCGAGGTTAATTTCTTGGTGATGTGCTGTTACACCTCTCAGTTAGAGAGAGAGAGAGAAAGTCAAGGCGTTCAGCGACCTTAGTAGATGGTGTGGGATGAGAAGAAGGGACAAAGGCGTCACAGGTGGTATTTTTGGCCCTGTAATGCTCATTAGCAAATTAAAAAAAAAAAAAAAAAAAGGCGTTACCGGTCAGATTTATATTTGTTTTTGTATATATCTTTTTTTAAGAGAAAGTACACGGCAAGCGATAAGAAGATGCTGATTAGAGTAGCACGGCCGGGCCCGAAATTTCTTTGCATAGCTATCAATAAGTGGCTGGCTGTATATACCCAATTGGCTGAGTATATGGGTCTAACTATTGACAAGAATTACTCTAATTAGGTCTAATAAATATATTTTATTAAAATCCTTCTATTAATAAAATTTATAAATAAGTGAATCTTAAATGTACGTGACCGGAAAATTGTGTTAATTGGAGTTGTGAATCCAGCTCACAACTACACAAAAAGTGAGGAACAGCTTTTCTTTGTCCTTTTATTTTATTTTATTTTATTATTTTTAAAGAATTATTAAGATACAAATCTCAGACGAAATACACCGAACAAAATTCAAAAAAAGTCAACGAAAATATTATTATTAGAATATTATTTAATTTTATAATTGATGTATTGAACAAATTTACACAAATTTCAAATATATAAAGAACGCTTCAATAGAGGGATTAAAAAGGAATTTAATATTTTATAATTTATTTCCCAAACTTTATAAAAAGTTTTAATTTTATCATTCCCTCTAAGTTCTTTATCTCATCTATTTCTCTTAAAAATCAATTATATATTTTAATATTTGTTTTAAATTCAAAATCCAAAATGCAAAGGAATGTCTAATTCATCTAAACTTGTAAAATTAAACTTTTAAATATAGTGCTCCATTCATTTTTATTATAACTCGACTTAAAATTTTTGTATGATTTAGGAAATAATTTTTTTTAATTTGATTAAAAAAAATATTCATCAATTAAATGAAAAATTATTTATTATGCAGTTTAAAACTTTTTATTTAGTATTTTTCTTAATTAAAAGAGATCCTTATTATAATTAGCATTAAATGGATTAAACCTATAAATAATAACGTTGCAGGGGAGATTACTCAACTTTAACCTACATTTAAAAAAAAAAAAAGGACATAAAGTACAAGATGAAGAATGGTTGTGCATGGCAGTCTATGAAGGGAGAAAGGGTTGTTGTCCGTAGAGAAAGAAAACCTATTAGATATGCCTATGGGAAATTAAAAAGGATAAATCATCTCTTGGTTATAATGGGATTAATGGGTAACCGAGATGAATGATAACATGTTAACGAATAACATGTTCTGTAGTCGTAAATAAATTTGGCAAATCATAGGGTATATCCGGTATATTAAAAAGTAGTATACTCATTATTTACAAAGAAATAATTGCTCGTTGAATTTAGAAGTGCAAGAACTCCCAAAAAAACATGAATTTACTAAGAGTACACATACATTAAGAATATTCATAAATTTACTAATAAATGTAGTCATATGAATTTCTTAATTGATTAAGTAGAAAACATGTAATATTTTGCCATATATAATTTATATGCTGCAGAAAACAGAGTGAACGAACAGAACTTTAAAAAACATAATATGAAAAAAAAATTTGTAAGAAATCAATTTAAGTTTTTGCAATAGTCTCTGACAAATTTATTGGTTTCTCTTTTTCAAAGCCCAACAAATTCCAACAATGGAAACCTCTTAAAACAAAATCAAATCTAGATGAATTTTTGCAAAGTTCTCAGCATGCAGGGGAGAACTAGACATATGCTAAATTCATAATGCTGTTAATTTCATGCTAAAACTCTCAGATGCCGAACCATTCGCTTGTTCATCCACTTAATAACTATATTTAAAACAATCTTAAGTCAAAAAGATTAAGGGACATGATAAGTTGTTTGGCAAGAAAAGATGTTCGGTTCGTGAACTTGAGACCTCTCATCTAGTAGACGGAGTTCCTGAAAAGTTGATGCAGAAACTGTTAATTTAAAATTTCACACTTTATCTTTAAAAACCTCCTCCTAAACATTGTGTTAACAAAAATAAGAAATGAAAATTTAAATTGTGCAAGAAATTGTTATCATTACCAGCCTCATCCTTTGGAGGACTATATCCTTCAAGAGCTCGAACTATCTGCTCGAACTATCTGCATGGCATATACTTACACATCAACTGTGTAGTCTCTCAATTTTTGAATGTCTTTGGCATAAAAATAATATAGTTTCATTTGAATAGGCATACGTGTGCATTTTAAATTATTGAGAATTTAGATTTATAAATTATTGATTTTCAACACAATATTAAATTTAAATATTTTATCATTTGAAATACACATAGAACCAAATGAAAGTATAGAAAAAAAAAAGTTTCTAAAATGTGCTAATAAAAAAAGGTTTTACCTCTTTCATTTGCGGGTGATACTCAAAAGGATTATAAACACAAGTTGCAGTACAAAAAATCATCCATTTCATTTCACTTTTATCATAGCTTTGCAAATTTGAATCAACAAAGTCTGTATATTATCCATTCAAAGCTTGTGTAATTCGAGTTTTTGCCTAAATATTGATAAAAAAAAAATTCCATCAAAACTAAGGTACAATTTTCTACCATATTTGCAAATGCATGCTAATCTTAAGAATTTTGTTTAGCATGTAGATTTATTTTTTTTTTTGACAATGACTAAAATGTGCAACTTTCAATATTTATGCATAAGTGTGTTAGTATTACTATAATTTTTTATTATTTTGTATGATAAATAAAAAATTCAATTATAAATAAATATCATTTAAAAAGTTAGAACGATCAAAATATATAAATGATTTGTAAATTTTAACATTTTAATATCTAATTTTTTCTATTTTTCATTTAAATAACTACATAAAACTCATACAATTATGATTTTGATTCTATTTTAACTTTAAACCCAAAAAATAAAATACATGACTATTAGTGACAGATTGCAGTAGTCACTAACAACTCGTCGTGAAAACTCTTTAGTGACGAATGCATTATAAGCCCGTCGCTAATCTATGTTATTAGCTATGAAACTATTTGTTCGTCGCTAAAGCTTTTGGTTTCTTGCAGTAATTATTACATGCTGTTATTACATTTTTAGTAAAAAACAGAAGTTTGAATTTAACCCCTCAATAAAATGATTCTAAATTCGTTTCTAAAGAAAATATATATTACCTTATAAATCAAATTTAATATGGAACGAGGTAAAAAAAAAACAAAACGCATGTATCAATGAAACTTCAAAGAACTTTAAAATTTAATATGCTTTGGCTCAGCCTTTAAATACAAGACCAAAATCTAAAAATATAAAAGCTTCTTTGCCAAATAAATCCAAATATTTACGTTGGTTGCTGATTATATCTAAATGAGAGAGAGAAGAATCAAGAGAGAGAGATGAATCAAATAAAAAAAGTTAGAAAGAATATAAAAAATATTCAATTATGGTTTGGCTTGTGCACAAGAATATAAATTTTATATTACTTTAATATTATATAGAGGATAGACTATTGTCATATATGTCAATGCCTTGATATTTAAGTTTTCTTCTAGTGATAAGTTCTAGAAGCACCACGCTAAAAGAATAAATATCTGACTTGTTAGATACCCTTCCGGAATGCTCTGAATCTATAGAACTACAAGTAAAAGATTTGGGTTGAGAAATGTTTCAAGAAAATGAAAATCCTTGCTTAGAGAAGCTTGAATTAATGAGTTTTTCTTGGTTATAATTGTATTTTATTTTATTTTTTTTACACTAACAGAAAAATAAAAATTAAAGATGAAAAGAAAATGTCCTATAATGCCATATATAGATCATAATGACAACTAATTTCTTCTTTAATATGGATGGAAAAATATAATCATTTTATCTCTAATTTCTAATTTTCTTATAGTGTTATTATTCCACATATAGATCATAAGACCACCTAAAAAAACACCATAATAGCAATGTAATTAACTAATAAGAAAAATTAATTGTATCTTATACTTCAGTTCCTGTAACTAATTTGGAGAGATGAGTTACAGTATCCGAAAAAAATAAGGCAAGTCCAAAATCCGTAATCTAAACAAAATTATCCAAATACATTAGTGGATCTATTGTGCCACAGATAATATAATTTGGCATCAAATAAAAAAAAATGATAAAAATATTATTTATGAATTACATCCAATTATGAAATCTAATTCCAATTTTTCATTATAGGATATAACTAATTATACAGGTAACACTTTTGTTTGTAATTAAATTATACATCTCACCTTTGGTTCAAAATTGATATCGAGAAGAATGTTATTTGGTTTGATATCTCGATGAATAATCTTAGGAGATGCTGAAGACATAAATATTGTGAGAAGAATCAATAGCTCTATTAAAATCCTATAAAATTTCAAGCAGTGATCGGTTACTCACAGTGCTCATGCAGATATTCCAATCCTTTTGCAGGGCCTATGGCAATTTTCCTTATTGTTGGCCAATCCAAAATCTCCTTTCCTCCTCCTATTATGCAATTTCTTATGTAAGATCTTAAATCATAATTCTTGTTTGTGTACATAAATATCTCAGAAAATGAAAAATAACTCACCATGTAAATGAAGTCTAAGGATTTATTGAGACGATACTCTAAAACAAGCAATGCATTGGCTCCTTCAATGCAGTAGCCGAGCAACTTAACGAGATTACAGTGACGAACACTGCTTATGACTGCAATCTCATGGACCTATTCTTCTCTGGTCTGTTCCTGGAAATAGTGAGGTTTCTTAATAGCAAGGATTTCACCGTGTAGGGTACCCTTAAAGACTTGACCAAAACCACCCTGGCCAAGGATGTAGTCGTTGGAGAAATGAGCAGTTGCTTTTGATAGTTGTTCATAATTATATTGCGTTGGCCCAATATTCCTAGGCATAGCCGTCAAAAGCTGCAGGTAAGCAAACCACAATCACTTTAATAAAGGTCTTTGACAATGTCACACCAGGAAGGTTACTTGCAATTATGTATGCATGTATTTTATAAGAACAAAGACACCAAACACTCACAACTGTTCATACCATAATCATTAAATTTAATCAGATCCAACCATAACCAAATCATTGAATTAGTAAATTGACTCAGTTCTTAAAGCGATCCAAATTTATGATTGGATTAAATAAGGAAGTGACACAACGCAACCCAATCAACTCAGAGCTAAACTAATGAATCAATGCCATCTAGGTTTGATTTAAATTCCGTAGTTTATATATGTAAACTAAATAAATAAAAAAGAAATCTGAGTTCAATTTCACAATAAATTAAATATAAATAAAAATTCACTATTTCATTTCTATTTCGTTTGATTCTGATTTTAATACTGATTTTGATTTTAATGTGCGAATCAAACAGGCTCTTAATATGATTTCATTAAATTAACAAGTATAGTAGAAGTAAAATCTCTGGCTGGTAAAATCTCTGGCCGTAAGCAACTCCAATTCTTTTTTTTTTTTCAGAAAAATGAAGCTAGATTTTATTAAATGAAAGCAGAATGCAGATTTGAATTATAGATTATTGTATTTTTCACAAGTAAATTTAAAATAATTTTTATATATAAAAATTATTATTATTCTAATTTAAAGGGTTCAATAGTATTGATAGAATATTTAATTCAATTAATTGTCAGAAAATATATTTCACTGGGTAACAATTTATATCCACTATTTAATATCATGGTTTTTTTTCCGAGTCCACTCTAGCAATAATCAAATTTTAATCTCTTGCAGAAGAGAAATTCTGCATTTCATACTACACTCGTATTCAAATAACAAAAGTTTACTTCTAATAACTCCATAAAATAGATGTTATTTTTATGTAGTTTAAATATTAGAGATGTATGTCTTGTGGACTTGATTTATGACTCCATCTGAAAATTTTGCATTGTTACACAATGTTTCGTGAGATCTGTACTGATAATGAAAAGCATAGACCAAACGAAAAAGGAAATAGGTTAAAATAGTTCTTTTCTATTTTTGAAAAAAAGGTAAAATAGTTCTTTTTATTTTTTTATTAAAAATTTATTATTAAAAGATTTTTTTAAATAAAATTAAAGTTAGATGATTTTACTTTATTTGTTTTTTAAAATTTTTTTTTAAATAACAGCAGACTTAATATAGGTGGGTACACAGGGTAGACCCCTTTGTCGTTGCTGGTTTACCATTTTTTTTTTTCCATTTTTTTTTCCCCCACACTGGGTGTTTCTGTTCTTTTTTCTTAATGAAGAACTATTGCTATTGCTTAAAAATATATTTAAAAAAAAAAAAAAAACTGAGGGATAAAGCTTTATTAATTTCAATAGCATTAGAGTTCATATTTGATAATATCAAATGGACAAGAAAAAATAAGTTTATCAGCAAAAGAGTTTCTCAAAATCTCACTAATATCACTCAACCCTGAATCCAAAGAAGAGTTCTCTATATTCTAGTTTAAGGTAACCGAGGAAGAAGGCTCCCGCAACGGTATGTCTCTGACTTAAAGGGACCATCAGAAGATAACTATAAGTACATACTGCAGTGAAAGTGATTTGTTGATGAGAAGCTCATATAATTCCTATAGATAACCTTAAACAATACAACGAAGAGACTGAAAATTCAGAGTTTGATTTACGTACTTTATTTTTTTATAAATTGTTGTTCTCCACTCTAGAGATATTCCGGAGGAATATTCCCTGCTAAAACTTCCACGACCTGCTTTGCAAAGAAATGAAAAGAAAAGGCTTATCTAGTAGTTGAGAATTTGATAATAATAATAATAACAATAATAAATAAACTAATTAATTATATATTAAATATTTTTATTATTTTAAATATAAAAAAGAGAGAATTAAAAATTACAAAAAATAAATTATGTATAAATCTCTTTATCTAATTACCCGACTCATTTGTGGTCGCTCTTGAGAGGAACGACGTACACAGGCTAAAGCACATGTAATCACTCGAATCATTTTATTTTCATCAAAATTGTTCTGCAATTTATTGTCAACAAAATAATACTCGCCATGCAGCAAACCATCTCCGAGCACAGGTTCCGCCTAAATATTAATCAAATAAAGCATTTGTTATTTTTCCAAAATCAATTCAGCTTTAGCTTTTGTAAAATTATATGACATCAATTGGATATATAAAGAATAAAATAAATCACTTGTAAACTTGATTTGATGATAAGTTGATAAGTATGTTTAGTTTACTTGGACTGAGGTTTCAAGTTTAAATTTTATATTCCTTCTTTATAAATAAAAGGCTTAGGAACTTCAATTTTCATCATTAAACAAATTTACCACTATTCTTTAAAATTAGAATATAAGCACAAAATTATCATAATTAAAAGAATGAGACATGATTTTAAAAACTAAAAAATAGCTTTTTTTATAATTAAAGCTAAATAAAAAAAGTAAAAAAAAAAAAATTAAGAATGTCATTGCACTAAATAAGATATATATTAATATCATAATTAACTCCTTCAAGTATTTTTACCACTTATAAAAAAAAAATTCAACAAGGAGTCAATTTTGTCGCTAATCACATTGATTAGCAATAATTCATCACTATGATACTTTAGTGTCAAGAGTTTCAATGACAAACTACAATTTATCGCTAAATATTAATTTTTCAAATAAATTATGAATTAGCTCGCTGAGAACCATGCCACTAAAAGGCTTTAGTTACGTATCCCTCTCTAGCTTGTATTACTTAGCTGTGGATGGATCAAATGACTAAGATTTTTATGTAGGATTATGCTGCAATTTATAGACTGTTTTTCTTTGGTGGTAAAGAGAGAAAATGTTCAAAACAATTATTAAACAGCACGAAATTGAGCATAAAAAGCCCGAGAGAAATTATGAAATTAAGAAAGAAGTACGTACCCATTCAACTATGCTAATGTCATCATTAGGTTGCTTTCCAGTGATTAGCTCCATAAGAATTTCACCAAAGAAATAAACATCGGTCTTGGCATATGTAGAAGTCGTAAAACTGCAGTCGAAGATGGAAAAAGAGCTAGGATATGAGAATTGTTGGAACTGAGGTGAACGCGAAACACTCAAAAGGAAAAAGAAATAAAGGAGCATACTATCAAATAAGGAATTACAGGGAAGAGAAAGAGAACATAAACCACACTTTTTTTATATATAAGCGGATAAATTTTATTAATAATGAAAGCTAAAAAAAAAAAAAAAAAAAAAAAACAAACTTGGCAAGCACCACCTCGCTAATCCAGTCAATAGGTTTCTTCGAGAGAACCAACTTAGCTGTTGAATGCTAAGTAAAACAACGCAGCGTAAGTCATGCAAAAGCCAAATCATGATAAAAAGAATTTGAAAAGAAAGAAGAGGGACAGAGTGAAGACAGAGGAAGAGTAGCAAAACCTTCCAAGGAGCTACATCCTTCTTGTGAAACAGAGCACTAATAGATTAATACTATTCAGGAATTAAAGAAAAACAGTAAACTCATCATCTCTAGATGCACCAGATTTAGCCAAACAACATGCGAAGGAGTTTGCCGCATGCATGGTACCCGCAGAAGACATCTTAGGCAAGGGAGCTCCACACAAGTCTCGCAGTATAAACCACACTTGTAATATTATAAAATCAAGTCCACTCTTACAAATATAGCTAACTCTAGCAAACAAATATAGTAGTAATTATATGAATTTTCATATGATATATAACATCAATTACACTCTTCACGCATTAACTCAAGCACATAAATCTATATTCATTGATATTTAAATTTTATATTTCCAACAATAACAATGGTTCAACAAATATTCTCTAAAGGTAGGGGTGGCAAATGGGTCACGTGAAGTAGATTTGAAATCATGAATCATATAGACAAAACAAATTGGTCACCTCTAACTAATTAAAAGTGAAAAAAAATAATGACAATATGATGCTTTTCTTTCTTTTTATAAAAAAAAAAAAAAAAAAAATTCTAATACGCCAGAAGTATACAACATTGCAGACTGCAATTAATAGCTTATATAATTTAGCTCAAGCAACAAAATAGAGTTTTCATTTTTACCCAACATATGTTGAGAGAAACTTGGCACGTCCATACTCTGCAAACTGCACAAATTGATCCAGGTAGATTTATTAAATCGTTCAATTAATAGTTTAACATCAAACACAAATTTAGTGGCACATTCAACATCATCTATACGGCACCAAAGACAAAATGATATTTGATCATATATATAGAACTATTTAATCCGTAATAATCACCTTTAATTGAAAATTTCCGTCAAGAAAGATACTATCATCCTTGAAATGCTCGTATATGTTCCAACGTTTATCTGAAAATACAGACATCACAAAAATGGAAAGTGACTCAGATATATACAACTTTAACCTATAAACAAGTCGAGGGTTTGTTGCAAGGTTTAAAACCACTAAAATTATATTTTGTGAATGATAAACTTATGTAAAATACATTAGCGTATTTAATTAATGCAAGTTTTTTTTTTTTTTAAGCAATTGATTTTATTAATAAAGAGGTCAGGAATCTCTCAGTTAAACCCGGGCAATAGGTTTCTACTAAAAAATCAACTTAAAGATGCAAAGGTGATACAAAGCAACAAGAACAACAAAAGCCAACAGCAGAACGGACCAAAATAAACAAGAAAAAAGGGTACCAGCAAAAAAGCCTGCAGACTAATAAAAAAGTGGACCAACAACAACAAAATAAAGAAGCCACAGAAAAAGGGGCTATAATCTTCCGATCTATTGAATAATATAATTAATGGATGACTATTGTATCCATTAATGAAGACAGTAATCATCTCCATTGACAAGGAATAAAATTGAATACAATTGATACAGGACAATTAATAGCAACAATTTTCATCTTCTCCTAAAAATTTGGAGACTATTTCGAAAATCCCCTGCAAATACTCACATTGTTCATGTAGATCTACCAATCCTTTTGCAATGCCTAAGGCGATCTCCATTCTGGTTGGCCAATCCACTGTTGATCTCGCATTTCCTGCTTTGTTATCCATGTTGGTAATTAAGACCATAAAATCTATAACAGCTTATTTACCAGCACTTATTGATATTGTTGGTATAGCAAATGTGGATGCAAAATAAAGTAAAATATGCAAGCTAAATAATCGAAAATGGATAGAATATATAAGGTGAGTTAATGGTGAAATTTTAACATATGACCATTGTGTGTATAACGGACAGATTTTGATCGTTGGTTATGATGGGACTCGCCTTAATCAGTAGCTATAATAAAACTGTTGTAAATACAATAGTTGTATTGAGTAATTTCTCAGGTTAACTAGGACGACCTTGAAACCTAATACCTTAAATGTGGGCTTTACCATTGGTTCACCAATGTGGAAACTTTAGTAAGTTAAGATAAAGAGCATACCATGTAAATGAGATCTCAAGGATTTGTCCTCTGAAACGAACTCAAAAACAAGTAGTTTATTGCCTCCTTCATCGCAGTATCCAATCAGCTTAACAAGATTGTTGTGATGGACGCTACTACAAATGGCTTTCATTTTCTCGAACGCATCTTCTTGCTTTCGAGGCATATGTGAAAATTTCTTGACTGTCACCTCATGATTGATTAGGTATCCCTTATAAACTTGACCTAAACTACCCTTGCCAAGAAGGTTTTTCATGGAGAAACCTTCAGTCGCCTTTGTTAGTTGTTCATAAGTAAATATTTCCGGCTTGTGAATTTCGAGCCTCTCAATGCCACTCGATGAAGCATCTGCAATAATGTTGGCGAAATCAACATTAGTTTTTTTTGGATAAATGAAGGAAAAGGAAATTTTTTAAAAAATAAAAATTAAGATAATTAATTTTAATGTGTAACTTTTTTTTTTTTTATCTGCACTCAATTTTAGTTGAGTAAAGACAGAGAATTAAGATTTTGAAAAGTATGTCATAGTTGACATAAAATGGACCTCTATTTATAGTACTGCGTCGCATTTCGTTATCAATCTTCTCAATCCATAAATTCTTTTCAAGCTTAGCTCCTTCAAGAAATCGAACAATCTACATGGCATAGCAATGGTGAAAAGATTATGAGCCAACTATATATGTAGGTCTCAATTTTTGAATACTATCTTTGACAGACATTAATAACAAAATATAGCCAATTAATTGTTGATGTTTTACCTCTCTCATTGATGGACGAAACTCTGGTGGGTTATATACACAACCTTTGGCACAATATATTATTTTTTCCATTTCTCCTTTATCATACTTTTGCAATCTGACATCAACAAAGTCCTTATAATCTCCTTTCAAAGCCTGCGTAATTCGAGTCTTTGCCTGCAGGATTGTGATAAAAAGGAAAAGAAATTCATTATTTTCTTTTTCATCATCAAAATTAAGCTTTAATTTTCAACCATATTTCCAGACGTATACTAATCTTACGAATAACGTCTAAAATAATTTATCAAAAGTCTATCCCGTATATTTTTGTTGACAAGGTAGAATTAAAGCGAAATAATTTTTTCTTTAATGGCTAAATTCATTATCGTCTTTCTCTTTCGCTTTTATATCATGCTTTAGTGCAGGGCCGATCTCACACCCCACGTCGGTGGGATATGAAAATGTTAAGGGTTTATATATTTTAGGCTAAGGGTAGTAATCTGAAATTTGCATTAGAGTTAAGACCATTAGTTTTGTCTACTTATATAAATAATTTATATTTTATTTGCTACTTATCATACCCAATCAACGATTTTAACGCCTTCATGTAAAGGTTCTCTCCCCGTAATCAACTCTAGAAGCACCACACCGAAAGAGTAGACATCTGACTTAGTAGAAACCTTTCCAGAATATTCTGGATCCATATAACTGCAATTTAAAAAAAAAACACAATGAAAATTAAACTTAAGAATTTTTTTTCTAAAAAATAAAAATCTTCATCAGAGAAACCTAAAAACTGAGTTGTCTCTATTTTCATTGTATTTTATGTTATGTTTCTAATATTCCAAATATAGACCACAATGGTGCCTAAAAAATGGACCATCATAGCAATGCAATTAAGAAATAACAAGAAAATTGTATCTTACACTTCAGTCCCTTTAATCGTTCTAGAAAGATGAGTAATACTATCCGGAAAGTACAAGGCAAGTCCGAAATCTGCAAGCTGAATAAAATGAACTAAGTACATTAGTAGATTCACTGTTCTATGTGATTTAATATCATAGACAACCAAAAATAATAGAGTTGGCAGTTATGTAAGTAATGAGTTCACACCATTTAGCCAAAAAGCAAAATAATAATAATAATAATAATAATAAAAGTTGGCAACCATAGTGAATCCAACTATGAAACTAATGAGTTTACTCAAAAGAAAATTATGGCATTAAACTCAGGGTTCCACTATGTTGAGTTTAATCATATTAATTGAAACTTTTATATGCTATTAAATTATCTTACCTTTGGTTTAAAATTTTTATTAAGAAGCATATTATCTGATTTGATATCTTGGTGTATGATCGGGGGTTCGCCTGAAAAATATATATATGTACAGTGAAGTTAAAAAACTTTAAAAAGAAATGAGAAAATAGCTAGATAAAGTCTCAATAGCTGAAAATCCTAACATTTAGCAAGCAGGAGATATTATATCAATTACTCACAGTGATTGTGCAGATATTCTAATCCAAGAGCACAGCCTTTGGCGATATCGATTCTTTTTGACCAATCTAAAATGTATTTTCCTATGATACCACGCGATTCTTAATGGTTAGTTTTAATTTCAATATCATATTTGTTATTTGTGTAAATGAAAACTTACGACAGGAAAAAAGATTCACCATGTAAATGAGATTTCAAGGACCCATTGGGAAGATACTCTAAAACAAGCAATCCATTGGCTCCGTCAATGCAGTATCCAACCAGTTTAACAAGATTTTTGTGACTGACACTGCTAATGACCCTGATCTCGTGCTCCAATTCTTCTTTCTGTACATCGGGAAGATACCTTAGTTTCTTGATAGCACGGATTTCATCGTCTAGGAAAGCCCAAAAGACTTGACCAAAACCACCCTCGCCAAGGTGGAACTGGTTGGAGAACTTGCCAGTTGCTTTTGCTAGCTCTTTATAAGTATACTGCCTCAGCCCAATTGTACCCTTTGATCCGTTAGGTGCCTGAGTGGCCATCGATTTAAACTTGCAGTAGTCACTCCAGTTTTGCTATACCAAGACCGCTACAACAGGAGTGGGTGGCAACATCGTATCAGAGAGGTTTCTTGCAAGTTACAGTTCTATAGAGAGAGAAGCGGCGCCGCGGCGGGGGGCGTGTGGGTGTTGGGTTGATGGGGGTTGGTTTTGGGAGAGATGATTATGGTGTGTGCGGAGCTCCTCTTCTTTGGCTTAATATCAGGAAGTAGCTTCTCAGGTTCTTGGTTAACCCTTTTTTTTTTTAAATATTTTACATAGACGTTGACCGTAGAAGTAGCAGCTCCTGGGCCCACTCTATTTCTTTATAGGAAAAAAAAATCAATTTGTACATATATTGTATCAAATATGTAAAAATATTTCAAATGCATTAAAAAATAATATACGTTATATTTATAAATTTTAATTTTTTTTAAATATTAAAAATAGATTTTTTTTTGTATTTGAGAAAACTTTTACTTATATTAAAATAAAAATTATTGATAATAGTCATCTAATATTTAATAAATTATATGACATATTGAATATATTAAAAATAATACAGTCAACACTAAAAAAAATGATTTCTTGAAAAATAGAATAATTTGCCCTAATATTCAATCTAATTGCATAAGAGCATCTTGTGCTTTATTGTCGGTTAAATTACCGAATAAAAAACTAAAATATATTTAGGGGAAATAAAAATTAAATTAAATCAAATTAAAATATTCTATTCAAATTTTTTTTTTTTATCTAAAATCATCCGCTGTCATTCCCCTTTCCAATCCATTATTGTAGAGTAGAGTTTTATGCCATTGAAGATTTAGAAAATGTTAAATTGATAAGCAGATCCGAAGCTCTGTAGAAGCAAAGACTTTATCCGAAAATATATTTTAAGATTTCAAAGATCCAACTCATTTAAAGGTATTAAAAAAAAATAAAAGGCAAGATCTAACCAGTGAATCAATTTGAACATGAGGACCCATCTCCTCACATGCCAGGCTACCTAATATTGACTAAATCCTTGGCACTCTTGAATATTATTGCATTAAAGCACATTTGTTAAATAAAACTGGGAGGGGAGAAGAATAAAGAAAGAGGGTGGAGCATAGTTTTCAAAATTAAACTGGATCAGATCGATTGAAACAGGTTAATCGGAAATTAAATCAAGGCATCATTAATTAGTCTAATAAATAAATTATTTAATTTAACATATTATTTATTTACGACTGTGTCATGTACAATATTATTATGGCGTGAATTATGAGATGGGCTTATTTATATTTTATATGATAAAATTTATCTCATATGAATGAGACATACACATATTCAGATGTAGACAGCCATTTTATAATTTAAGTTTTCTCTAAAACCAAGTACAAGTTGTCTTCAACAGCAATGTAAATACACCAAAGAATACTTAAAATATGAAGTTATATATATATATATATATATATATATTAGCAAGTTGTCATTTTTTAAAAAACAAGTTGTCTTTATTAATTAATGACTTCTAAGAAGTACTTATTTATGAACTGAGTTATTAAAGCTGTGATGTTGCTATTATATAGATTAGTCAAAAACGCGTATCCCTTTTAAAAAACAAAATAATAAACAATAATGCATCTATCTATAATGACATAAATGCCTGCACGTTGAGCCTTCTCGACTTATTCTGTTCATATTATAACATATAGACATGACCTAAATACATATAAATTATAACTACTGTGATTTAACACTTCTTTTTAATTGCAAATAATTAAGGGATTATTTAGTCTACTGTTTAAGTTAATTTTAATTTCAATTATTTTCACTAATTAACACTGTTGAAATATGTTTTTCTATATAAAATTATAGTGATCATTAATCCTTAATAGTTGATTATTGTTACTGGTGGTCAATAGTTAATTCCTCATATTTGTTGATTATTTAATAAAATTTTATTAATAGTAGTTATTATTATGTCAAAAGATCATTAAAGATGTAACTTATTTTAAAATATATTTCACTTTAATTTTTCTATAATGTGTTATAAAAATCATAATAAAAAAATAATAAAATTATATTTAACTTGAGTACATATATTTATAATAAATATTCATTTTTCATTTTTCTTTATCATATTTCAGTTTTATATGGTAATTAAGAAAATAATTGGATAATCTTATTTTTATAAAAATATACTATTAATTGATTAAATTATCTTTTAAATAAAGGATAAAATTGAAAAAAAATTAATGCACTCTAATTTTCTAAATGCGATAAATAATTTTGAATAAAAAATCTCAAATACAATAAATAAAAATAAAAAAATAATTTTTTACTGTAAATATAAATAACTCAATTATTTCATTCAATATTTAAAATGTTTTAATACTTAATCATAAATTTTATGTTTATAAACAATTTTATTATGCATAAAAATCAATTAATTTTTAAAATTTTATTATGTTTATCCGCTCTTATTTGACGATTTTTAGAAATTATTTTATCTAAAATTATTTATCATTTTGAAATAATTAAAAAATATTAATTAAATTTTTTTAATTTTACCCTTATCTCTATTAATATAATAATTATTTTTATAATTTTCTAAAACTCATCTTATCACATTTTTTCTCTTTTTAAATTAAGTGAAATAAAAGGTAATTTAGTTAAATTAAAAATATTTTATTATAATTTAGATGATTAATTACTTCTTAATTATCATGCAAAAATCTTAAACGGTAGATAAAAGTGGACAAGAAAGTAATTATTAAAGGCTAAAAAGCTATCTACCAATCTCTAATTGTTAATTAAAATATCATTTTGTGAATTGTGATTATATTTATCAATTTTTCTAATGAGTGCAACACTACACTTATTAAAATTTATTAAATATTTTTATTTATTACTAATATTAAAATTATCAATATTACTTATAAATGTGAATGTGCAATATCACATAAAAAATACTCCCTCTATCCATAAATAATAGCCACATTTAAAATTTTCATAAAGATTAAGAAAATGATTGGATAACTCATTTTCATAAAAAAAAAACTAATAATTTACAAATTACCATTTATCTAAATTGAATAATTACTTTAATATTATTTTCTCTCTCCACTAATAATTTATAGAGATAAAGTGTAAAATTGAAAAGAAATACTTAATTCTCCTTGATCTTCTAAATGTGACAGATAATTTTAGATAAAATAAAAAGTTAAATATGACTATTATTAGTGGATAGGAGTATAACTTTTTATATTGCCGATACAATATTAATAATAAATAAACATATTTAATGAACAAATAGTCCCTCTATCTTCTTTTATCTGTTCTTTTTTAAAACTTTTTTTAAAATTATTTGTCGTTTTAAAAAGATTAAAAAGTATTAATTTTTTTTTCAATTTTACCTTAATCTCTACTAAATTACCTTTTATTTTACCTAAATAAGAGAAAAGTGATAAGATGGGTGATAAAAAATTGTAGAAATAATTATTATTCTTAATAGAGATAAAGGTAAAATTTAAAAAAAATAATGCTCCTTAATCATATCAAAATGATAAATAATTTTAGACAAAATAATTTTTAAAAAGTATCAGATAAAAATAAATAAAAATAATATAATTTAGGTGATTTTATTACTTACTTAATTACCATACAAAAATATTAAAGGACAAAATAACCACCATGTAACATTAATCAAGCCTGTTTCTTGTCATCAAGTCTCAAGTAGACAAGTCTAAGGTAGGTGCCTAACTTCTCATAAGTAAGATTTATTAATGTAAAGCAAGAGGCTAATTATTAATAGTATGTCATCTAGAGATTAACTTGATCCATATTTAATGTGAATCAATGATGAAAATAAAGTCATTTCATGAATAAAAATTAAGTCATTTTATTAAAATGTCTTTTAAACTATTTTTATTAGAAAATATAGGAGTTTAAACTTTGAATTTCAAATTATATCATAATTTTATTGTAGTTACAAGTTTCAATATAAATTACAACTCTCATTTTAGAAAATGACTTCTTTTTTTTTTTTTTTTCCTCTTCCTGGTAAGAGTAGTCACATGCATCGCGTATTAGTTTAATCATAGAAAATAAAATTTCTTACTCATGTTACGTTTTTTTTTTTTAATTAAGTTTTTATATTTAAAAAATTATTTATCTAAATTTAAAAATATTTAAAAATAAAAATAAATAATATATTTTAATTTAACTGTACAATACATATTACTCACGAATGATAATTTGAATTTAAACTGATTACATTGATTCAATTAAATTAAATAAATTAATGTAATATAATAATAAATAATTAATTAATGTTATAATTTTAAATAAATTTAATTAACTCAATTAAAAACTTAACTAACTAAAATATATTATCAATGTAACATGTTAAATACTCAATTAATTTAATTAATTAAAATTATATTAAATTGAGTCATTTAAATGATAATTGTCACAATTAACTAAAAGTGTATATGATCAATATGACATTGCACATAATTAACTGATTCAATATTTATTCAATTAAAATATCAATTAACTAAAATATATGATCAAGTGTGACATGTCACTTAAGCTCGTGCTCAAAAAAATTTTTGACAAATTAAACCTGAGCTCTTTAAAGTTCAACTCAGCTCGGCTCGATTGGTTTATAGCCCTATCTAAAATCAATAGTTATAAATCAAAAAAAAAAAAAAATCCAAATCTTATTCTTAAAGTCTTAAATGAAAATTTTGATAAGAAGCTCAAAGAGTAACTTGTGCAACCACAACCTTCCCATTAAATTTTTAACGTCACACAAGCAAGTTTTAATTTTTAAAGAAAATGAATAACCGGAATGAAGGCTAGTTTGCTGGATTATTCCCATCGAACTAAGTCATCTGTTGTTCAGATTCAGAAACAGGATTGTTTCTTCCAGACTTTTACGTCCTTCCAGAACTTCAAGTATCTGCTTTGCACAAACATGGAAAAAAGGGTATATGACGTACTTTATTATGTATTTAGTACTCCAAATTAATCAGATTGATAGAAGAAAGATAAAGTAATAGAATATATCGAGCTTGTTGTGGAATTACCCGACTCATTGGTGGCCTACGTTGTGGATCATCATGCACACAAGCTAAAACACAAGCAACCATTTGATCCATTTGTTTAGGGTCATAGCACCCCTGTAATTCCTCATCGACAAAATTGGACATGTCCTTGCCTTCGAACAAACTTTTTGAGAGCATGGGCTTAGCCTAAATATAAATACATGAAATTAAAGGATTGTTATACTAGTTGAGCTCTAAACAGAGCTCTTCTTTCGTCAAAGTGATAAAAAAAAATGAATAAAAAATGATTTGTCAAACGGAAATAGGTTGAATTTTTCTTATAACCAATATTCTTACGTAGATTGCTATTTTAGACTTAGATTAGTTGAGAAACAACTACGTACCCATTTAACCATGTTAGTGTGCCCACTGAAATGACCAAAAGGTTGTTTCCCGGTAATCAACTCCAAAAGAATTACACCAAAGGAATAAATGTCAAGCTTATCAGTAAGCTTGTTGGTAGCTTGATATTCAGGAGCCATGTAACTGCAGTTGGAGTTGGAAAGTGCATGAGATATGAGAAAAACGGTTAAAAGAAATAGGATTTTTCTTACCTAAACTTGATTCACTCTGAACTCAAGATACAAATTATATGGTGAAACTCATTTATTAAATATATAGATTCTATTTGTTTGTATTTTAAGTCCATAATGAACCAGATACAGGCAACAATTTGCTCAAGAAATATAGTTCCAAAACTCCATAACACAGCTGCAATATAATTTTTCTATTCCTAGTGGAAATATATATGTGCTAAGATTCTTGTCTTTCTTTTTCTATTCCTAATAAGATGCCAAAAGTCCATCTCATAGCTGCAATATAATTTTTCTCATGCACAAAAAAAAAAAAAAAAAAAGTTTTCTGTACCCAGAATTTATCATGATTTGGCTGATAGAGAGATGGGTTAAAGCATCCGGGAAAATCTTGGCACTTCCAAACTCTGCAAGCTAAACACAAATGTTTCACTTAGATTTATTGCATTTTGTAGTTTAGTATCACACACAAACAGAATAAAGTTACTTCTTTAGTTTAATATTCTGATTTATAATTGATCACACAATTTTAGACATCTAACTACTACAATATGGTTATAAGTTGCGAAAATTTCAGTCCTTCAAAAGAAGAAAATCATCAATAAACTAAAGACGATTATAAAACAAAATTTAGCAAATTCAGACAGCATGGTACCCTTATAACAACCTAAGAGGTTCAGGTTTCGAATCCCCATATTATACACACATGCCTAAATATATGAAAAAGGATCACTTTGAAAACGTTTAATCAATAATATTACCTACCTTTGGTATAAATTTATCATTAAGAAGAATATTATCTGACTTAACATACAAATGTAAAATTTTGTGTCCACCTGCAAATAAATACATCACAAAAGGGAGGGAAATCAACACCAGCATTTTAATTTTGAAATCCAATCAATACCTAAAAAAAAAGTAAAATAAAATAAATGAGGAATAAATTAAGGCTTAGTAAACAAGATATAAGCTTCCATATAAGGTATACTCACTGTCTTCATGCATATATTTTAATCCTTTCGCTGAGCCTACGGCGATTTTCATTCTATTTGACCAGTTTATTGTGGAACTCCCACCTTCTGCAGTATTATTAATATCTTTTAGACCACCATAAAATTTTGATAATAACATTTTAGAAGTCTCAAATTAGAAAGGTAACCAAGAAATATATAAATAAGTAGAAGGATGTTTGTGGGATTGTCTCACCGTGTAAATGAAATTTCAAGGAATTGTTGGGAACGAACTCAAAAACAAGCAGTCTATTGTCATCATCGTCACTGCAGTATCCAATTAGATTAACAATATTTCGATGATAAACATTGCTAATGGCCATAATCTCCTTCTTGAATTCATCTTTTTGCTGTTGAGAGAGCTCGTATCTAAGTCTCTTAATTGCCACCCTTTGATCACTATTTGGAAGGACTCCCTCATAGACTGGACACAAATCATGCTGTCGAAGAAGGTGGGCTCCAGAGAAACTTCCAGCCGCCGTTGCTAGATCACCAAAATCAAATTTCTTCAGCAACGAAGGACGCTTCATCATTTCCGGTTTATATGGCTTTCCGGCTATGTAGTTAATATCTGGATTTGGGAAGAAAAGGGGAAAATTATGAGATCACCAACGAATCAAACAAAAAGAAAACCATGGAGCTGCACTTAGTGAGTTTTAACTCTATTTCACTGTATAAAATTATGAGATATCAAATTCGAGTTCTAATCAAGGCTACTTTGTCCTATAATTTTGATGTAATACCACTTAGTCCTAGTTTTTTTTTTTTTTTTAATCTCTTAAGCTTCATTCGTATGTATATAAATAGTACTTCCACTCAAAATTAATAAGAAAAAATAAATAAAAAGATTGCAATATATTTGAATTTTAGAAATACACAGCACTGATAAAAAAACAAAATGCCCTCCAAGAAAAGCCCTTCTCCAAGAATTAAAAAATAAAATGTTTTCATTGCAAAAAACAAAAATAATAATAATAACAGATTTTTAAGAATTAAACTTCATAAATATCATTTTTTGTGGGGAAATGTTACCTTCCGCAACCCATAATTCATTACAAGGTATTTTTCCTTCAAGAGCTTCAACTATCTGCATTGCATAGCAGTTGGAATTATAAGGTATACATTTGCTGTGTAATTTCTCAAATTCTCAAATTTTAAATGCTTTGAATTAAAGACAATTTGCAGCAAGTAAAATTTGACATAAATTTATACCTGTTTCATTCTTGGTCGAAGTTTAGAAGGTCTATATAAGCTGGCAGCAGCACAATAAATCATTAATTTCATTTCACTTTTTATGTAGTCTCTTCTCAATAGGGAATCAACAAGACAACTGTATTCGATTTCAACTGAATCTCCTTTGATCATCAAAGGCTTTGCCTGAATAATACAAGTATGTATTATACAACTTTCATATGATTGATTTGGTTTTTTAATTGTTTAAAAGCCAATACTAGAATATATTTGGTCAAGTAAAATATTATATGTCTTTATACCATTATAGAGAAATATCTCACCCAATTGACAATATCAACTTGATGTTCGTCGAAAATTTTTCTCCCAGTAATAAGTTCTAGAAGCACAACACCGAAGGAATAAACATCTGACTTTTCAGAAATTTTTTGAAGAATATTTTCACCCTTTTGAGGATAATAATTTTCTGGATCTGCATAACTGCAATTTGTACATAAAATAAAAGTTAAAAAAATTTTCCAAAATCATTGTTATACAAAAATTAGAATTTTCTTTTTGTTTTTAATTTCACTTTTTTTTTTTTTTAACTATTCTGCAGAAGTAAACTAAGTAATAGCAATATTGTGATTATTCTTAGCAAGGAAAAAATTAATTAACTATAACTCGGTTTAAAACTATTCCTAAAGCCATATCTCAACTAAAGCTCAATCAACTAAAACAAAAATCATCAAATTTCTTACACATTGGTTCCCTTCCAACAAGAGCTGATGTGAGTGACACTATTCGTTTCTGGAAAAAACTTGGCAAGTCCAAAATCCGCAATCTGAACAAAATAGTAGTGTGAGCTAATTTATTTTGGATTTATATGGGATTCTATATACTTAACCTTTGTATTATCTCACACAAAAGTAATGGACATTATGTAAATTAATAGATTCAGTATGGTGAAGACAACCAAACATGCAAAGAATATTTAAAAAAAAAAGAAAAAAGAAAATTTCAGTATTTAACTCAGGTTTCAATATGATAACATATTGTCTTGAAAATTTTCTTGAAATAACACACACGAAAGGAACACAGGACCTTCTCTGTTTCTTGTTAATAAGAAAACGATGGAGGCATACTATGACAATCTTCATAAATATAAAACTTAGGAAAAATGTTTGGTGTATATATTTATTTATTTATTTATTTTATGCAAAATAAAGGGAGATAGGATTCTCAATATTCATATGGACGAAAAGCTTTTATATAGTCAAATTACTCTACCTTTGGTTTATAATTATTATCAAGAAGTATATTTTCTGCTTTGATATCTCGGTGGATGATTTTAGAATTACCTACAAATAAGGAAGAGAGTGAAAAAAAAATTTAATAAGAAAATAAAATTAAAGCACAAAAGTGAAAAAGAAAATGAAAAGAATTAAGCATCAATAATTAAAAGCCTAATACTCACATTCTTCATGCAGATAAGCCAACCCTTTTGCAGAACCTATGGCAATTTTCATTCTTTCTGACCACTTCAAATTTGATCTTCGCTCTTCATCTACATTGCCATATAGCATTTATAAGATCACAATATCATATTTAACAATCCAAATTCTTGACTGCAGTAATCTATCGAATTCTTGAATTTAAGTGTTTTGAGTGCAGATGAAAGTTAAGGACTCACCATTTAGATGAGATCTCAAGGATTTGTTGGGAACAAACTCTAAAACAAGCAATCTGTCGAATTTTTCACTGCAGTAGCCAACCAGCTTAACAAGATTTCTGTGACGCACAATGCCAACGGCATTAACCTCCTTCTCAAATTCTTCTTTCTGCTGTCCATCAAGCTCAAAATTAAGTTTCTTAATAGCTACGTCTATATCTCTTGAAAGGGATCCCCTATAGACAGTACCAAAACCACCACCACCAAGGAGTCTGGCGTTGGTGAAATGACCAGTTGCATTTGCTAGTTCTGGAAATGTAAATGTCCTCAGTTCATATGCTTCATAATCCTTAGATGATTGCGTTTCTGTGAACACAGAATATTTTGTAAATAATAAAACTTTTAAATTTCTTAAATGAATTAACATCACAACAAAGACAAATCATATATGATTATCATATGAATAGTTACCTTCAACAACCCATAATTTCTTATGAGTCATTTTTCCTTCGAGAGTTCTAACCATCTGCATTGCATAGCAGTTATAAAACAGGTAATGAATTTATCATATGTTTTCTCAAATTCTCAAATTTTGATTACTTTAAAAGACAATTAATACATGATTTAATAAAGTCTGATGTGTGAATTCATACCTGTTCCATTGTTGGCCGATACCTTGAGAATTTACTATATACGCTAGCAGCAGCACAATAAATTACTCGTTCCATTTCACTTTTATTGTAGTCTCCTTCCAATGTAGAATCAACAAGACTATTATAATTAACATTAACTGAATCCCCGTTGATCATTAGAGGCCTTGCCTGAATATTATCAGGTTTGTTATTGTTGTGACAGACACAAATTTAAGATACACATGATATAATAAAATAAAAAACAATTTTTTTTTTTCAGATTGAGTAATAATTTGAACCATTATTTCTTTACTAGAATTTAGGCTTCAGTTGTTTTTGTTTGTTTGGGCTTCATAGCCAACCTTCTGTACTTCTCCTAAATTTAATGAAATTTACATTTCAGTTCAAATATATAAAAAAAAAAAGTTTAAAAGTGGGTGTCTAATTCTCGATTGAAACATTATGGGTCGAAATACAAAATCTCTTATCAGAGCTCAATATTTTTATTAATATCCATTGTTTAAGACAATACGTTAGCTCAAGACATCACATGCATCTTTCATGATTTATCATTTATTTATTTATTTATTATCAAAAGAAAATATAGAAATTTAGTGTCTTACCCAATTCACAATACTAATATGGCCTTCATAAATTTTTCTTCCACTAATAAGCTCTAGTAACAAAACACCAAAGGAATAAACATCTGAACTTTCATCAAAATGAGAATTTTCTGAATCTTTATAACTGCAAGTTCAAAAATATAGGGAAGAATCAGCACATTATGATTTTTTTTTTCTTAAAAAAATAAAGAAAATCTTTCTAGCCATAAATTAGCCTTCTCTTATATATATTTTGTAGAAGCATATAACAAAATAATAACCATGTAATTATAATCAGCAAGTAAAAAAAAATATAAAATATCTTACATGCTAGCTTCTTTTTTATCAACGGGGATTTGTCTGATATCAATTTCTGAAAAGAATTTAGCGAGCCCAAAATCTGCAACCTGAAACAAAAATGATCCATGTTAAGTAAATTAGTAGATTAATATATTGTGACTCATAAAACAATAATTAAGTAGTACTACATGGTGATAAATCTAACTAAGTTCTTCCTATTTTAAAGGATGCTGTTGAAGGTACCCTAAGTATTTATTGTGCTTGTTTTATTATTAAATTATGAGCTTCCCTAAAAAAACATTTAATATTTTCCTATCTTTGTACTAATTCTGGATGTTGCTATTTATTATCTTTTTAAATGATATTTTAACTATATTTGGCAATTAAACATCGATAAATTAAAATTTTGCATCCACAAATAAACTTTAAATCACAAAATCTCAAATTACAATTTTGAAATCTAAAATTAAAAATCCTAAACTTTAATATTTTGAAATTTATACTAAAAAATAAATGGTTATTTTAAAGAAACAAATTAAAAAAGTGAATCAAGAAAGAATGCATCAAGAAAGAATGCAGAGAAATATGTGTAAGAATATATTATATATATTTTGAATGCCTAAACATATAGTAAGATTATCAATCCTTATATGCATTTATATTTATTATTAAATCATCCTTTCTCAATATATAATAAAAAATATCATACCTTTGGTTTAAAGTCATTATCTAGAAGAATGTTATCTGACTTGATGTCTTGATGGATGATTTTAGGATTACCTAAATTTACATATATGAAGAAAGTAGAATCTTAAGTAGAATAACAACATTAAAACAGAAATAAATAAAAAAAATGAAAATAGATAAAGCCTCAATTGGTAAAAGAGCATATAGAGCAAACCTTGATTGATATAGATCACTCACATTTTTCATGTAGATATGCCAAACCTTTCGCAGAGTCTATGGCAATTTGCATTCTTTTTGACCACTTCAAATTTGATCTTTGCTTTGCATCTGATGCCATTTATCATTCGTAAGATCACAATCAAATACTTATAATCCAAATTATGTGTAGAGGGGTTCGTATGTATTTGTATCTCAGGGCACAGAAAGGACTCACCGCTTAGATGAAATCTCAAAGATTTGTTGGGAACAAACTCTGAAACAAGCAATCTATCTGCTTCTTCACCGCAGTAGCCAACCAGCTTAACAAGATTTGGGTGAGACACAAAGCCAAAGTCCTTAATCTGATTCTTGAATTCTTCTTCCTGTTGTCCTCCCTGCTTATATTTAAGTTTCTTAATAGCAATGACCTCACCACTTGGAAGGTATCCCTTATAGACATCACCAAAATCACCAATGCCAAGGAGTTCCTTGTTGGAGAAATGACGAGTTGCAATTGCTAGTTCTTCAAATGTAAATATCCTGGGTTCATATACTTGAAAATCCTCAGCTGAGCTAGAGTCAGTCAGATCCATTTGCTGTGGTGGAGACACTGAGTACGTTTCTGTGAACATAGATCCACCAACTGAGAAAGTTATAACCCGTCTCAAAGGAGAAAAGAAACATGTGAAAGAGCAAGTTTTATCATTATAAAATTTACAAAAAAAAAAAAAAAAAAAAAAAAAAAAACCACCGGTGGATGTTGGGCTATATGACTCAGTACTGGGCATCATGTCGTCGTCAATATTCATCAATAAATGTAGAGTTTCTCTAATCAACGACCACTACAATATAAGCATGTGGCAATATTGCAACCAGCGAGGTTTCTTGCAATTATGCTGTTAGAGTTATTAGAGAGAGAGAGAGAGAGGCTGGACAGTGGACTTGTTTAGCTCTCAGGTCTTAATATCCTGGAGAGTAGAGGGGTGCAGGATTGAGAGGGGAGAGAAAGAGGCTGGAAGCCACGTTGTATAAGTTGACAATTCTATTACATTTTTTTCTTCTGGGAAAGTTCCTCGAATAGATCAACAAAAATCCAAAACTCTGCAAATTTATTAATTTAGTTCAGAAGGTGAAAGAATAAATTTAGTCTAAATAAATAAAAAAAAAAAATCCTTGAAGACTAAAAACTGAAAAGGAATATATGTGTATATATATAAATAAATGAAAAAGAAAATGGAATTGAAACTTGAAAGTTTAAATTGGAGAAACAATTTCTAGAAAGTGTCGTAATAATAATAAAAAAAAATGAACATATATAAGTTTGATATTTTTATGGAATTGATATGTATTTATGGCTGGTTTTTTTTGCCTGTAGAATATAATTAATGACTTATTTATTTGTCTAATGTTTATGTAAATGTTTCGTTCTATCGTCAATTGTATTGGAATGAAGGTTAAATCGCCAATTGTATTGGAATAAAGGTTAATTCTGTTGTTCATTGTAGTGGAATATTTGGAATTTATACTTTATCATCCCTATTTGTGTTTTTTTTGAGAATTTAGGAATATTTAATTTCAATTATGTATTTATTGTATTTTGAAATTAATAATATTTTTCACGATAATCGAGTTATATTCTTTGATAAAAGCTTATTATAGATTTTAGTTCTCATTTGGTTAAAAATATTTTACTTCTTAAAAGTATAATATAAATATACAAATTAATTTTTTAAAAAGTAAATTTGTTATTAAATTACAAAAATTAATAATATACATAATATAATTTAAAATATAACAAATTAAAAAAATAAACTAATAAATTATATTATACTTAATTAGGAAATTGCAGCTCATTATCAATTATCTCCATGTGATAAAATGCCTCCTTATCGAGAAAATTAAATAAGGCCTTAGTAATTTTAAGTCTTATCAAATTTTAGTGATGATCTAATTTTAAAATTAAATCGTGATAAAATGTTAATTAATAAATAATAATAAAAAATATATAATTATTCTTTAAAATAAATATAATTAATTAATCTATTAGTAGGTAGTTGGGAGATGTGAATGCTAGAAAATAAATGTGCAATTTGAACATATCAAAGTCTCTTACACACTTTGCATCTTTAAATATTTTGTTTATCTCCGATGAATGAGACTTGAGCGTTATCCGAAAGTCCATATTTTATAATATATAGACCATGTCCTATGGTGGCGTTGTATATAGTGGAGTTATTAACCATATTTATATTATAAGGAAATTATTACATAGAGTTAATATATTATAAATTTAAGAAATAAATATATAAAATTTATATATTTAATAAATAAATTTTATAATATATTTTATATTTTAAATTTATATAAATTAAATTTAAATAAAAAATTATATTATATTATTAGTTTTATTTTTCTACCTGCATTAATATTTTATCTATTAATTTTAAGTTTCTAACTCTATTTTTCTCTTCTTACACCTGCGTGTTGTCCGGATTGTAATTTAATTTTTTTTACTACATTTTTAATATTAATTTTATATTAATAGAAAATACGTAAACTAAAAGTTAAATTATTTTATGTTAATTTTGTTAATTTTTCTTTAATTTGTTATAAAAAAAAATAAGTATAGAATAATAACAATAATAAATTATTTTTAACTTTGTTTGTATATATTTATAATAAATAATTTTTGCCTGTGAATATATATAAATAATGCAATTATTCCATCCAATACTTAAAATATTATAGTATTTATTTATTACTCTTTGATTTTTATAAATAATTATATTTTATAAAAATTAATTTGAAAAGCTCTTTTTTATTATGAAAAAATTTTTAAAAATATAAATTAAATAAAAAAGTAAAAATAAAATCAAAACAGGTACTCACTAATAAGAAAAAATTTCAGTGTGGAGCTTTTAAAATCAACAACTATTCAACATTTCAACACTTTAAAATTGCTAATATTTCAATTTTATCAAATGAATTGACCTAGTTATTAGAAGTCAATAAGGTATTAATCAGGTCTTTAATAACTAAATAAAACACATTTTTAGAAATTTTATTTTATTAAAATAAAAATTATTTTTTTGCTAAATACAAATTAATAAAACTTACAGTGATGGTTACAATAATTATTGTAGTGAAATTAATAAGGTAGTCCCCCCAATAAATGTGATTGATAGTGAAATTAATAAGGTAGTCCCCCCAATAAATGTGATTGATAGTTTGTATATGTGATGATAATTATTAAATGTGTTGGTGTGGCGAAGCAGTAGCTTTTCCAAGAGTAGAGAGAGACAATTTTAGCTCAAAAGAGAGCTCAGTCAGTTGAATTTGAATCAGATAAATGAGCTCTGATCTTGGCTGTTTCTTGTGATCAAGTAGTGAAGTCTACGGTAGGCGCCTGACTTCCCCTGAGTAAGATTTCTTAATGTAGAAAATGGGTTGTTAGGAATTTTTTGTCCACAAATAAGACTTCCTGTATATATTGGTTGTTTTTTTATGGCAGAATCTCTTATGGTCTTTGTTTTGCCTTGAACGCCAATTGTAATGCAAGTTGCAGTTTAAAAAATTAATAATAATAATAATAATAATAAAATGGCAAGGGCACATGAAGTCTTATTTGTCTGCGACTGCCAGACGAAGCATAACATTTCACAACCCCAACGCTATACGCAACAAAAGAAAAACACAAAATAAGTACACAGAAATTACGCGTTAGAAGTCATCTCTCTCCGCGTTCCGCCATTTGTGCGTGAGCTCCCTTCGCTGAGACTTATGAGAGCTCCCCGTCCGATGGAGTTCTGTTTCCCAATCCAACGCCATGACAATTAACTTATTTAGTTACGGATAAATTAATACTAACTGTATTTTAACATTTTTCCTTTTAAATAATGAGAATGACAGAATCATTTGTACAGTTGTTCTATCCATTGAACATGCATGGTTCATTCATATATTATCTGAAGATTCACCATGTTTGAATGCGAAGCAAAATAATGTTAATGAATCATCACAATTGTCTCACCTTTCCCTCTTAATTGTAGAAGGTGAACAGTATTTCTTATTTGAACTAGAAACTAATTATATTTAAAGCCGCTGTAGAGAGGAGAAGAGAAAAGCTATGAGGAGAGCAAATAGAATGGATAGGTTTTATTGCCAAGCCACATAGACCAGAAAATCAAGCTACAATGAAACAATTCGAAACCACAACCAAGCCACATGGAAACGGAAAATCAGGCAATAACGATAATCAAGCCACATAGATCAAGGCAACGAAGAATATGCTCAAAATTCATAATAAAAAAAAATAATCACAAATCGAAGGGAAAGAGAGTTCTAATCACATACAAAATCACAAACCATATCTACAAAAACCAATTGAATCAAAGGAGGATAAGAATTGTGTTGATGAGTATGTCGATATATGTAAAGAGAATGGAGTGGAGAGTTGTATAACTTAATTACAGCTGAGGCTGTGGATACTTGATTGTCTTCATCCGCAGACATTGTGCATCCTTGTATTGGGTAGAATTCTAAATCTATGATCCCCATGACTGATCCAGTTGATACGGATCCTTAAGGAAATTGTTGTCACTGTTTAGCCATGTACTTTCCGATGCCAATTTTCCTTGTAAGACTTGAACAATCTGCATCAAATGGCAATGTTAGAATTAACGCTTAAACATATAGATATTAATTAATCACTGATAATTAACTTAGAAATAATTGATTAAATTTTTTACTTTTCATGAATATGTTTTTTAGTTTCAGTAATTTTGAATCAATTTTAAAGTTTGTTTACAATTATGTCCACCGATTAAAATAAAAATTTTTATAATTTTTACAACATAATGATAAAAATATTATTGTTTTTTAATTATGAAATTCACATATATGAATTGCATAACTTCAAAAAACATTTTAATTATATTTTATAGATTTTATAATGTATAAAAATATATTTTTGTTATAATAAGTTATCGTGTAAGCACATTCAAGGATTAATTTTAACCAATTGACACTATTACAAGTTTAAACTAACCACTAATAGAATTAGTTCAGGTGAGAATTAAGCCCTTGACTAAAGAAGGTCTAAACACTTCCATCTTAGATGTCCTTAGGGATGCTTGCTTCTATGACTTTCAAGATTCTTTGCTTAATTATGTTGAGTCTAGTCTCTGTACTGGTCCAATTTCTTTTGAATGTTATCCAAACTTAACTGTTTCTTTAAATGATAGAAATTTGCTTGATAGTCTTATTCTGCAAATCAAAACTCATAATTATAAAATGCTTCTTGGATCTATTCCTGTCGCTTTGATTTTTAAAGTTCATTACAAAGCCATGATGACTGCTTTTGCATCGAAAGTCCTTATTCACAGTCAGAAAGGAGAAACCTTCTCCTCCAAATTGACCTTACCCGTGCCAATGTTGTCATTCCTTAAAGCCATCAAATGGAATGAAGTCTCACTCCCTGAAGACTAGATCCTAGAAGGAGCCACAACATCGCAAACACTGCCTCCACCTAGCCCAAATACCCAACTCAAAGAAATCGCCCAATACCCTGATGGGAAAGTAAAGCTTTCTTTTGCCTGAAGACCCTCAACTTCCAGACACTCTTTTGATACTGCCTCTTCCTCTAGAACTATAGAACTAGGAAGAATCTCACAACTACTTACTGTTATCGACCTACCACTGACCAAAACACCCTCTGTAGTTAATTATCCAACAATCGCATAACACTTTACTCAGATCCTAGACTTGCCTAGACATTCAACTTCTGACATACCAAGAACGACTTCGATGCAAAATGCTGACTTTTCTACTACAATCCCAAGACCTGTCTATTCCACTCCCGAAGAACAACCCAGACCTACATCTCCCTCTTTCTCCTCTGTGACTGAGAATATAGATGCTGAATTAAATGTTCTTTAAAAAGAATTTCAAATTGATAAAGCATATCTTCAAAAGGATTTTTATGCTCCTCATAATCATGAGAAAAAACTTTGGTTTTTTAAGCACTTCTTGAACCAAAGGCATGAAATCCAAGAAAATTTTTATGCATTCATTTATGAGCATCAAGCACATATTTTCTTTTTTTATTGGTTTGAAATTTATGCTTCTAAAAATAGCCTGGAATATCCTTTTGCCCAAAAGACCTTAAATCCACTTTCTGAAACCTTTTATTGGCAAACTTTAAGGAATAAATGGATACAATCTGTTCATCCACCACTTCGTAAGTTTCAGTTCAAACACCTTAAGACAACTATTATACTCACCATTCAAACTCAAAAGCGAAAAAAGAGTTGAGAAAGATCTTGAAAACATCATTCAACAAAGCAACTTGACCAATAACCATCTCCATACTATTAGCAACCAGTTGATTGAAATCCAAAAGCAGATCTTGATGAAGACCATGAACCAATTCTTGATGAACATGGAAGACCTATCAAAAATGTTGTTGCTACGCTTATCCTTGCACTTACCCTTCACTTTGTTGGCGATCCATCACATCTCAAGGACAAAAATGCTGAGATTCTTTCTAACCTCAGATGTAAAAAGCTTAGTGACTTCAAATGGTATAAAGACACCTTTCTTACAAAGGTGATGCTTTGTGAAGACTCCAATCAACCCTTTTGGAAAGAGAAGTTTCTGGCCGGCCTCCCTCCGCTCCTTGGAGAAAAGGTCATAAATAAAATCAAGAAGCATTTCAATGACCAGATTCCTCATGGTCAGTTAACTTATGGTGAACTTATCAGTTACACTCAAAAGGAAGGATTAAAAATCTGTCAAGATCTCAAACTTCAAAAGTAGCTGAAATGGGAGATGCATAAGACAGAGAAAGAACTTGGCTCTTTTTGTCAACAATTTGATATCTCTTATGAAAAGCCCTATTCCTCAAATACCAAACCTTGCCAAGATTGCCAGACCAAAAAATACCAAAGACACAAGAAACACTATTCTAAAAATAAACCTTCAGAAAAGCTCTACAAAAGAAAAGCCCATACCAAAAAACATCGAAAATCTTACTCAAAGCCGCAAGAACCCACTCCCAGAAAAGAAGTTACCTGTTACAGATGTGGGAAAAAGGGTCATATTTCATAGTATTACAAGCTTAACAAAAGATTTCATGAGCTCCAGATTGATGAAGAAGCCTTGTGTAAAATTGAAGCCCTTTTGTTTACTCCTCAGATTCTGACGATACAGTTTCTGTTTCTTCTGAAGATAATCAAGCCTTTCAACTTGATGAAGTTCTTTCTGATTCCTCTTCTGAGGAAATACCCGAAAAATAGCTGAATATGCTTACTAAAGACCAAAAGTTCTTCCTTGAGGTTCTCAACCACATTCAAGATCCTAGGTCCAAAAGGGCTATCTTCTGAAACTCTAAGAGTCTTTTGAGGCCTCGCCTTCTAACCCTTCTTCAAAAGCCAATAACACCTATGACCTCATAACCAATTTTCAAAAAGCCAAAACAAATAAATTCAAAGCCCCTACTTCAATCATCCAAGAGCTCCAAGCTAATATTAAAACCATTAAAACTGAACTCAAATAACTCCAAGCCAAGCAAACAGAAGACTCAGCTATCATCCAACTTTTTCTTAAGAAATTTTCTAAAAAAGAAGAAGAAGAAGCCGAACCTGAAACTAAAACACCTCAACTTTCCAATCTTCAAAATATTCCAGAAAATTTTCTCTCTGTTTTAAAGCAAGTCACTTCCCAAAAGTATTTGATCAAAATCACTTTGAAAATTTCTGATGATTTTAAATTAGATACTATTGCTCTCTTTGATACAGATGCTGACCTCAATTGTATCAAGGAAGGAATAATTCCAAAAAAATTTCAAGAAGCCACTAAAGAGAGGCTCAAAGCTGCAAATAACTCTTATCTAAAAATTGATTCAAAAGCTGATACACACGTTTCTAACAATGGTTTGCATATCAAAACTTCATTTTTACTAGTGCATAACATACATCATACTATTATATTTGGCACTCCATTTATTAATCTCATTACTCCATATTATGTGAATTATGATCATATTTCTGCAAAGCTTAAAGGAAAAAGAATTATTTTTCCTTTTGTTGAAAAGCATCAAACTCACAATTTAAATATTATTAAAGCCTATTATGTTTATGAAAATCAATTGAACTGCTTGATTTTATCAAAAGAAAGAGATCTTCAAGATTTGAAAAAGAATGTTTCTTTTCATAGACTAGAACACCAGCTCCAAAACGCTGCTCTCCAGAGAAGGATTTCTCTTCACCAAAATCAACTTGAAAATTCTATTTATTCTGATCTTCCAAATGCTTTTTGGGAAAGAAAACAATATGTTGTTGACCTTCTGTATTGAAAGAGGTGTTCCCTGACTAGTTATTAATTACAAGCCTCTTAATCAAGCTTTAAAATGGATTAGGTACCCTATTCTAAATAAAAAAGATCTTCTTCAAAAAACTTTTGCTGCAAATATCTTTTTAAAATTTGATATGAAATCTGGCTTTTGGCAAATTCAAATAACTCCCAAAGATCGTTACAAAACTGCTTTCACTATTCCTTTTGGCCAATTTGAATGAAAAGTTATGCCATTTGGTTTGAAAAATGCTCCATTCGAATTGGAAAGAATTATGAATGATATCTTTAATCCATATTCTACTTTCTGCATTGTTTACATTGATGATGTCTTAATTTTTTCATCCTCTATTAAACAGTATTTCAAGCATCTAAACACTTTTTTGCTTGTTGCCAAAAGAATGGTCTAGCTGTCTCTAAATCCAAGATGAGTCTTTTCTAGACTAGAATTAGGTTTTTAGGACACTATATTTCGAAAGGCACCATCTCTCCTATAGAAAGGTCTCTTGCTTTTGTTGACAAATTTTCTGATAAAATTCTTGAGAAAACCCAGCTTCAGAGATTTCTAGGATGTCTAAACTATGTTCTGGATTTCTACCCAAATCTTAATAGGATCCTCCAACCTCTTCATGACAGACTCAAGAAAAATCCAAAGCCTTGAACACAAGAACATACCCTTATTGTTCGGAAAATAAAAGCCCAAATTAGAGAAATTCCTTGCTTACTCTTAGCCGACCCCAATGCTTTAGAAATTGTCGAAACTGATGCTTCTGAAGTCTTATATGGAGGAATATTAAAATAAAAGAAAAAAGATAAAAAAAGTTATAGTTCAGTATGTTTTTGGACATTGGGATAGTACCAAAAAAAATTATTCCACGATTAAAAAGGAAGTTTTGTCTATAGTTATATGTATTCAAAAATTTCAAAGTGATTTACTCAATCAAAAATTCCTTTTGAGAATAGATTGCAAATCTAAAAAAGAAATTTTAAAAAAAGATGTTCAAAATATTGCTTCAAAACATATTTTTGCTAGATGGAAAGCTATTTTGAGTATTTTTTATTTTGATATTGAATATATTAAAAGAGATATGAATTTTTTTTCCTGACTTCTTGACTCGTGAACTTTTGCAGACCCCTCACCATGATTCCTATAAAACCACCGGGAGATTCACCAAAGGAGAAAAAAGACTTAAAAGCAAAATCAACTTCCTCATCTAAAAAAAAGCTTTAAAACCAATCCCAAGTTCTTGCTTTAACTTAACCAAAAGTCACTCCTCAAAACCCTATCGTTTCTTAGAATTCCTTATTTCAAAAAGAGATAGATCAACTACAAAACCCTTCCACTTCACAGGCTTCTAAAGCCCCAGAGAAACTTCCAAAATCACAAGAAAGCTAGCTTCATGAATGGTTAGCAAATCTTATTAACCATCCTCAGTTTTATGAGGTTCTAAAAGGGTCCCTTCTTGAAGGACCACATAAAGATGTTATTACTGATATTTATTTAAAAAATGCAAAGAAAGAGATGATTTTACATAAACCAAAACCTCTTTCTTAAATTGTTTCCCAAACTGTTTTAACTCAACAAACTACTTCTCAAATTGATTTAACTCCAAAGCTTGATTCCCCAATGAATTTAACTTTAAAGCCTGAGGAACCAATTGTTTCTCAAAATTTTTCACAAAATTCTGGTCCCTCTTCACAATGGTTTGTCAAAGAATCTTTCCAAAACATTTTAACTGTTAAAGATGGTTTTTATGATTCTAACCCTAGTTTGTGTGTAGCAAAGTTCTTCGGTTCTTAGCATTACAAACTCTGGGAATAATTTAAAGACCCAGCTTATTGTCAGAGCATTTTGATTGAAACTGGCTTAGTCAAAATAAAACACTTCCCAGAAAACTCTCCCTCTCCAAATTACTCAATTTGCACCATCGTTAAAGTTATACATCCAATGGATTAGGGACAAAACCTTTCACTTCCCAAGAAATTCCAAGTCAGATATGGGAAAAGCCTTCCTGTTAACCAAACTTTCACTTACTAGGATAACCACCAAGCTTGGATGAATGCCTTTTTAATCCAAAACTCCAATTTAACTCATACCTAGCTCTTCTTTTCAACACTGTGTTACTTTTCACTTTCCCAGATGGTTTGCTCAATGGTGGGCATGGATGGGAGCCACACCCAAAATCTTACCTTCTGAAATTTATCAAGGAGACACCACTTTTAAAGCCAGATGTTTCCCTCCACCAGAAGAAGACTTGTTTCATCCATTAACTCTTTTTGCTTCTAAGTTTTTTGTTCCTTGGGTTCTCGCATGGGAATATAACTTTAAACCTAGACAACTTATTCAAGGCCCTATTCTGATCCGAAGATTCAAGGTTAAATTGTGGTCTAAGTTCCAAAAAACTAAAAAGGCCTCCTTAGCAACTGTGAAAAATGGCTTCTAAAACAGTCTAAGGACTGCCCAAAGCAACTTCCCTTTACTTCAACTTCAACTTTCCTTACTCAGAAATCACATGCAAGCGCTCTACTTGCCCAAGCTAAAACAGAAGAAGAATGACTTGGGCAAGTAGAGCGCTTGCATGTGATTTTTGAGCAAGGAAAGTTAAAGTTGAAGTAGAGGGAAGTTGCTTTTGGCGGTCCTCAGACTGTTTTAAAAGCCATTTTTCCACAGTTGCTAAAGAGGCCTTTTCAGTTTTTTGGAACTTAGACCACCATTTGACCTTGAATCTTCAAATTAGAATAGGGCCATGAATAAGTTATCCAGGTTTAAAGTTATATTCCCAGGCAAGAACCCAAGGAATAAAAAATTTAGAAGCAAAAAGAGTTAATGGATGAAACAAGTCTTCTTCTGGTGGAGGGACATATCTGGCTTTAAAAGTGGTGTACCCTTGATAAATTTTAGAATTAAGATTTCGGGTGTGGCTCCCATCCATGCCCACCATTGAGCAAACCATCTGGGAAAGTGAAAAGTCGAGACATGTTGAAAATAAGAGCCAGGTATGAGTTAAATTGGAGTTTTGGATTAAAAAGGCATTCATCCAAGCTTGGTGGTTATCCTAGTAAGTGAAAGTTTGGTTGATAGGAAGGCTTTTCCCATATCTGACTTGGAATTTCTTGGGAAGTGAAACGTTTTATCCCCAATTCATTGGGTGTATAACTTTAATGATGGTGCAAGTTGAGTAATTTGGAGAGGGAGAGTTTTTCTGGAAAGTGTTTTATTTTGACTGAGCCAGTTTCAATCAAAATGCTCTTATAATAAGCTGGGTCTTTAGATTGTTCCCAGGGTTTGTAATGCTAAGAACCGAACAACTTTACTGCACACAAACTAGGGTTATAATCATAAAACCATCTTCAACAGTTAAAATATTTTAGAAAGATTCTTTGACAAACCATTATGGAGAGGGACCAGAATTTTGTGAAAAATTTTGTGAAATAATTGGTTCTTTAGGCTTTAAAGTTAAATTCATTGGGGAAACAAGTTAAAATGTTTTGGAAAGATTCTTTGACAAACCATTGTGGAGAGGGACCAGAATTTTGCGAAAAATTTTGTGAAACAATTGGTTCCTCAGGCTTTAAAGTTAAATTCATTGGGGAAACAAGCTTTGGAGCTAAATCAGTTTGAGAAGCAGTTTGTTGAGTTAAAACAGTTTGGGAAATAGTTTGAGAAAGAGGTTTTGGTTTATGTAAAATAATCTCTTTCTTTGTATTTTTTAAACAAATATCAGTAATAGCATCTTTATGTGGCCTTTCAGGAAGGGACCCTTTCAGAACCTAACAAAGCTTAGGATAGTTAATAAGATTTACTAAACATTCCTGTAGTTGGCTTTCTTGTGATTTTGGAAGTTTCTCTGGGGCTTTAGAAGCTTGTGAAGTGGAAGGGTTTTGCAGTTGATCTATCTCTTTCTGGAATAAGGAATTCCAAGAAACGATAGGATTTTGAGGAGTGACTTATGGTTGAGTTAAAGCAAGAACTTGGGATTGGCTTTAAAGCTTTTGTTTAGATGATGAAGTTGATTTTGCTTTTGAGTCTTTTTTCTCCTTTAGTGAATCTCCTAGTGGTTTTCTAGGAATCATGGTGAGGGGTCTGCAAAAATTCATGAGTCAAGAAGTCAGGGACAGAATTCATATCTCCTTTAATACATTCAATATCAAAATAAAAAATACTCAAAATAGCTTGCCATCTAGCAAAAATATGTTTTGAAGCAATATTTTGAACATCTTTTTTTAAAATTTCTTTGCAGATTTACAATCTATTCTCAAAAGGAATTTTTGATTGAGTAAATTACTTTGAAATTTTTGAATACATATAATTATAGACAAAACTTCCTTTTTAATACTGAAATAATTTTTCTGGGTACTATCCCAATGTCCAGAAACATACTGAACTGTAACTTCTTTATCTTTTTTCTTTTGTTTTAATATTCCTCCATATCCGACTTCAGAAGCATTAGTTTTGACAATTTTAAAAGCATTGGGGTCAGCTAAGTGTAAGCAAGGAATTTCTCTAATTTGGGCTTTCATTTTCTGAACAACAAGGGTATGTTCTTGCGTCCGAGGCTTTGGATTTTTCTTGAGTCTGTCATGAAGAGGTTGGAGGAACCTATTAAGATTTGGGTAGAAATCCAGAACATAGTTTAGACATCCTAGAAATCTCTGAAGCTGGGTTTTCTCAAGAATTTTATTAGGAAATTTGTCAACAAAAGCAAGAGACCTTTCTATAAGAGAGATGGTGCCTTTCAAAATATAGTTTCCTAAAAACATAATTCTAGTCTGGAAAAGACTCATCTTAGATTTAGAGATAACTAGACCATTTCTTTTGGCAACAAGAAAAAAAGTGCTCAGATGCTTGAAATGCTATTCAACAGAGGATGAAAAAATTAAGACATCATCAATGTAAACAATGCAGAAAGTAGAATATGGATTAAAAATATCATTCATAATTCTTTGGAATTCAGATGGAGCATTTTTCAAATCAAATGGCATAACTTTCCATTCAAATTGGCCAAAAGGAATAGTGAAAGCAGTTTTGTAACGATCATTGGGAGTTATTTGAATTTGCCAAAAACCAGATTTCATATCAAATTTTGAAAAGATATTTGCAACAAAAAGTTTTTGAAAAAGATCTTTTTTATTTGGAATAGGGTACCTAATCCATTTTAAAGCTTGATTAAGAGGCTTATAAATAATAACTAGGCGGGGAACACCTCTTTCAATTTCAGAAGATTTATTAACATAAAAAGCAGCACAACTCTAGGGGCACCTAAAAGGAGAGATTAAACCTTTTGAAAGCAAATCAGCAATTTCTTTTTGACAATGAAGTTCAAGATCTTTATTCATTTGAATAGGGCGAGCTTTTATTGGAATTTGAGGAGTCAAGCAAAAGGGCTTCAATTTTACACAAGGCTTCTTCATCAATCTGGAGCTCATGAAGTTTTTTGTTAAGCTTGCAATACTTTGAAATATGACCCTTTTTCCCACATATGTAACAAGTAACTTCTTTTCTAGGAGTGGGTTCTTACGGCTTTGGGTAAGATTTTTGATATTTTTTAGTATGGGCTTTTCTTTTGTAGAGCTTTTCTGAAGGTTTGTTTTTAGAATAGTGTTTCTTGTGTCTTCGGTATTTTTTGAGGAATAGGGCTTTTCATAAGAGATATGAAATTGTTGACAAAAAGAGCCAAGTTCTTTCTTTGTCTTATGCATCTCCCATTTCGGCTGCTTTTAAAGTTTTTAGATAAGAGTTAGAAATGTGTTAGAAATGTGTGCATCAGCTTTTGAATCAATTTTTAGATAAAAGTTATTTGCAACTTTGAGCCTCTCTTTAGTGGCTTATTGAAATTTTTTTTGGAATTATTCCTTCCTTGATACAATTGATGTCAGCACCTGTATCAAAGAAAGTAATAGTATCCAATTTAAAATCATCAGAAATTTTCAAAGTGATTTTGATCAAATACTTTTGGGAAGGGACTTGCTTTAAAACAGAGAGAAAATTTTCTAGAATATTTTGAAGATTGGAAAGTTGAGGTGTTTTAGTTTCAGGTTCGGGTTCTTCTTCTTCTTCTTTAGAAAATTTCTTAAGAAGAAGTTTGATGATAGCTGAGTCTTCTGTTTGCTTGGCTTGGAGTTGTTTGAGTTCGGTTTTAATGGTTTTAATCTCAGCTTGGAGCTCTTGGATGATTGAAGTAGGGGCTTTGACTTTATTTGTTTTGGCTTTTTGAAAAATGGTCGTGAGGTCATAGGAGTTATTGGCTTTTGAATAAGGGTTAGAAGGCGAGGCCTCAAAAGACTCTTGGAGTTTCAGAAGATAGTCCTTTTGGACCTGGGGATCTTGAATGTGGTTGAGAACCTCAAGGAAGAACTTTTGGTCTTTAGTAAGCATATTCAGCTATTTTTCAGGTATTTTCTCAAAAGAGGAATCAGAAAGGACTTCATCAAGTTGAAAGGCTTGATTATCTTCAGAAGAAATAGAAACTGTATCATCAGAATCTGAGGAGCAAACAAAAGGGCTTCAATTTTACACAAGGCTTCTTCATCAATCTGGAGCTCATCAAGTCTTTTGTTAAGCTTGCAATACTTTGAAATATGACCCTTTTTCCCACATTTGTAACAGGTAACTTCTTTTATGGGAGTGGGTTCTTGCGGCTTTGGGTAAGATTTTTGGTGTTTTTTGGTATGGGTTTTCCTTTTGTAGAGCTTTTCTGAAGGTTTGTTTTTAGAATAGTGTTTCTTGTGTCTTTGGTATTTTTTGGTCTGGCAGTCTTGGCAAGGTTTGATATTTGAGGAATAGGGCTTTTCATAAGAGATATCAAATTGTTGACAAAAAGAGCCAAGTTCTTTCTTTGTCTTATGCATCTCCCATTTTAGCTGCTTTTGAAGTTTGAGATCTTGATAGATTTTTAATCCTTCCTTTTGAGTGTAACTGATAAGTTCACCATAAGTTAACTAACCATGAGGAATCTGGTCATTGAAATGCTCATTGATTTAATTTCTGACCTTTTCTCTAAGGAGCAAAAGGAGGCCGGCCAAAAACTTCTCTTTCCAGAAGGGTTGGTTGGAGTCTTCACAAAGCATCACCCTTGTAAGAAAGGTGTCTTTATACCATTTAAAGTCACTAAACTTTTTGCATCTGAGGTTAGAAAAGAAGCTCAGCATTTTTATCCTTGAGATGTAATGGATCGCCAACAAAGTGAAGGGTAAGTGCAAGGATAAGCGTAGCAATAACATTTTGGATAGGTCTTTCATGTTCATCAAGAATTGGTTCTTGGTCTTTATCAATTTCGACCGACTTTAGAATTTCAAGCTTCTGTTGTGGAGTGAGATAGTAATCCCACCATCCTTTAAGCTGACCTGAGAATCCTGCTGTCACACCTTATCCCTCCGTAAGGCATAACATGCTCCCGTAGAATACTTAATGAACTACCGAACTTCACCTACCGATAACTCATTAAGTACCCTACAAGGGATTTTAAAACAATTTTCCTATATTTTGGAAGTGGTGAGCATTTTGGTAAAAATTAAAAACCATTTATTCCAAGTTTAAATACTAGTAAAAATTTTTGTCCATTCAAATTTTGTCGCAAATTTTATAAAAATTTTGATAGAGTTCCCTCTGTATTTTGAGAAACCAGTTCTTCAAATACCTGTAAAAAGCACTTCCAAAACTATTTTACAACTCCCAACCTCCAATAATTCACAATTCAACTCAAGTCAATCCATTTCAAAACAGTTTCACAATCCAAGTCAAATTTGTCAACTCAGTATGTTCAATAATTCCATTCACAAAACATAAGGCAGAAAATCCATATGTACAAATATTAAATTTACAGAAGAAAATCTAAAATAATATTATTATAGTTTATTTACAACTGCTCAATTTACATTAGTACTTATGACATTACAGTATTTACATCAAAATAACCATAAGGGTATAAAACAATACCCGTACAAAAAGGGATCAAAAAGATCTTGTCAATCCCGCAGCTCACTCTGCTGCTTTCTCCTTGCTTTTATCTGCGACAGTAAATTAAACTATCGCTGAGTATAAACATACTCAGTGGTGCACAATAAAACTTTAAAATGCGATACATAAATCATTTATTGATGAAACATAATTTGAATACTTCACAATCACATTTCACAAATATCAAAGCTCATAACAACTCATTTTGTCAAATAATATATTAAACAACAGTTTAGTCAAACAATTGCGTAAACACAGTGTTGCCAAAGTCGTACACAACTTAAGCTATGACACAAAATTTCCGATCAATGCCGTGTTGTACACCACGACAAAGCAATCTCAACCCCATTAATCGAAACCAATGAGGGAGGTGGCTAGCTAGCTAATGAGTACTCATCCGATCTACAACCTCAATCGCAAGCCGAGAGGGAGGAAAATAAACGATCTCAACCCCATAAATGGAGGAGGAAATGTGATACTATCATGCTAAGTGTGAACATAAAATCCATTTCAAACATTTCATTCAAATATTGCATACAAAAATCAAATCAATTTCCAAAGTTACAATTTGATCACAAGGTGGCAACACAAAAGTTCATATGTTCATAATGCATGCTAAATCAATTTTTCAAGAGTAAAATGCTTAAATAGGGTTTATTGTGCACAAACCTCAATCGAGTCGTCCCTTAGCCTCGACTCGTTTCCTCGGGTTCCTTCCCGATATTCTTTTCAACTGAAACACAAAATTTTACAATGTTTCAGTACTAGAACTTAACATAAATCCCAAAATAAATTTTAACTTCGCATTTACTTAGCTCTAACGTGTTAAATTCGACGTTCTCGAAATTTTGTGTTTCGGGTTACTATTCACTGCACTATTCAAGTCAAATAATTGACTTTCTAAGGATTAATAGGTATGGGAACTTCAACTTCACCCACATACCACATTTTGTTCATTAAACTTGTTGGTTTTGGTCACTTTTTCAAAGCATAGGTCATTTTGGCAAAATTGCCAATTTTCGGTTTTGTGCTCCGAAGTTGCACTATTCCATTGGTCGATCTACTATTGGAATTTGACAAAACTTCCTTCATAGAAAATGTTCCTTATTGTCTAAAGTGTATTCTCATTTTTGGATCACCTCAATCGGAGTTTTGTAGCTCAAGTTATGGTCAAAATAAGTTTACTGTTCACGCAATCGCTCATGCTGCAATTATGGGTTCTGGCAGATTTTGGTCCAACTTTGGTCAATAATTTGATCAAGTTAAGTTCATAATTTGGTCTCACTTTCTTCATGTGAAATGTTGTACTATGTCTTAGGTTTCCATCGGTTCAAGAATCGCCTAAATCTGAGTTTTCTAGAGAGAGTTATAGCCATCCAAACATTGCTGCTCAACTGAAAATTCTGCAGAGTTTCAGTACAGTAAATTTAACTTTGCTCAATGATTTGAATGAGTTAATGGCCTAATTTGGGTTGGTGTTCTTCATGAAAGTTTTAGGTCTATATCATATCTAATTGCTGGTAAAATTTCAGCTCAATTTGACCTACCTAGCTCGAGTTATGACCAAATGAACAGTTACTGTTCATTTGGTCAGTTTTGGTGCAGGGCAGCCTGCAATCAATTCACTTTGGTCAATTGTTTCACCAAGTTTTGGTCAGTTTTTGGTCATGGTTCCTTAATGAAAATTGTGCTCTTTTATGTCTATTTTCATCTCCAATTGGTGGCATATCAATTGGACTTGTAAAATTTGAGTTTTGGTCCTTCAAAGTGGGTTTGGTTATGCTGCCAGCAGCATGACCATTGACCTACGAATTTAGCTAAATTTTTCACCATTCCCATACAATTTATTTGGTCCTAATTGATCATTATTTCATTTCACAATAGGTCAAATATGCCATTTATGCATTTCTCTAATTTTTGGTTCATAAACCCTTGCATTGAAACCCTAAACTCACTAACTCTTGCATTTAACCATAACTAGTGCACTTAACCTTAACCATTCAACTAATCAAAGCTTTTAAACTCCTTCTAATGCATCAATTTCATGTAATTCATACTCCTATCAAGCTGCCCAAATTTCAGTTTGGTCTTCACAATTTTTTTTTTTTCATTTCTTTAGTTTCTAGTTAATTAGACTAATAACACAACTAATTCAACAAAAAAAATCAAATTTAATCTACTAACCTTAGTGCAGAATTTCTTTCCTTCAAACTTCTTCCTTTCTTTTTTTTTTTGTTGTCAAGTCCTCTATCAAGGCTTGAAATCAAGGTTTAATATTGGAGGTTTAACTTTCTATGGTGGAGTTAGGGATTTGATTAAGCTCAAAATGAGCTTTAATGAAGGTTTTGGGTGAGGGAGAGGGAGAATGAAAGTGAGCTACGGGAAGAAGAGCTTTCTAAACTTTTTTTTCTTTTATTTTCTTTTATAAATTTTAGTTATGGAAGACCACAAAAAAAATCCCAATTAATTAATTCAATTTATTAATTTAGTTATGACATCATGCATGATGTCATAACTTTTGACTTTTCCAAACTCTTTCCTTTTCTCTTTTTTTTTTTCTATTAGTTCTTTAATTTAATTCTCGATTTCGAAATTTTCTTTTCTCCGATTTTATTTGACAGTTAGGTCAGGAGTCAGCTCTCGGGGTCAATTGACCAAATCGCCCCTCGCCGGTTCATCCCGGTTTGCAAATAATTTCATATTTCTTCCGGCTCCCTGACCTAATTATTTGACTGGCTTAACAGTTCTTTTTCATGATTTTCTCTTTTCCACTGTGTTCATAAGGGTCCTAAGGACCGCGTCACTTTTACGGTTCGAAATTTGAGTTTAAAACGACTTGTGATGCGTTCGAGGAGGTCACTCATCGCCGTGACTCTCAGACGTTTAACCTCTTATGTTCTGTTTTTCTTATTTATAGTTAACTAATTAAACATTACTAATTATTTGTGTTTATGGCTTCTCAAATTGTCTTAAGTGTGGCCCTAATCCCATTAATTGTCCGGACCGACACCGGTCACCGGAACAGTGAAATCTACCAGGCTATGCAACGGGGGTGTTACAATTCTCCCCCCCTTAAATAAATTTCATCTCGAAATTTTACCTGGTATCAATCTCTGAATAGCTGTGGGTGTTGTCTCCTCATGTCCTCCTCTCGTTCCCAAGTAGCTTCTTAGCCCGAATGATGGTTCCACAGCACTTTTACCAATGGTATCTGCTTATTCCGTAGCTGCTTCACCTCATAAGCCATAATCTTTATGGGTTCTTCTTCATATGTGAGGTCTGGATTCACTTCTATTTCTTCTACTGGTAGTACATGAGATGGGTCTGATCGGTATCTCCTCAACATGGACACATGGAAGACATTATGTATCTTCTCCAACTCTGGAGGTAGTGCCAACCGATATGCCAAAGGACCCACTCTTTCCAGAACCTCATATGGCCCGATAAAACAAGGACTTAATTTTCCCTTTCTGCCGAATCTCATAATCCTCTTCCAAGGAGAAACCTTGAGGAAAACTTTCTCACCCACTGCATACTCAATGTCCCTTCTTTTCAAATCAACATAGGACTTTTGACGGTCTGATGCAGCTTTAAGTCGATCTCTGATCACCCTGATTTTCTCTTCAGTCTGTTGAACAATTTCGGGTCCGATCATCTTTCTTTCACCCACGTCATCCCAACACAACGGGGTTCTACATTTTCTGCCATACAAAGCTTCATATGGAGGCATCCCAATGCTTGATTGGTAGCTGTTGTTGTAAGCAAACTCAATCAAAGGCAAGTGTGTATCCCAACTACCCTCAAACTCAATCACACAAGCCCGTAGCATGTCCTCCAAGATCCGAATTACCCTCTCGGGTGGCCATCCATGCGTGGGTGGAATGCGATCGAAGTTCAATCTAGTTCCCAGGATCTCTCAAGACTACCCTAATCTAGAAGTGAACCTAGGATCTCTGCGATACAATGGATACGGCACTCCATGCGGTCTCACAATCTCATCAATGTAAAACTCGCCAATCTGTTTAAATCAGTAGTCCATCCGGATCGCGTAAAATGAGCAGACTTAGTCAGTCTGTCGACAATGACCCATACTGCATCATGACTCTTCTGTGTCCGCGGAAGTCCCATTACAAAATCCATTGTTATTCTTTCCCATTTCCATTCCGGCACTGGTAGTGGATGTAATAACCCAGCGGGTACTTGATGCTCTGCCTTTACTTGCTGACAAGTTAGGCATTTAGAAATAAACTCTGCCACATCTCTCTTCATACCCATCCACCAGTAATGCTCCTTTAGCCCTCTATACACTTTTGTGCCACCAGGGTGCATGGCAAAAGGAGACTCATATGCTTCCTTCAAAATGATCTGCCTCAAATCAACATCATTAGGAACACATATTCTGCCCTGGTGTAACAGTAAACCATCATCTCTGATTGAGAATTCTGGTTTCTTGCCCTGTCGGACTTCTTCCATCAACTTCTGATACCTTTCATCATTCTGAGCAGCCATTCTGATCTGATCAATCAACACTGGCTGTACATGCCATGCAACTGCTGTCTGCCCCTCATCATTAATCTCTAAACTGGCATGTAAGGATCTCACCTCATGTATCAAAGACAAAGGAGTAACCCGTAGACTTGCCATAGTCTTGCGACTTAAGGCGTCAGCCACAACATTAGCTTTCCCTGGCTGATAGTCTATCAGACAATCATAGTCTTTTATCAATTCTAACCATCTCCTCTGTCTCAAATTCAACTCTTTCTGGGTGCCCAAATACTTCAAACTCTTATGATCTGTGTAAATGTAACACTTCTCCCCATACAAATAATGTCTCCAGATCTTAAGAGCAAACACAATAGCTGCAAGCTCCAAGTCATGTGTTGGATAATTCCTCTCATGCGGTTTTAGCTGGCGTGATGCATAGGCAATAACATTTCGATCTTGCATCAACACACAACCTAACCCATTGTGAGAAGCATCGCTATAAACTGTGTACTCTTTACCCGGAGTAGGTAAAGTTAGGACTGGAGCCTCTGTCAAACATCTTTTTAATTCATCAAAACTTTGCTGGCATTTATCCGTCCACTGAAATTTCACATCTTTTCTAAGTAGCTTGGTCAATGGAGATGCCAACATGGAGAATCCCTTCACAAATCGACGGTAGTATCCAGCTAACCCCAGAAAACTGCGAATCTCTGTGACATTTCTGGGTGGCTTCTAATTAAGGACAGCTTCAATCTTGCTAGGATCTACCTTAATGCCCTCTTCTGACACTACATGCCCCAAAAAGGATATCTCCTTCAGCCAAAATTCACACTTCGACAATTTGGCATAAAGCTGTTTCTCCCTCAAAGTTTGCAGTACAATCCGCAGATGTCTATCATGCTCTTCTGCATTCCTCGAATAGACTAATATATCATCGATAAATACCACCACAAATTGGTCGAGGTATGGTCTGAAGATAGTGTTCATCAGATCCATAAAAGCAACTGGACCATTAGTTAACCCGAATGGCATGACCAAGAACTCATAATGGCCATAGCGGGTTCTGAAGGCAGTTTTAGCAATACTCTGCTCTTGTACTTTCAGCTGATAATAACCTGATCTCAGTCAATTTTGGAGAATACTGCACCCTCAACTGATCAAACAAGTCATCAATACGGGGTAATGGGTATCTGTTCTTTATTGTCACCTTATTCAACTGCCGATAGTCAATGCATAGCCGGAGAGTGCCATCCTTCTTCTTTACAAATAATACTGGCGCTCCCCAAGGTGACACACTAGGGTGAATGAAGCCCTTATCAAGCAACTCTTGCAACTGCACTTTCAATTCTTTTAGTTCATTGGTGCCATTCTGTATGGCGTTATGGAGATTGGATCCACACCAGGCATAACATCAATTTCAAACTGCACTTCTCTTTCTAGAGGTAATCCTGGCAATTCATCAGGAAACACATCCGGAAAGTCACATACAGTAGGAATGTCCTTCAGTGCTGGACTCCCCACTTGGGTGTCTATCACATGTGCCAAGTATGCCTCACACCCTTTTCTAATCATTTTTCTAGCGGTCTGGTGAAATGATGTTTGAAGGCAATAGCGCCTCTCCCCTGTATTACTACATCACCATACGAGGAAGACCAAAAGTGATCGTCTTGATCTCTGATCAATCATAGCATGATGCATTGCTAACCAATCAAAGCCCAAGATAATGTCATAATCTCTGAAGGGCATTTCAATTAAATCAGACAAAAAAGTGTGTCCTTGGATCACCAAAGGACAGTCTCTATATAGCCTATTTACCCTGACCTCCTGGCCTAATGGACTAGTTACTAACACATCATAGTCCATTTGTACACACGGAATAGTAGTAGAACACACCACACTAGCACTAACATACGAATGTGTGGAGCCAGGATCAAATAACACATGCACATCTTTGTCAAGGATGGAGAAATTACCAGCTACAACATCTGATGTTTCAGCCTCTTCCCTTTGATGCATGGTATATACTCTAACCAGTGCGCCATCGGATCTTTGGTGGTTAACGGTGCTCGACTTCCGTGGGTGTTACGGGACCCCTACCTCTGCCTCTGCCTCTAGCAGCTGACTGTGACCCTCTGGGTGCAGAGACTTGAGCTGATCCTTCAGATGTAGTGAAAGATCCAGACCGGCGCGGACTAGTGCAATCCTTAGCGAAATGTCCGCTTCCTCCACAGTTAAAACATGCACCAGTAGCTCTGTAACAAACCCCACCATGAGTTCTACCACAGGTTTCGCACTGCCGTACTGATAGAGCTCCTCGAAGTCTTTGGTTGATCTGTGACCGACTGCCGAGGTGGTCTTTGGCGAGAAAATCGCCTCGGCCTCTACGGAGCTAGATCCCCAAACTGTTTTCTCTTCCCAGAACCACTTCGGATGCTTGTTCGATAATCTTTTGATTTCTCTTGTGGACCCTTCTTCTTTGCCCCTTCGATTCTATCTTTTCTAGTTCTAGGGCTGTGAGATCAATTCGGCAAAATTCGATGTCTGAATCCCACAACTTGCATTCTCGGACTACTGTCTTAGCCCGACCTCAAACCTCTTGCATCTCTGCAGGGGTGGAGACTAAGCTTCAAAGATAGTGGCTTAGTCTTGAAAAATCTCTCTCATATTCTTTCTGATTCGGTTCCCTTGTTTCAAACTCAAAAATTCTTGCAACTTCATATCCACATATGCATCGGAACCCATTTCTCGAATTCCCTCAGGAAGTCTGTCCATGTCAGCACAGGTGGCTCAACCAGGCTGTGGGGGATGCTCTTCCACCATTCAAACGCATCCCCTTGCAACAAGGAAACAGAATACTCAAACTTGGTTCTTCCGTAATCGCAGCTTCACGAAAACTCGTTCCATTCTTTCCAACCAGCATTACGCTTCCGGTGGATCCACGGTGCCTTTAAACTCGGTGGCCCCAAATTTCATGATTTTCATATTGCCGAGAAATTTGTGGTTGTCTTTGTAGGTACTGGCATTTGAGCTTGGGGTGGCACATTACCCGCCATTTGCTGAAAAAAGGCAGCCATCTGCTGCATAAATTGAGCAGGAAACTGCGGTGCTGAAGCAGGAGCTGGAGTGGCTGACCCACTCACATTCTGGAGTGCTGGGGCTTCCCCTTGAACCTCAGCCTCAATAGATTGTTCTTCGGAATGATCTCCTCCTTCCATTCCGTTTTCTCAAATTTTCTACTTCCTGAGATTAAACACAAGGAGGTTGACCTCCATTAGTGCATATTCATGATGTAAATATGTCATATGTATCAATTAAAGACACTTGAGCAGTTGTACTTATCAGAGAAATATTCACATGCATAGTCAAAATTTATTGCAAAACCATGCTCTGATACCACTAAAACATGTCACACCTTATCCCTCCGTAAGGCATAACATGCTCCCCTAGAATACTTAATGAACTACCGAACTTCACCTACCGATAACTCATTAAGTACCCTACAAGGGATTTTAAAACAATTTTCCTATATTTTGGAAGTGGTGAGCATTTTGGTAAAAATTAAAAACCATTTATTCCAAGTTTAAATACTAGTAAAAAATTTTGTCCATTCAAATTTTGTCGCAAATTTTATAAAAATTTTGACAGAGTTCCCTCTGTATTTTGAGAAACCAGTTCTTCAAATACCTGTAAAAAGCACTTCCAAAACTATTTTACAACTCCCAACCTCCAATAATTCACAATTCAACTCAAGTCAATCCATTTCAAAACAGTTTCACAATCCAAGTCAAATTTGTCAACTCAGTATGTTCAATAATTCCATTCACAAAACATAAGGCAGAAAATCCATATGTACAAATATCAAATTTACAGAAGAAAATCTAAAATAATATTATTATAGTTTATTTACAACTGCTCAATTTACATTAATACTTATGACATTACAGTATTTACATCAAAATAACCATAAGGGTATAAAACAATACCCGTACAAAAAGGGATCAAAAAGATATTGTCAATCCATGACTCACTCTCGCTTTCTCCTTGCTTTTATCTCTGACGATAAATTAAACTATCGCGAGTATAAACATACTCGATGGTGCACAATAAAACTTTAAAATGCGATACATAAATCATTTATTGATGAAACATAATTTGAATACTTCACAATCACATTTCACAAATATCAAAGCTCATAACAACTCATTTTGTCAAATAATATATTAAACAACAGTTTAGTCAAACAATTGCGTAAACACAGTGTTGCCAAAGTCGTACACAACTTAAGCCATGACACAAAATTTCCGATCAATGCCGTGTTGTACACCACGACAAAGCAATCTCAACCCTATTAATCGAAACCAATGAGGGAGGTGGCTAGCTAGCTAATGAGTACTCATCCGATCTACAACCTCAACTGGCAAGCCAGATAGGGAGGAAAATAAACGATCTCAACCCCATAAATGGAGGAGGAAATGTGATACTGTCATGCTAAGTGTGAACATAAAATCCATTTCAAACATTTCATTCAAATATTGCATACAAAAATCAAATCAATTTCCAAAGTTATAATTTGATCACAAGGTGGCAACACAAAAGTTCATATGTTCATAATGCATGCTAAATCAATTTTTCAAGAGTAAAATGCTTAAATAGGGTTTATTGTGCACAAACCTCAAGCGAGTCGTCCCTTAGCCTCGACTCGTTTCCTCGGGTTCCTTCCCGATATTCTTTTCAACTGAAACACAAAATTTTACAATGTTTCAGTACTAGAACTTAACATAAATCCCAAAATAAATTTTAACTTCGCATTTACTTAGCTCTAACGTGTTAAATTCGACGTTCTCGAAATTTTGTGTTTCGGGTTACTATTCACTGCACTATTCAAGTCAAATAATTGACTTTCTAAGGATTAATAGGTATGGGAACTTCAACTTCACCCACATACCACATTTTGTTCATTAAACTTGTTGGTTTTGGTCACTTTTTCAAAGCATAGGTCATTTTGGCAAAATTGCCAATTTTCGGTTTTGTGCTCCGAAGTTGCACTATTCCATTGGTCGATCTACTATTGGAATTTGACAAAACTTCCTTCATAGAAAATGTTCCTTATTGTCTAAAGTGTATTCTCATTTTTGGATCACCTCAATCGGAGTTTTGTAGCTCAAGTTATGGTCAAAATAAGTTTACTGTTCACGTGCACTGTTCATGCTGCAATTATGGGTTCTGGCAGATTTTGGTCCAACTTTGGTCAATAATTTGATCAAGTTAAGTTCATAATTTGGTCTCACTTTCTTCATGTGAAATGTTGTACTATGTCTTAGGTTTCCATCGGTTCAAGAATCGCCTAAATCCGAGTTTTCTAGAGAGAGTTATAGCCATCCAAACATTGCTGCTCCACTGAAAATTCTGCAGAGTTTCAGTACAGTAATTTTAACTTTGCTCAATGATTTGAATGAGTTAATGGCCTAATTTGGGTTGGTGTTCTTCATGAAAGTTTTAGGTCTATATCATATCTAATTTCTGGTAAAATTTCAGCTCAATTTGACCTACCTAGCTCGAGTTATGACCAAATGAACAGTTACTGTTCATTTGGTCAGTTTTGGTGCAGGGCAGCCTGCAATCAATTCACTTTGGTCAATTGTTTCACCAAGTTTTGGTCAGTTTTTGGTCATGGTTCCTTAATGAAAATTGTGCTCTTTTATGTCTATTTTCATCTCCAATTGGTGGCATATCAATTGGACTTGTAAAATTTGAGTTTTGGTCCTTCAAAGTGGGTTTGGTTATGCTGCCAGCAGCATGACCATTGACCTACGAATTTAGCTAAATTTTTCACCATTCCCATACAATTTATTTGGTCCTAATTGATCATTATTTCATTTCACAATAGGTCAAATATGCCATTTATGCATTTCTCTAATTTTTGGTTCATAAACCCTTGCATTGAAACCCTAAACTCACTAACTCTTGCATTTAACCATAACTAGTGCACTTAACCTTAACCATTCAACTAATCAAAGCTTTTAAACTCCTTCTAATGCATCAATTTCATGTAATTCATACTCCTATCAAGCTGCCCAAATTTCAGTTTGGTCTTCACAATTTTTTTTTTTCATTTCTTTAGTTTCTAGTTAATTAGACTAATAACACAACTAATTCAACAAAAAAAATCAAATTTAATCTACTAACCTTAGTGCAGAATTTCTTTCCTTCAAACTTCTTCCTTTCTTTTTTTTTTTGTTGTCAAGTCCTCTATCAAGGCTTGAAATCAAGGTTTAATATTGGAGGTTTAACTTTCTATGGTGGAGTTAGGGATTTGATTAAGCTCAAAATGAGCTTTAATGAAGGTTTTGGGTGAGGGAGAGGGAGAATGAAAGTGAGCTACGGGAAGAAGAGCTTTCTAAACTTTTTTTTTTCTTTTATTTTCTTTTATAAATTTTAGTTATGGAAGACCACAAAAAAAATCCCAATTAATTAATTCAATTTATTAATTTAGTTATGACATCATGCATGATGTCATAACTTTTGACTTTTCCAAACTCTTTCCTTTTCTCTTTTTTTTTTTTTTCTATTAGTTTTTTAATTTAATTCTCGATTTCGAAATTTTCTTTTCTCCGATTTTATTTGTGATTAGGTCGAGTCACTCGGGGTCAATTGACCAAATCGCCCCTCGCCGGTTCATCCCGGTTTGCAAATAATTTCATATTTCTTCCGGCTCCCTGACCTAATTAGTTGACTGGCTTAACAGTTCTTTTTCATGATTTTCTCTTTTCCACTGTGTTCATAAGGGTCCTAAGGACCGCAGCGTCACTTTTTACGGTTTGAAATTTGAGTTTAAAACGACTTCGCAGTCGTTCCCGAGGAGGTCACTCATCGCTGTGACTCTCGGCACGTTTAACCTCTTATGTTCTGTTTTTCTTATTTATAGTTAACTAATTAAACATTACTAATTATTTGTGTTTATGGCTTCTCAAATTGTCTTAAGTGTGGCCCTAATCCCATTAATTGTCCGGACCGACACCGGTCACCGGAACAGTGAAATCTACCAGGCTATGCAACGGGGGTGTTACACCTGCAATAAGAAGTTCAGCAATGGCCTAATCAGTGGTGCCTGTCTACATTCAATAGGCATTGGCTGCCATAGTCATTTGTTGGAAGATGTTGAGGATGTTATACTCAGACATTCTGTAACACCCTAGGCAAATCCCACATCGACAAAACACGGGAGAGATGCTGGGTTTATAAGTTGATGGTTTGTAACCCTTAGTGACGCGTTTTAAAACCGTGAGGGCTTCGGCCCAGAGCGGACAATATCACTAGTGGGTCGGGCCATTACATTTGTGATATCAGAGCCGCTCCGCGTGCAACCTTGAGCGATGGTGGGGCAAACCTCAGCGAGGACGCTGAGTCCCATAAGGGGGGTGGATTGTGACACCCTAGGCAAATCCCACATCGACAAAACACGAGAGAGATGCTGGGTTTATAAGTTGGTGGTTCGTAACCCCTACTGACGCGTTTTAAAACCGTGAGGGCTTCGGCCCAGAGCGGGCAATATCACTAGTGGGCCGGGCCATTACATTTGTGGTATCAGAGCCACTCCGCATGCAACCTTGAACGGTGGTGGGGCAAACCTCAGCGAGGACACTAAGTCCCATAAGGGGGGTGGATTGTAACACCCTAGGCAAATCCCACATCGGCAAAACGCGGGAGAGATGCTGGGTTTATAAGTTGATGGTTCGTAACCCCTAGTGACGCGTTTTAAAACCGTGAGGGCTTTAGCCCAGAGCGGACAATATCACTAGTGGGCTGGGCCGTTACATTTGTTGTATCAGAGCTGCTCCACGTGCAACCTTGAGCGATGGTGGGGCAAACCTCAACGAGGACACTGAGTCCCATAAGGGGGGTGGATTGTGACACCCTAGGCAAATCCCACATCGACAAAACACGGGAGAGATGCTGGGTTTATAAGTTGGTGGTTCGTAACCCCTAGTGACGCGTTTTAAAACCATGAGGGCTTCGGCCCAGTGCGGGCAATATCACTAGTGGGCCGGGCCATTACATTTGTGATATCAGAGCCGCTCCGCGTGCAACCTTGAGCGATGGTGGGGCAAACCTCAGCGAGGACGCTGAGTCCCATAAGGGGGGTGGATTGTGACACCTGAAGGAACAGAAGCGTGAAAAACACAAGATTATACCATTGAATTCAAAAATTTTCACCTAGGGTCACATGCACCATGCAAGATTTATTTTTATCTATTTGATTTCAATAATAAACAACATATTAAAACTCTTTTAATATGTTTTTGGATCTGTATTTGCCATTTAAGATTTTAAAATTAATCAAATTAATTTTAGAACCCTAGATTAAATCAAGAACGATTACACTAACCTCTTGATGCACTGCAGCGTGTCTGCGCCTTTGAGATTCGTCTTCAGGACACCAGATGTTGTCCCTCTAGCTTGTCCACTCCAAGAACACCTATGGCAGCCCTTGAACAGCTTCTAAAGCCTTTTCTATTAATTAGAAATTCAAGTTCTGCCTTTTAAGAGATTAGAGATGTAAACAGGACACTAGAAACAATTTCTAGTGTTCTTAATTCAAGAGATTGATGGCTAATCTCTTTGAATTGATGAGAGATGAAGAGAAATAGCTGGAGAGGCTCAAATTGGCGTGACAATTGAGAGGAGAGGCTGCTGGTTATGTTTTTTTTTCATAACCACACTTAAATAGCTAGGTTAACACATTAAACCCTAGCCACATGTCACCTTTTGATTAGCTCTAGGTTTAAGTGACCCAATCACATTGTGCCAAGTGTCAAACCTATATTTAATCTTGATTTTAATCATCTTACATGATTAAAAATATTTGGCAAGCTTATGTGTTATGCCATGTGTCACCATCTCATGGTGCCACGTGTCACACTGTGAAATGACCAAAATGCCCTGTGTCTTAATTTTGAGTTCTTAACCCAAAATAATTATTTTCTTCTTCTAATTAATTTATATCAAATATAAATTAATTAATTAATCTCTATTAATTAATTTCTCATCAATTAAATTCATATTTAAACACTTTAAATATAAATTTAATTTATACTACACATCCAATAATCTAGATTTGGTTTCAAGTCATGCTAGGGACTTTGCAATTTAATTGCAAACCAAATCTATTTAATTAATCAATTAAACTCTTTAATTAATTAATTAAATCATATTTAAATAGGTGATAACTTGTGTATGTGTGTGACTTACTAGGCTCATCACTAATTGGCAATGAGACATGATATCAACTCTTAACATCATCCGAACTCTTTCTTACCATAAATGATTTCTCTAAATCATTTTATGAACCTCATAGACCATGGTTAACACCTAGCATAGCATGCCATGGCCACCCAATTAGTAATAAGGTTTACCTTAAATGAACCTATAATCATATGTTACCATGCACTAGAATCTCTCATTACAAAATCCCAACTCAAGCCGAGTCATGGTTTATGTCAAACTCCATTTGCTATGAATATTATGTTCTCTTTTAATTCCAGTTCTTGATTAAAAGATTTTTCTCATCAGAAACTCTTTTCTGAATAAATCTATCTGTCCTGGCCAGGAACTTGAAACATCAAGAACAATTAAATGAACATAGGATTTTATCTCTATTTACTTAGAGGAACAGATTCCATCTTGATCAACACCTACCTCCATATATAACTAGTAGGAGCCAACACATGCCCATATACCCATACATAGTACAAGTATGAAAGCGATATCAAACTCAAACTACCTATATACAAGATAACTGTGCTATCTCAGTCTAAAGATTATATGCATCGATATGATTTATGACAAAACATTGACAAGAGTAAACTCCATGTGCTTGTCATAAGTGTCACCGTTCGCCTACTTATCATTTATAAGTGCCTATCATGTTTGTTATATGGCATGAGACTCACCATTCCATCTTATTTATATCTCATATAAATAACTTGGGAACAAACACGAATACAATCTTTCTGGATAAGTCATGTCCTTATTATGAAGTATCCTCGATTGTGAACCTATTTATGATACTTTGTACTAGAAATATTGTCACTCATATTCTTAACAACTTAAGAATAATATTTCTAACAAAATATCAATGGACCTTTTCTATTACACATAAATATATTATGTAAACGGAAAAGTGGAAATGCCTTTTATTATTAAAATATGTACAAGATACATACTAAATGATATGCTCTAGGGCATACTACTAACAATCTCCCACTAGCACTAGAGCCATTCATTACAATACCTTAGACCTATCTTCTCAAGATGTCGGTCTAATCGAACTTGTGACAAAAGCTTAGTGAATGGATCACCTGGATTTTTGGTGATGTTATTTTTCTGCATGGCTATATCGCCTTGCCCAACTATATCTCACGATAATGTAGTAGTGCCTTTCTATGTGTTTGGATTTTGGGTGAGACCTTGGTTCCTTAGCAGTATGATGCTCCATTGTTGTCACGATGTAATGGAACTGGCGACTCAATGGAAGGAACTACTGTAAGTTCATCACGAACTTCTTTATCCAAGCGACTTCCTTTGCGACATCGATGCAACAATATACTCACCTCGATGAGTGGAATCTGCAATGCGTGCTCTGTTTGGAACTCTTCCAACCGATCGTACCTCCATTACAAATGAACACATATCCAGAGGTAGACTTTCTATCATCGATATCCGATTGGAAATCGTAATCGGTATAACCATCCAATTGCAAGTCTCCACCTCCATAAATCAAGAATAAATCCTTAGTTCTTCTCAAGTACTTAAGGATATTCTTGTGACTATCCATGTTCCAAACTGGATTGGATTGATACCGCTAGTCAAACTAACAAGATATGCGATATCCAGGCCTAGTACACAACATTGCATACATTAAACTTCCAATAGCCAAGCATATGGAATCTGGCCATCTTATCTCTTTCTTGGTGTCTTTGGAGACATCTCTTTAGAAAGGTGGATACCATGTCTCACTTGGTAACAATCCTCTCTTGGAATCAAGCATGTTAAACCTCTTTAACACCTTTTCCAAGTATAGACTTTGGAATAAACCAATTATTCTTTCGCTCTATCTCTATAGATGCGAATCCCAAGAATATAGGTTGCCTCCCTAAGTCTTTCATGGAGAATGTATTTGACAACCATACCTTTATAGTCGTCAACATACCGTATCATTACCCATCAACAGATGTCATCCACATATAAGACAAGGAAAGTGATAGCAATCACTAACCTTCTTATATACACATGGCTCATCCTCATTTTTGATAAAACCAAAAGATTTAATGGCTTCATCAAAACGGATGTTCCAACTCCTCGAAGCTTGTTTCAACCCATAAATGGATCGCTTTAGCTTGCATACCTTGGAACCATCTTGGGATTCAAATCCCTTAGGTTGTTCCATGAAAATGTTTTCTTCAATGTATCCATTGAGAAAAGCTGTTTTGACATCCATCTGCCAAAACTCATAATCATAGTATGCAGCTATTGCTAATAAAATCCTAATTGATTTAAGCATGGCAACAGGCGAGAAAGTCTCCTCATAATCTATTCCTTGCCTTTGGCGAAACCCTTTCGCTACTAGCCTTGCCTTATAGGTCTCTACCTTTCCATCAGAACCAATTTTCTTCTTGAAAACCCATTTGTTCCCTATAGGTACAATACCTTCAGGTGGGTCAACAAGATCCCAAACTTGATTCTTATACATGGAATCAATCTCGGATTTCATAGCATCAATCCATTTTGAAGAGTCTATATCTGATATAGCTTCTTCATAGATAAGTGGATCATCTCCATGATCTACTTCTTCATGAGTAGACAACTCTTGTTCTTCTTCATGAAGAAAACCATATCTCACTGGTGGGTGAGATACCCTGGTTGTTCTACGAGGAACAGCTGTAGATGTTTCATCAATGGGTATAGGTTGACTAGATGGATCTATATCCATCTAATCTGTTGGTTGGTCAGAATTCTCCAATTCTAACTCTATTTGCCTTCCTTTGCCTCCTTCTTGAACAAACTGTTGTTCAAGAAATGTGGCATCTCTACTTATCACAACCTTTTGTGAAGTAGGCAAATAAAAATAATATCCAAAACTATCTTTTGGATATCCAACAAATCGACCTCTTTACGATCCGGTCTCCAATTTATCGTGTTTAACTTTTGATATAAGTTTGGACAACCCGAAATCTTAACATGCTGAAGCATTGGTTTTCTTCCCTGCTATATCGCATAAGGTGTGGCAGTAAGAGATTTTGATGGAATCCTATTCAGAATATATAAAGCTGATTCTAATGCAAATCCCCAAAAGGAGATTGGCATATCAGTATAGCTCATCATACTATGTACCATATCCAATAAGGTACGATTTCTCCTTTCAGATACACCATTCAGCTGTGGCGTTCCTGGAGGAGTCAGCTGAGAAACAATGCCATGCTCTCTCAAGTATTCATCAAATTCAGTACTCAAATATTCACCTCCACGATCTGATCGAAGAGCTTTAATATTCTTTCCTGTTTGATTTTCTACTTTAGATTTAAATTGTTTGAACTTTTCAAAAGATTCATGTTTGTATTTCATCAAAATACAAATACCCAAACCTTGATTTATCATCAGTAAAGGTAATAAAATAATGAAAGCCCCCTCTAGCCATTTCTTTAAATGGACCACATACATCACTATGTATTAGCTCCAAAATATTTTCAGCTCTTAGCCCTTGTCCAACAAAGGGTGATCTAGTCATTTGCCACAAGGCAAGATTCACAAGTTGGAGTAGGCTCAGAGCCCAATGAGGATAAAATCCCCATTTTCTCCAGTTTTGCAATCCTATCTTCTGCAACATGACATAACCTTAAGTGCCAAATATATTTTGAACTTGAGTTGGTTTTCACCATGGCATTGCATTCATTTAGATTGCTATACTCTTGCCAGTGGAAACACTTTCTTACTGGCAATGGAAACACTTTCCTGCTGGCAGTGGAAATACTTTCCTTTGCCTTTGTCAGCTTTGGTCTTTCTTTCTTATTTAGCTATTTTCTTAGAAGGACTAGGAATCTGAGGTTTCTTTTTCTTATTGCCCTTCTTTTTGTTGGACTTTCCAGCAGAAGAAGATGCAACCAAAGCCACCTCTTTTCCTTTATTGCCTGGCATATTCTTTTGGGCAATAACCAGCATGTTGAGTAATTCAGCTAAGGTGCATTCCTGTTTAGTCATATGGAAATTTGTCACAAATTTCCCAAAAGACTCAGGAAGGGACTGAAGGATCAAAGCCGTTAGTAGTTGGAAATCCATGTTGAAGTCAAGATGTTCAAACTGCTCAATCAGCCAAATCATCTTGTGGACATGATCCCCAACATTCTGTCCCTCAGACATCCTCATACGGAATAGCTATCTAGATATCTCATACCTAGCATTCCTGCTGTGCTCACCATACAACTCTTGTAGGTGAAGGAGGATCTCACTAGCACTCTGCATGTTCTCATGTTGCTTCTGTAACTCATTACTCATGGAAGCAAGCATGTAACACTTAGCTCTTATATCATGCTCCTTCCACTTGTCCAAAGTATCATGTTCCTCTTGTGTGGCCTCTGGAGGTAAGGGACCAAGAACATTTGAATCTAGAACATATCCTATATGTTCAAGGTTCAGGACAAGTTTCAAATTTCTTAGCCAATCAGACAGATTAGGTCCTGTCAACCTGTTGTGATCAAGTATGCTTGCAAGGATATTGGATGGTGGTGGTTGTTTTGTGCTCATTTTTATCAGAAAATTAACTGCAGAAAATAACCAGATTAATTAATAAATGTATCATGTAATTAACCAAAATGATTATGGCCTTTTAATCAAATTGGTCCTCCCACTAACTTAGCGAATCCTACACTTCCAAAGTAGAAAACGGAAATCCTAGTTGGATGGATTTCTAGTGGGTGATTGAATTCTTATAATTCTATTGATCATCCTCAGGTACATCCATTATTGGAATTACAATAAACTATAAGTGAGCAACTCCTTGCCCATCACATCTCATGTGAGGTTCAATCCTTTACCTAGCCCCTAATGCTCAAAATCTCATGTACATCCATTATTGACTTATCTTGCATTAGTTAAGTTGATCCCATTGAGCCGAATTATGCAAATAATTTTAATGTCCTCAGGTACATCCAATATTGGCCACCAAACCATTTACATATTTACAACATCTCATGCTTAACAATTATTCTTAAGAAAATCTCTTAAATTAATTGCATCTCATGCAACTATTTAAAATTTCTTAAAATAATTGCCCCAATGGATGGCTTATGTTATAATTACTTTAATTATACCATTTCCAACTTAATCATTTGTTTGGAAGATTTTATAGCCATCCTAATTACTATTAAGGTCTCACTTTGCACATTATCCATTTAGCATGCATATATCATATAATTGCATACATTCCCATACATCTCATGCATTCATGGATAAGATAAATATGGTATGATCATGGACTTTCTAAGGGATTCAATTGAGCCACCAAGAATTGAATCAGGGCATTCCTAGGTGCATTTCATTCATTCATTTTACAAGAGTTGCTGAAGGAGTACATAATCAACACTTGATCTTGAATTCTCCCACTGGTCCCACCAATGCTCTTGACCTCCTTGAACTTCTTGCAATCCAATATTACATAGTAATCCTTGGCATACCAAGGCGAATTTACAAGAACTTAAATAAATGAAATTACAACCAAAAAAATATTACAAACTTAATAATACATGCCCAAAATAAATTAAAATAAATTAATTAATTTACAATCCCAAAGAAACATAAAAGAAATAAATCCAATCACATTGGTCTTTTATAGTCCATGATCATCCATCATGCATATCACTATTTAACAATTAAATAAAACATACATACTTAAATTAAATTGAATATCTCATATTCAACTTAAAAATCCAGATTTGAATATGATTCAAATAAATTTAAAAATTCAGATTTGAATCTCATTCAAACAAATTTAAAAATTCAGATTTGAATCACATTCAAACAACTTCAAAAATTCAGATTTGAATCACATTCAAATATTTTTTTAAAAATCAGATTTGAATCACATTCAAATATTTTTTAAAAAATCAGATCTGAATTTTATTCAATCAATTTTAAAAAATCAGATTTAAATATGATTCAAACAACTTTAAAAATTCAGATTTGAATCACATTCAAACAACTTTTAAAATTCAGATTTGAATCACATTCAAACAATTTTTAAAATTCTGATTTGAATCATAATTTAATTGTGTGATTAAAACAACTAATTAAACACTTTAATTAGTCAAAGAATAGGCCTTAGATCATACAACAATTGCAGAATTAAAAGCCAAACCTTGAACCACCCATGGAACCATTGTTGCCGCCACCATTGGTGGCTTCACCTTTTGTGTCGCCACACCTTTCTTTGCAACCAGCACTAATCTCTCGATATCATGATCATACACACCATTAAATTATATAATCAACAATCTAAATGGCAAATATAGTGGCTCGATACCAATTGAAGGAATGTAGTGTGAAAAACACAAGATTATACCATTGAATTCAAAAATTTTCACCTAGGGTCACATGCACCATGCAAGATTTATTTTTATCTATTTGATTTCAATAATAAACAACATATTAAAACTCTTTTAATATGTTTTTGGATCTGTATTTGCCATTTAAGATTTTAAAATTAATCAAATTAATTTTAGAACCCTAGATTAAATCAAGAACGATTACACTAACCTCTTGATGCACTGCAGCGTGTCTGCGCCTTTGAGATTCGTCTTCAGGACACCAGATGTTGTCCCTCTAGCTTGTCCACTCCAAGAACACCTATGGCAGCCCTTGAACAGCTTCTAAAGCCTTTTCTATTAATTAGAAATTCAAGTTCTGCCTTTTAAGAGATTAGAGATGTAAACAGGACACTAGAAACAATTTCTAGTGTTCTTAATTCAAGAGATTGATGGCTAATCTCTTTGAATTGATGAGAGATGAAGAGAAATAGCTGGAGAGGCTCAAAATGGCGTGACAATTGAGAGGAGAGGCTGCTGGTTATGTTTTTTTTTCATAACCACACTTAAATAGCTAGGTTAACACATTAAACCCTAGCCACATGTCACCTTTTGATTAGCTCTAGGTTTAAGTGACCCAATCACATTGTGCCAAGTGTCAAACCTATATTTAATCTTGATTTTAATCATCTTACATGATTAAAAATATTTGGCAAGCTTATGTGTTATGCCATGTGTCACCATCTCATGTTGCCACGTGTCACAATGTGAAATGAACAAAATGCCCCTGTGTCTTAATTTTGAGTTCTTAACCCAAAATAATTATTTTCTTCTTCTAATTAATTTATATCAAATATAAATTAATTAATTAATCTCTATTAATTAATTTCTCATCAATTAAATTCATATTTAAACACTTTAAATATAAATTTAATTTATACTACACATCCAATAATCTAGATTTGGTTTCAAGTCATGCTAGGGACTTTGCAATTTAATTGCAAACCAAATCTATTTAATTAATCAATTAAACTCTTTAATTAATTAATTAAATCATATTTAAATAGGTGATAACTTGTGTATGTGTGTGACTTACTAGGCTCATCACTAATTGGCAATGAGACATGATATCAACTCTTAATATCATCGAACTCTATCTTACCATAAATGATTTATATATATCATTTTATGAACATCCTAGACCAGGGTGAACACCTAGGATAGCTTGCCATGGCCACCCATTTAGTTATAAGATTTACCTTAAATGAACCTATAATCATATGTTACCATGCACTTGAATCTCTCTATTACAAAATCCCATATCAAGCTTGATTAATGTTTTATGTAAAAGTACATTTGATATGAATATTATTTTCTCTTTTTATTCCAGTTCTTGATTAAAAGATTTTTCTCATCGAAACTCTTTTCGAATAAATCTATCTGTCTGGCAGAACTTGAAACATCAAGAACAATTAAATGAACATAGGATTTTATCTCTATTTACTTAGAGGAACAGATTCCATCTTGATCAACACCTACCTCCATATATAACTAGTAGGAGCCAACACATGCCCATATACCCATACATAGTACAAGTATGAAAGCAGTATCAAACTCAAACTACCTATATACAAGATAACTGTGCTATCTCAGGTCTAAAGATTATATGCACTGATATGATTTATGACAAAACATTGACAAGAGTAAACTCCATGTGCTTGTCATAAGTGTCACTGGTTCGGCCTACTTATCATTTATAAGTGCCTATCATGTTTGTTATATGGCATGAGACTCACCATTCCATCTTATTTATATCTCATATAAATAACTTGGGAACAAACACGAATACAATCTTTCTGGATAAGTCATGTCCTTATTATGAAGTATCCTCGATTGTGAACCTATTTATGATACTTTGTACTAGAAATATTGTCACTCATATTCTTAACAACTTAAGAATAATATTTCTAACAAAATATCAATGGACCTTTTCTATTACACATAAATATATTATGTAAACGGAAAAGTGGAAATGCCTTTTATTATTAAAATATGTACAAGATACATACTAAATGATATGCTCTAGGGCATACTACTAACAACACCCTAGGCAAATCCCACATCGACAAAACACGAGAGAGATGCTGGGTTTATAAGTTGGTGGTTCGTAACCCCTAGTGACGCGTTTTAAAACCGTGAGGGCTTCGGCCCAGAGCGGGCAATATCACTAGTGGGCCGGGCCATTACATTTGTGGTATCAGAGCCACTACGCGTGCAACCTTGAACGGTGGTGGGGCAAACCTCAGCGAGGACGCTAAGTCCCATAAGGGGGGTGGATTGTAACACCCTAGGCAAATCCCACATTGGCAAAACACGGGAGAGATGCTGGGTTTATAAGTTGATGGTTCGTAACCCCTAGTGACGCGTTTTAAAACCGTGAGGGCTTTAGCCCAGAGCGGACAATATCACTAGTGGGCTGGGCCATTACACATTCCATCTATGTTCCATTCATAGACAGAGAAAGCATTGTAATGGCTTTGTGAAAGAGCACTGGGCTTGTCTTCAATGTTAATATCCGGACCAGTAGCTCTTGGATAGTAGAGTTATTGAGAATTCTGCCAATGAACTTTATTGATTTCTGGAGAAGAATCATCTTGGAAAGCATTTTCTTCATCAGAGGATTGTTCCATGGCATTGATAGAGGCTTCAGGAGTGTTTGGTATCGCAACATTAGACTTTGTTGAAGTTGAAGGACACAGTTGATTCAGCCTGTAATGCCCTCACCATAGGTAGTCCGTACATTTTACTGTTCTGGTGACTAATGTCTGTTCGAACAGTTAAAATTTCTAAAACTACACCTAAACTATAGTGAGGAGGCATAAATTGAAGAAATAAATGTAAAGCAAATATAGAAAAAATTTAGAGAATATATAAATTGGTACAAAAATAATAAAAATAACCCAATATGCACCATGAAGGGTATTTTGGTCATTTCACCCCCATAGGTGAATTTTGACCTAAATGTCAAATTAAAAAAATTTAGAGAATAAAATAATTAACATAAATTAAAATTTATGAAATAAATTAGAAAAGAAAGGAAAAGAAAAGAAAAGAAAAGAAAAGAAAGGAAAAGAAAAGAAAAGAAAAGAAAAGCTTATGGAAAAATTTAAAAGTTTAAAGTACAAAAATAAAAATATAAATAAGCACATAAGACAAACTGCCACCCACTCCATCTTCTTCCCCACTCCCTCTTCTCTCTCATGGCCGGCACGCCTCCTCCCCATTCCCTCCATTGATGTTAAGCTTTCAAGCTTGATTTCCCAAATTTCAACACACCAAAACCCATAGTTCCCTTCATTAAAAATACTTCCCACACCCTAAAGAAGCTATAGATACCCATAAAGAGGAGAAAAATTGAAGTTAGGGAAGCTCAAGTAAGGTTAGTGCACTAATCTCTCTTCTTCTCTTTATTAAACATGAAAAAGCATGTTTAGCCAAGTATAAATATCATGAAAATAAAAAGAAAAACTTGAGGAAAGAACCCTTGAATTTTTGGTAGCCATGAAACTTGAGGTTTGTTGCTTTTAAGTGATGAAAAAATGATTCCATGAGAATGTGTGAAGAGTTGAAATGGTTGGGAGTTTGATTGTGTAGTATTTGTATAAATTTGAAACTTTAAAAACTAGGGTTTGTGTAAATGCTTGAGGACTTTGTGAAAAATGCTTGAAATTAACCTATTGAGTTAAGATTTTTGCTTATAGAAGTGTATTGCATGCAAATTGAAGTAAGGAAGTTGGAGGAATTGAGATATTGGGAGTGTTTGATTTTTCTGCAGGTTGGGACTTAATGAGTCTAGTCCTTTTATTGAACCATAACTGAAAATGTGTGACTCCAATTGGTATGAGGCCAATTGGAGGTGAAATTAGACTCAAAATAGCCCATTTTTCATGTTGACACCATGCCCAAATTATGTCAAAATCATGACCAATTCTCTGCCCAAACCCAGATGATCAAACACTGGAACCCAGAAAATGACCAAATGAATAGTACGTGTTCATTTGGTTATAACTCTCTCTATACTGGTCCAAATAACATACAATTTACATCAATGGAAAGCTTAGAATAGGGCTACACTTTTTATGAGGACCACTTGGCCCAATTTTGCCTTTAACCAAGTCAAATTGTTAGCATAAATTGGGTCACTAAAACTGCCAACCCAAAAATTGACCAAACCACTGTTCCTTTGGTATGTTTGACCAGTTTTGGCAAAAATACCATAACTTGGTCTCCAAAGTTGAAAATTGAGTGAAACCAGTGCCAAAAGTTTTATAAGACATAGCTCAACAATTTTTATGTTTTGACCAAGCCCCAAAACCCATTGCATCCTAGGGAAAATATTAGCCAAAGTTAGGAATTGAAATCTGGAAAATGTTAAGTTGAACCCAGAATGCCATTTGATACTTGTGTGTTCATTTGGCCATAACTCCCACTAGGAAATTCTATTTGAAATGTACCAATATGATCTGGAAACATGATACTTAGGGCTACAACATTGATTCAGACACCTTTGTCAAATTCTAAGTGTAAAGACCTTAAAAAGAGGGTCAAACATACTGTCCTGAAGTTTGACTATTGTCTTTATAGGATTAAGAATCCAGGTCAATACATTGACCATAACTCACTATACCAAGCTTGAAAAATTATGAAATTATACCTGGGAGTCCCTAAGACATAGAGGAACATATCTTGTAAAGGAGCCTAAGTCTAAAAATGACCATAAAATGATCAAATGACTGGTCGAAGTTTATTAACTAGGAATTGTCAATTCTGGACAGCTTAGAGGCAAAGGGACCAGTTATGGTACTTTGACCATAACTTTAGTTCTATAACCCCGAATTGAGTGATTCAAAAACTAAAATTCAAGTTTAAACATAGAAGAGCAATTGTTATGAAGGAAGTGAGATCAAATAGACATCCTAACCTAGCCAAATTCCTAGATAAAGATAATACATCAAAATGAACATAAAGAAAGGTTCATGGGAAAAAAGCTAAACATGGTAATTAAAATACTCATAAGGCTAGTTAAATATTAAAAATGATATGAACATGTCAATTGGGACTAATGTCCTATTAATATGAAATTAATGGTACTACTGAACAGTACTAGAAAATAGTGACAGTAAATAGTACTAAAATAATTAAAAATATTTAATTGCCCATGGTATACCTAGACTTATTTATTTGGTTTGGATAAATTGGTATACCAATTAGGGACCACAAATAGCAGTACTGCCCACCGAGAAAATCATGAATTGACAATATATGTCTGGTATGATTGTTCTACAGGCTATATGCCTACTTACTGGCAATTGTGCCTACCTCATTTCTGGCTTTATAAGCCTGACAGCGGGTCTCGTGCCCGACAGCTGGCCTCGTGCGCGATAGATATATACAGGGTAGACATATGGCTGTCTAACCTGTATACTATCGTGTATCTAGCTCTTATAGTCAGTTATAGGTTTCTTAGGCATTGATAATGATTAATTGATACTGAATATACAATAAGCAAACAGAAAAGATCCCAATAATTTTTATTGTTTTCAAAGTGCAATAAAAATGTAAAAGACCCAGAAATTATGAATTGCAATTATTATTTCAATTGTTAAATTATTATTATTATAAAATAAGCACCACTAAGCGTTATACTTAGCACGTTATTTTTTCATCGCGTAGGTACTGGAGATCAGCCACAGCAGCCGCAACAGCAATAGTAGTAGTGCTCATACAGAGACCGATCAGATCTGCCAGTGTTTACTAGTCATCTCTACAGTTATATTTCTTTTTGGTAGGGCCCATGTATGTCTAGATTTTGTATTTTTTGTTCATTGTACATAAACAAATGATGTATTCCATTTTGAGATTGAAATGTAAACTTGAAATTTATTATCTATGAATTTCTATATTAAAGCAATAGATGATATTTCTTTAGAGATCTCATAAATAATTACGAATGAAATGATAAAAGAGAATATGATATGGAAATGTGTGAACTGAATATGAACATGTTAACAGGTGATTAGTGGAACTCGCCAGATGCTAATAAAACAGAGGAGGCTCTGTCCGGGTCTCCACAGAAATAAGTTATAAAAAAAAAAATTCTACACATGGATAACTAGTTTTAAATGATATTAAAAGTTTACAATAGATATGATAAAACAAGATAGGGTACTTCGACACCGAATGTGGCACTTCTTGCTCGGCTATACAGTAGACGGGTAAGGGGCGTCACACAACCGATTTTGGATAGCTTGAAGAAATTCTTCTCCATTTTACTGTTGGAATTGGGACACAGAAGGCTTTAACACTTCAAAGGGCTTAAAAGATGGAGCTTTTAATTTTGAGTCTCCAAGTTTAGTAACCACCATGGGATGCTATATCTGCTTTTGGATTTCAATCAATTGGTTGCTAATAGTATGGAGATGGTTATTGGTCCAGTTGCTCTGTTGAATGATGTTTTCAAGATCTTTCTCAACTCCTTTTTCGCTTTTGAGTTTGAATGGTGAGGCTATAAGGGTTGTCTTGAGGTGTTTAAACTGAAGCTCACGAAGTGGTGGATGAACAGATTGTATCCATTCATTCTTTGAAGTTTGCCAAGAAGAGGTTTTGGAAAGTGGATTTAAGGTCTTTTGGGCAAGAGGATATTCCAGGTTATTTTCAGAAGCATAAATTTCAAACCAATCAAAGAAGAAAATATGTGCTTGATGCTCATAAATGAATGCATAAAACTTTTCTTGGATTTCATGCCTTTGATTCAAGAAGTGCTTAAAAAACGACAGTTTTTTCTCATGATTATGAGGAGTATAAAAATCCTTTTGAAGATATGCTTTATCAATTTGAAATTCTTTTTGAAGAACATTTAATTCAACATCTATATTCTCAGTCACAGAGGAGAAAGTGGGAGATGTAGGTCTGGGTTGTTCTTCTGGAGTGGAATAGACAAGTCTCGGTATTGTAGTAGAAAAGTTAGCAATTTGCATTGAAGTCGTTCTTGGTATATGAAAGGAGCGAAAGCATGAAAAACACAAGTTTGTACCATTGAATTCAAAAATTTTCACCTAGGGTCACATGCATCATGCAAGATTTATTTTTATCTATTTGTTTTCAATGATAAACAACATATTAAAACACTTTTAATATGTCTTTGGATCTATATTTGCCATTTAAGATTTTAGAATTAATCAGATTAATTTTAGAACCCTAGATTAAATCAAGAACAAATACACTAACCTCTTGATGCACTGCAGCGTATTTGTACCTTTGGGATGCATCTTTAGGACACCAGATGCTGTCCCTCTAGCTTGTCCACACTAAGATCACCTATGGCAGCCCTTGAACAGCTTCTAAAGCTTTTTCTATTAATTAGAAAATCAAGTTTTGCCTTTTAAGAGATTAAAAATGTAAACAGGATATTAGAAACGATTTCTAGTATTTTTAATTCAAGAGATTGTTTGCTAATCTCTTGGAATAGATGAGAGATGAAGAAGAAGAGAAGGAAGAGGAGCCTTTGGGTGGCGGCACAAAGAGCAGCAGCAGCTGGTTGTTTTTTGTTCTTTCATCCTTACACTTATATAGCTAGGTCACCACTTAAAACCCTTGCCACATGTCACCTTCTGATTGGCTTTAGGTTTAATTGACCCAATCACATTATGCCAAGGGTCAAACCTATATTTAATCTTAATTTTAATCATCTTACCTGATTAAAAGACATTTGGCAAGCTTATGTATAGTGCCATGTGTCACCATCTTATGGTGCCACATGTCACCCTGTGAAATGACCAAAATGCCCCTATGTCTTAATTTTGAGTTCTCAACCCAAAATAATTATTTCTCTTCTTCTAATCAATTTATATCAAATATAAATTAATTAATTAATCTCTATTAATTAATTTCTCATTAATTAAATTCATATTTAAACACTTTAAATATAAATTTAACTTATACTATACATCCAATAACCTAGATTTGGTTTTAAGTCATGCTAGGGACTTTGCAATCTAATTACAAACCAAACCTATTTAATTAATCAATTAAACTCTTTAATTAATTAATTAAATCATATTTAATTTGGTGATTACTTATGTGTATGTGTGACTTACTAGGCTCATCACTAATTGGCAATGAGACATGATATTAACTCTTAATATCATCAGAACTCTTTCTTACAATAAATGATTTCTCTAAATCATTTTATGCACCTCATAGACCATGGTTAACACCTAGCATAGCATGCCATGGCCACCCAATCAGTAATAAGGTTTACCTTAAATGAACCTATAATCATATGTTACCATGCACTAGAATCTCTCTGTTACAAAATCCCAACTCAAGCTAGAGTCATGGTTTATGTCAAACCCCATTTGTTATGAATATTATATTCTCTTTTAATTCCAATTCTTGATTAAAAGATTTTCTCATCAGAAACTCTTTTCTGATTAAATCTATCTGTCCTGGCCAAAAACTTGAAACATCAAGAACAATTAAATGAACATAGGATATTATCCCTATTTACTTAAAGGAACAGATTCCATCTTGATCAACACCTACCTCCACATATAACTAGTAGGAGCCAACACATGCCCATATACCCATACACAGTATAAGTATGAAAGTAGTATCAAACTCAAACCACCTATATACAAGATAATTGTGTTATCTCAGGTCTAAAGATTATATGCACTGCTATGATTTATGACAATACATTGACAAGAGTAAACTCCATGTGATTGTCATAAGTGTCACTGGTTCGGCCTACTTATCATGTATAAGTGCCTATCATGTTTATTATATGGCATGAGACTCACCATTCTATCTTATTTATATCTCATATAAATAACTTGGGAACAAACATGAATACAATCTTTCTGGATAAGTCATGTCCTTATTATGAATTATCCTCGATTGTGAACTTATTTATGATACTTTGTACTAGAAATACTGTCACTCATATTCTTAACAACTTAAGAATAGAATTTCTAATAAAATATCAATGGACCTTTTCTATTACACATAAATATATTATGTAAATGGAAAAGTGAAAATGCCTTTTATTAATAAAATATATACAAGATACATACTAAATAATATGCTCTAGGGCATACTACTAACAGCATATCGAAAGTTGAATGTCTAGGCAAGTCTGCGATCTGAGTAAAGTGCTCTACGGTTGTTGGATAATTAACTACAGAGGGTGTTTTGGTCAGTGGTAGGTCGATAACAGTAGGTAGTTGTGAGATTCTTCCTAGTTCTATAGTTCCAGAGGAAGAGGCAGTATCAAAAGAGCATCTGGAAGTTGAGGGTCTTCGAGCAAAAGAAAGTTTTACTTTCCCATCAAGGTATTGGGCGATTTTTTTGGGCTGGGTATTTGGGCTAGGTAGAGGTAGTGGTTGTGGTCTTCTGGCTCCTTCGAGGATCCAGTCTTCTGGGTGTGAGACTTTATTCCATTTGATGGCTTTAGGAATGACAGTATTGGCACAAGTAAGGTCAGTTTGGAGAAAAAGGGTTTCTCTTTTCTAACTATGAATAAGGACTTTAGAAGCAAAAGCAATCATCATGACTTTGTAATGAACTTTAAAAATCAAAGCGATAGGATAGATCCAGGAAGCATTTTATAATTATGAGTTTTGATTTGCAGAACAAGACTATCAAGCAAATTTCTATCATTTAAAGAAGCAGTTAAGTTTGGATAACATTCAAAAGAAATTGGACCAGTATAGAGACTAGACTCAACAGAACTAAGCAAAGAATCTTGGAAGTCATAGAAGCGAGCATCCCTAAGGACAGCTAAGATGGAAGTGTTTAGACTTTCTTTAGTCAAGGGCTTAATTTCCACCTAAACTAATCCTATATGGACATAGTTATAACATTTGGCTTTGTGTTTGTTCAAAGAGGCAGAAGTTAAAAGCTTGATAATTTCAAAAGGCTTTGTGATTGGAATATCTCTTTTTTAAGTTTTGATGGTCCAATCAGTTTTGGTGAGGAAGTTAAACTTGTTTTGTTTAAAGATCTGATCTTTCTGAACTTTAGGACGTTCCCAATTATCTATTGCTTTTTCAAAGTCTTCAATAATTAATTCTTCACTATTGACTATCTTCTCTCCAGTTTCGGAGGTAAAAGAGCTGGAAACAGACTGATTTTTGTAAAATATATCTATGATTTAAACAGTTTAATTAATACATTCCCTATAGTAGAACGTCTGGATTTATAGCTAAACCACTAGGACTTACAACCAGCATATATATATATGAACTTTATGTTGGTATATAAAGTCATAATATTCCTTTTGAATTTCTTTCCTTTGATCATTAAAATTTTTGAAAAATCACATTTGTTTTTTATGATTTTTAGGAGAATAAAAATCATCATGCAAATATTATTTGTCTACTTCAAATTGTTTTTCAAGCACATTGAGTTCATGGTTTACATTTTCTATAATGGCCGAAAAAGTAAGTGAAGTGGGTTCTGACTCTGTTTGGGTTTCAACCTGAACAGACTCGTTTTATAAATTTGTATAGACTGGATGAGGAACATTTGTAGAGTAATCTACATTTTGTAAAGTGGATCTAGGTATTTCTAAGGTGGAAGACCTAGAAGAGCTAGGTAAATCTGAGGTAGAGTACCTAGGCTGAAAGTTTTGTATTTCAACTGGAAAAACAGGCAAACTGATAACAGAAGGTATATTGGATACTCTTCCTATATCTACCGTACTGGATGTTGAAGAATCATCTGAAAACCTAAGGCTTCTGTTAAGTTAAGGCTGACTCTTCCATCTTCATACTGGGTTATTTGCCTTAATTGAACGTTTGGTTCAACTATTTTTGAAGATTTTGGTTCTACTGCACCTTCTAAGATCCATTCTTCTGGCATGGTTATGTCCTTCCACTGGATAGATCTAGGGATTAAAGTGTTGGATTTTGTAAGATCAGTTCGTAAAAGCAAAGTTTCTCCTCTTTTACTCTGAAACTTATGTTTTGTAGCAAAAGCAGAAACCATCGCTTTGTAATGAATTTTGTAAATCAGTGCAAGAGGAATAGATCCTTCAAACATTTTGTAATTATGAGTTTTGATTTGTAAAACAAGGGATTTTGTAATATTACAGTCATTTAACGAAACAGTAAAATTTGGATAGCAATCAAAAGATATTGGTCTACTACACAAACTAGACTCGACTGAACTAAGCAAAGAGTCCTGGAAGTTTATGAACCTAGTATCTCTAAGAACTGCTAGGATTGAGGTGTTCAACCCTTCTTTTGTAAGCGGTTTAATTCCAACTTGAACTAAACCTATGTGGATGTATTTGCATTGTTTTTCAAGGTGTTTTTGTAAGGATTTTTGAGACAGAAGAGAAATCATCTCAAAAGGTTTTGTAATCTGAAGATCTCTCTCTTCAGTTTTGATTGTGAATCAGTTTTGAAAAAATTCAGTTTTGTGGTCTGATAGATCTGATCTTTTTATACTTTTGGAATTTCCTAATCATCTATACATTTTTCAAAATCTTTGATTATTATTTGTTCACTATTAACTATCTTTCTCGACTCGTAGGACGAGGTAAAAGAGTTTGAAGAAGAAACTGTCCTACAAAAAATTGGATTCATACATAAAGAATTTTTCCATGTTGATCTTTTGAGTTAAGTGAGGTAATAGCCAAAAGAATTACTACGAACAGTAAAAGTAAACAGTGACAGGTGAATAGTACCCTGTCAGATTTTTTATAAGAAAGAAAAGTAAAAGTGCAAAATTACAAGAGTAAAAATAAAAGCAGAAAGGAAAATAAAGAGAATGAAAAGCAAAATGGATAATTTTGCCGCCATAAATTTCTTTTGCCAGTCTTAAATTTTTCTTTTTCTTTTTTTCTTTTCTTTTCTTTTCTTTTCTTTTCTCTTTTATTTTTAATGGAGTGGAGCTGGGACCATTCGTGTCAGCCTTCCATCATGTTTTGTAGGTTGTGCTATGTCTCCTAATCGTCACTTGTTTCGTCATCTGACGAGATAGACGGTAAGTCGTAATAGCTTTTATATTAAACCATGTAATTTTCATACTGTGTTTCAATCTGAAAGGGTTTTGGATTTGACAAGTGTTCATAGTGAACAAATATTCGAAAATATGTACCTGTATGGACTAGTGCATATTCTGGATATTGGTATTTTTGCCAGTTATCGACGACTGTCTTTGCTCGCCATTTGTTGAGTTGGACAAAGTGCTCTTCGTGATTTCATGGCCAATCTGGAAGATGGTAGAGAGGAGGAAGTTTTGTATCCAGGTAGAAGTAATGGATCACTTGCTGTAGCTCTCCATTTGCTAATACTTCTGGAGGTGTTGAAATGATTTGTATGTTGACTAGTTTTTGGCGTAATAATAGTCTTCTGACTTCTTGGATGACTCTATTTTCCAAAAACCTTGTCATTTCACAATCAGAGCTTGTGACTCAGACTCCAGCTAACATACCCCATTTGAATAGTTCTTTGGCGTCTAGATATCGAGTTCTAGACATCTGAGTTGTTTTGAAGTGGGGGATGTTGAAATATAAGCTATGTTCACAATCAGGATAGCACAAAGGATATCAGTTAGGATGTTCCTGAGTGCAATGAAAATGGGGTTTTGATTGATATTGCCATTCTCATGACCTTCCACTGTGACCATGCTATTGCTTTTTGTAAAATTGAGACATGTTTGGAGGACATCCAGCTGTTCTTTGGTTCTGGACTGGATGATGTTTTGTAATATCTGCTCACGGATCTCTTGAGGAAAACCATTGAGAACTTGTTGCCTGAATTTCTTCGAAAGACAACGGGTTTGAAAATGTTTTAAGGACCTATTGGCACCAAGTGAAGTAAAAAGGATCTCACTATGGTGATAATTTTCCACATTGACCAGTGAGGCCAATGGTAATTTTACACTAGAATCCAGTGGGGATCCTAGGCCTTCAGTCCTTTACTTTTGTATTTTTACACTAGAATCTAGTTGGGATCCTAGGCCTTCAAATTCCTGTTTTTGTAATTCAAGGTGATGATTTTGGTTAGAAGTGGATGGATCTAATGGACTAATTATGGATGTAATGGTTTTGTATAAAATTTGGTTTTGTAAAAACTCAGTGAATGATTGAGCTACCATGATATGATCCTCATGATATTTAATTCTGTTAAGGAGGTCAGCCACATATTTATTAGCTTTCTCAAACTCAATACAAAGTGCATTGAGAGCTATTACTCCCAACCGTTTGTTTTGTATTAAAGTCCAAAGATTATCTAATAAACATTGGTGCCTTTCTGTGGGAACATATGTAGTTCTGGCTACATTAATTCTGAATTTTTGAGCAGGAGTTTTGGAGAGGACTATCGATCCAAAGTGGACTAAATCACCATTGTTGGATGATTCTTCCATCTGCAAAAACTCACACGGGTTAGTTGGTAATAAGCAGCAATCAAAAAATTGATTTTTGAAAACAAGCTTGTTTTGTAAAGAAATTTCTTTTTGTAAATGATGTTTTGTTTCTTGTTCCAAAACATTTATTTGATTATCAAAAATGGAATAAGCTTTTATGATATTTAAATTCTTTGTTTTGGGTTTTTCAATAAAAGGAAAAACAATATTGTTTTTCACGGTGTTTTTGTAAGGATTTTTGAGACAGAACAGAAATCATCTCAAAAGGTTTTGTAATCTGAAGATCTCTCTCTTCAGTTTTGATTGTAAAATCAGTTTTCAAAAAATTGAGTTTTGTAGTCTAATATATCTGATCTTTTTGTACTTTTGAAATTTCCCAATTATCTATACATTTTTCAAAATCTTCGATTATTTTTTCTTCACTATTAATTATCTTTCTCGACTTGGAGGACAAAGTAGAAGAGTTTGAAAAAGAAACTGTCCTACAGAAAATTGAATTCATACTTAAAGATTTTTTCTAGGTTGATCTTTTGAGTTAAGTGAGGTAATCGCCAAAGGAATCATTACCCTAAACAAGCCCTCTCGGCTACAAAGACGGGACTTACAACCCATGCCTGTTTACACCTCTAAACAAAATAGCATTTACAAAAAGAATTTTCTTTACAAAACAAGCTTATTTTCAAAAATTAATTTTTTATTTACTGCTTATTACAAACTAACCCTTGTAAGTTTTTGTAGATGGCAGAATCATCCAACAATGGTGATTTAGTCCACTTTGGACTAATAGTCCTCCCCAAAACTCCTGCTCAAAAATTTAGAATTAATGTAGCCAGAACTGCATATGTTCCCATAGAAAGGCACCAATGTTTATTAGATAATCTTTGGACTTTAATACAAAACAAAACAGTTGGGAGTAACAGCTCTCAATGCACTTTGTATTGAGTTTGAGGAAGCTAATAAATATGTGGCTCACCTCCTTAGCAGAATTAAATATCATGAGGATCATATCATGGTAGCTCAATCATTCATTGAGTTTTTACAAAACCAAATTTTATACAAAACCATTACATCCAGAATTAGTCCATCAGATCCATCCACTTCTAACCAAAATCATCACCTTGAATTACAAAAATAGGAATTTGAAGGCCTAGGATTCCTACTAGATTCTAGTGTAAAAATACAAAAGCGAAGGACTAAAGGCCTAGGATCCCTACTAGATTCTAGTGTAAAATTATCATTGGCCTCACTGGTCAATGTGGAAAATTATCACCATAGTGAGGTCCTTTTTACTTCACTTGGTGCCAATAGGTCCGTAGAACATTTTCAAACCAGTTGTCTTTCGAAGAAATTCAGGCAACAAGTTCTTAACAGTCTTCCTCAAGAGATCCGCGAGCAGATATTATAAAATATCATCCAGTCTAGAACCAAAGAACAGCTGGATGTCCTCTAAAAATGTCTCAATTTTACAAAAAGCAATCAGTAAGGTCACAATGGATGGTCATGGGAATGACAATATCATTCAAAACCCCATTTCCATTGCACTCAGGAATATCCTAACCGATATCCTCTGTGCTATCCAGATTGTGAACATAGCTTAGATTTCAGCATCCCCCGCTTCAAAACAACTCACATGTTTGGAACTCGATATCTAGATGCTAGAGAACTATTCAAATGGGGTATGTTAGCTACAGTCCCAGTCACAAGCTCTAATTACGAAATGACAAGATTTTTGAGAAATAGAGTCCTCCAAGAAGTCATAAGACTATTATTATGCCAAAAACCAGTCAACATAAAATCATTTCAACACCTCTAAAAGTATTAGTAAATGGAGAGCTACAACAAGCAATCCATTACTTCTACCTGGATACAAAACTTCCTCCTCTCTACCATCTTCTAGATTGGCCATGTAATCACGAAGATCACTTTGTCCAACTCAACAAATGGTGAGCAAAGACAGTCGTCGATAATTGGAAAAAATACTGATATCCAGAATATGCGCTAGTCCATACGGGTACATATTCTTGGACAATTGTTCACTATGAACACTTCCAAAATCCAAGACCCTTTCAGATTGAAACACAGTATGAAAATTACATGGTTCAATATGAAAGCTATTACGACTTACCGTATGTTTCGTTAGATGATGAAACAAGTGACGATGAGGAGACATGGCACAACTTACAAAACATGATGGAAGGCTGACACAAGTGGTCCTAGCTCCACTCCATAAAAAAAAAAAAAAAGGAAAAGAAAGAAAGAAAAAGAAAAGAAAAAGAAAAAGAAAAAATTTAAGACCAGCAAAAGAAATTTATGGCGGCAAAATTATCCATTTTGGTTTTTAATTCTCTTTATTTTCCTTTTTGCTTTTATTTTTGCTCTTGTAATTATGCACTTTTACTTTTCTTTCTTTCAAAAAATCTGACAGGGTACTGTTCACCTGTCACTGTTCACTTTTACTGTTTTCATGTGAAGACAACAGGAAGAACTGTTCTCATGTGAAGACAACAGGAAGAACTGTTCTCATGTGAAGACAACAGGAAGAACTGTTCAAGCACTTTTTGAGCACTATTCACCCGATAGGAAGAACTGTTCGGACACTATTTAAGTATTGTTCACATGTGAAAAAGTAAGTGGCAGATACTGTTCAAGATTCCAAAAAACTATAAAACTACCCCTGGTCACTTCTATATAAAGAGGCACCTATCCAAGGCAAAAACAAGTTTCTTCAACACAAGCCTCTTCAATACAAGCTTCTCCCTTTTCAAGCCTCTTCCTTTCAAGCTTCTTAAGCCAAGAGAATCTGAAGAAGATCCTGAAGGAGTTTCACCCCGAGGTGAAGAAAGGAGCAAGAAGGTCGATTCACTTCCCATCCTGCCCTACCTCTACCTCATCTACAAACCTACAAACACTGTAACTTTCTTGTAGTAGATCTTAGGAAGCTCATGTGTTGAGCGACCTCTTTAAGTCCTACCAGAAATTATATCTCCAAAACCTTTATACAAATCTTGCAAAATTTATAAGATTTTGAAGTAAGTTTTCTTTAATTTCTTTTACAAAATTTCAAATTTATTTTGCATGCATATGGTCAGTTCAACCGCCTACCTTGCATAAATGTACGTATATATATTCATAACGGACTGGCTCTACTGCCTATTGAATATATACATGTATATTCATATTTAAATTTCTTATTTAATTTTTATTTCTGATAAGTATATATATTCATAACAGACTGGCTTTACCGCCTATTAAATATATATATTTAATCTTTAATTTACAAATTTAATTTTCATTTCTGAAGATTGCCTTTTCTTGTGCATTTTGTCTATTTCTTCAATTATTTATACATTATTCAAGATTTAGATTTTAGTTTCTTCCCTATTAGCTCGTCCCCTTTTTGATCTCGGTGCGTCCTTAGTATCAGATCCTGGGGGGGAAAGGTTCTATTTAAGGTTTGGATTCACATTTAAACATTTTTGAGAGGATGGTAAGATGATCTTAAGGTGATAAGACAGCTTCTTTAGAGGTGTAAACAGGCCTGAGTTGTAAGTCCCGTCTTTGTAGCCGAGAGGGCGTGTTTAGGGCAGTGATTCCTTTGGCGATTACCTCACTTAACTCAAAAGATCAACCTAGAAAAATTCTTTAAGTACGAATCCTATTTTCTGTAGGACTGTTTCTTCTTCAAACTCTTCTACCTCATCCTCTAAATCGAGAAAGATAGTTAATAGTGAAGAAATTATAATTGAAAATTTTGAAAAATGTATAGATAATTAAGAAATTCCAAAAGTACAAAAGGATCAAATCTATCAGACTACAAAACTTAATTTTTTCAAAACTGATTTCACAATCAAAACTGAAGAGAGAGATCTTCAGATTACAAAACCTTTTGAGATGATTTCTCTTCTGTCTCAAAAATCCTTACAAAAACACTATGAAAAACAATACAAATACATCCACATAGGTTTAGTTCAAGTTGGAATTAAACCGCTTACAAAAGAAGGGTTGAACACCTCAATCCTAGCAGTTCTTAGAGATACTAGGTTCATAAACTTCCAGGACTCCTTGCTTAGTTCAGTCGAGTTTAGTTTGTGTAGTAGACAAATATCTTTTGATTGCTATCCAAATTTTACTGTTTCGTTAAACGACAGTAATATTACAAAATCCCTTGTTTTACAAATTAAAACTCATAATTACAAAATGCTTGAAGGATCTATTCCTCTCGCACTGATTTACAAAATTCATTGTAAAGCGATGGTTTTTGCTTTTGCTAGAAAACATAAGTTTCGGAATAAAAGATGAGAAATTTGCTTTTACAAACTGATCTTACAAAATCCAACACTGTAATCCCTAGATCTATCCAGTGGAAGGACATAACCCTGCCAGAAGAATGGAACATAGAAGGTGCAGTAGCACTAGAATCTTCAAAAATAGTTGAACCAAATGTTCAATTAAGGCAAATAACCCAGTATGAAGATGGAAGAGTCAGCCTTAGCTTTAACAGAAGCCTTAGGTTTTCAGATGATTCTTAAACATCCAGTACGGTAGATATAGGAAGAGTATCCTGTATACCTTCTATTATCAGTTTGCCTGTTACAAAACTAGTTGAAATACAAAACTTTCAGCCTAGGTACTCTACCTCAGATTTACCTAGCTCTTCTAGGTCTTCTACCTTAGAAATACCTAGATCCACTTTACAAAACGTAGATTACTCTACAAATGTTCCTCATCTAGTCTATACAAATTTACAAAATGAGTCTGCTCAGGTTGAAACCCAAACAGAGTCAGAACCCACTTCACCTACTTTTTCGGCCATTACAGAAAATGTAAACCATGAACTCAATGTGCTTGAAAAAGAATTTGAAGTAGACAAATAATATTTGCATGAAGTAGACAAATGTGGTTTTTCAAAAATTTTAATGATCAAAGGAAAGAAATTCAAAAGGAATATTATGACTTTATATACCAACATAAAGTTCATATTCCTTTCTTTGACTGGTTTGAAATGTATGCCAAAAAACATAACATTTCATATCCATTTTCCAAAACTCCAAAAACTTTCAAAAAATCAAATCCAGCTTCAAAACCTTCTCAGATTTCAAAACCTAAACAACAGGAGTTAGAAGATAATCAATCAGAGTTCATTGAGGCTCTAAAAGATCTTCTTAAGAAAGTAGAAGAAAAACTCTCTGTTAATCCTGTTACTATTAGAAACAAAGTTTTTGAATGAGAAATTTCAGATGGTAGAAAAATACAGTCTGAACATCCTCCTCTTAGGAAAGTAAAAATTCCCCACTCAGAATAAACAGTAAAAGCAGCCCCTTATAAAATTCCAAATGAAAATGATTCTGTGAATATAAAAAACATTATTCTACAGAATAATTTTACAAATGCCCATTTGCATACCATAGGTAAGCAATTACAAAAAATGGAACAAAACCAACAGGCAACAGTTTCCCAAGTTAAAACTAAGCTGGATACAAAACTGAAAAACCCAATCTTCAAACCATTTCAAGTTTCAAAAAATAGTCAAAAATATTTACAAAACAACAATAATTCTGAATTTATCCAAGCTTTGAGAGACATGAAAACTAGGCTAGAAGTTTCAACTTCTACTCCAGTAGCACCTAAAACACCTCAAACCTCCTAAAGAAGTGTCAATATAATTGAGGAAGATTCAGATTCAGATGTCCAAAGCCAAGAAAACCAGCTTATGTAGGCTGAAGAAATTCAGTCTTCAAAACCTTTACAAATCAATAGACTTTATTGGCCACGGGTAGCAACACGCCTCCCAAAACTCCAGACTTAAGCATAGAAAATAGATCTGAAATTCTGACCCAGTCTAAATTCAATGCCTCCACTGTCTATGAATGGAACATAAATGGTATGTATGAATATAACATCTTGAATTTGCTCCAGCAAATGACCATGGCAGCAAATGCTTACAAAACCCAAACTGGAACCCTAGATAGAGCTATTACTGAACTCCTCATTGCAGGATTCTCTGGACAGCTTAAAGGATGGTGGGATTATCATCTCACGAACCTACAAAAATCTGAGATTCTAGAATCCATACAAACTCAAGAAGATGGCGTGCCAATTCTTAATGAGTTAGGCCAACCAATCCCAGATGTAGTAGCCACCTTGATTATAATAATCTCCTTACATTTTATAGGTGACCCATATCATCTTAAGGATAAGAATGCCAAACTCCTTTCAAATCTTAGATGCAAAAACTGAGTGATTTTCAGTATTACAAAAACACCTTTCTTACTAGGGTAATGCTTAGAGAAGATTTTAATCAGCCCTTTTAGAAAGAAAAATTTCTTACCAGACTTTCGACCCTTTTAGGAGAAAAAGTTAGGAATAAAATCAAGGAAGCATTTGACAATCAAATCCCGTATGATAAATTAACCTATGGTGAACTAGTCAGTCTCACTCAAAAAGAAGGTTTGAAGATTTATCAGGATTTAAAATTATAAAAACATCTGAAATGGAAAAAATTACCAAGAGTTAGGATCTTTCTGCAAACAATTTGAAATAGGAACCAAGAATCCCACTCCAGATTGTGGAGGAAGTTGTAGCAGAAAACTTTCTAAAAGATCATCCCAAAAATACAAAACCTCTTCAAAACAAGAAAAAGATTCTTATTACAAAACCTTCAAAAAAGACTATTAAACCTAGTCTTCAATCCAAAACAAAGTTTGAAAATTTAACTTGCTACAAATGTGGTAACAAAGGCTACACTGCAAATTTTTGCAAGTTAAACAAAAAACTTCATGAGTTGCAATTAGAAGAAGAAGTTATTAATAAGATAACTGCTCTTTTAGTTGAAACCGAAGGTGAGTCCAGTAATTCTGAACCCACAGAAAATGAAGGAGGATTACAAATTGATGAATTAATCACAAGTTCATCATCTAGTTCAGATTCTGAAATAGAAAATGAACTGTTTACAAAACCCAAATTGAAAATCAATGTTCTTTCAAAAGATCAGAAGTTACTCTTAGAAATCTTTACACAAGTTGAAGATTCTCAACTACCAAAGGAATTTTTAGGAAAACTTTTAAAAACCTTTGAAGAACAACCAATACAAAAACCTTCTATTTTGCCCTCTGTTGCAAAAAACACATATGACCTTACGGCCATATTGGGTAAAAAGAAGACTTCAAAATAATTAACTGTTTTAGTCTGAAGCCTCTAGGAAGAAATAAAAGCTATTAAGATTGAGCTTAATAAGCTTAAAGAAAAATAGGCACAGGACTCAGAAACGATTCAAAAATTACTTTTAAAACAAATCAATGAAGAACTCGAAGAAGAAAAAGACGAAGAAAATAATTTGGAAATTCAAAATCTTGAAAAACCCACAAAAGATTTTCTCTTCATTCTTAATGAGATTTCTTCTAGAAAATATTTGGTTAGAATTTCGATAGTTTTTTCAAAAGATTTCAAGATTGATACAATTGCCTTATTTGATATAGGTGCAAATTTAAATTGTATTAAAGAAGGCATTGTTCCAGAGAAATTTCAAGAAAAAACTACTGAAAAACTTTCAGCTGCAAACGATTCCAAAATCAAGATTAATTAGAAAACAAAGGCTTCAATAGTCAATTCAAATCTTCTTTTAAAAACTTCATTTGTTTTAATTAGAGATATTAGCCATAATGTTATTCTAAGGACACCATTCATCAATTTAATTAACCCCTAGAGAGTAAACTATGATAGTAGTTCTTTTAAAATAAAGAATCAAAATCTTGTTTTTCCTTTTATTGAAAAACCCAAAACAAAGAATTTGAATATCATAAAAGCTTATTCCATTTTTGATAATCAAATAAATGTTTTAGAACAAGAAACAAAACAACATTTACAAAAAGAAATTTCTTTACAAAACAAGCTTGTTTTTAAAAATCAATTTTTTGATTATTGCTTATTACAAACTAACTCTTGTTAGTTTTTGCAGATGGCAGAATCATCCAACAATGGTGATTTAGTCCACTTTGGACCGACAGTCCTCTCCAAAACTCCTGCTCAAAAATTCAGAATTAATGTAGCCAGAATTGCATATGTTCCCACAGAAAGGCACCAATGTTTATTAGATAATCTTTGGACTTTAATACAGAACAAACGGTTGGGAGTAACAGCTCTCAATGCACTTTGTATTGAGTTTGAGGAAGCTAATAAATATGTGGCTGACCTTCTTAGCAGAATTAAATATCATGAGGATCATATCATGGTAGCTCAATCATTCATTGAGTTTTTACAAAACCAAATTTTATACAAAACCATTACATCCAGAATTAGTACATCAGATCCATCCACTTCTAACCAAAATCATCACCTCAAAATTACAAAAATAGGAATTTGAAGGCCTAGGATCCCCACTGGATTCTAGTGTAAAAATACAAAAGCGAAGAATTGAAGGCCTAGGATCCCTATTGGATTCTAGTGTAAAATTACCATTGGCCCCACTTGTCAATGTGGAAAATTATCACCATAGTGAGGTCCTTTTTATTTCACTTGGTGCCAATAAGTCCTTAGAACATTTTCAAACCCGTTGTCTTTCGAAGAAATTTAGGCAACAAGTTCTCAACAGTCTTCCTTAAATGATCCGCGAGTAGATATTGCAAAATATCATCCAGTCCAGAACCAAAGAACAGCTGGATGTCCTCAAAAAATGTCTCAATTTTACAAAAAGCAATCAGCAAGGTCACAATGGATGGTCATGGGAATGACAATATCATTCAAAATCCCATTTCCATTGCACTCAGGAACATCCTAACCGATATCCTCTGTGCTATCCAGATTATGAACATAGCTTAGATTTCAACATCCCCCGCTTCAAAACAACTCAGATGTCTGAAACTCGATATCTAGACGCCAGAGAACTATTCAAATGGGGTATGTTAGCTGGAGTTCGAGTCACAAGCTCTGATTGCAAAATGACAAGGTTTTTGGGAAATAGAGTCCTCCAAGAAGTCAGAAGATTATTATTACATCAAAAACCAGTCAACATACAAATCATTTCAACACCTCCAAAAGTATTAGCAAATGGAGAGCTACAACAAGCGATCCATTACTTCTACCTGGATACAAAAATTCCTCCTCTCTATCATCTTCTAGATTGGCCATGCAATCATGAAGATCATTTTGTCCAAATCAATAAATGGCGAGCAAAGACAGTCGTCAATAACTGGCAAAAATACCGATATCCAGAATATGCGCTAGTCCATACAGGTACATATTCTCGGATATTTGTTCACTATAAACACTTGTCAAATCCAAAACCCTTTCAGATTGAAACACGGTATAAAAATTACATGGTTCAATATGAAAGCTATTACGACTTATTATCGGTCTCGTTAGATGACGAAACAAGTAACGATGAGGAAACATGGCACAACCTACAAAACATGATGGAAGGCTGACACGAGTGGTCCCAACTCCAGTCCATAAAAAAAAAAAAAGGAAAAGAAAGAAAGAAAAAGAAAAGAAACAAAAAAGAAAAAGAAAAAATTTAAGATCGGCAAAAGAAATTTATGTCAGCAAAATTATTCATTTTGTTTTTCATTCTCTTTATTTTCCATTCTGCTTTTATTTTTACTCTTATAATTTTGCACTTTTACTTTTCTTTCTTACAAAAAATCTGAGTCTTTGTTCACATCCTTTATTCACTTTCTTGCTCGCATGTGAAGACAATAGGAAGAAGCTGTTGAAACCATTCACCCGACAAGAAGAAGCTGAACGCATGTTCAATCAAGTTTCACGTGAAAAAGTAAGTGGCAAATACTGTTCAAGATTCTAAAAAATTACAAAACTGCCCCTGGTCACTTCTATATAAGGAGGCACCTATCCAAGGTAAAACCAAGCTTCTTCAACCCAAGCCTCTTCAATACAAGCTTATCCCTTTTCAAGCTTCTTCCTTTCAAGCTTCTTAAGCCAAGAGAATCTAAAGAAGGTCCTGAAGGAGTTTTACCCCAAGGTGAAGAAAAAAGCAAGAAGGTCGATTCACTTCCCATCCTGCCCTATCTCTATCTCACCTATAAACCTAAAAACACTATAACTTCCTTGTAATAGATCTTAGGAAGCTTATGTCTTGAGCAACCTTTGTAAGTCCTACCCTAAATTACATCTCCAAAACCTTTATACAAATCTTACAAAATTTATAAGATTTTGAAGTAAGTTTTCTTCAATTTCTTTTACAAAATTTCAAATTTATTTTGCATGCATATGGTCGGTTCAACCGCCTACCTTACATAAATATACGTATATATATTCACAACGGACTGGCTCTGCCACCTATTGAATATATACATGTATATTCATATTTAAATTTCTTATTTAATTTTTATTTCTGATAAGTATATATATTCATAACGGACTGGCTTTGCCGCCTATTGAATATATATATTTAATCTTTAATTTACAAATTTAATTTTCATTTTTGAAGATTTCCTTTTCTTGTGCATTTTGTTTATTTCTTTAATTATTTATATATTGTTCAAGATTTAGATTGTAGTTTCTTCCCTGTTAGCTCATCCCCCTTTCGATCCCGGTGCGTTCTTGGTGTGTGTGTGTATATATATATATATATATTTGACATACCAAACCATTATTGGACGATATTTTGCAGGTTTGTACACACAAGCTGCAGAACAATGAATCGTTCGAATCATTTCTATTTTTCTATAATTATTTTGTAATTTGACATCAATGATATTACTATAATCGTGAGTGTCTAAAGCTTGTTTGAGTTGAGCTGCTACCTAAAATTTGACCAAAAAAAAAAGTTTTAATTCATAATATCATCATCAATATCATTATAACTCTCCGATTAACTTAATGATATTTGACTTGTTTTTTTTTTTTTTTATTTCAGTTGAAGATATAAACTTATTATGTTAAATTGTAAAGAAATATAAAGATAAATGGAAATTCAATTTCTCTGTAACTGTTTAACTTCTCAATTATGAAAGTAAATTAATGAGAAAAGTCAATAATTAAATCGGACTTCCATAATAGAAAGTATGGAAAACAAATTATCTAAATTAATATAAAATAAATTTCTAAAAAAATTATTTGATTATTTTATTTTTTACGTACATAAATATTATCAAATTATTTTTTTATCAAGTTACAAATTTCATGCATATTTATATATTTAGTATCAAAATAATTTAAATATTGCACAAATTTTCTTGATTTTAAAAGGGAGAATATAAAAGTTCTAAAAGTAAATATTTTCTACATTCAAGTCCAAAAAGTTAATTATAGAAGAAAAGAATAGCATGTTTAAAACCAAATGAAACCTAAGTGAAGGATATAATGATGCATGGATTTGTAAGAATGTGTTGACAGATATGGAGCTGTCCTCTGGATGCAGGAACAAATATAATATATATATATATATATATATATATATATATATAATTTTTTTTTTTTGAGGTGGTTTGGTCATATGAAGCGTAGGTATACGGAGTGTAATACCCCTATTTGTATAGCCTGGTATATTTCACTGTTCCGGTGACCGGTGTCGGTCTGGATAATTAAGGAAATTAGAACCATATTTAAGACAACTAGAGAAATCATAAACACAAATAATTAGTAATGTTCAATTAGTTAAGTATAAATAAGAAAAACAGAACATAAAAAGTTAAACGAGCTGAGAGTCACAGTGATGGGTGACCTCCTCGGGAACGACTGCGAAGTCGTTTTAAACTCAAATTTCAAACCGTAAAATGTGACGCTGCGGTCCTTAGGACCTTTATGAACACAGTGGAAAAGAGAAAATCACGAAAAGGAACTGTTAAGCCAGTCAAATAATTAGGTCAGGGAGCCGGAAGAAATATTGGATTATTTGCAAACCGGGATGAACCGACGAGGGGCAATTTGGTCAATTGACCCGAGAGGCGACTCGACCTAATCACAAATAAAATCGGAGAAAAGAAAATTTCGGAATCGAGAATTAAATTAAAGAACTAATAGAAAAAAATAAAAAATAAAAAAAAAAGAAAGAAGATGGAAAAGTCAAAGGTGATGACATCATGCATGATGTCATAAACAAATTAATTAAATTATTTATTAAATTGGATTTTTGGTCTTCTAAAAGGGATAAAGATAAAAGAAAATAAAAAGAAAAAAAAATTTAGAATTGTCTTCTTCTTCCATCAAGTTGCCGCCTCCCTTCTCCATAAACCCTCCATGGAAACTTCTCCATTAAAGCTTGCACTCAAGCTTTAATTTCTCCACTTAGTCTTAATAACTCCCTTAAATACCTCACTAGAACTTGTAATCTCAACTTGAAAAGAAGATTGAAGGAAGAAAGGAGAACAAAAGATTGGGATTTGAGGATCTAAATAAAGGTTAGTCTCTTAACTATCAATTAGTTATTTAAATGCATCATTAGTTACTTAAATGTGTTTGAATTGTTGGAAGTGAAGCCAAATTCGGAGGTTGAATGGTCATGCTGCTGGCAGCATGACCAAGCCAACTTTGAAGGACCAAAACTCAAATTTTACAAGTCCAATTGATATGCCACCAATTGAGGATGAAAATAGACATAAAAGGGCACAATTTTCATTAAGGAACCATGCCCAAAAACTGACCAAAACTTAGTGAAACAATTGACCAAAGTGAAATGAGAACAGGCTGCCACTGCACCAAACTGACCAAATGAACAGTAACATTTGGTCATAATTCGAGCTAGACAGGTCAAATTGACCTCAAATTTTACCAGCAATTAGATAAGACATAGATCTAAAACTTTCATGAAGAAAACCACCCCAAATTATGCCATTAACCTAGTCAAATTATTGAGCAAAGTTGAGTTATTGAACCTGCAACTCTGCAGAATTGCCATTGAGCAGTAAAGTTCCAATGGCTATAACTCTCTCTAGAAAACTCCGATTTAGGCGATTCTTGAACCGATGGAAACCTAAGACATAGTAGAACATTTCGTATGAAGGAAATCAGACCAAATTATGGACTTAACTCCATCAAATTATTGAATGAAGTTGGACCAAAAATCTGCCAGAACCATAGTTGCAGTATGAGCGATTATGCGTGAGCGATGGCGTATTTTGGCTATAACTTGAGCTACAAAACTCCGATTGGGGTGATCCAAAAATGAGAATACACTTAAGATAATAAGGAACATTTTCTATGAAGGAAGTTTTGCCAAATTCCAACAGTAGATTGACCAATGGAACAGTGCAACTTCGGAGCACCAAAACCAAAAATTGGCAATTTTGCCAAAATAACCTAAGCTTTGAGAAAATGACCAAAACCAACAAGTTTAGTGACCAAAATGTGGTATGTGGGTAAAGTTAGAATTCCCATACCTATTAAGCCTTAGAAGGTCAACTATTTGACTTGAATAGTGCAGTGAATAGTAACCCAAAACACAAAATTTAAAGAACGTTGAATTTAGCACGTTAAAGCTAGGTAATTGTGAAGCTAAATTTATTTTGGATTTATGTTAAGTTCTAGTACTGAAACATTGTAAAATTGTGTGTTTCAGTTGAAAAGAATATCGGGAAGGAACCCGAGGAACCGAGTCGAGGCTAAGGGATGACTCGCTTGAGGTTTGTGCACAATAAACCCTATTTAAGCATTTTATCCTTGAAAAATTGATTTAGTACGCATTATGAATTTATGAACTTTTATGTTGCCACCTTGTGATCAAATTGTAACTTTGGAAATTGATTTGATTTTTGTATGCAATATTTGAATGAAATGTTTGAAATGGATTTTTGATTCACACTTAGCATGACAGTTACTTATTATTCCTCCTCCATTTATGGGGTTGAGATCGTTTATTTTCCTCCCTCTCTGGCTTACCAGTTGAGGTTGTAGATCGAATGAGTACTCATTAGCTAGCTAGCCACCTCCCTCATTGACTTCGATTAATGGGGTTGAGATTGCTTTGTCGTGGTGTACAACGCGGCATTGATCGGAAATTTTGTGTCATGACTTAAGTTGTGTATGACTTTGGCAACACTGTGTTTATGAAATTGTTTGACTAAACTGTGTTTAATAGATTATTTGACAAAATGGTGTTATTATGAACTTGAATACTTGTGAAATGTGATTGAGAAATATTTAAAGTATGTTTGGCAATGAATGATTTATTTATGGCATTTTAAATTTTTATTGTGCACCACTGAGTATTTTTATACTCAGCGATGGCTTATTTTGCTATCGCAGATAAGAGCAAGGAAAAAGCAGTGAGTGGTACACTGAGTTGAAGATCACATCAAGCTTTTGTACGGGTATTATTTTATACCCTTGTAGATAATTTTGATGTAAATATGGAAATGTTGTATGTATCAATGTAGTTGAGCAGTTGTAAATAAATTGTAATAATATTATTTTGGATTTTCTACGGTAATTTAATATTTGTACATATGAATTTCCTACTTTATGTTTTGTTAATGAAGATATTAAATATTTTGAGATGAGAAATCTTGATTTGTATTGTGAAATTATTTGAAGTGCCTTGAATTGAGTTGATTTGAGAATTATTAGTGGTTGGGAGTTGTGAAACATTTTGGGAGTGTTTTTCTCAGGTAATTGAAGAACGGTTTCCTCCAAAAACAAACAGAACTCTGTCAAAATTTTTATAAAAATTGCGGCAAAAGTAAAATGGACAAAATTTTTTACTAGTATTTAAACTTGAATAAATGATTTTTAATTCTCATCAAAATGCTCACCAATTCCAAAATGTAAGAAAATCGTTTTAAAATCCCTTGTAGGGTACTTAATGAGTTATCGGTAGGTGAAGTTCGGTAGTTCATTAAGTATTCTACGGGATCATGTTATGCCTTACGGATGGGTAAGGTGTGACACGGAGACTCCAGCTAGACAAGTAAAGCACAGTGAGCTATTAGGGACATCTAAAGTATCATTTTGCTGATAGGATTTAGAGAATATATGTTCACTATGGTATGTTGGGATCATATATAGAAACAAATATTTAGAGCTTAAGCCAAAGGATTATTTGGTATGAAGACTATTCATGAGTCCAACATTTAAAAAAAAAAAAAAGGAAATTTTCACATTAAAACCTAGTTATTAAAATAAGGAAAGTTACATCCTTATTAATTGGATTAATAATATTGAATTTTTCATAATATTATTATTAAGTATAAACTCACTAATTTCAGTTTAAAGTATAAAATATTTAATGAGGCTCGGTTGTCTGATTTTTATGCTATTTGACAGAATCAATTCGTTCTTTTCAAATTTTGGACTTGCCAAGGAATTTTCAAATTCATCTGTTACCCATATGTCCACTGCGGTAAAGGGAACCAAAACCTTGGGGTAAGATATATATATATATATATATATATATATATATATATATATATATATATATATATACTCAACTCAACTAAACTTTTATCCCAAAAATTTTTATATATATATATATATACTCAACTCAACTCAACTAAACTTTTATCCCAAAAATTTATTGGGGTAGGTTATATAGATTCTCTTTCTGCACTCTAAACGATTTTGGGTTAAATCATCAGAAATGCGTAATGCTTCTAAGTCATGCTGTACTACTCTCCTCCAAGTCAGTTTAGGTCTACCCATTCTTTTCTTTCTATCCTCTAACCCAATGTGCTCTACTTGTCTAGTTGGAGTCTCCGTATATCTACGCTTCACATGACCAAACTATATATTTTGAGGTGGTTTAGGTTATATAGATTCTCTTTCTGCACTCTAAACGATTTTGGGTTAAATCATCGGAAATGCGTAATGCTTCTAAGTCATGCTGTACTACTCTCCTCCAAGTCATTTTAGGTCTACCCATTCTTTTCTTTCTATCCTCTAACCCAATGTGCTCTACTTGTCTAGTTGGAGTCTCCGTATATCTACGCTTCACATGACCAAACTATATATTTTGAGGTGGTTTGGTCATGTGAAGCGTAGATATACGGAGACTCCAGCTAGACAAGTAGAGCACATTGGGTTAGAGGATAGAAAGAAAAGAATGGGTAGACCTAAACTGATTTGGAGGAGAGTAGTACAGCATGACTTATAAGTATTACGCATTTTCGATGATTTAACCCAAAATCGTTTAGAGTGTAGAAAGAGAATCCATATAACCTACCCCAATAAATTTTTGGGATAAAAGTTTAGTTGAGTTGAGTATATATATATATATATATCTTACCCCAAGGTTTCGGTTCCCTTTACCGAAGTGGACATATGGGTAACAGATGAATTTGAAAATTCCTTGGCAAGTCCAAAATCTGAAAAGAAAGAATTGATTCTGTCAAATAGCATAAAAATTAGACAACCGAGCCTCATTAAATATTTTATACTTTAAACTGAAATTAGTGAGTTTATACTTAATAATAATATTATGAAAAATTCAATATTATTAATCCAATAATAAGGATGTAACTTTCCTTGTTTTAATAACTAGGTTTTAATGTGAAAATTTCCCTTTTTTTTTTTTTTTTAAATGTTGGACTCATAAATAGTCTTCATACCAAATAATCATTTGGCTTAGCCTCTAAATATTTGTTTCTATATATGATCCCAACATACCATAGTGAACATATATTCTCTAAATCCTATCAGCAAAATGATACTTTAGATATCCCTAATAGCTCACCTAGACATCGTATAGATTTTTTTTTAATAAGCTAAAAGTTTATTAACAAAGCAAGAACAGAGAACAAAATAAAACCAGCAAATACAAAACATGGCATAGATTATCTTAAGTTAATCAAACCACTGTCACTCTGTGAGTATTGTCTAAATCGAATTATATTAATTGTCTAGTGCACGATTCATGCACTATAAATATGTTTTGAGCCCGTTATAAAATCAATATTTTAGCTCTATGTGAATTCATTTTTTACCAGACTTTTTTTTTTTACAAATTTCACCAAACTTTTTATTTTCTGACTTGATCATCATAGTGAACTTCTAGCTAAGGCTAGACATGGAGCACTTCAAAAGTATTTATACTAAATGCATTAGATTAATGCGTTGGAATGCATCTTTAAAATTATCTGAAAGGGTTTTTAATCATCTTAGTTTCTAATGATGACTGCCTTAATCCCTTTTCTATTTGAGGGCTCTAGCTAGCTTGTAACACCCCTATTTGTATAGCCTGGTATATTTCACTATTCCGGTGACCGGTGTCGGTCTGGACAATTAAGGGAATTAGAACCATATCTAAGACAACTAGATAAGCCATAAACACAAATAATTAGTAATTGTCAATTAGTTAAGTATAAATAAGAAAAACATAACATAAGAAGTTAAACGAGCCGAGAGTCACAGCGATGGGTGACCTTCTCGGGAAGGATTGCGAAGTCGATTTAAACTTAAATTTTGAATCATAAAATGTGACGTTGCGGTCCTTAGGACCATTATGAACACAGTGAAAAAGAGAAAATCATGGAAAAAGATTGTTAAGCCAGTCAAATAATTAGGTCAGGGAGCTGGAAGAAATATTGGATTATTTACAAACTGGGTTGAACCGGCGAGGGGTAATTTGGTCAATTGACCCCGAGAGCTGACTCCTGACCTAACTGTCAAATAAAATCAGAGAAAAGAAAATTTCAGAGTCGGGAATTAAATTAAAGAACTAATGAAAAATTAAATGAAAAAAAAATGAAAATGAAAAAGTGAAGAGATATGACATCATGCATGACATCATGCATGATGCCATAAATATTATAATTAGAAATTTATTTAATTTGATTTATGGTCTTTCTAAGACTAAAAAAGAGAAGAAAAAAAAAATAAAAGTCTTCTTCTTTCCCTAACCTTGCCGCCTCACTCTCACTCTCCCTCTCCCTCACCAAAACCTCCATTAAAGCTCATTTTGAGCTTGATCAAACCCACAATCCCACCATAGAAAGTTAAACCTCCAACATTAAACCTTGATTTCAAGCTTTGATAGAGGACTTGACAACAAAAAGAAGAAGAAAGGAAGAGGTTTGAAGGAAAGAAAATTCTGCACTAAGGTTAGTAAACTAAATTTGATTTTCTAGTTGAATTAATTGTGTTTATAGCTTAACTAACTTAGAAATAAGCTTAAAATAAAATAAAAACATTTGTGGAGGACCAAAGGGAATTTCAGCTAGCCTATGATGGGGGATGAATTGCATGAGTCTGATTGCATTAAACTTGTTAGAATGCTTGAATGAGATGTAAGAGTATGTTAAGATGTGTTGAATCAATCAAAGGTAACAATTAGTGTGAATTAGGGTTTTGCACTTAGGGTTTAAGAGACAAAATTTGGAGAAATGGTGAAATAATGTGTTTGACCTAGTTTGAAGTGAGAAATGGTCATTTGTGACCAAATAAAGTGTGTTGGAAGTGTTTGAATTGAGGTTAAATTCGGATTCAATGTGGTCATGCTGCAAGTAGCAGGACCAAGGTCCCTTTAAGGGACCAAAATTGAAAATTCACAAGTCCAATTGGTATAAGACCAATTGGAAATGAAAATAGACACAAAATGACACAATTTTCATTTAGTAATTATGCCCAAAAAGTGACCAAAACCTAGTGAACAAATTGACCAAATCCAGAAATTCTCAATCTGCCCTGTACAAACTGACCAAATGAACAGTGTTTGTTCCTTTGGCCATAACTTGAGCTAGGCAGGTCTAAATGACCTGAAATTTTACCAGTGGACAGATGAGATATAGACCTAAAACTTTCATGAAGAATACAAACCCAAATTATGCTATTAACCAAGTCATTTGGCCACCCAAAGTTGGTGACCTAAAACTGCCAGAACCAGAATTTGCCCAGAAATCTGGGTTAAGTCCAATCCGGCAGCCATGGTTCAAATGGCTATAACTTGAGCTACAAAACTCCAATTGGAGTGATTCAAAAAGGAGAATAAACTTAAGACAATAGGAAACACTTTCTATGAAGGAAGTTTTGCTAAATTCTAACAGAAAAATGATCAATGGAATAGTGCAACTTAAGATACCAAAACTAAAAAATTACAAATTTGCCTAAAAGACTTAAAATTTGAGTAAACAACCAAAACCAACAAATTTAGTGACCAAAATGTGGTATGTGGGTGAAGTTGGAATTCCCATACCTATTAAGCCTTAGAAAGTCAACAAATTGACTTGAATAGTATAGTGAATAGTAACCCCGAAACACAAAATTTAAAGAACGTCAAACTTAGCACATTAGAGCTAGGTAAAAGTGAATTTAAATTTATTCTTGGATTTATGCTCAGTTATAATACTAAAACACTGTGAAACTGTGTGTTTCAGTGGAAAAAAACACCGCGAAAGAACCCGAGGAATCGAGTGAAGGCCAAGAGGCGACTCGCTTAAGGTTTTTGCACAACGTAGAATTTCTGTAAATTTTCTTCTGCATATTGTTTTGAATAATTTGAAATATTGAATTGTGACATCGTTATGATGAAGTATTTATGATGCTTTTGATTTAAATTGTTGAAAGTTATTTGTGTATATTTGAATTGGCAATGTTTAGTAAATTGTTAAGATAAGTTTTGAAACCACAGTGTCATGACCATATATTTGAATACCTCACTAGCATGACTAGTAGGGGTAATCAGTTTCGAATTTTGATTCCTTCTCTGGCTGAAGTGTTGAGGTGTGTGCCAGTAGAAGAAGAAATTGAATGGATATCCATATATTTGAGCTAGCTAGCCTTGTGATGTGACTTCTCCTTAGCCTCTAGCTATTGAGATTATATTTGTTTCGAATGGCATGATATAACTATGGGTTTTATGAAATTGGTTTTGATACTTCGAAATAAAATTGTTTGGATTAAAATCTCATAATTCATGTTTTGTATTTAATTCTCATGTTCAGTCTAATTTTTGAATAAATATGATTTAAATTCTGCATGAAAATTATTTTAGTATGTTGTGCACCACTGAGTCCTAGTACTCGTGATGGTATTATTCTTTGCAGATTTAGAGACTAGAGGAGCAGCAAAGTGAGCTGCTGAGGATTGTGGAGCGACTTACCTTGAAGTTATATCGGGTATAAGTTATACCCTGACTGTAAATATTTATTTTGATATATGTAATGCACATAATTATATAGACATATAAAATCGGTCTTGAGCAGCTTGTACAAAGTTTGTATAAAGTTTGTAATAAAATTTAGTTTGAATTTCTTTTAATGTAAATTTTTAGTATGATGTATATATAAATTGTTTATCTTTAATGAAATATGAATGAATGAAATTGATTGACAGTATCGTGATGATTACTGAATTTTTGAAAATTGAGAAATGAGGATGGTTGAAATTTGAAACTTGAGAAATTGATTGAGATTGATTGTAAATTTGAAGAAGTTGTTGAGAAAAATTATTGTAAGTGCTTTTTTTTAGGTATTTGAAGAACTGTTTTCTCAAAATACAAACAGCACTCTGCCAAAATTTTTATAAAATTTGCGAAAAAATAAAATGGGCCAAAAATTTTAACTAGTTTTCAACTTTGAATAAATAATTTTAATACCTATTAGAAAATGCTCACCACTTATCAAAAGTAAGAAAATTGTTTTAAAATCCCTTGTAGGGTACTTAATGAGTTATCAGTAGGTGAAGTTCGGTAGTTCATTAGGTATTCTACGGGATCATGTTATGCCTTACAGAGGGGTAAGGTGTGACATAGCTCATACTTTAAAGGCATATAATTAAAACTCTCAGAAAAAATTACAGAACATATAGTTAAGAGATTAGCAAAAATTGTGGGAGCATGATAAAATTTTATCTCGCATAAATGTTACCTTTGGTTCAACGTTGTGATCAAGAAGGATATTGCTTGCATTGATACCCCTGCGTACGATCTTAGGATTACCTAATCATACAAATATCATAAAATTAAAGTGAAATTCAATGACCATACCAATACCTCAAACATGAAAAAAGAATCTGGCTTATTCACTAAGTACTCACAGATTTCTTGCAAATATGCCAATCCTTTTGCAGAACCTATAGCGATTTTCATTCTGGTTGGCCAATTGATAATCATTCTATTCTGTCATGTAATTTTGAAATCTTGTACATGATTTTGCGTTTCCTTTTGGATACATATAAGGGGAGAGGGTATTGGGGATTGATTTGAACGATGCTTATTAACCTCCTCCATATGATTATCTACCCATTTATGTCATATTTTTTTGTTGCACATTTGACTAAAGGTAAGGACTCACCGTGTAAATTAATTCGCAAGGAGTTGTTGGGAACATACTTATATCAGCAATCTATTGGCTCTGTCAGCACAATATTCAATTAGCTTCACGAGATGTTGGTGATGGGCGTGGTTAAGCATCTCAACCTCCATTAGAAATTCTTTTTCCCCCTGCCGAGACGCAGGACTAAGCCTCTTAACTGCAACAACTTCACCATTTGAAAGTGTTCCCTTATAAACTTGACCAAAACCACCCTCGCCAAGGAGGTTGACGTTGGAGAAACCACCAGTTGCTATTGCTAGTTCTCTATAAGCAAAGATTTTCTATGGAGTAATTTATATCCTCTCAACACCAAGTACAGATTCTAGATTAGTAGTAGCCCTTCCTGTACGTGATGGACAAATGATACATAAAACATATTTCATCTACAAAGAAAATAAATAAAAATGGCATTTCATAGTTGTGATAAGAAATAGAACTTTATATATAGTACCCTGTAGAGTTTCGATGTCTTTCCAATTCATAATCTTCACATGAGGCATAGTTCCTTCAAGCACTTTAATTATCTGCATGACAATCTTAAAATGTTATATATAGCCATTGTTTATATCAAATAAAATATATTTTGATTTGTACAAAATATCTATTGATTCTCATTTTATATGTCAAGTCCACTAGTGAGAATATTGCAGATTTATTTTAACTTTATTTTTGAAGATATGTGATTTTTTTTTTAAATTAGTTTAACCTCTTCTCTAACTCTAAAACTTTTTTCATAACTCTTATATTTAAAAAATATAACTCTTATTATCAAAAACTTTTTTAAGATATATTTTTCTCTCATAACTCTTATTATCTCGTTATAATCCATCATTTAAAAAAAAAATCAAGAACACAAATCATACTAGCATATGATTGCTTAATCATTATGTGAATGAAAAAACAAAATCTTAATCGAGTACCAAACTGAAATAATTAACTGTAAAATCTTTTTTTTTTATAATTTGTAAGATTGTTTTTAGAAATAAAAATTGCGAAAATGAAATCAACCATGTTCATATTTAAAAGTTCTTTCAATTTCCAAAAACTTGATGCGTACTCCGCAAGTATACGGGTCGTTCAAGTAGTAAATAAAAGATATCGTCCCACAGAGATTTGTTGTTTGAGTACCAAACTATAAAAGTCACGATTATTTGGGCTATCGATATTGTGTGCCAAAAAGTAGAGTAAGAGATGCAGCAAATTTAATTGGAAAATTAAGGAAATTATAATAAAATGAGCAATTAAATTTCTAAGCACTATATTAATTTTCTAAAAAAATTTCAGCAAGTAATTAAAGATTTATTTAATTAATTAATGACAAAATTAATTCCAGAGTTGAGGTTCATGAAGTGGATTTCATTGGGATTTGGATGACCAAAACCAAGATTAAGGAAAATACAAGTTTGAAGGAAGTTGATTCTGATTTCCTTTAATTTCTCTTTCAAACAAACTAAAGAGTGTTTTAAAGGAAACTAAACCTTATTCTCATGTGATGTTTAATTAACCAAAATCCTTTAAGCACTTTAATCAACTTGAGATTCCTCTTAACCCACTAGTTTATTTCTAACACTAGGTGATTAAGTTCATTATCTTGATTATCTATCATAGATTTTCACCTTTCGGTCTTTCAATCTAAGATTAAGAACAAACCCAAAGGGTACCAGTAGTGGGTATATAAATAAGCACACAAGATAAGAATCAAGACTTATATATATTAAAATCTGGCTAAATCCAGTCCAAATCCACAAATAAAACTTAAATCATTACACCCAACTCTGAAATCTTAGTATCTACTCACTCATGTTTGTATTTACAAGTAAAAGATATGAAATAGAGAAAGAAAATATGAAAATAAGACTAAAAATAAAAGAACCCAGAAGAAGAGAATCTAAATCTCTGAAAATGGAAGCTGGAAACGTCACTCTACAGGTGTCCTTCCTCCAGAAAATGGCGTGATTCCCTCTTTCCCTCTTTCTTTGATTTTTCTCTCCCTTTCTCCTTATGGTAAAAATGAGAATATGATGCTTATATATCCCCTTAAGGTTTGCCCTAAAAATAGTTTCTAAAAGGATAAAGACAAAAGGAGTAAAAGGTGTGAAAGAGAAAACTTTTTCAGGTTAGCAAATCTGCCAGCGTTATCCCACATGTCTCATGTTGATTTAAGTTATTTTCAACATGCCTCATATTGATTCGGAGGAGGAGCCTTTAGATTCTGCACAACCATCTACACTGGGCATATTGAAGTCCCTGAAACTTTTGGCATATTTTGTTCCAAAATCTCTATCTACACGACCCAGTGTTGAATCTACATGCCTCATGTGGATTCCTGCTGGCTGACTCTTATCTTCACATGACCTTCAATATGGGGGATGTTGAAGCCCTTAAAAATCTCGGTTGGTCTTTTTCCTTAGGCAAATTTTCTTCATTTTTCACACTACTTTAAACTTCCAAATACTTTGAATTTCTTCTATAAGAATCTTTTTGCCTTTAAACCTTATTAAAACCTATCAAAAACATTAAAATTCTAAAAATCAAATATAATGAAATTAAAATTAACAAATTAACTAAAATAAGCACTAAAAGCATAAAAATACTAAACTAAAAAAGGCAAAATGGATGCAAAATTACCCTAAAATACCTATATAAAATGAGTTTATCAAATTCTCTCAAACTCAAACCTTTGTTTGTCCTTAAGCAAATTAGAAACAATTATATGCAATTGGGGTACCTTTTTCTTAGATTCATGAAAATCACTCATCCAAGCTTTTAAACTTACCTCTAGCCACCAACAAACCATATAGCCACCTTCAAGGTATAAAGAATTCAATTCTTACCAAAGCTATTACCGCTTAGCATTGGGCCAATTATTCATTCCATCAAACCTAAACCAATCAATTACATAAAGAAATCATGCTAAAATAGGCTCTAAAACAATCCATAAACTAAAGTGTCTCAAATGATCATGGAAATAGTTTAAATGGAGAAATAATGTGCCAATCCCATAAGCAAACCAACTATTCCAATCTCCACTAATGTAGCAAGACACAATCAAGAGATCAAAAGGACTTTTAATGGTTGTAATGGGGCAAAGGGGTAATAATGTGGCTAACAAAGAGAAGGTAAAAAGGAAGCAAAATATGAGAATAATTAATTTTTAAAGAGATCAATATACACTTTTCTTTTTAATTTTTTTTATTTTTTATTTTTTATTTATTTTTTTTAAGAATCAAATGGGAGGAAGAACTTTACAATAAATCACCCATGCTAGCATACAATTTTTGAAATTCTTTTAGGGACTACATAAATAACATTGGATTTTGTATTGCAATTGTTCCTTTTTGATCCACCCCCAAACTCATTTCTTTATATACTTGGGTGGTAAATAATTTGTTTTTTTAACGTATCTATCACTTAATCAAATTATTCTCATGAAGGGCAGGTAAGTGTTTAGGTTTATAGCTAGGTAAATTATGGGTACCAAGGAAATAAAGGGTATAAATGAAGGCTCAAATTGGTTTCAAAAGGAAATTTTAAATTGAAGTTGGTTAAGGCTAAAAATATGGGTTTAAAACCCAAAGAATGCCTTGATCATTTCTCTTTTCAAGTGAATGCTAAGATTTCACCTCAAAAGGTCTAGAAGGCTTGTTCTAGGATTAATGAGACACAATTAGTTATTTCTTACTCTAGAGTTTTCTTTAAACACTCAAAATTCAATGTAATTAATTGGGTGGCCCTTGGCTAAGAAGATATAAACCTAGATAAGAATCTTATAGCCTTATACCAATCCGAAACTTTCAATCCATCAAACCCATCTAGAGGCAAACTCAATCGCTTTTCAAAATGATTCTTAATCTTCTAAGAATTAGGTAAAATTTTATTTTTTTTATGTATGCAAAATTCCTAAGATGAATGCAAAACTTAAGTAAAAAATAAAATAAAAACTATACATAATCTATATGATATCTATATGCAAGTGTATATATTTACATGGTGTAGGTATATGGTATGTGAGAACTAAACAACTCAGTATAAATGAAATGCAATTTAAGTAATGTAAATAAAAAGGATTAAAAATTTTGCAAAAATTTTGCCCTCCCCCAAACTCAAATTAGACAATGTCCTCATTGGCTTAATCGAAGTGGCAAAAATGTAAATTAAATCAATAAATGATAGCTTGAGAGATATAAACCAGGAAAGAGTGGAAAAGAGTTACCATGTAGAATAGACATGCCTAGTGATGAATAATCAGAATATGTACATGAGGCATGTGAATTATAAGTATTTGGAGCATGAGGCATGTTAATAAAAAAGCATGAGGCGTGTTGAAGTAAAGGTAAATTGACATGCCCTGTGCTGAATGCTGAGCAACTGACACTGGGTACCAACATGAGGCATGTCATGCTCTATGAAAATTTCGGTGGGTCTCAAAAATTTTGCAAATTTGAAGCAATTCAATTAGTTTACATGATAGCATCACCCTTAGTATGAGGCATGTTAAAGTAAAGCAGTTTGAACATGCAGCATGTGAATGTTTAGAAATTACCTTAGTTGCTGAATTGTCATAGCTAATAGAAGAGCAGCTGCTAAACTTTCAATAATCTAATTATATGACTGTCAAAAAGCAATATCAATAATGCTATTACAATAGACCATAGAGACTGAGATTAAAGAAAATGATCAATGCAATAGAAATCTGGATTACAAAGATAAGGCAAGTATCATAGCAAAATAAATCAATGCAGCCAGCAACAATGAGCAAGCCAACTTAAGATTCATGAAACAAACAGAAATAAAGAAAAACAAAAATTTAAACCATTCACAAATAGATAAAACATGTAGAAGTTCCAATAACCATAAAATTAACAGTGCAAATATAAATAGACTGACCAAATTACACAATTAAAAACTAAAGTTTCATAAAGTAACTGAAACTAACAAAAACAAAGTTCTAAAACTAGATAACTGGTTGGTCTTCTTCATTTATGGATTGCACTGGCTCATTTACTACTGCAAGTGCTTGCTCATTGGATTTCTCAGAAGCAGTATCCAGGTTTTCTACCATAGCCTTCATCTCTTCAAAAATGTCTTGGCCCCATTTGTACAGCTAGTTGAAAGAGGCTGCCAGCTTGTTATAAATGTCAATCATTTCTTTGTCATGAATTTTCTGCTTTTTCTTGAATGAAGAAAATTTCTTTTTAATCTTTTTCTCAAGCTTGGCTTGCTTCTGTCTAAGTGCATCAACCTTAGCTTCTAAAGCTTTCAGAACAACCACGAGATCAGAACTATCATCAGAAACAGGTTGCCGTGCATCACTCATCTTGTCAATTTTGGCTCCCAAATTTTTAATAAAAGCAAATAAATCTGATTTCCCAATAGTAGGTGGGTGAGAGCTAGAAGGACCAGCATCATATGGCTATCCTATACCTTGTGATTATTGCTCTTTACCATCATGTCCCCCATTGACCAGCACATAAACATCACCTCTTTTCATACAAATTTTCATTTGAGTCATGATAATACTATCCAGAAAGGATTGGCCAACCTTATACACCATAGCATATTGGTCAGGGTTAAAACCAAATGATTTGGCAATCACAGTCACTATCCCTCCAATAACTATACTGCTAGCTGAATGCTTATAGACTATATGTTCCATATGAGAGCAAAGAAAACAAGCACCATTTATCTTTTCCTTATCTTTCATGCACCATAAAAAGAATAAATCACTTTTCCCTATAACTCCATTACTGTGTCCTCTACCTAATATAATGTAAGACATGAACCTTTGCAAGTATCTCAGAGCAAGGTCTTGGATAGCTGAGGCCTTAGCAGAATTAGGGTTATAATACTTTCCATATGGTGCAATTGATTTCCAAAATGAAGGGGGGTCATAAATAGTTCTTTGCCACTCAATCACTTTTGCACCATCATCACAAAAACCAAATAAAGCATTCACTTGAGCAGTGTCAAGTTCTCTATCCTGACCCAAACACCTAAAGTAAATAGTGTCCCTATGGTTATTATTCATGGGCTAGAAATCCAATTTCAGTGAGCTTAAAAACTCAATTGTCAATTCCTTAGAAGCAGGTTCTTGAATCTTAGCAAAGTCACTCCAACCTATATTCTCCAAATATTCACTAACAGAGTCATATAGTCCTATCTCCCTGAGACTATGTTCATCAATGTACTTGGTGGCTAAAATTTTCTTTTTAGCATGTGCCTCATAATTTTCCTCATATCAAAGTCTCTAAAAGTCCATGGGTAAAATGAGTTTACCTTATCGCCAGATTGAGGGACAATTAGAGCAGTTTGAGACACTGTTGGGGAATGATGCAGAGGTGATTGAACCCTATTTGGAGCAGAAGAGACCTACGGTGAGATAGGACCTTGGGCAGCTGAGTGGGTTCTAGCACTAACAGGTCATGGGGAAACCACCCTAGGCTGTTTCGGTGGAGCAGAGGAGCTAGGAATTGATTTCTTCCTTTTTCGTGATTCATAGACAGTGGAAGGGGCGGATTTTGTGTGTTTTTGGGAGGGAGGTGTGGCATCTTGGGTTACATTTTCGGGGTTAGGGGTAGAATGAGAGGATTGGTGAGATGGGGAACTAGGGTTTGTATCTAGAATTTGGGGCCGAAATGGGAATTTCGGGTATAGCGTTTGGTGGTGTAGAATTTGGTGTTAGGGTTGAAGAGTCATTGTTAATAGCCATTTTTATGGCTCACAGCTTGGATATGTGTTTGGAAGACTGTTTGGTGCGCACTATGCGAGGAACAGTGAAGGTTTTAAATCGGGCTGCTGATGAAGTGAAATAGGACGAAATGGCTGGGGTAAGGTTTAAGTGGTGATATACTTAGGGTCTGACATGAGGCATGTTGGAAATAGTTGTGGGGTGACATGCCCCGTGTGATTAGGTGCAAGATGATTGACATGAGGCATGTTGGAATAAAAGAGAAAAGTGACATGCCCCGTGTGATTGAACATGAAGTGCTACATGAGGCATGTGAGACCCCTTGAAACTCTCGGCAAGTTTTACATTTTTAGCAATTTAAAGTGCTAAGATCTGGTTTTGATGGTGACATTACCCCTAGCATACATCATGATGTATGTTGAACCCAGTGCTAAATGACCTGATATACAACCCAAAAATGTGATCCTAAACACACTAAAACCAAACCGAAGTCACAATTTGCACAAAAATTTCACTCAAAACCCAATTGAAACCCAATCAATCACTAAGAACAATTAAAATCCATTAATCCACCAAACAGAAACTGAAACATTATTCAACTAATATTCACATTAACAGTCACACCACAAGAAAAAACACCCAAATTCAACCCCAAACTCAACATTAGAAATTCATAAACAAAGAGCAAAATTCTATTGCAGACACTGTTCACATGACTAAATTTCTGCAGAATTGTATCATAAAATTTTACAAAATATCCAATGGCAAATATGTCAATCTCAGTGCAATACATCAAAATTAATTACCCAAGAAGTAAATCCAAGAAGATATTGATATTGATTACTATGAAAATTCCTATATTTCTCACCAATTTTGTCAAAATTTTGAAACAAAAACAGCCTTCCACTCCACCATGTTGCTGCAATCAGACATAAAGCTCAAAATAGTTCAAATTTAACTTTGTTAAGAACAATATGCATCATGGAAGACAAATATAAGGTTCAGCAACTTTCCAGACATTTATTCCTTCAATTCAGCATACACATTTGTTTAAACATCACCATTAACCTGCAGAAAGAAAATTTAACGACAAATTTGAGTTCAATGGGGTATAAAATGAAACAAAACAAAAGAAAAATTAAGTATAAGGAAAAATTTTAGGGTGCCTCCCAAAGAGCGCTAATTTTAGGTCATTAGCTTGACCCTTCTTAATTTAGTGAATTGGTGAATCATCAAGGAACAACTTGTTCTCTTCTCAATGGGCTGGCCTATGATATAAATCTTGAACCTTTGACCATTAACTTTAAAAATCCTAGAATTTTCACTCCAAATATCCACAGCTCCATGTGGATAAACTTTGATGACCTTGAAAGGACCAGACTATCTTAATTTCAACTTCCCAGGAAAGAGTTTAAGTCTAGAATTATACAATAAAACCAGGTCACCCTCTTTAAACTCCTTCCTTTTAATATACTTATCATGCCAAAATCTAGTCCTTTCCTTAAAAATCCTAGCATTCTCATAGGCATCCAACCTTATCTCTTCAAGTTCATTTAATTGAAGCAACCTTTTCTCTCCAGGACTTTTTAAGTCAAGATTCAAAGTTCGGATTGCCCAATATGCTTTGTGTTCCAACTCAACCGGCAAATGACATGATTTTCCATAGACTTACTTAAAAGGTGTAGTTCCAATGGTGTCTTGTAAGCTGTCCTGTACGCCCACAGTGCATCATCTAGTCTCACTGACCAATCCTTCCTTGAATGATTAACAATTTTTTTCAAAATTCTCTTCAATTCCCTATTAGATACTTCAACTTGCATACTAGTCTGAGGATGGTAAGGTGTAGCTACCTTATGAGTAACCCCATATTTCTTTAAAAGATGTTCAAACTGTTTCTTGCAGAAATGAGATCCACCATCACTGATTATAGCTCTTGGCACTCCAAATCTGGTGAAAATAAACATCTTCAAAAATTTCACTACTACCCTTGCATCATTCATAGGGGAAGCAATGGCCTCAACCCATTTTGACACATAATCCACACCTACCAAAATGTATTTATTCCTAAAAGATGATGGGAATGGTCCCATGAAATCTATGCCCCAAACATCAAATAACTCAATCTCCAAAATTCTTTGTTGTGCCATTTCATTTTTCCTTGAAATATTCCCCACTCTTTGACATCTATCACATCTCAAAATGAATTCTTTCACAATTTTGAACATGTGTGGCCAGTAAAATCCAGCTTAAAGTACTTTAGCCACTGTTTTATCCACACTAAAATGACCTCCATAGTCAGAAGAATGACAATGCTCTAAAATGTTCACTATTTCCTCTTCAGGCATGCACCTTCTAACTAGACCATCATTACATCTCTTAAATAACAATAGATCCTCTCATGTATAAAATTTCACATTATGCAAAAATTTCTTCCTCTGTTGATAGCCCAAATCTGATGGGAAAACTCCACATGACAAGTAATTGACAAAATTTGCAAACCATGGCAATGCATCAACAACAACTAGCAACTGCTCATTTGAGAAAAACTCATCAATTGGCAATTCCTCTTCATTTCCATCTTTACTCTCATACTTAATCCTTGATAGATGATCTGCTACAACATTTTTAGCTCCCTTTTTACCTTTAATTTGTAAATCAAACTCCTGTAGCAATAAAACTCATCTTATCAGTCTCGGCTTTGCTTCCTTTTTATTCATCAAATATCTTATGCCGGCATGGTCTATATAGACAATCACTTTTGATCCAACTAGATATGACCTAAACTTTTCCATAGCAAATACCACAGCTAAAAATTCCTTCTTAGTTGTGGCATAATTTACTTGAGCATCATCTAAAGTTTTGCTTGCATAATAAATTGCATAAGATCTCTTCTCTTTTTTCTGACCAAGTATAGTTCCCACAGCAATGTCACTAGCATCACACATAACCTCAAATGGCAATGACTAATCCGGAGGTTGCATATAGGGGTTGTTGTTAAAGCTTCCTTCAACCTGTTAAAAGAATTAAAACAAGCTTGGTCAAAATTAAAAGGAACATCATGATTTAACAAACTTGTAAGAGGTTTAGTAATTTTTGAAAAATCCTTTATAAATCGCCGGTAGAAACCAGCATGCCCAAGAAAACTTCTAATTCCCTTCACTGAAGTTAGTGGAGGCATCTTCTCTATCACTTCAACTTTGGCTTTGTCCACTTCAATTCCTCTATGCGACACCAAATGTCCAAGAACAATGCCTTCTTACAATATAAAATCACATTTCTCCTAATTTAGCACCAAATCTGTTTCTTCACATCTTTTAAGCACTTTAGAGAGGTTAGATAGACAATTATCAAAAGAAAAATCATATACAAAAAAATCATCCATAAAAACTCTCATAATTTCCTCAATAAAATCAGAGAAAATGGCCATCATACACCGCTGAAAAGTAGCTAGTGCATTACATAAGCCAAAAGGCATCCTTCTATATGCAAATGTACTGTATAGACATGTGAATGTGGTTTTCTCTTGATCACTAGGATGTATTGGGATTTGGAAATAAAACCAGAACACCCATCCAAATAACAAAAATATGAATGTTTTGCTAACCTTTCTAACATTTGGTCAATAAAAGGCAAGGGAAAATGCTCTTTCCTAGTGGCACTATTAAGCTTCCTATAGTCTATGCACATGCACCATCCTGTGATAATTCTAGTAGGTATCAACTCATTATTTTCATTTTTCACAATGGTCACACCTCCTTTCTTAGGGACTACATGAACTGGGCTGACCCAACTATTGTCATAAATAGGATAAATGATCCCAGCTTCAAGCAATTTCCAGACTTCTTTCTTCACCACTTCTTTCATATTAGGATTCAATCTTCTTTGATGTTCTCTAGTGGCTTTAAAATTATCTTCTAAAAGAATCCTATGCTTGTACAAGGTAGGGCTTATACCCTTTGTAACATCCTCACTTTAGCTAGTCCGTACAGTCTATTGTTCCGGCGACCAATGTCAGTCCGGGCAGCTAGAATGTTTGAAATTATAAATAGACTAGAGTGAGGAGTTATAAATAAACCAAATAATGCTCATAAAAATCAAGGAAATTTTATAGGAATGAAATACACTAAGGTTAAACGAGCCGAAACCCCAAGGATGAGTAACCTGAAAGGGAAGTGACGGTGAAGGTCGTTAGCAACCCTAAACCTGGGAAAACTTCATGAAATAATTTTTGGGACCACAGGGAAGGATTATTGGGGTTCCCATGATAATAGAATGTTAAAAAAACACCAAAAAAGTTTAATCAATCGGTACAGACAATTTTGGTCTGTTAAGCCAAACGAAGGGCATTTTGGTCATTTCGTCTTCAGAGATAATTTTTGGCCAACTTGTCTAGTTAAATAAATAATTTATATGACATAAAATGTGAATAAATATTGTTAAAAATTTAATTGAAATTAAATAGACAAGAAAAGGATAGAAAATGAGAGAAATGAGGATTATGACATCATTATGATGTCATTATTATTTTCCCACCCAATCAAATGTTGACACATGGCACTAATTTGTTTAAAAAGACTTAATGGGTAGAAAAGAAAAGAAAAAAAGTCAGAAAGCTCTTATCTCTTCTTCTTTCCATCCCACCCCTCTCCCATGTCCACCATTGTCAAGCTTCCCAAAGCTTGATTTCCATAGTTTTTCACCCACTAAATCCTAAGTTGTCAATACAAAATCTTATTCTTTCCTCATAGTGAAGCTTTTGGGAGCAAAAAGAAATTAAAAGGAAGAGTTCTTGCAAGCTTTGGATTAGCTCCATTAGAGGTTAGTGACTAAACTTGATTTTTATCTTTCAATTCATGTTGAAGGATTGGTATTTGATGCAAATTTACAAGAAAATTTAATAAACATCATGTGTATGTCTTGCTTAAAATTCCAGCAGCCTTGAACTTGGTAGGGTTTTAAAGAATTCTTAGAATTAAAATGGTATTGTGGCTGCCCTTAACATTAATCTATTGTTTAGGATAGTGAAAGGTAAGTGAATGTAAGTTTTGGGATGGTTGAGCTAGGGTTTGAGCATAAAATGAAGACTTTGAGCATGTAATGGTTAAATTAAGTTTTAATGGTCAATTAGTGACCATTGGTTATGTGTAAACAAGAAATGAAGTGGTTTATGTAGTGGGAATTGAGGTTAGTGTGGCTGCCCTTGGTGACCTACAGGACTGGGCATGAGTCCAGCAGGTTTGGGTAGCAATAACTAGAGTTGTAGAGGTTCAATTGGTGCAAGGCCAATTGGACATGAAACTAGACACATAATGACACAACTTTGGTGAAGAAACTATGCCCAGAAAACCAAACCAAGTTGACCTAAAGATTGCCCTAATCCGGGTGACCTGCAACCTGCCTGGGTAAAATGACCAAATGAACAGTATTTAGTCCTTTGGTCATAAATCAGTGTAGAAAGGTCCAATTGATCTGAAATTTTACCAAAAATAAGCTGAGATATATACCTACAACTTTGATGAAGAAACCTAACCCAAATTATGAACATAACATATTCAAAAAGTGACTTGCAATCACTGCTCAAAATACTGCAGATTTGGTCAATCCAGAAAATCTAGAAAATTTGTAATCCGGCCAGTTGTGGTTTTTGGGCTATAACTTGAGTTACAAAACTCCAAATGGAGTGATTCCAAAAAAGAAATGTAACTAGACAAAATAAGGAACAACTTTCATGTTGACCACTTTGCCAAATTCCTATTGCTAAAATGACTAATGGAATAGTAAACACAAAGCTTAAAATCTGAAAATTTTGAACAATTAATATTAAGCTTAAAAATGGTATTGGCAACCAATACTAACAATTTTAGAATGCAAAATGTGGTATGTTGGGAGTATTAAAACCAATGTACCTATTGTCTATGCAAAAGTCAACATTTTAGTTGACTAATGAAATGAATAGTAACACCTAAACTTAAATTTCAAGAATTGTATAAATTAAGAGTATAACATGCCCTAGTACACCTAGCAAGATTGGTTTGGATAGGTTGGCATGCCAATAGGGTTCTGTTAGCAGTACTGCATATGGCTTCATGCCATTCTGTGTTTTATGGCCTCACGTGTCATTCTGTGACATAATAGCCTTTGGCTATGTTATTTGAGTTGTTATACTCAGGTTTTATCCCTGATAATTATTACAGCTTATTAGTTGTTCTGTTGCACACAGGGAGACACAATGTGACCGATGGTGTGATGGTCCGAGATACTTAGTACCCAGTGCCAGTTTACCCGTTTATTCAGTCCAGTCGACTAGTATGGGTTACCCGGGCGATGATAATGAATCTTACAAACTTTTAATCAAATTATACTACAATAAATACCAGAAATTAAGTCTACCAAAAATGTAAATATACATTCTGCATATTTATATTATTTTAATTATTTTATTTTATTTAATATTATCACCACTAAGCAGAATAGATTAGCACGTCACTTTTGCCATGCGTAGGTACTGGAGACATAGCTGAGGAGCCCAGCAGACATCAGACCGGGTGAACTTTCAGAGCTGCATACTAAGTCTAGAGTCACCTCACATCTGCAGTGCACTTGATAGGACATTAGGACTATGGCTGGCATTTTGTATTTTGCATTTTGTATTAGTTTTGAATGTAATTACAAACTCTAGAATTTATGTGATAATGTAAAGATATGAAATTTCATGTTATTGAAATTTTTTGTATATTATGTTGAAAAATGAAATATTGAGAAATATTCATGAATGTGCTTCAAGTGATGATGTGAACAGAAAAATTCTGAAAATAGTATTGAGATTTTGAGATTGAGTTGAGATGTGTATATAATGGAGTTTTGGATTTGGAAATTATATTGGAAGTGTCTTTTAAACAGGTTCAGAAGAACTGTTTTTCCAATTTATAGCCGGCACTCTGTCGGATTTTCTATAAAAAAATTGTGGAAAAATTTAGATTTATCAAAAATTGTAAATAAATGAATTAAAGGGGATAAATTGTAATAGAAATATGAATTGGTGCTCCGGCACACTGAGTGGCATATCTTGCTCAACTACACTGTAGACGAGTAAGGGGTGTCATATTTAGTAGTATCAGAGCATCGATTTAGGCGTTTCTGGGCCTAGATAGAGTGCATACCATTGCATTGCATTTGTAAGTGTTGATGTGACACTGATGCAGATCTGTTTGTTTTTTTTTTATTTTGATTAGGATATAGATCCTGCTTCTCAAAGAGCAGTTGATGAAGAGGTGGAGAGTCATGCTCCACCAAGGGCTGAATCTGGGGCAGGGGAGAATCTGCTCTACCAGCAGCTGAGGCACTTGCCCAACCTCAGTTTGCATTATTTCAACAAATGATCGAGTTTTACCGGCAAATGATGGGGCCAATTCCACCACCACAACCTCCACTAGTACCACAGAAGTCCCATTTAGAGAAATTGCGAAAACATGGGGCTGTGGATTTCTTTGGGAAGAAGGAGGATGATCCCATAACAGTGGAAAACTGGTTGGATAGAATAATCAGAGTACTAAAACAGCTTCATTTCACTCCCGAGTAGAACCTGGAGGGTGCTGTGTCCCTACTTCAGGATGATGCATACCAGTGATGGGACACAGTAACCAGTGAGGTGCAACTGGATCAAATCACTTGGGATTACTTCCTAACAGAGTTCAGGAAGAAGTATGTCAGTAAGGTGTATTTAGAAGAGAGAAGAAGAGAATTTATCAGTCTAAGACAGAGGCAACTATCAATGGTAGAGTATGAGCGAGAATTCGTTAGACTGAGCCGGTATGGGAGGGAGATAGTCCCTATAGAGGCAGAGAGGTGCAGACGGTTTGAAGAAGGGCTCAATGACAATATCAAAGTCATGATAACAGCATTGGAGATCACAGATTTTGCCAAATCAATAGATGCTGCATCGAAAGTAGAAAGAGTACAAATAAATAAGCAAACTAGAAGGGAAAGACAGCAGAAGAGGGGTCCAGGTCAATCCAGTTCATTTTCTGCTCCCAGTAAGAAGAGTAAGGGTCTTCCTGCTCAGGTTTAGGACAACCACAAGGTCAGGGTCAGTTCCAAGGGCCTAGACCACAGTTCACACCAAGGAGAGGCCAATCCATACCATCTGTGGGCAGCTCTCCAGGGACGGTGTTTAGGGGACCAGCCCCAAAGATCTTCTACTGTCCCATACCGCTGTAAGTGGCACAAGGGGGATCATGGCAGTGATCGTGCATGCTTACGGTGTGGATCTACAGAACATCAGATCAAAAATTGTCCGAAGACGACTACTACAGCTGCTCCAACACAAGCAAACAGACCTGCTCTTGCACCACAAAGGGGTAGGAAGCCTGGTAAATCTGAGGCAGCTGGTCCATCACTGAGGCCTGCATCCGAGTCAGCTGAAAGGCCAGAGGCTAGAGTACATACCAGAGCCTATGCCATCAGAGCTCAGGAGGAGCAAGATGCCCCGGACGTCATCAGAGTTACATTTTCTCTCTACAGCACTTCTGTGCATGCATTGGTGGGTCCAGGATCCACTCATTCATACATCTGTATCAAACTACCCATAGAGAGGAGAGTTCCAGTAGAGGAGAGTGATCAAGATATTCTGGTCACAAATCCACTAGGCCACAGTGTGGTAGTGAATAAAGTGTACAAATGTTGCCCATTAAGGATTCAGGGGTATGAATTCTCGGCAGACCTAATTGAATTGCCCATCCACGAGTTTGATGTGATTTTGGGAATGGACTGGTTGTCACATCATTAGGCAATAGTTAATTGCAAATTGAAGAGGATTTCTCTGAAAACTTCTGAGGGTAATGAGATTACTATTGTGGGTGAAAAGACAGATTTCCTATCCAATGTTATCTCAGCCACAGTTGGAAGAAGATTGATGAGAAAAGGCTGTAAAGCTTACCTAGCACACGTGGTTGATACTAGGCAAGCTAAGCCGAATCTGTGTGATATACCCACAGTAAGAGACTTTTCATATGTGTTTCCTGAAGAATTGTCTGGTTTACCACCAGAAAGGGAAGTCGAGTTTGCTATTGAGGTAATGCCGAGTACAGCACCAATTTCTATTGCCCCTTATAGGATGGCACCCACTGAATTGAGGGAGTTAAAAATTCAGTTGCAGGAGTTACTCGATAAGGGGTTCATACACCCCAGTGTGTCACCATGGGGAGCTCTGGTGCTGTTTGTGAAGAAGAAGGATGGAACTTTGAGATTGTGTATTGATTACCGGCAGTTGAACAAGGTAACTGTGAAGAATAAATATCCATTGCCCAGAATTGACGATTTGTTTGATCAGTTGAAGGGAGCCGGTGTATTTTCAAAAATTGATCTCAGATCAGGGTATCATCAGTTGAGGGTAAAGGATGTAGATGTGTCAAAAATTGCATTCAGAACCCAGTATGGGCATTATGAATTTCTAGTGATGTCGTTTGGGTTAACAAATGCACCAGCAGCATTTATGGACCTTATAAACCATATCTTCCATCCATACTTAGATCGGTTTGTAGTGGTCTTTATTGATGATATTCTGGTGTATTCCAAGACCAGGCAAGAACATGATGAACATTTGAGGATTGTTCTGCAAACCCTGCTAAAAAAGAAGCTGTATACTAAACTATCCAAGTGTGACTTCTGGATGAGTGAAATCTCTTTCCTTGGACACATAGTATCAGCTGAGGGGGTTAGAGTGGATCCCAAAAAGATAGAAGCAGTGATGGAATGGAAGCCTCCCAGAAATACAACTAAGGTCAGAAGTTTCTTGGGGTTAGCTGGGTATTACAGAAGATTTGTGAAGGGGTTCTCTCTTATAGCTGCTCCAATGACCAAGTTGTTGCACAAGAATGTGAAATTTGGCTAGAACGATGGTTGCCAAGCCAGTTTTGAGAGGCTAAAGGCTATGTTGACAGAAGCACCAGTGTTAACACAGCCAGTGTCGGGAAAAAACTTTGTGGTCTACAGTGATGCCTCGCATAATGGGTTAGGGTGTGTATTGATGCAAGAGGGGAAAGTGGTCGCCTATGCTTCCAGGCAGTTAAGGTCACATGAACAGAACTACCCTACTCATGACCTAGAGTTAGCAGCAATTATCTTCGCACTGAAGATATGCAGGCATTATTTATATGGTGAAAAATGCTACATATATACAGACCACAAAAGACTAAAATATTTGCCAACCCAAAAGGAGCTCAATCTTAGACAGAGGTGATGGATTGAGTTCCTAAAGGACTATGATTGTGTGATAGATTATCATCCTGGGAAGGCAAATATAGTTGCTGATGCTTTGAGTAGGAAGTCCATCATAGCTTTAAGATCACTAAATGTCCATCTATCCTTAGCTCAAGATGGAGCTATTTTGGCTGAGTTACAAGTGAGGCCATACCTGCTACAACAGATACAAGATGGGCAAAAGGCCGATGACAAATTAATGGCTATTGTGGGTAAAATTTCAGAGGGGAAGGAAACTGATTATGAGGTAAAAGCAGATGGGTGTCTGTATTATAGAGGAAGAGTGTGTGTACCAGATGATGGGGAACTAAAGACTAGCATTCTGAAAGAAGCACACACTAGTGTTTATGCTATGCATGCGGGAAACACAAAAATGTATAATGATTTAAAGCCTCACTATTAGTGGCCTGGTATGAAGAAGGATATAGCTGACTATGTGACTAAGTGTTTGACATGTCAGCAAGTTAAAGTAGAACATCAAGTTCCATCAGGATTGCTACAGCCTATAAGTATACCTGAATGGAAATGGGATCGGGTCACTATAGATTTTGTTAGTGGTCTACCTCTCACCCAGAAGAAGCATGATGCAGTATGGGTGATAGTGGACAGATTGACAGTGTCAGCATATTTTCTGCCAGTTAGGACTGACTACTCACTGGAGAAGCTAGCAGAATTGTATATCAGTGAGATAGTTAGACTTTATGGAATCCCACTTTCCATCATATCTGACCGAGACCCAAGGTTTACCTCGAGATTTTGGAAAAAGCTGCAAGAAGCCTTGGGCACACAAATCGTTCAGATGGATAGACAGTCAGAACGAGTAATCCATGTAAACCTAGAACCTAATTGAATTTTCACAATTTACAAATTGAAATGATAGTAACAATGTGAATTATATAATAGATCCTGGAGGATATGCTGAGGAGTTGTGTCATTGAGTTTGAGAGGAGTTGGGATAGATATCTCCCACTGGCAGAATTTGCATATAATAATAGCTACCAAGCTAGCATTCAAATGGCCCCATATGAAGCACTGTATGGGAGAAAGTGTAGAACCCCAGTATGTTGGACTGAATTGGGTGAAGATAAGCTGGTAGGACCAGACCTGGTGAAACAAACTGAGGAAAAGGTAAAACGAATTAAAGCCAATTTAAAGGTTGCCTCAGACAGACAAAAATCCTATGCCAACTTTAAGAGAAAAGAGGTAGAGTATGCAGTTGGCGACAAAGTGTTTCTCAAAGTCTCACCATGGAAGAAAGTACTGCAGTTTGGAAGAAAGGGTAAGTTAAGCCCTAGGTTCATTGGCCGATATGAAGTCATTAAACGTGTGGGACTAGTGGCCTATCGGCTAGCTTTACCACCAGAACTGGATAAAATCCATAATGTATTCCATGTTTCTATGCTAAGAAGATATCGCTCAAACCCTTCACATGTCATCTCCATGGAAGAGATTGAAATCCAACCAGACTTGACATATACAGAAGAGCCTATACGGATCCTAGCTCAGGAAGTGAAGGAACTGAGAAATAAACAAATTCCATTGGTGAAAGTGCTTTGGAGGCACCACAATATTGAAGAGGCAACTTGGGAAAGTGAAGAGACGATGAGGTAACAATTTCCTCAACTATTTTCATCAGATAAATTTCGAGGACGAAATTTTTATTAGAGGGAAAAAGTTGTAACATCCTCACTTTAGCTAGTCCGTACAGTCTATTGTTTCGGTAACCAATGTCAGTCCCGGCAGCTAGAATGTTTGAAATTATAAATAGACTAGAGTGAGGAGTTATAAATAAACCGAATAATGCTCATAAAAATCAAGAAAAATTTATAGGAATGAAATACACTAAGATTAAAAGAGCCAGAACCCCAAGCATGAGTAACCTGAAAGGGAAGTGACGGTGAAGGCCGTTAGCAACCCTAGACCCGGGGAAAACTTCATGAAATAATTTTTGGGACCTCAGGAAAGGATTATTGGGGTTCCCATGGTAATAGAATGTTAAGAAAACACTAGGAAAATTTAATCAATCGGTATAGACAATTTTGGTCTGTTAAGCCAAACGAAGGGCATTTTGGTCATTTCGTCTTCAGAGATGATTTTTGGCCAACTTGTCCAGTTAAATAAATAATTTATATGACATAAAATGTGAATAAATATTGTTAAAAATTTAATTGAAATTAAATAGACAAGAAAAGGATAAAAAATGAGAGAAATGAGGATTATGACATCATTATGATGTCATTATTATTCTCCCACCCAATCAAATGTTGACACATGGCACTAATTTGTTTAAAAAGACTTAATGGGCAGAAAAGAAAAGAAAAAAAATCAAAAAGCTCTTATCTCTTCTTCTTGCCATCCCACCCCTCCCCCATGCCCACCATTGTCAAGCTTCCCAAAGCTTGATTTCCATAGTTTTTCACCCACTAAATCCTAAGTTTTCAACACAAAATCTTATTCTTTCCTCATAGTGAAGCTTTTGGGAGCAAAAAGAAATCGAAAGGAAGAGTTCTTGCAAGCTTTGGATTAGCTCCATTAGAGGTTAGTGACTAAACTTGATTTTTATCTTTCAATTCATGTTGAAGGAGTGGTATTTGATACAAATTTACAAGAAAATTTAGTAAACATCATGTGTATGTCTTGCTTAAAATTCCAGCAGCCTTGAACTTGGTAGGGTTTTGAAGAATTCTTAGAATTAAAATGGTATTGTGGCTGCCCTTAACATTAATCTATTGTTTAGGATAGTGAAAGGTAAGTGAATGTAAGTTTTGGGATGGTTGAGCTAGGGTTTGAGCATGAAATGGAGACTTTGAGCATGTAATGGTAAAAGTAAGTTTTAACAGTCAATTAGTGACCATTTGGTTATGTGTAAACAAGAAATGAAGTGGTTTGTATTGCGGGAATTGAGGTTAGTATGGCTGCCCATGGTGACTTGCAGGACTAGGCATGAGTCCAGCAGGTTTGGGCAGCAATAACTGGAGTTGTAGAGGTTCAATTGGTGCAAGGCTAATTGGACATGAAACTAGACACATAATGACACAACTTTGGTGAAGAAACCATGCCCAGAAAACCAAACCAAGTTGACCTAAAGATTGCCCTAATCCGGGTGACCTACAACCTGCCTAGGTAAAATGACCAAATGAATAGCATTTAGTCATTTGGTCATAACTCAGTGTAGAAAGATCCAATTGACCTGAAATTTTACTAGCAATAAGCTGAGATATAGACCTACAACTTTCATGAAGAAAACTAACTCAAATTATGATCATAACATATTCAAAAAGTGACCTGCAGTCACTACTCAAAATACTATAGATTTGGTCAATCCAGAAAATCTGGAAAATTTGTAATCCGGCCAGTTGTGGTTTTTGGGCCATAACTTGAGCTACAAAACTCCAAATGGAGTGATTCAAAAAAAAAAATATAATAAGACAAAATAAGGAACAACTTTCATGTTGACCACTTTGCCAAATTCCTACTGCAAAAATGATTAATGGAACAGTAAACACAAAGCTTGAAATCTGAAAATTTTGAACAATTAACATTAAGCTTAGAAATGGTATTGGCAACCAATACCAACAATTTTAGAATGAAAAATGTGGTATGTTGGGAGTATTAAAACCAATGTACCTATTGTCTATGCAAAAGTCAACATTTTAGTTGACTAATGAAATGAATAGTAAAACCTAAACTTAAATTTCAAGAATTGTATAAATTAAGAGTGTAACATGCCCTAGTACACCTAGCAAGATTGGTTTGGATAGGTTGGCATGCCAATAGGGTTCTGTTAGCAGTACTGCATATGGCTTCATGCCATTCTGTGTTTTATGGCTTCATGCCATTCTGTGTTTTATGGCCTCACGTGCCATTCTGTGACATAATAGCCTTTGGCTACATTATTTGAGTTGTTATGCTCGGGTTTTATCCATGATAATTATTACAGCTTATTAGTTGTTCTGTTGCACACCGGGAGACACAATGTGACCGATGGTGTGATGGTCTGAGGTACTTAGTACCCAGTGCCAGGTTGCCCGTTTATCCAGTCCAGTCGACTAGTATGGGTTACTCGGGCGATGATAATGAATCTTATAAATTTTTAATCAAATTATACTGCAATAAATACCAGAAATTAAGTCTACCAAAAATGTAAACATACATTCTGCATGTTTATATTATTTTAGTTATTTTATTTTATTTTATATTGTCACCACTAAGCAGAATAGCTTAGCACGTCACTTTTGCCACGCGCAGTATCGAGACATAGTGGGAGCCCAAGAGACATCGATCCGGGTGAACTTTGAGAGTCGCATCATCGAGTCCAGAGTCACCTCACATCTGCAGTGCACTTGGTAGGACATTAGGACTATGGGTGGCATTTTGTATTTTGCATTTTGTATTAGTTTTGATTGTAATTACAAACTCTTGAACTTATGTGATAATGTAAAGATATAAAATTTCATGTTATTGAAATTTTCTGTATATTATGTTGAAAAATGAAATGTTGAGAAATATTCATGAATGTGCTTGAATTGATGATGTGAACAGAAAAATTTTGAAAATAGTATTGAGATTTTGAGATTGAGTTGAGATGTGTGTATAATGGAGTTCTGGATTTGAAAATTATATTGGAAGTGTCTTTTAAACAGGTTCAGAAGAACTGTTTTTCCAATTTATAGCCGGCACTCTGCCAGATTTTCTATAAAAATTGCGAAAAAATTTAGATTTATCAAAAATTGTAAATAAATGAATTAAAAGGGATAAATTGTAATATAAATATGAATTGGTACTCCAGCACACTGAGTGGCATATCTTGCTCGGCTATACTGTAGACGGGTAAGGGGTGTCACACCCTTGATATCATCAATGGTGCAACCAATGACTTTCCTATGTGCTCTTAACTCTCTCAACAATTTTTCAACTTGTACATCACTCAAACTTACACTAATAATAACAGGATAAGTTGAATTAGGTCTAAGAAAAGCATACCTTAATGTAGATGGAAGTGGTTTGAGATCTACCTATGGTGCTTCCTTCTCATCTAGCAAAGGTGGTTGTGCAACTTCATGTTTCAATTCTTCAACTTGCAAAACTTGCTCTCCTGCAACTTCTTGAGTAGTGTTGCACTCATTTCATATAGGCATTTTAGGGTAGTTTTGCATCCATTTTGCCCTTATATTTTAGTATATTTTATGTTTTTAGCTTTATTTTAGCTTATTTGTTAACTTTAGATACTTTATATTTGATTTTTGTAATTTTGTTATTTTTAATAGGTTTTTGTGGCAAATCGAAGATCAATGAGTGCATTAGGAAGTAATTTGAAGAAATTTGGAGTTCTTTAAGTATGGAGGAAAGTTGAAGAAATCCAAGCCTTAAAAGAGCAAGTTAGCCAAAATTTGTTTGAGACTTTGCTTATGATGTTGCTTAGGGTATGTCATATAAGCTTAACCTGAAGCCTGTTCAAGCTAAAAGTCAAGCACGGCTTAAATCTTACATATTCAAGCTTTTACTCCAAAACCTACCTAGAATTGCTTAAGATCCTGCTTAGGGTAAGTGACAGTGCTTAAGGTGCAGCACAAGTCAATCTGAAAGTCAAACATGAGCAGAAATGTCCATTTTACTCCAAGTTTGCTGAGATTTGTTGAGGGTCTGCTTAACCCTATGCAGACAGTGCAACCACAGGCCGAAATTTACTGAAGAAGCTACTTAGGGTAGGGTAAGCAGTACCCTAAGCAGACTGCCCAAAACTTGAATGACTCTGCTGACTTGGACATTTCTACACCTCATTTCCTACCCATTCCTTGGCTCTTATTCACTTTTAGGGCAACTTTTTGGGACCATATAAATTCATTATTTTCTAGTTTTTGCCATACAAGGAAACGGGAAGAAATAAAGAAAAGAAAAAAAATTATAAATAGAGAGAGGAGGACGCCATTTTTCTGAGGGAGGAGCTGCTGCAACCATCTTTTGGAGCTTCAGAAATCAGAGTTTTGGGTTCTTCTACCTGGATTTTTCTATTTTTAGTCCTCTTATCATGTTTTTGTTTACTTTTCCATCAATCTTCCTTGTAAATACCAACATGAGTGAGTAAACTCTTTGGATTTCAGAGTTAGGGAAATATGTTTTAGATTAATTTGTGGATTTGGACTGGTTATTTCCATATTTTATATAAATATGAGTTTTGATTCTTTCCTTGTGTGCTTGATTTACTTACCCAATATTGGTACTATTGTGTTAATCTTTGATTGAAGGACCGAAAAGTAAAAGTCATTGATAGATAATCAAGGATTGGAACTTAAAATTACCTAGATTTAGAAATAAACTAGGATTTTAAGAGGAATTAATGATTGGTTACAAAACTTAATGGGTTGTAAAGTAATCAAATAACATACGAAAGTAGGTTTGGTTATTTTAGAACACACTTTGGTTTTCTTGAAAAAGATATTAAAGGAATTTAGAATCAATCACCTTCAAACTCTATTTTTCCCTAAAAATTGGAATACCCAGGATAAATCTCAATTAATTTATGTATAAACCCCCAACTCTGGAATCACTTTTAACATAATTAGACTTTGATTTAAATTACCCGTTATTAATTTAGTTTAATTGCAAACTAGATTTGGAATTTATTTGCTTGCTCTTTACCCATACCAATTAGATTAATCAATTTACTTTGCTCATTTATATTTACCAATTATTTGTCAATCATTAGCTCAAATAATCATTTCATTTATGGTTTGGTACTCAAATGACAAATCCTCGTGGGACCGATACTTGATTCATCACTCTATTACTTGAGACGACCCGTATACTTGCGGATACGCCCATCAAGTAGCCTCCAAAATTTGAGGAAAAGTTGCAATTCAGGATTTTCATCCTTTGTTGATTTACTATGTACCAAACAATTCTCCAAAGGGTCCTCAAGATATCTTTTCCTAAATTCTTCTTCCACAATCTCATCAATAACATCTACTCTTAAACAAGGGTCAACTTCATGATGTTTCTTCAAAGTTTGATTCAAATTAAATTCCACCTCCTCTTGTCCAACTTTTAATATCAATCTACTATTCTTCACATCAATTATAGCCGCTGCTATGGCTAAAAATGACCTTCCTAATATGATAGGTATGTGAATATCCTCTTCCATTTCAAGAACCACAAAATCCACAGTAGTGAAAAATTTTCCAACCTTCAATGGCACATTCTCCAAAATTTCTACTGGATATTTGATAGATCTATCAGCCAATTGCAAAGAAATGGTGGTGGGCTTCAATTCTCCTACCTTTAACTTTTCACAAATAGAGAGTGGCATCAAACTTCCACTAGCTCCAAGATCACACAATGCCTTTTCAATACTTGTGTCTCCAATGTGACAAGGAATAGATAAACTTCTTGGATCCTTCAACTTAGAGGGAAGCTTATTCTGTAAGAGAGCACTACACTCCTCTGTTAATGCCACAGTTTCATAATCTTCTAATCTCCTTTTTTTTTTACAAAATTTCTTTCAGAAACTTAGATTATGAGGGCATTTGAGAAATTGCATCTGTAAATGGAATGTTAATGTATAACTTCTTCAAAACTTCCAAAAAGTTCCCAAACTGCTTATCTAGCTTTGCTTTCTGAAACCTCTGAGGATATAGCAATGGTGGCTTGTATGGTGGTGGAGGCATATACTTTTCCTCTTTTTCTTTTCCAACTTCCTTCTTTTTGTTTGCTTCCTCATTAACTTCATCATGATTTGAAGTAGATTCATTCTTATCTTCATCTTCTTTATTCTTTTCCTCTTCTACCTTATCTTTCTTTTCATCTCCCACAATTTTCCCACTCCTTAGGATCACTGCCTTGCAATGTTCTCTAGGATTCTCTAGCTGACTTGGAAATTTTCCTTGTGCTTTGCTAGAAGAACTTGCTTGTTGAGCTATTTGGTTTTCCAACATCCTGTTATGAGTGGCAAGCTGATCCATTCTTGAAGTTAATTGTTGAATCATTTCTCCTTGTTTTTGTTAAGCAGTTAAGAAATTCTCCATCATAGATTTCAAAATTGAATCTTGGTCCGAAGACTGAACTGGTGGTTGTGGAACAGGTGGATTTGGATTCCTTTGTGGTAGAAATCCAAGTGGTACTCTGTTTTGCTGAAAATTCTGTTGTTGTTGCTGAAAATTAGGAGGTTGTTGATAATTTTACTGCTGCTGTCCTTGTCGACCTCCACAAGAAAAGTTAGGGTGATTTCTCTATGCTGGATTATATGTAGCCGAAAAGGATTACCAATTGGCTTCTAATTATAATTCCCAACAAAATCAACTTGCTCATTTCCAAACTCTTGCCCATAGGAAGGAAAATCATTGATACAATGCATATTTCCTACACCAATATCTTCTGTATGACTAGATCCTCCAATTGAAGAATCAACCTTCATGCTTAACTTATCCATTTTTCTCATTAAGGCATCAAATTTGGCATTGAACATACTCATGGCATCTAACTCATATACACCAGCTAATGGCTTCTTCATTTCATTTCTTTCACAGCTCCATTGATAATTGTTGTATGCAATTTTATCCAATGCTAAATAAGCTTCATCTTCTGACTTCTCCATAAGATCACCTCCTGAAGATGCATCAATTATAATTCTAATTGCTAGAGAAACACCATTGTAGAAATGTTGAGCTAGCATCCATTTAGGGATTCCATGATGTGGACATCTCTTTTGAAGATCCTTATATCTCTCCCATCCTTCATAGAGACTCTCATCATCCCTTGGTCTGAAAGAAGTTAATTTATTTCTCAATTTTGTAGTTTTGCTAGGAGGAAAGTATTGAGCCAAGAAAGCTTGTGACAACTCATCTCAAGTAGTTATTGAACTCAGAGGTAATGAATGCAACCACTCCCTAGCACGATCCTTCAAAGAAAAAGGAAATAATCTCAACTGGATGGCATCATTTGACACTCCATTTATCTTCAGCATGTCACTATTCTCAAGAAAATGTGCAAGGTGCACATGTGGACTCTCAGTAGGACCTCCCCCAAACTATGATTATTGAACCATTTGGCAAAGTGAGGGCTTCAACTCAAAGTTGTTTGCTTCCACTCTAGGCCTTGTAATACTTGGTCTAAAATCTTCAAAACTAGGAAAAGCATGATCCTTAATTGATTTATTATTGTTGTTTGCCATAGCTTCTATCACTTGTTGCTCTTGCTATCTTTGAATTTTGAGTTCAGCTTTTCTTCTTTTAGACTCTACTCTCAAAGCTTTAGCTGTCTTTTCAATCTCAGGATCAAAAATTAAATCAATTTCTGCACTTTTTGCTCTTCTCATGTAAGAGATATGTACCTGAAAAACCAAACAAGAAAATCTCAAAGTAAAATGATAAAGAAAAGAAATTAAAATAAAAAATAAAATGCCCAAATTAACCAAACAATCAATTGTCTAATATCAAACAAAATTAAATCCCCGACAACGGCACCAAAAACTTGATGCGTACTCCACAAGTATACGGATTGTTCAAGTAGTAAATAAAAGATATCGTCCCATAGAGATTTATTGTTTGAGTACCAAACTATAAAAGTAACGATTATTTGGGCTATCAATATTGTGTACCAAAAAGTAGAGTAAGAGATGCAGCAAATTTAATTGGAAAAGTAAGGAAATTATAATAAAATGACCAATTAAATTTCTAAGTACTATATTAATTTTCTAAAAAAAAATAGCAAGCAATTAAAGATTTAATTAATTAATGACAAAATTGATTCCAGAGTTGAGGTTCATGAAGTAGATTTCATTGGGATTTGGATGGGCAAAACTAAGATTAAGAAAAATACAAGTTTGAAGGAAGTTGATTCTGATTTCCTTTAATTTCTCTTTCAAGCAAACTAAAGAGTGTTTTAAAGGAAACTAAATCCCATTCTCATGCGATGTTTAATTAACCAAAACCCTTTAAGCACTTTAATCAACTTGAAATTTCTCTTAACCCACTAGTTTATTTCTAACACTAAGTGATTAAGTTCATTATCTTGATTATCTATCATAGATTTTTACCTTTCGGTTCTTCAGTCTAAGATTAAGAACAAAACTCAAAGGTACCAACAATGGATATGTAAATAAGCATACAAGATAAGAATCAAGACTTATATATATTAAAATCTATCTTAATCCAGTCCAAATCCATAAATAAAACTTAAATCATTGTACCCAACTCCGAAATCTTAGTATCTGCTCACTCATGCTTGTATTTACAAGTATAAGATATGAAATAGAGCAAGAAAATATGAAAATAAGACTAAAAATAAAAGAACCCAAAAGAAAAGAATCTAAATCTCTGAAAATGAAAGCTGGAAATATCACTCTGCAGGTGTCCTTCCTCCAGAAAATGGCGTGATTCCCTCTTTCTCTCTTTCTTTGATTTTTCTCTCCCTTTCTCCTTATGGTAAAAATGAGAATATGATGCTTATATATCCCCTCAAGGTTTGCCCTAAAAATAGTCTCTAAAGGGATCAAGACAAAAGGTGTAAAAGGTTTGAAAAGAGAAAATTTTTCCACGTTAGCAAATCTGCCAGCGTCATCACACATGCCTCATATTGATTTAAGTTATTTTCAACTTGCCTCATGTTAATTCGGAGGAGGAGCCTTTAGATTCTGCACGACCAGCTACACGGGGCATGTTGAAGTCCCTGAAACTTTCGGTGTGCTTTGTTCCAAAATCTCTGCTTACACGATCCAGTGTTGAATCTACATGCATCGTGTGGATTCCTGCCGGCTGACTCTTATCTCCACACGACCTTCAACACAGGGCATGTTGAAACGCTTGAAAATCTCAGCTGGTCTTTTTCCTTAGATAAATTTTCTTCATTTTTCACACTACTTTAAGCTTCCAAATACTTTGAATTTCTTCTATATGAACCTTTTTGCCTTTAAACCTTATTAAAACCTATCAAAAACATTAAAATTCCAAAAATCAAATATAATAAAACTAAAATTAACAAATTAACTAAAATATGCACTAAAAGCATAAAATTATCAAAGTAAAAAGGGCAAAATGAATACAAAATTACCCTAAAATACCTATATAAAATGAGTTTATCAAATTTTAGTAAAACTTTTTTAATTTTATTAATTTAATTCCAAACTTTCATATCAATTTTAATTTTAGTAATTAGCTTAATTAAATAATTTAATTAATAAAAATAATTTAAATATTTTTTAACGATATTAATATTAGTCAATTATTTTAATTTTTTATCATGTTAGATATTATTCTCAAATAAATCAAATAAAAACATTATTGTTTTGGAAATTATAATTAAATTTATTTTAGTTATATTATTTATTAATATTTAATGTTTAAACATTTGAATTTTTTTATATGTCTTACACCTTAAATTTCAGATAAAATAATAAGAAAGATGTGAAATAAAAGTATAATAAAAAGAGAGAGAAAAAAAATAAGATAATAGTTATTCAATTATTATATTTTTTTTTTCAATAGGAAGTTTGTTAAAATTAATTAAAATATTAAAATTATTAGACAAGTTAATAAAATTAAATATATTAGTTAAAACTGGTAAGATATAAATGAAAAGATTTAAATAATTTGTTAATTGATGAGTTTAATTATTTTTAATTAAATTTATTTTTAAAATTAAAAATAATATGAAAAATTTATGATTAAATTGATAAAACTAAAAAATTATAGTTAAAATTTATAATTGATATAAAAATTTTGATTTTTTTTTATTTAGTAAAAAAATAAAATAAATACTTGTATACACTTAATCAATCATATATTTGTGAACAAATTTAATAAGATTTTTAATATCATCTATAATTTAAAAAAAATTATAAAAAATGTATACATTATGTTTGTAAACACACACACACACACATATATATATATATATATATATATATTAAATTTTTAATAATTAATATTAAAATTTAGTTAATGCAGTATAATATATAAATATTTGAAATATTTTCGTATCTATTATTTTATTATTATTAGAAGTATTTTTCATATCTACAGTAAATTTATAAAAAATGATAATTTCATTTTTCTTTAACAATTTTATATTATATGAATATTAATTTAAATTTAACTTTCATGCATATCAATATATTTAGCATAAATAATTTAACTAGGATATTTTTATTGTAATTTTATTGAAATATATGTTCATGGATGACATATAATAAAAATAAGTGAAATAATACTATTAATATCACAACAAATTGATAATCAAAATGAGATAATCAAATTCATATATTAATGTGATGCAATCACAATTTATGCTATTTTCACTTGTATTAGGGAATTAAATGAATTTATAATTTTTTGTGTAAATTTTACTTATTGTCTTACAATTTTAGCCCTTATAATAATATTGTCCATTAATTTTTTTAATTAATATAAAAATACCTAAACATTATTTTATGTATAATAAAATATTTTTTAACTTATTTTTGTTAAACTTTTTATTAACATGTTGACCTGGCATTGTTATAAAAAATAAAATAATATAAATATCATATTTTTCTATTCTTTTTCTGTCTTTCACTCTCTTCTATGTCTCTCTCACCCCTCTATTCTCTTACAGTATCTTCATTTCTTTCTCCTTCTTCCTCTTTTGTCTCTCTTTCTATGTTTCTATATTTTCATTAAAATAATTTCTTATCTATAATGAAATCTGTATTAAATTAAAAATTTATAATTATAATTTAAAATTCTTATAAAATATGAAATTTTGATTTCTTCTTTTATTTGGATGCTTTTTGGACATTGATTTTATTTAACTTAATAAAATAAAAATTTTATGAATTAGATAAAAAAAAAAATTGGCATTTACATTTCCTCTCCTATTAAATTCCTGATTAGAAATTTTACTAAAATTTTATTAATATTTTTAAACTTTAATAATTTCACTATTTATAATCTTTTAATACAATTTTAAAATTCAGAAAAAGGTTAGGCAATAATATTCTAATTAGACTATTAGTTATTAATATATAAAATAATTAAAACTTGTCATAATTTGTGCATAGCCTTTTATGGATAATTAGTCATTTTTTTCTAAATTAAATAAATGAAGCCTTAGTTTTCATTGTTTCTAATTAAATTATATTTATATAATCCTAGTCATGTTAAAATTTTAATTATGACACTATTCATCTTCCAAGTTATAATAAAATTAAAACTAAAATTTTAATTTTTATTAATTAATTTTTGTATATAATATAAATTTATAAGAGTATTTTAATTAGTTTAGAAATTCACTCCTCATTTGTACATTTATATGTATTACAGAAGATTATATAAAGATAAATTATATGTAAACATAAATGGATTATATATTAATTGTATTTTTTATTTTTCATTTATTAATTTTTTATTTTAGATAATTACTTGATATAATATTTTATATTTAATTAAAATTAAATATAATTAAAAATTTTAAATTTATTCAAATATTTAAATTAATTTTAATAATAAAAATATAATTATAATTAATTTAAAAAATAAAAGTCATTTTTAACAAAGCTAATCATCCCTCTTCCTATGTTTATATATAATAATTAGATATTCACCTGTTTCATTATTGCTCGAAAATGTGAAGCTTTATATACCGAAGCTGCAACGCAACAAATCATTCTTATCATTTCCTCCTCAATTATATTCTTGCAGTCTGGAATCAACAAGATCGTTATATTCATTATTATCCAATGCTTGTCCAATTCAATCCTTAGCCTGAATGTTGATAAGTAAAAGTATTTGTTAATATTTTTTTTATCAAAATAAAACTTTAATCATTTACTATCATTACAATTATTTCTTTTCCTGCATATGATTAATGTAAAGGCTCTATATATTCTGAAGGATCTAAACCAATAAATTATCAATAGTATACATAAAAATATAAATAAAATTAAAGAAATATGTTAAATTATTAATAAATTGATATATTTTTATATATGTCTAATTAATTTATTTAAATTAATTAAAGTATTTTTTATTGAGATGGAGCATTTTTCATTATTATTTTTTTATAAAAAATTAAATATTTGAAATTTCTATTTAAATAAAGTCTATAACTGTGGGTATAAAACTAATAATTTATTATGAAATTAATATCTTTTAAAAAAATATAAATGTGAGTCAGTGCCATACCCAATTAATAATGGTGTCACCTTTTTTATCTAAAGGTTTTCTTTTTGTAATCAATTCTAAAAGTAACACCAAAAGAATAAGTATCTGATTTTTATGATACTCTGTGAATATCACCATATTCTAGATCTGTATAACTGTAATAAAAAGCTTAGTTAATTTTTTTAAAAAATAAAAAATTTCACTAGTATATTCCCTTAAAAGTGGTGTTTTATCCGTTATTGATGTGGCCCAACTGCAAGTGCACGGGTCATATAGGTAATATAGAAAAGATATCGTTCCCACGAGGAGTTGTGGTAATGATCGAATTTTTTATTTAAAAATTGACTAATTTGAACTATTTTTGAAATTAAAGCAATAAATTGATAGATATTGAAGTGTGAAATCTATATGTGAAAAATTAATAATCTATTCAACAATATAATGATTTAACTAAATTTGCGTCAAATTAAAATAAGCAAATTGAAATATGGCAAGATTTAAAAGGGCAAGCAATTAAATTCAATTAGAAATTAACAATAATAAAAGGGTGATTCCGGAGTTTGGGAGTTCATATTCAAGCTATTTTGGGATTTTTGAATTGATTATCCAATATTATGGAATTTACGGGTTTTAAAGAGATTAATTCTTAAATCCTTTGAATACTCTTTTGAGTGGGACAAAGAGTGCCTTAATCAATCTAATCCTACTTTCGTGAAGTAAAAATTAATCAAGACTCATTAAGTTCCTTAATTAATCTGTAAATCCTCTTAATCCTTAGTCTATTTCTAGATCTAAGTTAATTAAGTCTAATTTCTTGATTATCTATCACAAGGTTTTCTCCTTTCGGTGCTTCAACCATGGATTAAGAACAATACTTAATGGGATCCTACACTAAGCATGTCATTGAGCACACAAGAAATGAATAAAACTTCATTAAAACTACAAAATATGGATTATCCAATCAAAATCCATAAAATATCTCAAATATTATATCCCAACTCCAGAATCTAATGAAAACTACTCACTATCCATAATATTTACAATAAATTCTAAGTAAACATGGAAATAAATCTTAAATCTAAGCTAAGAACTAAGAAACCCAATACAAGAAAGGTAGAAAATAGGGAAGAAAAGAATAAAACTCCAAATCTGGGTTAGAAATGGAGAGGTGACGTTTTTGCTCTGTTTTCTGACTCTTCCCCTGCTGCTGCTCTTTTTGTCCCCTCCTCCCTCTTTTCTAAAATTAGATAAGGACATATTTATATCTTTTTCTGACAAGTAGCCCTAAAATAGTGTGTTTGAGGTGTAGTTTATATGAGGAAATCTTCTGCCAGCTCATTATGAAGACTCTATGAAACTGCATAAGTGGACTGCATAAGTTATGCAAGCCCTTATGCAGTTTTTGGCAGGTTTTGGGCCCTCTGTGTGAAGCTGCATAAGCAATGAGTAAGTCTGCATAAGTCATGTAGTGACTTATGCAGATTTCGGCCATAATGAAAAAATTGCTTCTTCTCCCTATGCAGAACTGCACAACTTTTGCGACAAGTTATGCACAATTTGGCCACTTCATACTTCAACTTTCAAACTTGTTTTTTATATCTTTGGCTGTAGAAATCACTACTCATTGAAAAAATTTCTTTTTTAGTCCCTCAAAAACACTATTTTTCCTACAAAATAAAGTAAAATTACAAATTAATCCAAAAATTGACAATCATGAAAAACTATCTAAATAACTAATAAAATTAGCTAAAAGTGACTAACAAATAAATAAAATGGCCATGAAATTAAATCTAAATGACTATGCAAAATGCATATATCAAATACCCCCAAACTCAAATCTTTGCTTGTCCTCAAGCAAACTTTAAAATATAATGCAATTTTTTAGGGGTGCCTTGTCCAAAGAGCTACGAAAATCACCTGTTAAAGTAACTTAACATACCTTTAGCCATACCAACAATCCATATACCCATCCTTCAAGATGCAAAGAATTTAATGCTTATCCAAGCTTTCACCGCTTATCCATCAAGTCAATTATCATCCAAAATTCCCAAACCAACGAATCAAAAGAGAGAGTCATGCTCAAAAGGAATTCTAGAATAATCAATAGCCAAAGTGTCTCTATATAGAATGATGGAATTTAATGAGTGAATGAATTAATTTCCAATCCTATAGGCAAATTCCCTACTCCTATTTCCACTAATGTAGTAAGTATTATCAAGAGATCAAAGGTCTTTTTAGGAATGTAATGAGGCTATAAGGTTCAAAATAAGGTTAAGAAGGAAAAGGGTAAAAGGGATTCAGAGTATGAGAATATTTTCAATCTTGAAAACATAAGGTACACTTATATATATATATATATATATATATAAAGAGGAGAGAGATACACAATGAGAATTTTTTGCAAGTGCTAGCATATTTTACAAAATACATAAAATGGAGTGACACTTTGATACTTTAAACTTATATCTTGTATTTTCTCTTGATGATTGTCCCTAAAAATGCCACCCCCAAACTCATTTCCTTTAATTACTTTGGGTGGATTTCTTTCAATTTGAATGACAATAGTGAAAAGCACATATACTAGCGCTTTTATAAGATGACAAGCATTTCTTCTCCCTTTCATTATTATATATTTTTCTCTTTTTTTCTTTTTTTTTTCTTTTTTTTATGAATATAAAGTGTACCTAATATTATAAATAATTATTCTCATGAAAAGGGTTGGAGTGTTTAGTTCATTGGCTAGGTAGCAGTAAGGATTTCAAGAAAAATTTGAATACAAAGACTCAATGGGGTTTACAAGAGTTAGTTGTAATAAAGGGAAGGTTACAAGATGGCTATTTGTGTGCAATGTGTATAATTTCTAAGTGATGTATAATGTGTATGTGAATGTGTTATGTGTATGTATGTATGGATGTGTATTTAAAATATTTACAATATATATATAAATGGAATGGGATGAGATGTTCCTATACTCAAAATGTGAAAAATGTAGCAAAAATCAAAATGCACACCCCCAAACTCAAAATTAGACATTGTCCTCAATGTCTAAGGCAGTGCAGCATGAAAACTCAAAGCAAAGAGGAATAACCAGGAATAGTTAAATTTAAAAGCAAAAAGAAAGAGTTACCTGGTATAGAGCAGTGTTTTAGCATCTAAAATGTGAATTCAAAAGATGATGGTGATGCATAAGAAAGCTGCACAAGTTATGCAGAATAAATGCTTTACAAAACAGGTGCATAAGGAGAGTGCATAAGCTGTGCAGTATTGCATGAGTTGCATAAGGGACTACACAGGCTATGCAGAACATTTGCATAAGGAGTTTCACAGCCTGTGCAGTATATTGAAAAGTTGCAGCATAATGATATATCAAGGAAAAACTTGAAAACACCTACAGAGGTATGTAAATATATACAATGTATTGACAAGTATGCATAAAGGGGCAGCAAAAGCAATGAGAAGCAATGAAAAACCAAAGGAATAGCCATCCAATTGTACTTCAAGAAAACAGAATTCAAGACAGACTAAAATTGTTCCAGCATATTTAAAAAAAAAAAGCTCCTAGAAGTTGAACAAGAGCAAGATAAAAACTAATATATTTCTATGGTCTTGCCCTTGTCCAAAGGTTCTGCTAGAGGACTGGATGGAGCTGGCTGCGGCTGAAGGGGTGGTTCTTGAGGAGGTGATGGAGGTGGAGGTGGCATACCCAGAAAAGCCATGAGTTGCTTCATCAACTCTTTCTGCTTGTCTCTGGTTTCCATAACAAGATCAAAGAGTTGATCATGACGATCCTTAAGGGTATCTAGACTATATTCAAGCTTCCTATCCACAAAATATACATCATCACTAAGCCTCTCAAGATAAGTGAATAAGGCTTTAGTGTTGAAGGGAGGAGGTGCTGTGGAGGAAGAGGGTCCAGCTGCAGATGGTGTTGGTTGTGCAGATTCTGCTAGGATATCCTGTGCAGATTGAGTAGGTGGTGCAGGTTCAGCAAAAGGCTATTGGACTGCTGGTGCAGATTGTGCCTCTGGTTGTGCAGATGGTCCTGTATCTGCTACTGGTTGTGCAGTGTCAGATGGTGGCAAACTGAATCCAGTCTTGTATAAGTGAGTAGCATCAAAATATAGAGTGTCTGAAAGTGCTGGTAGAGGATGCTCTTCCGGATCAAAACCAAAATGTTTAGCTATAACAGTTATGAGCCCACCCATGACTATATCACCTACAGATTTGGTAGCAATGTACAACACATGTTCACAGAAGAAGTAACTAGGAGATATTTTGACTTTGTGAAAAGCACCCCATAGCATGAACAAGTCAGATTTTCCAATAGCACCAAAACTAGTCCCTCGGCCCAAGATAGTGCTAGTAATAAGCCTATGGATAAATCTAAGTGCTGGGTCTATTATTTGGGAGGTCTTGGATCTGCCAGCATAAAAAACCTGAGATTGGTTTGTAATATTTCTCCAAAACTGAACAGCATTCCAAACACCTTTATTTGCTACCTCTATGCCTGTATATGGGACCCTAAACAATCCATCAATAGCAAACCCAAAGATACTATGAAATTGGTCTAATGTTAGCTCTCTATTTTGCCCCAAGCACCTAAATTTCATAGTTGGCTTGTAATCTATCTCATACAATTTCAAAGTAGCAGAAAATAAGGAAATAAATTCCAAAACTAGGGCTGGGTAAACTAATTCTTGTTTATGCACAAATTCCATCCAACCTAGACCATCAAGGTAGGAAATAACATTATCAAATAAACCAACAGATTGGAGGGCATCTGCAACAATGTACCTAGTGAGTTGCACTTTTCTATCCTTTAGCCTCTTAAAAGTTGCCTTATGGTTTGCATCAGGAAGAGGTCAAGGTAATTTGGATACCTGTGTTGCCGCTACTGAAGGTTGCTTCTTACTAGAGGAGGGAGATTTGGCTTATGGGGTAGAGGTAGAAGCACCAGGGTTTTTGGGTGTAGGCTCAGAAAGTGGAGTAGCAGGAGGGTCCTTGCGTTTTGCGAGAGGTGGTGCAGATGCCATGGGTCGGGTTGATTTAGACAGATTCTCCTTTTATAGGTGGATGTAGGAGGAGGTGGAGGGGTTTATTGTGGAGGAGAATCGGGATTGGGGGCTTGCATGGCGAGGGGTGTGACTTGGAGAGGAGAGCCTTGAGGGAAGGGGGAGGCATTTCCATGGTGATGGTGGTCGATGATGGTAAGAATGGAGGAGGGATGAAGAAAATAAGAGGGATAAAGGAGAAGTTAGGGTATTGGTCGGCGAAAAGGTAGGGGGTGAGGGATTGATACCGAGAAAAATGAGAAGGAGGGTGGTTGTGAATAGTAATGAAGGGAAGTGGGAGGTGGGAAAGTGGGGTGTGCGAAAATTTTGATTTGCACAGGACGTGTGAATTTCTGCATAAGGGGAAAATGGGTGTGCATAACTTATGCAGGTGCTTATGCAAGTTTTGGCAAGAATGGGGAGTCTGAAAAGTTAGTTGTGCAAAAGTGCATAACTTATGCACTCTCTTGTGCAAGTTTCGGCAGAAAAAAAATCCCAATAGATTTGGTTATGCAATAGTGCATAAGCTGTGCACTTGGTTATGTGGAATTCGGCAGAAATGAAAATGCAGGATTTTAAGTTATGAAAGTGTGCATAAGTTATGCACATCCTTATGCAAGTTTCGGCAGAAATGGAAATTTCAGGATTTGAAGTTATGCAAGTGTGCATAAGTTATGCACATCCTTATGCAAGTTTCGGCAGAAATGGAAATGGCAAAAATTGTGGCGGTGCAGAATTGCATAAGTTATGCATGCCCTTATGCAGTTTTTGACAGAAATGAAAATTAAGGCAAAGTGAGACCCGAAAGCTGCATAAGTTATGCAGTTACTTATGCACATTTCAACAAGATTCAGATTACAATAAAAATGCTTTACAAGTTTGAAAAATACACGAGAATGAAGAAATGTAACCCTGTGAAGCATGAATCATGAGAAATTATCATAAAAAACACATCAATATATGCAGAATCCATCACAATTGCACCATACAAGCTTGTAGAAGTAAGTTCTGCATAAGAGAAATTTGTGAATTATGCCATTTCAACTCAAACCCTACAAATTAACATTCTTGCACATTAAAGCTCAATAAAAATCTACATAAAGTTTCACTTATCCACGAAGAAAATAGATTCTTCAAGTTATGCTAATAAAATGCAGCATGTGCACATTGAATCACACAGCCCAAATAAGTTCAAAACCACTAAAATGACCCACTTACCATCATATTAACATGATAAGCACAAATACATAAAAGATACACACCCAACCTCAACAAAGAAGTAAATAGCATATGCTACAGACCCTTTTTGCTGAAAAATTTTTCTGCATAAGCCAAGAAAGGGTCCTGCACCGGAAGCAATGAAAATTAACCAATCTTGGGAGAGTTAATGGATAAAATATCAGATTAAGAGTAACTCTCTAGCAGTGCAACAACCTTCATCCATTGAAATAAATCTACAAAAGACAAAATTCAACAATGTCAAAAATTGAATTTGGGGAGATTTAAGACAAAAACAAAAGTAATGCAAATAAAAGTAAATCAACAAAAGCAAAATAAAAGAATTTGGGGTGCCTCCCAAGAGTGCTAATTTATAATCCTTAGCTAAACTTTTTATGCATTTCACTAAAAAGGAGGTGTGGGGTTAAAGAGCATGTAACAGCTTGCTCCCTTTATTGGGTCTCCAGTTATGTAATGCTTCAATCTATGCCCATTAACCTTAAAATTCTTAGATTTTTCACTCCAAATTTCAATTGCTCCATAAGGGAAAACTTTAGAAACTCTATATGGACCAGTCCACCTTGATTTAACTTTTCCTGGGAATAATTTCAATCTTGACTTGAACAACAAAACTAAATCACCTTCTTTAAATTCCTTTTTCCTGAGATGCTTATCATGCCAAACTTTAGTTCTTTCTTTATAAATACGAGCATTTTCATAGGCATCCACTCTCAATTCTTCAAGCTCATTAAGTTGTAATAGCCTCTTCTCACCAGCTTGCTTGAGATGAAAATTCAAGGTTTGAATGGCCCAATATGCTCTATGCTCTAGCTCCACAGGTCAATGATAAGACTTACCATACACCAACCTAAAGGGAGTAGTTCCTATAGGGATTTTGTAAGCAGTCCTATATGCCCATAAAGCATCATCTAGTTTGACAGACCAATCTTTCCAAGAATTGCTCACTATTTTCTCCAAGATATGTTTGAGTTCCCTATTAGAAATTTCAACTTGTCCTGAAGTTTGAGGATGGTATGGGTTAGCTATCTTGTGCATTACACCATACTTCCTCATTAAGCTCTCAAATTGCTTATTACAAAAATGTGAACCCCTATTACTAATTACAGCCCTGGAGCTCCAAATCTACTCAAGATAAATTTCTTCAAGAATTTCACTATCACCTTAGCATCATTAGTTGGAGTTACAACAGCTTCTACCCACTTTGACACATAGTCGATTCCAACTAGAATGTATTTATTACCATATGAAGGAGGAAATGGGCCCATAAAATCTATTCCCCATACATCGAATAATTCCACCTCAAGAATATCATTTAGGGGCATTTCGTCTTTTTTTGATAGATTTCCACTCCTTTGACATTTATCACATTTTAACACAAATTTCCTCACATCCTTGAAAGGGTTTGGCCAAAAGAAACTAGCTTGAAGAATTTTACTAGCTGTTTTAGAGATTCCAAAGTGTCCTCCATAATCAGAAGCATGGCAATGATGTATAACACTCTCTATCTTCTCATCAGAAATACATTTTCTTATTAAACCATCACAACATCTCCTAAAGAGTAAAGGATCATTCCATCTATAAAATTTTTCCTCATGCAAAAACCTTTTCTTTTGTTGCCATGTCATTCCTAGAGGTAAAACTCCACAAGATAGATAATTCACCAAGTCTGCATACCAAGGTAGTTTAGCAACAAGAGAGAAAAGTTGTTCATCCAAGAAAAACTCATTAATAGGGACTGCATCCATTTCTTCATCATCCAATTTCAACCTACTAAGATTATCAGCAACTATATTTTCAACCCCCTCCTTATCTTTAATTTCCAAATCAAACTCTTATAGCATCAAAATCCACCTAATGAGCCTAGGTTTAGCCTCCTTTTTACAGAGTAAATACCTAATAGCAGCATGATCAGAAAATACAACCACCTTTGAGTCAATAATGTAAGGTCTGAACTTTTCCAATGCAAAGACAATTGCTAAGAATTCCTTTTCAGTTGTTGCATAATTTGTTTGAGCCTCATCCAGTGTTCTACTAGCATAATAAATAGCATAAGCCCTTTTGTCTTTTCTTTGACCAAGAACAGCTCCAATTGCATAATTGCTAGCATCATACATAATTTCAAAAGGTAGACTCCAATCAGGCGGTTGCATGATTGGTGCAGTGATAAGAGCTTGCTTCAACCTACAAAAGGCATCCAAACACTTTTGGTCAAATACAAATGGTGTGTCATGACTTAACAAATTAGACAAAGGTTTAGCTATTTTAAAAAAATCCTTGATAAAGCGTCTGTAGAACCCAACATGCCCTAAAAAACTTCGAATTCCTTTGACATTGGTAGGAGGAGCCATCTTCTCTATCACTTCAACCTTAGCTTTATCAACCTTTATTCCTCTATTAGACACCAAATGTCCAAGCACTATCCCTTCCTGAACTATGAAATGACACTTTTCCGAGTTTAACACAAGGTCAGTATCTGCACATCGCTGCAAAACTTTAAAAAGGTTAACCAAGCATATGTCAAATGAAGATCCATAAACAAAAAAGTCATCCATAAAAACCTCCATTATATCTTCAATGAAATCTGAGAAGATTGTCTTCATGCACCTTTGAAAAGTGGCCGGTGCATTACACAACCCAAATGGCATCCTCCTATAAGCAAAGGTTCTATATGGACAAGTAAAAGTGGTTTTCTCTTAATCATTTGGATGGATAGAGATTTGGAAAAATCCCGAATACCCATCTAAATAGCAAAATTAAGAATGTCTAGCCACTCTTTCTAACATTTGATCAATGAAGGGAAGTGGAAAATGATCTTTTCTAGTGGCAATATTCAATTTTCTGTAATCTATGCACATTCGCCAACTAGTCACTATTCTGATGGGAATTAATTCATTATTTTCATTTTTGACCACTATCATTCCACCTTTTTTAGGGACAACATGTACTAGACTCACCCAAGTATTGTCTGAGATAGGATATGTGATCCCTGCATCAAGCAACTTCAAATTTTCATTTTTAACAACTTATTTCATATTTGGGTTCACCCTCCTCTGATGTTCAATAGATGGCTTGTAATTTTCTTCCAAAATAATCCTGTGCATGTAAAAGTGTAGACTTATTCCTTTAATGTCATCTATGGTGTATCCTAAAACTTTCCTAAATTGCCTCAATACTCTTAACAACTTATCAACCTCTAAAGTGCTCAAGTTTGCATTTACAATTACTGGATAAGTGTTATTGGGGCCAAAAAATTCATACCTGAGCTGAGAAGGAAGTTGCTTAAGTTCTACCTTTGGTGTATCTTCTTCCTAGAATGATGGTTGCTTAAATTCGACTTTTTCCTTCTATGTGAGTTGAAAAACTGGAGCAAAAATGAATGGTGGACTACTCTCTAAATGTTGAGCATATGCAGCCACATGAGGGTTGTTATTGTCTATGCTTCCTCCATGAACCAAGCAATTTTCAAGTGGATCTTTCGGATATCTCTTTCGGATATCTCTTTCTGAAGTGTTCTTCAACCAACTCATCAATGATATCAATTCTCAAACAAGTATCAGCTTCAGAATGATGCTTCTTCATGGTGTTATTAATATTGAAAATCAATTGATCTTCACCAACTCTAAGAGTCAATTTTTCTCCCTTAACATCAATCAATGCTCTTGCTGTAGCTAGAAAGGGCCTTCCCAAGATAATTGGGATATTAGAATCCTCTTCCATGTCCAATATGACAAAGTCAACAGGTATATAGAACTTCCCAACTTTCAGAGGCACATTTTCTAAAATCCCTTCAGGATATTTAATTGATCTGTCAACTAACTGAAGATAAATGTGGGTTGGATTAAGATCTCCCATATTGAGCTTCTCATAAATGGAGAGGGGTATAAGGCTAACACTAGCCCCTAGATCACATAAAGTTTTTTATAACACGACTCTCCAATATGACATGGAATTGAAAACCTTCTGGGGTCTTTGAGCTTAGGAGGAAGTTTCTTTTGGAGTATGGCACTACATTCTTCTGTCAAAGCTACAGTTTCATGGTCTTCAAGTCTCCTCTTATTTGAGAGAATTTCTTTTAAGAATTTTGCATAAGAGGGCATTTGTGAAAGAGCATCAATTAAAGACACATTTATGTATAGCTTCTTCAAAACCTCTAAGAACTTCCCAAATTGCTTATCAAGCTTAGCTTTTTGAAATCTTTGTGGAAAGGGAAGTTGTGGTTTGTAAGGCTCTGGAGGTATATACTTCTTTTCCTTCTCTTCAATTTTCTCTTTACCTTTTTCTGCACTTTCTTTCTCACTTTCTTGTTTTTTACTCTCATCAATTTCTTTCTCATTTTCTTTCTTCTCACTTTTTTTCATTTTTCTCATTGTTTTTACTCTTTTTATTGTTTACAACCTTCCCACTTCTTAAAGTAATAGCTTGACACTGCTCTCTTGGGTTTTCTAGTTGACTTGGAAGTTTTCCAAAAGATTTGGTACCTGAGGAAGATGCTTGTTGTGCAATCTGATTTTCAACATTCTGTTATGTGTTTGCATCTGTTCTAGCCTTGCTTTCATCTCTCTCATCTCTTCATCATGCTTAGTTTGGTTAGCAAGAATCTGTTGCAATAAAGCTTCTATGGTGGAACTTTGCTCTTGCTATTTTGGTGGAGGATTCATGTTTCTCTGCTGAAAATTAGGCAATGGTTGCCTATTTTGCTAATATGGAATTCCTTGTTGCTGTTGTGGTTGAAGATTCTGATTTGGGACTTGATTTTGCTGATTTCCCCATGAAAAGTTGGGATGATTCCTCCAAGCTAGATTATAAGTTTGAGAGTAAGGATTCCCCATTTGTTTGTTTCCATAATTACCAATATATGCAGCTTGCTCTCCATAGTCTATTCCACAACTGATAGTTTCTTTTGCATAAACAACTTGTTGTGAACTTCCAGATGATGATGATGAACTAATCAACATACTTAAATCTTCCATCTTCTTAGCCAAAACATTTATAAGTGCATCAAACTTTGCATTAATCATGTTGAATGGATCCAGGTCATACATTCCAGCAGCTTGCCTCTTTTGAGTTGGAGCTGGTCCTCTTAGACTACTCCAAAGATGAGTATTCTTTGCAATCTTCTCCAATAGCTCATAAGCTTCATCTTCATGCTTCATAATAAATTCTCCTCCTGTTTGAGCATCAATAATCCCTCTAATTGCAAGAGTAACATTAGTGTAAAAATTCTAATTTATCATCCATTTTGGAATGGCATGATGTGGATATTGTCTCTCTAATTCCTTCCATCTCATCCATGATTCATAGAGACTTTCATCTTCTCTTGTTCTGAAAACTGTCATTTGATTCCTCAATTCTTGAGTTTTTCCAGGTGGAAAATATTATGCAAGAAATGCATCAGTGAGTTGCTCCCAATTTGTAATGGAGTTGTGAGGTAAAGAATCAAGCCAATCCAATGCTCTATCCTTCAAAGAGAATGGGGATAGCTTCAATCTTGCTGCATCATCGGATACTCCAGGTTGTTTTTGCATATCACAAATCATAGCAAACTTCTTTAGATATGTGTGTGGATTTTTGGAAGGATGTCCACCAAATTGGGAATTTTGAATCATTTGAAGAACTCCAAAATCTATCTTGTAGCTATTTGCATCAATTATTGATCTTGCTATACTCTCTCTCAAGTCATCAAAAACAAGGAAATGCATGATCCATCATACTTCTCCTAGGCACATTAGCATTTACAACCTCTTCACCTTGGGCTGCATTTTCATTGTTTCTATCATTTCCAACATTACCACCAAAAATTCTAATTCTTTCATCAGCCATGTCTGCTTCAATTTCAGTTGCTCTCAAGGCTTCTTTCCTTTTTCTAGTTTCTTTCTTGTTGGCTTTACAAAATTTCTCAATTTCAGGATTAAACAATAAGGATGTGTCACTTGTGCTTCTTGCTCTTCTCATAAAAGATTAAGAGTACCTTAAAAGAACAAACAAACACAAAAAATGAAAAGATAACAAAAGTAAAAAACTATAAACAACTAAAATAATCAAGAATTCAATCTTAAACAAATAACTCCCCAGCAATGGCACTAAAAACTTGATGTGGCCTAACCGCAAGTGCACGGGTCGTACAAGTAATATAGAAAAGAAATCGTTCCCATGAGGAGTTGTGTTAATGATCGAATTTTTCATATAAAAATTGACTAATTTGAACTATTTTTGAAATTAAAGCAATAAATTGATAGATATTGAAGTGTAAAACCTATATGTGCAAAATTAATAATCTATTCAACAATATAATGATTTAACTAAATTTGAGTCAAATTAAAATAAACAAATTGAAATATGGCAAGATTTAAAAGGGTAAACAATTAAATTCAATTAGAAATTAACAATAATAAAAGGGTGATTCTGGAGTTTGGGAGTTCATATTCAAGCTACTTTAGGATTTTTGAATTGATTATCCAATCTTATGGAATTTACAAGTTTTAAGCAGATTAATTCTTAAATCCTTTGAATAATCTTTCGAGTGGGACAAAGAGTGCCTTAATCAATCTAATCCTACTTTCGTGGAGTTAAAATTAATCAAGACCCATTAAGTTCCTTAATTAATCTGTAAATCCTCTTAATCCTTAGTCTATTTCTAGATCTAAGTTAATTAAGTCCAATTTTTTGATTATCTATCACAAGGTTTTCTCCTTTTGGTGCTTCAATCATAGATTAAGAACAATACTTAATGGGATCCTACACTAAGCATGTCATTGAGCACACAAAAAATGAATAAAACTGCATTAAAATCACAAAATATGGATTACCCAATCAAAATTCAAAAAAATATCTCAAATATTACATCCCAACTCCAAAATCTAATGAAAACTACTCACTATCCATAATATTTACAATAAATTCTAAGTAAACATGGAAATAAATATTAAATCTAAGCTAAGAACTAAAAAAACCCAATACAAGAAAGGTAGAAAATGGGGAAGAAAAGAAGAAAACTCCAAATCTGATTTAGAAATGGAGAGGTGACGTTTTTGCTCTGTTTTCTTACTCTTCCCCTGCTGCTGCTCTTTTTGTCTCCTCCTCCCTTTTTTCTAAAATGAGATAAGGACATATTTATATCTTTTTCTGACAAGTAGCCCTAAAATGGTGTGTTTGAGGTGTAGTTTACATGAGGGAATCTTCTGCCAGCTCACTATGAAGACTCTATGAAACTGCATAAGTGGACTGCATAAGTTATATAGGCCCTTATGCAGTTTTCGACAGGTTTTGGGCCCTCTGTGTGAAGCTGCATAAGTCATGCAGTGACTTAATGCAGATTTTGGTAAGAATGAAAAAAATTGCTTCTTCTCCCTGTGCAGAACTGCACAACTTATGCGACAAGTTATGCACAATTTGGCCACTGCATACTTCAACTTTCAAACTTGTTTTTGATATCTTTGGCTGTAGAAATCACTCCTCATTAGCAAAATTTCTTTTTTAGTCCCTCAAAAACACAATTTTTCCTACAAAATAAAGTAAAATTACAAATTAATCCAAAAATTGACAATCATGAAAACTATCTAAATAACTAATAAAATTAGCTAAAAGTGACTAACAAATAAATAAAATGACCATGAAATTAAACCTAAATGACTATGCAAAATGCATGTATCAGTTATATTTTTAAATAATTATAAGTACAATTATACTAGATCATTTAATTAATAAAAAAATATCTTACAGGTTAGTTCCCCTCAATATGCTAGTGATATGGTTAACATTACCGGAATTCGGCAAAAAATTTGCAAGTGAAAAATCCGCCACCTGAATCAATTATTTATATAAATTAACTTATATCCAAATATCAACTCAACTCAACTCAACTAAGCCTTTATCCAAAAGAATTTGGGGTCGGATATATGGATTCGCTTTCTCCACTCTAAACGATTTTGGGTTAAATTCTCAGAAATGTATAATGCTTCTAGGTTATGTTGTACTACTCTCCTCCAAGTCAATTTAGGTCTACCCCATTTTTTCTTTCTATCCTCTAACCTAATGTGCTCTACTTGTCTAACTGGAGTCTCCGTATGTCTACGCTTCACATGACCAAACCACCTCAATCTCCCTTCTCTCAACTTATCTTCAATTGGCACAACTCCTACCTTTTCTCTAATACTCTCATTACGGACTTTATCTAGTCTAGTATGGCCACTCATCCACCTTAACATTCACATCTCTGCAACTCTTATCTTAGACGCATACGACTCTTTTAGTACCCAATACTCACTACCATATAACATAGCTAGTCGTATGGCTGTACGGTAAAATTTTTCTTTCAACTTATTGGGAATCTTACGATCACATAAAACTCCCGTGGCACGTCTCCACTTCAACGATTCGGTTTTAAATATCTAGGCTCAGTCCTTCAAGTAGATGGGGGATGTGAGGAACTTATATCCAAATATCAAATTAATGAAATTACAAAAGGTTTTTCAATATATTATAAAATATTTTGACATTTAAATGTTAAAATTGTATTTCTTACAAAAATATTTCACCTTTGGTTCAAAGTCATCATCAAGAAGAATATTATCTGCTTTGATATCTCGATGTATAATTTTAGTTCTACCTGAATATATATATATATATAAAGAGAAGTAAAAACTTTAATGGAAGATAAATTAATAAAACTAAAACAAAAAATAAAAATAAATCAAGCCTTAATAAAGTTGATGTAGATATAACAACCTTTTTGCAGAGTGTATGGCGATTTTCATTCTTTTCGGCCATTCCAAAATTTTATTTTTTTTCTGTTAGACATAAATAAAACAAACACAATGAATATTAAAATGTATATTTTAAATTAAATTATTAATTATGATTTGATTTTGTAATTCATTAATTTAGGATTTATACTATTTTCTTCTATAAAATGCATTTAAAGAACTGCTCAGATAAATGTGCATGAACGCCTCAGTGTAAACTATTAAAGATAAAAGAAAAGGAGAGAAGAATGACTGAGTGTGTTAGGAAAAAAGAACTCACCATGTAAATGATCTGTCAAGGTATTATTGGGGACAAACTCTAAAACAAGTAATCTATCGGCTCCTTAAGTGCAGTGCCCAATCATCTTAACAATATTTGGGTGATTCACACAGCTAAGGTACTCACCCTCCTCCAATTTATCTTCCAACTTTATTTTTTAAAGTTTCTTGATAGCAACATCTTCACCATCTAAGGTTGCCTTGAAGACTTGACCAAAACCACCCTCACCAAGTAGGCAGTTTTTGGAGAAATAATCAGTTGCCTCTGCTAGTTCTTTAAAGCCATATTCCTTCTTCTTCTGTCTTTCAATATTCTCAGAGGCTGGTGCATGACTTTCATTCTCCTCCTCATCAGAAGATAAGCTAGATTTAATTAGATCTACGACCGGTGACTGGTGAGATAGCTGTGCAGGTGCATCAATTTGATTCTCCTCATCAGAAGATAACCTAGATTCAATCGGATCTATTGACTGGTGTGGTAGTGGTGCATGTGAGTTACATCTATCATCTGACCAAATTACAACAGGCCACAATCGGTTAGGGGAGAAAGAAAACTCAAAAGCCTCTACATTTAAACACCTTCTAATAAGAAATGGAATAATGATTCCTTCGTGGAAGATAAATAAAAGTGTAACTCAAAAGCCTCTACGGCTTTATTACTTTAGACTCATCATAAAGTGTCAGCTAAAACAAATACCTTTAGCGTCAGTGCTGGTCTTGCTCGAGAAGCAACCCATCAAAAGTGGCAGAGTCGCTCGCTGCAGTTTTGCTAACATGACCACTACAACAAAAGTCGGTAATAATATGGTGGCCGGCGGCTGGAGCCTGAAGAGGTTTCTTGTATATCCTATTACATATTCTAGTGGAGTGGGATACAAGGGAGGGAGGGAAGAGGGTGAGTGCGAACTGCAAAGGTATATATATATTTTCCAAAAGGTTGTAAGCAATATAATAATAATTATTATTTTTCTTTTACGGCAAAGCTTACTTTTTCTCTGAATTTTGGTGTATGTCGAAATAACCTCAGATACTTATCCAATTAAGTTTGTTTTTTTTTTTCCTTCAAGAGAATGCAAATGAGAAATTCTTTTTTTTTTTTTTTAAGGGACAACACTTGCTTAGTAATTAATATTTTTTAGGTTGGGGTCCCGGTGAGAGTCTTGGTCAACTCGTGGAAAATTATTCCGGGCTATGAAATGCTAATTTTATTATGACTCTAATCCATTAGAATATTCAAGGATTTCGATACTTATTTTTGTTTTAATGACAATATTTAGTGTTTTCTCTATTCAATAATGCAACTCTTCGGAAAAAAAAATCCCTTTAAACTTTTGATAATTACTCTGATAATCAAATAAGTTTAGTTAACTTAGTTGATCCTTTTAAATTCATATAATTATTTTTAAAGTTAAATAAGTAATTTTTAATTTAATTTATTCTTTTAAATTTTTTATAATTATTTATAAAGTTAAATAAATTTTTATTAATTTAATTAATTCATTTAAACCCCCCATAAATCAAAAATCACTTTTATAAGTCCCCACTTAATGTATTGTGCGTTTTGTTAAATATAAGTCCAACATGTCCAGTGTTATTGAATTATGTAGGACCTAAAACTTTTCTTGTGCATCCAACACGAGCATGCTAAAAAACACTAAATTTAGTACTAGACATGTTAAATGTTAATAACAGTGAATAACACCCATATTTTCGATCATTTATTTCTATTGATAGAATTGAGTTGTAGAAAGAAAGAATGAGAGAGCAGTAAAGAGTTTGGCTCTTAAGCTATATAATAAAAAGAGACATCAACTAAATGTCTATTCATCACATATAAGTCATAAGATAGAGATTAAACTTTTTTGATCTAAAACATTTTGACTCCAAAAGTAGCTATCAGGAGCTTAAATAGATTAATTAAATTGATAAAAATTTATTTGACTCTAAAAGTAATTTTTAAAGGGTTTAAACGAGTCAACTAAATTAACAAATAGTTTATTAAACTTTAATAATAATTGTCACGTACTTAAAAGGTATTTTTGCCAAAAAAAAAAAATTAGGCTCTTCAACTGCAGCTTTTATTAGCTTTTTCTACTCAAGAATCGTGGAGTTACTCATATCTACAGAAAGGTCAATTTTTGTGCAGATTAATTAGCTTTTTCTACTCAAAATTATCTGTTGGTGTTCATGGGTTAGAGAGCCTCCACCCTCTAATTTGGTCATATTTAAAACTGCTAATTACTAAAATCCCTTTAAACTCTTGATAATTGCTCTGATAATCAAATAAGTTTAGTTAATTTAGTTGATTCTTTTAAATTCAAATAATTATTTTTAAAGTTAAATAAGTAATTTTTAATTTAATTTAATCTTTTAAATTTTTTATAATTATTTATAAAGTTAAATAAATTTTTATTAATTTAATTAATCCATTTAAATCCCTATAAATCAAAAATCACTTTTATAAGTCCCCACTTGATGTAACATGTGCAATGTCATTAGGTTATGTAGGGCCTAAAACTTATCTTCTGCATCCAATACGGAGCATGCTAAAAAGCATTAAATTATGTTAAATGTCGATAACAGTGGTAACACGTATATTTTGAATCATTTGTTTCTATTGATGGAATTGAATTGTAGAAAGAAAGAATAAGAGAGTAGTAAAAAGTTTCGCTCTTATGCTATACAATAAAAAGAGACGTCAACTAAATATCTATCCATCACATATAAGTCATACGGCAGAGATTAAACTTTTTGGATCTAAAACATTTTTAACTCCAAAAGTAACTATCAAGAGTTTAAATAGATAAATTAAATTGATAAAAATTTATTTGACATCAACTAAATTAAGAAATAATTTATTAAACTTCAATAATAATGGTCACGTACTTAAAAGGTATTTTTACCAAAAAAAAAAATTAAGGCTCTTCATCTTTTCTACTCAAGAATCGTGGAGGTTACTCGTATCTATAGAAAGGTCAATTTTTGTGCAGATTAATTAGCTTTTTCTACTCAAAATTATCTGTTGGCGTTCATGGGTTAGAGAGCGTCCACCCTCTAATTTGGTTATATTTAAAACTGCTATAGGGAGGAGAAGAGAAAAGCTTTGAGGGGAGCCAAAAAGAAGACAGCAAGGGAGAGTGGCACTAAAGAAGTTCCACAATAAAGAAAATTTGTGGTGATTAATTTTGTTAGACTGTAATTGAAAGGAGTTCACCTTCATCTGATCCCCAGAAAATTTTGTCTGCCGTCTCTAACGTGGTTACCATAAATAGAATAGATGGGTCTCAGTGCCAATTCTTTTCTTTTTTATCCAGATTTTTAATTTGCAAGTACTAGTGATTGAAACGATCATTAACAAAACAAAATCATCGGATTTATCACATTTGTATTTCTGCTGTATCTTCATCAGCATCATCGTTCTTAATTTCTTAATTTCTGATGTAAAGAGGGGTGAGCGTCGGCGGGGCTTTCTCTCTTACCAAAACAAGCCGACTCCACAGCCAAACAATCCAAAACCACAGCCAAGCCACATTGTAAACAGAAAATCAAACCATATAGGCAGAGCTACGAAGAATAGACTCAAAATTCGTTAACACAAAAAAAAATAATAATAAAATAAAAAAACACACGGACACACAAATCGGAGGGTAAGAGAGTTCTAAGCATAACTCAGATCTACAAAATCACAAACCATACCTATAAAAACCAGTTTGAATCAAAGGAGGCTATGAAGGGCAATTTGAACCAAAGGAGGGATGACTATGTCAATGTATGAAAAGGGAATGGAGTAGAGAGTTGCATAAATTAATTGCAGCTGAGGCTTCTCTTAGTCCAGACCTTGTGTATCGTTGTATTGGTTATATTTCTAAATCTATGATTCCCATGGCTAATGTAGTTAACACTCATCCTTAAGGAAAGTGTTGTCACTGCTTAGCCATATACTTTCCGATGCCAAATTTCCTTGTAAGACTTCAACAATCTGCATCAAATATTAATGCTTAAATGTATCAGTATTAATTAATTAATAATAATTAACTTGTAAATAATTTTTTTTACTTCATGAATATGCTTAAACATACCTGACTCATTTTTGGCCGATATTTTGCAGGTTTATATATACAGGCTGCGGCACAATAAATCATTCGAATCATTTCTATTTTGCTATAATTATTCTTTAATTTGACATCAACAATATTACTATAATTGTCTGTGTCCAAAGCTTCTTTGAGTTGAACTGCTACCTGAAATTTGGAAAACAGAAATTTTAGTTGACTATATCATCATAACTCCCCCATTCATTGGATGATAGTTGATTTTTTTTTTATTTTAGTTTAAGATGTTGACTTATTATGTCTTTTAGTAAAGAAATATAAAGATAAAATAAATGGAAATTCAATCTCTACGACTGTATAACTTTCTCAATTATGAAAGTAACTTACTAAGAAAAGTCAGTAAGTTGAGAATGGATTAGCAATTAAATTGGACTTCCTTAATAGAAGTAAATCAAAAAGAAATTATCAAGATCTACAATGCTACCGCATTTGTGACACTAGCTTTTATCGATAAACAAAGGTGAATAAAATATTAAAAAATCAAAGTTCATGACAAGTAACTTTCTAATAAGCATTTATTTGCAGGGAAATTACTTTAATAAAAGAAATTAAAAATAAAAAAGCAAAGCATGTTTAAACCAAATGAAACCTGATTAAGTGAAGGATATAATGATGCATAGATTTGTAAGAATAGAAAATTTTTATCTAGATCCAATTTATAATGGACTCAAGACATAAATATATGAAATTCAAGTATTTAATAGGTGAATCCTATCATACATTTTATATTTTAGGTTTATAATAGACCAAATTTAAATAAAAAAATCCAGTGTTGACTGTTATGGAGTAATACAATATGGAAGAAAAAAAAATTACACACACACACATGTGCGTACCCAAGAAGTCAAGGCTTGAAAATTGCCTTCCCTTGAAATAGGCTTTTTACCAGTGATTAACTCTAAAAGCACCACACCAAAGGAATATACATCAGTCTTATCACTGATCTGTTGGGTTCTGAAATATTCAGGGCAAAGATAACTGCAAATGGAGAAAATGTGCGTGAGAAGAACCTATTCTATAAATTTTCCTAAATAATGAAAATCTAGGTAGATGTAAACATGCTTAGCTAACAAATACAGAACATATATATCTTACCCAAAGGTTCCCTTTACCACAGTGGACATATGGGTAACAGAATTTGAAAATTGCTTGGCAAGTCCAAAATCTGAAATCTGAAAAGAAAGAATTGATATGGGTACATCTATTCTGTTAAATAGCAAAAAAATCAATGACAACCGAAATTAATTTAAACAATTTTATATTTCAAACTGAAATTAATGAAAAAATTCAGTATTATTAATCCAATTAATAAGAATGTAAGTTTCCTCATCTTAATAACTAGGGTTTAATTCTTGATAGCATGTGAAAATTTTACTTATTTTTTTCAATGTGGTATTCCCAACCCCTTAAGTAAAACTACAAAGTTGTCGCTCGACAATATTATAGTATGTTAAATTCGCATCAAAATGACTTAAATTTGAAGAAAATATTGGTTAAAATTTCAATATATAAATGATTACATTGCTTTACGCATCAAAATGACTAGCCAATTTAATATTATGACTCAACCACTTATATATTGCTCTTTTACTTTATATTCTTTTAATACAGGATTCCCAACTCAATGGTCATAATACAACCGTTGTACAAACAGCCCCTCAACTTAGACTCAAAACGTTTGTTTCTCTGATCCCGGCAAATTATATTGAACACATATTCTCTATCTAGAGTCAGGTATAAGTTTGGTGAAGAAAAAGATGTCTGATCCTAAGCTTTCACTTAATGCGGTTTCAATTCGAATTTTGCAGCTAAAAAAAAAAAATTGGGTTTCAAATCGGCCCAGTTCAGTTCATTCAATTATGAAATAGTCTCCAATGATGACTACCTTAATCCCTTTCCTATTTTGTGACTCTAGTTCGAACTTTCAAGGCAAATCATTAAAATTCTCGGAAAAAAATTGTGCAAAATGTAGATAGGAAGATTAGCAAAAATTGTGGGAGCATGCATAAAGCTTTATCTCACATAAATCTTACCTTTGGTTCAAAGTTTTGATCAAGAAGGATATTGCTAGCAGTGATATTCCTGTGTATGATCTTTGGATTACCTAAACATATATATATCATAAAAATAAAGTGTAATTAGATGACCATGCCAATACCTTAAACATGAAAAAAGAATCTGGCTTATTAGCTAAATACTCACAGATTTCATGCAAATATGCCAATCCTTTTGCAGAACCTATGGCAATTTTTATTCTGGCTAGCCAATTGATGACCACTCTGTTGTCCTGTTCTGCAATTATAGAAACTTTGTACATGATTTTCATTTTCCATTTGGATACATAAAAAGGGAAGAAGGTGTGGGATTTTTTTTTTAATTTTTTTTTTATGAACTAGGCATGGAGAATGTTTTGACCTTCCTCCATATGATTATCTATCAATTTATGTCATACATTTTTTGTTGCAGACTAGGCGAAGGTAAGGACTCACCATGTAAATGATCTCGCAAGGAATTGTTGGGAATAAACTCATAAATAAGCAATCTATTGGCTTTCTCACTGCAGTATCCGATCAGATTCACGAGATTTCGGTGATGGATGCAGTTAAGCGTCCCAATCTCTGCCATAAATTCATTTTCCCCTTGTCTAGACATATGTTTAAGCTTCTTAATTGCAACAACCATACCATTTGGAAGCGTTCCCTTAAAAACCTGACCAAAACCACCCTCGCCAAGGAGATTGAAATTGGAAAAGCCACCAGTTGTTTTTGCTAATTCTTGATAAGTAAATACTCTTAATGTAGTAATTTGTATCCTCTCAACGCTAAGTACAGATTCTAGATTAGTAGTAGGCCTTCCTGTAATTGAAGGAGAAGTGATACATAAAATACAATTTACAGAAAATTCAGTAACCAAACATAATTCATGTACAAAGAAAATAAATAAAAATGGCATTGCATAGTTGTGATAAGAAAAAGAATATACCTTGAAGAGTTTCGATGTCTTTCCAATTCATTATCTTCACATGAGGTATAGTTCCTTCAAGAACTCTAATTATCTACACGACATAACAATCTTAAAACATTATATATATATATATATATATATATATACATATACATATCATTTTATACGTTTGAATCCATTAATGAGAATGTTGCAGTTCTTTTTAGTTCCTCTTTTATCCTGCAAATATTTATTTTCACTTTATTTTATTTTTGAAGAAACATGATTTTTTTTTAATTTAATTAGTTTAACATCTTCTCTAACTCAAAAACCTTTTTCATCAATACAACTCTATAGTTTTCTCTCATAATCTCGTTACAGTCCATCATTAAAAAAAAAGAAAAAAAATTAAACAACACTACTCATGCAGCCATATGATTGCTTAATCATAATGTAAATGAAAAAATAAATCTTAATCGACGTCCAAATCAACTTATAAATAAATTAATTGTAAAATCATAGTTTTTTGGTATTTTTTTTAATTTGTAAGATTGATTTTAGAAATGTAAATCGCAAAAACAAAATCACTATGCTCATAAACAAAAAATAAAATAAATACTTGCGGAGATTTAATCTACTTTTAAGATATAGGAACTCAAATTTTTTGGCATAGAACAATATGAAAAAGTAATTTATCGAATATAACTTAACAAAATAAACTAAAATATGAGTTTAGTTTTAACATTAACATTATATATATATATATATATATATATATATATATATATATATATATATATATATATACACTAAATTTTTATCAAAATATGAATTTATAAATTTAAAAATAATTTTAATAATATTAATTAAAAATTCATTATTATTATTATTATTATTATTATTATTATTATTACACTAAGGAATTAATCACAAATAAAATTAGAGCTAAAAGGTAAAATAATGTCGTAAATACATATTCACCTGTTTCATTATTGGTCGAGAGCGAGAAGGTTTATATACTGAAGCTGCAGCGCAACAAATCATTCTTATCATTTCCTCCTCATTGTACTCTTGTAATCTAGAATCAACAAGATCAGTATATTCATTATTTTCCAATGCTTGTCCAATCCGATCCTTAGCCTGAATGTTGATAAAGTGAAGTATTTGTTAATATTTTTTTTTTCAAAATAAAACTTTAATTTTTCACCATAATTACAATTATTTCTTTTCCTGCATATGCTAGTTTAATGGTATAGGCTATGTATGATTTAAGAGATCTAAACCCATAAATTACGTATAATATATAAAAATATAAATAAAGGAAATATATTAAATTAATAATAAAATAATATCAGGGTCGGCACTTGGAATGTTGGATCACTTACAGGAAAATTAATGGAGCTTGTAGATACCTTAGAAAGGAGAACGGTAAATATTGCTTGCATTCAGGAGACTAAATGGGTAGGAGAGAAAAGTGATGAAGTGGGTAATTCAAGATACAAACTGTAGTTTACCGGAAAGGAGAGAAACAAAAACGGAGTGGGCATAATCATAGACAGGATATTGAAAGATGCAGTAATAGCTGTGAAAAGAGTAGGAGATAGAATTATACTAGTAAAGCTAGTACTAGAAGGAGAAACAATAAATATAGTTATTGCTTATGCCCCACAAATAGGACTAGACAGTGAAAGTAACAAAAGTTTTGGCAAGATATGGATGATTTAATGCAAAGTATACCGAATGAAGAGAATGTTTTCATTAGTGGAGATTTGAATGGACATGTAGAAAGTGATAGACAAGGTTATAAGAATGTTCATGGAGGTTTTGGTTTTGGCAGTCAAAATAAGGAAGAAAAAAGCATCCTGGATTTTGCTATGACATATGACCTAATACTAGCAAATACCTACTTTATAAAAAGAGAGTCACATTTAGTGACTTTCAAAAGTGAGCAACATAGAAGCCAAATCGACTTCCTCTTAACCAGGAAGACAAATAGAGCTCTACGCAAGGATTGCAAGGTCATTCCAGGAGAGGCTTTAACAAGTCAACATCGGTTGGTGGTCTTGGATTTTAAGTTTAGGAACAATTCAAGTAAGGTCAGAAGAAATAGTGTAGCTCGAACAAAGTGGTAGGAGTTCAAACGAGTAATGCAAGTGAAGTTCAAAAATGAGTTTCTCGAGTCCGAAGTATGGAAGCTGGGTATGGAGGTCAGTGATATGTGAATACAGATGGCATCAAAAATTAGAGAAGTAGCTAGAAAAGTACTTGAAGAGTCTAAAGAACATGGACCATGAGTTTCTCGAGTCCGAAGTATGGAAGCTGGGTATGGAGGTCAGTGATATGTGAATACAGATGGCATCAAAAATTAGAGAAGTAGCTAGAAAAGTACTTGAAGAGTCTAAAGAACATGGACCATGAGTTTCTCGAGTCCGAAGTATGGAAGCTGGGTATGGAGGTCAGTGATATGTGAATACAGATGGCATCAAAAATTAGAGAAGTAGCTAGAAAAGTACTTGAAGAGTCTAAAGAACATGGACCACCCTCAAAAGAGAGATGGTGGTGAAATGAGGAAGTACAAAAGACAGTGAAGAGAAAAAGGGAATGGTATAAGAAATTACCTAAATGTAATAATAATGAGGCATATGAACAGTACAAGATAGCAAAGAAAGAGGCAAAAAAAGCAGTTAGTCAAGCAAGAGCACAGGCCTTTGAAAAGTTATATGAGAAACTTGAAACTAAAAAATGGGAGAAAGATATTTATAGATTAGCAAGGAGGAGAGAAAGGAAATGTCAAGATCTTAATCAAGTTATATGCATTAAGGATAAAAAAGGAAAAGTGTTGGTGAAAGATGAGAACATTAAATAAAGATGGAGAAATTATTTTAATAATCTCTTTAATAATAGTCAAAATGGTAATAGCGTAAATATAAACTATAGAACAATAGAAAAGAATGTGAATTATACTAGAAGGATTAAATCTTTAGAAGTAAAGGAAGCACTTAAGAGAATGAAAGTGAGTAAAGCCTGTGGACCCGATGAAATACGAATTGAAGTGTGAAAGTGTTTGGGAGATATGGGAGTAGCATGGTTAACTAAATTATTTAATAAGATTCTAAACTCAAAGAAAATTCCTGATAAATGGAGGAGGAGTATTTTAGTACCTATTTTTAAAAATAAGGGAGACATACAGAGTTGCTCAAACTATAGAGGAATTAAACTCATAAGTCATACAATGAAGTTGTGGAAGAGAGTTGTGGAGCATCAACTACGTCATGATACTTCTATCTCTCTCAATCAATTTGGTTTCAACTGTGGAAGCGATCTTTCTCATTAGAAGCTTAATGGAGAATTATAGAGATGTGAAGAAAGATCTACACATGGTTTTTATTGATTTGGAGAAGACTTATGATAGTATTCCAAGAGATGTCTTATGGAATGTGTTAGAACAAAAGAGGATATCTATTAGGTACATACAAGTGTTGAAAGATATGTATGAAGGAGCAACTACTATTGTGCGTATAGTGGGAGGGGACACGAGATTTTCCGATCTCAATTGGATTACACCAAGGATCAGCCATAAGCCCTTATCTTTTTACATTAGTTTTAGATGAATTGACGAAATATATACAAGAGAGTATTCCTTGGTGCATGATGTTTGCGGATGATATTGTTCTGATAGATGAGACACGAGAAGGAGTCAATAGAAAGCTAGAGCTTTGGAGAATTACTCTAGAGTCAAAGAGTTTTAAGTTAAGCAGAACGAACACGGAATACATGCATTGCAAGTTCAGTGAAGGCCAAACGGATGATAGGGAAGTAGTTTGAATGGAGTTGTACTGTCCCAAAGTAATCACTTTAAATATCTAGGCTCAGTCCTTCAAGTAGATGAGGGATGTAACGAGGATTTTAGTCATAGGATTAAAACCGGATGGTTGAAGTGGAGACGTGCCACGGGAGTTCTATGTGATCGTAAGATTCCCAATAAGTTGAAAGGAAAATTTTACCGTACAGCCATACGACCGGCTATGTTATATGGTAGTGAGTGTTGGACACTGAAAGAGTCGTATGCGTCTAAGATAAGAGTTGCAGAGATGATAATGTTAAGGTGGATGAATGGCCATACTAGACTAGATAAAGTCCGTAATGAGAGTATTAGAGAAAAGGTAGGAGTGGTGCCAATTGAAGATAAGTTGAGAAAAGGAAGATTGAGGTGGTTTGGTCATGTGAAGCGTAGACATACGGAGGCTCCAGTTAGACAAGTAGAGCACATTAGGTTAGAGGATAGAAAGAAAAAAAGGGATAGACCTAAATTGACTTGGAGGAGAGTAGTACAACATAACCTAGAAGCATTACATATTTCTGAGGATTTAATCCAAAATCGTTAGAGTGGAGAAAGCGAATCCATATAGACGACCCCAAATTTTTGGGATGAAGGCTTAGTTGAGTTGAGTATAGCATTTTTTTATAAATGATTAAATATTAAAAATTTCTATTTAAATAAAATTATATATATATATATATATATATATATATATATATATATATATATATATATATATATATAAGTTAGTGTCTTACCCAATTAATAATAGTGTCCCCTCGATTATCTAAAGGTTTTCTTCCAGTAATTAATTCTAAAAGTACAACACCAAAAGAATATACATCTGATTTCTCAGACACTCTTTGAATATCACCATATTCTGGATCTGCATAACTGCAATGAAAAGCTGAATTAAGATATTTTTAACTAGAAAATGAAAATCTTCAGTAATATGGGATCTTAAAATTAGTATTTTCTCTGTTATATTTTATTTCGCATTTTAAATAATTATAAAATATTTGATTATTCAAATAATAAGGGAAAAAAAATCTTACACATTTGTTCCCCTCAATATACTGGTGATGTGATTAACATTACGGTATTTGTAGAAAATTATAGCGAAAAATCTGCAACCTGAATCAATGATTTAAGTAAATTAATAGATTTTTTTACCATAAAATTTAATATAAAAATAATCAAACATAACAAAAATTAACTTATATCCTAAAAAAATTTATCTTATCAAATATAACAAAATTAACTTATCAAATTAATGAAATTACAAAATTTTTTTTTTCAATATCTTCTAAAAAATTTAGGCATTTTACTGTAGATTTAAATGCTGAAAATATCTTACCTTTGGTTCAAAGTCATTATCAAGAAGAATATTATCTGCTTTAATATCTCGATGAATAATTTTAGGTCTACCTGAAAATATATAAAAGAAACCTTAATGGAAAATAAATTAAAAACGCTAAAAAAGTAAAAATACATTAAGCCTCACAATAATTAACTATAGCCTAGAAAGAGTAGAATTACTCACAACCTTGATGTAGATATAATAACCCTTTTGCAGAGTGTATGGCGATTCTCATTCTTTTCGGCCATTCCAAAATCCCATTTTCTCCTATTAAAAATATAAAAACCAAACTCAATTAAGATTAAAATGTAGATTTTAAATTAATTTTTTATTATGATTTGATTTTATAGCTAATTAACTTAGGATTTATATATATTATAATCTTCTTGGTTCAGGATTTTTTGTGTGCCTATGTGTAAAGTTAGGGAAATGGTATAAGTTGTACAGAAGTGTAACGAAATGCCTAGATATCATATGTATATGAATACCTCAGTGCAGGCAAAAGGACTCACCATGTAAATGATCTGTCAAGGTATTATTGGGAACAAACTCTAAAACAAGTAATCTGTCGGCCCCCTGAGTGCAGTGCCCAATCATCTTAACAATATTTGGGTGTTTCACACAGCTAAGGTACTCACCCTCCTCCAATTTATCTTCCAACTTTATTTTTTTAAGTTTCTTGATAGCAACCACTTCACCATCTAAGATTGCCTTAAAGACTTGACCAAAACCACCCTCACCCAGTAGGCAGTTGTTGGAGAAATAATCAGTTGCCTCTGCCAGTTCTTTAAAACCATATTCCTTCATCTTATGTATTTCAGCATTCTCATAGGCTGGTGCATGACTTTGATTCTCCTCCTCATCAGAAGATGAGCTAGATTCAATTGGATCTATAACCAAGGACTGTGCAGGTGCATGAATTTGATTCTCCTCATAAGAAGATAAGCTAGATTCAATCGGATCTAGAAACGGTGAGTGGTGAGATAGATGTGCAGGTGCATGACTTCGATTCTCCTTATCAGAAGATGAGCTAGATTCAATCGGATCTATCGACTGGTGAGGTAGCGGTGCATGTAAGTAAGATCTATCATCTGACCAAATTATAACAGGCCACAATTGGTTAGGGAAGAAAGAAAACTCAAAAGTCCAATAATAATAAAAATAAAAATAAAAACCTCAAAAGTACAACTAAAAAAAAAAAAAAAGAAAAACTCTAAAGCCTCTACATTTAATCACTTTTTTGTTATAACCAGAATGGGCAGATGTCATTGATGGAAGCAAATTACATGGTCCTAATACGAGTCCAGCAAACTCTAAAAACCCAATCGTCAAAAAAAAAAAAAAAAAAGAAAAAACCCAACTCTCACTTGGAACCCTAGCCAACTTGGGCAGACAGACCCCAACTAAACCAGGCAAAAACAGAGAAGGATCGCCGCTGCACTAGGATCATCAGACGTCGCAGAACGTCATCCACAACACAAAGAGGAAACTCCACCAAACACAAGGGGGATGGAGGTGTTTAACCGACATGCGGGCTAAACAACCCCATCCCTGATTGAAGTAGAGATCTCCAACACAAATCAACTTAGGCAGCTAGAAAAATCAGTCTCATAAACGAACCCGATGAACTAGGACCATAGATGCCGACGAACCAGGAGAGGCTTGGCAGTGCTCAGGCCTTTCATCTCATATAGCCCTTAGGGTCAAAGATCAGTACTCGAATGGCACTAGATCTATCCTTGAGATGCCAACCCGTCAGCAGGGATAGCCCCTGGAAACCAACCTTAATTTACACCAAAAAGCCCCTCAACCGACTGCATTACTTAGATACCCGGTATGCAGATCAGCAATAGAGACACAACCAAAACCCCATCCAAGATGGTTACCAATAACTCCAAACTGGAGACTAAGGAAACTAGGAAAGCAAGAGGGAAAATTAATAAAACTAAAGGAAAAGCTAACTGAGGTAGGGAGAGGGTCGACGGCCAACGGCCGGACCTCCCCTGGGTTAATCTGCGTTGACGACTTCAGAAAAAGAGAGGAGAGAAAGCAAAAACACCTTCTGATAAGAAATGAAATCATTCCTTTATGGAAGATAAATAGAAGTATAACTCAAAAGCCTCTACGGCTTTATTACCAAAGACTCATCATGAAGTGTCGGCCAAAGCAAATACCTCTAGCGTCAGTACTGGTCTTGCTCAAGAAGCAACCCATCAAAGTCGCAGAGTCCCCGCTACAGTTTTGCTAACATGACCACTACAACAAAAGTCGGTAATAATATGGTGGCCGGTGACTGGAGCCTGCGGAGTGAGATACAAGGGAGGGGGGGTGGGTGCGAACTGCGAAGGTATAGACTTTTTTTTTTTTTTTTTAATAATGTAAGCAACAGAATTATTGTTGTTATTACTTTACTACTGTCAATTTAAAGAGTGAGTGACAGGAAGGTTTTTTTTTTTTTTTTTTAAGGAAAGATTTATTTTAATTAATTTCCACCTATGTGTTTAAGTTTAAATAGTTCTAATTTTATCTAAAAAATTAAAATAATAATTATTTAAATTTTTAATTATAAAAATATTAATTTTTTTTATTAAAAGTAGTATTATTAATATAAAATTATAAAACTAATCAAAAAAACTTTTGTTTTATTTTTTATAAAAATTTAAACTCAAACAAAAATTTATTATAAAAATAATAATTGTTCTAATTTTTAAATAGATTTAAACTAAATTAAGTTTTTTTTTATTTTTCCTTCGAAAGAATGCGAATGTGAAAGTTTTTTTTTTTTAAGGGACAATATTAACTCAGTAATTAATATATTTTAAGTGGGACAACTTTATTAGGACTCTAATCCATTAGAATATTCAAGGATTTCGATAATTATTTGTCTATTCAATAATGCAACTCTTCTATTCAATAATGCAACTCCCCGAAAAATAATTGAGGCTCTCCTGTGGCAGCTGGCTGGCGCAATAAAAAAGGACAAAAAAGTGTCAAGTGGCAGCTGGTGTGCGCAGAAGCTGTCTGGATAGCGTCCGCGACGCGCAGGCCATCTGGGTGTCTGCTACGCGTTAGTCACCTGTCTAGACTTTCTGAAATTATGTTTCGGCGCATTGCCTCTTTGTTTTATTACGTGTGTACACACTATTCACGAATTTAGAAAAAAAATTTTAGAGTTAACACATAAAAAATAAATTATAAAAATAATTTTACAAATATAAAAAATATTATATTAATATTTTATAATTAAATTAATCCTAAAAAATATTAAAATTTATAATATTATTAAATATATCTCTCTTTATATGTGATTGAACAGTCTTTTGACAAATAATTACACGTATAATTATTATAATTTTATTTAGATAAAATATTATTATACTTTTATTTAATTTTAAATTTTATAAAAAAAATTAATAATAAAATAAAATAATATATGTAAGAATTTTTAGTGAAATGAAAGGTGAGTTGACTCCTCATTTGATCATTTTGTTAGATGCATCCACCACTAATTTTTCTAATGTAGTAAAGTATAATTTAATAGTAATAAAATTTATGCAAAAAAATTTTCATAAATTTAAATAAATAATTAATTTAAATATATTTAATAAATACATGAACATGGTAAGATATAGCATTGTAGATATTTTATATATATATTCAATATCAACTCACAAACTTAATAATTCAAAAACTCACTTGTTTAATTAATGAATAAAAATATCTATAAAAAAATTTAATAATGACATAAAAAAAAACTAATAAAGAATATAAAATCAAAAGAATGCCCTTAAGATACAAAGGAATTCAGTTGAGTTTTCCCAAAATTAAGACTTTACCTTTAAAAAGAAATGCAATTTAGCACAAATAAAGCACATAAGGCCTATAACATATAAAATCCAACATTCTTCCAATAGTCTATCTGGTACTCCTTATTTACTTCAAATGAACCATTTTTTGCAAATTACACCTTAAAATAATAAATATCAGCATATTTAACATTAAATTTTGAAGATTAAAATTATTTTTTTAAATAAAAATATTATTTTAAATATTATTAAAAAAATAATTTATATTTATAATTAAAATTAATTAAATTTAATTTTTAATTATTTTTTATATTTTTTAATTAATATATTTAAAAAAATAATTTTCACAATTACAATTTTAACAGTAATGCGAAACTCAATTTGAAGTTAAACTATTTCAATTAAATATTGATTTAAAAATTAAATAAATAATTTTTTTTTTTAAGCAAAGTTTGTTTATATAGTGACCCAATAAATAAAACGAATCAAACTCGCAATAACTCAATTTAAACACATTTGAAAAAAAAAATTTGAAATTCAAGATAACCCACAATTTAGAATAACTCATATTATCATAACCCATCCACCCCTACCCATTTTCTACATCTGCTCAAACACTCAATTTCTTTATTTATCAAAGAAAGTAACGAACAAAGCAACCATATTCACAGTTCAAGTCTTAATTAAAATAACAACAAAAGCTTTTATAGGATTTACTTAAAAAAGGTAGCCTCAAAAATGGATTGTGAAAAGACTTGACCCCTAAAGAGCTGATCCAACAAGTAAGGTCGTTTCGGCAGTTGAGGAGTTTCCAAAGCTGTTGAACAAAAACGAACTATCACTCAATTTCTTTAACCCGAAGTTGGCATTGTATCGGGTAGAGTAGTTGAGTTAGAATCTGGGTAATACGGAGCTCCATCGTATATTAATTTAACGTCCTCGCTCACCCACATACGCTCCACTGCCATATTTCCTTGTAGGACTTCAACTATCAGTAACAAAATGTTTACATTTTAACACCCATTTTATTATACTTGAAAACAAAAAACCATTAATCTAGTTAGACGCCCTAATGATATCTTTTTCTTGAATGATTTGCCCCAAAATCATATTATAGAGGAAATGAATGAGATCTGTAAAAGAAAGAAGTCAAAAATAGAGCATAGTATATATCTAGCTCCTGTGGACATACCCGGCTCATTTTTTTGCGTTATTTTTCAGGTTTATAGACACAAGCTATGGCACAATAAATCATGCTGAGTAATTTCATTTTTGTCATAGTCTTGCAATTTGGAATCAACAAGAGGCATATAATTGTCTATGTTCAAAACTTATTTGAGTATATTGAAAGATTCAGATTAATATAGTGATTGAGAAATTGAATTGCACGCATAGAGGTTACATAGAAATTTTATTAGGCTAAAAAAATGATTTCTATTTTATTTTCCAAATGTTGACAATAAATTTTTTCTTTTTCTAAACAAATTCATATTTTTATTTATCAATTCACTAAAAACTGAAGTGAAAAATGGCTGGCCAATTTAGACGGTTATATGAGTTTTATGAAGGAGCAGTAGCCTGAGCTTGAGGGGTTTGCTGAGGCCGGACACTTAAACAGGCAATGAAAATGAATTTAGCTGATCTATATGGTCTAGATCAATTATAACACATATTAAAAAAAAAAAAAAAACAGATAAAATTCCATGGAGGTCTATATCGATTCATTTTCTAATATACCTTTAGTAGGGCGGCGATCATCTTTCGCCTTCCCATTGAACAAGCCACACAGCCCCATAGCCGCCGGCGAGGTTAATTTCTTGGTGATGTGCTGTTACACCTCGCAGTTAGACAGAGAGAGAAAGTCAAGGCGTTCAGCAACCTTAGTAGATGGTGTGGGATGGAAGAAGGGACAAAGGCGTTACAGATGGTATTTTTGACCCTGTAATGCTCATTAGCAAATTAAAAAAAAAAAAAAAAAAGGCATTACCGGTCAGATTTATATTTGTTTTTGTATATATCTTTTTTTAAGAGAAAGTACACAGCAATCGATAAGAAGATGCTGATTAGAGTAGCACGGCCGGGCCGGAAATTTTTTGCATAGCTATCAATAAGGGGCTGGCTGTATATACCCAATTGGCTGAGTATATAGGTCTAACTATAGACAATAATTACTCTAATTAGGTCTAATAAATATATTTTATTAAAATTCTTCTATTAATAAAATTTATAAATAAATGAATCTTAAATGCTCGATGATCGAAAAATTGTGTTAATCAGAACTGTGAATCCAGCTCACATTAGATCATTATACAAAAAAAGTGAGGGACAGCTTTTCTTTGTCTTTTTATTTTATTTTATTTTATTATTTTTAAAGAATTATTAAGACACGAAACTCAAATGAAGTACACCAATCAAAACCCAAAAAAAAGTCAATCAAAAACAAAGTCAACGAAAATATTATTATCAGAAAAAAGTTTAATTTGATTAATATTCAATTACATAAAAATAAAAAATTTTAATTAATTTAATTTTATAATTGATGTATTGAATAAATTTACATAAATTTCAAATATATAAAGCATGCTTCAATAGAGGGATTAAAAAGGAATTTGATATTTTATAATTTATTTCTCAAACTGTATAAAAAGTTTTAATTTTATCATTCCCTCTAAATTCTTTATCTCATCTATTTCTCTTAAAAATCTAATTATATATTTTAATATTTGTTTTAAATTCAAAATGCAAAGGTATGTCTAATTCATCTAAACTTGTAAAATTAAACTTTTAAATATAGTGCTCCATTCATTTTTATTATAACTCGACTTAAAATTTTTGTATGATTTAGGAAATAATTCTTTTTAATTTGAGTAAAAAAAATATTCATCAATTAAATGAAAATTTATTTATTATGTAGTTTAAAACTTTTTATTTAGTATTTTTCTTAATTAAAAGAGATCGTTAATATAATTAGCATTAAATGGATTAAACCTATAAATAATAACATTGCAGGGGAGATTACTCAACTTTAACCTACATTTAAAAAAAAAGACATAAAGTACAAGATGAAGAATGGTTGTGCATGGCAGTCTATGAATGGAGAAAGGGTTGTTGTCCGTAGAGAAAGAAAACCTATTAGTTATGCCTATGGGAAATTAAAAAGGATAAATCATCTCTTGGTAATAATGGGATTAATGGGCAGCCGAGATGAATGATAACATGTTAACGAATAACATGTTCTGTAGTCGTAAATAAATTTGGCAAATCATAGGGTACATCCGGTATATTAAAAAGTAGTATACTCGTTACTTATAAAGAAATAATTGCTCGTTAAATTTAGAAGTGCAAGACCCATTATTTTATGAATAAGAATACACATACATTAAGAATATTCATAAATTTACTAATAAATGTAGTCATATGAATTTCTTAATTGATTAAGTAGAAAACATGTAATATTTTGCTATATATAATTTATATGCTGCAGAAAACAGAGTGAACGAACAGAACTTTAAAAAACAGAATATGAAAAAAAAAAATTGTAAGAAATCAATTTAAGTTTTTGCAATAGTCTCTCACAAATTTATTGGTTTCTCTTTTTCAAAGCCTAACAAATTCCAACAATGGAAACCTCTTAAAACAAAATCAAATGTAGATGAATTTTTGCAAAGTTCTCAGCATGCAGGGGAGAACTAGACATATGCTAAATTCATAATGCTAAAACTCCCAGATGCCATTCGCTTGTTCATCCACTTAATAACTATATTGAAAACAATCTTAAGTCAAAAAGATTAAGGGACATGATAAGTTGTTTGGCAAGAAAAGATGTTCGGTTCGTGAACTTAAGACCGCTCATCTAGTAGACGGAGTTCCTAAAAAGTTGATGCAGAAACTGTTAATTTAAAATTTCACACTTTATCTTCAAAAACCTCCTCCTAAACATTGTGTTAACAAAAATAAGAAATGAAAATTTAAATTGTGCAGGAAATTGTTATCATTACCAGCCTCATCCTTTGGAGGATTATATCCTTCAAGAGTTCGAACTATCTGCATGGCATATACTTACACATCAACTGTGGTGTCTCTCAATTTTTGAATGCCTTTGGCATAAAAATAATATAGTTTCATTTGAATAGGCATAGGTGTGTATTTTAAATTATTGAGAATTTAGATTTATAAATTATTGATTTTCAACACAATATTAAATTTAAATATTTTATCATTTGAAATATACATAGAACCAAATGAAATTATAGAAAAAAAAAGTTTATAAAATGTGCTAATTTCATTTGCGGGTGATACTCAAAAGGATTATAAACACAATTACAGCACAAGAAATCATCCATTCCATTCCATTTCACTTTTATCATAGCTTTGCAAATTTGAATCAACAAAGTCTGTATATTGTCCATTCAAAGCTTGTGTAATTCGAGTTTTGCCTAAATATTGATAAAAAAAAATTCCATCAAAACTAAGGTACAATTTTCTACCATATTTGCAAATGCATGCTAATCTTAAGAATTTTGTTTAGCACGTAGGATTTTTTTTTTTTTTTTGACAATGACTAAAATGTGCAACTTTCAATATTTATGCATAAGTGTGTTAGTATTATTATAATTTTTTATTATTCTGTATGATAAATAAAAAATTCAATTATAAATAAATATCATTTAAAAAGTTGGAACGATCAAAATATATAAATAATTTGTAATTTTAACATTTTAATATCTAATTTTTTCTATTTTCCATTTAAATAACTACATAAAACTCATACAATTATGATTTTCATTCTATTTTAACTTTAAACCCAAAAAATAAAATACATGACTATTAGTGACAGATTGCAGTAGTCGCTAACAACTCGTCGTGAAAACTCTTTAGTGACGAATGCATTATAAGCCCGTCGCTAATCTATGTTATTAGCTATGAAACTATTTGTTCGTCGCAAAAGCTTTTGGTTTCTTACTGTAATTATTACATGCTGTTATTACATTTTTAGTAAAAAACAGAAGTTTGAATTTAACCCCTCAATAAAATGATTCTAAATTCGTTTCTAAAGAAAATATATATTACCTTATAAATCAAATTTAATATGGAATGAGGTAAAAAAAAAAAAAAAACACATGTATCGATGAAACTTCAAAGAACTTTAAAATTTAATATGCTTTGGCTCTGCCTCTAAATACAAGACCAAAATCTAAAAATATAAAAGCTTATTTGCCAAATAAATCCAAATATTTACGTTAGTTGCTGATTATATCTAAATGAGAGAGAGAGAGAGATATGAATCAAATAAAAAAAGTTAGAAAGAATATAAAAAATATTCAATTATGGTTTGGCTTGTGCACAAGAATATAAATTTAATATTACTTTAATATTATATAGAGGATAGACTGTTATCATATATGTCAATGTCTTGATATTTTCTAGTGATAAGTTCTAGAAGCACCACGCTAAAAGAATAAATATCTGACTTGTTAGATACCCTTCTGGAATGCTCTGAATCTATAGAACTACAAGTAAAAGATTTGGGTTGAGAAATGTTTCAAGAAAATGAAAACCCTTGCTTAGAGAAGCTTGAATTAATGAGTTTTTCTTGGTTATAATTGTATTTTATTTTATTTTTTTTATACTACCAGAAAAATAAAAATTAAAGATGAAAAGAAAATGTCCTATAATGCCACATATAGATCATAATGACAACTAATTTCTTCTCTAATATGGACGGAAAAATATAATCATTTTATCTCTAATTTCTAATTTTCTTATAGTGTTATTTGTTGCACTCATTTCATATAGGCATTTTAGGGTAGTTTTGCATCCATTTTGCCCTTATATTTTAATATATTTTATATTTTTAGCTTTATTTTAGCTTATTTATTAACTTTAGTTACTTTATATTTGATTTTTGTAATTTTATTATTTTTAATAGGTTTTTGTGGCAAATTGAGGGTCAATGAGTGCATTAGAAAGTGATTTGAAGAAATTTGGAGCTCCTTGAGCATGGAGGAAAATTAAAAAAATCAAGCATTGAAAGATCAAGTTAGCAGAAATTTGCTTGAGACTTTACTTATGATGTTGCTTAGAGTATATCATATTGCTTAACCTTAAGCCTAGTCAAGCCGCAAGTCAAGCATAACTTAAATCCTACACATTCAAGCTTTCATCCCAAAACCTGCTGAGAATTGCTTAAGATCCTGCTTAGGATAAGCAGCAGTGCTTAAGGTGCATCACAGGTCAAGCTAGAAGTCAAGCATGAGCAGAAAAATCCATTTTATTTCAAGCCTGCCAAGATTTGCTGAGGGTCTGCTTAACCTTAAGCAGATAGTGCAACAAGAGGCTGAAATTTGCTGAAGAAGCTACTTAGGGTTAAGCAGTACCTTAAGCAGACTGCCCAGAACGTGAATAATGCTGCAGACTTGGATAATTTTACACCTCATTTCCCACTCCTTGGCTCTTATCTATTTTTAGGGCAACCTTTGAGACCATATAAAAGTATCATTTTCTAGCTTTTGCCACAAGAGGAAACGGGAAAAAACAAAGAAAAGAAAAAATTATAAATAGAGAGAGGAGGAGGATGCCATTTTTCTGAGGGAGGAGCTACTACAACCATCTTTGGGAGCTCCAGAAATCAGAGTTTTAGATTCTTCTACCTGGGTTTTTCTATTTTTAGTCCTCTTATCATGTTTTTCTTTACTTTTCCATCAAATCTTTCTTGTAAATACCAACATGAGTGAGTAAACTCTTTGGATTTCAGAGTTGAAAAATATGTTTTAGATTAATTTATGGATTTGGACTGAGTATTTCCATATTCTATAAAAATATAAGTTTTGATTCCTTCCTTGTGTGCTTGTTTTACTTGCCTAATGTTGGTACCCATTGGGTATTGTGTTAATCTTTGATTGAAGGACCGAAAGGTGAAAGTCATTGATAGATAATCAAGGATTAGAACTTAAAATTACTTAAATTTAGAAATAAACTAGGGTTTTAAGAGGAATTAATGATTAATTACAAAACTTAATGGGTTTTAAATTAATCAAATATCGCACGAAAGTAGGTTTGATTATTTTAGAACACACTTTAGTTTGCTTGAAAAAGTTATCAAAGGAATTTAGAATCAATCACCTTCAAACTCTATTTTTTCTTAAAATTTGAATACCCAAGACAAATCCCAATTAATTTATGCATAAACTTCCAACTCTGGAATCACTTTAAATATAATTAGACTTTGATTTAAATTACCCATTATTAATTTAGTTCAATTGCATCTAGATTTAGAATTTATTTGCTTGCTCTTTACCAATTCCAATTAGATTAATCAATTTATTTTGCTCATTTACATTTACCATTTATTTATTAATTATTAGCCCAAATAATCGTTTCATTCATCGTTTGGTACTCAAACGACAAATCCTCGTGGGAATGATACTTGATTCATCACTCTATTATTTGAGACGATCCATATACTTGTGGATACGCCCATTAAGTTTTTAGCGCCGTTGCCGGGGATTTGATTTTGTTTGATATTGAACGATTGTTTGTTTGGTTAATTTGGGCATTTTATTTTATTTTCTTTTACCATTTTACTTTGAGAATTTATTTATATTGTTTTTCAGGTACTTTATTTTTTGAGAAGGACAAAAAGTGAAGAAATCAATTTATTCTTTGATCCAGAAATAGAAAAGACAGCAAGAGCTTTAAGAGCAGAATCTAAGAGGATAAAAGTTGAATATAAAGCTCAACAACAACAAGAAAGAGCACAAGAACAAGAGCAATTACAAGAAGAAATGGCCAACAACAATAACAACCGCTCCGTGAAGGATCACGCATATCCTAACATTGGGAATTTCATGCCAAGTATCACAAGACTAAGAGTAAAAGCTAGTAATTTTGAACTAAAGCCTGCACTCTGTCAGATGGTACAACAATCACAATTTGGGGGAAGTCCAAGTGAAAGTCCATATGTGCATCTAGCACTCTTTCTTGAGATCAGTGATATGTTGAAGATAAATGGAGTTTCTGATGATGCAATTCGACTCAGATTATTTCCTTTTTGTTTGAAGGACTGAGCTAGAGAGTGGTTACATTCTTTGCCACCGGGTTCTATTGTAACAACCCTAATTATATAGCCTGGTATATTTCACTATTCCGGTGACCGGTGTCGGTCCTGATAATTAATGAGATTAGACCACACTTAAGACAACTAGATAAGTCTTGAATACAAATAATTAGTAATTGTCAATTAGTTAAATATAAATAAGAAAAACAGAACATAAGAAGTTAAATGAGCCGAGAGTCACAGCGATGGGTGACCTTCTCGGGAAGAATTGCGAGGTCGATTTAAACTCAAATTTCGAACCATAAAATGTGACGCCGCGGTCCTTAGGACTATTGCGAACATAGTGGAAAAGAGAAAATCACGAAAAAGAAATGTTAAGCCAGTCAAATAATTAGGTCAGGGGTCCGGAAGAAATATTGAATTATTTGTAAACCGGGTCGAACCGACGAGGGGCAATTTGGTCAATTGACCCCGAGACTTGACTCCTGACTCAACTGTCAACTAAAATCAGAGAAAAAAAATTTCGGAATCAAGAATTAAATTAAAGAACTAAAGAAAAATAAATAAAAAAAAAGAGAAAAGAAAAGAAACATATTATTACATAATGGATGACATCAATTATGACGTCAAAATCCAATTAATTTTTCCAACATTTTTTGACCAAGTCACTAACACATAATAAGACATAAAATCATAAAAAAAAATTGAAAAAAAATCATTTACCCTTTTCCTCACCTAAATCGGTAGCCCTTCTTCCCATAACTCACCATTGATAAACCTCCATTCTTGAATTACTTGATTTTGTTCCATAAGTGGCAACCCTAAACCCTCAAAAACTCCTAATTCACCATTAACAAGAAGGTTTAAGAAAGAAATAAAGGGACACAAGGGAAGAAATTAGAGAATTCAAATTCAAGTAGAGGTAAATAATCTAATTTGAAAATTTTAGTTTATTAATTGTGTTTGTAGCTTAAAGTAACTTACAAATTAAAGAAATGAAATAAAAACAATTGTGAGGGACCAAATCTTAATTTTGGCCAGCTAGTGTTTTGATGTGTATATGCATGAATTTGATTGAATTCAAAGTGTAGGTAAGTTGGTATGAGTATGAAAGTGATGTTGTTATGCATTGTAGTAGTTGAATTCAAAATTATTATTATTTTTATAATAATTTTTTTTTTGAGTTTAAATTTTTATAAAAAATAAAATAAAATTTTTTTGATTAGTTTTATAATTTTATATTAATAATACTACTTTTAATAAAAAAATATTAATATTTTTATTATTTTAATTTTTTAGCTAAAATTAGAACTATTTAAACTTAAACACATAAGTGGAAATTAATTAAAATAAATCTTTCCTTTTAAAAAAAAAAAAAAAAACCTTCCTGTCATTCACCCTTTAAATTGGCAGCAGTAAAGCAATAACAACAATAATTCTGTTGCTTACAATATTATAAAAAAAAAAAAAAAAAAAGTCTAAACCTTCGCAGTTCGCACCCACCCACCCGCCTCCCTTGTATCTCACTCCGCAGGCTCCAGTCGCCGGCCTCCATATTATTACTGACTTTTGTTGTAGTGGTCATGTTAGCAAAACTGTAGCGGGCGACTCTGCGACTTTGATGGGTTGCTTCTTGAGCAAGACCAGTACTGAAGCTAGAGGTATTTGCTTTGGCCGACACTTTATGATGAGTCTTTGGTAATAAAGCCGTAGAGGCTTTTGAGTTATACTTCTATTTATCTTCCATAAAGGAATCATTTCATTTCTTATCAGAAGGTGTTTTTGCTTTCTCTCCTCTCTTTTTCTGAAGTCGTCAACGCAGATTAACCCAGGGGAGGTCCGGCCGTTGGCCGTCGACCCTCTCCCTACCTCAGTTAGCTTTTCCTTTAGTTTTACTAATTTTCCCTCTTGCTTTCCTAGTTTCCTTAGTCTCCAGTTTGGAGTTATTGGTAACCATCTTGGATGGGGTTTTGGTTGTGTCTCTATTGCTGATCTGCATACTGGGTATCTGAGTAATGCAGTCGGTTGAGGGGCTTTTGGTGTAAATTAAGGTTGGTTTCCAGGGGCTATCCCTGCTGACGGGTTGGCATCTCAAGGATAGATCTAGTGCCATTCGAGTGCTGATCTTTGACCCTAAGGGCTATATGAGATTGAAAGGCCTGAGCACTGCCAAGCCTCTCCTGGTTCGTCGGCATCCATGGTCCTAGTTCATCGGGTTCGTTTATGAGACTGATTTTTCTAGCTGCCTAAGTTGATTTGTGTTGGAGATCTCTGCTTCAATCGGGCATGGGGGTGTTTAGCCCGCTTGTCCGTTAAACACCCCCATCCCCGTTGTGTTTGGTGGAGTTTCCTCTTTGTGTTGTGGCTGACGTTCTGCGACGTCTTATGATCCTAGTGCAGCGGCGATCCTTCTTTGTTTTTGCCGGGTTTAGTTGGGGTCTGTCTGCCCAAGTTGGCTAGGGTTCCAAGTGAGAGCTGGGTGTTTTTTTTTTTTTTTTTTTAACGATTGGGTTTTAGAGTTTGCTGGACTCGTATTAAGACCATGTAATTTGCTTCCATCAATGACATCTGCCCATTCTGGTTATAAAAAAAAAGTGTTTAAATGTAGAGGCTTTAGAGTTTTTTTTTTTTTTTTTAGTTGTACTTTTGAGGTTTTTTTTTTTTTTTTAATTGGACTTTTGAGTTTTCTTTCTTCCCTAACCAATTGTGGCCTGTTATAATTTGGTCAGATGATACATCTTACTTACATGCACCGCTACCTCAACAGTCGATAGATCCGATTGAATCTAGCTCATCTTCTGATAAGAAGAATCGAAGTCATGCACCTGCACATCTACCTCACTACTCACCGTTTCTAGATCCGATTGAATCTAGCTTATCTTCTGATGAGGACGATCAAATTCATGCACCTGCACAATCCTTGGTTATAGATCCAATTGAATCTAGCTCATCTTCTGATGAGGAGGAGAATCAAAGTCATGCACCAGCCTCTGAGAATGCTGAAATACATAAGATGAAGGAATATGGTTTTAAAGAACTGGCAGAGGCAACTGATTATTTCTCCAACAACTGCCTACTTGGTGAGGGTGGTTTTGGTCAAGTCTTTAAGGCAATCTTAGATGGTGAAGTGGTTGCTATCAAGAAACTTAAAAAAATAAAGTTGGAAGATAAATTGGAGGAGGGTGAGTACCTTAGCTGTGTGAATCACCCAAATATTGTTAAGATGATTGGGCACTGCACTCAGGGAGCCGATAGATTACTTGTTTTAGAGTTTGTTCCCAATAATACCTTGACAGATCATTTACATGGTGAGTCTTTTTGCCTGCACTGAGGTATTCATATACATATGATATCTAGGCATTTCGTTACATTTCTGTACAACTTATACCATTTCCCTAACTTTACACATAGGCACACAAAAAATCCTGAACCAAGAAGATTATAATATATATAAATCCTAAGTTAATTAGCTATAAAATCAAATCATAATAAAAAATTAATTTAAAATGTACATTTTAATCTTAATTGAGTTTGGTTTTTATATTTTTAACAGAAAAAGATGAGATTTTGGAATGGCCGAAAAGAATGAGAATCGCCTTACACTCTGCAAAAGGGTTATTATATCTACATCAAGGTTGTGAGTAATTCTACTCTTTCTAGGCTATAGTTAACTTAATGTATTTTTACTTTTTTAGCGTTATTAATTTATTCTCCATTAAGGTTTCTTTTATATATTTTCAGGTAGACCTAAAATTAATCATCGAGATATTAAAGCAGGTAATATTCTTCTTGATAATGACTTTGAACCAAAGGTAAGATATTTTCAGCATTTAAATCCACAGTAAAATGCCTAAATTTTTTAGAAGATATTGAAAAAAAAAAATTTTGTAATTTCATTAATTTGATAAGTTAATTTTGTTATATTTGATAAGATAAATTTTTTTAGGATATAAGTTAATTTTTGTTATGTTTGATTTTTTTTTATATATATTAAATTTTATGGTAAAAAAATCTATTAATTTACATAAATCATTGATTCAGGTTGCAGATTTTTCGCTTGCGAATTTTCTGCCAAATACTGGTAATGTTAATCACATCACCAGTATATTGAGGGGAACAAATGTGTAAGTTTTTTTTCCCTTATTATTTGAATAATCAAATATTTTATAATTATTTAAAATGCGAAATAAAATATAACAGAGAAAATACTAATTTTAAGATCCCATATTAGTGAAGATTTTCATTTTCTAGTAAAAAATTATCTTAATTCAGCTTTTCATTGCAGTTATGCAGATCCAGAATATGGTGATATTCAAATAGTGTCGGAGAAATCATATGTATATTCTTTTGGTGTTATACTTTTAGAATTAATTACCGGAAGAAAACCTTTAAATAATCGAGGGGACACTATTATTAATTGGGTAAGACACTAACTTATATATATATATATATATATATATATATATATATATATATATATATATATATATATATATATATATAAAATTTTATTTAAATAGAAATTTTTAATATTTAATCATTTATAAAAAAATAATAAAGAAAAATGCTCTATTTCAATAAAAAATATTTAACTTAATTAATTAAAATAAATTAAAATATATATTAAATTTTAATTTATTATTTTATTATTAATTTAACATATTTCCTTTATTTATATTTTTATATATTATACGTAATTTATGGGTTTAGATCTCTTAAATCATACATAGCCTATACCATTAAACTAGCATATGCAGGAAAAGAAATAATTGTAATTATGGTGAAAAATTAAAGTTTTATTTTGACAAAAAAAAATATTGACAAATACTTTCACTTTATCAATATTCAGGCAAAGGATCGGATTGGACAAGCATTGGAAAATAATGAATATATTGATCTTGTTGATTCTAGATTACAAGAGTACAATGTTGAGGAAATGATAAGAATGATTTGTTGTGCTGCAGTTTCAGTATATAAACCTTCTCGCTCTCGACCAATAATGAAACAGGTGAATATGTATTTACGACATTATTTTACCTTTTAGCTCTAATTTTATTTGTGATTAATGCTTTAGTGTTATAATAATAATAATAATAATAATAATAATAATAATAATAATAATGAATGAATTTTTAATTAATATTATTAATATAAATTCATATTTTAATAAAAATTTAGTTTATATATATATATATAATGTTAAAACTAAGCTCATATTTTAGTTAATTTTATTAAGTTATATTCGATAAATTACTTTTTCATATTGTTCTATGCCAAAAAATTTGACTCCCTATATCTTAAAAGTAGATTATATCTCCGCAAGTATTTATTTTATTTTTTGTTTATGAGCATAGTGATTTCGTTTTTGCAATTTACATTTCTAAAATCAATCTTACAAATTAAAAAAAAAAATACCAAAAAACTATGATTTTACAATTAATTTATTTATAAGTTGATTTGGACATCGATTAAGATTTATTTTTTCATTCACGTTATGATTAAGCAATCATATGGCTGTATGAGTAGTGTTGTTTAATTTTTTTCTTTTCTTTAATGATGGACTGTAACGAGATTATGAGAGAAAACTATAGAGTTGTATTGATGAAAAAGGTTTTTGAGTTAGAGAAGATGTTAAACTAATTAAATTAAAAAAAATCATGTTTCATCAAAAATAAAATAAAGTGAAAATAAATATTTGCAGGATAAAAGAGGAACTAAAAAGAAGTGCAACATTCTCATTAATGGACTCAAACGTACAAAATGATATGTGTGTGTATATATATATATATATATATATATATATATAATGTTTTAAGATTGTTATGTCATGTAGATAATTAGAGTTCTTGAAGGAACTATACCTCATGTGAAGATAATGAATTGGAAAGACATCGAAACTCTTCAAGGTATTTTCTTTTTCTTATCACAACTATGCAATGCCATTTTTATTTATTTTCTTTGTACATGAATTATGTTTGGTTACTGAATTTTCTGCAAATTTTATTTTATTTATCACTTCTCCTTCAAATACAGCGAGGCCTACTACTAATCTAGAATCTGTACTTAGCGTTGAGAGGATACAAATTACTACATTAAGAGTATTTACTTATCAAGAATTAGCAAAAACTACTGGTGGCTTTTCCAATTTCAATCTCCTTGGCGAGGGTGGTTTTGGTCAGGTTTTTAAGGGAATGCTTCCAAATGGTATGGTTGTTGCAATTAAGAAGCTTAAACATATGTCCGGACAAGGGGAAAATGAATTTATGGCAGAGATTGGGACGCTTAACCGCATCCATCACCGACATCTCGTGAATCTGATCGGATACTGCAGTGAGAAAGCCAATAGATTGCTTATTGATGAGTTTATTCCCAACAATTCCTTGCGATATCATTTGCATGGTGAGTCCTTACCTTCGCCTAATCTGCAACAAAAAATGTATGACATAAATTGATAGATAATCATATGGAGGAAGGTCAAAACATTCTCCATGCCTAGTTCATAAAAAAAAAATTAAAAAAAAAATCCCACACCCTCTTCCCTTTTTATGTATCCAAATGGAAAATGAAAATCATGTACAAAGTTTCTATAATTGCAGAACAGGACAACAGAGTGGTTATCAATTGGCCAACCAGAATGAAAATTGCTATAGGTTCTGCAAAAGGATTGGCATATTTGCATGAAATCTGTGAGTATTTAGCTAATAAGCCAGATTCTTTTTTCATGTTTAAGGTATTGGCATGGTCATCTAATTACACTTTATTTTTATGATATATATGTTTAGGTAATCCAAAGATCATACACAGGAATATCACTGCAGGAAATATCCTTCTTGATCAAAACTTTGAACCAAAGGTAAGATTTATGTGAGATAAAGCTTTATGCATGCTCCCACAATTTTTGCTAATTTCCCTATCTACATTTTGCACAATTTTTTTCCAAGAATTTAAATGATTTTCCTTGAAAGTTCGAACTAGAGTCACGAAATAGGAAAGGGATTAAGGTAGTCATCATTGGAGACTGTTTCATAATTGAATGAACTGAACTGGGCTGATTTGAAACCCAATTTTTTTTTTTTTTTAGCTGCAAAATTCGAATTGAAACCGCATTAAGTGAAAGCTTAGGATCAGACATCTTTTTCTTCACCAAACTTATACCTGACTCTAGATAGAGAATATGTGTTCAATATAATTTGCCCGGATCAGAGAAACAAATGTTTTGAGTCTAAGTTGAGGGGCTGTTTGTACAATGGTTGTATTATGACCATTGAGTTGGGAATCCTGTATTAAAAGAATATGAAGTAAAAAAGCAATATATAAGTGGTTGAGTCATAATATTAAATTGGCTAGTCATTTTGATGCGTAAAACAATGTAACTATTTATGTATTGAAATTTTAACCAACATTTTCTTCAAATTTAAGTCATTTTGATGCGAATTTAACATACTATAAGATTGTCAAGTTACAACTTTGTAGTTGTACTTAAGGGGTTGGGAATACCACATTGAAAAAAAATGAAGTAAAATTTTCACATGCTATCTAGAATTAAACCCTAGTTATTAAGATAAGGAAACTTACATTCTTATTAGTTGGATTAATAATACTGAATTTTTTAAAATAATGCTCAAGTATAAATTCATTAATTTCAGTTTGAAATGTAAAATTGTTTAAAGTAGTTTCGTTTGTCTTTGATTTTTATGCTATTTAACAGAATAGATGTACTCATATCAATTCTTTCTTTTCAGATTTCAGATATTGGACTTGCCAAGGAATTTTCAAATTCTGTTAGCCATATATCTACTATAAGAAGGGGAACCATTGGGTAAGATATATATATATGCACATGTTTTGTATTTGTTAGCTAAGCATGATTACATCTACCTAGATTTTCATTATTTAGGAAAATTAAAGAATAGGTTCTTCTCACGCACATTTTCTCCATTTGCAGTTATCTTTGCCCTGAATATTTCAGAACCCAACAGATCAGTGATAAGACTGATGTATATTCCTTTGGTGTGGTGCTTTTAGAGTTAATCACTGGTAAAAGGCCTATTTCAAGGGAAGGCAATTTTCAAGCCTTGACTTCTTGGGTACGCGCATGTGTGTTTGTGTAATTTTTTTTCTTTCATATTGTATTACTCCATAACAGTCAACACTGGATTTTTTTGTCTAAATTTGATCTATCATAAACTTAAAATATAAAATGTATGATAGAATTTACCTCTTAAATACTTGAATTTCATATATTTACGTCTTGAGTCCATTATAAATCGGATTTAGATAAAAATTGTCTATTCTTACAAATCTATGCATCATTATATCCTTCACTTAATCAGGTTTCATTTGGTTTAAACATGCTTTGCTTTTTTATTTTTAATTTCTTTTATTAAAGTAATTTCCCTGCAAATAAATGCTTATTAGCAAGTTACTTGTCATGAACTTTGATTTTTTAATTTTTTATTCACCTTTGTTTATCGATAAAGGCTAGTGCCACAAATGCGGTAGCATTATAGATCTTGATAATTTCTTTTTGATTTACTTCTATTAAGGAAGTCCAATTTAATTGCTAATCCATTCTCAACTTACTGACTTTTCTCAGTAAGTTACTTTCATAATTGAGAAAGTTATATAGTCGTAGAGAAATTGAATTTCCATTTATTTTATCTTTATATTTCTTTACTAAAAGACATAATAAGTCAACATCTTAAACTAAAATAATAAAAAAAAAACTATCATTCAATGAATGGGGGAGTTATGATGATATAATTAACTAAAATTTCTGTTTTTCAAATTTCAGGTAGCAGTTCAATTCAAAGAAGCTTTGGATACAGACAATTATAGTAATATTGTTGATGTCAAATTAAAGAATAATTATAGAAAAATAGAAGTGATTCGAATGATTTATTGTGCCGCAGCCTGTATATATAAACCTGCAAAATATCGACCAAAAATGAGTCAGGTATGTTTAAGCATATTCATGAAGTAAAAAAATTTATTTGCAAGTTAATTATTATTAATTAATTAATACTGATGCATTTAAGCATTAATATTTGATGCAGATTGTTGAAGTCTTACAAGGAAATTTGGCATCGGAAAGTATATGGCTAAGCAGTGACAACACTTTCCTTAAAGATGAGTATTAACTATATTAGCCATGGGAATCATAGATTTAGAAATATAACCAATACAATGATACACAAGGTCTGGACTAAGAGAAGCCTCAGCTGCAATGAATTTATGCAACTCTCTACTCCATGACATAGTCATCCCTCCTTTGGTTCAAATTGCCCTTTATAGCCTCCTTTGATTCAAATTGGTTTTTATAGGTATGGTTTGTGATTTTGTAGATCTAAGTTATGCTGAGAACTCTCTTTCCCTCCGATTTGTGTGTGTGTGTGTGTGTGTGTTTTTTTTTTTTTTTTTGTGCTATGAATTTTGAGTTTACAATGTGGCTTGGCTATGGTTTTGAATTGTTTGGCTGTGGAGTCGGCTTGTTTTGGTTAGAGAGAAAGCCCCGCCGATGCCCACCCCTCTTTACATCAGAAATTAAGAAATTAAGAACGATGATGCTGATGAAGATACAGCAGAAATACAAATGTGACAAATCCGATGATTGTGTTTTGTTAACGATCGTTTCAATCACTAGTACATGCAAATTAAAAATCTGGATAAAAAAGAAAAGAATTGGCACTGAGACCCATCTATTCTATTTATACTAACAAACGTTAGAGATGACAGACAAAATTTTCTGTGGACCAGATGAAGGTCAACTCCCTTCAATAACAGTCTAACAAAATTAATCACCGCAAATTTTTTTTATTGTGGAACTTCTTTAGTGCCGCTCTCACTTGCTGTCTTCTTTTTGGCTCCCCTCAAAGCTTTTCTCTTCTCCTACTTATAGCAGTTTTAAATATGACCAAATTAGAGGGTGGACGCTCTCTAACCCATGAACACCAACTGATAATTTTGAGTAGAAAAAGCTAATTAATCTGCACAAAAATTGACCTTTCTGTAGATATGAGTAACCTCCACGTTTCTTGAGTAGAAAAAGCTAATAAAAGCTGCAGTCGAAGAGCCTAAATTTTTTCTTTTTGGCAAAAATACCTTTTAAGAACGTGAAAATTATTATTAAAGTTTAATAAACTATTTGTCAATTTAGTTAGCTCGTTTAAACCCTTTAAAAATTACTTTTAGAGTCAAATAAATTTTTATTAATTTAGTTGATCTATTTAAGTTTCTTACAGTTACTTTTGGAGTCAAAATGTTTTAGATCAAAAAAGTTTAATCTCTATCTTATGACTTATATGTGATAGATAGACATTTAGTTGACGTCTCTTTTTATTATATAGCTTAAGATCCAAACTCTTTACTGCTCTCTTATTTTTTCTTTCTATAACTCAATTTCATCAAGAGAAATAAATGATTGAAAATATAGGTGTTATTCACTGTTATTAATATTTAACATGTTTAGTATTGAATTTAGTGCTTTTTAGCATGCTTGTATTGGATGCAGAAGAAATGTTTTAGACCTTACATAATTCAATAGCACTGGACATGTTGAACTTATATTTAACAAAATGCACATTACATTAAGTGGGACTTGTAAAAGTGATTTTTGATTTATAGGGGTTTAAATGAATTAATTAAATTAATAAAATTTTATTTAACTTTATAAATAATTATCAAAAATTTAAAAGAATAAATTAAAATAAAAATTATTTATTTAACTTTAAAAATAATTATCTGAATTTAAAATGATCAACTAAATTAACTAAACTTATTTGATTATCAGAGTAATTATCAAGAGTTTAAAGGGTTTTTTTTTTTTTTTCGAAGAGTTGCATTATTGAATAGAGAAAACACTAAATATTGTCATTAAAAAAAATAAGTGTCGAAATCCTTGAATATTCTGATGGATTAGAGTCATAATAAAATTAGCATTTCCTAGCCCGGAATAATTTTCCACGAGTTGACCAAGACTCTCACCGGGACCCCAACCTAAAAATATTAATTACTAAGCAAGTATTGTCCCTTAAAAACAAAAAAAATTTCTCATTTGCATTCTCTTGAAGGAAAAAAACAAACTTAATTGGACAAGTATCTGAGGTTATTTCGACATACACCAAAATTCAGAGAAGAAGTAAGCTTTTACTAGGATTAGTATATGAGGCTTGGTTGAGCGGACACCACACAAAATTGATAGCAGTAAAAAAAAAAAAAATTATTATTATTATATTGCTTACAACCTTTTGAAAAAAAGAAAAAAAAAAATCTATACCTTTGTAGTTCGCACTCACCCTCCTCCCTCGCTCCCTCCCTTGTATCCCACTCCACTAGAATATGTAACAGGATATACAAGAAACCTCTTCAGGCTCCAGCCGCCGGCCACCATATTATTACCGACTTTTGTTGTAGTGGTCATGTTAGCAAAACTGTAGCGAGCGACTCTGCCACTTTTGATTGGTTGCTTCTCGAGCAAGACCACTACTGACGCTAAAGGTATTTGTTTTAGCTGACACTTTATGATGACTCTAAAGTAATAGAGCCGTAGAGGCTTTTGAGTTATACTTTTATTTATCTTCCACGAAGGAATCATTATTCCATTTCTTATTAGAAGGTGTTTAAATGTAGAGGCTTTTGAGTTTTCTTTCTTCCCTAACCGATTGTGGCCTGTTATAATTTGGTCAGATGATAGATCTAACTTACATGCACCACTACCACGCCAGTCAATAGATCCGATTGTATCTAGCTAATCTTCCGATAAGGAGAATAGAAGTCATGCACCTGCACCACTCTCTCACCAGTCACCGTTTCTAGATCCGATTGAATCTAGCTTATCTTCTGATGAGGAGAATCAAATTGATGCACCTGCACAGCTATCTCACCAGTCACCGGTCGTAGATCTAATTGAATCTAGCTCATCTTCTGATGAGGAGGAGAATCAAAGTCATGCACCAGCCTCTGAGAATACTGAAAGACAGAAGATGAAGGAATATGGCTTTAAAGAACTAGCAGAGGCAACTGATTATTTCTCCAACAACTGCCTACTTGGTGAGGGTGGTTTTGGTCAAGTCTTCAAGGCAACCTTAGATGGTGAAGATGTTGCTATCAAGAAACTTAAAAAAATAAAGTTGGAAGATAAATTGGAGGAGGGTGAGTACCTTAGCTGTGTGAATCACCCAAATATTGTTAAGATGATTGGGCACTGCACTTAAGGAGCCGATAGATTACTTGTTTTAGAGTTTGTCCCCAATAATACCTTGACAGATCATTTACATGGTGAGTTCTTTTTTCCTAACACACTCAGTCATTCTTCTCTCCTTTTCTTTTATCTTTTATAGTTTACACTGAGGCGTTCATGCACATTTATCTGAGCAGTTCTTTAAATGTATTTTATCGAAGAAAATAGTATAAATCCTAAATTAATGAATTACAAAATCAAATCATAATTAATAATTTAATTTAAAATATACATTTTAATATTCATTGTGTTTGTTTTATATATGTCTAACAGAAAAAAAAAAAATTTTGGAATGGCCGAAAAGAATGAAAATCGACATGCACTCTGCAAATGGGTTGTTATATCTGCATCAACTTTATTAAGGCTTGATTTATTTTTATTTTTTGTTTTAATTTTATTAATTTATCTTCCATTAAAGTTTTTACTTCTCTTTTTATATATATATATATATATATATATATATATTCAGATAGGCCTAAAATTATACTTCGAGATATAAAAGCAGATAATGTTCTTATTGATAATGACTTTGAACTAAAGATAAAATATTTTTGGTAAGAAATACAATTTTAACATTTAAATGTCAAAATATTTTATAATATATTAAAAAACTTTTTGTAATTTCATTAATTTGATATTTGGATATAAGTTAATTTATATAAATAATTGATTCAGGTGGCGGATTTTTCACTTGCAAATTTTTTGCCGAATTCCGGTAATGTTAACCATATCACCAGCATATTGAGAGGAACTAACCTGTAAGATATTTTTTTTATTAATTAAATGATCCAGTATAATTGTACTTATAATTACTTAAAAATATAACTGAGAAAACACCACTTTTGAGGAGATATACTAGTTATTACAGTTATATAGATCCAGAATATATTGATACTCAAAAAGTATCAGAAAAATCAGATACTTATTCTTTTGATATTGTACTTTTAGAATTGATTACAGGAAAAAAAACTTTTAGATAAAAAAAGTGACATAATTATTAATTGGGTATGGCACTGACTCACGTATATATTCTTTTAAAAGATATTAATTCCATAATAAATTATTAGTTTTATACCCACTGTTATAGACTTTATTTAAATAGAAATTTTAAATATTTAATTTTTTATAAAAAAATAATAATGAAAAATGCTCCATCTCAATAAAAAATACTTTAATTAATTTAAATAAATTAATTAGACATATATAAAAATATATCAATTTATTAATAATTTAACATATTTCTATAATTTTATTTATATTTTTATGTATACTATAGATAATTTATTGATTTAGATCCCTTAGAATATATATAGCCTTTACATTAATCATATGCAGGAAAAGAAATAGTTGTAATGATTGTAAATGATTAAAGTTTTATTTTGATAAAAAAATATTAACAAATACTTTTACTTATCAACATTCAAGCTAAGGATCGAATTGGACAAGCACCAGATAATAATGAATATAACGATCTTGTTGATTCCAGACTACAAGAATATAATGAGAAGGAAATGATAAAAATGTTTTATTGCGCTGCAGTTTCGGTATAAAAAGCTTCATATTTTCGACCAACAATGAAACACGTGAATATCTATATATTATATATAAACATAGGAAGAGGGATGCTTAGCTTTGTTAAAAATGATTTTCATTTTTTAAATTAATTATAATTATATTTTTATTATTAAAATTAATTTAAACATTTGAATAAATTTGAAATTTTTAATTATATTTAATTTTAATTAAATATAAAATATTATATGAAGTAATCATCTAAAATAAAAAATCAATAAATGAAAAATAAAAAATACAATTAATATATAATCTATTTATGTTTATATATAATTTATCTTTATATAATCTTCTGTAATACGTATAAATGTACAAATGAGGAGTGAATTTCTAAACTAATTAAAATACCCTTATAAATTTATATTATATACAAAAATTAATTAATAAAAATTAAAATTTTATTATAAATTTTAGTTTTAATTTTATTATAACTTGGAAGATGAATTAGTGTTATAATTAAAATTTTAACATGACTAGGCTTATATAAATATAATTTAATTAGAAACAATGAAAACTAAGGCTTCTTTTATTTAATTTAGAAAAAAATGACTAATTATCCATAAAAGGCTATGCACAAATTATGACAAGTTTTAATTATTTTATATATTAATAACTAATAGTCTAATTAGAATATTATTGCCTAACCTTTTTCTGAATTTTAAAATTGTATTAAAAATTATAAATAGTGAAATTATTAAAGTTTAAAAATATTAATAAAATTTTAGTAAAATTTCTAATCAGGAATTTAATAGGAGAGGAAAATGTAAATGCCATTTTTTTTTTATCTAATTCATAAAATTTTTATTTTATTAAGTTAAATAAAATCAATATCCAAAAAGCATCCAAATAAAAGAAGAAATCAAAATTTCATATTTTATAAGAATTTTAAATTATAATTATAAATTTTTAATTTAATACAGATTTCATTATAGATAAGAAATTATTTTAATGAAAATATAGAAACATAGAAAGAGAGACAAAAGAGGAAGAAGGAGAAAGAAATGAAGATACTGTAAGAGAATAGAGGGGTGAGAGAGACATAGAAGAGAGTGAAAGACGGAAAAAGAATAGAAAAATATGATATTTATATTATTTTTATTTTTTATTGCAATGTGAGGTCAACAAGTTAATAAAAAGTTTAACAAAAATAAGTTAAAAAATATTTTATTATACATAAAATAATGTTTAGGTATTTTTATATTAATTAAAAAAAATTAATGGACAATATTATTATAAGGGCTAAAATTGTAAGACAATAAGTAAAATTTACACAAAAAATTATAAATTCATTTAATTCCCTAATACAAGTGAAATAGCATATATTGTGAATGCATCACATTAATATATGAATTTGATTATCTCATTTTGATTATGAATTTGTTGTGATATTAATAGTATTATTTCACTTATTTTTATTATATGTCATCCATGAACATATATTTCAATAAAATTACAATAAAAATATGCTAGTTAAATTATTTATGCTAAATATATTGATATGCATGAAAGTAAAATTTAAATTAATATTCATATACTATAAAATTGTTAAAGAAAATTGAAATTATCATTTTTTTATAAATTTACTGTAGATATGAAAAATACTTCTAATAATAATAAAATAATAGATACGAAAATATTTCAAATATTTATATGTTATACTGCATTAACTAAATTTTAATATTAATTATTAAAAATTTAATATTAATTATTAAAAATTTAATATTATATATATATGTGTTTGTTTACGAACATAATGTATAAATTTTTTATAATTTTTTTAAAATTATAGATGATATTAAAAATCTTATTAAATTTGTTCACAAATATATGATTGATTAAGTGTATACAAGTATTTATTTTATTTTTTTACTAAATAACAAAAAAAAATCAAAATTTTTATATCAATTATAAATTTTAACTAAAATTTTTTAATTTTATCAATTTAATCATAAATTTTTCATATTATTTTTAATTTTAACAATAAATTTAATTAAAAATAATTAAACTCATCAATTAACAAATTATTTAAATCTTTTCATTTATATCTTACCAGTTTTAACTAATATATTTAATTTTATCAACTTGTCTAATAATTTTAATATTTTAATTAATTTTAACAAACTTCCTATTAAAAAAAAAATATAATAATTGAATAACTATTATCTTAATTTTATTTTTTTCTCTCTCTTTTTATTATACTTTTATTTCACATCTTTCTTATTATTTTATCTGGAATTTAAGGTGCAAGACATATAAAAAATTCAAATGTTTAAACATTAAATATTAATAAATAATATAACTAAAATAAATTTAATTATAACTTCCAAAACAATAATGTTTTTATTTGATTTATTTGAGAATAATTGCTAACCTAATAAAAAATTAAAATAATTGACTAATATTAATAACGTAAAAAGATATTTAAATTAGTTTTATTAATTAAATTATTTAATTAAGCTAATTACTAAAATTAAAATTGATATGAAAGTTTGGAATTAAATTAATAAAATTACAAAGTTTTACTAAAATTTGATAAACTCATTTTATATAGGTATTTTAGGGTAATTTTGCATTCATTTTGCCCTTTTTACTTTAGTAATTTTATACTTTTAGTGCTTATTTTAGTTAATTTGTTAATTTTAATTTCATTATATTTGATTTTTGAATTTTAATGTTTTTGATAGGTTTTAATAAGGTTTAAAGGCAAAAAGGTTTATATAGAAGAAATTCAAAGTTTTTGGAAGCTTAAAATAGTATGAAAAATGAAGAAAATTTACTTAAGGAAAAAGACCAGCCGAGATTTTCAATGGCTTCAACATGCCCCGTGTTGAAGGTCGTGTGAAGATAAGAGTCAGCCAGCAGGAATCCACATGAGGCATGTAGATTCAACACTGGGTCGTGTAAACAGAGATTTTGGAACAAAATACGCCGAAAATTTCAGGGACTTCAACATGCCCCGTGTAGCTAGTCGTGCAGAATCTAAAGGCTCCTTCTTCAAATTAACATGAGGCATGTTGCAAATAACTTATACCAACATGAGGCATGTGTGATGACGCTGGCAGATTTGCTGACATGGAAAAATTTTCTCTTTTCAAACATTTTACACCTTTTGTCTTTATCCCTTTAGAGACTATTTTTAGGTCAAACCTTGAGGGGATATATATAAGCATCATATTCTCATTTTTATCATAAGGACAAAGGGAGAGAAAAATCAAAGAAAGAGAGAAAGAGGGAATCATGCCATTTTCTGGAGGAAGGACACCTGCAGAGTGGCATTTCCAGCTTTTATTTTCAGAGATTTAGATTCTCTTCTTCTGGGTTCTTTTATTTTTAGTCTTATTTTCATATTTTCTTGCTCTATTTCATATATTCTACTTGTAAATACAAGCATGAGTGAGCAGATACTAAGATTTCAAAGTTGGGTGTAATGATTTAAGTTTTATTTGTGGATTTGGACTGGATTTAGACAGATTTTAATATATATAAGTCTTGATTCTTATCTTGTGTACTTATTTACATACCCATTGTTGGTACCCTTTGAGTTTTATTCTTAATCTTAGATTGAAGGACCAAGAGGTGAAAATCTATGATAGATAATCAAGATAATGAACTTAATCACTTAGTTTTAGAAATAAACTAGTGGGTTAAGAGGAATTTCAAGTTGATTAAAGTGCTTAAAGGGTTTGGTTAATTAAACATCGCATGAGAATAGGGTTTAGTTTTCTTTAAAACACTCTTTAGTTTGCTTGAAAGAGAAATTAAAGAAAATCAGAATCAACTTCCTTCAAACTTGTATTTTCCTTAATCTTGGTTTTGCCCATCCAAATCCCAATGAAATCTACTTCATGAACCTCAACTTTGGAATCAATTTTATGATTAATTAATTAAATCTTTAATTACTTGCTGAATTTTTTTTAGAAAATTAATATAGTACTTAGAAATTTAATTGCTCATTTTATTATAATTTCCTTACTTTTTCAATTAAATTTGCTGCATCGCTTACTCTACTTTTTGGCACATAATATTGATAGCCCAAATAATCGTGACTTTTATAGTTTGGTACTCAAACAATAAATTTCTGTGGGACAATATCTTTTATTTACTACTTGAACGACCCATATACTTGCGGAGTACGCATCAACTTTTTGGTGCCATTGTTGGGGATTTAATTTTGTTTTATATTAAACGATTGATTGTTTGGTTAATTTGGGCATTTTATTTTTTATTTTAATTTTTTTTCTTTATCATTTTACTTTGAGATTTTCTTGTTTGGTTTTTCAGGTACATATCTTTTATATGAGAAGAGCAAAAAGTGTAGAAATTGATTTAATTTTTTATCCTGAGATTGAAAAGACAGCTAAAGCTTTGAGAGTAGAGTCTAAAAATAGAAAAGCTGAACTCAGAATTCAAAGACAACAAGAGCAATAAGTGATAGAAGCTATGGCAAACAACAACAATAGATCAATTAAGGATTATGCTTTTCCTAGTTTTGAAGATTTTAGACCAAGTATTACAAGGCCTAGAGTGGAAGCAAACAACTTTGAGTTGAAGCCCTCACTTTGCCAAATGGTTCAACAATCACAGTTTGGGGGAGGTACTACTGAGAGTCCACATGTGCACCTTGCGCATTTTCTTGAGATTAGTGACATGCTGAAGATAAATGGAGTGTCAGATGATGCCATCCGGCTGAGATTATTTCCTTTTTCTTTGAAGGATTGTGCTAGGGAGTGGTTGCATTCATTACCTCTGGGTTCAATAACTACTTGGGATGAGTTGTCATGAGCTTTCTTGGCTCAATACTTTCCTCCTAGCAAAACTGCAAAATTGAGAAATATATTAACTTCTTTCAGACCAAGGGATGATGAGAGTCTCTATGAAGCATGGGAGAGATATAAGGATCTTCAAAGGAGAAGTCCACATCATGGAATCCCTAAATGGATGCTAGTTCAACATTTCTACAATTGTGTTTCTCCAGCAATTAGAAGTATAATTGATGCATCTTCAGGAGGTGATCTTATGGAGAAGTCAGAAGCTGAAACTTATTCAGCATTGGATAAAATTGCATACAACAATTATCAATGGAGCTGTGAAAGAAATGAAATGAAATGAAGAAGCCATCAGCTGGTGTATATGAGTTAGATGCCATGAGTATGTTTAATGCCAAATTTGATGCCTTAATGAGAAAATGGATAAGTTAAGCATGAAGGTTGATTCTTCAATTGGAGGATCTAGTCATATAGAAAATGTTGGTGCAGGAAATATGCATTGTATCAATGATTTTCCTTTCTATGGGCAAGAGTTTGGAAATGAGCAAGTTAATTTTGTTGGGAATTATAATTAGAAGTCAATTGGTAATCCTTTTTCGGCTACATATAATCCAGCATAGAAAAATCACCTTAACTTTTCTTGGGGAGGTCGACAAGGACAGCAGCAGCAAAATTATCAATAACTTCCTAATTTTCAGCAACAACAGCAAAATTTTCAGCAAAACAGAGTACCACTTGGATTTCCACCACAAAGGAATCAAAATGCACCTGTTCCATAACCACTAGTTCAGTTTTCGGACCAAGATTCAATTTTGAAATCTATGATGGAGAATTTCTTAACTGCTCAACAAAAATAAGGAGAAATGATTCAACAATTAACTTCAAGAATGGATCAGCTTGCCACTCATAACAGGATGTTGGAAAACCAAATAGCTCAACAAGCAAGTTCTTCTAGCAAAGTACAAGGAAAATTTCCAAGTCAGCCAGAGAATCCTAGAGAATATTGCAAGGCAATGATCCTAAGGAGTGGGAAAATTATGGGAGATGAAAAGAAAGATAAGGTAGAAGAGGAAAAGAAGAAAGAAAATGAAAACAAGAATGAATCTACTTCAAATCATGATGAAGTTAATGAGAAAGCAAACAAAAAGAAGGAAGTTGAAAAAGAAGAAGAGGAAAAGTATATGTCTCCACCACCATACAAGCCACAATTGTCATATCCTCAGAGGTTTCAGAAAGCAAAGCTAGATAAGCAGTTTGGGAAATTTTTGGAAGTTTTGAAGAAGTTATACATGAACATTCCATTTACAGATGCAATTTCTCAAATGCCCTCATATTCTAAGTTTTTGAAAGAAATTTTGTCAAATAAGAGGAGATTAGAAGATTATGAAACTGTGGCATTAACAGAGGAGTGTAGTGCTCTCTTATAGAATAAGCTTCTCCCAAGTTGAAGGATCTAGGAAGTTTCTCTGTTCCTTGTCACATTGGAGAGACAAGTATTGAAAAGGCATTGTGTGATCTTGGAGCTAGTGTAAGTTTGATGCCACTCTCCATTTGTGAAAAGTTGAAGGTAGGAGAATTGAAGCCCACCACCATTTCTTTGCAATTAGCTGATAGATCTATCAAATATCCAGTAGGAATTTTGGAGAATGTGCCATTGAAGGTCGGAAAATTTTTCATTCCTGTGGATTTTGTGATTCTTAAAATGGAAGAGGATATTCACATACCTATCATATTAGGAAGGCCATTTTTAGCCACAGCAGGGGCTATAATTGATGTGAAGAATGGTAGATTGATATTAAAAGTTGGAGAAGAGGAGGTGGAATTTAATTTGAATCAAACTTTGAACAAACATCATGAAGTTGACCCTTGTTTAAGAGCAGATGTTATTGATGAGATTGTGGAAGTAGAATTTAGGAAAAGATATCCTAAGGACCCTTTGGAGAATTGTTTGGTACATAGTAAATCAACAAAGGATGAAAATCCTGAAGTTGCAACTTTTGCTCAAATTTTGGAGGCTACTCAAGAAGTTGCAGGACAACAAGTTTTGCAAGTTGAAGAATTGAAACATGAAGTTGCACAACCACCCTTGCTAGATGAGAAGGAAGCACCATAGGTAGATCTCAAACCACTTCCATCTACATTAAGATATGCTTTTCTTGGATCAAATTTAACTTATCCTGTTATTATTAGTGCAAGTCTGAGTGATGTACAAGTTGAAAAATTGTTGAGAGACTTAAGAGCACATAGGAAAGTCATTGGTTACACCATTGATGATATCAAGGGTATAAGCGCTACCTTGTGTATGCATAGGATTCTTTTAGAAGATAATTTAAAGCCACTATAGAACATCAAAGAAGATTGAATCCTAATATGAAAGAAGTGGTGAAGAAAGAAGTCTAAAAATTGCTTGAAGCTGGGATCATTTATCCTATTTCTGACAATAGTTGGGTCAGCCCAGTTCATGTAGTCCCTAAGAAAGGAGGTGTGACTATTGTGAAAAATGAAAATAATGAGTTGATACCTACTAGAATTGTCACAGGAAGGAGGATGTGCATAGACTACAGGAAGCTTAATAGTGCCACTAGGAAAGAATATTTTTCCTTGCCTTTTATTGACCAAATGTTAGAAAGGTTAGCAAAACATTCATATTTTTGTTATTTGGATGGGTATTCTGGTTTTTTTCCAAATCCCAATACATCCTAGTGATCAAGAGAAAATCACATTTTCATGTCCATATGATACATTTGCATATAGAATGATGCCTTTTGACTTATGTAATGCACTAGCTATTTTCAGCGGTGTATGATGGCCATTTTCTCTGATTTTATTGAGGAAATTATGAAAGTTTTTGTGGATGATTTTTCTGTATATGGTTTTTCTTTTGATAATTATTTATCTAACCTCTCTAAAGTGCTTAAAAGATGTGAAGAAACAGATTTGGTGCTAAATTGGGAGAAATGTGATTTTATGGTGCAAGAAGACATTGTTCTTGGACATTTGGTGTCACATAGAGGAATTGAAGTGGACAAGGCCAAAGTTAAAATGATAGAGAAGATGCCTCCACCAACTTCAGTGAAGGGAATTAGAAGTTTTCTTGGGCATGCTGATTTCTATCAGTGATTTATAAAGGATTTTTCAAAAATTGCTAAACCTCTTACAAATTTGTTAAATCATGATGTTTCTTTTAATTTTGATCAAGCTTGTTTTGATTCTTTTAACAGGTTGAAGGAAGCTTTAACAACAACCCCTATTATGCAACTTTCGGATTAGTCATTGCCATTTGAGGTTATGTGTGATGCTAGTGACTTTTCTGTGGGAGCTATACTTGGTCAGAAAAAAGAGAAGAGATCTTATGCAATTTATTATGCGAGCAAAACTTTAGATGATGCTCAAGTAAATTATGCCACCACTGAGAAGGAGTTTTTAGCTATGGTATTTGTTGTGGAAAAGTTTAGGTCATATCTAGTTGGATCAAAAGTGATTGTCTATACAGACTATGCCGGCATAAGATATTTGATGAATAAAAATGAAGCAAAGCCGAGACTGATAAGATGAGTTTTATTGCTACAGGAGTTTGATTTACAAATTAAAGATAAAAAGGAAGCTGATAATGTTATAGCGGATCATCTATCAAGGATTAAGTATGAGAGTAAAGATGGAAATGAAGAGGAATTGCCAATTGATGAGTTTTTCTCAAATAAGTAGTTGCTAGTTGTTGTTGATGCATTGCCATGGTTTGCAGATTTTGTCAATTACCTGTCATGTGGAGTTTTCCCACCAGATTTGGGCAATCAACAGAGGAAGAAATTTTTGCATAATGTGAAATTTTATACATAGGAGGATCCATTGTTGTTTAAGAGATGTAATGATGGCCTAGTTAGAAGGTGCGTGCCTGAAGAGGAAATAGTGAACATTTTAGAGCATTGTCATTCTTCTGACTATGGAGGTCATTTTAGTGTGGATAAAACAATGGCTAAAGTACTTCAAGCTGGATTTTACTGGCCACACATGTTCAAAATTGTGAAAGAATTCATTTTGAGATGTGATAGATGTCAAAGAGTGGGGAATATTTCAAGGAAAAATGAAATGCTACAACAAGGAATTTTGGAGATTGAGTTATTTGATGTTTGGGGCATAAATTTCATGGAACCATTCCTATCATCTTTTGGGAATAAATACATTTTGGTAGGTGTGGATTATGTGTTAAAATGGGTTAAGGCCATTGCTTTCCCTACAAATGATGCAAGGGTAGTAGTGAAATTTTTGAAGAAGTTTATTTTCACTAGATTTGGAGCGCCAAGAACTATAATCAGTGAAGGTGGATCTCATTTCTGTAATAAACAGTTTGAACATCTTTTAAAAAAATATGGAGTTACTCATAAGGTAGCTACACCTTACCATCCTCAGACTAGTATGCAAGTTGAAGTATCTAATAGGGAATTGAAGAGAATTTTGAAAAAAATTGTTAATCATTCAAGGAAGGATTGGTCATTGAGACTAGATGATACACTATGGGCGTACAGAATAGCTTACAAGACACCATTGGAACTACACCTTTTAAGTTAGTCTATGGGAAATCATGTCATTTGCCGGTTGAGTTGGAACACAAAGCATATTGGGCAATTCGAACTTTGAATCTTGACTTAAAAAGTGCTGAAGAGAAAAGGTTGCTTCAATTAAATGAACTTGAAGAGATAAGGTTGAAAGCCTATGAGAATACTAGGATTTTTAAGGAAAGGACTAGATTTTGGCATGATAAGTATATTAAAAGGAAGGAGTTTAAAGAGGGTGACCTGGTTTTATTGTATAATTCTAGACTTAGACTCTTTCCTGGGAAGTTGAAATCAAGATGGTCTAGTCCTTTCAAGGTCGTCAAAGTTTATCCACATGGAGTTGTGGATATTTGGAGTGAAAATTCTGGGATTTTTAAAGTTAATGGTCAAAGGCTCAAGATTTATATCACAGGCCAGTCCATTGAGAAGAGAACAAGTTGTTCCTTGATGATTCACCAATTCACTAAATTAAAGAGGGTCAAGCTAATAACCTAAAATTAGCGCTCTTTGAGAGGCACCCCAAAATTTTTCCTTATACTTAATTTTTCTTCTGTTTTGTTTCATTTTATACCCCATTAAACTCAAATTTGACATTAAATTTCTTTCTGCAGGTTAATGGTGATGTTTAAGCAAATGTGTATGCTGAATTGAAGGAATAAATGTCTGGGAAGTTGATGAACCTTATATTTGTCTTCCATGATGCATATTGTTCTTAACAAAGTACTAATTTGAGCTTTATGTCTGATTGCAGCAACATGGTGGAGTGGAAGGTTGTTTTTGTTTCAAAATTTTGACAAAATTGGTGAGAAATATAGGAATTTTCATGGTAATCAATAGCAATATCTTATTGGTTTTACTTCTTGGGTAATTAATTTTGATGTATTGCACTGAGATTGACATATTTGCCATTGGATATTTTGTGAAATTTCATGATACAATTCTGCCGAAATTTAGTCATGTGAATAGTGTCTGTAGCAGAATTTTGCTCTTTGTTCATGAATTTCTAATGTTGAGTTTGGGGTTGAATTTGGGTGTTATTTCTTGTGGTGTGACTGTTAATGTGAATATTAGTTGAATAATGTTTCAGTTTGTGTTTGGTGGATTAATGGATTTTAATTGTTCTTAGTGATTGATTGGGTTTCAATTGGGTTTTGAGTGAAATTTTTGTGCAAATTGTGACTTAGGTTTGGTTTCAGTGTGTTTAGGATCACATTTTTGGGTTGTATATCAGTTCATTTAGCACTGGGTTTAACATGATGTATGTTGAGGGTAATGTCACCATCAAAACATGTTCTTATCACTTTAAATTGCTAAAAATGTAAAACTTGCCGAGAGTTTCAAGGGGTCTCACATGCCTCATGTAGCACCTCATGTACAATCACACGGGGCATGTCACTTTTCCCTTTTAGTCCAACATGCCTCATGTCATTCATCTTGCACCCAATCACATGGGGCATGTCACCCCACAACTATTTCCAACATGCCTCATGTCAGACCCTAAGTATATCACCACTTAAACCTTACCCTAGCCATTTCGTCAGCAGCCCGATTTAAAACCTTCACTGTTCCTCCCATGGTGCGCACCAAACAGCCTTCCAAACACATACCCAAGCTGCGAGCCATAAAAATGACTACTAACAGTGACTCTTCAATCCTAACACCAAATCCTACACCACCCAACACTACACCCGAAATTCCCATTTTGGCCCCAAATTCCTGATATGAACCCTAGTTCCCCACCTCACCAATCCTCTCATTCTACCCCTAACCCCGACAATGTAACCCAAGACACCACACTTCCCTCCCAAAAACACACAAAATCCGCCCCTTCCACTGTCTATGAATCATGAAAAAGGAAGAAATCAATTCCTAGCTCCTCAGCTCCACCGAAACAGCCTAGGGTGGTTTCCCCATGACCTGTTAGTGCCAGAACCCGTTCTGCTGCCCAAGGTCCTATCTCACCGCAAGTCTCTTCTGCTCCAAATAGGGTTCAATCACCTCTGCATCATTCCTCAACAGGTGTCTCAAACTGCTCCAATTGTCCCTCAATTTGGCGATAAGGTAAACTCATTTTACCCATGGACTTTTAGAGACTTTGATATGAGGAAAAATTATGAGGCACTTGCTAAAAAGAAAATTTTAGCCACCAAGTACATTGATGAACACAGTCTCAGGGAGATAGGATTATATGAATCTGTTAGTGAATATTTGGAGAATATAGGTTGGAGTGACTTTGCTAAGATTCAAGAACCTACTTTTAAGGAATTGACAATTAAGTTTTAAGCTCACTGAAATTGGATTTTCAGCCAACGAACAATAACCATAAGGACACTATTTCCTTTAGGTGTTTGGGTTAGGATAGAGAACTTGACACTGCTCAAGTGAATGCTTTATTTGGTTTTTGTGATGATGGTGCAAAAGTGATTGAGTGGCAAAGGACTATTTATGACCCCCCTTCATTTTGGAAATCAATTGCACCATATGGAAAGTATTACAACCCTAGTTCTGCTAAGGCCTCAACTATCCAAGACCCTGCTCTGAGATACTTGCAAAGGTTCATGTCTTACACTATATTAGGTAGAGGACACACTAATGGAGTTGTAGGGAAAAGTGATTTATTCTTTTTATAGTGCATGAAAGATAAGAAAAAGATAAATGATACTTATTTTCTTTGCTCTCATATGGAACATATAGTCTCTAAGCATTCAGCTGGCAGTATAGTTATTGGAGGGATAGTGACTGTGATTGCCAAATCATTTGGTTTTAACCCTGACCAATATGCTATGGTGTCTATAGTTGGCCAGTCCTTTCTGGATAGGATTATCATGACTCAAATGAAAATTTGTATGAAAAGAGGTGATGTTTATGTGCTGGTCAATGGGGACATGATGGTGAAGAGCAATAATCACAAGGTATAGGACAGCCATATGATGCTGGTCCTTCTAGCTCTCACCCACCTACTATTGGGCAATCAAATTTATTTGCTTTTCTTAAAAATTTGGAAGCCAAAATTGACAAGATGAGTGATGCACGGCAACCTGTTTCTGATGATAGTTCTGATCTTGTGGTTGTTATGAAAGCTTTAGAAGCTAAGGTTGATGCACTTGGACAGAAGTAAGCCAAGATTGAGAAAAAGATTAAAATGAAATTTTCTTCATTCAGGAAAAAGCAGAAAATTCATGATAAAGAAATGATGGACATTTATAATAAGCTGGCAGCCTCTTTCAACCAGCTATACAAATGGGGCCAAGACATTTTTGAAGAGATGAAGGCTATGGTAGAAAACCTGGATACTGCTTCTGAGAAATCCAATGAGCAAGCACTTGCAGCAGCAAATAAGCCAATGCAATCCACAAATGAAGAAGACCAACCAGCTGTCTAGTTTTAGAACTTTGTTTTTGTTAGTTTCAGTTACTTTATGAAACTTTAGTTTTTAATTGTGTAATTTGGTCAGTCTATTTATATTTGCACTGTTAATTTTCTGGTTATTGGAACTTCTACATGTTTTATCTATTTGTGAATGGTTTAAATTTTTATTTTTCTTTATTTCTGTTTGTTTCATGAATCTTAAGTTGGCTTGTTCATTGTTGCTGGCTGCATTGATTTATTTTGCTGTGATACTTGCCTTATCTTTGTAATCCAGATTTCTATTGCATTGATCATTTTCTTTAATCTCAGTCTCTATGGTCTATTGTAATAACATTATTGATATTGCTTTTTGATAGTCATATAATTGGATTATTGAAAGTTTAGCAGCTACTCTTCTGTTAGCTATGATAATTCAGCAACTAAGGTAATTTCTGGACATTCACATGCCGCATGTTCAAACTGCTTTACTTTAACGTGCCTCATACTAAGGGTGATGCTATCATGTAAACTAATTGAATTGCTTCAAATTTGCAAAATTTTTGAGACCCACCGAAATTTTCATGTAGCATGACATGCCCTATGTTGGTACCCAGTGTCAGTTGCTCAGCATTCAGCACAAGGCATGTTAATTTACTTTTACTTCAACACGCCTCATGCTTTTTTATTAACATGCCTCATACTCCAAATACTTATAATTCACATGCCTCATGTACATATTCTGATTATTCATCACTAGGCATGTCTGGTTTACATGGTAACTCTTTTCCACTCTTTCTTGGTTTATATCTCTCAAGCTATTATTTAATGATTTAATTTACATTTTTGCCACTTCGATTAAGCTAATGAGGACATTGTCTAATTTGAGTTTAGGGGAGGGCAAAATTTTTACAAAATTTTTAATCCTTTTTATTTACATTACTTAAATTGCATTTCATTTATACGTAGTTATTTAGTTCACATATACCATATACCTACACCATGTAAATATATACACTTGCATATAGCTATCATATAGATTATGTATAGTTTTTATTTTATTTTTTACTTAAGTTTTGCATTCATCTTAGGAATTTTGCATACATAAAAAAATAAATTTTTACTTAATTCTTAGAAGATTAAGAATCATTTTGAAAAGCGGTAGAGTTTGCCTCTAGATGGGTTTGATGGATTGAAAGTTCCAGATTGGTGTAAGGTTATAAGATTCTTATCTAGGTTTATGTCTTCTTAGCCAAGGGCCACCCAATTAATTACATTGGGTTTTGAGTGTTTAAAGAAAACTCTCGAGTAAGAAATAACTAATTGTGTCTCACCAATCCTAGAACAAGCCTTCTAGACCTTTCGAGGCGAAATCTTAGCATTCACTTGAAAAGAGAAATGATCAAGGCATTCTTTGGATTTTAAACCCACATTTTATTTGGATTTTAAACCCACATTTTAACCTTAACCAACTTCACTTTAAAATTTCCTTTTGAAACCAATTTGAGCCTTCATTTATACCCTTTATTTCCTTAGTATCCATAATTTACCTAGCCATAAACATAAACACTTACCTACCCTTCATGAGAATAATTTGATTAAGTGATTGATACGTTAAAAAAAAAATTATTTACCATCCAAGTATATAAAGAAATGAGTTTGGGGGTGGATCAAAAAGGAACAATTGCAATACAAAATTCAATATTATTTATGTAGTCCCTAAAAGAATTTCAAAAATTGTATGCTAGCATAGGTGATTTATTGTAAAATTGTTCCTCCCATTTGATTCTTAAAAAAATAAATAAAAAATAAAAAAAAAATAAAAAAATAAAAGTGTATCTTGATCTCTTTAAAAATTAATTATTCTCATATTTTGCTTCCCTTTTACCTTCTCTTTATTAGCCACATTATTACCCATTTGCCCCATTACAACCATTAAAAGTCCTTTTGATCTCTTAATTGTGTCTCGCTACATTAGTGGATATTGGAATAGTTGGTTTGCTTATGGGATTGGCACATTATTCCTCCATTTAAACTATTTCCATGATCATTTGAGACACTTTAGTTTATGGATTGTTTTAGAGCCTATTTTAGCATGATTTCTTTATGTAATTGATTGGTTTGGGTTTGATGGAATGAATAATTGACCCAATGTTAAGCGGTGATAGCTTTGGTAAGAATTGAATTCTTTATACCTTGAAGGTGGGTATATGGTTTGTTGGTGGCTAGAGGTAAGTTTAAAAGCTTGGATGAGTGATTTTCATGAATCTAAGAAAAAGGTACTCCAATTGCATATAATTGTTTCTAATTTGCTTGAGGACAAACAAAGGTTTGAGTTTGGGAAAATTTGATTAACTCATTTTATATAGGTATTTAGGGTAATTTTGTATTCATTTTGCCTTTTTTAGTTTAGTAATTTTATGCTTTTAGTGCTTATTTTAGGTAATTTGTTAATTTTAATTTCATTATATTTGATTTTTGGAATTTTAATGTTTTTGATAGGTTTTAATAAGGTTTAAAGGCAAAAAGAGTCATATAGAAGAAATTCAAAGTATTTGGAAGTTTAAAGTAGTGTGAAAAATGAAGAAAATTTGCCTAAGGAAAAAGATCAGTCGAGATTTTTAAGGGCTTCAACATCCCCCGTGTTGAAGGTCGTGTGAAGATAAGAGTCAGCCAGCAGGAATCCACATGAGGCATGTAGATTCAACACTGGGTCGTGTAGACAGAGATTTTGAAACAAAACACGGTGAAAGTTTCAGGGACTTCAACATGCCTCGTGTAGCTAGTCGTGCAGAATCTAAAGACTCCTCCTCCGAATCAATATGAGGCATGTTGAAAATAATTTAAATCAACATGAAGCATGTGGGATGACGCTGGCAAATTTGCTGACATGAAAAAATTTTCTCTTTTCATACCTTTTACTCATTTTGTCTTTATCCCTTTAGAGACTATTTTTAGGGCAAACCTTAAGGGGATATATAAGCATCATATTCTCATTTTTATCATAAGGAGAAAGGGGGAGAAAAATCAAGGAAAGAGGGAATCACGCCATTTTCTGGAGGAAGGACACCTGCAGAGTGACGTTTCCAGCTTCCATTTTCAAATATTTAGATTCTCTTCTTCTGGGTTCTTTTATTTTCAGTCTTATTTTCATATTTTCTTGCTCTATTTCACATCTTCTACTTATAAATACAAGCATGAGTGAGTAGATACTAAGATTTCAGAGTTGGGTGTAATGATTTAAGTTTTATTTGTGAATTTAGACTGGATTTAGCCAGATTTTAATATATATAAGTCTTGATTCTTATCTTGTGTACTTATTTACATACCCATTATTGGTACCCTTTGGGTTTTGTTCTTAATCTTAGATTGAAGGACTGAAAGGTGAAAATCTATGATAGATAATCAAGATAATGAACTTAATTACCTAGTGTTAGAAATAAACTATTGGGTTAAGAGGAATTTCAAGTTGATTAAAGTACTTAAAGGGTTTTGATTAATTAAATATCGCATGAGAATGTGGTTTAGTTTCCTTTAAAACACTCTTTATTTTGCTTGAAAGAGAAATTAAAGGAAATCAGAATCAACTTCCTTCAAACTTGTATTTCCCTTAATCTTGATTTTGCCCATCCAAATACCAATGAAATCTACTTCATGAACCTCAACTCTAGAATTAATTTTGTTATTAATTAATTAAATCTTTAATTACTTGCTGAATTTTTTTTAGAAAATTAATATAGTACTTAGAAATTTAATTACTCATTTTATTATAATTTCCTTAATTTTTCAATTAAATTTGCTGTATCTCTTACTCTACTTTTTGGCATACAATATCGATAGTCCAAATAATCGTGACTTTTATAGTTTGGCACTCAAACAACAAATCTCTGTAGGATGATATCTTTTATTTATTACTTGAACGACCCGTATACTTACGGAATACGCATTAAGTTTTTGGGAATTGAAAGAACTTTTAAATATGAACATGGTTGATTTCATTTTCACAATTTTTACTTCTAAAAACAATCTTAAAAATTATAAAAAAAAATGATTTTACAGTTACTTTTTTCAGTTTGGTACTCGATTAAGATTTTTTTTCATTCACATAATGATTAAGCAATCATATGCTAGTATGACTTGTGTTCTTTATTTTTTTTAAAATGATGGATTATAACGAGATGATAAGAGTTATGAGAGAAAAATATATCTTAAAAAAGTTTTTGATAATAAGAGTTATATTTTTTAAATATTAAGAGTTATGAAAAAAGTTTTAGAGTTAGAGAAGAGGTTAAACTAATTAAAAAAAATCATATATCTTTAAAAATAAAGTTAAAATAAATCTGCAATATTCTCATTAATGAACTTGACATATAAAATGAGAATCAATAGATATTTTGTACAAATCAAAATATATTTTATTTGATATAAACTATGGCTATATATAGCATTTTAAGATTGTCATGCAGATAATTAAAGTGCTTGAAGGAACTATGCCTCATGTGAAGATTATGAATTGGAAAGACATCGAAACTCTACAGGGTACCATATATAAAGTTCTATTTCTTATCACAACTATGAAATGCCATTTTTATTTATTTTCTTTGTGGATGAAATATGTTTTATGTATCATTTGTCCATCACGTACAGGAAGGGCTACTACTAATCCTGAATCTGTACTTGGTGTTGAGAGGATATAAATTACACCATAGAAAATCTTTGCTTATAGAGAACTAGCAATAGCAACTGGTGGTTTCTCCAACGTCAACCTCCTTGGCGAGGGTGGTTTTGGTCAAGTTTATAAAGGAACACTTTCAAATGGTGAAGTTGTTGCAGTTAAGAGGCTTAGTCCTGCGTCTCGGCAGGGGGAAAAAGAATTTCTAATGGAGGTTGAGACGCTTAACCGCGCCCATCACCAACATCTGTTGAAGTTAATTGGATATTGTGCTGACAGAGACAATAGATTGCTGATATATGAGTATGTTCCCAACAACTCCTTGCGAAGTAATTTACACGGTGAGTCCTTACCTTTTGTCAAATGTGCAACAAAAAAATATGACATAAATGGGTAGATAATCATATGGAGGAGGTTAATAAGCATCGTTCAAATCAATCCCCAACACCCTCTCCCCTTACATGTATCCAAAATGAAAAGCAAAATCATGTACAAGATTTCAAAATTACAGGACAGAGTAGAATGATTATCAATTGGCCAACCAGAATGAAAATCACTATAGGTTCTACAAAAGGATTGGCATATTTGCAAGAAATCTGTGAGTACTTAGCTAATAAGCCAGATTCTTTTTTCATGTTTGAGGTATTGGTATGGTCATTGAATTTCACTTTAATTTTATGATATATGTATGATTAGGTAATCCTAAGATCGTAAACAGGGGTATCAATGCAAGCAATGTCCTTCTTGATCACAACGTTGAACCAAAGGTAAGATTTATGCGAGATAAAATTTTATCATGCTCCCACAATTTTTGCCAATCTCTTAACTATATGTTCCTCAATTTTTTCTGAGAGTTTTAATTATATGCCTTTAAAGTATGAGCTAGCTAGAGCCCTGAAATAGAAAAGGGATTAAGGCAGTCATCATTAGAAACTACGATGATTAAAGATCCTTTTAGATAATTTTAAAGATGCATTCCAACGCATCAATCTAATGCATTTAGTATAAATACTTTTGAAGTGCTTCATGTCTAGCCTTAGCTAGAAGTTCACTATGATGATCAAGTCAGAAAATAAAAAGTTTGGTGAAATTTGTTAAAAAAAAAGTCTGGTAAAAAATGAATTCACATAGAGCTAAAATATTGATTTTATAACAGGCTCAAAACATATTTATAGTGCATGAATCATGCACTAGACAATTAATATAATTCGATTTAGACAATACTCACAGAGTGACTGTGGTTTGATTAACTTAAGATAATCTATGCCATGTTTTGTATTTGCTGATTTTATTTTGTTCTCTGTTTTTGCTTTCTTAATTAAATTTTAGCTTATTAAAAAAAAAAAAAAATCTATACGATGTCCAGGTGAGCTATTAGGGATATATAAAGTATCATTTTGCTGATAGGATTTAGAGAATATATGTTCACTATGGTATGTTGGGATCATATATAGAAACAAATATTTAGAGCCTAAGCCAAAGGATTATTTGGTATGAAGACTATTCATGAGTCCAACATTTAAAAAAAAAAAAAGGAAATTTTCACATTAAAACTTAGTTATTAAAATAAGGAAAGTTACATCCTTATTAATTGGATTAATAATATTGAATTTTTCATAATATTATTATTAAGTATAAACTCACTAATTTCAGTTTAAAGTATAAAATATTTAATGAGGCTTGATTGTCTGATTTTTATGCTATTTGATAGAATCAATTCTTTCTTTTCAGATTTTGGACTTGCCAAGGAATTTTCAAATTCATCTGTTACCCATATGTCCATCATGGTAAAGGAACCGAACCTTGGGTAAGATATATATATATATATATATATATATATATATATATATATATATATATATATATATATATATATATATACTCAATTCAACTAAACTTTTATCCCAAAAATTTATCCCAAAAATTTATTGGCGGCAGAGCCAGTCCGTTATTAATATATATACGTATATTTATGCAAGGTAGGCAGTTGAACCGACCATATGCATTCAAAATAAATTTAAAATTTTGTAAAAGAAATTGAAGAAAACTTACTTCAAAATCTTATAAATTTTGTAAGATTTGTACAAAAGTTTTGGAGATGTAATTTCGGGTAGGACTTACAAATGTTGCTTAACACATGAGCTTCCTAAGATCTATTACAAGGAAGTTACAGTGTTTGTAGGTTTGTAGGTGAGGTAGATGTAGGGCAGGATGAGAAGTGAATCGACCTTTTTGCTCCTTTCTTCACCTCGGGGTGAAACTCCTTCAAGACCTACTTCGGATTCTCTCGACTTAAGAAGCTTGAAAGGAAGAAGCTTGAAAAGGGAGAAGCTTGTATTGAAGAGGCTTGGGTTGAAGAAGCTTGGTTTTACCTTGGATAGGTGCCTTGTTATATAGAAGAGATCAGGGGCAGTTTTGTAATTTTTAAAATCTTGAATAGTATTTGCCACTTACTTTTTCACGTATCAACAATACTTGAACAGTGTCTAAACAGTTCTTCATGTCGGGTGAACAGTGCTTGAACAATTCTTCCTATTGTCTTCACATGTGAACAGTAAAAGTGAACAGTGACAGGTGAACAATGCCCTGTCAGATTTTTTGTAAGAAAGAAAAGTAAAAGTGTAAAATTACAAGAGTACAAAAATAAAAGCATAATGGAAAATAAAGAGAATGAAAAACAAAGTGGATAATTTTGCTGCCATAAATTTCTTTTACCGGTCTTAAATTTTTTCTTTTTCTTTTTCTTTTCTTTTCTTTTCTTTTCTTTTCCTTTTTCTTTCTTTCTTTTCCTTTTTTTTTTTATGGAGTGAAGTTGGGACCACTCGTGTTAGCCTTCCATCATGTTTTCTAGGTTGTGCCATGTCTCCTCATCGTCACTTGTTTCGTTATTTTACGAGATAGACGGTAAGTCGTAATAGCTTTCATATTGAACCATGTAATTTTCATACTGTGTTTCAATCTGAAAGGGTTTTGGAATTGGCAAGTGTTCATAGTGAATAAATATCCGAGAATATGTACCCGTATGAACTAGTGCATATTCTGGATATCGGTATTTTTGTCAATTATTAACGACTATCTTTGCTCGCCATTTATTGATTTGGACAAAGTAATCTTCGTGATTGCATAGCCAATCTGAAAGATGATAGAGAGGAAGTTTTGTATCTAGGTAGAAGTAATGGATCGCTTGTTGTAGCTCTCCATTTGCTAATACTTCTGGAGGTGTTGAAATGATTTATATATTGACTGATTTTTGATGTAATAATAGTCTTCTGACTTCTTGGAGGACTCTATTTCCCAAAAACCTTGTCATTTCGCAATCAGAGCTTGTGACTAGGACTCCAGCTAACATACCCCATTTGAATAGTTCTCTGGTGTCTAGATATCGAGTTCCAGATATCTGAGTTGTTTTGAAGTGGGGAATGCTGAAATCTAAGCTATGTTCACAATCTGGATAGCACAGAGGATATCGGTTAGGATGTTCCTGAGTGCAATGGAAATGGGGTTTTGAATGATATTGCCATTCCCATGACTATCCATTGTGACCTTGCTGATTGCTTTTTGTAAAATTGAGACATTTTTGGAGGACATCCAGCTGTTCTTTGGTTCTGGACTGGATGATATTTTGTAATATCTGCTAGTGGATCTCTTGAGGAAGACTGTTGAGAACTTATTGCCTAAATTTCTTCGAAAGACCACGGGTTTGAAAATGTTCTAAGAACCTATTGGCACCAAGTGAAATAAAAATGACCTCACTATGGTGATAATTTTCCACAATGACCAGTGGGGCCAATGGTAATTTTACACTAGAATCCAGTGGGGATCCTAGGCCTTCTGTCCTTCGCTTTTGTATTTTTACACTAGAATCCAGTGGGGATCCTAGGCCTTCAAATTCCTGTTTTTGTAATTTAAAGTGATGATTTTGGTTAGAAGTGGATGGATCTGATGGACTAATTCTGGATCTAATGGTTTTGTATAAAATTTGGTTTGTAAAAACTCAATGAATGATTAAGCTACCATGATATGATTCTCATGGTATTTAATTCTACTAAGGAGGTCAGCCACATATTTATTAGCTTCCTCAAACTCAATACAAAGTGCATTGAGAGCTGTTACTCCCAACCATTTGTTTTGTATTAAAGTCCAAAGATTATCTAATAAACATTGGTGCCTTTCTGTGAGAACATATGCAGTTCTGGCTACATTAATTCTGAATTTTTGAGTAGGAGTTTTGGAGAGGACTATCAGTCCAAAGTGGACTAAATCACCATTGTTGGATGATTCTGCCATCTGCAAAAACTCACAAGGGTTAGTTTGTAATAAGCAGTAATCAAAAAATTGATTTTTAAAAATAAGCTTGTTTTGTAAAGAAATTTCTTTTTGTAAATGCTGTTTTGTTTCTTTTTTCAAAACATTTATTTGATTATAAAAAATGGAATAAGCATTTATGATATTCAAATTCTTTGTTTTGGGTTTTTCAATAAAAGGAAAAACAAGATTTTGATTCTTTGTTTTAAAAGAAATACTATCATAGTTTACTCTGTATGGGGTAATTAAATTGATGAATGGTGTCCCTAGAATAGCACTATGGCTAATATCTCTAATTAAAACAAATGAAGTTTTTAAAAGAAGATTTGAATTGGCTATTGAAGCCTCTATTTTGTAATTAATCTTGATTTTGGAATTGTTTGCAGCTGAAAGTTTTTCAGTAGTTTTTTCTTGGAATTTCTCTGGAACAATGCCTTCTTTAATATAATTTAAATTTGCACCTGTATCAAATAAGGCAATTGTATCGATCTTGAAATCTTTTGAAAAAACTATCGAAATTCTAATCAAATATTTTCTAGAAGAAATCTCATTAAGAATGAAGAGAAAATCTTTTGTAGGTTTTTCAAGATTTTGAATTTTCAAATTATTTTCTTCGTCTTCTTCTTCTTCTTCTAGTTTTTCATTGATTTGTTTTGAAATTAATTTTTGAATCGTTTCTGAGTCCTATGCCTGTTTTTCTTTAAGCTCATTAAGCTCAATCTTAATAGCTTTTATTTTTTCCTGGAGGCTTTGGACTGAAACAATTGATTGTTTTGAAGTCTTCTTTCTACCCAATATGGCCGTAAGGTCATATGTGTTTTTTGCAACAGAGGGCAAAATAGAAGGTTTTTGTATTGGTTGTTCTTCAAAGGTTTTTAAAAGTTTTCCTAAAAATTCCTTTTGTAGTTGAGAATCTTCAACCTGTGTAAAGATTTCTAAGAGTAACTTCTGATCTTTTGAAAAAACATTGATTTTCAATTGAGGTTTTGTAAACAGTTCATTTTTTGTTTCAAAACCTGAACTGGATGATGAACTTGTGATTAATTCATCAATTTGTAATCCTCCTTCATTTTCTGTGGATTCAGAATTATTGGACTCACCTTCGCTTTCAACTAAAAGAGCAGTTATCTTATTAATATCTTCTTCTTCTAATTGCAACTCATGAAGTTTTTTGTTTAACTTGCAAAAATTTGCAGTGTGGCCATTGTTACCACATTTGTAGCAAGTTAAATTTTTAAACTTTGTTTTGGATTGAAGACTAGGTTTACTAATCTTTTTTGAAGGCTTTTTGTAATAGGAATCTTTTTCTGGTTTTGAAGAGGTTTTGTATTTTTTGGATGATTTTTTATAAGGTTTTCTGCTACAACTTCCTCCACAATCTGGAGTAGGATTCTTGGTTCCTATTTCAAATTATTTGCAGAAAGATCATAACTCTTGGCTAGTTTTTCTCATTTCCCATTTCAGATGTTTTTGTAATTTCAAATCCTGATAAATCTTAAGACCTTCTTTTTGAGTGAGACTGACTAGTTCACCGCAGGTTAATTTATCATATGAGATTTGATTTCCAAATGCTTCCTTAATTTTATTCCTAACTTTTTCTCCTAAAAGGGTTGGAAGTCCGGCAAGAAATTTTTTTTTCCAAAAGGGTTTATTAGAATCTTCTCTAAGCATTACCCTAGTAAGAAATGTGTTTTTGTAATACTGAAAATCACTCAGTTTTTTGCATCTAAGGTTTGAAAGGAGTCCGACATTCTTATCCTTAAGATGAGATGGGTCACCTACGAAATGTAAGGAGATTGTTATAATCAAGGTGGCTACTGCATCTGAGATTGGTTGGCCTAACTCATCAAGAATTGGCACGCCATCTTCTTGAGTTTGTATGGATTCTAGAATCTTAGATTTTTGTAGGTTCATGAAATGATAATCCCACCATCCTTTGAGCTGTCTTGAGAATCCTGCAATGAGGAGTTCAGCAATAGCTCTATTTGGGATTCCAGTTTGGGTTTTGCAAGCATTTGCTGCCATGGTCATTTACTGGAGCAAATTCAAGATGTTATATTCATATATACCATCTATGTTCCATTCATAAACAGTGGAGGCATTGAATTTAGACTGGGTCAGAATTTCATATCTATTTTCTATGCCCAAGTCTGGAGCTGTTATTGGGAGGGGTGTTGCTACCCGCGGCCAATTAAGTCTATTGATTTGTAAAGGTTTTGAAGACTGAATTTCTTCAGCTTGCATAAGCTAGTTTTCTTGGCTTTGGACCTCTAAATCTGAATCTTCATTAATTATATTGACACTTCTTTGGGAGGTTTGAGGTGTTTCAGGTGCTACTGGAGTAGAAGTCGAAACTTCTAGCCTAGTTTTCATGTCTCTCAAAGCTTGGATAAATTCATAATTATTGTTATTTTGTAAATCTTTTTAACTGTTTTTGGAAACTTGGGATGATTTGAAGATTGGGTTTTTCAATTTTGTATCTAGCTTAGTTTCAACTTGGGAAACTAATGCCTTTTGGTTTTGTTCCATTTTTTGTAATTGCTTACCCATGGTATGCAAATGGGCATTTGTGAAATTATTCTGTAGAATAATGTTTTTTATATTCACAGAATCATTTTCATTTGAAATTTTGTAAGGGGTTGCTTCTACTGTTTGTTCTGAGTGAGAAATTTTTACTTTCTTAAGAGGAGGAAGTGTAGACTGTGTTTTTTTACCATCTGAAATTTCCCATTCAGAAACTTTGTTTCTAATAGTAACAGGGTTAACAGAGAGTTTTTCTTCTGCTTTCTTTAGAAGATCTTTTATAGCTTCAATGAACTCTGATTGATTATCTTCTGACTCATGTTGTTTAGGTTTTGAAATCTGAGAAGGTTTTGAAACTGGATTTGATTTTTTGGAAGTTTTTGGAGTTTTGGAAAATAGATATGAAATGTTGTGTTTTTTGGCATACATTTCAAACTAGTCAAAAAAAAGAATATGAACTTTATGTTGGTATATAAAGTCATAATATTCCTTTTGAATTTCTTTCCTTTGATCATTAAAATTTTTGAAAAACCACATTTGCTTTTTATGATTTTTAGGAAAATAAAAATCATCATGCAAATATTGTTTGTCCACTTCAAATTATTTTTCAAGCACATTGAGTTCATGGTTTACATTTTCTGTAATGGCCAAAAAAGTAGGTGAAGTGGGTTCTGACTCTGTTTGGGTTTCAACCTGAACAGACTCATTTTGTAAATTTGTATAGACTGGATGAGGAATATTTGTAGAGTAATCTATGTTTTGTAAAGTGGATCTAGGTATTTCTAAGGTAGAAGACCTAGAAGAGCTAGGTAAATCTGAGGTAGAGTTCCTAGGCTGAAAGTTTTGTATTTCAACTGGTTTTGTAACAGGCAAACTGATAACAGAAGGTATACGGGATACTTTTCCTATATCTACCGTACTGAATGTTGAAGAATCATCTGAAAACCTAAGGCTTCTGTTAAAGCTAAGGCTGACTCTTCCATCTTCGTACTGGGTTATTTGCCTTAATTGAATGTTTGGTTCAACTATTTTTGAAGATTCTGGTTCTACTCCACCTTCTAAGATCCATTATTCTGGCATGGTTATGTCCTTCAACTGGATAGATATAGGCATTACAGTGTTGGATTTTGTAAGATCAGTTTGTAAAAGCAAAGTTGCTCCTGTTTTACTCTGAAACTTATGTTTTGTAGCAAAAGCAGAAACAATCGCTTTGTAATGAATTTTGTAAATCAGTGCGAGAGGAATAGATCCTTCAAGCTTTTTGTAATTATGAGTTTTGATTTGTAAAACAAGGGATTTTGTAATATTACTGTCGTTTAACGAAACAGTAAAATTTGGATAGCAATCAAAAGATATTGGTCCACTACACAAACCAGACTCGACTGGACTAAGCAAGGAGTCCTAAAAGTTTATGAACCTAGTATCTCTAAGAACTGCTAGAATTGAGGTGTTCAACCCTTCTTTTGTAAGCGGTTTAATTCCAACTTGAACTTGCCTATGTGGATGTATTTATATTGTTTTTCACGGTGTTTTTGTAAGGATTTTTGAGACAGAAGAGAAATCGTCTCAAAAGGTTTTGTAATATGAAGATCTCTCTCTTCAGTTTTGATTGTGAAATCAGTTTTGAAATAATTAAGCTTTGTAGTCCGATAGATTTGATCCTTTTGTACTTTTGGAATTTTCTAATTATCTATACATTTTTCAAAATTTTCAATTATAATTTCTTCACTATTAACTATATTTCTCGACTCAGAGGACAAGATAGAAGAGTTTGAAGAAGAAATAGTCTTGCAGAAAATAGGATTCATACTTAAAAAATTTTTCTATGTTGATCTTTTGAGTTAAGTGAGGTAATTGCCAAAGGAATCACTGCCCTAAACACGCCATCTCGGCTAAAAAGATGGAACTTACAACCCAAGCCTATTTACACCTCTAAAGAAGTTGTCTTATCACCTTAAGATCATCTTACCAACCTCTCAAAAATGTTTAAATATAAATCCGAACCTTAAATAGAACCTTTCCCCCCTAGGATCTGATACCAAGGACGCACCAGGATCAAAAAGAGGACAAGCTAACAGGGAAAAAATTATAATCTAAATATTGAATAATATATAAATAATTAAAGAAATAAACAAAATGCATAAGAAAAGAAAATCTTCAGAAATGAAAATTAAATTTGTAAATTAAAGATTATATATATATATATATATATATATATATATATTCAATAGGCGGCAGAGCCAGTCTGTTATGAATATATATACTTATTAGAAATAAAAATTAAACAAGAAATTTGATAAGTGCATAATTTATTAATTTTACTCCAATCACATTTAGTGTTTCTATGGTATCTTTATGCCTAATTTACTTGATTAAAGTATAATTATCTATTAGGCATATGTTTAGAGAGTTATTGAAATAATTATGTTAAATGGAGAAATTTTTAGCTTTTGCATTAATCTGACTCTTTTTGTATTTTTCAGGATTTTGGTGAAGTTTTAGAGCATAAAAGTGTGAAAGGAAGCTTGAAAAGGTCGAAGGATTGAGAAGCGTTGTTGATACAAAGTACACGGGTCGTGTAAGCACAACCACAGACCCGTGTAACATTTTGCCAGAAGAAATCCAGAGAACCGAGAAAGAAACAAAGTACACGGGCCGTGTAACTTGATCCGTGTAAATCCTGGAGACCCGTGTAACTTTCTGTGCCAAAGCAAGACATACCCACTCAGCTCCAGTAGTTTACACGGCCTGGGCTGTGTAGTGATACACGGGTCGTGTATCCGTCGACAATCAGTTTCCTGATTTTGCTCCAGTTACAATTTTTGACAGAGACTCTAAAAACTTAACCCTAGACCATTTATTATAAATAGAAGAGGCAGCAGCCGACACAAGGGACCATTCAACAGCCTCTCCATTCACATTCTAGATTTCTTCAATTTTCTTCTTTAATTTTCTGTAAGCCATGAACATGAGTGGCTAAATTTTTAATTCAGCTCAAGAGATTCAAGTTCTTTTGCTTGATTTGTGAGACCAGGTTCTTAATTTAATTTATATCTTTTTGAATATCTATTATTTTCTGATTTCGTTGTCTTTAATTTATTGAATGATTTGCTAAAAGGACCTATTAGTTAATTGTTTGATGTGATCAATTGCTAGTTCATCTTCACACATGAGTAGCAATTAGGTTTTATTGATTATGATCCCAGTTTTCGATAATAACCTAAGGAAACAATAGGGTGAATTAAATAATTTATACTTCATAAATTGTTGTTCAGCTTAATTACTTCCTATTCTTAAAGAAATTATTAATTTGATGAGGATTGCTTAATACCAATTCAGTTAATAATTAAAGTTAATAAGAGTGCTGGGCTCAAATTGATGAGTATATGAAAGTCAGGGGTTTACCTCGCTGTTTGGTAAATCTACGTTAAGTATTCAATAAGAGATAATTATATTTCTTTTGTCTATGATCAAATCAATGTATTGGAATGCAAATTACCTTGGACTGAAATTTGTTTAATTGGAGAGTTTCTTATTTTTAGATCTTAATTTTAGATTTTTGATTTCTTCTTTGGATTGCGAATTAACCCCCCCCCCCCCCCAACCTTTGCTTTTTTTTTTTTCATTAAACAAGTGCACAAAATTTAATAATTTGGTCTCTAGGGTTCGACTTGAATTTAACGCTTACTGCAGAAAATATTTCATAATTGATGATTTCAGTTAATTTAATTTCTGATTGATTCGACAACCATCAAGAATTTTAGCGCCGTTGCCGGGGACTGAAATTTATAGGATTTCGTGTTTTTTTTTGTTAGGATATTCTATTATTAATTTTATTTGTGAAGTGTTGCTATTTTCAGGTTTTTTTAAAAAAATTACGGTGTTACTATTCATCGACATATTTTTTGTTGAATTTGGAGGGCGGCCTGTACCTATTTTGAAGGAAATGAAGTTATGATTAGAACCATAGGATTCATTGGCCCCACCCTCTTGAGGCCAAATTCCTTCATTTTCTAGGGTTTTGAGGCATTTTTTTGTTTTTACTTTGATTTCTTTTTATTTATGACAGGAACTTCTCAATCTGTTGAGTTGATCTTTGATCTAGAAGTAGAAAAAACAGCTAAATAATTGAGAAAATTGGCTAAGCAGATTCCGAGTACATCTTAAGGAGTCCAATCTCTAAAGGAGTTAAGTTCATATTCGGATTTGGATTGAAATTCCGAAAACAAAACCATAGCTGCTAGAACTTTGAAAGAGTTCGCTGCTCCTGATCTAAACCAACAGCCTTTGTGTATTTAATACCCTGCTTTAAATGTTGTTTTTAAGTTGAAATCTGGACTAATCCATTTATTGCCTAAATATCATGGTATTGCAAGTGAGGATCCACATAAGCATCTAAAGGAATTTCATGTTGTGTGTTCCAGCATGAAACCTCAAGGAGTTTCAGGGGATCAAATCAAGCTTCGAGCTTTTCCCTTCTCACTGGAAGACACAACTAAGGATTGGTTGTATTACCTTCCTTCTGGATCTGTCAACTCATGGAATGTGATGAAGCAGATATTTCAGGAGAAGTATTTTCCTGCTTCCCATGCTGCCAACATAAGAAAAGAAATTTGTGGTATCCGGCAGTATAATGGAGAGAGTTTGTATGAGTATTGGGAGCGATTTAAGAAGCTGTGTACAAGTTGTCCCCATCATCAAATAAGTGAGCAGCTATTGATTCAGTATTTCTATGAGGGACTTCTACCAATGGACTGCAGTATGATAGATGCTGCTAATGGAAGAGTTATGGTTAATAAGAAACCAGAAGAAGCAAGGAGGCTGATTGCTAACATGGTAGCAAATTCTCAGCAGTTTGGAATGAGAATGGATCACACATCTATGAAGGTTAATGAGGTAAGTACATGTAACCTTGAGAAACAAATTTCTTATTTAACTTCTTTGGTGAGGCAGTTGGCTGTAGGGAACATGCAAACTGTTAAGGTGTGTGGAATTTATTCGAGTTCGGGTCATGCTACTGATATGTGTCCCACGTTATAAGAGGATGAATCAATGCAACATGCTAATGCAGTAGGACATTATGAACAACCACAACCCAGGTATGATCCCTATTCGAATGCTTATAATCCAGGATGGCGAGATCATCCCAATCTGAGTTATAGGAATCAACCGATGCAAAACTGATACCAGTAGCAAAGACCACAAGTGAATCAACCACCTCCACCTCTGCCTCCCTCAAATCAAGGTATGTCACTTGATGAAATTATTAAGGCTTTGGCTAACAATACACAACAGTTTCAACAGGAGATTAGAAATAGCATTCAAAACATAGAGAGGCAGATTGGTCAGTTAGCCTCATCTGTGAGTAAGTTGGAAGCTCAAGATTCTAGAAAACTTCCATCACAAACAGTCATGAATCCCAGAGAAAATGCGAGTACGATACTATTACGGAGTGGGAAAGAAGTTGATAATCAGACTCCATATGAGTCAACGAAAAAGAAGAAGCAAGGAAAAAAAGAGTCTGAAGTTGAGGTAAATAATGAACCTAAACTGAATAAGGTTAATAATTATGTTCTTCCTCCATTCCCCTGTAGGTTGGCCAAGACGAAGAAAGAAGAACAAGAGAAAGAAATTTTGGAGACCTTCAAGAAGGTAGAGGTGAATATACCTTTACTTGATGCGATCAAACAAGTTCCCAAGTATGCTAAATTCCTTAAGGAATTATGCATTACAAAGCCCAAGTTGAGGAATAATGAGAAGATCAGTGTGGGGGAAAATGTGTCAGCATTAATTCAGCAAAACTTACCCCCTAAGTGTAAGGATCCAGGTTCGTTTTCTATTCCCTGCAGAATATGTGATTTTAAATTTGAACGTGCAATGGCAGATTTAGGAGCATCTATTAATGTTATGTCAAATTCAGTTTGTCAAACTTTAAATTTGGGTCCTTTGAAAGAAACCAGTGTCATTATTCAATTAGCTTATCGTTCTAATGCTTACCCATTGGGAGTAGTTGAGGATGTTTTGGTGCAGGTTGGAGAGTTGATTTTTCCTGCAGATTTTTACATTATGGATATGGAGGATAGTGTTCCCACATAAAAGTCAACTTTGATTTTGTTTGGAAGACCTTTCCTAAAAATTGCCAAGACAAAAATTGATGTGGATGATGGTACCTTAACTATGGAGTTTGATGGAGAGACTGTCAAATTTAATATCTTTGATGCCATGAAGTATCCTGCTGATGATCATTCTGTCTTTTCTATTGATGTTGATACAATTGTGTAGGATGTTTTTGAGTTAAACATGGTGGATGACTTAGAAGTGGTGATTAGTCAAGGAATTCAAGAAATTAGTACCAATCCACCATTAAGTGTAGAGGTTCAAGAGGCAGTAATGGCATTGCAGTCATTACCTCCTGTTCCAAAAAGGTATGGAGTATCAAAGATCAACTTACCTGTATCTCACACAAAATTATTACCTTTTATGGTGCGGGCACCAGTTCTTGAACTCAAGCCTTTACCTGAGCATTTGAAGTATGTTTACTTAGGAGACAATGAGATATTTTCAGTTATCATCTCAAGATTTAATAAAGATTCAAGAAGACGGATTGATTAGAGTGCTGAGAATACACAAGGAAGCAATTGGATGGACAATAGCTGACATCAAAGGTATAAGTCCATTAGTGTGCATGCACAGGATTTTACTGGAGGATGAGGCTAAATCGAGTAGAGAAGCTCAAAGGAGATTGAACCCACAGATGATGGAGGTTGTGAAGAAGGAGATTTTAAAGCTATTGGATGCAGGAGTTATTTACCCAATTTCAGATAGCAAATGGGTAAGTCCAGTCCAAGTAGTGCCAAAAAAATCAGGAGTCACTGTGGTAGCAAATCAAGATAATGAACTTATTCCAACAAGGATTCAGAGTGGATGGCGAATGTGCATAGACTATCGCAAGCTAAATTCAACAGGGAAAGACCACTTCCCACTGCCATTCATTGATCAGATGCTTGAGTGGTTAGCAGGTAAGTCTTATTTTTGCTTTCTCGATGGCTTTTCTGGATATAATCAAATTGTGATTGCACCGAAGGATCAAGAGAAGACTACCTTCATTTGCCCTTTTGGAACTTTTGCTTTTAGAAGGATGTCCTTCGGGCTTTGTAATGCACCTGCCACATTTCTGAGATGCATGATGAGCATATTTTCATATTACATTGATACTTGCATTGAGGTGTTCATGGATGATTTTACTGTGTATGGTGATTCATTTGATGCATGTTTACATCATTTAACTTCTGTTCTTAAGAGATGCATTGAGAAAAATCTTGTTTTGAATTTTGAGAAGTGTCATTTTATGGTGGAACAGGGGATTGTTTTGGGTCATGTTGTCTCTAATAGGGGTATTGAGGTGGATAAATCTAAAATTGACTTAATTGTGACCTTACCCTACCCCACAACTGTAAGGGAAGTACGCTCTTTTCTTGGTCATGTAGGTTTCTATCGCAGGTTCATTAAGGATTTCTCTAAGATAGCATTGCCTCTGTCTAGACTCTTGCAAAAAGATGTTCCTTTTGAGTTCAGTGAAGAGTGCAAGGAGGCTTTTGACAAATTAAAATCTGCATTGACATCACCCCCTATTATCCAGGCTCCTGATTGGACAATACCATTTGAAATTATGTGTACCGCAAGTAATTATACAGTGGGAGCAGTTTTAGGGTAGCGTGTTGGGAAGCTCTTTCGTGTGATTTATTATGCATCCAGAACACTCAATTCAGCCTAGCGCAATTACTGTACGACCGAAAAAGAGTTTTTTGCTATAGTTTTTGCTGTAGATAAATTTCGATCATATTTGCTTGGCTCTAAAATAATTATCTTCTCTGATCATGCAGTGTTGAAGTATCTCTTGGCAAAGAAGGAAGCAAAACCAAGGTTGATTAGATGGATCCTTCTGCTGCAAGAATTTGATCTTCAAATCAAGGATAAGAAATGAGCTAAGAACCTAGTAGCAGATCATTTGAGCAGGTTAGTGACACAAGAAGATCCAATTCCTTTGCAGGAACTTATTCTTGATGAGCAGTTATTTAAATTGCAAGGTATGATCTCTTGGTATGTTGATTTGGTAAATTATTTGGTTACTAAAGTTGTGCCTTTTGATTTAAGTAGAGCTAAGAAAGAGAAATTGAAAAGTGAGGCTAAGTATTATCTGTGGGATGACCCATATTTGTGAAAATTTTGTTCCGATCAAATTATTAGGAGATGTATTCCTGATAATGAGATTCAATCTATTCTTGCTTTTTCTCATGCTTATGCATGTGGAGCTCATTTTGGACCCAAGAGAACAGGTCAAAAAATATTAGATTGTGGTTTTTACTGGCCCACTATATTTCGTGATTCATATTTAATTTGCAAAAATTGTGAACAATGTCAAAGAACAGGAAGTTTAACCCGTAGGAATGAGATGATTCAGAATCCAATACTTGTTTGTAAGATTTTTGACGTGTTGGGTATTGATTTCATGGGTCCATTTCCTTCTTCTTTTGGCTTTGTTTAAATATTACTTGCTGTTGATTATGTTTCGAAATGGGTGGAAGCCAAAGCCACAAAGACTAATGATTCTAAAGCTGTTGTAGGTTTTATCAAGTCAAACATTTTTAACAGGTTTGGAGTTCCTAGAGCTTTAATCAGTGACCGAGGCACACATTTTTGTAATAGAACTGTTGAAGCATTGTTAAGGAGATATGGTGTTTTCCATAGAATATCTGCAGCTTATTATCCTCAAATAAGTGGGCAAGCAGAGGTGTCTAACAAAGAGATCAAGTCTATTTTAGAAAAAATAGTGAAGCCAAATAGAAAAGATTGGAGCCTTAGACTTGATGATGCTTTGTGGGCTTACAGGACTGCTTATAAGACACCCATAGGTATGTCCCCCTTCATATTGGTATTTGGTAAGTTGTGTCACCTTCCTGTGGAGTTAGAACATAGGGCTTATTGGGCTGTTAGACAATTTAATTTGGATTTGGATACTGCTGGTGTGAAAAAAAAATTACAATTGCAGGAATTAGTGGAAATTCGACTTGAGACTTATAAAAACTCTAAGATCTATAAAGAAAAGACCAAGGCATTCCATGACAAACTAATTCTAAGGAAGCAGTTTGTGGTTGGGCAAAAAGCTTTATTGTATAATTCCATATTGAAGCTGATGCCTAGTAAGTTGCGTTCTCGTTGAATTGGACTCTTTGTTGTTACTAATGTGTTTCCTTATGGTGCAGTTGAAATTCAAAGTTTAGGAACTAATAAGGTGTTCAAGGTCAACGGTCATATACTCAAGCCATTTTATAAAGGGTTTCAGGAGCATACAGTGGAAAAACTCAAATTGAGTAATCCAATTTATGCGGATTAAGGAGCTTTGCCATGTCGAGCTAACAACGATAAACAAAAGCGCTTCTTGGGAGGCAACCCATGGGTGGCTTGTTAGCCACAATCAGATTTGTTTTTTTCCCTTATTTTATGTTATTTTCTAGCATTTTTTTTTCTTCTTTTCTTTTGTATTTGAGCTTTACATTGGGGACAATGTAAGTTTTAAGTGTGGGGGAGGAGAAATTTGTTGCTGCAATCTTTTTAATTGTTAAAAAAATAAAAAATATAAAAATAAAACTAAAATAAAATAAAATTTGTTCTCATAAGCTTGATTCATGATTCTATATTAACAATCGGAGAGAAGTGCTTTGTCCTTGAAATGACTTTTCTATTTTAGATTGAATTTTTGAGATTTTAGGCAAGGTAATAGTAACTTTAATGATGGATTTTCCCTTTTCTCCATACCATAGAGCAATTTTTTCCTGCATAAATCATTTAGGCTTGATTTAACGGTAAAATGATTAGTTATGTGTGCTTTAAATTAGTGTCATGCATATTTCAGAACTTTGTTTAATCTATCAGGACACTTTATAATATGTAGATGCATAAATTGGGGGAAATAAAATTTTGAACTTGAAAATTGCTCCGCTATTTTAGTTAAGCAAACTAAGTAGGGGTTTTCATGAACCCCATGTCGATTCTCAGGCCAAAAGCTAGCTAGGATATGAGCAAGGTACTTTTTTGAAGGTGACGGTTGAAATAAAAAAATAAAAAATAAAAAAAAAGATAACTGTGACAAGAGAGAGGTACCAATTTCAAATATATAAAAAAAAGGACATTTCTATCTCTCCTAAGATTTGCAAAGAGCTATAATTATTGTGCCTTGATAAATTAGCCTTGTGTTTTGGTGTGCATTGACTTAAAATTTTATGGAACTTTAATTGTGTGAGCTTAATTGATTTCAAGCCTTTTGTTTTGTATTGGAAAATTGTTGATATATTGGTATGGTGTTGATGAAATTTGTTGTGATGGTTATTACCTTACTTGCCTCTTCTTTCAAACTTTTAATCTTTTGTTAGAGAATGTTGTGATAGGATGAAGTTAAGGAACTTCTAAGTAGAGCTGATTGAGAGTTTAAGTCATGCTTGAGGATAAGCATGGAATAAGTGTAGGAGAATTTGATAAGTGCATAATTTATTAATTTTACTCCCATCACATTTAGTGTTTCTAGGGTATTTTTATACCTAATTCAGTTGATTAAAGTATAATTATCTATTAGGCATATGTTTAGAGAGTTGTTAAAATAATTGTGTTAAATGGAGAAATTTTTAGCTTTTGCATTAATTTGACTATTTCTGTATTTTTCAGGGTTTTTGTGAAGTTCTAGAGCATAAAAGTGTGGAAGGAAACTTGGAAAGGTCGAAGGATTGAGAAGCGTTGTTGATACAAAGTACACGGGTCATGTAAGCACAACCACAGACTCGTGTAACATTCTGCCAGAAGAAATCCAGAGAACTGAGGAAGAAACAAAGTACACGGGCCGTGTAACTTGACCCGTGTAAATCCTGGAGACCCGTGTAACTTTCTGTGCCAATGCAAGACATACCCACTCAGCTCCAGTAGTTTACATGGCCCTAGACCGTGTAGTGATACAAGAGCCGTGTATCCATCGACAATCAGTTTCCTGATTTTGCTCCAGTTGCAGTTTTTGACAGAGACTGTAAAAACCTAACCCTAGACCATTTATTATAAATAGAAGAGGCAGCAGCCGACACAAGGGACCATTCAGCAGCCTCTCCATTCACATTCTAGATTTCTTCAATTTTCTTCTTTAATTTTCTGTAAGCCATGAACATGAGTGGCTAAGTTTTTAATTCAGTTCAAGGGATTCAAGTTCTTTTGCTTGATTTGTGAGATCAGGTTCTTAATTTAATTTATATCTTTTTAAATATCTATTGTTTTCTGATTTCATTGTCTTTGATCTATCGAATGATTTGCTAAAAAAGCCTATTAGTTAATTGTTTGATATGATCAATTGCGAGTTCATCTTCATAATTCATAATTATTGTGTAAGATTGAACATGAGTAGCAATTAGGTTTTATTGATTATTGTCGACACCATATTTTGGCTGACCTCCGAAGTTGAGGGACCTTAAAATTGACTTCATCATCCGCTCTTAGCTGATGTCCTTCGATCACAAATGACTTTCCCGAACTCACCGATTGCTTGACCACGGAATAAACCGGTTCCATACTTAGTTGATAATTTTTCGATCTTTCATCAAAAGGTTTCGAATCAAAAGGGATCTCCGGACCATCTAGTCCCGCTTCCAATCTCTTCTCACAAATATAGTGGAACTTCATTTGGCCAATGTCAAGATCGGGTTTTCACTTCAATGCCCCAGATATTAAAGTGGAGTTAAGGTCTCTATCTGGTCTAATAACGATCACGATCTTTAGAATTCAAATCAATGTCCAATCTTTTCAATCCTAATGTTTTCAAGTCTTACCCGGTGTTTGGTCGTGGCTTAGTCTGATCTCAAGCTTATGTATAAAGTTTTTTTCGATCTCTTATACTTAGGTTAATGGTTACTTTTAAGTTTACTGTCCAACACGTTCAAGACAATCAAGTACTCATATAATTTGGACACTTTTCGATCTCATCAAGAAATTGAACAAAGGGACTTCATTTCATCTCAAAATAAAATTTACAAGTCATTCAGCTGGAGGGTCTCCCCCAGCCTGTACTCCAGGTACATCGTCGTTTCTCTCATATTCTCTCCCCCTCTCGGGTTCCTCCTCGCTCCACTCTTCGTCTCTAGGAGCAAGATCCACCATCTAGGAGAAGTCTTCCCCAGGATAACGCCTCTCGAGCTCGGCTAGAAGATCGTTGTGTGCATTCACGTAAGCACCAGCTTCCCTCGTCACAGCCTCTTCTTCTTTCACTTTGAGTTCCTCGGTAAGGCGAGTGACGTCGGCAGTTCGGAGAGCCCGAGCTTCTCCAAGTTCACGATCCTGTTCGATCAATTTATCCTCGTATGATTTCATCTGACCCTAGATTTCAGCAATATAGTCCTGGGCAAATGAAAGTTGGGCTCGGGCGTTAGCTGCGTTCTGGACCGCCTTCAGAATTTCCTGCCTCAGAAGATGAGCCTTTTCCCTGATTATATGCTGATTCACTAGGCTCTCTACGCTCAGACTCATCGTCTGAGCCAAGAGATCATCAAGGCTATCCGGGGTTAGCCTGTTCCGGTCATTCTGCAGGCATATGGTGGCACCCAGAACTTTGGCTAAGCCTGGATTCCCCCGAACTGATCGGTTCTTCTCTAGAGAGTGAATGAGGACCTGGGCACCATGAGAAAGGGTTCTCACAGTAGGTTGGGAAGACCCCCCTTCCGCACTTGAAGAAACAGGTGGAGGTGATGGTTCTTCTTGTCGAGGAGGGGAAGGAGCTAACTCTACTTCTGGGATCGACTGTCTAGAAGGTCGGGACGAGGAGCCCGGCACTTCTCCCGAATCTCGCCTTGGCGTCTGTGATACCACGGCGATCTTCATTTCTTGTACCTTTCGAGAGACCTCTCTTTTTCGCTTGCAGCTCTCCTTCGCACCTTCGCTTCCAGCCATTTCTGCACGGAAAAACAATTAGTGAGATTACCTAAGTCAGGAGACTAAAGATTTAGGTTCTACCGATCCCGGGTCCGAGGTCAGAGAGCTGCAGTTCATAATCTTCATTGGCGATCATTTGCATTAGCCACCATCTCAGTTCAGCCATAACGGCATATAAGCATGAATACTTGTGAGTGGCCGCCTGATCCTTCAATTCCATTACCAAGGCGCCCTCGTCCTTACTCAGGGCGACCTCCTTTGGAATTGATGGGACCAGCTATTGCCAACTACGTGGAAAACCCTCAAAACCATTCGGAATCTTGCTCCTTAACATAAAGAAGCAGTTCTTCTAATTCTTCAGTGAGGAGGGGAGGTCGGTAAAAAGCCTGCAAAGCGGTTTGGCTTGGAAGAACCAGTACTCGTCGTCCTTTCGACTAGTGAGCCCATGCAACTCGGCAAAAACTTTCACCGTAGGCTCGAGCTTCTTGGCCTGGCATAAGCCCCTAAAAGCCACTGTTCTCCTTCAACGACATCGATACGACCCCCACTATGGAAGAATATCAGGCGCTGCTAGAGATTCCTTATATGGCACAAAATCGGATCTACCTACACCTCGAGCATAGGCAGACTTGAAAACGGTTCGCGCATATGTTGGGGATCCCCCCAGAGGAAGCAAAGGCAAGAGAAACTATCAAAGGGAACACACATGGGTGGTATTGGACCTACCTCAAGAAGCAGTTGGACCTGTACATCCAAGATGAACAATGGGAGCAAGCTTTATTAGCACTAGCTTTGGGGATCTATGGCCTAATCTTATTCCCTGGGCCTTTGGGAATTATAACCTGCAGTGTCACGGAGATGTTCTGGGCAGTAGAAAAGCAGAAGGTCAACCTAATACCGGTGATCCTTGCAGAGACTCTATTGACTCTTACTTATTATCGATAACAAGGCAGGGGATCTATTAAGTGTTGTTCTCAATTGTTACACCTCTGGATCCTCAGTCACATGTTTCCTCTGGAGACAAAGGGGTTAACTTGGTACCCTAACTAGTCTCTTATTGAGAAAATGGCCAGATTAGTAATCAGTCCAAATAACAAGCTGCAGTGGCAAGAGCGAATTCTAAGCTTCAACAGTCACAACTACTACTGGAGGAAATTGTGGACGTTAGGTCGGCCTATTTTGTTCAGTGCAGGGAGTAATCATTCGGTATCTTTGATCGGAATGACCGAATACACGAGTTACATCTGGGCGTTGGTAATGAGGCAGTTCGGTTCAACCCAGTCCGTGCTCAGTGTTGAAGAATACCATCAAGTTCATTTCTATCGTGAGCTCGACAGCGAGGAAGAATTGAAAGTACTCCTCAAATCCTGGGAGAGCCTCACTATGATTGAAAGATCGCCTAAAGGGCAGGGTGCCACGGAAGATTACCTTAGATGGAGGGCTAGCAGGGATCAAGGATACCCAAATACCAAGCCAACGGAACCTGAAAGTAGCATCCCCCATCAGAATATTCTTTCAAAAGAAGCTAATGCTCGTTTGGTCAGATCGGATATCGAGAACTAGCAATTACTAGAACGGATAGGGCAATTGGAGGACCAACGGCAAATCCTCAAGAAGGAGGTAAAAAGGCTCAGGGAAGAAGCAATGACTGAAAAGGCAGAATTTGAGAAACAAGAAACGCGGTGGGAAAGGGAAAAGATCTCCCTCCAAGGCGCAATAAGGGAGGCAGGAGTTCGGAATGACGAATCGCAAGAGAAAATGAAATACCAAGAGATACTCATGGAAGAGTATAAACAAGAGGGCAAATGTTTGATATTTTGAAGAGCAAGCACAGCTTATCAATGATATTTTGAAGGAATGTGCTAAAGAAAGAGAGGAAAAAGAAAGGAAAAAGAAAGACAAGCTACTCTCCATCAAGAGCTGAGAGAAAATGTTGACCAACTAGAAAGAATGATAGCACAAGGGAAACAAGAGCTCTTGCCAGAATCTGAATATGCCTTGAGAACATTCAACCCCGCCAGACAAGAAGAAAGACTCTATGAGTATCTCAAAAAATGTCATTGCATTATAAAGAGTCTCCCTGAGCCTAGGCAAATGTAAAGAATGCTATATATGAACTATTCGATTAATAAAATCACTTTGGACCATTGTTTAGCAGAATTGTGAATGAACAGTATGACTCCCGTAGGAACTATCCTCACTAGAGTTATGTGAAAAGACGAATGTGCCATATGGACAAGTATCATAGACACGCATTTGATCCAGTCATTCACCGTCAGACTATCGAGCGATGTCATGATAAAATTGATGCAATTATCCTTCTACAGACCTCATTCCTGGCTTTCAGATGCCACCGTATCCTTTGTCCAAATTAAGACCTTTAATTTTTAACAAAATTTGAAATTCATTTAATGATTTTTCTCACAGGAAATCAACATTGCTTCAAGCAAAGCAAGCCTGACCAAACAAGCAGTTCGACCGAGACGAGTGTATTTAACAAGATCACGAACGAAGAAGATAATGGAAGATCAAGAACAAGTCCAGAACCTACAGGGACAAGTTTCCAAATTGAGAGATGAAGTCTCAGAGCTCATGCAATTAATGAAGGAGATATCCTAAAACAAGCCTCCCTCAGAACCAAATTTGCCATTACCTCCCCCACTTCCTACAACGGTTGATTCTCACCAAGCTTCAACCTCTTTTACGTTTTAGCCACCTATTTTGGATCTGACAATCACTGTCAATCCGACCCTCCTAAATGATAACTTACCTTTCCCCTATTACCCGGTTGTCTCAAATGTTGAGCTACACCCTTCTATCCCGATCCCTCCTGTTCACCCTGCCCCTTATCTCCCAACAGGGGGAATAGCTCATGCAGTAGGAGAGAGCAGAGCGAGAGAGAATGAGAAGCTTTCTGCTCTTGAAGAAAGATTAAGGGCAATAGAGGGCCTGAACATGTATGGTTCAGTTGATATGTCATCACTAAGATTGGTGCCAGATGTGGTGGTGCCACCCAAATTCAAAGTCTCGGACTTCGATAAATATACCTGGAATTCAGACCCTCGCATTCACCTGGCTACTTACATCGCCAAGATGTTCTCCCTAACGGAAGATGATAGACTCCTGGTCCACTTCTTTCACGAGAGTCTCTCCAGGGCAGCCCTACGATGGTGCATTCAATTAGACAGGAGCAAGCTGCGCTCCTGGAAAGATTTGGCCAACGCCTTTCCGAAACAGTACAAATTCAACTGTGACGTCTCCCCCATAAGGAGAGACCTCCAAAATCTGGTGCAGAGAGAAAGAGAAAGCTTTAAGGAGTATGCCCAGAGATGGAGAGAAAAAGCAGCGAAGGTGAATCCTCCGGTTACTGACAATGAACTCTGCTCCTTGTTCATTGAAATGTTAAAGGCTCCGTATTTCAATCTGATGATTGAAAACACCTCCAACAGCTTTTTAGATATCATTCAAGCTGGCGAGAGAATTGAAGCTAACCTCAGGTTAGGACGGTTGCAGGAGTTGACTGAGAACACTGCAAAGAAGACCGCCGGCTTCGGTAAGAAGAAAGAAGGTAATGTGCACTTCATCACCCGACAAACCCAACCTCCTTTCTCTCAGAATAATTTTCGGCCATATCCTCCTGCTCACGGCTTGACAATAGCAAATGTTCCATCCCTTTTTCCAAATTATCCTCACCCATGCCCACAGTATCCACCGCAAGCAGCTTACCAACCCAGACCGCCTCCTCAACCTGTTCAAACAAGACCACCTCCTCCCCAAAATAATCCTAGACCACAGAGAAATCCTGATCCACCTTTTCTCCTCCCACTCAGCGAAATATACTGATACCTCCTCGGTATTAATCAGATAGTGCCGATCCCCCTTGATCCGATTCAGCCACCATATCCTAGGTGGTATGACGTCAATGCCCGATGTGAATATCATGGAGGGGCATTCGGACACTCGACTGATAACTGCGGAGCTCTTAGGGGAAGAGTACAGGCCCTGATCAGAAATGAGTGGTTGAAGATTGAAGGAAATAGCTCTCTTCCCAATGTCACATCAAACCCATTGCCCAATCATGATACAGGCAATGGTGTAAATATGATAGAATCTGGGGATGAAAGTGAAGAATCACCTGAAGAACTATCTGTTGATATCATACAGCTGGACTCCCTATATGAAGCCCTGATCTCGCCAATTGCTGAGGGGCAAGAGCTGGATAATTGGAAAACAGAAGACCTTCCTGTGCTCAATTTCGAGTAAAATACTTTTAGTTATCTACACTTGATCATTTTGTCCATGGTGACAAGTGTAATGCTGTAAATGGACCCTTTTCTTATGATTTAAATGTTAACGAATTAATAGTGCATTTTACATCTAATTCTCTTTTTTTTAAAATCCATTCTTATAATATACTCCACTTTCATTTCTTCAAGACCATTCATCAATTAACGCCTAATAATTCAATAGACTCAGAAATTCCTCATGTTAATTTTGAAACTCCCATAACTGCCATTACTTCAAGTGATTCTGAAGAAGAACTTGCAGAAGAAAGGGGTGAAAGAGACGAACGCTCCCTGCTGCCTTGCGGGGACGAAACACACACCATAAATCTAGGCACAGAAGAAATAAGGAGAGAACTTAAGGTTGTGGGAAGTGGTGAATTAGAAGATATGGTCAGTTTGCTCAAAGAATTCTTGGATGTATTTTCATGGAGCTATGACGATATGACCGGATTAGACCCTCAGATAGTGACACACAAGATTTCCCTAATTCCCAGGACAATTCCAGTAAAGCAGAAGTTAAGAAGAATGAACCCTGACACGCTACTCAAAGTTAGGGATGAAGTCAAAAAGCAGTATGATGCTGGATTCTTGGAAGTGGTCAAGTACCCTCAGTGGATAGCTAATGTTGTCCCAGTAATGAAGAAGGACGGGAGAGTCAAGGTATGTGTTGATTACAGGGATCTCAATAAAGCGAGCTTGAAGGATGATTTCCCTCTCTCACACATAAACGTGCTAGTAGACAATGCTGCGGGATTGGGTAGATGTTCGTGTATTGATGGGGTATCCGGGTACAACCAAATCCCCATGGATGAAGAAGACAAAGAGAAAATTGCTTTTATTACTCAGTGGGGGGGTATTATGTTATCGGGTCATGCCATTTGGGTTAAAAAATGTTGGAGCTACCTATCAACGCGCTATGGTCACATTATTCCACGATATGATGCACAAAGAAGTGAAGGTGTATGTGGATGATATGACATCAAATCCAGGGAGGGAGAAAGTCATGTACAAGTGCTGAGGAAAGTATTCGAAAGACTCAGGAAGTATCAGCTAAAATTGAACCCAGCCAAGTGTGTGTTTGGAGCTAGATCTGAAAAGCTATTGGGATTCATAATGAGTGAGAAGGGAATAGAAGTGAATCCAGACAAAGTTCAAGCCATTCAAGAAATGCCATCCCCAAAGACAGAGAGGGAGGTGCGCAGTTTCCTGGGAAAGCTGAACTACATCTCGAGGTTTATTTCCAACCTCACTGCTAAAGCTGAGCCCATCTTTAAGCTACTCAGAAAGAATAACACTACTCGATGGGACCAAGTTTGTCAAGAGGCTTTCGAGAAAATTAAACAGTACCTGTCAAACCCGCCGATATTGGTCCCTCTAGTGGCAGGAAGGCCGTTAATTCTATACATGGCAGTCCAACAGAGTTCAATGGGATATGTTTTGGGGCAGCATGATGACACAGGTCGAAAGGAGAGGGCCATTTATTACTTGAGCAAGAAATTCAATGATTGCGAGACCAGGTACTCATTTCTATAGAAAACTAGTTGTGCGTTAGCCTGGACGGCGAATCGGCTTAAACACTACATGTTGAATCATAAGACATGGCTCATCTCACGGATGGATCCCATCAAGTATGTGTTTGAAAGCCTAGTCGTTCTAGGGAGGATAGCAAAATAGCAAGTCATACTCTCTTAATATAACATTGTCTATATGACTAGGAAAGCAGTAAAAGGTAGCGTAATTGCTGATTTCCTAGCAGAAAACCCTATTCAACATTATAAAGCCCTAGATTTCGAGTTCCCTGATGAGCATGTTAATGAGGTCGGCAGCGAGCATAAGGAATCAGCTGATGTATGGGAAATGTATTTTGACGAGGCTGTCAATTTATCTGGTAATGGGATCGGAGCTGTGTCGGTATCCCCTGATGGAAAACACTTCCCAATAGCTATCAAGTTAAGATTTGACTGCACCAACAACGTCGTGGAATACGAAGCCTGTGTCATGGGCTTACAAGCTGCCATCGAAATGAAAGTCAGAAAGTTAGAGATGTATGGAGATTCGGCCTTGATCATCTATCAAGTCAAGGGAGAATGGCAAACCAAGGACCCGAAGTTGATCCCATATCAAAAGTACCTACTAGAATTGATTAAGAAATTTGAAGAAATTTCTTTCACTCACCTCAGTCGGGACAAGAATCAATTCATGGATGCCTTGGCCACTCTGGCTGTCATGGCTTAAATGGCAGAGGGGCAGACGACTCAGGTATTGCAGATCAAAGTAAAGGGTGAGCTAGCTTATTGTTTCATGGCCGAGGAAAAAATTGATGGCAAACTCTGGTACCATGATATCCAGGTCTACGTCAAAACCAGGGAATATCCTCTGGAGGCAAACAGAAATTAAAGGAGAATGATCAGGAGATTAGCTTTGGGATACTTCCCCAATGGTGAAATTCTGTACAAAAGGAGCTCAAATGGCGAATTGTTGAGATGCATAGATGCAAAAGAAGCAAGGAGGATCCTTTTCGAGACTCATGAGGGGAATTGTGTAATCCACACTAATGGACATATGATGGCCAAGCAAATCATGAGACAGGGATACTTCTGGACTACTATGAAAAAAGACTGCATCGAGTACTTTCAGAAGTGTCATAAATGTCAAATCTATGCGGATCCAATAAATGTTCCGCCTCATCAATTGTTCAATCTTGTCCCACCTTGGCCTTTCACAATGTGGGGCATGGACGTAATTGGTCCCATTAATCCCAAGGCATCCAATGGTCATAGGTTCATCTTGGTAGCTATTGACTATTTTTCTAAATGGGTTGAAGCGATGTCATATGCCCACATCACGCAGAACACATTCCTCAAATTTCTCCGAAATAATGTCATCTACCGACACGGCCTCCCCAGCGAAACTGTCACTGACAACGCTAAGAATTTGAATGGTCCGAAGGCCTGAAGTTTATGTGACCAATACAAAATCTGACATCTTAATTCTTCACCATGTCGTCCCCAGATGAATGGAGAGGTAGAAGCTGCTAACAAAAATCTCAAGAGAATCATCCGGAAAATGATCGTCACCTATAAAGATTGGCATGATATGCTTCCCTACGCTCTTCATGCATACCGGACCTCCATAAGAACATCAACTGGGGCAACTCCATATTCACTGATTTACAGAATGGAAGCTGTTTTGCCTATTGAAGTAGAGATTCCTTCCCTGAGAATTCTGAAAGAATTAGGAATCGATGAGTCGGAATGGATCCAATCAAGGTTAGACCAATTGAATTTGCTGGACGAGAAAAGGCTAGCAGCAGCGTGTCATGGGCAATTATACCAGAGAAGAATGGCTAGGGCATTTAACAAAGGTGTTCACCCGCGCGAATTCCAACCAGGAGATCTGGTCCTGAAAAAGATACTTCCGAATCAAAATGATGCCCGAGGAAAATGGTCGCCAACTTATGAGGGACCCTATGTAGTTAAATGGCATTTTCTGGTGGTGTCTTGATCTTGATCCACATGGACGGCGAAGAATTCCCAAGACCCGTGAATGCCGACGGTGTCAAAAGGTATTATGCTTAAAAAAAAAAAATGTGCAAAAGAGGACGAAAACCCGGAAGGGTGCTTTCTGTAAAATGAGTAAATGGTGAAAACCCGAAAAGGCACCCTGAAAAAGAAAAAAAAAATCTAGGAGTGAAAACCTGAAGGGGCGCCCTTAGAACCAGAAATTAGAGAAATAAGAAAGGGAATACGGGACCAGAAAAGGAAATAAGCTACCACGGCACGAATGTTCGTCAATAGAGTACTTGAAATAATGGTAGTTAAGGGACTTCAAAGTTAACTACAAGGAATCTGTGAGATCCATTCTTGTGCCCTTTTTCTTTGAAACTGTACCTTTTTCTCTCAAGCCATAATAAAGTCATCCTTTTACTTTGATTTATCTTCTTTACACATTTACACTTTAATTCATTTTTCTTATATACTTACACTCAGATTTATCTTTATTGTATACCCACACTCTAATGTTATTTTTCTTCTACATCTTTATTTTATGCGCTATTAATCTGTTAAAATTTTGTCATAAGATTAGGATTTAGATATTGATAACCTCATGTACTTTGCTATGAGATTTGCAGGAAATGATCGATAGCCAAAAAAAAAAAAAAAACTAGGGGTGAAAACCAGGAAGGGCGCTTTTAGTCAAATATACAGAGAGGAAAGTGAAAACCCGCAAGGGCACTTTTCGCAAAATAAGAAGAAAGTCGATAACAGAAAGGGCATCCTGGGAAGTGAGTAAGAAAGGGAAAGTTGTGGGTTAAGTCTTGAGACTCGTCCTCCATTAATCATTTATCTTCAGGATCCTGTTAAGTACATTTCGACGCGGAAGAACTTCTCGTGTCAGGTTAGGCTTGCTTTGTTGGCATTTTTAATTTTCAAAATTTAAATTTCTTGCTATCAACCTCTAGTTCCTTGATCCAAGTTGATTTTAATTTCTTGTCATCAACCTCTGGTTCCCTGATCCAAGTTGATTTTAATTTCTCGCATTTAAATTCCCGCCATCAACCTCTGGTTCCCTGATCCAAGTTGATTTTAATTTCTCGCATTTAAATTCCCATCATCAACCTCTAGTTCCTTGATCCAAGTTGAATTTAATTTCTTGCATTTTAATTTCCTACTATCAAACTCTAGTTCCTTGATCCAAGTTGATTTTAATTTCTTGCATTTAAATTCCTGTCATCAACCTCTGGTTCCTTGATCCAAGTTGATTTTAATTTTCAGTATTTAAATTTATTGTCATCAACCTCTAGTTCCTTGATCTAAGTTGATTTTAATTTCTCGCATTTAAATTCCTGTCATCAACCTCTGGTTCCTTGATCCAAGTTGATTTTAATTTTCAGCATTTAAATTTCTTGTCATCAACCTCTGGTTTCTTTATCCAAGTTGATTATAATTTTTTGCATTTAAATTCCTGTCATAAACCTCTAGTTCCTTGAACCAAGTTGATTTTAATTTCTTGCATTTAAATTCCTGTCATCAACCTCTAGTTCCTTGATCCAAGTTGATTTTGATTTTTAGCATTTAAATTTATTGTCATCAACCTCTGGTTTCTTGATCTAAGTTGATTTTAATTTCTTGCATTTAAATTTCTTGTCATCAACCTCTGGTCCCTTGATCCAAGTTGATTTTAATTTTCAGCATTTAAATTTCTTGTCATCAACCTCTGGTTCCTTGATCCAAGTTGATTTTAATTTCTCGCGTTTAAATTCCTGTCATCAACCTCTGGTTCCTTGATCCAAGTTGATTTTAATTTCTCGCATTTAAATTCCTATCATCAACCTCTGGTTCCTTGATCCAAGTTAATTTTAGTTTCCAGCTTTTAACTTCCAAGTCAAATGTTGATTCTCAGCGTTTTAATTTTTCATACCCTAATCGCCCAAAATATGGGTCTGAATCTTTACATAATTCCTATACAAAAGAATTTCATCTTCTTTAATAGAAATCATGCAAAGAGGGGCAGCTGTCGACACCATATTTTGGCCGACCTCCGAAGTTGAGGGACCTTAAAATTGACTTCATCATCCGCTCTCAGCCGATGTCCTTCGATCACAAATGACTTTCCCGAACTCACCGATTGCTCGACCACAGAATAAACTGATCCCATACTTAGTTGATAGTTTTCCGATCTTTCATCAAAAGGTTTCAAATCAAAAGGGATCTCCGGACCATCCAGTCCCGCTTCCGATCTCTTCTCACAAATATAGTGGAACTTCATTTGGCCAATGTCAGGATCAGGTTTTCACTTGAATGCCCCAGATATTAAAGTGGAGTTAAGGTCTCTATCCGGTCTAATAACGATCACGATCTTTAGAATTCAAATCAATGTCCAATCTTTCCAATCCCGGAGATCGAAGAACCATGAGGACAATATCTGATGACAGTGAGGCAACCGGACCAATTTACCGATCAAGATCGAAAGTGACGATCGTGCCAATCTCAAAACAGTCGGAAAAAGATCAAAAGCAATCACTATAGTCGGAATCATTAGCGGAGAAGCTAGAACAGGAGAAATGGAGAAATGAAAGGAGGAGAAATGAAGAGTGGAGGGGCTTTCTCGCTGGTGCATATATATAGGGCCTGAGCATTTATTGCATACACAAACCGAAGCGGATGCATCGGTAACCAAAGAATTAATTGCTTTGACTAAGGTAGGTCGGATAAAGAGGAAAGTTCTAGAATTGGAGAGATTGGGAAGCGATGAGGGACCCGATATGAGAAAGATCGGAAAATAAGAGGGTCATAATAGAGAGATCGGAAAGAATAGAGATTGGAAAGCATGAAGAGGATGAGATGACTTCCAATAACTCTCTACATAATCAGAGTCGAGGTAGTTAAAGCGTTGCAGGCATGATCAAATCTTCACCGCACGCCTCATTTGCAGAATCGCCCACATTGCTGACAGACGCCAAGACAGTTATGGTAGTCTTGTACATCTCAGTCTCCACCATTGATCATACTTGTAAGGACGAACCCGGAGCCCTTGGATCAAAAAGTAGATGATAGGTCCGGCGCCTTTTATTCCCAGCCTTCAGATCCGTCTGGACAAGCAAAACCCTGAGCCGTTGGATTAAGAAGAAAAAGGACAGATATTCTGAATAGGATCTCAGCCGTCTATTTTGATTCTCTTTAATTCTCAGACATCAGATTATGTCCTTTTAAATCCAAACCTTCCATCTCCCCAAGGGGAGATCCTAACCCTTCATTAGTAACACCCATTCCCTATAAATACCTGCATGCAAAACTGTAGAAAGGACGGGCAAAAAAAGGAGTTGGTGATTATAGTGGAAAGGCTCTGAAATCTAATTCAGTCTTGCTACTTTGCCACTCTGAGCTTTCAAGAAACTTTAGAAACCAGTTTTCTTAAGTATCTTCATCAAAGGAGTTCTGAACCCTGAAATCTCCATTTTTCAGTGCTTGTTCATCGTTCCGAAAGGCCATTTTCTTTACTTAGTTTCATTCCCACTTCCCCGATATCCGTATATTACTCTCCTTATTCAACTTCATTCCGACCTGGTTCCTGCTATTTCGAGTAAGTTTTAATCTTTTGGCCATCGGTTTCCACCTCTACAAGATTTGTGAACACTAGAGTTAGCTTAACATCCTCGACCTCCCACAGGTAAGCATCTCGACTATTATTTCGCTGGATGCTCGTGTTTCAGTTTATCTGTTTTTATTTTTCAAATTTCCATTAAGTTCAGTTGCACTAAAATCCTAATGTAGATTATTCAGGCCGATAGTTATTTCCCGATGCTTACTTCTTCTATTCATCCGTAAACCTTATTTATTTCTTCTTAGTTTTCATTTCCTTTGAAAATAAGTGTTCTGGTTGTGGGCAACTAGTAGGTAACTTAATAAAATATTGGTAGAAGTATCTTAATGTGAAAGTTTTCGGACAAATAAAAATAACCAAAGGTTGAATAGTAAATCAAAGGAAAAAAGTTATAAGGTCGGGCTACTAAACGAGTCCAGGATATAGCATAATAGGGCGGGAATTGAGAGAAGATCGGGAATTGAGAGAAGACTAGTAACCAAAAGAGATTGGATATCGCCAGCCAAAGGGTTCTGACAAGGCGATCACATATGAGATCGGTGAAAGTTCGGTCTTGTGTCCGCCCTCTAGTTACAAGGCCTCAGTAGGTTAAGAAAAACATTGTGTGGGTTTCTGGCGCCTTCAGGTGCTAGACTCTTTAGTCCAAGGTCCTTCTGGTATGCGATCATAACAAACACTCTAACAGATTAGGGGAGAGTTCTTACCTGATTCTCATTTAAATAATAAACGGAGAGATCGGAGGAGAGTTCTTATCCGAGATCCTTCATTTAAAATTTTAAACCGAACACTCTAAGAGATCGGGAGAGAGTTCTTACCTCATTCTCATTTAAATAATACACGGAGATCGGAGGAGAGTTCTTATCTGAGATCCTTCATTTAAAATTTTAAACCGAACACTCTAAGAAATCGGGGGAAAATTCTTACCTGATTCTCATTTAAATAAAACACGGAGATCGGAGGAGAGTTCTTATCCGAGATCCTTCATTTAAATTTTTAAACCAAAGAGATCGGGGGAGAGTTCATACCGTTTCTCAGCCAAAACCTCAATAAAAAATGTGGAGACCGGAGGAGAGTTCTTATCCGAAATCTCCCGCCTAAAACTCTTAATAAAACATATCTAAAGATTGGGAAAAGCTTCTCACCCGAGCTCTCTTAACACAATCCAAATTAAAATAGCATAATTCTAATACACAAAATAACCCTACACGACACCTATTCACTAAAGGGCCATCTCATGAACTTGCGTTCTTGGGCAACCCAAAATAAGTGAAATATCAAACATTCCTTTATTTTGCACAAAGGATTAACATCATCACTATCTCAATCCCCTAATTACCCTTTTAATTTATGAAAGAGCATAACATTAAATATGTTTACCCTCGTCGAGGGACGAGGCGGGATGCCTAATACCTTCTCCGCCCGTATACGGACCCCGAACCTAGAATCTCAATTTTCGAAGTGGTTTCTTTCTAATTCATAATTATTGTGTAAGATTGAACATGAGTAGCAATTAGGTTTTATTGATTATGATCCCAATTTTCAATAACAACCTAAGGAAATAATAGGATGAATTAAATGATTTATGATTCATAAATTGTTGTTCAGCTTAACTACTTCCTATTCTTAAAGCAATTATTAATTTGATGAAGATTGCTTAATACCAATTCAGTTAATAATTAGAGTCAATAAGAGTGCTTGGCTCGAATTAATGAATATAGGGAAGTCAGGGGTTTACCTCGCTGTTTGGTAAATCTACATTAAGTATTCAATAAGAAATAATTGTATTTCTTTTGTCTATGATCAAATCAATGTATTGGAATACGAATTACCTTGGGATGAAGTTTATTTAATTGGAGAGTTTCTTATTTTTATATCTTAATTTTGGATTTTTGGTTTCTTCTTTGGATTGTGAATTAACCCCCTCCTCCCCAACCTTTGTTTTTTTTTTTTTTTTCATTAGACAAGTGCACAAAATTTAATAATTCGGTCTCTAGGGTTTGACCTGGATTTACCACTTACTGTAGAAAATATTTCATAATTAGTGATTTAAGAAAATATAATAATTTTATCTCTAATTTCTAATTTTCTTATAGTGTTATTATTCCACATATAGATCATAAGACCACCTAAAAAAAACACCATAATAGCAATATAATTAACTAATAAGAAAAATTAATTGTATCTTAAACTTCAATTCCAGTAATTGATTGGAGAGATGAGTTACCATATCCGAAAAAAATAAGGCAAGTCCAAAATCCGTAATCTAAACAAAATTATCCAAATACATTAGTGGATCTATTGTGCCACAAATAATATAATTTGGCATCAAATAAAAAAAATGATAAAAATGTTACTTATGAATTACATCCAATTATGAAATCTAACTCCAATTTTTCATTATAGGATATAACTAATTATATAGGTAACACTTTTGTTTGTAATTAAATTATACATCTCACCTTTGGTTCAAAATTGATATCGAGAAGAATGTTATCTGATTTGATATCTTGGTGAATAATCTTAGTAGATGCTGAAGACATATAAATATTGTGAGAAGAATCAATAGCTCTATTAAAATCCTATAAAATTATCAAGCAGTGATCGGTTACTCACAGTGCTCACGCAGATATTCCAATCCTTTTGCAGAGCCTATGGCAATTTTCCTTATTGTCGGCCAATCCAAAATCTCCTTTCCTCCTCCTATTATGCAGTTTCTTATGTAAGATCTTAAATCATAATTCTTGTTTATGTACATAAATATCTCAGAAAATGAAAAATAACTCACCATGTAAATGAAGTCTCAAGGATTTATTGAGACGATACTCTAAAACAAGCAATGCGTTAGCTCCTTCAATGCAGTAGCCAAGCAGATTAACAAGATTACAGTGACGAACACTGCTTATGACTGCAATCTCATGGACCAATTCTTCTCTGGTCTGTTCCTGGAAATAGTGAGGTTTCTTAATAGCAAGGATTTCACCGTGTAGGGCACCCTTAAAGACTTGACCAAAACCACCCTGGCCAAGTATGTAGTCGTTGGAGAAATGACCAGTTGCTTTTGATAGTTGTTCATCATTATATTGCGTTGGCCCAATATTCCCAGGCATAGCCGTCAAAAGCTGCAGGTAAGCAAACCACAGTCACTTTAATAAAAGTCTTTGACAATGTCACACCAGGAAGGTTACTTGCAATTATGTATGCATGTATTTTATAAGAACAAAGACACCAAACACTCACAACTGTTCATACCATAATCATTAAATTTAATCAGATCCAACCATAACCAAATCATTGAATTAGTAAATTGACTCAGTTCTTAAAGCGATCCAAATTTATAATTGGATTAAATAAGGAAGTGACACAACGCAACCCAATCAACTCAGAGCTAAACTAATGAATCAATGCCATCTAGGTTTGATTTAAATTCCGTAATTTATATATGTAAACTAAATAAATAAAAAAGAAATATCAGTTCAATTTCACAATAAATTAAATATAAATAAAAATTCACTGTTTCATTTCTATTTCGTTTGATTCTGATTTTAATACTGATTTTGATTTTAATGTGCGAATCAAACAGGCTCTTAATATGATTTCATTAAATTAACAAGTATAGTAGAAGTAAAATCTCTGGCTGGTAAAATCTCTGGCTGGCTCTGGCCGTAAGCAACTCCAATTCTTTTTTTTTTTTTTTTTTTCAGAAAAATGAAGCTAGATTTTATTAAATGAAAGCAGAATGCAGATTTGAATTATAGATTATTGTATTTTTCACAAGTAAATTTAAAATAATTTTTATATATAAAAAAAATTATTATTATTCTAATTTAAAGGGTTCAATAGTATTGATAGAATATTTAATTCAATTAATTGGCAGAAAATATATTTCACTGGGTAGCAATTTATATCCACTATTTAATATCATGGTTTTTTTTTCCGAGTCCACTCTAGCAATAATCAAATTTTAATCTCTTGCAGAAGAGAAATTCTGCATTTCATACTACACTCGTATTCAAATAACAAAAGTTTACTTCTAATAACTCCATAAAATAGATGTTATTTTTATGTAGTTTAAATATTAGAGATGTATGTCTTGTGGACTTGATTTATGACTCCATCTGAAAATTTTGCATTTTACACGATTGCAATGTTTTGTGATATCTGTACTGATAGTGAAAAGCATAGACCAAACGAAAAAGGAAATAGGTTAAAATAGTTCTTTTCTATTTTTGAAAAAAAGGTAAAATAGTTCTTTTTATTTTTTTTATTAAAAATTTATTATTAAAAGACTTTTTTAAATAAAATTAAAGTTAGATGAGTTTACTTTATTTGTTTTTAAAATTTTTTTTTTTAAATAACAGCAGACTTAATATAGGTGGGTATACAGGGTAGACCCATTTGTCTTTGCTGGTTTACTTTTTTTTTTTTTTTTCCCACACTGGGTGTTTCTTTCTTAATGAAGAACTATTGCTATTGCTTAAAAATATATTTAAAAAAAAAAAACTGAGGGATAAAGCTTTATTAATTTCAATAGCATTAGACATATTTGATAATATCAAATGGACAAGAAAAAATAAGTTTATCAGCAAAAGAGTTTCTCAAAATCTCACTATATCACTCAACCCTGAATCCAAAGAAGAGTTCTCTATATTCTACTTTAAGGTAAACGAGGAAGAAGGCTCCCGCAACGGTATGTCTCTGACTTAAAAGGGACCATCAGAAGATAACTATAAGTACATACTGCAGTGAAAGTGATTTGTTGATGAGAAGCTCATATAATTCCTATAGATAACCTTAAACAATACAACGAAGAGACTGAAAATTCAGAGTTTGATTTACGTACTTTATTTTTTTATAAATTGTTGTTCTCCACTCTAGAGATATTCCGGAGGAATGTTCCCTGCTAAAACTTCCACCACCTGCTTTGCAAAGAAATGAAAAGAAAAGGCTTATCTAGTAGTTGAGAATTTGATAATAATAATAATAATAACAATAATAAATAAACTAATTAACAATATATTAAACATTTTTATTATTTTAAATATAAAAAAGAGAAAATTAAAAATTACATAAAATAAATTATACATAAATCTCTTAATCAAATTACCCGACTCATTTGTGGTCGCTCTTGAGGGAAACGACGTACACAGGCTAAAGCACATGTAATCATTCGAATCATTTTATTTTCATCAAACTTGTTCTGCAATTTATTGTCAACAAAATAATACTTGCCATGCAGCAAGCCATCTCCGAGCACAGGTTCCGCCTAAACATTAATAAAATTAAGCATTTGTTATTTTTCCAAAATCAATTCAGCTTTAGCTTTTGTAAAATTATATGACATCAATCGGATATATAAAGAATAAAATAAATCATTCATAAACTTGATTTGATGATAAGTTGATAAGTATGTTTAGTTTACTTGGACTGAGGTTTCAAGTTTAAATTTTATATTCCTTCTTTATAAATAAAAGGCTTAGGAACTGCAATTTTCATCATTAAACAAATTTACCACTATTCTTCAAAATTAGAATATAAGCACAAAATTGTCATAATTAAAAGAATGAGACATGATTTTAAAAACTAAAAAATAACTTTTTTTACAATTAAAGCTAAATAAAAAGGTAAAAAAAAAAAATTAAGAATGTCATCGCACTAAGTAAGATATATATTAATATCATAATTAACTCCTTGAAGTCTTTTTACCACTTAAAAAAAAAATTCAACGATGAGTCAAAATTTTGTCGCTAATCACATTGATTAGCAATAATTCATCACTAATGATACTTTAGTGCCAAGAATTTCAATGACAAACTAGAATTTATCTCTAAATATTAATTTTTTAAATAAATAATGAATTAGCTCGCTGAGAACCATGCCACTAAAAGGCTTTAGTGATGGATCCCTTTCTAGCTTGTATTACTTAGCAATGGATGGATCAAATGCTGAAAGTGCAACATATATATATATATATTGTCAGTGAACAGGGGCTCCTTTTCAATAATGACTAAGATTTTTATGTAGGATTATGCTGCATTTTAGACTATTTTTCTTTGGTGATAAAGAGAGAAAATGTTCAAAACAATTATTAAACAACACGAAATTGAGCAAAAAAAGCTCGAGAGAGATTATGAAATTGAGAAAGAAGTGTGTACCCATTCAACTAAGCCAATGTCATCATTAGGTTGCTTTCCAGTGATTAGCTCCATAAGAATTTCACCAAAGAAATAAACATCGGTCTTGGCATACGTAGAAGTCGTAAAACTGTAGTCGAAGATGGAAAAAGAGCTGAGAAATGAGAATTATTGGAACTGAGGTGAACACGAACCACTCAGAAGGAAAAAATAAATAAAGGACTATACTGTCAAATAAGGAATTACAGGGAAGAGAAAGAGAACATAAACCACACTTTTTTTTTTATATATATATAAGCGGATAAATTTTATTAATAATGAAAGCTAAAAAAAAAAAAAACTTGGCAAGCTCCACCGCACTAATCCAGTCAATAGGTTTCTTCGAGAGAACCAACTTAGCTGATGAATGCAAGTAACAAAACGCAACATTAGTCATGCAAAAGCCAAATCACGATAAAAAGCATTTGAAAAGAAAGAAGAGGGACAGAGTGAAGACAGAGGAAGGGTAGCAAAACCCTCCAAGGAGCTACATCCTTCTTGTGAAACAGAGCACTAATCAGATTAATACTATTAAGAAATTAAAGAAAAACAATAAACTTGTCCTCTCTAGATGCACCAGATTTAGCCAAAAAACATGCGAAGGAGTTTGCCACATGAATGGTACGTGCAGAAAACATCTTAGGCAAGGGAGCTCCACACAAGTCTCACAACATAAACCACACTTGTAATATTATAAAATCAACTCCACTCTTACAAATACAGCTAAATCTAGCAAACAAATATAGTAGTAATTATATGAATTTTCATATGATATACTCTTCACGTATTACAACAACTAGACTCTTTACATGCTATAACATCAATTACACTCTTCACACATTAACTCAAGCACATAAATCTATATTCACTGATATTTAAATTTTATATTTCCAACAATAACAAAGGTTCAACAAATATTCTCTAAAGGTAGGGGTGGCAAATGGGTAACGTGAAGTAGATTTGAAATCATGAATCATATAGACATAACAAATTGGTCACCTCTAACTAATTAAAAGTGAAAAAAAATAATGACAATAAGATGCTTTTCTTTCTTTTTATATATATATATATAAAAAAAACCCTAATATGCCAGAAGTATACAACACAGCAGACTGCCATTAATAGCTTATATAATTTAGCTCAGGCAACAAAATAGAGTTTTCATTTTTACCCAACATATGTTGAGAGAAACTTGGCACGTCCATACTCTGCAAACTGCACAAATTGATCCAGGTAAATTTATTAAATCGTACAATTAATAGTTTAACATCAAACAAAAATTTAGTGGCACATTCAACGTCATCTATTCGGCACCAAAAACAAAATGATATTTGATCATATATATAGAACTATTTAATCCATAATAATCACCTTTAATTGAAAATTTCCATCAAGAAAGATACTGTCATCCTTGAAATGCTCGTATACGTTCCAACGTTTATCTGAAAATACAGACATCACAAAAATGGAAAGTGACTCAGATATATACACCTTTAACCTATAAACAAGTCAAGGGTTTGTAGCAAGGTTTAAAACCACTAAAATTATATTTTGTAAATGATAAACTTATGTAACATGTATTAGTGTATTTAATTAATACAAGTTTTTTTTAAGCAATTGATTTTATTAATAAAGAGGTCAGGAATCTCTCAGTTAAACCGGGTAATAGGTTTCTCCTAAAAAATCAACTTAAAGATGCAAAGGTGATACAAAGCAACAAGAACACCAAAAGCCAACAGCAGAATAGACCAAAATAAAGAAGAAAAAAGGGTACCAGCAAAAAAGCCTGCAGACTAATAAAAAAGTGGACCAACAACAACAAAATAAATAAGCCACAGACAAAGGGGCTATAATCATCTGATCCATTGAATAATATAATTAATGGATGACCATTGTATCCATTAATGAAGACAATAATCATCTCCATTGATAAGGAATAAAATTGAATACAATTGATACAGGACAATTAATAGCAACAATTTTCATCTTCTAAAAATTTGGAGACTATTTCGATAATCCCCTGCAAATACTCACATTGTTCATGTAGATCTACCAATCCTTTTGCAATGCCTAAGGCGATCTCCATTCTGGTTGGCCAATCCACTGTTGATCTCGCATTTCCTGCTTTGTTATCCATGTTGGTAATTAAGACCATAAAATCTATAACAGCTTATTTACCAGCACATATTGATATTGTTGGTATAGCAAATGTGGATGCAAAATAAAGTAAAATATGCAAGCTAAATAATCGAAAATGGATAGAATATATAAGGTGAGTTAATGGTGAAATTTTAACATATAACCATTGTGTGTATAACGGACAGATTTTCATTGTTGGTTATGATGAGACTTGCCTTAATCAGTAGCTATAATAAAACTGTTGTAAATACAATAGTTGTATTGAGTAATTTCTCAGGTTAACTAGGACGACCTTGAAACCTAATACCTTAAATGTGGGCTTTACCATTGGTTCACCAATGTGGAAACTTTAGTAATTTAAGATAAAGAGCATACCATGTAAATGAGATCTCAAGGATTTGTCCTCTGAAACGAACTCAAAAACAAGTAGTTTATTGCCTCCTTCATCGCAGTATCCAATCAGCTTAACAAGATTGTTGTGATGGACGCTACTACAAATGGCTTTCATTTTCTCGAACGCATCTTCTTGCTTTCGAGGCATATGTGAAAATTTCTTGACTGTCACCTCATGATTGATTAGGTATCCCTTATAAACTTGACCCAAACTACCCTTGCCAAGAAGATTTTTTCTGGAGAAACCTTCAGTCGCCTTTGTTAGTTGTTCATAAGTAAATATCATCGGGTTGTGAATTTCAAGCCTCTCAATGTCACTCGATGAAGCTTCTGCAATAATGTTGGCGAAATCAACATTAGTTTTTTTTGGATAAATGAAGGAAAAGGAAATTTAAAAAAAAATAAAAATTAAGATAATTAATTTTAATGTGTAACTTTTTTTTTTTAATCTGCACTCAATTTTAGTTGAGTAAAGACAGAGAATTAAGATTTTGAAAAGCATGTCATAGTTGACATAAAATGGACCTCCATTTACAGTACTGCGTCGCATTTCGTTATCAATCTTCTCAATCCATAAATTCTTTTCAAGCTTGGCTCCTTCAAGAAATCGAACAATCTACATGGCATAGCAATGGTAAAAAAATTATGAGCCAACTATATATGTAGGTCTCAATTTTCGAATACTATCTTTGACAGACATTAATAACAAAATATAGCCAATTAATTGTTGATATTTTACCTCTCTCATTGATGGACGAAACTCTGGACGGTTATATACACAACCTTTGGCACAATATATTACTTTTTCCATTTCTCCTTTATCATACTTTTGCAATCTGACATCAACAAAGTCCTTATAATCTCCTTTCAAAGCCTGCATAATTCGAGTCTTTGCCTGCAGGATTGTGATAAAAAGGAAAAGAAATTCATTATTTTCTTTTTCATCATCAAAATTAAGCTTTAATTTTCAACCATATTTCCAGCCGTATACTAATCTTACGAACTAACGTCTAAAATAATTTATCAAAAGTCTATCCCGTATATTTTTGTTGACAAGGTAGAATTAAAGTGAAATAATATTTTTTTTAATGGCTAAATTCATTATCGTCTTTCTCTTTCTCTTTTATATCATGCTTTAGTGCAGGGCCTATCTCATACCCCACGTTGGTGGGATATGAAAATGTTAAGGGTTTATATATTTTAGGCTAAGGGTAGTAATCTAAAATTTGCATTAGAGTTAAGACCATTGGTTTTGTCTACTTATATAAATTATTTATATTTTATTTGCTACTTATCATACCCAATCAACGATTTTAACGCCTTCATGTAAAGGTTCTCTCCCCGTAATCAACTCTAGAAGCACCACACCGAAAGAGTAGACATCTGACTTAGCAGAGATCTTTCCAGAATATTCTGGATCCATATAACTGCAATTAAAAAAAGCACAAGAAAAATTAAGCTTAAGAATTTTTTTTTTCTAAAAAATAAAAATCTTCATCAGAGAAGCCTAAAAACTGAGTTCTCTATTTTCATTGTATTTTATGTTATGTTTCTAATATTCCAAATATAGACCACAATGGTGCCTAAAAAATGGACCATCATAGCAATGCAATTAAGAAATAACAAGAAAATTGTATCTTACACTTCAGTTCCTTTAATCGTTCTAGAAAGATGAGTAACACTATCCGGAAAGTACAAGGCAAGTCCGAAATCTGCAAGCTGAATAAAATGAACTAAGTAAATTAGTAGATTCACTGTTCTATGTGATTTAATATCATAGACAACCAAAAATAATGGAGTTGGCAGTTATGTAAGTAATGAGTTCACACCATTCAGCCAAAAAGCAAAATAATAATAATAATAATAATAATAATAATAATAATAATAATAATAAAAGTTGGCAACCATAGTGAATCCAACTATGAAATTAATGAGTTTACTCAAAAGAAAATTATGGCATTAAACTCAGGGTTCCACTATGTTGAGTTTAATCATATTAATTGAAACTTTTATATGCTATTAAATTATCTTACCTTTGGTTTAAAATTTTTATTAAGAAGAATATTATCTGATTTGATATCTTGGTGTATGATTGGGGGTTCGCCTGAAAAATATATATATGTACAGTGAAGTTAAAAAACTTTAAAAAGAAATGAGAAAATAGCTAGATAAAGTCTCAATAGCTGAAAATCCTAACATTTAGCAAGCAGGAAATATTATATCAATTACTCACAGTGTTTGTGCAGATATTCTAATCCAAGCGCACAGCCTTTGGCGATACCGATTCTTTTTGACCAATCTAAAATGTTTTTTCCTATGATACCACGCGATTCTTAATGGTTAGTTTTAATTTCAATATCATATTTGTTATTTGTGTAAATGAAAACTTACGACAGGAAAAAAGATTCACCATGTAAATGAGACTTCAAGGACCCATTGGGAAGATACTCTAAAACAAGCAATCCATTGGCTCCGTCAATGCAGTATCCAACCAGTTTAACAAGATTTTTGTGACTGACACTGCTAATGACCCTGATCTCATGCTCCAATTCTTCTTTCTGTACATCAGGAAGATACCTTAGTTTCTTAATAGCACGGATTTCATCATCTAGGAAAGCCCAAAAGACTTGACCAAAACCACCCTCGCCAAGGTGGAACTGGTTGGAAAACTTGCCAGTTGCTTTTGCTAGCTCTTCATAAGTATACTGCCTCAGCCCAATTGTACCCTTTGATCTGTCAGGTGCCTGAGTGGCCATCGAATTAAACTTGCAGTAGTCGCTCCAGTTTTGCTATACCAAGACCGCTACAACAGAAGTGGGTGGCAACGTCGTATCAGAGAGGTTGCAAGATCGCTACAACATTGAGGGAGGATGGGTGGGGGGTGGGGTGGGGGCCGAGTGGGTGGGTGTGGGGGGGATTATGGTGTGTGTCAACACCCAAATTCTACTAAACATGACTAATATATCCAAAAACAAAATTTCAATATTTCTAATATAATTTAACTATTTCAACACATAATAATAATAATAATAATAATAATAATAATAATAATAATAATAATAATAATAATAATAATAATAATAATAATAATAATAATAATAATAATAATAATAATAATAATAATAATAATAATAATAATAATAATAATAATAATAATAATAATAATAATAATAATAATAATAATAATAATAATAATAATAATAATAATAATAATAATAATAATAATAATAATAATAATAATAATAATAATAATAATAATAATAATAATAATAATAATAATAATAATAATAATAATAATAATAATAATAATAATAATAATAATAATAATAATAATAATAATAATAATAATAATAATAATAATAATAATAATAATAATAATAATAATAATAATAATAATAATAATAATAATAATAATAATAATAATAATAATAATAATAATAATAATAATAATAATATGGAAATCAAGAAAATAATTTTTCTTATTTTGGACTGCACCCCGAAGGCTACCTACGTACCTTCATAACAAAATGAAGAATCAGGTCCACGTAGCTCTAAAAATAAAACCTTTAGCACTTGCAAGTGAGAGTAACATAATTATACAAATGCATTAAATATGCAAATTCACTGCTAGATGGAAATGAATTGACTAAATGAAAATGAATTGACTAAGTAATTTACAACTAATAGAACATTTTATCATTTGGCCTAAAAATAAATATGCAAATTCACATAGATGTTGATACACAATTTTTTTTTTTTTTTTATAAAATACAGTTTACTCTGCTAGATGGAAACCAAATCTTTTAGTGCAATACTACATGGAAAGAAATTTAATATCATTAAGACAAGGTTTCAAGATTAACAAGGCAGCAGATATCACACCCCAAAGAGTGCTCTGCCTTCAAGGACACACCTTGACACATGTTTCCCCCAGCTCAAATCATCTGCATTTTTTTTTTCTTTTATGATTTGAAGTTACACGACCCTTCTGAGCTCCACACAGCATGACCATGTTCTTGGTTGTCCAAAGTCCAAACCCACCGCAATTTCTTCCTCTTTTGTTTTCTCTATCCGACCTCCCCATGGCATACTACCAACACTTTTACTTTCGTACGAACTCATAAATTCACCATAATTCAAATTAACCCAATTTACAGTACAACATAATTCACTCCTATTCATAGTCAAAGTATTCATAGAGGGCACTTGCTTTAATTTGAAATCAAACCAGCTAAGGGCTTAGGATTTATTACTCATTTATTTCCAACTCAAGAACTTATACCTAGATTAATTAACTTGAAATTTAAATTATTTCCTCTATTAATACTGAACAAGACAGCAGAAACCCGCATATACAAAAAAAATACAGCTCGATGATCAAAAGAGGAGATCAAGACCAACAAAACCCCCCAAAAACAATAGCAAAAATGCACAAAGAAGCACTTAAAAAAAAAAAACTCCAAATCGATAAAACCCTAGCTTAGCAATGAAATCCAAACCATTAATTACACCATTTATTTACATACACGTCTTTCATATTTGCTCCTCAATACAACATAAACTCATCTTGATAAATAAAGAGATACGATCCACAAGCCTAAAGGAAAAAATCAAGTATTATCTTAATTAAATCTCTATTTATCCTTATTTAACAAGCTACTTCTTCCATAGTTCAATATTGCGAAAAAGATTCATTAAAGAAATTTCAAAAGAAAGAGATGAATAAATCATTTTCCTCCATACCTGTCCAAAATCTACGGTTTAAAATTTCCACTCAACTCCAAATTCTTGTGTGAAAAGGGGCAGCAGGTTAGCTTCTTCAATGTGATGAGGTTATGTGCCGATGAAAATGACCAAAGGAAAAGAACTTGGTTGGAAGAATCAGGGATACATTGGGGTCGGCGTTGCCCTTTTTTTTTGGGTTTCCTCCTCTCCCCTGTTTTCCGATTTCCTTCTTTCCCATCTTTCTTATTTCCCCTTTCTCATCCTCCTCTTTCCCTAGGTCCTGAGCGCATTTTAATTCTTCATAGGAAAAAAAAATTAATTTGTACATATATTATATCAAATATATAAAAATATTTTAAATGCATTAAAAAATAATATTTTTATATTTATAAATTTTAATTATTTTTTAAATACTAAAAATGGATTTCTTTTTTTTTTTTTGTATTTGAGAGAACTTTTACTTATATTAAAATAAATATTATTGATAACAATCATCCAATATTTAATAAATTATACAATACATTTAATGCATTAAAAAATAATATACTCAACACCACAAAAAAAAAGTTTCTTGAGAAATAGAATAATTTGTCCTAATATTTAATCTAATCACATAAAAGCATCTTGTGCCTTATTGTCAGTTGAATTACCGAATAAAAAAAAAATTAGAACCAAATTACGAAAAAATAAAAATTAAATTAAAATATTGTATTCAATTTTTTATTTTTTATTTTTTATCTAAAATCATCAGCTGTCATTCCCCTTTCCAATCCATTGTAGGGTAGAGTTTTATGCTATTGAAGATTTAGAAGCAAAAATATAAAGTGAAGAAAGGTTCAATGAGAATGTTAAATTGATAAGCAGATCCGAAGCTCTGTAGAAGCAAAGACTTTATCCGAAAATCCATTTTAAGATTTCTAAGATCCAACTCATTTAAAGGTATTAAAAAAAAGTTAAAGGCAAGTTCTAACCGGTGAATCAATTTGAACATGAGGACCCATCTCCTCACATGCCAGGCTACCTAATATTGACTTCACCCTTGGCACTCTTGAATATTATCGCATTAAAGCACATTTGTTAAATGTAACTGGGAGAGGAGAAGAATAGAGAAAGAGGGTGGAGCATAGTTTTCAAAATTAAACTGGATCAGACCGATTGAAACAGGTTAATCTGGAATTAAATCAAGGCATCATTAATTAGTTTAATAAATAAATTATTTAATTTAACATGTTATTTATTTACGATTATGTCATGTACAATATATATATATTAGTAAGTTGTCATTTTTAAAAAAACAAGTAGTCTTTATTAATTAATGACTTCTATGAAGTACTTATTTATGAACCGAGTTATTGAAACTGTGATGTTGCTATTAAATAGATTAGTCAAAAACGCATATTCCTTTTGAAAAACAAAATGATAAACAACAATCCATCTATCTATAATGACATAAATGCCTGCACGTTGAGCCTTCTCAACTTATTCTGTTCATATTATAACATATAGACCTGACCTAAATATATATAAATTATAACTACTTTGATTCAACACTTCTTTTTAATTGCAAATAATTAAGGGATTATTTAGTCTACTGTGTAAGTTAATTTTAATTTAAATTATGTTTTTTTATATAAAATTATAGTGATAATTAACCTTAATAGTTGATTATTGTTACTGGGGGTTGATAGTTAATTCCTGATATTTGTTGATTATTTAATAAAATTTTATTAATAGTAGTTATTATTATGTCAAATGATCATTAAAGATGTAATTTATTTTAAAATATATTTCACTTTAATTTTTCTATAATGTGTTATAAAAATCATAATAGAAAATAATAATAAAAAACTATATTTAACTTTGAGTATATATATTCTTAATAAATATCCATTGTTAATTTTTCTTTTATCACATTTCAATTTTATATTGTAATTAAGGAAATAATTGAATGATCTTATTTTTATAAAAATATAGTAATAATTGATTAAATTATCTTTTGAATAAAAGATAAAATTAAAAAAAATTAATACTCTCTAATTTTTTAAATAAGATAAATAATTTTAAATAAAAAAATTCCTAAATATAATAAGTAAAAATGAACAAAGAGAATATTTTTTTACTGTAAATATAAATAACGCAATTATTTCATTCAATATTTAAAATGTTTTAATACTTAATCATAAATTTTATGTTTATACAAAATTTTATTATATATAAAAATCAATTAATTTTTAAAATTTTATTAAAAAAAATAAAATTCAAACAGTTATCTGCAGGTAAGAAAAGAAAACTCTGGTGTGAGTTTTTGGAATCAGTAACTATTTGGAATACGCCAAGTCAATGGCTACCGATAAATCAATTTTATTAAATCTGCTCCCTCTATCCACTCTTATTTGACGATTTTTAGAAATTATTTTGTGTAAAATTATTTATCATTTTAAGATAATTAAAGAGTATTAATTAATTTTTTTTTTAATTTTATTCTTATCTTTATTAAATATAATAATTATTTTTATAATTTCTTAAAATTTATCTTATCATATTTTTCTCTAAATCAGGTGAAATAAATAATAATTTAATCACATTAAAAAATATTTTATTATAATTTAGATGATTAATTACTTCCTAATTATTATACAAAAACCTTAAATCACAAATAAAAATAAATAAAAGAGTAATTGTTAAAGGCTATAAAGCTATTTATCGATCTCTAATAATTAATTAAAATATCATTTTACAAATTGTGATTTAATTTATCGATGTTTCTAATGAGTGCAAGATTGCACTTATTAAAATTTATTAAATATTTTTATTTATTACTAATTTTAGAATTATTAATATTATATATAAATACGTAATATTACATTGAAAAATATGCAATATCACATAAAAAATATAACTTTTACATAACCGATACAATATTAATAATAAATCAACATATTTAATAAACATTAACCAATATTGAGTCCCTTCATGTTTTTTTATCTGTCTTTTAAAAAAAAATTATTCAAAATTATTTATCATTTTAGAAAGATTAAAAAGTATTAATTTTTTTTTTCAATTTTACCCTTATCTCTATTAAATTACTTTTTATCTTACCTGAATAAGAGAAAAGTAATAAAATGAGTAATAAAAAATTATAAAAATAATTATTGTTCTTAATAGAGATAAGGATAAAATTGAAAGAAAAAAAAAATTAATGCACCTTAATCATATAAAAATGACAGATAATTTTGAATAAAATAATTTTTGAAAAGTGACAGATAAAAATAAATAAAAATAATATAATTCAGGTAATTTTATTGCTTACTTAATCACCATACAAAAATACTAAATTACAGAATAACCGCAACATAATGTTAATCAAGCCTGTTTCTTAATATCAATGTAACAACTAAAAAAAAAAAAAAAAAAAAGTCTCAAACTTTGAATGCTTGTATCCGGCGATCCCGACGTCCAATTAGAGTGTTTCCAGCGGCTATGGACTCCTAAGAATGAGCCCTTTCAGATGAGACCAGCTTCGCCGAATTTGATGGCCATTTCCGGCGTCGGCAAGGAGAGAGAATATCAGCTTTTCTTTGACTTTTCGACGAGATTGCTGACGATTCGACCGTTGGACTGACGATCCGACCGTTGGATTGACGATCCGAGACCACCTATGGACTGAGGGAATGGAGAGGAATATGATGGTATGATCAGATCTGGCAAAGGTTACCGGCGACCGGCGGCGGCCCACCGTGCGAGGTGGTTCCGGTGGTGGCTCCGGTAGGCTTTGGAGATGATTCAACTTTCAGAGGCTTTCTCATAAATTTTTGGAATTTTTAAGACACAGATAAACTTCGAGTAAGACTATTTTCATTATTTCTCTGTCTGTGGAGCATAAATACAGTGTTTTTTAAACAGGAAAAATTGGAGAAAAATTCTAAGAAAAATATATGATGAAAGTAAAATTATTTGGACATATTCTATGGTGATTGTTGAATTTTTGAGTGATTGTACAATATTTTTGAAAAATATAGATGGATTTTAATTAGATTTTTAGCATATGGGCATATAAGATTATTTGAAATTAAGATATTTAAATTTTATATGATTGGTTGAAGCTTGAGGATGGAGGTTTAAATATGTGAATATTGAATTGGGTTGAATTAAGAATATGTTAGCTGTTGAAAACTTATGGAATTGAGTAATATTCTTGAATAAAATATTCGTGGTAGCTTAGAAAATTATAATTCCTTTTGCATTAGCTTAGTAATATTGCTAAGGACCGCGGGGCAAAATTTTAGAATTTTTAGAGCTCATTTGGGTAGTTTTTGTAAAAGGGCTAGTTATAGGGATTAAAACGTAATTTTTCAAGTTTATGACTATTGTCTGATTTGGAGGGCCCAGGAGGGGCCATGTGATGTTGATGAGATGTGATTGTGGAAATTGAGAATTTAGAAGTGTTATTTGAATCTTTTTGCAGGTTGGGTAGGTCCCAGGTATAGGGAAAACTTTATCGGATTTTCAGCATGAATTAGGCTGTCTGTTGCCTCTTTAAAGTTTTATTTTGACTTAGTACTAATAAATTATAATTTAATTATTAGGTGATCGAGATCAGCTATTTTTCTGCATCCAGCAGCCACAATAGTCATCGGTATACTGTGAGTAAAATATTAATTTTAATTGTAATTTCGATATTATTATATGTTCAAGCATGCCTATACATCACTTATAAATATGTATCTATGTAGTTAAACACTAGGCACGTTTTATGTTACATTCATAATTATTAAAGTGCCATAGATGTTGTTGTGGTAATTTGGAGCAGTGTGCGTGAGTTAGCGTGCGTGTGGTATGGTGTTGGCTATGGACAGGACGGGTAGACACGGCTTGAGATCTTCACTGGGACCCGGTCCTTCAGGGTAGACACGGCTTGAGTTTTTCGCTGGGACCCCGATTTGGTTTATTAAGCGAAAGTCCAGCTTGAGTTCTTCGCTGGCACAGGTTGGATTAAAGAGAGCTGTACAGAGGATCAGCTCCCATATATTTATGATTTGACATTACTAAGTGTGTAAGTGCTCCAAATTAGCTTTTTGCTGTTATGATGTGAAAATATTGCTGATGTTGCATTTCACTCTACAGGGTGCATTAGCTTTAGATAGTTATAGAGATTATGGTTAAAATTGATATTTTACTCTCTGAGTCGAACGCTCACTCCTGTTTACCATATTTTTCCAGGCTACAGGAGGAGACCTTTTTCAGAATAACCTGTCCCTTTCCTCTCAGGTTATGAAAAGATTGCTTAATTGTATTATTATTCTCCAAATTTATAATTTAGGACTCCGCATGTGCTGGTAGTAGCATTAAGCCTGTCAGGGATTGCATGAATTTAAATAGTTTGTAAATGGTGTAACAGGGTTGAGCTGGGCTCCCCTAATTTTAGTTTATGATAATTAGTGGGCTAAGTTGGCTCCAAATAAAATTATAACAGTTTAATTCAAATTATTTTATATGCATATTGGGCCTAAATTGTGGGCCTGGTCATTGGTTGAGGAATAGTTAGGCTTACTACGGGCCTCGAGGCTTTAGGCTGGCCCAGGTCCTAGTGCCGGTCCGGCCATAGGTTGGGTCGTGACAATCAAGTAGACAAGTCTAAGGTAGGTGCCTAACTTCTCATAAGTAAGATTTATTAATGAAAAGCAGGAGGCTAATTATTAATAGTATGCGATCGAGAGATCAAATTGATCCATTATAAATGTAAATTAACGGCGATAATAAATTCGTTTCATGTATAAAAATTAACTCATTTTATTAGAATGTCTTTTAGAATATTTTTATTGGAGAATACAGGAGTTTAAACTTTGAATTTCAAATTATATCTCTTATTTTATTATAATTATAAGTTTCAATATATTTTAATTTAAATGTACAATACATATTACATTGACTCAATTAAATTAACAATTTAAATTAGTTAAATAAAATAAATTAATATAATATGATAATAAATAATTAATTAATGTTACAATCTTAAATAAATTCAATTGACTAAATTAAAAATTTAATTGACTAAAATATATAATCAGTGTGACATATCACATATTCAATTAATCTAATTAATTAAAATTATATTTAATTAAATTATTTAAATAATAATTATCACAATTGACTAAAAGTACGTATAATCAATGTGATATTGCACATAATTAATTAATTTAATATTTACTCAATTAAAATCTCAATTTACTATAATATATGATCAAATGTGACATGTCACTTAAGCTCAAATTTGAAAAAATTTTCACAAATTAAGCCTGAGTTCTTTAAAATTCGACTCAACTCCGCTCGATTGGTTTACACCCTTATCTAAAATCAATAGTTCTAACTCAAAAAATTCCAAATCTTATTCTTAAAGTCTTAAATGAAAATTTTGATAAGAAGCCCAAAGAGTAACTTGAACAACTACAACCTTCCCATTAAATTTTTAACATCACACAAAGAAGTTTTAATTTTTAAAGAAAATGAATAACCGAAAAGAAGGCTAGTTTGCTGGATTATTCCCATCGAAGTATATCATCTTTGTTCAGATTCAGAAACCGGATTGTTTCTTCCAGACTTTTACGTCCTTTCAGAACTTCAAGTATCTGCTTTGCACAAACATGGAAAAAAGGGTATATGACGTGCTTGATTATGTTTTTAGCACTCCAAATGATCAAATTGATAGAAGAAAGACAAAGTAATAGAATATATCGAGCTTGTTGTGGAATTACCCGACTCATTGGTGGCCTACGTTGTGGATCATCATGCACACAAGCTAAAACACAAGCAACCATTTGATCCATTTGTTTAGGGTCATAGTACCCCTGCAATTCCTCATCGACAAAATTGGACATGTCCTTGCCTTCGAACAAACTTTTTGAGAGCATGGGCTTAGCCTAAATATTAATACATGAAATTAAAGGATTGTTATACTAGTTGAGCTCTAAACAGAGCTCTTCTTTTCGTCAAAGTGATTAAAAAAAAAAAATGAATAAAAAATGATTTGTAAAACAGAAATAGGTTGAATTTTTGTTATGACCAATATTCTTACGTAGATTGCGATTTTAGACTTAGATTAGTTGAGAAACAACTACGTACCCATTTAACCATGTTAGTGTGCCCACTGAAATGACCAACAGGTTGTTTCCCGGTAATCAACTCCAAAAGAATTACACCAAAGGAATAAATGTCAAGCTTATCAGTAAACTTGTTGGTAGTTTGATATTCAGGAGCCATGTAACTGCAGTTGGAGTTGGAAAGTGCATGAGATATGAGAAAAACTGTTAAAGAAATAGGATTTTTCTTACTTAAACTTGGTTCATTTTGAACTCAAGATACAAAATATATAGTGTGACTCAGTTATTAAATACATAGATTTCATATGTTTGTATTTTAAATCCATAATGAACCAGGTCCAGGCAACAATTTGCTCAAGAAATATATTTCCAAAACTCCATAACATAGCTGCAATATAATTTTTCTATTCCTAGTGGAAATATATATATGCTAAGATTCTTGTCTTTCTTTTTCTATTCCTAATAAGATGCCAAAAGTCCATCTCATAGCTGCAATATAATTTTTCTCATGCAAAAAAAAAAAAAAAAAAAAGTTAGTTTCTGTACCCAGAATTTATCATGACTTGGCTGATGGAGAGATGAGTTAAAGAATCCGGGAAAATCTTGGCACTTCCAAACTCTGCAAGCTAAACACAAATGTTCCACTTAGATTTATTGCATTTTGTAGTTTAGTATCACAAACAAACAGAATAAAGTTACTTCATTAGTTTAATATTCTGATTTATAATTGATCACACAATTTTAGACATCTAACTACTACAATATAGTTATAAGTTGCGAAAATTTCAGTCCTTCAAAAGAAGAAAATCATCAATAAAACTAAAGACGATTACAAAATAAAATTTAGCAAATTCAGACAGCCATGGTACCCTTATAACAACCTAAGAGGTTCAGGTTTCGAATCCCCATATTATACACCAAAAAACTACATGCCTAAATATATGAAAAAGGATCACTTTGAAAATGTTTAATCAATAATATTACCTACCTTTGGTATAAATTTATCATTAAGAAGAATATTATCTGACTTAACATACAAATGTAAAATTTTGTGTCCACCTGCAAATAAATACATCAAAAAAGGAAGGGAAATCAATACCAGCATTTTAATTTTGAAATCCAATCAATACCTAAAAAAAAAAGTAAAATAAAATAAATGAGGAATAAATTAAGGCTTAGTAAACAAGATATAAGCTTCCATATAAGGTATACTCACTGTCTTCATGCATATATTTTAATCCTTGCGCTGAGCCTATGGCGATTTTCATTCTATTTGACCAGTTTATTGTGGAACTCCCATTTTCTGCAGTATTATTAATATCTTTTAGACCACCATAAAATTTTGATAATAACATTTTAGAAGTCTCAAATTAGAAAGGCAAGCAAGAAATATAATAATAAGTAGAAGGATGTTTGTGGGATTGTCTCACCATGTAAATGAAATTTCAAGGAATTGTTGGGAACGAACTCAAAAACAAGCAGTCTATTGTCATCATCGTCACTGCAGTATCCAATTAGATTAACAATATTTCGATGATAAACATTGCTAATGGCCATAATCTCCTTCTTGAATTCATCTTTTTTCTGTTGAGAGAGCTTGTATCCAAGTCTCTTAATTGCCACCCTTTGATCACTATTTGGAAGCACTCCTTCATAGACAGGACACAAATCATGCTGTCGAAGAAGCTGGGTTCGAGTGAAACTTCCAGCTGCCATTGCTAGATCACCAAAATCAAATTTCTTTAGCAACGAAGGACGCTTCATCATTTCCGGATTATATGGCTTTCCGGATATGTAGTTAATATCTGGATTTGGGAAGAAAAGGAGTAAATTATGAATCACCAACGAATCATACAAAAAGAAAACCACAGAGTTGCACTTAGTGAGTTTTTAACTCTATTTCACTATACAAAACTATGAGATATCAAATTCGAATTCTAATCAAGGCTACTTTGTCCTACAATTTTGATGTAATGCCACTTAGTCCTAGTTTTTTTTTTTTTTAATATCTTAAGCTTCATTGGTATGTATTTAAATAGTACTTCCATTCAAAATTAATAAGAAAAAATCAATAAAAAGATTACAATATATTTGAATTTTAGAAATACTCTCCACTGATAAAAAAGAAACAAAAGTAATAATAATAACAGATTTTTAAGAATTAAACTTCGCAAATATTATTTTTTGTAGGGAAATGTTACCTTCCGCAATCCATAATTCATTACAAGGTATTTTTCCTTCAAGAGCTTCAACTATCTGCATTGCATAACAGTTGGAATTATAAGGTATACATTTGCTGTGTAATTTCTCAAATTCTCAAATTTTAAATGCTTTGAATTAAAGACAATTTGCAGCAAATAAAATTTGACATGTAAATTTATACCTGTTTCATTCTTGGTCGAAGTTTAGAAGGTTTATATATGCTGGCAGCAGCACAATAAATCATTAATTCCATTTCACTTTTTATGTAGTCTCCTTTCAATATGGAATCAACAAGACAATTGTAATCGATTTCAACTGAATCTCCTTTGATTATCAAAGGCTTTGCCTGAATAATACAAGTATTTATTATACAACTTTCATATGATTGATTTGGTTTTTTAATTTTTTAAAAAGCCAATACTAGAATATATTTGGTCAAGTAAAATATTATATATCTTTACACCATTATAGAGAAGTATCTTACCCAATTGACAATATCAACTTGATGTTCATCGAAAATTTTTCTACCAGTAATAAGTTCTAGAAGTACAACACCAAAGGAATAAACATCTGACTTTTCAGAAATTTTTTGAAGAATATTTTCACCCTCTTGAGGATAATAATTCTCTGGATCTGCATAACTACAATTTGCAAATGAAATAATAGTTAAAAAATTTTCCAAAATCATTGTTATGCAAAAATTAGAATTTATTTTTGTTTTTAATTTCACTTTTTTTTTTAAACTATTATGTAGAAGTAGACTAAGTAATAGCAATATTGTGATTATTCTTAGCAAGGAAAAAATTAATTACCTTTAACTCGGGTCGAAACTATTCCTAAAGCCAAATCTCAACTAAGGCTCAATCAACAAAAACAAAAATCATCAAATTTCTTACACATTAGTTCCCTTCCAACGAGAGCTGATGTGGGTGACACTATTAGTTTCCGGAAAAAACTTGGCAAGTCCAAAATCCGCAATCTGAACAAAATAGTAGTGTGAGCTAATTTATTTTGGATTTATATAGGATTCTATGTACTTAACCTTTGTATCATCTCGCACAAAACTAATGGACATTATGTAAATTAATAGATTCAGCATGGTGAAGACAACCAAACATACATAGAATATTTTAAAAAAGAAAATTTCAGTATTTAACTCAGGTTTCAATATGATAACATATTGTCTTGAAAATTGTCTTGAAATAACACATACGAAAGGAACACAGGACCTTCTCTGTTTCTTGTCAATAAGAAGGATTGAGGCATACTATGACAGTCTTCATAAATACAAAACTTGGGAAAAATGGTTGGTGTATATTTTATTTATTTTTTTATGGAAAATAAAGGGAAATCTGTTTGGTGCATATATTTAGATAGGATTCTCAATATTCATATAAACGAAAAGCTTTTATATGATCAAATTACTCTGCCTTTGGTTTATAATTATTATCAAGAAGTATATTTTCTGCCTTGATATCCCGGTGGATGATTTTAGAATTACCTGAAAATGAGGTAGAGAATGAAAAACATTTAATAAGAAAGTAAATTTAAAACAAAAAAGTGAAAAGAAAAAATGAAAAGAATTAAGCGTCGATAATTAAAAGCCTAGTACTCACATTCTTCATGCAGATAAGCCAACCCTTTTGCAGAACCAATGGCAATATTCATTCTTTTTGACCACTTCAAATTTGATCTTCGCTCTTCATCTGCATTGCCGTATAGCGTTTGTAAGATCACAATATCATATTTAACAATCCAAATTCTTGACTGCAGTAATCTATCGAATTCTCGTATATATGTGTTTTGAGAGCAGATGAAAATTAAGGACTCACCATTTAGATGAGATCTCAAGGATTTGTTGGGAACAAACTCTAAAACGAGCAATCTGTCGAATTCTTGACTGCAGTAGCCAACCAGCTTAACAAGATTTCTGTGACGCACAATGCCAACGGCATTAACCTCCTTCTCAAATTCTTCTTTCTGCTGTCCATCAAGCTCAAAATTAAGTTTCTTAATAGCTACGTCTATATCTCTTGAAAGGGATCCCCTATAGACGGTACCAAAACCACCACCGCCAAGGAGTCTGGCGTTGGTGAAATGACCAGTTGCATTTGCTAGTTCTGGAAATGTAAATGTCCTCAGTTCATATGCTTCATATTCCTTAGATGATTGCGTTTCTGTGAACACAGAATTTTTGTAAATAATAAAACTTTTTAATTTCCTAAAAGAATTAACATCACAACAAAGGCAAATCATATATGATTATCATATGAATAGTTACCTTCAAGAACCCATAATTCCTTGTGAGGCATTTTTCCTTCAAGTGTTCTAACCATCTGCATTGCATAGCAGTTATAAAACAGTTAACACATCTATCATATGTTCTCTCAAATTCTCAAATTTTGATTACTTCAAAAGACAATTAATACATAATTTAATAAAGTTTGATATGCGAATTCATACCTGTTCCATTGTTGGCCGCTGCCTTGAGAATTTACTGTATACGCTAGCAGCAGCACAATAAATTACTCGTTCCATTTCACTTTGATTGTAGTCTCCTTCCAATGTAGAATCAACAAGACTGTTATAATTGACATTAACTGAATCCCCGTTGATCATTAAAGACCTTGCCTGAATAGTATCAGGTTTGTTATTGTTATGACAGACACAGATTAGATACACATGATATAATGAAATCAAGAACAAATATTTTTTTCAGATTGAGTAAAAATTTGAACCACTATTTCTTTACTAGACTTTGGGCTTTAGTTGTTTTTGTTTGTTTGGGCTTCGCCCATAGCCAACCTTCTGTACTTCTCCTAAATTTAATGAAATTTACATTTCAGTTCAAAAAAAAAAAAAGTTTAAAAGTGGTCTCTAATTCTCGATTGAAACATTATGGGTAGAAATACAAAATCCCTTATCACAACTCAATATTTTAATTAATATCCATTGTTTAAGACAACACCTTAGCTCAAGAGATCATATGTATCTTTCATGATTTATTTATTTATTATCAAAAGGAAATTTAGAGATTTAGTATCTTACCCAATTAACAATACTAACATGGCCTTCATAAATTTTTCTTCCACTAATAAGCTCTAAAAGTAAAACACCAAATGAATAAACATCTGACTTTTTATCAAAATGAGCATTTTTTGAATCTTTATAACTGCAAATTCAAAAATATAAAGAAGAATCAGCACATTATAAAATTTTTTTTCTTAAAAAAAATATAAAAAAAAAATCTCTCTAGCCATAAATTAGCCTTCTCTTATATATATTTTGTAGAAGCATTTAACAAAATAATAACCATGTAATTATAATCAGCAAGTATATATATATATATTTAAAATATCTTACATGCTGGCTTCTTTTTTATCAATGGGGATTTGTCTGATATCAATTTCTGAAAAAATTTTATGGAGCCCAAAATCTGCAACCTGAAACAAAAATAATCCATGTTAAGGAAATTAGTAGATTAATATATTGTGACTCATAACACAATAATTAAGTAGTACTACATGATGATAACTCTAACTAAGTTTTTCCTATTTTAAAGGATGCTGTTGAAGGTACCCTAAGTATTTATTGTGCTTGTTTTGTTATTAAATTATGAGCTTCCCTACAAAAACATTTAATATTTTCCTATCATTGTATTAATTCTGGATGTTGCTATTTATTATCTTTTTAAATGATATTTTAAATATATTTAGCAATTAAACATCGATAAATTAAAAATTTTCATTCACAAATAAACTTTAAATCACAAAATCCCAAATTAAAAATTTGAAATTTAAAATTAAAAATCTTAAACTTTAATATTCTGAAATTTATACTAAAAAATAAAAGGTTGTTTTAAAAAAAATTAAAAAAGAGAATCAAGAAAGAATGCATTGAGATATGTGTAAGAATATATTATATATTTTTTGAATGCCTAAACATATCGTAAGATTATCAATACTTATAAGCATGAAAAGTTATATTTGTTATTAAATTATCCTTTCTCATTATATAATAAAAAATACCATACCTTTGCTTTAAAGTCATTGTCTAGAAGAACGTTATCTGACTTGATGTCTTGGTGGATGATTTTAGGATTACCTAAATTTACATTAGAAATCTTAAGTACAATAACAACATTAAACCAGAAAGGAAAAAAAAATTGAAAATAGATAAAGCCTCAATTGCTAAAAGGGCATATATAGCAAACCTTGATTGATATAGATTACTCACATTTTTCATGTAGATATGCCAAACCTCTCGCAGAGTCTATGGCAATTTGCATTCTTTTTGACCACTTCAAATTTGATCTTTGCTTTACATCTGATGCCATTTATCATTTGTAAGATCACAATCAAATACTCATAGCTGTAGTATATAATAACAATCCAAATTATGTGTAGAAGGGGGTCGTATATATGTGTATCTCAGGGCACAGAAAGGACTCACCGCTTAGATGAAATCTCAAAGATTTGTTGGGAACAAACTCTAAAACAAGCAATCTATCTGCTTCTTCACCACAGTAGCCAACCAGCTTAACAAGATTTGGGTGAGACACAATGCCAAGGTCCTTAATCTGATTCTTGAATTCTTCTTCCTGTTGTCCTTTCTGCTTATATTTAAGTTTCTTAATAGCAATGACCTCACCACTTGGAAGGTATCCCTTATAGACATCACCAAAATCACCAACGCCAAGGAGTTCGTTGTTGGAGAAATGACGAGTTGCAATTGCTAGTTCTTCAAATGTAAATTTCCTGGGTTCATATACTTGAAAATCCGCAGTTGAGCTAGATTCAGTCAGATCCATTTGCCGTGGTGGAGACACTGAGTACGTTTCTGTGAACATAGATCCACCAACTGAGAAAGTTATAAACCGTCTCAAAGGAGAAAGGAAACATGTGAAAGAGCAAGTTCTATCATTATAAAATGTATATATGCCAAAACAATACCTCCGGTGGATGTTGGGCGATATGACTCAGAACTGGCCATCATGTCCTCGTCAATATTCATCAATCAATGTAGAATTTTTCTAATCAACGACCACTACAATATAAGCATGTGGCAATATTGCAACCGGAGAGGTTTCTTGCAAGTATGCTGTTAGAGTTATTAGAGAGAGAGAGAGAGAGAGAGAGAGAGAGAGAGAGGCTGAACAGTGGACTTGTATAGCTCTCAGGTCTTAATATCCTGGAGAGCAGAGGGGTGTGGGATTGAGACTCGAGAGAGGAAAGAAAGAGGCTGGAAGCCACGTTGTATAAGTTGACAATTCTACTACATTTTTTGTTTTTTTTCTGGGAAAGTTCCTTAAAACTTGAATCGATCAACAAAAATCCAAAACTCTGCAAATTTATTAATTTAGTTCAGACGATGAAAATATAAATTTAGTCTAAATAAAAAAAAAATCCTTGAAGACTAAAAACTGAAAAAGAATATATGTGTATATATATAAATAAATGGAAAACAAAAGAGAAGAATGAAAATGAAAATTATTAAATATGGAATTGAAAGTTGAAAGTTTAAAATGGGGAAACAATTTCTAGAAAGGGTCATAATAATAATAATAAAATGAACATATATAAGGTTTATATTTTTATGGAATTGATATATTTATGGCTGGTTTTTTTGGCCTATAGAATATAATTAATGACTTATTTATCTGTATAATGTTTATGTAAAAGGTTGGTTCTATCGTCACATGTATTGGAATAAAGGTTAGTTTTGTTGTTCGTTGTAGTGGAATATTTGGAATTTATACTTTATCATCCCTATTTGTGTTTTTTGAAAATGTAGGAATATTTAATAGCAATTATGTATTGGATATATTATGAAATTAATAATATTTTTCACGATAATTGAGTTATATTTTTTGATAAAAGCTTATTATAGATTTTAGTTCTCATTTGGCTCAAAATATTTTAGTTCTTAAAAGTATAATATAAATATGTTTAATATTTAATTAATTTCTTTAAAAGTAAATTTACTATTAAATTATAAAAGATGATACTGTGTATAATATATTTACAATATAATAAATTAAAAGATAAATTAATAAATTATATTATACTTAATTAGAAAAATATAATTTACTACCGATTATCCCTCTGTGATAAAACGGCCTGTTTATTAAAAAAACTAAATAAGGTTTTAGTGGTTTTAAGTCTTATCAAATTTTAATGACGATCTAATTTTAAAATTAAATCGTAATAAATGTTATAATAATTATTATAGTGAAATTAATAAAGCAGTCCCCCCAATAATTGTGATTGATAGGTTTTATATACGATCATAATTATTAAATGTGTTGGTGTGGTGAAGCAGTAGAGGGACAATTTTAGCCAGTTGAATTTGAATCAGATAAATGAGCTCTGACCTTGGCTGTTTCTTGTGATCAAGTAATGAAGTCTACGGTAGGTGCCTAACTTCCCCTGAGTAAGATTTCATAATGTAGAAAATGGGTTGTTAGGAATTTTTTGTCCACAAATAAGACTTCCTGTATGGTTGGTTTTTTATGGCAGAATCTCTATGGTCTTTGTTTTGCCTTGAACACCAATTGTAATGCAAGTTGCAGTTTTAAAAAATTAACAATAATAATAATAATAAAAAAGGCATCCGCACATGATCACATAATTGCCAATGGTCTGCGACTGCCAGACAGAGTATAACATTTCACAGCCCCATACGCTATAAGCGACAAAAGAAAAACACAAATAAGTACATAGAAATTACGCGTTGGAATTGATCTCTCTCCGCGTTCCGCCATTTGTGCGTGAGCTCCCTTTGCTGTGACTTATGAGAGCTCCCCGTCCGATGGAGTTCTGTTTCCCAATCCAACGCCGTGACAATTAACTTATTTAGTTAGGGATAAATTAATACTAACTGTATTTTAACATTTTTCCTTTTAAATAATGAGAATGACTGAATCATTTGTACAGTTGTTCTATCTATTGAACATGCATGGTTCATTCATATATTATCTGAAGGTTCACCATGTTTAAATGCGAAACAAAATAATGTTGATGAATCATTACAATTCTCTCGCCTTTCTCTCTTATTTGTATTTCTTATTTGAATTAGAAACTAATCAAATTTAAAACTGCTGTAGAGAGGAAAAGAGAAAAGCTTTGAGGAGAGCAAATTTTGTCTGTCAAAACCTTCATCTCTAGTATTTGTTAGCATAAATAGAATGGATGGGTTTTAGTGCCAAGCCACATGGACCAGAAAATCAAGCGACAACCGAACAATTCGAAACCACAGCCAAGCCACATGGAAACAGAAAATCAGACAATAACGATAATCAAGCCACATAGATCAAGCCGCATTGTTAGGATGAGGGGCAGCACTTGGAAATCAAAGTCCATTATGAATGCTCTGGTCTGGTTTCGTGAAGGCTAGGCAAACTCAGTAAATCAAATTTACACCTCACAAGCAATCTCCAAGTCCATATCTCACATCTCAGAGAGAGAGAGAGTGGGTGGTGGGTTGCTTTCGTAAAGGCATTATTATTAATATTAATATTATATTTCTTTGGGCAAATTTGGTTTTATAATTTTAAGAGAAAGAGACCCCACCATCAGCCCTATCCTATCACCCAAAAAATAAGAAAAGGAAAGAGACCGCACAACCTCCCATTAGGTTTCTTGTATATCCTGTTACATATTCTAGTGGAGTGGGATACAAGAGAGGGAGGGAGGGAGGAGGGTGAGTGCGAACTGCAAAGGTTGTAAGCTATATAATAATAATTATTATTTTTCTTTTACTGCTATCAATTTTGTGTGGTGTCCGCTCAACAAAGCCTCAGATTCTAATCCCAGTAAAAGCTTACTTTTTCTCTGAATTTTGGGATATGTCGAAATAACCTCAGATACTTATCCAATTAAATTTGTTTTTTTCCTTCAGCAGAATGCAAATGAGAATTTTTTTTTTTAAGGGACAATACTTGCTTAGTAATTAATATTTTTTAGGTTGGGGTCCCGGTAAGAGTCTTGGTCAACTCGTGGAAAATTATTCCGGGCTATGAAATGCTAATTTTATTATGACTCTAATCCATCAGAATATTCAAGGATTTCGACACTTATTTTTTTTTAATGAGAATATTTAGTGTTTTCTCTTCGACAAAAAAAATCCCTTTAAATTCTTGATAATTACTCTGATAATCAAATAAGTTTAGTTAATTTAGTTGATTTTTTTAAATTCAAATAATTATTTTTAAAGTTAAATAAGTAATTTTTAATTTAATTTATTCTTTTAAATTTTTTATAATTATTTATAAAGTTAAGTAAATTTTTGTTAATTTAATTAATCCATTTAAACCCCTATAAATCAAAAATCACTTTTACAAGTCCCCACTTAATGTAACGTGTGCAATGCCATTGGGTTATATAGGGCCTAAAACTTATTTTCTGCATTCAATACGGAGCATGCTAAAAAGCATTAAATTATGTTAAATGTCAATAACAGTGGATAACGCTTATATTTTGGATAATTTATTTCTATTGATAAAATTGAGTTGTAGGAAAAAAAAATAAGAGAGTAGTAAAGAGTTTGACTCTTAAGCTATATAATAAAAAGAGACATCAACTAAATATCTATTCATCACATATAAGTCATATGACAGAGATTAAACTTTTTGGATCTAAAACATTTTGACTCCAAAAGTAATTATCAAGAGCTTAAATAGATCAATTAAATTAATAAAAATTTATTTGACGTCAACTAAATTACTGAAATAATTTATTAAACTTCAATAATAATGGTCACGTACATAGAAGGTATTTTTACCAAAAAAAAAAAAATTAAGGCTCTTCATCTGCAGTTCATATTAGCTTTTTCTACTCAAGAATCGTGGAGGTTACTCGTATCTATAGAAAGGTCAATTTTTATGCAGATTAATTAGCTTTTTCTTCTCAAAATTTGGTTATATTTAAAACTGCTATAGGGAGGAGAAGAGAAAAGCTTTGAGGGGAGCCAAAAAGAAGACAGCAAGGGAGTGTGGCAATAAAGAAGTTCCACAATAAAGAAAATTTGTGGTGATTAATTTTGTTAGACTGTAATTGAAAGGAGTTGACGTTCATCTGGTCCGCAGAAAATTTTGTCTGGCGTCTCTAACGTTGGTTACCATAAATAGAATAGATGGGTCTCCGTGCCAATTCTTTTCTTTTTTATCCAGATTTTTAATTTGCATGTACTAGTGATTGAAACGATCATTAACAAAACAAAATCATCGGATTTATCACATTTGTATTTCTGCTGTATCTTCATCAGCATCATCGTTCTTAATTTCTTAATTTCTGATGTAAAGAGGGGTGGGCATGGGCGGGGCTTTCTTTCTAACCAAAACAAGCCGACTCCAAATAATCCAAAACCACAGCCAAGCCACATTGTAAACAGAAAATCAAACCATAACCATAATCAAGCCACATAGGTTGAGCCACAAGAATAGACTCAAAATTCATTTGAAAAAAAAAAAAAAAAAAAACACAAATCGGAGGGAAAGAGAGTTCTAAGCATAACTCAGATCTACAAAATCACAAACCATTACCTATAAAAACCAATTTGAATCAAAGGAGGCTATAAAGGGCAATTTGAACCAAAGGAGGGATGACTAGATCAATGCATGAAAAGGGAATGGAGTAGAGAGATGTATAAATTAATTGCAGCTGAGGCTTCTCTTGGTCCAGACCTTGTGTATCCTTGTATTGGGTATATTTCTAAATCTATGATTCCTATGGCTAATATAGTTCATACTCATCTTTAAGGAAAGTGTTGTCAATGCTTAGCCATATACTTTCCAATGCTAAATTTCCTTGTAAGACTTCAGCAATCTGCATCCAATATTAATACTTAAATGCATAAGTATTAATTAATTAATAATAATTAACTTATAAATAAATTTTTTTACTTCATAAATATGCTTAAACATACCTGACTCATTTTTGGTCGGTATTTTGCATGTTTATATACACAAGCCGCGGCACAATGAATCATTCGAATCATTTCTATTTTTCTATAATTATTCTTCAATTTAACATCAACAATATTATCATAATTGTCTGTGTCCAACGCTTCTTTGAGTTGAACTGCTACCTGAAATTTGAAAAACATAAGTTTTAGTTAATTTTATTATCAATAATATCATCATAACTCTCCCATTCATTGGATGATAGTTGATTTTTTTTTTATTTTAGTTTAAGATGTTGACTTATTATGTCTTTTAGTAAAGAAACATAAAGACAAGATAAATGGAAATTCAATTTCTCTACGACTATATAACTTTCTCAATTATGAAAGTAACTTACTGAGAAAAGTCAGTAAGTTGAGAATGGATTACCAATTAAATTGGACTTCCTTAATAGAAGTAAATCAAAAAGAAATTATCAAGATCTATAATGCTACCGCATTTGTAACACTAGCTTTTATCGCTTGAATTTATAATATGTGATTTTTTTTATGCGTTATAAATATCAAAATATTTTTACCAAATATATATATATTATTTGCGTGTGTGTCTCCCAAAAGGTTAGTGATAAAATTAGATAAAAAATTAATATAATTTTTGAGAAACAAAGGTGAATAAAATATTAAAAAATCAAAGTTCATGACAAGTAACTTTCTAATAAGCATTTATTTGCAGGGAAATTACTTTAATAAAAGAAATTAAAAATAAAAAAGCAAAGCATGTTTAAACCAAATGAAACCTGATTAAGTGAAGGATATAATGATGCATAGATTTGTAAGAATAGACAATTTTTATCTAGATCCGATTTATAATGGACTCAAGACGTAAATATATGAAATTCAAGTATTTAATAGGTAAATTCTATCATACATTTTATATTTTAGGTTTATGATAGATCAAATTTAGACAAAAAAAATCCAGTGTTGACTGTTATGGAGTAATACAATATGGAAGAAAAAAAATTACACACACACACATGCGCGTACCCAAGAAGTCAAGGCTTGAAAATTGCCTTCCCTTGAAATAGGCCTTTTACCAGTGATTAACTCTAAAAGCACCACACCAAAGGAATATACATCAGTCTTATCACTGATCTGTTGGGTTCTGAAATATTCAGGGCAAAGATAACTGCAAATGGAGAAATTGTACATGAGAAGAACCTATTTTATAAATTTTCCTAAATAATGAAAATCTAGGTAGATGTAATCATGCTTAGCTAACAAATACAAAACATGTATATATATATATATATATATATATATATATATATCTTACCCAAAGTTTCCCTTTCCCTTTACTAAAGAAGACGTATGGATAACAGAATTTGCAAATTCCTTGGCAAGTCCAAAATCTGAATTCTGAAAAGAGAATTGATATGAGTACATCTATTCTGTTAAATAGCATAAAAATCAAAGACAAAAGAAACTACTTTAAACAATTTTATATTTCAAACTGAAATTAATGAATTTATACTTAAGCATCATTTTTAAAAATTCAGTATTATTAATCCAACTAATAAGAATGTAAGTTTCCTTATCTTAATAACTAGGGTTTAATTCTTGATAGCATGTGAAAATTTTACTTATTTTTTTTCAATGTGGGATTCCCAACCTCTTAAGTACAACCACAAAGCTGTCACTTGACAATCTCATAGTATGTTAAATTCGCATCAAAATGACTTAGTTTTGAAGAAAATGTTGGTCAAATTTCAATTTAATTTATTTTAATTCACACTTATATAAAGGTTACATTGCTTTACGCATCAAAATGACTAGCTAATTTAATATTGTAACTCAACTACTTATATATTGTTCTTTTACTTCATATTCTTTTAATATGGAATTCCCAACTCAATGTTCATAATATAACCGTTGCACAAATGGCCCCTCAACTTAGAATCAAAATGTTTGTTTCTCTGATCCCGGCAAATTATATTGAACACATGTTCTCTATCTAGAGTCAGGTATAAGTTTGGTGAAGAAAAAGATGTCTGATTCTAAGCTTTCACTTAATGCGGTTTCAATTTGAATTTTGCAGCTAAAAAAAAATTAATTGGGTTTCAAATCAGCCCAGTTCAGTTCATTCAATTATGAAATAGTCTCTAATGATGACTACCTTAATCCCTGTCCTGTTTCGTGACTCTAGTTCAAACTTTCAAGGCAAATCATTAAAATTCTCGGAAAAAAAATTGTGCAAAATGTAAATAGGGAGATTGGCAAAAATTGTGGGAGCAAGCATAAAGCTTTATCTCACATAAATCTCACCTTTGGTTCAAAGTTTTGATCAAGAAGGATATTGCCTGCAGTGATATTCCTGTGTATGATCTTTGGATTACCTAAACACACACACACACACACACACACACACACACACACACACATATCATAAAATTAAAATGTAATTAGATGACCATGCCAATACCTTAAACATGAAAAAAGAATCTGGCTTATTAGCTAAATACTCACAGATTTCATGCAAATATGCCAATCCTTTTGCAGAACCTACGGCAATTTTCATTCTGGTTGGCCAATTGATAACCACTCTGTTGTCCTGTTCTGCAATTATAGAAACCTTGTACATGATTTTCATTTTCCATTTGGATACATAAAAAGGGAAGAGGGTGTGGGTTTTTTTGTATTTTTTTTTTATGAACTAGGTATGGAGAATGTTTTGACCTTCCTCCGTATGATTATCTATCAATTTATGTCATACATTTTTTTTGGCAGATTAAACGAAGGTAAGAACTCACCATGTAAATAATATCGCAAGGAATTGTTGGGAATAAACTCATAAATAAGCAATCTATTGGCTTTCTCATTGCAGTATCCAATCAGCTTCACTAGATGTCGGTGATGGATGCGGTCAAGCACCCCAATCACTGCCATTAATTCTTTTTCCCCTTGTCCAAACGTAAATTTAAGCTTCTTAATTGCAACAACAATACCATTTGGAAGCGTTCCCTTAAAAACTTGACCAAAACCACCTTCGCCAAGGAGATTGACATTGGAAAAGCCACCAGTTGTTTTTGCTAATTCTTTATAAGTAAATACTTTTAACGGAGTAATTTGTATACTCTCAACGCTAAGTACAGATTCTAGATTAGTAGTAGGCCTTCCTGTATTTGAAGGAGAAGTGATACATAAAATACAATTTACAGAAAATTCAGTAACCAAACATAATTCATGTACAAAGAAAATAAATAAAAATGGCATTTCATAGTTGTGATAAGAAAAAGAATATACCTCGAAGAGTTTCGATGTCTTTCCAATTCATTATCTTCACATGAGGTATAGTTCCTTCAAGAACTCTAATTATCTACATGACATAACAATCTTAAAACATTATACATATATATATATATATATATATATATATATATCAAAAGTACCTCTATTGATTATCATTTTATACGTTTGAGTCCATTAATGAGAATGTTGCACATCTTTTTAGTTCCTCTTTATCCTGCAAAGATTTATTTTCAGTTTATTTTATTTTTGAAGAAATATGATTTTTTTTAATTTAATTAGTTTAACATCTTCTCTAACTCAAAAACTTTTTCCATCAATACAACTCTATAGTTTTCTCTCATAATCTCATTACAGTCCATCATTTAAAAAAAAAAAATATTAAACACTACTCATAAAACCATATGATTGCTTAATCAAAATGTAAATGAAAAAAAAAATCTTAATGGACGTCCAAATCAACTTATAAATAAATTAATTGCAAAATCATAGTTTTTTGGTACTTTTTCTAATTTGTAAGATCGATTTTAGAAATGTAAATTGCAAAAGCGAAATCACTATGCTCATAAACAAAAAATAAAATAAATACTTGTGGAGATTTAATCTACTTTTAAGATATACGGACTCAAATTTTATGGCATGGAACAATATAAAGAAGTAATTTATCCAATATAACTTAATAAAATTAACTAAAATATGAGTTTAGTTTTAACATTATACATATGTATATATATATATATAAACTAAATTTTTATTAAAATATGAATTTATAAATTTAAAAATAATTTTAATACTATTAATTAAAAATTCATTATTTATTATTATTATTATTATTATTATTACACTAAAGCATTAATCACAAATAAAATTAAAGCCAAAAGGAAAAATAATGTCGTAAATACATATTCACCTGTTTCATTATTGGTCGAGAGCGAGAAGGTTTATACACTGAAGCTGCAGCACAACAAATCATTCTTATCATTTCCTCCTCATTGTACTCTCGTAATCTGGAATCAACAAGATCAGTATATTCATTATTTTCCAATGCTTGTCCAATCCGATCCTTAGCCTGAATGTTGATAAAGTGAAAGTATTTGTTAATATTTTTTTTTGTCAAAATAAAACTTTAATTTTTCACCAAAATTACAATTATTTCTTTTCCTGCATATGCTAGTTTAATGGTATAGGCTATGTACGATTTAAGAGATCTAAACCCATAAATTACACATAATATGCAAAAATATAAATAAAGGAAATATGTTAAATTAATAATAAAATAATAAATTAAATTTTAATATATATTTTAATTTATTTTAATTAATTAAGTTAAATTTTTTTTTATTGAAATAGAGCATTTTTCTTTATTATTTTTTTTATAAATGATTAAATATTAAAAATTTCTATTTAAATAAAATTATATATATATATAAGTTAGTGTCTTACCCAATTAATAATAGTGTCCCCTCCATTATCTAAAGGTTTTCTTCCAGTAATTAATTCTAAAAGTACAACACCAAAAGAATATACATCCGATTTCTCAGACACTCTTTGAATATCACCATATTCTGGATCTGCATAACTGCAATGAAAAGCTGAATTAAGATATTTTTAACTAGAAAATGAAAATCTTCACTAATATGGGATCTTAAAATCAGTATTTTCTCTGTTATATTTTATTTCGCAATTTAAATAATTATAAAATATTTGATTATTCAAATAATAAGGGAAAAAAATCTTACACATTTGTTCCCCTCAATATACTGGTGATGTGATTAACATTACCAGTATTTGGCAGAAAATTCGCAAGCGAAAAATCTGCAACCTGAATCAATGATTTATGTAAATTAATAGATTTTTTTAGCATAAAATTTAATATAAAAATAATCAAACATAACAAAAATTAACTTATATCCTAAAAAAATTTATCTTATCAAATATAACAAAATTAACTTATCAAATCAATGAAATTACAAATTTTTTTTTTCAATATCTTCTAAAAAATTTAGGCATTTTACTGTGGATTTAAATGCTGAAAATATCTTACCTTTGGTTCAAAGTAATTATCAAGAAGAATATTATCTGCTTTAATATCTCGATGAATAATTTTAGGTCTACCTGAAAATATATAAAAGAAACCTTAATGGAAAATAAATTAATAACGCTAAAAAAGTAAAAATACATTAAGCCTCACTATAATTAACTATAACCTAGGAAGAGTAGAATTACTCACAACCTTGATGTAGATATAATAACCCTTTTGCAGAGTGTATGGCGATTCTCATTCTTTTCGGCCATTCCAAAATCTCATCTTTTTCTGTTAAAAATATAAAAACCAAACTCAATTAAGATTAAAATGTACATTTTAAATTAATTTTTTATTATGATTTGATTTTATAGCTAATTAACTTAGGATTTATATATATTATAATCTTCTTGGTTCAGGATTTTTTGTGTGCCTATGTGTAAAGTTAGGGAAATGGTATAAGTTGTACAGAAGTGTAACGAAATGCCTAGATATCATATGTATATGAATACCTCAGTGCAGGCAAAAGGACTCACCATGTAAGTGATCTGTCAAGGTATTATTGGGAACAAACTCTAAAACAAGTAATCTATCGGCTCCCTGACTGCAGTGCCCAATCATCTTAACAATATTTGGGTGATTCACACAGCTAAGGTACTCACCCTCCTCCAATTTATCTTCCAACTTTATTTTTTTAAGTTTCTTGATAGCAACCACTTCACCATCTAAGATTGCCTTAAAGACTTGACCAAAACCACCCTCACCAAGTAGGCAGTTGTTGGAGAAATAATCAGTTGCCTCTGCCAGTTCTTTAAAACCATATTCCTTCATCTTCTGTATTTCAGCATTCTCAGAGGCTGGTGCATGACTTTGATTCTCCTCCTCATCAATTGGATCTATAACCAAGGACTGTGCAGGTGAATGAATTTGATTCTCCTCATCAGAAGATAAGCTAGATTCAATCGGATCTAGAAACGGTGAGTGGTGAGATAGATGTGCAGGTGCATGACTTCGATTCTCCTTATCAGAAGATGAGCTAGATTCAATCGGATCTATCGACTGGTGAGGTAGCGGTGCATGTAAGTAAGATCTATCATCTGACCAAATTATTACAGGCCACAATTGGTTAGGGAAGAAAGAAAACTCAAAAGTCCAATAATAATAAAAATAAAAATAAAAACCTCAAAAGTACAACTAAAAAAAAAAAAAAAAACTCTAAAGCCTCTACATTTAAACACTTTTTTTTTATATAACCAGAATGGGCAGATGTCATTGATGGAAGCAAATTACATGGTCCTAATACGAGTCCAGCAAACTCTAAAACCCAATCGTCAAAAAAAAAAAAAAAAAAAAAACCCAACTCTCACTTGGAACCCTAGCCAACTTGGGCAGACAGACCCCAACTAAACCCGGCAAAAACAGAGAAGGATCGCCGCTGCACTAGGATCATCAGACGTCGCAGAACGTCAGCCACAACACAAAGAGGAAACTCCACCAAACACAACGGGGATGGGGGTGTTTAACGGACATGCGGGCTAAACACCCCCATCCCCGATTGAAGCAGAGATCTCCAACACAAATCAACTTAGGCAGCTAGAAAAATCAGTCTCATAAACGAACCCGATGAACTAGGACCATGAATGCCGACGAACCAGGAGAGGCTTGGCAGTGCTCAGGCCTTTCAATCTCATATAGCCCTTAGGGTCAAAGATCAGCACTCGAATGGCACTAGATCTATCCTTGAGATGCCAACCCGTCAGCAGGGATAGCCCCTGGAAACCAACCTTAATTTACACCAAAAAGCCCCTCAACCGACTGCATTACTCAGATACCCGGTATGCAGATCAGCAAAAGAGACACAACCAAAACCCCATCCAAGATGGTTACCAATAACTCCAAACTGGAGACTAAGGAAACTAGGAAAGCAAGAGGGAAAATTAATAAAACTAAAGGAAAAGCTAACTGAGGTAGGGAGAGGGTCGACGGCCAACGGCCGGACCTTCCCTGGGTTAATCTGCGTTGACGACTTCAGAAAAAGAGAGGAGAGAAAGCAAAAACACCTTCTGATAAGAAATGAAATGATTCCTTTATGGAAGATAAATAGAAGTATAACTCAAAAGCCTCCACGGCTTTATTACCAAAGACTCATCATAAAGTGTCGGCCAAAGCAAATACCTCTAGCGTCAGTGCTGGTCTTGCTCAAGAAGCAACCCATCAAAGTCGCAGAGTCGCCCGCTACAGTTTTGTTAACATGACCACTACAACAAAAGTCGGTAATAATATGGTGGCCGGCGACTGGAGCCCGCGGAGTGAGATACAAGGGAGGGGGGTGGGTGGGTGCGAACTGCAAAGGTATAGACTTTTTTTTTTTTTTTTTAATATTGTAAGCAACAAAATTATTGTTGTTATTACTTTACTACTGTCAATTTAAAGGGTGAGTAACAGGAAGGTCTTTTTTTAAAAGGAAAGATTTATTTTAATTAATTTCCACCTATGTGTTTAAGTTTAAATAGTTCTAATTTTTGCTAAAAAATTAAAATAATAATTGTTCAAATTTTAAATAATAAAAATATTAAAATTTTTTATTAAAAATATTATTATTAACATAAAATTATAAAAACTAATTAAAAAACTTTTATTTTGATTTTTTATAAAAATTTAAACTCAAACAAAAAATTATTATAAAAATAATAATTGCTCTAATTTTTAAATAGATTTAAACTAAATTAAATTTTTTTTTGCTTTCGAAAGAATGCGAATTTTATTAATAATTGATAATTAAGCTACTAGCTTAGTAATTAATTAAACTAAATTAAGGGACGATACTAACTTAGTAATTAATAATTATTAAGCTATAAAACGCTAATTTTATTATGACTCTAATCCATTAAAATATTCAAGAATTTCGATAATTATTTGTCTATTCAATAATGCAACTCTTCTATTCAATAATGCAACTCCCCAAAAAATAATTGAAGCTCTCCTGTGGCAGCTGGCCGGCGCAATAAAAAAGGACAAAAAAGTGTCAAGTGGCAGCTGGTGCGCGCAGAAGCTGTCTGGATAGCGTCCACGACGCGCAGGCCATCTGGGTGTCTTCTACGCGTTAGTCACCTGTCTAGACTTTCTGAAATTATGTTTCGGCCCATTGCCTCTTTGTTTTATTACGTGTGTACACACTATTCACGAATCTAGAAAAAAATTTTTAGAGTTAACACATAAAAAATAAATTATAAAAATAATTTTACAAATATAAAAATATTATATTAATATTTTGTAATTAAATTGATCCTAAAAAATATTAAAATTTATAATATTATTAAATATATCTCTCTTTATATGTGATTGAACAGTCTTTTGACAAATAATTACACAAGTAATTATTATAATTTTATTTAGATAAAATATTATTATACTTTTATTTAATTTTAAATTTTATAAAAAAAAATTAATAATAAAATAAAATAATATATGTAAGAATTTTTAGTGAAATGAAAGGTGAGTTGACGCCTCATTTGATCATTTTGTTAGATGCATCCACCACTAATTTTTCTAAGGTAGTAAAGTATAATTTAATAGCAATAAAATTTTCATAAATTAAAATAAATAATTAATTTAGATATATTTACTGAATATATGAGTATAGTATTATAGATATTATATACATATTCAATTTCAACTTATGAACTTAGATTGAAATATATATATATATAGCAAATACTCACATCTTTCATGCAAATATGCCAATCCTTTAGCAGAGCCTACAGCTATTTTCATTCAGTTTGGTCAATTGTTTATCTTATCTTCCTTTCTTGCAATGTTATTTTCCTTCTATAAGGAAACAATATCGCATTTTCAAGATCAATCATTCAGTCTACTCTTTTTGTTTTATAGATCAAAAAAGTTGTAAATGGGAAATTAAAGATCGATTTCAGAGTTTCAACAATCCTAACCTCATCTCTGTGTAATTAGTAATAATCACGCATGCTATATTTGGAAGCAAATTAAACTAGGGAAAGGACTGACCATGCAAATGATATCTCAATGATTTGTTGGGAACAAACTCACAAACAATCAATTTATCAGCTTTATCACTGCAGTACCCTACCACCTCTACAAGATTCCGGTGACGAATGCCGCTAATGGTTTTAATCTCAGTCTCAAATTGAGCTTGCGCCTCTTCCAACTCTGCCTGTCCAGCACTATACTTAAGCTTCTTAATGGCAGCCACTGTACCATCTAGAAGTTTTCCCTTAAAAACTTAACCACAACCACCCACATCAATTATGTTGTTGTTGGTGAAATCCCCCGTTGCCTTTGCCAGCTGTACGTAAGCATAAAACTTTCGAAGTGGGGTTTGTCCATCGCCAAGAGGCTTAAGCTCCAATTGCTTTTTTGTAGATGAAGGAGCAGTAGTCTGAGCTTGACCTAAACAGGGAATGAAAATGAATTTAGCAGATCTATATAGTCTAGATCAATTATAACGCTTATTTAAAAAAAAGAAAATAAAAAGAGAGATAAAATTCCATTATAGAAAAAGGATGTTCATGTAAGATTTTATCCGATAATTAATATTACTATATGGGTCAAAATAAATTCATTTAATGTGGTCCAATATTAATTGATGTTAACTTTAATTAATACAAATCAGAATTACTTAATTAAAATAAATCTTATAAGGATACCTAATAGACGTACTAGATTAAGTCTTTGATATATATATATAAGCTGGTTTTCTTTTTACTCATAAGGTCACACACATTCTCTTTCATAAAGTCAGAGATAATAGGGTCATCTTAAGAAAGTCTTCCATCACCAAAGTCAAGTGTGTAAGTCAAGAAGAGTCAAGAGAGAAAAATCAGTTTATTAAATTAAAGAGTTTCTCTCAATTATTAGCATGCTCAATTAAACTTCACATCAGGTAAGCTTTCTAGATATGTGAGAATTTATTTATTCAAAATCCATTATTAGAGTGATGGTTAAATCTTATGTTTATTATTCACATTATGTTTATGATTATTATGATCTATTAAGAATTTTTACGTGTGTTATCAGAGTCCTAAATTTTGAACAATTAAATTCCTCTATTAAATTAATGATGATGAACATAATATTGAAAATCTTACTTGTTATTAGATATAGGTAGAATTAAATGGTAGATCATGAAAGTTTTATGATTAATATTAATTATTATAATAATTATAATAATATTAATAAAATTTGACCCAATTAATTTTTGAACATGAAGATTATTAACACGACAAAAAAATCGTGTTATAAACAAATTTAAATTTAAGATCATATTTTCTCAAAAGAAAAAATTAAAAGAAACAAAAAAAAATTATTATATATCAAAGTGGCTTAATTGTTTTGGCCATGAATTTCAAACTATGTGAAAACATGTTTGTGATGAAAGATGCTTAAAGTTAATTAATTAATTAATTACTAAATTAAAGTTTTGGCCCAAATTTAATTAGGTCATAAAAGTTTCGCATGATGAAGAAAATGTGTTGGAAAGAATAATTTTTTTGGGAATATGTTCTCCCAAAAGCAAGGAAAATGGAATATATATATATAACAAATATCATAAGATATGCATATAAATTATGTATATTAATAAACCTAACATTTATTCATTCATCTAACATTTATTCATTCATTAGGCATACATATATGTGTGTGTGTGTGTGTGTGTGTGTGTGTGGGTAGAACACACACACACACTTTTACGAGTAACAAATTAAAACAAATATCATAAGGTATGCACACACACACACATATATATATGCCTAATGAATGAATAAATGTTAGGTTTATTAATATACATAATTTATATACATACCTTATGATATTTGTTTTAATTTGTTAGTCACAAAAGTGGTCAAATTAAAATAAAATAAAATAAAATTAATAGTTTGTTAGTCACTAAAGTGGCCGAACTATGAATGATGTTTACATACATATAAAAATTATCAATTATCCATACTAATAAATTCTTATGATGAAATATAGATTAATTGATACCTATTAGTCATCAGAACTTAAGGATTTTACTCAAAAGTAAATCAATTATTCTATGATAGTGAGAATTATGAGGACAATAATATTTTATTAAATATATATTGGATTTCAAAAAACAACATGTATATTTGATGTAAGTTAATTATTGTCCAATCAAATTTAAAGGAATTTAATTTAGGAAAGTATATTATAGTATCTACCCAAAGGAGAATTGTAGTACACTCTAATTGTTTGAATTGTTTGAATCTATTTTAATTTGAGTATGTATGAAATATTTTGCAGCTATTACTCTTTATTCGCAAGCTTCATCTGTTATTGTATTCAATAGGCTAAACTTCTCTGAATGGTGTGAGCAAGTTAAGTTCCATTTAGGTGTCTTGGAACTTGATTTAGCATTATTAGAAGATAAACCCACTGCTATTATAGATACAAGTAGTGAAGAATAAAAGTTGTACCATAAGCAATGGAAACAGTCAAATAGATTAAGATTTATGTTTCTATGAATGACTATTGCCAACAACATCAAGACAACAATTTCACAAATTGAAAATGCAAAAGAATACCTTAATTTTGTGGAAGAACGGTTTCATTTTGCAGACAAATCACTCGCTGGTACTCTAACGGCACAACTCACGACTGTGAAGTATAATGGGTCGAAGAGTATGTATGAGCACATTGTAGAGATGAGTGATATTGTAGCAAGGCTAAAGACCTTAGGGATGGCGGTGGATAATTCCTTCTTGGTGCAGTTCATTATGAACTCACTACCTCCTGCATATGGGCCATTTCAAATCAATTACAACACTATTAAGGATAAGTGGAATGTTAATGAATTAGCCGGTAAGCTAGTTCAGGAGGAAACGAGACTAAAGAATCAAGGGACTCATTCTGTCAACATTATGGGTCAAGGAGCTCGTAAAGGACTTAAACCAAAGGCCAACAAGTTTAAGAAGAAAAAGAAAGGATCTTCAAATGCTTCTCAAACTAAAAAAAAAGGACCGTTTGATCTTGGACAATGGTTATCACTTAGATCTTTTACAAACTCTCTATGTACCTTCAGTTTCTAGGAATGTTATTTCTATTTCAAAACTTAATGAATCTGGATTTAATGTTAAGTTTGGACATGGATATTTCAGTTTATTTAATAATAATAATAATTCCGTTATTGATTTTGGAATTCTTATTGATGGTTTATATAGGCTGAAACTTGATGAAAATTTTGCTGAATTCTTGCTTATCACTTATAGCAATATTGGGATTAAGCATAGTAGACTGAATGAAAATTATATTTTTTTATGGCATAAGCGTTTAGGTCACATATCCAAAGAAAGATTAGAGAGGTTGATAATGTCGTGCACCGCGGAAGCGTGTAAACTATAAAGAAATAAAGCAAACACACAAAACATCAATATTTATGTGGTTCACCCTCTCAACATAAGGCTAAATCCACGGGCATATCATCTTTCACTATCAATAATAAATAAATCATCATTAAGCACATAGCTATACTACCCATCAACCCAATTATACCTAAGAGAATCAAGACTACATCAAACTGCTCATAGTAAATATATTAGTTAGTCCCTCTCAGTCTCCTCTAGACATAACCCAACATATTTACTATTACAACACTACACCACAAAGGGTGCCTTCAACTATATGGGCAAAAGCCCTCTCATCAATGGACAAGAATCCCTTCCTCTTGAATTCTATGTCCTTTCTCCATCTTAGGCCGAAGCCTCTCTTCACTGCTATGGGCAAAAGCCTCTCATCAATGGGCAAAAGCCCCTCATCAATGGGAGCAGAGCTAAATCCGCAGCAATTGGTAAAGCCCTCTCTACAATGGGTGATGGCCTCACTCCATGGGTTGAAAGCTACTCTCTTCAATGGGCAAAAGCAAAATAACCTTTTCCATCGTTCTTCTATTTATAGTATTAATTCCCTCAATCCTAATTTAATTAGGAGTCCCACTCAATTTAGGAATAACACTAAAATAAGAAGTTTACTATATATAAGAAATATTCCTCTATCCTATTGAGGAATATTTCTTCCACTCAAATTAGGAAAATGTCTCTCCAAATCCTACTAGGATTTTGAGTCATAATTCTAACAATCTCCACCTTGACTCAAAATCCATTAACCATTGCATACCTCAAATTCTTGGATGTCATCAAATCATCAAATCTCCATGCTTGAGCTTGAACCCTTCAAATCATCAATTCTTCAATCTTCATTTTGAGTGTAACTTGCTTTATTCTTTAAAAAATCTTCCATGATCAACTATCTTGATCTTGCATCAAGAGCTTCACCTTAAATTCAACTCTCCACTATCACCATTATTGCATGTGCGATTTTACATGTTGCAACAGCTCCACCTTCAACCAAACTCATCAAGATCATCCTCAAGCTCTGATACCAATTTGTTGTGCACCCCGGAAGCATGTAAACTGCAAAGAAACAAAGCAAACATATAAAACACCAATATTTATGTCGTTCACCCTCTCAACATAAAGCTAAATCCACAGGTATGCCATCTTCCACTATTAATAATAATAAATCATCATTACAAGCTTATAGCTATACTACCCATCAACCTAATTATACCTAAGAGAATCAAGACTACATCAAACTGTTCATAGTAAATATATTAGTTAGTCCCTCTCAGTCTCCTCTAGACATAACCCAACATATTTACTATTACAAAATTACACCACAAATGGTGCCTTCAACTATACGGGTAAAAGCCCTCTCACTAATGGACAAGAATCCCTTCCTTTTGAATTCTATGTCCTTTCTCCATCTTAGGCCAAAGCCTCTCTTCACTGCAATGGGCAAAAACCTCTCATCAATGGGCAAAAGCCCCTCATCAGTGGGCAGAGCCAAATCCGCAATAATTGGCAAAGTCCTCTCTACAATGGGCGACAGCCTCACTCCATGGGCTGAAAGCTACTCTCTTCAATGGGTAAAAGTAAAATAACCTTTTCCATCATTCTTATATTTATAGTATTAATTCCCTCAATTATAATTTCATTAGGAGTCCCACTCAATTTAGGAATAACACTAAAATAAGAATTTTACTCTATATAGGAAATATTTCTCTATCCTATTGAGAAATATTTCTCTCACTCAAATTAGGAAAAAGTCTCTCCAAATCCTACTAGGATTTTGAGTCATAATATTCTAATAGATAAAGAATGAGATTCTACCAAGTCTAAATTTTACTGATCTTGATGTGTGTGTGAATTGCATTAAGGGAAAGTAAACTAAACACAATAAGAAAGGAGCCACAAGAAGCAATCAGCTTCTTGAAATTATACACATTGATAAATGTGGGCCTTTTGATACTCTATCTTTTAGTGGAGAAAAGTACTTTATTACCTTTATTGATAACTTTTCACGTTAGGGATATTTTTATTTGTTCAATGAAAAATCTCAATCAATAAAAGCACTTGAAGTGTACATAAATGAGGTTGAGAGGCAATTAGATAGAAAAAGTAAAAATAGTAAGGTCAGATAGAGGTGGTGAATACTATGGAAAACACACTGAAATGGGACAATGTCCTGGTCCATTTGCAAAGTTCTTACAAAGTCATGGGGTGATAGAAAGACGAAATCAAACTTTAATGGATATGGTTAGGAGTATGATGAGTAACTCTTTTTAATTAGGAGTATGATGAGCAACTCTTTTTAACCTATATTTTTGTGGATGTATGTACTTTAAATCGCTGTATACTTGTTAAATAAGGTTCCTAGTAAGGCAGTCCCAAAAACACTTTATGAATTGTGGACTAGAAGGAAACCTAGTTTAAGGCACCTGCATATCTGGGATTGCCAGGTGAAAGCAAGAATTTATAATCTACATGAAAAGAAATTAGATTCTCGAATAAAAAAGTGAATACTTTATTGGCTATCGAGAGAAATATAAAGGATATAGGTTTTATATTCCAAACCATAGTCTAAGAATTGTGGAAACTAGTAATGCAAGATTCCTTGAGAATTGTGAAGTTAGTGGGAGTGTTGAGAGACAGGATGTGGATATACAAGAAAATAAAGTTGATTTTTATGTGCCTATCAATATTCCAATATCCACTCCTACTCCACATGTTATTCCAGCAATTATTGAAGGACTGAATAATGCTACACAACATAATGATGAAAGACATCCTAAAGAAGCTAACTCACAAAGAGTTAATGAAGATGAACCACAAGAAATGCCATTAAGAAGATCTCAAAGGGAAAGGAGATCTGCAATTGCTGATGATTACGTGGTTTACTTGCAAGAGTCAGATTTTGATATAGGAATTAATAATATCCAGTTTCCTTTTCACAAGCTATAGAAAGTAATGAGTCTAATAAGTGGCTAGATGCCATGAAAGATGAATTAAAATCTATGAAACAAAACAAAGTATGGGATCTCATCGAGTTGCCTAAAGGATCTAAACGAGTTGGGTGTAAATAGGTCTTTAAGACCAAGCGCGACTCGAATGGTAAAATCAAACGATATAAAGCAAGACTTATTGCCAAGAGTTATACTCAGAAGGATGGCATTGACTATAAAGAAACATTTTCACCAGTCTCAAAGAAAGACTCATTGAGAATTATTATGGCATTAGTGGCTCATTATGACTTAGAGTTGCACCAAATGGATGTGAAAACAGCATTTCTAAATGGAAAACTTGAAGAGGAAGTTTATATGGACCAACATGAAGGTTTCTCAGTTGAAGGAAAAGGCCATATGGTATGTAAACTTAAGAAATCAATATAGGGACTTAAGCAAGCTTTCCGTCTATGGTATATTAAGTTCAATGATACCATATAATCTTTTGGTTTTAAGGAAAACATCGTTGATCGAAGTATATATCAAAAGATCAGTGGGAGTAAGTTTATTTTCTTAATTCTATATATTGATGATATCTTGCTTGCTGCAAATGATTTGGGCATATTACGTGAGACTAAAGATTTTCTCTCAATGAATTTTGAAATGAAAGATATGGAAAAGGCATCCTTTGTGATTTGAATAGAAATATTCCGTAATAGATCACAATGACTGTTGGGATTGTCTCAGAAAGCCTATATTGATAGAATTCTAGAGAGATTTAATATCCATAAATGTTCAACAAGAATTGTTCCCATACAAAATGAGGACAAATTCAATCTCAATCAATGTCCAAAGAATAATGTGGAATGTAAAAAAATGGAATTAATTCCTTATGCTTCAGTTATGGGCAGTTTGATGTATGCTCAAACCTGCACAATAACCGACATTAGCTTTACCGTTGGAATGCTTGGTAGATATCAAAGCAATCTTGAAATCCATCACTGGAAAGCTGCAAAGAAAGTTTTACCATACCTGTAAGGAACTAAGGATCACATGCTCACTTATATGAGATTTAATCATTTAGAAGTGGCTGGATACTCAGATTCAGATATTGCTGTATGTATTGACAGTAGAAAGTCTACTTTTGGCTACCTGTTCCTATTAGCTGAAGGGGTAGTATTATGGAAAAGAGCCAAACGGTCTATTATTGCTTCATCTACTATGGAAGCAGAATTTGTGGCATGTTTTGAAGCCAAAATTCATGCATCATGGAGGCAGAACTTTATCTCAGGACTTGGGGTAGTTGACACCATTAGCAAGCTGTTAAGATTTTATTGTGATAATTCCACAACAGTATTTTTCTTCAAGAATGACAAATATTCAAAGGGTGCCAAACATATGAAATTAAAGTATTTTGATGTTAAGGAGAAAGTTCAGAAACAAAGAGTGTCTATTGAGCACATTAATACTGATCTCATGATTACAGATCCATTGACTAAAGGTTTACAACTTAACACATTTAAAGAACATGTGCCTAGAATGGGTCTTGGTTGTATTAATTAATGATGTATTTGCTTTAACACTCTGAGCTCGTTGATGTGTTTTCTGACATATATTAATAGATTTTCTATTTTTTCATAATTGTGTACATATAATATCTTGAGTGAATGATAACAGGAAAAGTATTTTTAAGACATTATTGTGGACTATGATGTGATATACATATATCTATTATGCACCTACTACAGTAAGTTGCTAGTATTATGGTATATGGAAGGAAGTATGTGATTAAATAATATACAGCTGCCATAACTCATACTTAGTAATTTATTATAAGAATGTAATTATGAAGTAAATTATGAAAATGATTTGTTTATTCCATGCGCAGCTAATGTTTATATTATTAAAGTTTATATCACTTAATTATTATGCCAAGTGGGAGAATGTAAGATTTTGTTCGATAATTAATATTACTATATGAGCCAAAATCCATTCCTTTAATGTGACCCAATATTAATTGATATTTACTTTAATTAATACAAATCCTAATTATATAATGATTACTTAATTAAAGTAAATCATAATTCTAATTGTATAAGGATACTTGATGTACGTACTAGATTAAGTCTTGGATATATATATATATATATATATAAAAGTTAGTTCTCTCTTTACTTATAAAGTTGCACACATTTTCTTTTATAAAGTCAGAGATAATAGGGTTATCTCAATAAAGTATTCCATAGCTAAAGGCTTGTGTATGAATTAATAAGGGTCAAGAGGAAAAAATTAGTTTATTAAATTAAAGGATTTTTCTCAATTATTAGCATATTTCAATTAAATTTCGCATCAAACGCACTTTTTAAATTTATGAGAATTTATTTATTTAAAATTTATTATTAAAATAATAATTAAATTTTATATTTATAATTATTATGATGTATTAAAATTTATTTTTACTGTTCAAGGCCAAAGAAAATATAAACCTTGAAGTGTACCGGGCTGCACCATCTGTTGCTGGTCTGCAAGAAAATACTTTCAAGAAATAATTCGTTGATGGTAAACATAAGACCACTAAACATCTAAAAAGAAGCGTCAAATTGTTGATGGAGATTGGAGGCCTATACCGATTCATTTTCCAATAAACCTTTAGTAGAGCGTCGATCATCGTTCATCTTCCTATTGAACAAGCCACACAGCCCCATGGCCGCCAGCGAGGTTAATTTCTGGCTGATGTGCTGTCACACCTCTCAGTTAAGAGAGAGAGAGAGCGAGTTAAGATGTTCAGCGACCTGGGGATGAGAAGAAGGGACAAAAGTGTTACAGGTGGTATTTTTCGCCTTGTAATGCTCAATAGCAATTTGAAATAGAAAAGGTAGTAAATTATATGACCGGTCAAATTTATATTTGTTTTTAATATATCTTTTTTTTAAGAGAAAGTACACGGTAATTGGTATGAAGATGCTGGGTAAAGGAGCACGGCCCGGTCGGAAATTTCCAAAGCTATTGACGAACGGTTGAGTAGTTATTTTTATAATATTAATAATTTTTTAATATAATTTATTATAATTGAGATTTAAATTTAAATTTTATAATTTTAAAAATAAATTCGATATTGTTAGGCTGAAATTTGATGGTGATCGAAACGCAATTTTATATCATCTTTTTGTCTCATTAACTAACGAAATGAAAATTATTTTTTATTTTAATTTTATTATTTTATAAACTATTTTTTTAAAGTATTACTTTACAAACTATTAAAAATCATATTTTAATATATTATTAAAATTTGAGTATTATTAATTAATAGTTTAAAAAATAACATTAAATTTATATTTTGTATTTTAAAATAATATTAATATATGCATTTTATTAAAATTTTTTTTATTAATAAAATTTATCTATTAAATAAGTAAATTTTATCCATCATAAAGTTGTGTTGTGTTAATTGTGAATCCAGCTCACATAAGATCATTATTGAGACTGAACATTGAATTTAAATCGAATCAAACTGTTAAAATCAAATTAATCAAATTATTATATTTTAAAAATCAAACTAAAACACAATACATGAAAAACTAAACTAAACCAAACCGCTTTAACTATATCTCTCGAAAGGGATCCCTTGTAGACAGTACCAAAACCATCACCGCCAAGGAGTCTGGCGTTGGTGAAATGACCAGTTGCATTTGCTAGTTCTGGAAATGTAAATTTTCTTAGTTCATATGCTTCATAATCCTTAAATGATTGCGTTTTTGTGAACACGGAATTTTTTATAAATAATAAAACCTTTTAATTTCTTAAATGAATTAACATCACAACAAAGGCAAATCATATATGATTATCATATGAATAGTTACCTTCAACAACCCATAATTCCTTATGAGACATTTTTCCTTCAAGAGTTCTAATTATCTGCATTGCACAGCAGTTATAAAACAGGTAACACATTTATCAATTAATACTCAATAAAGTTATTGATATGTGAATTCATACCTGTTCCATTGTTGGCCGATGCCTTGAGAATTTACTATATACGCTCGCAGCAGCACAATATATTACTCGTTCAAGTTCAATTTCACTTTTACTGTTGTCTCCTTTCAATGTAGAATCAACAAGACTGTTATAATTGACATTAACTGAATCTCCGTTGATCATTAGAGGCCTTGCCTGAATATTATCATGTTTGTTATTGTTGTGACAAACACAAATTTAAGATACACACGATATAATAAAATAAAAAACAATTTTTTTTTCAGACTGAGTAATAATTTGAACCCCTATTTCTTTACTTGACTTTGGGCTTTAGTTGCTTTTGTTTGTTTGGGCTTCGCCCATAGCCAACCTTCTGTACTTCTCCTAAATTTAATGAAATTTACATTTCAGTTAAAAAAAAAAAAGTTTAAAATTGGGTCTCTAATTCTCGATTGAAACATTATGGGTCGAAATACAAAATCCCTTATCACAACTCAATATTTTTATTAATATCCATTTTTTAAGACAACACCTTAGCTCAAGATATCATATGTATCTTTCATGATTTATTTATTTATTATCAAAAGGAAATTTAGAGATTTAGTATCTTACCCAATTAACAATACTAACATGGTCTTCATAAATTTTTCTTCCACTAATAAGCTCTAAAAGTAAAACACCAAATGAATAAACATCTGACTTTTCGTCAAAATGAGCATTTTTTGAATCTTTATAACTGCAAGTTCAAATACATAAAGAAGAATCAGTACATTATAAATTTTTTTCTTCTTAAAAAAATATAAAAAAGAATCTCTCTAGCCATAAATTAGCCTTTTCTTATATATATTTTGTAGAAGCATTTAACAAAATAATAACCATGTAATTATAATCAGCAAGTAAATATATATATATATATATATATATATATATATATATATAACTTACATGCTAGCTTCTTTTTTATCAATGGGGATTTGTCTGATATCAATTTTTGAAAAAATTTTAGCCAGCCCAAAATCTGCAACCTAAAACAAAAATGATCCATGTTAAGGAAATTAGTAGATTAATATATTGTGACTCATAACACAATAATTAAGTAATGCTACATGATGATAACTCTAGCTAAGTTTTTCCTATTTTAAAGGATGCTGTTGAAGGTACCCTAAGTATTTATTGTGCTTGTTTTATTATTAAATTATGAGCTTCCCTACAAAAACATTTAATATTTTCCTATCTTTGTACTAATTCTGGATGTTGCTATTTATTATCTTTTTAAATGATATTTTAACTATATTTGGCAATTAAACATCGATAAATTAAAATTTTGCATCCACAAATAAACTTTAAATCACAAAATCTCAAATTACAATTTTGAAATCTAAAATTAAAAATCCTATACTTTAATATTTTGAAATTTATATTAAAAAATAAAAGATTATTTTAAAGAAACAAATTAAAAAGGCAAATCAAGAAAGAATGCATAGAGATATGTGTAAGAATATATTATATATATTTTGAATGCCTAAACATATAGTAAGATCATCAATCCTTATATGCATTTATATTTATTATTAAATCATCCTTTCTTAATATATAATAAAAAATACCATACCTTTGGTTTAAAGTCATTATCTAGAAGAATGTTATCTGACTTGATGTGTTGATGGATGATTTTAGGATTACCTAAATTTACATATACGAAGAAAGTAGAATCTTAAATAGAATAACAACATTAAAACAGAAATAAAAAAAAAATGAAAATAGATAAAGCCTCAATTGCTAAAAGAGCATATAGAGCAAACCTTGATTGATATAGATCACTCACATTTTTCATGTAGATATGCCAAACCTTTCGCAGAGTCTGTGGCAATTTGCATTCTCTTTGACCAATTCAAATTTGATCTTTGCTTTGCATCTGATGCCATTTATCATTCGTAAGATCACAATCAAATACTTATAATCCAAATTATGTTTAGAGGGGTTCGTATATATGTGTATCTCAGGGCACAAAAAGGACTCACCGCTTAGATGAAATCTCAAAGATTTGTTGGGAACAAACTCTGAAACAAGCAATCTATCTGCTTCTTCACCGCAGTAGCCAACCAGCTTAACAAGATTTGGGTGAGACACAAAGCCAAGGTCCTTAATCTGATTCTTGAATTCTTCTTCCTGTTGTCCTTCCTGCTTATATTTAAGTTTCTTAATAGCAATGACCTTACCACTTGGAAGGCATCCCTTATAGACATCACCAAAATCACCAATGCCAAGGAGTTCCTTGTTGGAGAAATGACGAGTTGCAATTGCTAGTTCTTCAAATGTAAATATCCTGGGTTCATATACTTGAAAATCCTCAGGTGAGCTAGAGTCAGTCAGATCCATTTGCTGTGGTGGAGACACTGAGTACGTTTCTGTGAACATAGATCCACCAACTGAGAAAGTTATAACCCGTCTCAAAGGAGAAAAGAAACATGTGAAAGAGCAAGTTTTATCATTATAAAATGTATATATGCCAAAAAAAAAAAAAAAACCTCCGGTGGATGTTGGGCGATATGACTCAGTACTGGCCATCATGTCCTCGTCAATATTCATCAATCAATGTAGAATTTTTCTAATAAACGACCACTACTACAATATAAGCATGTGGCAATATTGCAACCAGAGGGGTTTCTTGCAAGTATGCTGTTAGAGTTATTAGAGAGAGAGAGAGAGAGAGAGAGAGAGAGAGAGAGAGAGAGAGGCTGGACGGTGGACTTGTATAGCTCTCAGGTCTTAATATCCTGGAGAGCAGAGGGGTGTGGGATTGAGACTTGAGAGAGGAAAGAAAGAGGCTGGAAGCCACCTTGTATAAGTTGACAATTCTACTACATGTTTTGTTTTTTTCTGGGAAAGTTCCTTGAAACTTGAATAGATCAACAAAAATCCAAAACTCTGCAAATTTATTAATTTAGTTCAGACGATGAAAATATAAATTTAGTCTAAATAAAAAAAAATCCTTTTGAAGACTAAAAACTGAAAAAGAATATATGTATATATATATAAATAAATGGAAAACAAAAGAGAAGAATGAAAATCAAAATTATTAAATATGGAATTGAAAGTTGAAAGTTTAAAATGGGGAAACAATTTCTAGAAAGGGTCATAATAGTAATAAAATGAACATACATAAGGTTTATATTTTTATGGAATTGATATATTTATGGCTGGTTTTTTTGGCCTATAGAATATAATTAATGACTTATTTATCTGTATAATGTTTATGTAAAAGGTTGGTTCTATCGTACATGTATTGGAATAAAGGTTAATTTTTTTGTTCATTGTAGTGGAATATTTGGAATTTATACTTTATCATCCCTATTTGTGTTTTTTGAAAATGTAGGAATATTTAATAGCAATTATGTATTGGATATTATGAAATTAATAATATTTTTCACGATAATTGAGTTATATTTTTTGATAAAAGCTTATTATAGATTTTAGTTCTCATTTGGCCTAAAATATTTTAGTTCTTAAAAGTATAATATAAATATGTTTAATATTTAATTAATTTCTTGAAAAGTAAATTTACTATTAAATTATAAAAGATGATACTGTGTATAATATATTTAAAATATAATAAATTAAAAGATAAATTAATAAATTATATTATACTTAATTAGAAAAATATAATTTATTACCAATTATCCCTCTGTGATAAAACGGCCTGTTTATTAAAAAAATTAAATAAAGTCTTAATGATTTTAAGTCTTATCAAATTTTAATGACGATCTAATTTTAAAATTAAATCGTAATAAAATGTTACAATAATTATTATAGTGAAATTAATAAGGCAGTCCCCCCAATAATTGTGATTGATAGGTTTTATATGTGATCATAATTATTAAATATGTTGGTGTGGTGAAGCAGTAAAGGGACAATTTTAGGCAGTTGAATTTGAATAAGATAAATGAGCTCTGATCTTGGCTGTTTCTTGTGATCAAGTAATGAAGTCTACGGTAGGTGCCTAACTTCCCCTGAGTAAGATTTCATAATGTAGAAAATGGGTTGTTAGGAATTTTTTGTCCACAAATAAGACTTCCTGTATATATTGGTTGTTTTTTTATGGCAGAATCTCTTATGGTCTTTGTTTTGCCTTGAACACCAATTGTAATGCAAGTTGCAGTTTTAAAAAATTAACAATAATAATAAAAAGGCATGCGCACATGATCACACAATTGCCTTGAACACCAATTCTATCATTTGTTTATATTGATAGAATTTAATTGTAGAAAGAAAGAATGAGAGAGTAGTAAAGAGTTTGGCTCTTAAACAATATAGTAAAAAGAGACATTAACTAAATGTCCATCCATCACATATAAGTCATAAGATAGAGATTAAACTTTTTTGATCTAAAACATTTTGACTCCAAAAGTAATTATCAAAAACTTAAATAGATAAACTAAATTGACAAAAATTTATTTAACTCTAAAAATAATTTTTAAAGGGTTTAAATGAGTCAACTAAATTAACAAATAGTTTATTAAACTTTAATAATAATTGTCACGTACTTACAAGGTATTTTTGCCAAAAAAATAAAATTTAGGCTCTTCAACTGCAGCTTTTATTAGCTTTTTCTACTCAAGAATCGTGGAGGTTACTCATATCTACAGAAAGGTCAATTTTTGTGCAGATTAATTAGCTTTTTCTACTCGAAATTATCTGTTGGTGTTCATGGGTTAGAGAGCGTCCACCCTCTAATTTGGTCATATTTAAAACTGCTATAGGGAGGAGAAGAGAAAAGCTTTGAAGGGAGCCAAAAAGATGGCAGCAAGGGAGAGTGGCACTAAAGAAGTTCCACAATTAAGAAAATTTGTGGTGATTAATTTTGTTAAGACTGTAATTGAAGGGAGTTGACCTTCATCTGGTCCACACAATTTTGTCTGTCATCTCTAACGTTTGTTAGTATAAATAGAATAGATGGGTCTCAGTGCCAATTCTTTTCTTTTTTATCCAGATTTTTAATTTGCGAGCACTAGTGATTGAAACGATCATTAACAAAACAAAATCATCGGATTTATCACATTTGTATTTCTGCTGTATCTTCATCAGCAACATCGTTCTTAATTTCTTAATTTCTGATGTAAAGAGGGGTGGGCATCGGCGGGGCTTTCTCTCTAACCACAACAAGGCGACTCCACAGCCAAACAATCCAAAACCACAGCCAAGCCACATTGTAAACTCAAAATTCATAACACAAAAAAAAAAAAAAAACAAACGGACACACACACAAATCGGAGGGAAAGAGAGTTCTAAGCATAACTCAGATCTACAAAATCACAAACCATACCTATAAAAACCAATTTGAATCAAAGGAGGCTATAAAGGAGGGATGACTATGTCAATGTATGAAAAGGGAATGGAGTAGAGAGTTGCATCAATTAATTGCAGCTGAGGCTTCTCTTAGTCCAGACCTTGTGTATCCTTGTATTGGTTATATTTCTAAATCTATGATTCCCATGGCTAATATAGTTAATACCCATCTTTAAGGAAAGTGTTGTCACTGCTTAGCCATATACTTTCCGATGCCAAATTTCCTTGTAAGACTTCAACAATCTGCATCCAATATTAATACTTAAATGCATAAGTATTAATTAATTAATAATAATTAACTTATAAATAAATTTTTTTACTTCATGAATATGCTTAAACATACCTGACTCATTTTTGGTCGATATTTTACAGGTTTATATACACAAGCCGCGGCACAATAAATCATTCGAATCATTTCTATTTTTCTATAATTATTCTCCAATTTAACATCAACAATATTATCATAATTGTCTGTGTCCAACGCTTCTATGAGTTGAACTGCTACCTGAAATTTGAAAAACAGAAGTTTTAGTTAATTTTATTATCAATAATATCATCATAACTCTCCCATTCATTGGATGATAGTTGATTTTTTTTTTATTTTAGTTTAAGATGTTGACTTATTATGTCTTTTAGTAAAGAAACGTAAAGACAAGATAAATGGAAATTCAATTTCTCTACGACTATATGACTTTCTCAATTATCAAAGTAACTTAATGAGAAAAGTCAGTAAGTTGAGAATGGACTAGCAATTAAATTGGACTTCATTAATAGAAGTAAATCAAAAAGAAATTAACAAGATCTATAATGCTACCGCATTTGTAACACTAGCTTTTATCGCTTGAATTTATAATATGTGATTTTTTTATGCATTATAAATATCATCAAAATATTTTTACCAAATATATATATTTATATATATATATATATATATATATATATATAGGCGTGTGTGTCTCCCAAAAGGTTAGTGATAAAATTAGATAAAAAATTAATATAATGTTTGAGAAACAAAGGTGAATAAAACATTAAAAAATCAAAGTTCATGACAAGTAACTTTCTAATAAGCATTTATTTGCAGGGAAATTACTTTAATAAAAGAAATTAAAAAAAAAAGAAAAAAGAAAAGCATGTTTAAACCAAATGAAACCTGATTAAGTGAAGGATATAATGATGCATATATTTGTAAGAATAAAAAATTTTTGCCTAGAACCAATTTATAATGGACTGAAGACATAAATATATGAAATTCAAGTATGTAATAGGTGAATTTCACCATACATTTTATATTTTAGATTTATAATAGACCAGGTTTTAAACAAAAAAAATCCAATATTGACTATTATGGAGTAATACAATATGGAAGAAAAAAAATCACACGCACACACACACATGCACGTACCCAAGAAGTCAAGACTGGAAAATTGCCTTCCCTTGAATTAGGCCTTTTACCGGTGATTAACTCTAAAAGCACCACACCAAAGGAATATACATCAGTCTTATCACTGATCTGTTGGGTTCTGAAATATTCAGGGCAAAGATAACAACTGCAAATGGAGAAGATGTGTGTGAGAAGAACCTATTCTATAAATTTTCCTAAATAATGAAAATCTAGGTAGATGTAATCATGCTTAGCTAACAAATACAAAAATATGTATCTTACCCAAAGGTTACCCTTTCCATAGTGGACATATGGGTAACATAATTTGAAAATTGCTTGGCAAGTCCAAAATCTGAAATCTGAAAAGAAAGAATTGATATGGGTACATCTATTCTGTTAAATAGCAAAAAAATCAATGACAACCGAAATTAATTTAAACAATTTTATATTTCAAACTGAAATTAATGAAAAAATTCAGTATTATTAATCCAATTAATAAGAATGTAAGTTTCCTCATCTTAATAACTAGGGTTTAATTCTTGATAGCATGTGAAAATTTTACTTCATTTTTTTTTCAATGTGGTATTCCCAACCCCTTAAGTACAACTACAAAATTGTCACTTGACAATCTTATAATATGTTAAATTCGCATCAAAATGACTTAAATTTGAAGAAAATGTTGGTTAAAATTTCAATATATAAATGGTTACATTGCTTTACGCATCAAAATGACTAGCCAATTTAATATTATGACTCAACCACTTATATATTGTTCTTTTACTTCATATTCTATTAATACAGGATTCCCAACTCAATGGTCATAATACAACCGTTGTACAAACAGCCCCTCAACTTAGACTCAAAACGTTTGTTTCTCTGATCCCGGCAAATTATATTGAACACATATTCTCTATCAAGAGTCAGGTATAAGTTTGGTGAAGAAAAAGATGTCTTATCCTAAGCTTTCACTTAATGCAGTTTCAATTCGAATTTTGCAGCTAAAAAAAAAAAAAAGGGTTTCAAATCAGCCCAGTTCAGTTCATTCAATTATGAAATAGTCTCCAATGATGACTACCTTAATCCCTTTCCTATTTTGTGACTCTAGTTCGAACTTTCAAGGCAAATCATTAAAATTCTCGGAAAAAAATTGTGCAAAATGTAGATAGGGAGATTAGCAAAAATTGTGGGAGCATGCATAAAGCTTTATCTCACATAAATCTTACCTTTGGTTCAAAGTTTTGATCAAGAAGGATATTGCCTGCAGTGATATTCCTGTGTATGATCTTTGGATTACCTAAACATATATATATCATAAAAATAAAGTGTAATTAGATGAACATGCCAATACCTTAAACATGAAAAAAGAATCTGGCTTATTAGCTAAATACTCACAGATTTCATGCAAATATGCCAATCCTTTTGCAGAACCTATGGCAATTTTCATTCTGGTTGGCCAATTGATAACCACTCTGTTGTCCTGTTCTGCAATTATAGAAACTTTGTAAATGATTTTCATTTTCCATTTGGATACATAAAAAGGGAAGAGGGTGTGGGATTTTTTTTTTAATTTTTTTTTATGAACTAGGCATGGAGAATGTTTTGACCTTCCTCCATATGATTATCTATCAATTTATGTCATACATTTTTTGTTGCAGATTAGGCGAAGGTAAGAACTCACCATGTAAATGATATCGCAAGGAATTGTTGGGAATAAACTCATAAATAAGCAATCTATTGGCTTTCTCACTGCAGTATCCGATCAGATTCACGAGATGTCGGTGATGGATGCGGTTAAGCGTCCCAATCTCTGCCATAAATTCATTTTCCCCTTGTCCAGACTTATGTTTAAGCTTCTTAATTGCAACAACCATACCATTTGGAAGCGTTCCCTTAAAAACCTGACCAAAACCACCCTCGCCAAGGAGATTGAAATTGGAAAAGCCACCAGTTGTTTTTGCTAATTCTCGATAAGTAAATACTCTTAATGTAGTAATTTGTATCCTCTCAACGCTAAGTACAGATTCTAGATTAGTAGTAGGCCTTCCTGTATTTGAAGGAGAAGTGATACATAAAATACAATTTACAGAAAATTCAGTAACCAAACATAATTCATGTACAAAGAAAATAAATAAAAATGGCATTGCATAGTTGTGATAAGAAAAAGAATATACCTTGAAGAGTTTCGATGTCTTTCCAATTCATTATCTTCACATGAGGTATAGTTCCTTCAAGAACTCTAATTATCTACATGACATAACAATCTTAAAACATTATATATATATACATACATACATATCATTTTATACGTTTGAGTCCATTAATGAGAATGTTGCACTTCTTTTTAGTTCCTCTTTTATCCTGCAAATATTTATTTTCACTTTATTTTATTTTTGAAGAAACATGATTTTTTTTAATTTAATTAGTTTAACATCTTCTCTAACTCAAAAACCTTTTTCATCAATACAACTCTATAGTTTTCTCTCATAATCTCGTTACAGTCCATCATTAAAAAAAAGAAAAAAAATTAAACAACACTACTCTTACAGCCATATGATTGCTTAATCATAATGTAAATGAAAAAATAAATCTTAATCGACGTCCAAATCAACTTATAAATAAATTAATTGTAAAATCATAGTTTTTTGGTATTTTTTTTTAATTTGTAAGGTTGATTTTAGAAATGTAAATTGCAAAAACGAAATCACTATGCTCATAAACAAAAAATAAAATAAATACTTGCGGAGATTTAATCTACTTTTAAGATATAGGGACTCAAATTTTTTGGCATAGAACAATATGAAAAAGTAATTTATCGAATATAACTTAACAAAATTAACTAAAATATGAGTTTAGTTTTAACATTAACATTATATATATATATATATATATATATATATATATATATATATAAACTAAATTTTTATTAAAATATGAATTTATAAATTTAAAAATAATTTTAATAATATTAATTAAAAATTCATTATTATTATTATTATTATTATTATTATTATTATAACACTAAAGCATTAATCACAAATAAAATTAGAGCTAAAAGGTAAAATAATGTCGTAAATACATATTCACCTGTTTCATTATTGGTCGAGAGTGAGAAGGTTTATATACTGAAGCTGCAGCGCAACAAATCATTTTTATCATTTCCTCCTCATTGTACTCTTGTAATCTAGAATCAACAAGATCAGTATATTCATTATTTTCCAATGCTTGTCCAATCCGATCCTTAGCCTGAATGTTGATAAAGTGAAAGTATTTGTTAATATTTTTTTTTTTCAAAATAAAAATTTAATTTTTCACCATAATTACAATTATTTCTTTTCCTGCATATGCTAGTTTAATGGTATAGGCTATGTATGATTTAAGAGATCTAAACCCATAAATTACGTATAATATACAAAGATATAAATAAAGGAAATGTGTTAAATTAATAATAAAATAATAAATTAAAATTTAATATATATTTTAATTTATTTTAATTAATTAAGTTAAATATTTTTTTATTGAAATAGAGCATTTTTCTTTATTATTTTTTTATAAATGATTAAATATTAAAAATTTCTATTTAAATAATATATATATATATATATATATATATATATATATATATATATATATAAGTTAGTGTCTTACCCAATTAATAATAGTGTCCCCTTCATTATCTAAAGGTTTTCTTCCAGTAATTAATTCTAAAAGTACAACACCAAAAGAATATACATCTGATTTCTCAGACACTCTTTGAATATCACCATATTCTGGATCTGCATAACTGCAATGAAAAGTTGAATTAAGATATTTTTAACTAGAAAATGAAAATCTTCACTAATATGGGATCTTAAAATCAGTATTTTCTCTGTTATATTTTATTTCGCAATTTAAATAATTATAAAATATTTGATTATTCAAATAATAAGGGAAAAAAATCTTACACATTTGTTCCCCTCAATATACTGGTGATGTGATTAACATTACCAGTATTTGGCAGAAAATTCGCAAGCGAAAAATCTGCAACCTGAATCAATGATTTATGTAAATTAATAGATTTTTTTACCATAAAATTTAATATAAAAATAATCAAACATAACAAAAATTAACTTATATCCTAAAAAAATTTATCTTATCAAATATAACAAAATTAACTTATCAAATTAATGAAATTACAAATTTTTTTTTTCAATATCTTCTAAAAAATTTAGGCATTTTACTGTGGATTTAAATGCTGAAAATATCTTACCTTTGGTTCAAAGTCATTATCAAGAAGAATATTATCTGCTTTAATATCTCGATGAATAATTTTAGGTCTACCTGAAAATATATAAAAGAAACCTTAATGGAAAATAAATTAATAACGCTAAAAAAGTAAAAATACATTAAGCCTCACAATAATTAACTATAGCCTAGAAAGAGTAGAATTACTCACAACCTTGATGTAGATATAATAACCCTTTTGCAGAGTGTATGGCGATTCTCATTCTTTTCGGCCATTCCAAAATCTCATCTTTTTCTGTTAAAAATATAAAAACCAAACTCAATTAAGATTAAAATGTAGATTTTAAATTAATTTTTTATTATGATTTGATTTTATAGCTAATTAACTTAGGATTTATATATATTATAATCTTCTTGGTTCAGGATTTTTTGTGTGCCTATGTGTAAAGTTAGGGAAATGGTATAAGTTGTACAGAAGTGTAACGAAATGCCTAGATATCATATGTATATGAATACCTCAGTGCAGGCAAAAGGACTCACCATGTAAATGATCTGTCAAGGTATTATTGGGAACAAACTCTAAAACAAGTAATCTATCGGCTCCCTGAGTGCAGTGCCCAATCATCTTAACAATATTTGGGTGTTTCACACAGCTAAGGTACTCACCCTCCTCCAATTTATCTTCCAACTTTATTTTTTTAAGTTTCTTGATAGCAACCACTTCACCATCTAAGATTGCCTTAAAGACTTGACCAAAACCACCCTCACCAAGTAGGCAGTTGTTGGAGAAATAATCAGTTGCCTCTGCCAGTTCTTTAAAACCATATTCCTTCATCTTATGTATTTCAGCATTCTCATAGGCTGGTGCATGACTTTGATTCTCCTCCTCATCAGAAGATGAGCTAGATTCAATTGGATCTATAACCAAGGACTGTGCAGGTGCATGAATTTGATTCTCCTCATCAGAAGATAAGCTAGATTCAATCGGATCTAGAAACGGTGAGTGGTGAGATAGATGTGCAGGTGCATGACTTCGATTCTCCTTATCAGAAGATGAGCTAGATTCAATCGGATCTATCGACTGGTGAGGTAGCGGTGCATGTAAGTAAGATCTATCATCTGACCAAATTATAACAGGCCACAATTGGTTAGGGAAGAAAGAAAACTCAAAAGTCCAATAATAATAAAAATAAAAATAAAAACCTCAAAAGTACAACTAAAAAAAAAAAAAAACTCTAAAGCCTCTACATTTAAACACTTATTTTTTATAACCAGAATGGGCAGATGTCATTGATGGAAGCAAATTACATGGTCCTAATACGAGTCCAGCAAACTCTAAAACCCAATCGTCAAAAAAAAAAAAACCCAACTCTCACTTGGAACCCTAGCCAACTTGGGCAGACAGACCCCAACTAAACCCGGCAAAAACAGAGAAGGATCGCCGCTGCACTAGGATCATCAGACGTCGCAGAACGTCAGCCACAACACAAAGAGGAAACTCCACCAAACACAACGGGGATGGGGGGTGTTTAACGGACATGCGGGCTAAACACCCCCATCCCCGATTGAAGTAGAGATCTCCAACACAAATCAACTTAGGCAGCTAGAAAAATCAGTCTCATAAACGAACCCGATGAACTAGGACCATAGATGCCGACGAACCAGGAGAGGCTTGGCAGTGCTCAGGCCTTTCAATCTCATATAGCCCTTAGGGTCAAAGATCAGTACTCGAATGGCACTAGATCTATCCTTGAGATGCCAACCCGTCAGCAGGGATAGCCCCTGGAAACCAACCTTAATTTACACCAAAAAGCCCCTCAACCGACTGCATTACTTAGATACCCGGTATGCAGATCAGCAATAGAGACACAACCAAAACCCCATCCAAGATGGTTACCAATAACTCCAAACTGGAGACTAAGGAAACTAGGAAAGCAAGAGGGAAAATTAATAAAACTAAAGGAAAAGCTAACTGAGGTAGGGAGAGGGTCGACGGCCAACGGCCGGACCTCCCCTGGGTTAATCTGCGTTGACGACTTCAGAAAAAGAGAGGAGAGAAAGCAAAAACACCTTCTGATAAGAAATGAAATGATTCCTTTATGGAAGATAAATAGAAGTATAACTCAAAAGCCTCTACGGCTTTATTACCAAAGACTCATCATAAAGTGTCGGCCAAAGCAAATACCTCTAGCGTCAGTACTGGTCTTGCTCAAGAAGCAACCCATCAAAGTCGCAGAGTCGCCCGCTACAGTTTTGCTAACATGACCACTACAACAAAAGTCGGTAATAATATGGTGGCCGGCGACTGGAGCCTGCGGAGTGAGATACAAGGGTGGGTGGGTGCGAACTGCGAAGGTATAGACTTTTTTTTTTTTTTTTAATATTGTCAGCAACAGAATTATTGTTGTTATTACTTTACTACTGTCAATTTAAAGGGTGAGTGACAGGAAGGTTTTTTTTTTTTTTTAAAGGAAAGATTTATTTTAATTAATTTCCAACTATGTGTTTGAGTTTAAATAATTCTAATTTTATCTAAAAAATTAAAATAATAATTATTTAAATTTTTACTAATAAAAATATTTATTTTTTTATTAAAAGTAGTATTATTAATATAAAATTATAAAACTAATCAAAAAACTTTTTTTTTATTTTTTATAAAAATTTAAACTCAAACAAAAATTTATTATAAAAATAATTTTATTATGACTCTGATCCATTAGAATATTCAAGGATTTCGATAATTATTTGTCTATTCAATAATGCAACTCCCCGAAAAATAATTGAGGCTCTCCTGTGGCAGCTGGCGGGCGCAATAAAAAAGGACAAAAAAGTGTCAAGTGGCAGCTGGTGGGCGCAGAAGCTGTCTGGATAGCGTCTGCGACGCGCAGGCCATCTGGGTGTCTGCTACGTGTTAGTCACCTGTCTAGACTTTCTGAAATTATGTTTCGGCCCATTGCCTCTTTGTTTTATTACGTGTGTACACACTATTCACGAATCTAGAAAATTTTTTTTAGAGTTAACACATAAAAAATAAATTATAAAAATAATTTTACAAATATAAAAAATATTATATTAATATTTTATAATTTATTAAATATATCTCTCTTTATATGTGATTGAACAGTCTTTTGACAAATAATTACACATATAATTATTATAATTTTATTTAGATAAAATATTATTATACTTTTATTTAATTTTAAATTTTATAAAAAAAATTAATAATAAAATAAAATAATATATGTAAGAATTTTTAGTGAAATGAAAGGTGAGATGACTCCTCATTTGATCAACTTTGTTAGATGCATCCACCACTAATTTTTCTAAGGTAGTAAAGTATAATTTAATAGTAATAAAATTTATGCAAAAAAAATTTCATAAATTTAAATAAATAATTAATTTAGATATATTTAATAAATATATGAGCATGGTAAGATGTAGCATTATAGATATTTTATATATATTCAATATCAACTCACAAACTTAATGATTTAACAACTCACTTATTTAATTAATGAATAAAAATATCTATAAAAATAATTTAATAATGACATAAAAAACTAATAAAGAATATAAAATCAATAGAATGTCCTTAAGATACTAAGGAATTCAGTTGAGTTTTCCCAAAATTAGGACTTTTACCTTTAAAAAGAAATGCAATTTAGCACAAATAAAGCACATAAGGGATCAGGCCAATAACATATAAAATCCAACATTTTTCCAATAGTCTATCTGGTAGTCCTTATTTACTTCAAATGAACCATTTTTTGTAAATTACACCTTAAAATAATAATTATCAGCATATTTGCCATTAAATTTTGAAGATTAAAATTATTTTTTTAAATAAAAATATTATTTTAAATATTATTAAAAAAATAATTTATATTTATAATTAAAATTGATGAAATTTAATTTTTAATTATTTTTTATATTTTTTAATTAATATATTTAAAAAAATAATTTTCACAATTATAATTTTAAAACGGCTCTATAGATGACTCAATTAGAAGTTAAACTATTTCGATTAAATTTTAATTTAAAAATTAAATAAATAAAATTATTTTTTTTTTAAGCAAAGTTTGTTTATAGAGTGACCCAGTAAATAACACGAATCAAACTCGCAATAACTCAATTTAAACACATCTGAAAAAAAAAATGAAATTCAAGATGACCCACAATTTAGAATAACTCATATTATCATAACCCATCCACCCCTACCCATTTTCTACATCTGCTCAAACACTCAATTTCTTTATTTATCAAAGAAAGTAATGAACAAAGCAACCATATTCACAGTTCAAGTCTTAATTAAAACAACAACAAAGGCCTTTATAGGATTTACTTAAAAAAGGTAGCCTCAAAAATGGATTGTGAAAAGACTTGACCCCTAAAGAGCTGATCCAACAAGCAAGGTCGTTTCGGCAGTTGAGGAGTTTCCAAAGGTGTTGAACAAAAACGAACTACCATTCAATTTCTTTAACCCGAAGTTGGCATTGTATCGGGTAGAGCAGTTGAGTTAGAATATGGGTAATACCGAGCTCCATCGTATATTAATTTGATGTCCTCCCTCACCCATATACGCTCCACTGCCATATTTCCTTGTAGGACTTCAACTATCAGTAACAAAATGTTTACATTTTAACACTCATTTTATTATACTTGAAAACAAAAAACCATTAATCTAGTTAGACACTCTAATGATATCTTTTTCTTGAATGAGTTGCCCCAAAACCATATTATAGAGGAAATGAATGAGATCGGTAAAAGAAAGAACTCAAAATTAGAGCATAGTATATATCTAGCTCCTGTGGACTTACCCGGCTCATTTTTGGGCGTGATTTTTCAGGTTTATAGACACAAGCTATAGCACAATAAATCATGCTGAGTCATTTCATTTTTGTCATAGTCTTGCAATTTGGAATCAACAAGAGGCATATAATTGCCCATGTCCAAAGCTTGTTCGAGTAGTCGTTGCCTGAATATTGAAAGATTCAGATTAATATAGTGATTAAGAAATTGAATTGCACGCATAGAGGTTACATAGAAATTTTATTATGCTAAAAAAATGATTTCTATTTTATTTTCCAAATGTTGACAATATATTTTTTTCTTTTTCTAAACAAATTCATATTTTTATTTATCAATTCACTAAAAACTAAAGTGAAAAATGGCTGGCCAATTTAGACAGTTATACGAGTTTTATGCATATCACTTTCATTCTTAGATAGTTATAATATGGGTTTTATGCATGTCATTTTCATTCTTTCTCACTGAATTAGCAAAAATTATTACCAATATTATAAGAATAGACTAAAACTAATTGAATTAAACATATAAGCTAAAATGACTATATATATATATATATATATATATATATATATATATATATATATAGTCATTGCTTTCATGAATAAATTTTACCAAGGCCTCATCAAATTAACCAAAGAAAGCCAAGAATAATTACAAAAGGCCCTATTAGAGTAGTTTATGTTCTTTTAAGTTCTTTTGTCCCGCATTGAAAACTTATAAGCATTTTAAAGTCCTCACAAGTCACATAAAGATTTGGAGGAAAGTATTGGAAAGGAAAGGCCAATACAACATTTAAGTATCTTATCTGCAGAACAATAAAATGAAGGACAAAAGAGAAACAAAATAAAAGACTTGACACTTGTTCTGAAATAAATATTTACTTTTAATATTATTATTTTCACATTTAGTCAATTTTTAAATAAAATTCAGTTTTTTAAGTTTATCAAGATAAGCAGTTTATTTACGTTGTTTATTTGCCCTATCCCGCATCCAAAAATTGTGTCTTTTGATATATATTTCAAGTTGTTCTACAGAAGTTCAAAACCATGAGAATTTTTAATCTTTGTTGTATCCTTCCCTTTCATTTCCTATAGCAAACTTGAGAGGAAGAGCAGTTAACACCTGAGAGATTATTCTATTCCATTGTCATAACAGGCCCAATCCAGTGTAGATAAATCAGTTTTTAAGTCAATTTCTCTGTTGAAATCTCCAAATTATCTGATAAACCATGTACTAATTAATAAGCTAAGGATACGATAATGTAAGATTTGTAAGAATATGTTGAGTGTTAAAGAGTGAGAAAGTGTACGGAGGAAGAAGTACCCGAAGAGCCAAGTTGCGAGAATCATTGCCTTCCTTTTCAACTAGTTTCCCCGTAATCAACTCTAGAAGCACCACCCCAAAGGAAAAGACATCGGATTTATCGGTGATCCTTTTATCCCTGATATACTCAGAAGCCAAATAACTGCATTCAAGAGAAGAACCTAAGTTGAAGAAATAAATTACATATAGCACATAGAAGATTTAAAGAGATTAGGATCCTTTTTATGATTTAAAGAGATCAGGATCCATTTTATGTTTGTGTAAACATCATATCATGTTAGTCTTTAAACTTAAAATTAATAGTTAAAATTTTCCTTAAAATTAAATTGTGAATTTTAGGAAGAGGTTGGTTACATAATAACGTTCAACTAATGGATGGGATAGAATTAACAAATGTATATTACCCAAAAATTCCCCTTAGTTTAGTGGAAACATGACTTTGATAATCCAAAAACACTTTAGCTAGTCCAAAATCTGCAATCTAAAAAGGGGAAAAAATTATACAAGCGAATCAGAATTCCCTCGCATAGAAAAGAAACCTCTAGATTCCCTTTGATTTGGCAAAATCATAGTATTAATTAAGCATTGAAGTGAACTTAGTTTGAACATTTCAGGCTAACATAAATTAGGGAAAAACTCACCTAGATTTGGTCCATCATAGATCCAAAGCATACACATGTGGGATATCACTTATTTGACATATGGATCCATCATACATCATATGTATTGTGTTTTAGATTTATAGGTAGGATATATGCAAGAATTTTCAAATAAATTAAGTAGGTTTCAAATAAGCTCAGTATAATAAATAATAATCTGATGACTATCCTTTTCTATTACAAGTACTTCTGTTTTCAAGATGAGGCATAAAAATATAATGTGAATGAGTTACATCTCACCTTTGGTTCAAAGTTATGATAAAGAAGAATATTTTCGCTCTTGATATCTCGGTGGATAATTCTATTTCGACCTAAAGACATGAATATTAAGAAAGGAGAGTGAATTTGGCAGACCAATATATATATATATATATATATATATATACTTTAACAGAGCCTACGGCGATTTTCATTCTGTTTGGCCAATTGTTTATCTTATCTTCCTTTCTTGCAATGTTATTTTCCTTCTATAAGGAAACAATATCATATTTTCCAGATCAATCATTCAGTATACTCTTTTTGTTTTGTAGATCAAAAAAGTTGCAAAGGGGAAATTAAAGATCGATTTCAGAGTTTGAACAATCCTAACGTCATCTCTGTATAATTAGTAATAATCATGCATGCTATATTTGGAAGTAAATTAAACTAGGGAAAGGACTGACCATGCAAATGATATCTCAATCATTTGTTGGGAACAAACTCACAAACAAACAATTTATCAGCTTTATCACTGCAGTGCCCTACCACCTCTACAAGATTCCGGTGACGGATGCCGCTAATGGTTTTAATCTCAGTCTCAAATTGAGCTTGCCCCCCTTCCAATTCATCCTGTCCAGCACTATAATTAAGCTTCTTAATCGCAACCACTTTAGCACCTGGAAGTTTTCCCCGAAAAACTTGACCACAACCACCCACACCAATTAGGTTGTTGTTGGTGAAGTCCCCAGTTGCCTTTGCTAGCTGTTCGTAAGCATAAAACTTTGGAAGACTTTCAAGGAACGGAAGTGGAGTTTGTCCATTGCCAAGAAGCATAAGCTCCGATTGCTATTTTGTAGATGAAGGAGCAGTAGCCTAAGCTTGAGGGGTTTGCTGAGGCCGGCCACCTAAGCAGGCAATGAAAATGAATTTAGCAGATCTCTATGGTCTAAATCAATTATAACTGTGGAATATTTGCCAAAACGGTGCGTAACACCAAAGCTACAACAGCAGCAAATAGAAAAGAAGCAAAACAGTGCATGTGGCATATTAATGAAACGGTGCGATGCAAGCCAAAGTCAGAAAAGTCGTCACATCTGTAACAAAGAGAATTAGAGCTGTTATAACTAATTCTATTTATTTTCCCTAAATGGACATTCAGTTTTAACTAACAGTACACTCTCTAATAGCTGAGCAAATTCTAGAATATTGAAGATGATTTCAGTAACTTCTTATAAATGGGCGTCAAGTGAATCAATAAAGTAATTTTTCGTTCTTCCATTTTTTGCTTTCCCGCATGCTTTGTGCATGGTATCAGAGCATTGCCTGTGCCTTGATAACCGTTTTCTGTTCTTCTTAGATCTAAGTAGTTACCAAGCTTCAGATCTCAACTTTGCAACTTTCAGTTGTTCTTTAATCTTTTGATTCTTCAGATTTTTTTTTTTTGTGATTCGCTTACAATGGCTGAAACAATCATTCAAGATGATTTTGCTCTGAATCTTGGTAGCAAAAGCCAAGAAGTCAGCAGTAAATCCATTGTAGATGCTTTGAATCTGTAGAATTCTGATCACTCTGGTGTGCTTCTAGTCAGTACACCTCTGAATGGCAATAATTACCTAACTTGGAGCAGATCTATGGTTACTGCTTTAAGAGCTAGGGATAAGTTGGGCTTTATCAATGGGAAGTGTATTATGCCAGATCCTAGATCTGACAGTTATGAAAAATGGCAGAAAGTGGATTCTATGGTCTTCTCTTGGATCTTGAATTCTCTCTCAAAAAATCTTGTTGAGGCTTTCTTGTACACGGCATCTGCAAAAGAACTATGGGAAGAGATTAAACAAAGGTTTGGTGAGAGCAATTGACCATTACTCTACCAAATCAAACGTGAGATAAGTAATTTTTCTCAATTAAATTTGTCTGTTATGGCTTATTTCACTAAGATCAAGAAGTTTTGGGATGAGTTAGCCTGTTTAAGACCTTTATCTGCTTGTAATTGTGGAGCAGCAAAATATATGACAGATATTGACAATGAAGACAAGTTAATTGAATTCTTAATGGGTCTGAATGAAGGTTATGAACATGTTAGGAACCAGATCCTGATCTCAGAGGCTTTGCCTAACGTAAATAGAGCTTATTCTATGGTTCTAAGTGTGGAAAAACAAAAGGAAGTTCATAATTTGGGAATGGAAGATCTTAATACTGCCTTGGCTGTCAATGCAGGAATCAATAAATACCAAGGCAAGAAGAAGTTAGATGGCAAGAAGGATGATAGAATTTGTAGTTACTGTAATTCCAGTGGACATACTAAGGATACATGCTTTAAATTGCATGGATATCAGACTGGTATACAGATTTCAAGCACAAAAAGGGAAAAGGAAAGGCTAATGTTGCTGCTGTCAGTCAAATGAATGAGACACCATTAGATTGTGTTGATGAGAATGTTCCTAAACAAGTTGAATGGAATGTGTGATTATCCAACATGATACAACAATCAAATATGATCCAGCAAGAACTCTTGAAGTACATAAGAAGCTAGAGCCAAACTGTTATTCCATCAGGGGCGAATGAAGCTGGATGTGTGACCTACAATGATTTTGCAGGTAGCACTCTTAATTGCTACTCTACTAGCTCTAAAGGTAAGCCTGAGGTAATATGGATTGTATATACAGGAGCTAGTTCTCACATGTGTAATGACCTTAGTTTGTTTCATAAACCTATAAAACTTAGCCATAACAATTTAGTTGCATTTCTAGATGGTTCTTCCAAACCTGTTTCACACATTGGTACTGTTCATCTCCCATCAAGTCTTATCTTAACTAATGTAGTGTATACCCTTAGTTTTAAATACAGCCTATTATCTGTTAGCAAGCTTACCCAAAATTCATCTATCACTACTCAATTTTTCCATAATAAGTGTGTCTTGCAGGACCAAGTGAATAATACAGTAGTGGCTACAGGATGCTTGCATGGAGGATTGTATAGATTAGATCTTGCACCTTTTAGCAGCAATAAGAGTACTATCAGTCTACATACATATGTGCCTAAAGCTAGCAATAAAGTCTGTCAAACATTTGCACATGTAAATAACAATTTGTGGCATCTTAGACTGGGTCACCCATTTTCTGTTAAACTTCTACAGATTCCTGAATTACATGTAATGAATAACAGTCACCAAGCATGTGACATTTGTCATTTGGCAAAACAGCAAAGGATTTCATTCCCTAAAAGCAAAATTACTTCTGTTAGTACCTTTAATTTAATTCATGTCGATTTGTGGGGGGTCCATATCCCTTACAAACTATTACTGGAGCTAAATATTTTCTAACTATAGTTGATGATTTTTCTAGGGCTACATGGACTTTCCTTTTACATGATAAAACTAGAGTTTGCAGTACCTTATCTAATTTTATTCTCATGATTAAAACTCAATTTAGCAAAGACATTAAAGTAGTAAGATCAGATAATGGTACAGAATTTCTCAATCATTCTTACACAAGTTTTTTCAAATCCAAGGGAATTTTGTATCAAAAATCTTGCATCAAAAATCTTGCCCTTATACTCCCCAACAGAATGGGGTTGTAGAGAGGAAACACAAACACCTCCTACAGGTTGCTAGGGCAATCATGTTTCAGTCAAATCTTCCTAAATGTTTTTGGGGTGAAGCTATTCTTACTGCTACTCATCTTATTAATAAATTACGCACTATTGTACTTAATTGGAAATCACCTCATGAGGTTTTATTTGGAAGACCCCCTGATTACACAAATCTTAAGGTTTTCGAATGTCTTCGTTTTGCTACCAACATCACTCCTCATAAAGAAAACTTTACTCCTAGAGCTTTCAAATGTATTCTCATTGGCTATGCACATGGTTACAAAGCTTACAAACTTTACAATCTTTCTACAAAGCAAATACGTTTTTCTAGAGATGTAGTTTTTTATGAAAATGATTTTCCTTACCAAAAGACAAATGCTACTCCCAACAGTGATTTTGTTATGCCATTACCTGTTTTCCAAGAAGACACAACCCAATTACACACTCCTTCTTTACAACATCACACCAACACAAATTCCATTACACCATCACAATCAGTTTTCAATTAACCTTCATTAGTCCCAACCCTACCACATATCCCTCTTTTTTTTTTTTTTTTTTATTTTGCTAAATGCAAATTAATAAAACTTATAGTGATGGTTACAATAATTATTGTAGTGAAATTAATAAGGCAGTCCCCCCAATAATTGTGATTGATAGGTTTTATATAAGATGATAATTATTAAATGTGTTGATGTGGTGAAGCAGTAGCTTTTCCAAGAGTAGAGAGACAATTTTAGCTCAACAGGGAGCTCAGTCAGTTGAATTTGAATCAGATAAATGAGCTCTGATCTTGGCTGTTTCTTGTGATCAAGTAGTGAAGTCTACGGTGGGTGCCTGACTTCCCCTGAGTAAGATTTCTTAATGTAGAAAATGGGTTTTTAGGAATTTTTTGTCCACAAATAAGACTTTCTGTATATAATGGTTGTTTTTTTACGGCAGAATCTCTTAGGGTCTTTGTTTTGCCTTGAACGCCAATTGTAATGCAAGTTGCAGTTTAAAAAATTAATAATAATACTAAGGCACATGGTCACACAATTGCCAATGGTCTGCGACTGCCAGACGAAGCATAACATTTCACAACCCCATGCGCTAAACGCGACAAAAGAAAAACACAAAATAAGTACACAGAAATTACGCGTTAGAAGTCATCTCTCTCCGCGTTCCGCCATTTGTGCGTGAGCTCCCTTTGTTGTGACTTATGAGAGCTCCCCATCCGATGGAGTTCTGTTTCCCAATCCAACGCCATGACAATTAACTTATTTAGTTAGGGATAAATTAATACTAACTGTATTTTAACTTTTTTCCTTTTAAATAATGAGAATGACTGAATCATTTGTACAGTTGTTCTATCTATTGAACATGCATGGTTCATTCATATATCATCTGAAGATTCACCATGTTTAAATGCGAAGCAAAATAATGTTAATGAATCATCACAATTCTCTCACCTTTACCTCTTATTTGTTTTTCTTATTTGAATTAGAAACTAATTATATTTAAAACCGCCGTAGGGAGGAGAAGAGAAAAGCTTTGAGGAGAGCAAATAGAATGGATGGGCTTTATTGCCCAGCCACATAGACCAGAAAATCAAGCTACAATCAAACAATTCGGAACCACAACCGAGCCACATGGAAACAGAAAATCATACAATAACGATAATCAATCCACATAGATCAAGGCAACGGAGAATATGCTCAAAATTCATAATAAAAAAATAAAATCACAAATCGAAGGGAAAGAGAGTTCTAATCACATACAAGATCACCATATCTATAAAAACCAATTGAATCAAAGGAGGATAAGAATTGTGTTGATGAGTATGCCGATATATGTAAAGGGAATGGAGTGGAGAGTTGTATAACTTAATTACCGCTGAGGCTCTCCTTAAGGAAATTGTTGTCGCTATTTAGCCATATACTTTCCGATGCCAATTTTCCTTGTAAGACTTGAACAATCTGCATCACATGGCAATGGTAGAATTGACGCTTAAACATATAAATATTAATTAATTAATGATAATTAACTTAGAAATAATTTATTAAATTTTTTACTTTTCTTGAATATGTTTTTAAGTTTCAGTAATTTTGTGTCAATTTTAAAGGTTGTTTATAAATATGTCCACCGGTTAAAATAAAAGTTTTTATAAGTTTTGCAACATAATGATAAAAATATTTTTATTTTTTAATTGTGAGATCCATGTATATGAATTGCATAATTTTAAAAAATATTTGAATTATATTATATATATAGATTTTGTAATGCATAAAAAATATTTTTGTTATAATCAGTTATTGTGTAAACACATTCGAGGATTAATTTTAACCATTTAACACTACTAAAAATTTTAAAACTAACCACTAAAATTAATATATATATATACATATATATATATACCCGACTCATTTTTTGGCGATATTAATAATTTATATATATATATATATATATATATATATATATATATATATATATATAATTATTTTGTAATTTCACATCAATAATATTATTATAATTGTGAGTGTCTAAAGCTTATATGAATTTAGTTGTTGCCTGAAATTTAAAAAAAAAAAAAAAGAAATTTTAATTCATAGTATCATCAACAATATCATTATAACTCTTCTATTAAGTTAATGATATTTGACTTATTTTTTTTTATTTAGTTGAAGATATAAACTTATTATGTTCAATTATAATGAAATATAAAGATAAATGGAAATTCAATTTCTGTGTGACTATTTAACTTCCTCAATTATGATAGTAAGTTACTAAGAAAAGTCAATAATTAAATTGGACTTCCATAATAAAAAGTATGGAAAAGAAATTATCTAAATTAATATAAAATAAATTTCTAAAATAAAAATTATTTGATTATTTTATTTATTTACGTAAATAAATATTATCAAATTATTTTTTTTTATCAAGTTACAAATTTCATGCATATTTATATATTTAGTATCAAAATAATTTAACTATGGTACAAATTTTCTTGTTTTTAAAAGGAAGAATATAAAAGTTCTAAAAGTAAATATTTTCTACATTTAAGTCCAAAAAGTTAATTAAAAAAAAAGAATAGCATAATGATGCATGGATTTGTAAGAATGTGTTGACAGATATAGAGCTGTACTCCGGCTGCAGGAACAAATATATATATATATATATAACACGTACCCAAGAAGTCAGGGATGTATATGAATTGAATTCCATTAGAGTAGCTTGTTTCCCAGTAATCAACTCCAGAAGTACAACACCGAAGCCATACACATTGGTCTTGTCACTTATCCAGCCAGTTCTGATATATTCAGGGCAAATATAACTGCAAATGCAGAAATTGTGCATGAAAATCTTGGGAGATGTAATCATGCGTAACTAACAAATACAATATATACCCAATGGTTCCCTTTCTCGCAGTGGGCATATGGGTAACAGATGAATTTGAAAATTCCTCGGCAAGTCCAAAATCTGAAATCTGAAAAGAAAGAATTGATTCTATGAAATAGCATAAAAATCAGATTAATCGAGCCTCATTTAAATATTTTATACTTTAAACTGAAATTAGTGAATTTATACTAAATAACAATATTATGAAAAATTCAATATTATTAAGCCAGTTAATAAGGATGTAACTTTCCTTATTTTAATAACTAGGTTTTAATGTGAAATTTTCCTTTTTTTTAAAAAAAAAAAAAGTTGGACTCATGGATAGTCTTCATACCAAATGATCCTTTGGCTTAGGCTCTAAATATTTGTTTCTATGATCTCAACATACCATAGTGAACATATATTCCCTAAATCCTATCAGCAAAATCCCTAAATCCTATCAGCAAAATGATACTTTAGATATCCCTAATAGCTCAGCTGGACATGGCATAGATTTTTTTTATTATTATTGTTTATAAGCCAAAATTTTATTAAGAAAGCAAAAACAGATAACAAAATAAAACCAGCAAATACAGAACTCAAGATCAACAGATCCATGAACATGGCATAGATTATCTTAAGTTAATCAAACCACTGTCACTCTGTGAGTATTGTCTAAATCGAATTATATTACTTGTCTAGTGCATGATTCATGCACTCTAAATATGTTTTGAGCCCGTTATAAAATCAATATTTTAGCTCTATGTGAATTCATTTTTTACCAGATTTTTTTTTTACTAATTTCACCAACCTTTTTATTTTTTGACTTGATCATCATAGTGAACTTCTAGCCAAGGCTAGACATGGAGCACTTCAAAAGTATTTATACTAAATGCATTAGATTGATGTGTTGGAATGCATTTTTAAAATTATCTGAAAGGGTCTTTAGTCATCTTGGTTTCTAATGATGACTGCCTTGATCCTTTTTCTATTTCAGGGCTTTAGCTAGCTCAAATTTTAAAGGCATATAATTAAAACTCTCAGTAAAAATTGCACAACATATTGTTAGAGATTAGCAAAAATTGTGGGAGCATGATAAAACTTTATCTCACATAAATCTTTGGTTCAAAGTTGTGATCAAGAAGGATATTTTTTGCATTGATACCCATGTGTACGATCTTAGGATTACCTAATCATACAAATATCATAAAATTAAAGTGAAATTCAATGACCATACCAATACCTCAAGCATGAAAAAAGAATCTGGCTTATTAGCTAAATACTCACATATTTCATGCAAATATGCCAATATTTCATTGACCTAAACTTTGGAGAGTTTAGTTATAACTTGTCAAAACTTTTTCGAGTTTGAACTGAGTTTAAACTTGGCTCGCTTTCTAAAGAAGTCGAATATCAATACACTTGCTTGAATAACTCGCCAGCAATTCAACTCATTTATAACTCTAATTAGTTTTATGTTTAAGGTTACAAAGTCAAAACTATGTAATTTTTATTAGATTTAAGATAATCAATTTAAAACTAAATAATTTCAATTAAACAAGCTAGCTCATAAGTTTGTTCATATACTGGCTCATAAATAGTGTCAGATCTAATATATGAAAAGAAAGGTTAATTGACCCCTCTGTTTTGTTAAAAACTCTTTGAATTTATGTACATTTGTATACTTTGACCCATCATGAATTTAATTATTGAATCCTTTTTTATAAAATTTAAAATTATTTAAGACAAATAAGCATGTTATGCATTCAAAAGTTTATTTGCCTTCAAAATTCTATTGTAACTTTTTTGGTAATGAATTTTATCTACACAAAATGGTATGATTATACATGTGATAAATTGATGAATGACTTTTAATTAAATTTTTTAATAACATTTTATTATTTAGATTTCATATATTGACAAACAAAAAAATTAGAATAGCTTGATGTTAACTTGATGTTAGTTGTGAAATAGCTTTTGCAAGTGCACGGATTATAGTAGTATAGTTTTAAAAATAATATCGTTTCCACAGGTAATTGTGCTTAAATTGGAAATAAAAGGATAAGCTAATTAGAATGGTAAAATTTAAAGATATTAAAAAAAATGAAATTTAAAATTTAAAATTTAAAATTGATATTTGAGGAATTTAAGCTAAATCAAACAATTAACTAAATTAATTAAACTAGATTACCAAAATTTAAATTGAAATTGCTAATTATGAAATTGGGAGGAATTAAATCTAAATTCAATAAAAATTAAAGTGATTCTAGAGATAGGGTTTTCAATATTGTTTGCATGTGGTTTATCCCCAATTTAGCCAAATACATGAGAATTGCAATTTTGAGGGAAATCAATTCCTAGTTCTTTGAAACCTTTTTCAAGCATTTCAAAGTTGGTATTCATCAAATCAAACTCTGTTTTCACGGTATTTCAAACCTGATAAAAACCCAATTAAAGCTCTAATTGATTTTTGAAAGTCCCCTTAATCCTCTTAGCTTATCTCTAACACCAAGAAAACTAAGTTTATTGCAAGATTATCTATCCCAAACATTCACTTTTCAGTCCATCTGTCAAGGATTAAAACTTAACTTAATGAGGGCCCATTCATCAAGCAAGGCAACAAGCTCACAAGCAATAAATCAAAATGCAGCAAATCTCATTTAAATGACTAAATCAGTTCAAAAACCACAATACAAAGCAATATTTACAAATCCATCTCTAGAATCTCAAAGATCTACTCATAAATCATGGTTTCAAGACAAACCCAAGATAAACCCAAGGATAGAAATGAAGAAATAATGAAAATCTAAGCTAAGGAATAGAAAAACCCAGTAAAATGATGAAGAATCTGCTACTGGAGTGTTGCAAAAAACGTCCTCTGCTGCTGCTGCAAAACAATTTCACGTGATCCTATTCCTCTCTCTCTCTCACTTGCAAAATCTCCTTATTTTTCTCCTTATGGAAAGAAAGAGACAAAGAAGTTTTTATATGGTTCAGAGGCCTGTCCTAGAATGGGTAAAAAGGCAAAAGATTCTGGAGAAAGTGATGTATTAAATCAAAGGGATGAAAGTGCCACCTCAGCCATTTTCATTAAAATGACACAAGCTGAATCGGTTGTGGTGCGCCTTGTGTCGCAAGTTGTGTAACCTTCTGCCCGAGAAAAACTTCATATCTGACAACAACACAACCTGTGACACAAGTTGTGTCATAGGTTGTGCAACTTTTGGTTTCTTTAACTCAATTTCAAAATTTTGCAATTCAACTCTAATTTTTTCCAAATGGCTGCTCTGATCAAAATACACTAAAATTCTCCAAATTTAATCTACAAAATAAATAAATTCCAAAAATTAAACTAAGAAGTGTAAAAAGGCAAAATTGACTAAATATATGCTAATATCTATAGTAATAGCTATATATGAACAAGGGTAAATTATGTGCAAAAATTATATCTAAATGATGATATAAAATGCACGCATCAAATTCCCCCATACTCAAACTCTTGCTTGTCCCTAAGCAAAATTTCATTAAAACTCGTTTGGAAAGAAATAGAATCAGTCTTTGAAAACATAAAAATCACTAATCCAAACCACCAACTTACCCCTAGCCACCAACATTCCAAATTCCCACCAGCAAAGCACAAAGAATGAAGCAATCACTCTCAACAATTACAGAATAGCTAAGAATTAACCAATCAACCAAAGCAATAAATACCAACCAACTACAAGAGTCAATTGTGCCTAAACAAACCTAAATGAAATAGATAGCCAATGTGTCTCAAATAGATGATGAGTAATGCATGGAGGATTATATTGTCAGGCCCATATGCAAGCATAAAAGATCTAACTCCACTAATGTAACAAGCATTTTTCAAAGAATCATTAGGTCTTTTAAGGGTTGTAATGGGGTCAAATAAAGTAAAATTGTGGTTAACAAAAAAAGGGAATAAGAAAAACAAAATATGAGAATAATATTAATCATGAAACTCAAAGTGCATCCAATATCCTTTTTTATATATATATTAAGAGGAAAGAAATTCACAATAAATCTCAAGTGCTATCACAATGATTATATAAAGGGACTACTTTTTATACTCTTTTGATTTTGTACTTGTCCATATTTTATGTCACACCCAAAATTACCTTGGGATATTTTGATAACCCCCCCCCCCCCCTTTTTTTATCAGCTTTTCACAATCACTCTAGCACTTTTCAAGATGTTTCAATTCTCCAATTTTTTTTTGTGCACTTAATTGCTAAAATATTATTCTCATAAATAGGTGGTAGTGTTTAGGTTTTATGGCTAGGTAAATGATTTGGGTTCCAAAGAAATTAGGAAATTAAGGTTCAAGGGGGTTTGCAAGGGTTGAAATGAAATTAAGGTAGGTTAAGGCTAAATATGAGGTTTAAAATATGAAGGAATGCCTAAATCATATTCTTATCAAATGCAAGTTAAAACTTTCGCTTTGAAAGATCTAAAATGTTTGTTTAAGGAATGGTCAAACGACAATGACCATTTTCTTCCTTAAAGGCTTATTCAGACACTCAAAAACTCAAAATGACTAATCAGAATCTGCATACCTAAATGAATATATTAATTTTCAGCTATTAAGTAAGAGAAAGAATAATGCTTAAGACTTTGTACCTGTAACAGCCCGATCCTTCTCCAGTTAGTATTGTCCGCTTTGGCCCATGGGCCTCACGGATTTGTCCCTTGGGAGGTTTCATTCCCAAAAGCGCGCTGACCAGGTGAGGAAGGCTCCCACATATATGGCCCAAATCTTTTCTTCCCGTTTCCGATGTGGGACACGAAGTTTCCACCCCAGTGCGTAGCTGGTTGAACAAGCACGTCCCAACCCCATCCCTGGGTCGTGACAAGCCCACCAGCTTCCGCCTGGTGCGTCCTCGCACCATACACCGTACTAGAGGGAGTCCAGCTCTGATACCAAATGTGGCACTCATCGCTTGGCTACACTGTAGACGGGTGAGGGGCGTCACATTAGTGGTATCAGAGCAGAGGTTTAGGCGCTCCTAGACCTAGATAGATAGAAAGAAATAGTTGCATCACATGCATGGGCCTTTAGATAGAGTCGAGGTGACACTAATGTAGATTTGTTCTTTATCTATTTTATAGGATAGATGGCATCTGATCCTTCAGAGCACGAACCTCCAGGACCGATGGAGGAGGAAGTAGAAAGTCAAGCACCTGCACCTGCGTTTAGTCAGGGGCGTAGTAGCAGTAGAGCAGAACCATCGTTGGGTACTTTAGTAAGGACACAACAGGCCTTCCTAGAGCAAATGACTCAATTGCTCCGTCAGGTCACTGGAGGTATGCCACCACCTCCCCAGCTAGTATATAGGAGCCCAGTAGAGAGAGTTAGAAATGATAAGCAGTTTAGGAGAGACAGGCAGTGCAAGAGAGGGTCTGACTGCCACCCAAATATGCGACAGAGAGCAAGAGACCCAGGGGGTCTCAGGGTTAGATTCAGAGCAGAGAACAGAGGCAGAGGTTCTGATTTGCCCCGAGGAGAGGAGGTCAGATGAGTGTATCAATTGGTAATTCTGTGGGTCCTATAGCACGGAGATCAACCCCGATGCCAGTTTGTAAACATTGTAGAAAGAACCACAGAGGAAAGTGTAGATTGCTAACGGGTGGATGTTTCAGATGTGGGTCCATAGAGCATTTTTTTGAGAGATTGCCCACGGAGGAGTGCTCCCACAGCTCCACCACAAACTCAGAAGTCTGCCCCGACAGTACAGAGGGGTAGAAGACAGATGAGACCAGAGATAGCCGGTACATCACAGAGAGCTTCTAAGACTATAGAACACCCCGAGGCTAAAGTAGCACCCCGTGTGTACGCTATAGCTCGAGAGGAGCCAAATCCGGTAGACGTTATCAGAGGTACATTTCCTAATTATAATACCTTTAAGTATGTATTGATAGACCCTAATTATATTCACCCCTATATATACATTGTATCTCCTTTTAAAAAGAGGATACCGAGAGATGGGTTAGAAGATAACATGCTTGTCACCAACCCTTTGAACCATAAGGTTATGGTAGATTATCAACCAAAAAGGATCGTATCAAAGATAATAGATGGAAATGAGAAGGAGGCTGTATATGAGATGAAAGAAGATGAGTACAGAACTGGTTGAAAAAAAAAAAAAGAGTTAGTCTATTGGGATATACCGTGGTAACTATGCAATGCTCTTAATGTTTGTACTGTAAGCTGCAGATTACAGTACCGACTTAGGACTATTGTGTAGAGCTACGTATTTCTAATAGTAAATCGAGATAAGGATAAGATTGTAGAACTAGGATTAATAAGACAGGCTAAAGAAAAAGTAAAGTATTATAACACAAAAAGGTGAAAAGACAAGGAGATAGCGATCTCTCGATTATTTACACTGTGTAAATTTCGAGGACGAAATTTTATTTAGAGGGGAAGAATTGTAACGCCCTCACCATAGGTAGTCCGTACATTTTACTGTTCCGACGACTCATGTCTATTCGGACAGTCAAAAATGTCTGGAACTACACCTAAACTATAGTGAAGAGGCATAAATTGAAGAAATAAATGTTAAGAAAATATAGGAAAAATTTAGAGATTTTATTAATTGGTATAAAATAATAAAAATAACCCGATGAGTACCATGATGGGCATTTTGATCATTTTACCTCTAGAGGTGAATTTTGACCTAAATGTCAAATTAAAAATTAGGAAATAAAATAATTAACATAAATTAAATTTATGAATTTGAATTTGAAAAATGAGAAGAGAAAGAAGAAGAAAAGAAAAGAAAAGAAAAGAAAAGAAAAGAAAAGAAAGGAAATAGATTTATGAAATTTAAAAACAATAAAGTACACATAAATATATATATATATAAATACCCACAAGAGACAAAACCCCACCAACCATCTTCTTCTTCCTCTTCTCTCTCTCTCCTTGCCGTCTCCCTTAGTCTCTCCCTCCCCACCATTGTTATCAAGCTTAAAGCTTGATTTCCCAAGCTTTCACTCACCAAAACCCATAGACCCCTTCATTAAAAAGTTAGCCCACTCCATAAGGAAGCCATTGATAGTGAAAAGAAGAAGAAAAGTTGAAGTTTAACAAGTTACCCAAGAGGTTAGTGCCTAATCTTCCTTTCTTCCTTTATTAATCCTTGAGTTAAGGTTAAAATGAAGTGAAATTTGTAAGAAACTAAAAGAAATAGGTGAGTTATGAGGGGAGTGAATTTTTGGTACCCATGGTGAGTGATGGTTTTTGATGACTATGATGTACATAAAGTGATTTAATGATGTTGGTTGATGCATTTATAAGTATTATAAGTTGATTTACATTAAGATTTTATGAGGTTGAAATTGTGAGTTAAGGTTTGGCCTAACTTTGGTATTTTTGTATTATACCATGCAATTGGGATTGTTGAGATGTGTTGATGATATTTAGAAGTGCCTTGAATGTCAAATTGAAGCAAGGAAGTTGGAGGAGAAATGAATTATTGGAAGTGCTATTTTCTGCAGGTTGTGTTTGTTGAGGGCAGTGTACATTTTAGGCCATAAATGAAATTGTGTGACCCCAATTGGTATGAGGCCAATTGGAGGTGAAACTAGACCCAAAATAGCCCATATTCTATGCAGAAACTATGCCCAAATTCTGTCCAAAACTTGACCTAAATACTGCCTAAATTCAGATTTCCCTGCACCCAAACCCAGAAAATGACCAAATGAATAGTACGTGTTCATTTGGTCATAACTCTCTCTATACTGGTCCAAATGACCTAAACTTTCACCCATGGAAAGTTTAGATATAGGGCTACACTTTTTATGAAGACCACTTAACCCAATTTTGCTTTTAACCAATTCAAATTGGTAGCACAATTTGGGCCACTAAAACTACCAACCCAGAAAATGACTAAATGAATAGTACATGTTCATTTGGTCATAACTCTCTCTATACTTGTCCAAATGACCTAAAATTACATCAATGGAAAGTTTAGACATAGGGCTACACTTTTCATGAAGACCACTTGACCTAGTTTTGCTTTTAACCAAATCAAATTGTTAGCAAAAATTGAGTCACTAAAACTGCCAACCCAGAAATTGTCCAAAATACTGTTCCTTTGGTATGCTTGACCAGTTTTGGCAAAAATGCCATAACTTGGTCTCCAAAGCTGTAAATTGAGTGAAACTAGTGCCAAAAGTTTTATAAGACATAGAACAACAATTTTTATGTTTTGAACAAGCTCTAGAAACCATTGCATCCTAGGGAAAATATTAGCCAAAGTTAGGAATTAAAATCTGGAAAATGTTAAGTTGAACCCAGAATGCCATTTGATACTGTGTGTTCATTTGGCCATAACTCCCACTAGGAAATTCCATTTGAGATGTGCAAATATGATCTGGAAACATGATACTTAGGGCTACAACATTGATTTAGACACCTTTGCCAAATTCTAAGTGTAAAGACCCTAAAAAGAGGGTCAAACATACTGCCCTGAAGTTGGTTATTGCCCTTATAGAACTGAGAGTCCAGGTTAATACACTGACTATAACTCACTATACCAAGCTTGAAAAATTATGAAATTGTACCTGGGAGTCTCTAAGACATAGAGGAACATATCTTGTGAAGGAACCTAAGTCTAAAAATGACAATAAAATGATCAAATGACTGGTCAAAGTTTATTGACCTGAAATTGTAAATTCTGGACAGCTTAGAGGCAAACGGATCAGTTATGGTATTTTGACCATAACTTGAGTTCTATAACCCCAAATTCAGTGATTCAAAAACTGAAATTCAAGTTTAAACATAGAGGAGCAATTGTTATGAAGGAAGTGTGACTAAATAGACATCCTAACCTAGTCAAATTCCTAGATAAATATAACACATCAACATGAACCTAAAGAAAGGTTCATGGGAAAAATGCTATATATGAAAATTAAAATACTCATAAGGATAATTAAATATTAAAAATGATATGAATATGTAAATTGGGACTAATGTCCTATTAATATGAAATTAATAGTACCAATGAACAGTACTAGAAAATAGTAACAGTGAATAGTATTAAATTAATTAAAAATGTTTAATTGCCCATAGTATACCTAGACTTATTTATTTAGTTGGATAAATTGGTATACCAATTAGGGACTGTAGATAGCAGTACTGCCTACTGAGAAAATCATGAACTGACAATATATGTCTAGTATTATTATTCTACAGGCTATATGCCTACTTACTGGCCATTGTGCCTACTTTATTTCTGGCTTTACAAGCCTGACAGCGGGTCTCGTGCCCGACATCTGGCCTCGTGCCTGACAGATGTATACTGGGTAGACATATGGCTGTCTAACCCGTATATTCCTGTGTATCCAGCTTTTATAATTTGTTATAGGTTTCTTGGGCATTGATAATAATTAATTAATAATGAATATACAATAAGTAAACAGGAAAGATCCCAGTAATGTTAATTATTTCCAAAGAACAATAAAAATATAAAAGACCCAGAAATTATGATTTGTAGATATTAATTCAATTGTTTAATTATTGTTATTATAAATTATGCACCACTAAGTGTTATGCTTAGCGCGTTGGTTTTCCATCGCGTAGGTACTGAAGATCAGCAGCCACCACAGTAGTATTCGGACAGAGTTCCGACCAGATCTGCCATTGTCCAGAGTCACCTCACCGGTCTTTTATATTTTGGTAGGGCCCATGTATAGACTAGTATTTTGGTTTATTATGTTTAGTCATGATGTAATTACTAGTTTATGATGTATTTCCTTTTGGACTTGAAATGAAAACTTATAATTTATTATCTATGAATTTCCATATGAATGCAATAGATGACACTTCATTTTGAGATCTCATAAATAGTTGTGAATGATATGATAAAAGAGAATATGATATGGAAATATGTGAGATGACTATGAATATGTTAACAGGTGATAGTGGAACCCGCTAAATGCTAATAAAACAGAGGAGGATCTATCCGGGTCTTCACAGAAATAAGATATAAAAAAAAAAAAATTTCTACACATAAATTACTTGATTTAAATGACATTAAAATTTACAATAGATATGATAAGACAAGATAGGGTGCTCCGACACCGAATGTGGCACTCATCATTTGGCTACACTGTAGACGGGTGAGGGGCGTCACATTAATAAAATGTAACGGCCCGGCCCACTAGTGATATTGTCCGCTCTGGGCCGAAGCCCTCACGGTTTTAAAACGCATCACTAGGAGTTACGAACCATCAACTTATAAACCCACATCTCTCCCGTGTTTTGTCGATGTGGGATTTGCCTAGGGTGTTACAATTCACCCCCCTTATGAGACTCAGCATCCTCGTTGAGGTTTGCCCCACCATCGTTCAAGGTTGCACGCGGAGCGGCTCTGATACCACTAATGTGACGCCCCTCACCCGTCTACAGTGTAGCCAAGCGATGAGTGCCACATTCGGTGTCGGAGCACCCTATCTTGTCTTATCATATCTATTGTAAATTTTAATGTCATTTAAATCAGGTAATTTATGTGTAGAAATTTTTTTTTTTTATATCTTATTTCTGTGGAGACCCGGATAGATCCTCCTCTGTTTTATTAGCATCTGGCGGGTTCCACTATCACCTGTTAACATATTCATAGTCATCTCACATATTTCCATATCATATTCTCTTTTATCATATCATTCACAACTATTTATGAGATCTCAAAATGAAGTGTCATCTATTGCATTCATATGGAAATTCATAGATAATAAATTATAAGTTTTCATTTCAAGTCCAAAAGGAAATACATCATAAACTAGTAATTACATCATGACTAAACATAATAAACCAAAATACTAGTCTATACATGGGCTCTACCAAAATACAAAAGACCAGTGAGGTGACTCTGGACAATGGCAGATCTGGTCGGAACTCTTTCCGAATACTACTGTAGCGGCTGCTGATCTTCAGTACCTACTCGATGGAAAACCAACGCGCTAAGCATAACACTTAGTGGTGCATAATTTATAATAACAATAATTAAACAATTGAATTAATATCTGCAAATCATAATTTCTGGGTCTTTTATATTTTTATTGTTCTTTGGAAATAATTAACATTACTGGGATCTTTCCTGTTTACTTATTGTATATTCATTATTAATTAATTATTATCAATGCCCAAGAAACCTATAACAAATTATAAAAGCTGGATACACGGAAGTATACGGGTTAGACAGCCATATGTCTACCCAGTATACATCTGTCAGGCACGAGGCCAGATGTCGAGCACGAGACCTGCTGTCAGGCTTGTAGAGCCAGAAATAAAGTAGGCACAATGGCCAGTAAGTAGGCATATAGCCTGTAGAACAATCATACCAGACATATATTGTCAGTTCATGATTTTCTCGGTAGGCAGTACTGCTACCTGTAGTCCCTAATTGGTATACCATTTTATCCAACTAAATAAATAAGTTTAGGTATACTATGGGCAATTAAACATTTTTAATTAATTTAGCACTATTCACTGTTACTATTTTCTAGTACTGTTCATTGGTACTATTAATTTCATATTAATAGGACATTAGTCCCAATTTACATATTTATATCATTTTTAATATTTAATTATCCTTATGAGTATTTTAATTTTCATATATAGCATTTTTCCTATGAACCTTTCTTTAGGTTCATGTTGATGTGTTATATTTATCTAGGAATTTGACTAGGTTAGGATGTCTATTTAGTCACACTTCCTTCATAACAATTGCTCCTCTATGTTTAAACTTGAATTTCAGTTTTTGAATCACTGAATTTGGGGTTATAGAACTCAAGTTATGGTCAAAATACCATAACTGGTCCGTTTGCCTCTAAGCTGTCCAGAATTTACAATTTCGGGTCAATAAACTTTGACTAGTCATTTGATCATTTTATTGTCATTTTTAGACTTAGGTTCCTTCACAAGATATGTTCCTTTATGTCTTAGGGACTCCCAGGTACAATTTCATAATTTTTCAAGCTTGGTATAGTGAGTTATAGTCAGTGTATTAACCTGGACTCTCAGTCCTATACGGCAATAACCAACTTCAGGGCAGTATGTTTGACCCTCTTTTTAGGGTCTTTACACTTAGAATTTGGCAAAGGTGTCTAAATCAATGTTGTAGCCCTAAGTATCATGTTTCCAGATCATATTTGCACATCTCAAATGGAATTTCCTAGTGGGAGTTATGGCCAAATGAACACACGGGTATCAAATGGCATTATGGGTTCAACTTAACATTTTCCAGATTTCAATTCCTAACTTTGGCTAATATTTTCCCTAGGATGAAATGGTTTCTAGAGCTTGGTCAAAACATAAAAATTGTTGTGCTATGTCTTATAAAACTTTTGGCACTAGTTTCACTCAATTTTCATCTTTGGAGACCAAGTTATGGCATTTTTGCCAAAACTGGTCAAGCATACCAAAGGAACAGTATTTTGGACAATTTCTGGGTTGGCAGTTTTAGTGACTCAATTTTTGCTAACAATTTGATTTGGTTAAAAGCAAAACTAGGTCAAGTGGTCTTCATGAAAAGTGTAGCCCTATGTCTAAACTTTCCATTGATGTAATTTTAGGTCATTTGGACCAGTATAGAGAGAGTTATGACCAAATGAACACGTACTATTCATTTGGTCATTTTCTGGGTTGGCAGTTTCAGTAGCCCAACTTGTGCTACCAATTTGAATTGGTTAAAGGCAAAATTGGGTTAAGTGGTCTTCATAAAAAGTATAGCCCTATGTCTAAACTTTCCATGGGTGAAAGTTTAGGTCATTTGGACCAGTATAGAGAGAGTTATGACCAAATGAACACGTACTGTTCATTTGGTCATTTTCTGGGTTTGGGTGCAGGGAAATCCAAATTTAGGCAGTATTTAGGTCAAGTTTTGGACAGAATTTGGGCATGGTTTCTTCATAGAATATGGGCTATTTTGGGTCTAGTTTCACCTCCAATTGGCCTCATACCAATTGGGGTCACACAATTTCATTTATGGCCTAAAATGTACACTGCCCTCAACAAACACAACCTACAGAAAATAGCACTTTCAATAATTCATTTCTCCTCTAACTTCCTTGCTTCAATTTGACATTCAAGGCACTTCTAAATATCATCAACACATCTCAACAATCCCAATTGCATGGTATAATACAAAAATACCAAAGTTAGGCCAAACCCTAACTCACAATTTCAACCTCATAAAATCTCAATGTAAATCAACTTATAATACTTATAAATGCATCAACCAACATCATTAAATCACTTTATATACATCATAGTCATCAAAAACCATCACTCACCATGGGTACCAAAAATTCACTCCCCTCATAACTCACCTATTTCTTTTAGTTTCTTACAAATTTCACTTCATTTTAACCTTAACTCAAGGATTAATAAAGGAAGAAAGGAAGATTAGGCACTAACCTCTTGGGTAACTTGTTAAACTTCAACTTTTCTTCTTCTTTTCACTATCAATGGCTTCCTTATGGAGTGGGCTAACTTTTTAATGAAGGGGTCTATGGGTTTTGGTGAGTGAAAGCTTGGGTAATCAAGCTTTAAGCTTGATAACAATGGTGGGGAGGGAGAGACTAAGGGAGACGGCAAAGAGAGAGAGAGAAGAGGAAGAAGAAGATGGTTGGTGGGGTTTTGTCTCTTGTGAGTATTTATATATATATATATTTATGTGTACTTTATTGTTTTTAAATTTCATAAATCTATTTCCTTTCTTTTCTTTTCTTTTCTTTTCTTTTCTTCTTCTTTCTCTTCTCATTTTTCAAATTCAAATTCATAAATTTAATTTATGTTAATTATTTTATTTCCTAATTTTTAATTTGACATTTAGGTCAAAATTCACCTCTAGAGGTGAAATGACCAAAATGCCCATCATGGTACTCATCGGGTTATTTTTATTATTTTATACCAATTAATAAAATCTCTAAATTTTTTCTATATTTTCTTAACATTTATTTCTTCAATTTATGCCTCCTCACTATAGTTTAGGTGTAGTTCCAGACATTTTTTACTGTCCGAACAGACATGAGTCGTCGGAACAGTAAAATGTACGGACTACCTATGGTGAAGGCGTTACAGTACCCAATTGGAAACTTTCATTCCACTAACCATCTAAAGGCAAGTTAGATTGTTTGAATAAGCAACTTCTGGAAATCAAAGACTAGTTTAAAAATCCAAAAATTTTAAATGAATAAATGAAACGCATGAATGTGTAATGAACCTATATGCAACTAAGTATGCATATCTAAGTATATGAAGCTATATGCAGTGTATATATGTGAATATGTACAAATATAAATTAATGAATGAGTATGTCACTATATGCAAATGAAAGGGAAAAATAATTTTTTGCAAAAAATTTACCCTTTCCCCCATACTCAGATTGCACATTGTCCTCAATGTTAAAAGAATGCAAAGAATGGGATAATTTTAGCCATAAATTCAACGGGCTCACTCAAACACTGTGCAGAAAATATGTGACTAATTTGTGCATAAAGAATGGATATGTAAGCGTAAAGTGGATAAGGGGTACCCTGTTTCATAAGTGGTAGCACAACTTGTGCTGAAAATAACACAAGCTGAAATAAGAATTGTTACCTCATTGAAGGTGCAGCCAATTTAATTAAATAAAATTTGGACAACTGCTGCACTCATTGCAAAAGAAACAGTGGAATGGAATCCATTAAAGCAATTAAACTCAAAAAGTTGAAATAGGGAGGTTAAGCTCAAAAAATATAACCATGAGATATCCACTCATCAAGTGAAATTCTGAAGTAGCATATAAAAGCAAGTGAGCAAAGCATTAAAGATTCAAAAGAAAAATGTACTTATGAGGAACTAAAAAAAAATACTAAATAAGCAAATGTTTTAAATAAAAGAAAAATAACACAAGTAAAATATTAACTAAACAAGTCACTAAAAACACTAATTAATTAAGCAACTAAAATAAAGACATGAAATATGTAAACTGAAACTAAAAGCTGGTCAGTCACGAATGATAACTCCTTTGCCCTTACCATCTGGTGGAGGTGGTGGTGCTGTTGGTGGTTGCTGTGGAGAAATGATGCTCAAAATGAGTGTCCGGTTAGTTTTTATCTGCTCTAGCTTAGCTCGCATGGCTTTTAACTCGTCTTGCATTTCAGCACTCCTATCCAAATATATATCAACTAAATCCCTTAATGTTTGAAAAGAGACATCTGTCATCTGGCGAAAGGAGTAGATTTCATCACTGAGATTCTCCATGAATGTCAGGAGGGTTGCCATGGAGGGTCCAGAAGCTGTTGATGAAGCAGGTTGTGCAGCTGGTGGAGCCTGACGTAGAGGTTGTGTAGAAGGCTGCTTAGTAGGTTGCTCAGATGGTGAAGAGGAGCTAATTGTAGTAGGGGAGCCTGGTGGTGTTGCTGCTGGTGCTGGAATCTCATAAAGCTGTGTAGCCTCATTTTTAACACAAAATTTTTGGTTGGCCAAATGAGGTCCATCCAAATACAGCAAGCCAGTTGTGATGGCAGCACACCTATGAACTTGAGGGTCAAAACCAAAATAGTGTGCAATGGGTGTGACCAAACCTCCAAACACAATCTTACCAATACCCCTAGTAGCTTGGTGGAGCACATGGCGGCAAAAGTAATAACTAGGTGAAACCTTTTTACCAGTTTTGGCACACCACAAAAAAAATAGGTCATACTGAGACATTGTGCCAACACTTGCTCCTTTTCCTAGAATTGTGTTTGCAATTAACCTTTGAAGCAACCGCAAAGAGTGACTCTCAATTTTAGAGGCCTTACTGTGCCCAGGTTTGAAAACACCTGCTAAGGGTGCTATTTGCTGCTAGAAATCATGCCCATTGTAGTCCCTTCTACTGGTAGGCATTTTAATCAAACCATCAGTGGGGAATCCGAATATATGATGAAAGTCATCCATGGACAATACTCTATCTTGACCTAGGCATCTAAAGTTCATTGTCAAGTTATAATCCAATTCATATTTATGCTTACTAGTGGATAGGGAGGCCATAAATTCCTGCACTAGAGTGGGGTAAACCAATTCCTGTTTATGAACAAATCTCACCCAACACAAAGCATCCAACAAATTCTGCATTTCATCATATATATTCAAAGACTTAACTGTAAACACATCTAAATACCGAGTCTGAACAATTTCTCTAGTTTCAATTCTTGTCTTATTTTTCTTCATTTCGGTAGTAGGAAACACCCATTGTCTGGCAGTTGGTACGGATGAAGGAATAGTGGGGTTACCTAAAGATTTCCCTGGGCACTTTACCACTGATATCGAGATTCCAATGCGAGCACCAGGTACGACAGAAGTAGGTAGCTGGACTGGTTGAGGCTGAGTGGGCTGTTCGGATTTCTTTCTCTTTGTGCCGCTTGTGGTTTTGTGTGGTTTAATACTCTTGGCTTTCTTCTTCTTATATGTAGCAATAGGGGCATCACCAGAATGGGCTACCAGCGAGTCAGTATCCATGGGGTGGATGGGTGGAGGTTGCGGTGTAGGGTGTGAGGAGTGGGGAGGAGAGTTTTTGAAGGAAAGAGGGGAATCAGTCATGGCGAAAATGGAAGAGAGGGAGCAAAAAAAAAAATGAAGAAGAAGGTGACGAGGAAGGAGTAGAAGAAGAAGAATGTGGTTATGGCTCGTGGGTTATGACGAGGATTGTGGCGTGAGGGAAGGAACAGGGGCAGAGATTATGGTTATATCGAGGGTTATAGCGAGAGAAAGAAGGGGGTAGTGGGGATTTTGGGTATCGGGTATAAGTTCGGGTTAGGGAGTAAAAGTGAGGGGTTTTGGATATGGGTTATGGGTTTTGGGCTTTGTTATTTAGGGGTAGGCTTTTTGGTAAAAAGGAAATGATAATGGGCTTTTGGGAATGGGTTTGGTTTAGTTAGTTAGTAGTTTTTTTTTTTTTTTAAATCAAATGGGTTAGTGGGCTTTTGGGCATGGGGTTGGTCACGGGCCCGTTCTAGCGAATTGGGTTGTCAACCTGCAAAACCAAATAAAAGACATAAGTTAGAACATAGGGATGTAAGTTGTGCCAGAAGTTGTGAAACTTTCTACCCAAATGTTGCCCAGTGAACACAAGCTATGACACAACAAAAATCGATTGTGCCGCAGGTTGTGAAACCTTCTGCCCAAATTGCGCCTAGTGAACACAAGCTACTATACAATCAAAATCGATTGTGCCACAGGTTGTGAAATTTTTTGCCCAAATTTGACAAAATTACACAGTACCTAAAAGAATTGAAACAAATTAGATTTCAAGTGATCAGACTTTCATAACATGAATTTTAATTGCTCAACCTGCTATGTTCATTAAACACTCATTAAAAATTTTCAAAGTACTAATTCACACATCCACATTCAAATAATTTTCTTTTTAAGCCAATATGACAAAGTTTGGAAAAACTTCCTCTTAAGATTAACAAAAAGAGCAATGAGTCCTGCAAAATCCACCAGCAAATATTCAATAATAGAAAGATGAAAAGTATAAGGGAACAAATTCAAAACTAAAATTTAAAGCTGAAATTTAAAACTAGAACTAAAATAGAATGACTAATGCTCATTTGCTTGCAATGAATTGTATCCCATCTGCATAAGAAAATTAGAACAATGTCAAACTCTGAATAAAGAGTATAGAAAAACTTAAAATAAATTTATGAAAGAAATAAAGAATCAGAGAAAAATTGTAGGTTATGTCCAGAAATGCTAAGTTTAAGTCTTTAACTTGACCTTACTCCACCAAAATTTTATGGAGAATGAGAGAGATAGCAGGTTGTTATCTTCTCAATTGACTCATCAACTGAATAATGCCTCAACCTTTGCCCATTTACCTTGAAATTACCAGATTTTTCACCAAAAATTTCCACAGCACCATGAGGGAAAACTTTTACAACTTTAAATGGACCTGACCACCTTGATTTTAATTTTTCTGGAAAAAATTTCAACCTTGAATTGAATAAGAGCACCAAATCTCCTTCTTTAAAGTCCTTTTTCTTGATATGCTTATCATGCCATTTTTTTGTTCTCTCTTTATAGATCCTAACATTTTCATAAGCATAAAGTCTCAATTCTTCTAACTCATCAAGTTGCAAAAATCTTTTTTGTCCAGCAGCTTGTAAATCAAAATTGATTGTTCTTATGGCCCAATAAGCTTTATATTCTAACTCTACGGGCAAATGGCATGATTTTCCAAAAACTAACTTATAAGGTGTAGTTCCTATGGGGGTTTTAAAGGCTGTTCTATATGCCTAAAGAGTGTCATCTAACTTAAGGGACCAATCTTTTCTAGACTTGCTGACAGTTTTCTCTAAGATTTGCTTAAGTTCTCTATTTGTGATTTCTACTTGGCCATTTATTTGAGGGTGATATGGTGTGGCAATCCTATGCTTGACCCCATACTTTCTCATCAATTTTTCAAATTGGTGATTGCAAAAATGGCTACCACCATGAATGATTATGGCACGTGGGGCACCAAATCTGGTCAAAACAAATTTTTTCATAAATTTCACCACAACTTTTGCATCATTGGTAGGTGTAGCAATAGCTTCTACCCATTTAGATACATAGTCCACCCCTACCAAGATATATTTATTCCCATATCAGGTTGGAAATGGCCCCATGAAATCAATTCCCCACACATCAAATAATTCAACTTCTAATATGGACTGTTGGGGCATCTCATCTCTCTCGGAAATATTGCTTACCCTTTGACACCTATCACACTTGCTTACAAAGTCTCTCACATGTTTAAACATATTAGGCCAATAGAAACCTGATATCAAGACTTTTTCAACAGTTTTTGAGACACTACAATGACCACCATATTCAGAGGAATGACAATGGTAAATAACATCATTTATTTCTTCCTCTGGTATACATCTCTTAATTATTCCATCATTACATCTCCTAAACAAAAGAGGCTCTTCCCAAGAATAAAATTTAACATTATGCAAGAATCTTTTCTTTTGCTGCCAAGATAAATCAGGTGGCAAGACACCACAAGATAAATAATTCACAATATCAGTAAACCATGGAAGTGCAGATTTCAACACATACAACTGCTCATTCATAAAAAACTCATCAATTGGCATAATATCATCATCTTTATTTTCAGTTTTTATCCTAGAAAGGTGATCAGCCACCACATTCTCAATACCTTTTTTATCTTTTATTTCTAAATCAAATTCTTGAAGTAACAAAATCCATCTAATCAACCTAGATTTAGCTTTTTTTCTTGCTCATTAAATACCTTATTACTGCATGATCAGTGAAAACTATTACCTTTGAGTTGACCAAATAAGAACGGAACTTATTGAGTGCAAATACTACCGCAAGGAACTCCTTTTCAGTTGTAGCATAATTAACTTGAGCTTCATCAAGGGTTCGGCTTGCATAGTAAATGGCATAAGGTTTTCTATCTTTTCGCTGGCCAAGGATAGCTCCAACAGCAAACTCACTTGCATCACACATGATTTCCAATGGCAAAGTCCAATCCAGGGTTGCATGATAGGAGCTGTTGTTAATTCCATCTCTAACCTGCAAAAAGCAACCATACAATCATGATCTTGATTAAAATCAAATTTAACATCATGATTCAAGAGATTTGTTAAGGGTTTAGCAAGTTTAGAAAAATCCTGAATAAATCGCCGGTAAAATCCGGCATGTCCAAGAAAACTCCGCACTCCTTTGACAGTGGTTGGAGGGGGCATTTTTTCAATAATTTCTATTTTGGCTCTATCTACTTCTATTCCCCTGTTTGAGATCAAATGCCCTAAAACGATCCCCTCTTGGACCATAAAGTGGCATCTCTCAATTCAACACCAGATCATTATCAGCACACCTCTGTAAGATTTTAGACAAATTAGTCAAGCATGAATCAAAATTAGTGCCATTTACTGAAAAGTCATCCATGAAGACCTCCATAATTTCTTCAATAAAATCAGAAAAAATGGCCATCATGAACATTTGAAAGGTGGCAGGCGCATTACACAATCCAAATGGCATCCTTCAATAGGCAAAGGTGCCATAGGGACAAGTAAGGGTAGTTTTTTCTTGGTCATCAGGATGGATTGGAATTTGAAAGAAACTAGAATATCCATCTAAGTAACAAAAGTAAGAATGCTTGGCTAATCTCTCTAACATTTGATCCATAAAAGGAAGGGGAAAATGGTCTTTTCTTGTAGCATTGTTCAACTTCCTCTAGTCTATGCACATTCTCCAGCTTGTAATAGTTCTAGTGGGTATCAATTCATTATTCTCATTTTTAACAGCTGTCACCCCACCTTTTTTTGGTATAACATGCACAGGACTAACCCACTCACTATCAGAAATGGGGTAAATAATTCCAGCAGCTAGTAATTTCAGGATTTCTTTTTTCACGACATCCTTCATTGTAGGATTCAATCTTCTTTGGTATTCAATAGAAGGCCTGCTATTTGGCTCTAGGAAAATCCTATGCATACAGACTGTTGGACTAATTCCCTTTATATCATCAATTGCATAACCCACAACTCTCCTATATTCTCTCAAAACTCTCAACAATTTGTCAATCTCAATATCAGTCAAAGATGCATTAATTATAACAGGATATGTTCCATTAGGTCCAAGAAAAGCATACCTGAGGTTGGAAGGAAGAGGTTTAAGATCTACCTTTGGGGCATCCTTTACCTTTAATGATGGTGGTTTAATCTCCAAAGTTTGCACTTCTTCAAGCTGAAAAATTGTGGCTTCAGGATGTGGTGGAGAGCTCTCCAAGTGTTGTGCAAAAGCAGCTATGTTGTGATTGTCATCATCAATGCTCCCACCATGGACTAAGCAATTTTCAAGAGGGTCTTATGGATAGCTTTTTCTGAAATGCTCTTGAACAATCTCATCAATAATGTCTACCCGCAAATAAGACTCAACTTCTTCATGTTTCCTTTTCATGGCTGGATTGATATTGAATATCATTTGATCATGTCCCACTCTAGTGTCAATTTCTCACCCTTTACATCAATTAATGCACCAGCTATTGCCAAAAAGGGTCTTCCCAATAAGATCGGAATTTTTGTGTCTTCTTCCATATATAAAATGACAAAGTCCACCGGAATGTAGAATTTTTCAACCTTGATAGGCACATTTTATAGAATGCCTTCTGGATACTTAATTGAACCGTCAACCAATGAAAGATACATGTTTGTGGGCTTCAACTCTCCCATATTTAGCTTCTCATATATTGAAAGAGGCATTAAACTGACGCTAGCTCCAAGGTCACATAAGGTATTTGCCACACAATTATCACCTATATGATAAGGAATGGAAAACACACCCGGATCTTTGAGTTTGGGAGGTAACTTCTGAATTATAGCACTGCATTGCTCTCTCAAGTTGATGGTGTCATAATCTTCTAGCATTCTTTTGTTGGTAAGAATCTCCTTCCAAAACTTGGCACAACTTGCCATTTGGGATAGTGCCTCAGTGAATGGCACATTGATATCCAACTTCTTTAGCACTTCAAGGAATTTGTCAAATTGTTTGTTTAGTTTATGCTTGATGAATCTTTGAGGGCAGGGAAGGGTGGGTTTGTAAGGCTCAGGTGGGATGTATGGTTTCTCTCCCTCATCTTGCTCACTTTTGCTTTCTTCTTCTTTTTCATTTTTCTTGCTCTCAACTGAATTTTCTTCTTTTGTGCTCTCTTTTTCTTCTTTCTCGTTTTCACTCTCTTGACCAACTTTCTTACCACTTCTCAAGGTCACAACCTTACCTTGTTTATGAGGGTTTTGTGGTTGGCTAGGTAGTTTGCCATAGGATTTACTTCCTAATAAGCTTGCTTGTTGAGCTAATTGAGTCTCCAACATACGGTTGTGGGCTTGTAATTGATCCATGGTTTGTCTCATGTGTTGCATTTCTTCCTCCAATTTTCTATTCATCTTGTTTTGTTCAGCAAAAAATTTCTCCATCATGCTTTCCAAGGTTAGCTTCAGTTCATGAGGTGGAAGGGATTATTGTGCTCTTGCTTGATATCCAGTTTGTGGCTGCCTTGTGGGCTGAAATTGAGGCTGAAACTGAGGCCTATTCTGCTGCATATACTGCTGGTTATGAGCATAATTTGAGTTTTGAACTTGCTGAGCAAAAGTTGCTTGTGGTCTCCATGTTGAGTTGTTCACATTAGAGTCAGAATTTCCCATAGGTTTCTGTTGAAACCTCCTGCATAAGTAGCTTGTTCTTGCAAATAATCATCACCATAAGAAGAGTAATCAACTCCACAACTTTGGGTTCCATCATTGTAGGCAACTTGTTGCATAGTTGTAGGAGTTGAGGTTGTTGCCTTTGTACAAAAATCACTAAGAAGCTGAGTCAACTGATCAAATCTTGCATTTATGTAGCTAACTGAGTCAAGTTCATAAATCCGAGCCTTCTTTGGCTCAATTGTTCTTGGATTTCCTCATAAATGGGTATTATGAGCAATCTTCTCTAATAGATCATAGCACTTTTCACTTGTCATTCTCATGAAATCTCCTCCTGCTTGTGAATCAATTGTGTTTCTTATGGCTAGAGTAACTCTGGTGTAGAAATTCTAAACAATCATCCATTTGGGTATTTAATGATGAGAACATTGCCTTTTAAGCTCCTTAAATCTCATCCAAGATTCATACAAAGTTTCATCATCCCTTGGCTTAAAAGCTACCATCAAATTCCTCAAATGAGTGGTCTTCCCAGGTGGGAAAAACTGAGATAGAAAAGCTTGAGATAGTTGCTCCCAAGTAGCTATAGTAGCTTGTGGAAGTGAGTCATACCACTCTAATGCTGAATCCCGAAGAGAGAATGGAAATAAGGTGAGCCGAATCACTTCATTTGAAACTCCAGGCTGCCTTTGTGTATCACATATCATCAAAAATTTCTTCAAATGAGAATGAGGATTTTCAAGTGAGCTACCTCCAAATTGTGAATTCTGAACCATTTGAATGAGACCAGTCTTTAACTCAAATTGATTAGCTCCAATGATAGGTCTATTATCTCTCACATCTGCACTTCTAGGAAAAGCATAATCTAACATGGATCTTCTCTGAGGATCATTTTGATTAACAAATTCATTCTACCTATTTTACTCATTTTCTCTATTATCTCCACTAATAGCTCTATTTTGATTCTCCATATTTTCAATTTTCTCCTCTTAGTCAAACCTTTGTTGTTCTTCTTTTTCTGCTTCCTTTCTCCTCTTAGATTCCTTTTTGTTAGCTTGACAGAATTTTTCAATTTCAGGGTTGAAAACTATTGAGTATCACTTGTGCTTTTTGATCGTCTCATAAACAAGAAAAGTACCTGAAAAACACAAGAAACAACAGTGAAAATAAAAGAAAATAAAAATTATAATCAGCTTAAAACAATTAAAATCCAACTTAAAAATAAACAATTCCCCGGCAACGACACCAAAAACTTGATGTTAGCTGTGACATAGCTTCCGCAAGTGCACAGGTCACAGTAGTATAGTTTTAAAAAGAATATCGTTCCCACAGGGAATTGTGCTTAAATTGAAAATGAAAGGATAAGCTAATTAGAATGGTAAAATTTAAAGATATTAAAAAAAATGAAATTTAAAATTTAAAATTGGTATTTGAGGAATTTAAGCTAAATCAAATAATTAACTAAATTAATTAAACTAGATTACCAAAATTTAAAATGAAATTGCTAATTATGAAATTGGGAGGAATTAAATCTAAATTCAATAAAAATTAAAGTGATTCTAGAGATAGGGTTTTCAATATTGTTTGCATGTGGTTTATCCCCAATTTAGCCAAACACATGAGAATTGCAATTTTGAGGGAAATCAATTCTTAGTTCTTTGAAACCTTTTTCAAGCATTTCAAAGTTGGTATTCATCAAATTAAACCATGTTTTTACGGTATTTCAAACCTGATAAAAACTCAATTAAAGCTCTAATTGATTTTTGAAAGTCCCCTTAATCCTCTTAGCTTATCTCTAACACCAAGAAAACTAAGTTTATTGCAAGATTATCTATCCCAAATATTCACTTTTCAATCTATCTATCAAGGATTAAAACTTAACTTAATGAGGGCCCATTCATCAAGCAAGGCAACAAGCTCACAAGCAATAAATCAAAATGCAGCAAATCTCATTTAAATGACTAAATCAGTTCACAATTACAATACAAAGCAATATTTACAAACTCATCTCTAGAATCTCAAAGATCTACTCACAAATCATGGTTTCAAGAGAAACCCAAGTATAGAAATGAAGAAATAATGAAAATCTAAGCTAAGGAACAGAAAAACCCAATAAAATGATGAAGAATCTGCTGCTGGAGTATTGCAAAAAATGTCCTCTGCTGTTGCTGCAAAACGATTTCACGTGCTCCTCTTCCTCTCTCTCTCTCACTTGCAAAATCTCCTTATTTTTCTCCTTATGGAAAGAAAGAGAAAAAGAAGTTTTTATATAGTTTAGAGGTGTGCCCAAGAATGGGTAAAAAGGCAGAAGATTCTGGAGAAAGTGATGTATTAAATCAAAGGGACGAAAGTGCCACATCAGCCATTTTCATTAAAATGACACAAACTGAATCGGTTGTGTTGCGCCTTGTGTCACAAGTTGTGTAACCTTCTGCCAGAGAAAAACTTCATATCTGACAACGACACAGCCTGTGACACAAGCTGTGTTATAGGTTGTGTAACTTTTGATTTTTTTAACTCAACTTCAAAATTTTGTAATTCAACTCTAATTTCTTCCAAATGGCTGCTCTGATCAAAATATACCAAAATTCTCCTAATTCAACCTACAAAACAAATAAATTCTAAAAATTAAACTAAGAAGTGTAAAAAGGCAAAATTGACTAAATATATGTTAATATCTATAGTAATAGCTATGAATAAGAGCAAATTATGTGCAAAAATTATACCTAAATGATGATATAAAATGCATGCATCAAATAACATTTTATTATTTAGATTTCATATATTGACAACAAAAAATTAGATCCGCTGCTGCTCACAAACCTATTAAATAAGAGAGCTCCTAAACTTTAACGAAGTGAATATTCAATAAGCTTGAGTGTGTCTCATTTATAAAACAAATTGAGCTAAATTGAGATTTTATTAAGCTGAGTCTCGAATAGGTCACAAGTAGCTTAATTCATTTATAACTTTAACTCTAAATCAACATATTTTTGGGGATTTTTTTAATAAGCAAAAATTATATTAATTATAAGACCGAGAGTAATATTATTTTTTATTATTATAGTAAGGTAGTATTACAAATTAACCTTTTCGCATTATATCAAATCTACCTCTTTAATATTGTTAAAAGCATATATCTATCCAAAGTCTAAGGATCTGTTTGGTATTATTATTGAAACTGCTATTAAAATTTTTTTAAAATATTATAGTTAGAAAGTATTAAAAAATAATTTAAAATTAAATTTAATATATTTTAATCATAAAAATATTAAAATAATAAAATAATTTTTTTCAAACTATTTTTCAACAGTATTTTAAATGATATTTTTATTTAGAAAAATAATTTGGCTCTTCAAACTAAATATCAAACAGGTATTAAGAGATTTTCTTATAGCTCACAAGATATATAGTTTTTTAAAATTATCCTATTATTAATTATAGGGTAATTGTTCATTCAAAAGACAGTAAAGAATTAATTACTTAAAATTTAAAATAATAATAATAATATTCACTGTTGTATTAAAGTCTTGATTAAAACAACAACGAAAGCCTTTAGGATTTACTGAAAAAAGGTAGCCCCAAAAATGGCTTGTGAAAGGCCTTGAGAGCAGACCCAATAAGCAAGGTTGTTTCGGCAGTTGAGGAGTTTCCCAAGCTATTGAAAAAAACAAAGAAGTATTCACTTTCTTTAAGCCGACGTTGGCATACGCAGAGCAGTAGAGTTACATAGAATCTGAGTTTTCATAATACGGAGCTCCATCGCGTAGGAATTTGCTGTCCTCGCTCACCCGTATACGATGAGTTGCCGTATTTTCTTGTTAGGACCCTCTAATGGTATCTTTTTCTTGAATAAGTTGCCCCATAACTATTATAGTGGAAATGAATGATATTATAGAGCATAATATATATCCAGTTCTTGTCGACTTACCTAGCTCATTTTTGGTGCAATTTTTCAGGTTTATAAAACACAAGTCATTGCACAATACATCATTCGAATCATTTCATTTTAATCATAGTTTGTGATTTGAAATCAATAAGAGCTTTATAACTGAGAATCAACGAGAGCTTTATAATTATCGGTGCCCAAAGCCTGTTTCAGTAGAGGCAGTGTCTGGAATTCAGAAAACTGAGATTAATATAGTGATTGAGAAATCGAAATGCATGTATAAAGATTGCATAAATATATTATCAGGCGCAAAAATGATTTCTATTTTATTTTCCGAATGTTTGTTTTTATCTTATCAGGCACAAATAAGTATATATATATTTTTTTTCTTTTCTAAACAAATTCATATTTTTGTTTATGTAAGTAGTTTTAAAAAAATAATAATATTTCATATTTAAAAGATTATGGATAAGTGAAAAATAATGGCTAAATAGAATGGATGGGTTTCAGAGTCAATTTTTTTTGTTATCCAGATTTTTAATTTGCATGTACTGGTGATTCAAAACAAAATCATCGCATTTATCACTTTTGTATTTCTGCTGTATCTTCATCAGCATCATCGTTCTTAATTTCTGATGTAAAGAGGGGAGGGCATGGGCGGGGCTTTCTCTCTAACCAAAACAAGCCGACTCCACAGCCAAACAATCCAAAACCACAGCCAACCCACATTGAAACAGAAAATCAGACCATAACCATAATCAAACCACATAGATCTATGAAGAATATACTCAAAATTCATAACAAAAAAGAATACAAATCGGAGGGAAAGAGAGCTCTAAGCATAACTCAGGTCTACAAAAGCACTAACCATATCTATAAAAACCAATTTGAATCAATGGAGGCTGTAAAGGGCAATTTGAACCAAAGGAGGGATGACTATGTCAATATATGAAAAGGGAATGGAGTAGAGAGTTGCATAAATTAATTGCAGCTGAGGCTTCTCTTGGTCCGCAGACTTGTGAATCCTTGTATTGGGTATATTTCTAAATCTATGATTCCTATGGCTAATGCAGTTGATAATTATCCTTGAGGAAAGTGTTGTCACTGCTTAGCCATATACTTTCTGATGCCAATTTTCCTTGTAAGACTTCAACAATCTGCATCAAATTGCAATATTAGAATTAATGCTTAAACCTATAAATATTAATTAATTAATTAATGATAGTTAACTTATAAATAAGCTTTTTACTATTCATGAATATGTTTTTTAAATTTCAGTAATTTTGTGTCATTTTTAAAGGTTTATAATTATGTCCACTGTAAAATTAAACTTTTTATAGCATATTATGATAAAAATATTATTAATTTTTTTATTATAAGATCCAAATATATGAATCGCATAATTTATAATGTATAAAAAATATTTTATAATCAGTTATTATGTAAGCACATTCAATGATTAATTTTAATCAATGAACACTATTACAAGTTTACAACTAACCACTATTTTTTTTTTAAATCAACTTAAAAAAAAGATATAATTGTAAAATATTTGCAAAATTTGGAATTTTTCTTTTGATTGCCTTTTTGTGTATATATATATGTATAGTTTATTTATAGCAAATGAAAAATGCTTAAATAAAGCTCTTTTAAATTTACATACCTGACTCATTTTTGGCCGATATTTTACAGGTTTGTATACACAAGCTGCGGCACAATGAATCATTCGAATCATTTCTATTTTTTTATAATTATTCTTTAATTTGACATCAACAATATTATTATAATTGTCTGTGTCCAAAACTTCTTTGAGTTGAGCGCGTACCTGAAATTTAAAAAACAGAAATTTTAATTAATTATATCATTAACAATATCATCATAACTCTTCCATTCACTGGATGATAGTTGTTTTTTTTTTAATTTTAGTTTAAGATGTTAACTTATTATGTTCAATTTCTCTACGACTATATAACTTTCTGAATTATGAAAGTAACTTACTGAGAAAAGTCAATAAGTTGAGAAAGGGATTAGCAATTAAATTGGACTTCCTTAATAGATGTATATCAAAAAAGAAATTATCAAGATCAATATAAAGTAATTTTTAAAATTAAATTTATATGAGGAGATCAGTGCATTTAAAACACTAGCTTTTTTTATCACTTGTTTTGCAAAATTTTGAATTTATAATATGTGATTTTTTTATGCATATATAAATATTATCAAAATATTTTTACTAATTATACAAAGTTTATGTATATTTTATATATTTAGTTCTCTTTATTTCATGAAGAATAATTTATATATGATAAATATTTTTTATGAAAAGTATTTTCTAAAAAAATTTTCTCATAAAAATATTTTTCATTATTTAGTTGTAATATTAAATTAATAATATATGTTTATGTTATATATATAAGATTATCAAAATTTAGAAAATAAAAAATTTCTTTTTTTGAAAAAAGGAAATTTTTCTTTAAAAATAATTTAATTTTCCTTTTAACAAAAAAAATATTTACTATTAATTTATTTTTTTGAGTGCCTTAAATATTAAAAAATATAAAAATTATATTTAAAAAAATATTTTCCATCAAACAAATGGAGTCTTAGTATCAAAATAATTTAACTACGGCACTAAAAATGATACAATACAAATTTTCATGTTTCTAAAAGGGATAATGAAAAAGTTCTAGAAGTAAATATTTTTTACAGTATAGTTCGAAAAGTTGTGTGTGTATATATGTATAATTAAATTGTGAGCCATTAATACTTTTTGACAGTTAATGATATATTCCATTAGTCAATACTAAAAATTTTGTTGCAAGTAAATTCAGTTTGAGAAATATTTAAGAATCTCATTTAGTTTAAAAATAATATTATGATAGAGTCATACTTTATATAGAAAAAATAATCCTTATTAAAAACATAATAAGGAATTCAAATAAAAATATTTTGATAATTATTATTTTTACTATATTTGACAAGTAACTTTCTAATAAGCATTTTTTTACTGAGAAATTACTTCATTAAAAGAATTTAAAAAAAAAGAAAAGAAAAGAAAAGCATGTTTAAACCAAATGAAACTAAGCGAAGGATATAATGATGCATGGATTTGTAAGAATAAAGAATGGGTTGACTGTTATAGAGTAGTACGATCCGGATGGAGAAAAAATGTATATATATATACACAAACGCGTACCCAAGAAGTCAAGCCTGCACTGGCAACATTGCCTTCCCTTAAAATAGGTGTTTTTCCGGTGATTAACTCTAGAAGTACCACACCAAAGGAATACACATCGGTCTTATCACTTAGCCTCTGAGTCAGATAATAATCAGGGCAAATATAACTGTAAATAGAGAAAGCATGCGTGAGAAGACTCTATTCTATAAATTTTCTTAAATAATGAAAATCTTAGCAAACAAATACAAAACATATATATCTTACCCAAAGGTTCCCTTTACCACAGTAGACATATGGGTAACAGATGAATTTGAAAATTCCTTGGCAATTCCAAAATCTGAAATCTGAAAAGAAAGAATTGATTCTATCAAATAGCATAAAAATTGGACAACCGAGTCTCATTTGAATATTTTATACTTTAAACTGAAATTAGCGAGTTTATACTTAATTATTAATTTATGAAAAATTCAATATTATTAATCCAATTAATAAGGATGTCACTTTCCTTATTTTAATAACTAGGGTTTTAATTCTTGATAGCATGTGAAAATTTCTTTTTTTTAAAAAAAGTTGGACTCATGAATAGTCTTCATACCAAACAATCATTTGGCTTAGGCTCTAAATATTTGTTTCCATATATGATCTCAACATGCCATGGTGAACACATATTCTCTAACTCCTATCAGCAAAATGATAATTTAGACATCTCTAAGAGCTCACCTGGACGTGGTATAGAATTTTTTTTTCTTTTTTATAAGCCAAAATTTTAAAAAGAAAGCAAAAACACAAAACAAAATGTGGGTGTAATAAAACCAGCAAATACGGAACCCAAGATCAACAGATCCTTAAACATGGAATAGATTGTCTTTAGTTAATCGAACCACTGTTACTCTGTTGGTGTTGTCTAAATTGGATTATATTACTTGTCAGTGCATGATTCATGCACTATAAATATGTTTTGAGCCCGTTATAAAATCAATATTTTAGCTCTATGTGAATTCATTTTTACCAGATTTTTTTTGTTTTTTGACAAATTTCACGAGACTTTCTATTTTCTGACTTAATCATCGTAGTGAACTTCTAACTAAGGCTAGACATGGAGCACTTCAAAAGTATTTATACTAAATGGATTAGATTGATGTGTTGGAATGCATCTTTAAAATAATCTAAAAGGGTCTTTAATCATCGTAGTTTCTAATGATGACTGCCTTAATCCCTTTTCTATTTCAGGGCTCTAGCTAGGTCAAACTTTAAAGGCATATCATTAAAACTCTCAGAAAAAATTGCGCAACATGCACGTAGAGAGATTAGCGAAAATTGTGGGAGCATGATAAAACTTTATGTCACATAAATCTTACCTTTGGTTCAAAGTTGTGATCAAGAAGGATATTGCTTGCATTGATACCCCTGTGTATGATCTTAGGATTACCTAAATATACGGGCAATTGACAAAAAAAGTGTAATAAAAAATGCAAAATACTAAAAAAGGGTGAGTTTGAGACTAATTACCAAAAAGGGGTAAATTTTGCTGAGGTGGAGAAGGTGAGTGCGGGACGCTAATTATAATAGCGTTTTTAAGGTCCGGACGCTATTCAAAATAGCGTCCGGGTGAAAAAATTGAAAAAAGAGCCGGACGCTATTTTGAATAGCGTCCGGCTCTAATTTAAAGGTTGGACGCTACTTATAGTAGCGTCCAACCTTTTTTTTTTTTTTTAATAATTTTATTTTATATTTTAAATAAAATATAAATATTATTTTAATAAATAAAATTATAATATGTAATATTATATATTATAATATTTTTATTATAAATATTATTTTTTAATTTAAAATTAAATTAAAATTTAAATAAATAAAAAATTAAAATTAAAAAATAAATAATTAAAAAAATTTAAGAAAAGTTGGACGCTACTTAGTAGCGTCCAACTTTTCTTTAATTTTTTAATAATTTTATTTTATATTTTAAATAAAATATAAATATTATTTTAATAAATAAAATTATAATATTATATATTATAATATTTTTATTATCAATATTATTTTTTTAATTTAAAATTAAATTAAAATTTAAATAAATAAAAAATTAAAATAAAAAAATAAATAATTAAAAAAATTAAAGAAAAGTTGGACGCTACTTATAGTAGCGTCCAACTTTTCTTTAATTTTTTAATAATTTTATTTTATATTTTAAATAAAATATAAATATTATTTTAATAAATAAAATTATAATATTATATATTATAATATTTTTATTATCAATATTATTTTTTTAATTTAAAATTAAATTAAAATTTTAATAAATAAAAAATAAAAATAAAAAAATAAATAATTAAAAAAATTTAAGAAAAGTTGGACGCTAATTATAGTAGCGTCCAATTTTTCTTTTAAATTTTTAATAATTTTATTTTATATTTTAAAATAAAATATAAATATTATTTTAATAAATAAAATTATAATATTATATATTATAATATTTTTATTATCAATATTATTTTTTTAATTTAAAATTAAATTAAAATTTAAATAAATAAAAAATTAAAATTAAAAAATAAATAATTAAAAAATTTTAAAAAAGTTGGACGCTACTATAAGTAGCGTCCAACTTTTTTTTAATTTTTTAATAATTTTATTTTATATTTAAAATAAAATATAAATATTATTTTAATAAATAAAATTATAATATTATATATTATAATATTTTTATTATCAATATTATTTTTTTAATTTAAAATTAAATTAAAATTTAAATAAATAAAAAATTAAAATAAAAAAATAAATAATTAAAAAAATTTAAGAAAAGTTGGACGCTACTATAAATAGCGTCCAACTTTTCTTTAAATTTTTAATAATTTTATTTTATATTTTAAATAAAATATAAATATTATTTTAATAAATAAAATTATAATATTATATATTAAAATATTTTTATTATCAATATTATTTTTTTAATTTAAATTTAAATTAAAATTTAATAAAATATAAAATTAAAATTAAAAAAATAAATAATTAAAAAGGCTTAAAAAAATTAGACGCAATTTATAGTTTAATTTTTTTTAATTATTTTATTTTATATTTTTATTATAATTTTTTATTTTTTTTTAATTTATTTAAAATATAAAATAAAATAATTAAAAATATTATAGAATATATAATATTAATTATTATAATTTTATTTATTAAAAGAATATTTTTAATTTATTTAAAATATAAAATAAAATAATTAAAAATTTAAAGAAAAGTTGGACGCTACTTATAGTAGCGTCCAACTTTTCTTAAATTTTTTTAATTATTTATTTTTTAATTTTAATTTTTTATTGATTTAAATTTTAATTTTATTTTAAATTAAAAAATAATATTCATAATAAAAATATTATAATATATAATATTATAATTTTATTTATTAAAATAATATTTATATTTTATTTAAAATATAAAATAAAATTATTAAAAATTAAAAAAAAGGTTGGACGCTACTATAAGTAGCGTCCAACCTTTAAATTAGAGCCGGACGCTATTTTGAATAGCGTCCGGCTCTTTTTTCAATTTTTTCACCCGGACGCTATTTTGAATAGCGTCCGGACCTTAAAAACGCTATTATAATTAGCGTCCCGCACTCACCTTCTCCACCTCAGCAAAATTTACCCCTTTTTGGTAATTAATCTCAAACTCACCCTTTTTTAGTATTTTATATTTTTTGATTACACTTTTTTTGTCAATCGCCCTAAATATACATATATCATAAAATTAAAGTGAAATTCAATGGCCATACCAATACTTCAAACATGAACAAAAATTTGGCTTATTATTAGCTAAATACTCACAGATTTCATGCAAATATGCCAATCCTTTTGCAGAACCTATAGCGATTTTCATTCTGGTTGGCCAATTGATAATCACTTTGTCCTGTCCTGCAATTTTTGAAATCTTGTACATGATTTTGCTTTTCTTTTTGGATACATATAAAGGGAAGAGGGTGTTGGGGCTTGATTTGAACGATGCTTATTAACCTCCTCCATATGATTATCTATCCATTTATGTCATATTTTTTGTTGCACGTTAGACAAAAGGTAAGGACTTACCGTGTAAATTATTTCCCAAGGAGTTGTTGGGAACAAACTCATATATCAGCAATCTATTGGCTCTGTCAACACAGTATCCAATTAGCTTCACTAGATGTTGGTGATGGGCGCGGTTAAGCGTCCCAACCTCCATTAGAAATTCTATTTCCCCCTGTTTAGACGAAAGACTAAGCTTCTTAATTGCAACAACTTCACCATTTGAAAGTGTTCCCTTATAAACTTGACCAAAACCACCCTCGCCAAGGAGGTTGACGTTGGAGAAACCACCAGTTGCCATTGCTAGTTCTTTATAAGCAAAGATTTTCTGTGGAGTAATTTGTATCCTCTCAACACCAAGTACAGATTCTAGATCAGTAGTGGCTCTTCCTGTACGTGATGGACAAATGACACATAAAACATATTTAATCTACAAAGAAAATAAATAAAAATGGCATTTCATAGTTGTGATAAGAAATAGAACTTTATATATAGTACCCTGTAGAGTTTCGATGTCTTTCCAATTCATAATCTTCACATGAGGCATAGTTCCTTCAAGCACTTTAATTATCTGCATGACAATCTCAAAAGGTTATACATATATATATAGCCATAGTTTATCAAATAAAATATATTTTGATTGTACAAGATACCTTTATTGATTCTCGTTTTACATGTCGAGTCCATTAATGAGAATATTGCAGATTTATTTTAACTTTATTTTTTAAGATATATTATTATTATTTTTTTAAATTAGTTTAACATCTTCTCTAACTCTAAAACTTTTTCCATAACTCTTATATTTAAAAAATATAACTCTTATTATCATAAACTTTTTTGAAGATATATTTCTCTCATAACTCTTATTATCTCGTTACAATCCATCATTTTAAAAAAAAAAATTAATCAATAACACAATTCATACTAGCATATGATTGCTTAATCACTATATAAACGAAAAAAAAATATCTTAATCGAGGTCCAAACTTTTCCAAACTTAAAAAATTAACTGTAAAATCATAGTTTTTTTTTTTTTTTAATTTATGAGATTGTTTTTAGAAGTAAAAATTGCGAAAATGAAATCAAACATGTTAAAAAAAAAAAAGCCAAATGATTAAAAAATTCAAATTTTTAAAAGTTTTTTCACTGTTAACAAAATCTTTTAATTTTATCAATTTAGTTCCAATTTTAATTTTAGCAATTAGCTTAATTAAATAATTTAATTGATAAAAATAATTCAAATATTTTCCAACATAATTGATACAATTAAAAGTTTTAATTTTTTTTATCATTTAGTAAAAAAAAAAAACTTGCATACTTAATCAATCATATATTTTTGAACGAATCTAATAAGATTTTTTAACATCATCTATAATTTAAGAGAAATTATAAAAAATTTATACATTATGTTCATAAACAAACACCAACATTAGAGTATATATATATATATATATATATATATATATTTAAGTACTTGTAATAAATAGTTTATAACATGTAATTATTTTATTTATATATATAAAAATTAGATATTAATTTGATTATTTAACTTATTATTAAATTTTTAATAATTAATATTAAAATGTAGTTAATGCAGTATAATATATAAATACTCAACCCAACTAATCATTTATCCTAAAAATTTATTGAGGTTAGCTATATGGATTCTATTTCTACACTCTAAATGATTTTGAGTTAAATCCTCATAAATGTGTAATGCTTATAGGTCATGTTGTACTACTCTAGCTTCTAAAAATATTTGAAATATTTTTGTATCTATTATTTTATTATTGTTAGAAGTATTTTCTATATTTACAATAAAATTTTTGAAATATTATAATTTCATTTTTCTTTAACAATTATATATTATATGAATATTAATTTAAATTTAATTTTCATGCATATTAATATATTTAGAATAAATAATTTGACTACATATTTTTATTGTAACTTTATTGGAATATATGTTCATGGATGGCATATAATAAAAATAAGTGAAACAATACTATTAATAGCATAACAAATTGTTAATCAAAATGAGATAATCAAATTTGAGTTTCGCACACATTATATATTAATATGATACATTCACAATGTATGTTATTTCGCTTATATTGGGGAATTAAATGAATTTATAATTTTTTGTGTAAGTTTTACTTATTGTCTCACAATTTTATCCCTTATAATGACATTGTTCATTAAGTTTTTTGTTTTTAATTAATATAAAAATTCCTAGACATTATTTTATGTACAATAAAATATTTTTTAACTTATTTTTGTTAAACTTTTTATTAACTTGTTGACCTCACATTGCTATAAAAAATGAAAATAATATAAATATCATACTTTTCTGTTCTTTTTTCGTCTTTCAGTCTCCCTTCTATGTCTCTCTTACCCCTTTATTCTCTCATATTATCTTCGTCTCTTTCTCTTTCTTCCTCTTCTGTCTCCCTCAGTATGTCTGAATATTTTTATTGAAATAATTTCTTATCTATAATGAAATTCATATTCAATTAAAAATTTATAATGATAATTTAAAATCCTTATAAAAATATGAAAATTTAACTTCTTCTTTTATTTGGATGCTTGTTATATATTAATTTAATTTACCTTAATAAATAAAAATTTTATAAATTAGCTAAAAATAAAATTGGCTTTTAGATTTTCCTCTCCTAATAAATTCCTTATTGGAAATTTTACTAAAATTTTATTAATATTTTTAAACTTTAATAATTTCACTCTTTATAATCTTTTAATGCAATTTTAAAATTCAGAAAAAGATTATGCAATAATATTCTAATTAGGCTATTAGTTATTAATATACAAAATAATTAAAGCTTGTCATAATTTGTGTATAGCCTTTTATGGATAATTAGTATTTTTTTTTCTAAATTAAATAAATGAAGCCTTAGTTTTTATTTTTTTCTAAATAAATTATATTTATATAATCCTAGTCATGTTAAGATTTTAATTATGACACTATTCATCTTCCAAGTTAAAATAAAATTAAAATTTAAATAAAATTTTAATTTTTATCAATTAATTTTTATAAATAATATAAATTTATGAGGGTATTTTATTTAGTTTAAAAATTCATTCTCTCATTCGTACATTTATGAAAGATTATATAAAGATAGATATAGGTAGATTATATATTAATTGTATTTTTATTTTTTATTTATTAATTTCTTATTTTAGATAATTATTTTTATATAAAATTTTATATTTAAATGAAATTAAGTGTAACTAAAAACATTAAATTTATATAAACTTTAAAATTAAAAATTTTAAATTTATATAAATATTAAAATAAATTGAAATACTAAAATGATAATTATAATTAATTTAAAAAATAAAAAAAGTTTTTGACAAAACTAATCTTCACAACATTTATATATGGTATAGATATTTACCTGTTTCATTATTGGCCGAAAATGTGAAGGTTTATATACTGAAGCTGCAGCGCAACAAATCATTCTTATCATTTCCTCCTCATTATATTCTTGCAGTCTGGAATCAATAAGATTGGCATATTCATTATTGTCCAATGCTTGTCCAATCCGATCTTTAGCCTGAATGTTGATAAGTAAAAGTATTTGTTAATATTTTTTATCAAAATAAAACTTTAATCTTTTATTATCATTACAATTATTTCTTTTCCTGCGTATGATTAATGTAAAGGCTAGATATATTTTAAGGGATCTAAACCCATAAATTATATATAGTATATATAAAAATATAAATAAAAGAAATATGTTAAATTATTAATAAATTGATATATTTTTATATTTGTCTGATTAATTTATTTTAATTAATTAAAGTATTTTTTATTGAGGAGTATTTTTCTTTATTATTTTTTTTATAAATGATTAAATATTTGAAAATTTCTATTAAAATAAAGTCCATAGGAATGGGGCATAAAACTAATCATTTATAATAAAATTAATATATATATATATATATATATATATATATATATATATATATATGAGTTAGTGTCATACCCAATTAATAATAGTGTCACCTTGTTTATCTAAAGATTTTCTTCCTGTAATTAGCTCTAAAAGTACAACGCCAAAAGAATAAACATCTGATTTTTCTGATACTCTTTGAATATCACCATATTCTGGATCTGCATAACTGCAATAAAAAAAACTTAATTAAAATTTATTTTTTTAGAGAATAAAAATCTTCACTAATATGTTCCCTTAAAAGTGGTATTTTCTCCATTATAATTTTAAATATTCATAAGTACAATTATACTAGATCACTTAATTAATAAAAAAATATCTTACACGTTAGTTCCCCTCAATATGCTGGTAATGTGGTTAACATTACCGGTATTCGGCAAAAAATTTGCAAGTGAAAAATCGGCCACCTGAATCAATGATTTATGAAAATTAACTCATATCCAAACATCAAATTAATGAAATTACAAAAAGTTTTTCAATATATTATAAAAATATTTTGGCATTTAAATGCTAAAATTGCATTTCTTATGAAAATATTTTACCTTTGGTTCAAAGTCATCGTCAAGAAGAATATTATCTGCTTTGATATCTCGATGTATAATTTTAGGTCTACCTGAATGAATATATATTGAGAGAAATAAAAACTTTAATGGGAATAAATTAATACTAAAAAAATTAAAAATAAATCAAGCGTCAATAACTCACAGAAGCTTAGAAAGAAGTGGAATTACTTACAACCTTGATGTAGATATAACAACCCTTTTGCAGAGTTTATGGCGATTTTCATTCTCGTCGGCCATTCCAAAATTTTATTTTTTTCTGTTAAAAATATGTAAAACAAACACAATGAATATTAAAATGTATATTTTAAAATTATTAATTACGATTTGATTTTGTAATTAATTAATTTAGGATAAAATAATATAAATCCTAAATTGATTTATATTATTTCTTGGTTAAGGATTTATTTTATGTGCCCGTTAGGGTGTTCGATTCGAGGTTTACCTAGAAACCCAAACCAAATCAAAATTTCGGTATGATTCCAGTTTGCTTCTTTATTGTTTCAGTTTCAGTTCAGTACGATTCTCGATTTTCGATTTTGGTTCGGTTCAGTTCTTGGTTCTTAAAACAATTTTGTATAATTATTTCCTTAAAAAGTTACACTTGAATTAATATTTAAGTTTTGAATTGAATTATTAATACATAATATATCATATAATATATCTTTTACCTATATCTAAATTATATAATATTTAACTATAAAGTGTATGTATAATTTATGATTAAATATATTATGTAATATAATAGTATATCATATAATATATATTTTGACTATTTATTAATTATATAATATTTAACTATAAAATATAAATATAATTAAGAATATATATATATATATATAAGATAATAATTTAATATATTTATAACTAAAATTATAATAAAATATAGAAAAAAAAAAAGAAATATAATATTAGGTTGTATTTAGTTTATAATTATATATACATATATAAATATATAAATTTATATTGAAAGTCTATAATATATCTAAAAAAATATAGAAAAATATATATATAATTTTTGTTCTCAATTCGGTTTTAATTTAATTTTAGTACGATTTTAATTTAATTTTTAATAAAAAATCAGAATCGAATTAAAATATTAAAATAAATTTAATTCAATGATTTGATTTATTTTGGTTTGATTTTAGTAAAGAATCAGAATCAAATTAAAATATCAAAATAAATTTAATTCAATGATTCGAATTAGGGGGTGTTTGGTTTACCTGTTGGGTGCAGCTGATAGCTGATAGATACCCAAACAGGTAAATTGTGGTATTTGGCAAGCTTAAAAAAATAGAGCTGATAGCTGATGGGCAATTGATATGATACCCATCAGCTGCAGTTTGTATCAGCTCTATTTTTAGAGCTGTTTCTCATCAGCTGATAGCTGATATGATTTTATTTTTTATTTTGACCATATTATCCTTTTTTATTTAATTTAAAAATTAATATTATTAATATTTTTATTTTTTTATTTATAATTTTAACATTTTAATTAACGTATTTCAACTTTGTTAAAATATTTTTTTATTAATAACATAAAATATAAAATATTTATTTATATCCAAAAACTTAAAATTAATTATAAATTTTTCTATTAACAATAACAAATATTTTATTATTTTATCTATATTTTTAAAATTATTTAATTATCTTAAAAAATAATTATTTTCTTATTTCAATAATAAAATAAATGCTATAATGTAATAGATTAATAATTATATATTTATTTAAATAATATAATATATTAATTTAATAATTATATATTTGATTTAATAATATAATGTAATAAATTTATAATTTTATATTTATTTAAAAATTAAATAAATTATATGATATATACCCTTATTAGTCATTTCACATATCAACAGCAACAGCTAAATATAATTTTACCAAACACTTAACATAAAACAAATTATCATCATCGCTATCGCCTATCACCATCGATATGATTATCACTAATAGCTATCAGTTGTATTCAACAGTTAAACCAAACAGGCCCTTAATTTTCAAGAACCGTGTACAGTAAGGTTAGGGAAATGGTGTGTGCGAAGTTGTTTGAAGTGTAAAGAAATGCTCGGATATATATGTATGAACGCCTCCGTGTAAACTATAAAAAATAAAAAAAATAAAAATAAAAGGAGAGAAGAATGTCTCAGTGCATTAGGAAAACAGAACTCACCGTGTAAATGATCTGTCAAGGTATTATTGGGAACAAACTCTAAAACAAGTAATCTATCGGCTCCCTGAGTGCAGTGCCCAATCATCTTAACAATATTTGGGTGTTTCACACAGCTAAGGTACTCGCCCTCCTCCAATTTATCTTCCAACTTTATTTTTTTAAGTTTCTTGATAGCAACCACTTCACCATCTAAGATTGCCTTAAAGACTTGACCAAAACCACCCTCACCAAGTAGGCAGTTGTTGGAGAAATAATCAGTTGCCTCTGCCAGTTCTTTAAAACCATATTCCTTCATCTTATGTATTTCAGCATTCTCAGAGGCTGGTGCATGACTTTGATTCTCCTCCTCATCAGAAGATGAGCTAGATTCAATTGGATCTATAACCAAGGACTGCGCAGGTGCATGAATTTGATTCTCCTCATAAGAAGATAAGCTAGATTCAATCGGATCTAGAAACGGTGAGTGGTGAGATAGATGTGCAGGTGCATGACTTGGATTCTTCTTATCAGAAGATGAGCTAGATTCAATCGGATCTATCGACTGGTGAGGTAGCGGTGCAGGTAAGTTAGATCTATCATCTGACCAAATTATAACAGGCCACAATTGGTTAGGGAAGAAAGAAAACTCAAAAGTACAGCTCGGGAAAAAAAGAAAAAAAAAAAAAAAAAACCCCAGAAGCTCTACATTTAAACACCCGCTGATAAGAAATGAAATGATTCCTTCATGGGAGATAAATGAAAGTGTAACTCAAAAGCCTCTACGGCTCTATTACTTTAGAATCATCATAAAGTGTAAGCTAAAGCAAATACCTCTAGAGTCAGTACTGGTCTTGCTCAAGAAGCAACCCATCAAAAGTCGCAGAGTCGGTCGCTACACTTTCGCCAACATGACCACTACAACAAAAGTCCGTAATAATATGGTGGCCGGCGGCTGGAGCCTGAACAGGTTTCTTTGTATATTCTGTTACATATTCTAGCGGAGTGGGATAAAGGGAGGGAGGTGGGTGGGTGCGAACTGCGAAGGTGTAGACTTTTTTTTTTTTTTTTAATATTGTAAGCAACAGAATTATTATTATTATTATTATTATACTGCTATCAATTTACAGGTTTTTTTGTTTTTTTAGAAAGATTTATATTAATTAATTTCCACCTCTGTGTTTAAGTTAAATAGCAGTGTTATTAAATCTAGTGTGAAGATTAACTCAGCGAAGAGATTGAGTGGATGGATCAATGATTCAATCAATTAATGGTTGAATCAATATTATTAAAAATTAATTAAATATAATTAATTAAATTTTAGTTATTTAAAATTAAATAATTATAATTATAATATTTTAAGTTTAATTTTATATATTAAAATAAAAAAAAATAAAAAAAAGAGATTTTATGAATTCACTTAATCGACTCATATCAATTCACTTATTCAATCACTGAATTGATCGAATTACGTTGAATCACTTCTTTATTTAGTTCAATTATAAATCTAAATCTATTCAGAGATTAGTTTACTGGTTTAACCAGTCAATTCGGTTTGAATTTAATAAATATATTAAATAATTATAATTTTTGCTAAAAAATTAAAAATAATAATATTTTAAATTTTTAATAATAAAATATTAATATTTTTTATTAAAATTATTATTATAAATATAAAATTATAAAAACTAATTAAAAAATTTTTATTTTAATTTTTTTTATAAAAATAACATATTTAAACTCAAACAAAAAATAATGAATAAATTAAAACAAAAATTTCAAAATAAATTTATTTGAACATGAAGCCAAAAGTTTACTAACAAAACACTTGCTTAGTAACTAATACTTTTTGTCTATAAATATTCTAATCCATTAGAATATTCAAGGATTTCGATAATTATTTGTCTATTCAATAATGCAACTCTTCGAAAAATAATTGAGGCTCTCCGGTGGCAGCTGGCGGGCGCAATAACAAAAGGACAAAAAAGTGTCGGTGACAGCTGCAGCGCGCAAACGCTGTCTGGATAGCGTCCGCGACCCGCCGGCCATCTGCGTGTTCCTACGCGTAGCCACCTGTCTAGACTTTCTGAAATTATGTTTCTGCCCATTACCTCTTTGTTTTATTACGTGTGTACTAGAAAAATTTTTTTAGAGTTAACACATAAAAAATAAATTATAAAAATAATTTTACAAATATAAAAAATATTATATTAATATTTTATAATTAAATTGATCCTAAAAAATATTAAAATTTATTTTTTTTTTTGAAAAAATTTATTAAAATTTATAATATTATTAAATATATATCTCTCTTTATATGTGATTAAACAGTCTTTTGAAAAATAATTACACATATAATTAGTGTAATTTTATTTAGATAAAATATGATTATACTTTTATTTAATTTTAAACTTTATAAAAAAATTAATAATAAAATAAAATAATATATATAAGAATTTTTTAGTAAAATGAAAGTTGAGTTGACTCCTCATTTGATCATTTTGTTAGATGCATCCACCACTAATTTTTCTAAGGTAGTAAAGTATAATTTAATAGCAAAAATTTTCATAAATTAAAATAAATAATTAATTTAAATATATTTAATGAATACATGAGTATAGTATTATAGATATTTGTTAGAGTCTAAGTCCAATTAAAATTAGGAAGTATAATTAATTTATAACGTATTAAGTTTAATAATTAGAGTTCTAAAATAGATTTTAGTGGTCTATATATATGAATAGTTGATTTGCCATTATAAGGAATATATTACAGAGAGCCCACAAAGTAGAGAGGTGTATTGAATTCGAGTGATTTTGAGAGTGAGAAAAATAATTAGTAGTTGTAATTATTTTTTCTTGATAGTGAATTTATTAGTAGAGTAAGCTTACGCTGAACCACGTTAAATTTTGTATTCCTTATTTTGTGTAGGTATGATTTTTGACGACAATATTATATACATATTCAATACCAATTCACAAACTTAGATTGAAATATATATATATATATATATAGCAAATACTCACATCCTTCATGTAAATATGCCAATCCTTTAGTAGAGCCTACGGTGATTTTCATTCTGTTTGCCCAATTGTTTATCGTATCATCCTTTCCTGCAATGTTATTTTCCTTCTATAAGGAAACAATATCATATTTTCCAGATCAATCATTCAGTATACTCTTTTTTTTTATATATATACATAAAAAAAGTTGTAAAGCGGAAATTAAAGATAGATTTCAGAGTTTTAACAATCGTAACCTCATCTCTGTATAAGTAGTAATAATCACGCATGCTATATTTGGAAGTAAATTAAACTAGGGAAAGGATTGACCATGCAAATGATATCTCAATGATTTGTTGGGAACAAACTCATAAACAATCAATTTATCAGCTTTATCACTGTAGTACCCTATCACCTTTACAAGATTCTGGTGACGGATGCCGCTAATGGTTTTAATCTCAGTCTCAAATTGAGCTTGCGCCCTTTCCAATTCCGCATGTCCAGCACTATACTTAAGCTTCTTAATGGCAACCACGTTACCATCTGGAAGTTTTCCCCGAAAAACTTGACCACAACCACCCATTCCAATTAGGTTTTTGTTGGTGAAATCCCCTGTTGCCTTTGCTGGCTGTATGTAAGCATAAAACTTTCGAAGACTGTCAAGCAACGGAAGTGGGGTTTGTCCATCGCCAAGAGGCTTAAGCTCCGATTGCTCTTTTGTAGATAAAGGAGCAGTAGTCTAAGCTTGACCTAAACAGGGAATGAAAATGAATTTAGCAGATCTATATGGTCTTAGATCAATTATAACGCTTATTTAAAAAAAAAAAATCAAAGATAAAATTCCATTATAGAAAAAAGATGTTCATGTAAGATTTTGTCCGGTAATTAATATTACTATATGAGTCAAATTCAATTTATTTAATGTGGTCCAATATTAATTGATGTTTACTTTAATTTATATAAATCCTAATTATACAAGGATTACTTAATTAAAGTAAATCTTAATACTAATTGTATAAGGATACTTGATAGACGTACCAGATTAAATCTTGGATATATATATATATATATATATATATATATAAGCTAGTTCTCTCTTTACTCATAAGGTCACACACATTCTCTTTCATAAAGTCAGAGATAATAGAGTCATCTCAAGAAAGTCTTCCATCGCTAAAGTCTTGTGTGTGAATCAAGAAGGGTCAGAGAAATCAGTTTATTAAATTAAAGGGTCCCTTTCAAATATTAGTATGGCTCAATTAAACTTCGCATCAGGTACGCTTTCTAGATCTGTGAGAATTTATTTGGTCAAGATCCATTATTAGGGTGATGGTTGAATTTTATGTTTATGATTCACATTATGTTTATAATTATTATGATCTATTAAGAATTTTTACATGTGGTATCAAAGCCCTAGATTTTGAACAATTAAATTTCTCAATTAAATTTATGATGATGAACATAATATTGAAGATCTTACTTGTTATTAAATATGGGTAAAATTAAAGTGTAGATCATGAAATTTTTATGATTAATGTTAATGATTAAAATAATTATAATAATATTATTAAAATTTAACCCAATTAAATTTTGGGCATGAGAATTATTAACACAACAAAAAAATCGCGTTATAAAGATATTTAAATTTAAGATCATATTTTCTCAAAAAAAAGAAATTAAAAGAAATAAAAAAAATTATTATATATCAAAGTGGCGTAATTGTTTTGGCCATGAATTTCAAACTATGTGAAAACATGTTTGTGAAGGAAGATGCTTAAAATTAATTAATTAATTAATTACTAAATTAAAGTTTTGGCCCAAATTTAATTAGACCATAAAAGTTTAACATGATGAAGAAAACGTGTTGGAAAAATTAATTCTTTTGGGAACATATTCTCCCGAAAGTAAGGAAAATAGAATATATATATATATATATATATATATATATATATATATATATATATATATATATATATATATATATATATATATATGTTTTCCACCCAATCTAATTAAGATTTGTAATTAAACCTAATGAATGAATAAATGTTAGTTTTATTAAAATACATAATTTATACGGATGCCTTATGATATTTATTTTAATTTGTTAGTTACCAAAGTGGCCAAATTAAAATAAAATAAAATTAATAGTTTGTTAGTCACCAAAGTGGCCAAACTATGAATGATGTTTACATACATATAAAAATTATCAATTATCCATACTAATAAATGCCTATGATAAAAAAATAGATTAATTGATATCCATTAGTCATCAGAACTTAAGGATTTTACTCAAAAGTAAATCAATTATTCTATGATAGTGAGAATTATGATGACAATAATATTTCATCAAATATATTGGATGTCGAAGACAATATATATATTTGATCTAAGTTAATTATTGTCCAATCAAATTTAAAAGCATTTAATTTAAGAAAGTATATTATAGTATCTACCCAAAGGAGAGTTGTAGTATACTCTAATTGTTTGAATTGTCTGAATCTATTTTAATTTAAGTATGTATAAATATTTTGCAGCTATTACTCTTCATTCACAAGCTTCATCTGTTATTGTATTCAACGGGCTAAACTTCTTTGAATAGTGTGAGCAAGTCAAGTTCCATTTAGGTGTCTTGGAACTTGACTTAGCATTATTGGAAGACAAACCCACTCCTATTACAGGTACAAGCAGTGAAGAAGAGAAGTTGTACCATAAGCAATGGAAATGGTCAAACAAATTAAGCCTTAATGTTTCTACGAATGACTATTGCCAACAACATCAAGACAACAATTCCACAAACTGAAAATGTAAAAGAATACCTTATGTGATGCCCCTCACCCGTCTACAGTGTAGCTGAGCGAGGAATGCCACATTCAATGCCGGAGCACCCTTTCTTGTTTTATCATATCTATTGTAAACTTTTGATGTCATTTAAAACATGTATTCTATGTGTAGAATTTTTTTTTTTATATTTATTTCTGTGGAGACCCAGACAGAGCCTCCCCTATTTTATTAGCATCTGGCGGGTTTCCACTAATCACTTGTTAACATGTCCATATTCATTTCACACATTTTCATATTATATTCTCTTTTATCATAACATTCACAACTATTTATGAGATCTCAAAATGAAGTATCATCTATTGCATTCATATAAAAATTCATAGATAATAAATTACAAGTTTTCATTTCAATCTAAAGTTTAATTACAAGTCCAAAATGAAATACATCATGACTAGACATAATGAACCAAAATACTAGTCTATACATGGGCCCTACCAAAATACAAAAGACTGGTGAGGTGACTGCAGTCGTGCAGACTACAGTCGGAACTCTGTCCAGAACACTCTTTGTGGCATTCTTTGCTCTTTAGTACATACGAGAATGGAAAACCAACGCGCTAAGCATAACGCTTAGTGGTGCATAATTTATAATAACAATAATTAAACAATTGAATTTATATTTGTAAATCATAATTTCTGGGTCTTTTATATTTTTATTGCTCTTTAAAAATAATTAACATTATCGGGATCTTTTTAACATTATCGGGATCTTTTATGATTACTTATTGTATTTTAAGTCTTAATTAATTTTTATCAGTGCCCAAGAAACCTATAACAAATTATAAAAGCTGGATGCATGGGTGTATACTGGTTAGACAGCCATATGTCGATCCAGTATACGTCTGTCAGGCACGAGGCCAGCCGTCGGGCACGAGACCCGCTGTCAGGCTTGTAAAGCCAGAAATAAAGTTAGGCACAATGGCCAATGGGTAGGCATATAGCCTATAGAACAATCATATCAGACATATATTGTCAGTTCATGATTTGCTCTGTAAGCAGTACTACTATCTGTGGTCCCTAATTGGTATACCAATCGATCCAACTATATACATATAAGCCTAAGCATACTTTGGGCAAATTAGTACTATTAAGCATTTATAGTTTTATTATTTCATGCTATGTACTATTAAGGGTTCATAACATATTTTTATTTCACTTCATGTACTACCTATGCTTTATACCATTCCCATGTTATTATAATGGGACCATAGGTCCCAAGTACTTATTCTGTGACGCCCTTTACTCGTCTATTGTATAGCCGAGCAAGAAGTGCCACATTCGGTGCCGGAGCACCCTATCTTGTCTTGTCATGTCTATTGTAAATTTTAATGTCATTTAAATCAAGTAATTTATGTGTAAATTTTTTTTTTTAATTTCTGTGGAGACCCGGACAGATCCTCCTCTGTTTTATTAGCATCTGACGGGTTCCACTATCACCTGTTAACATAGTCATAGTCATCTCACATATTTCCATATAATATTCTCTTTTATCATATCATTCACAACTATTTATGAGATCTCAAAATGAAGTGTCATCTATTGTATTCATATGGAAATTCATAGATAATAAATTTTAAGTTTTCATTTCAAGTCCAAAATGAAATACATCATAAACTAGTAATTACATCATGACTAAACATAATGAACCAAAATACTAGTCTATACATAGGCCCTACCAAAATACAAAAGACCGGTGAGGTGACTCTGGACAATAGCAGATCTGATTAGAGCTCTGTTAGTGCACTACTGGTGCTGCTGCTGCGGCTGCTGGGACTGATCTCCAGTACCTACGCGATGGAAAATCAACGCTCTAAGCATAACGCTTAGTGGTGCATAATTTATAATAACAATAATTTAACATTTGAAATAATATCTGCAACTCATAATTTCTGGGTATTTTATATTTTTGTTACTCTTTGGAAACAATTAACATTATCGGGATCTTTTATTATTACTTATTGTATTTTAAGTCTTAATTAATTTTTATCAGTGCCCAAGAAACCTATAACAAATTATAAAAGCTAGATGCATGGGTGTATACTGGTTAGACAGCCATATGTCTGTCCAGTATATGTCTGTCAGGCACGAGGCCAGCTATCGGACACGAGACTCGCTGTCAGGCTTGTAAAGCCAGAAATAAAGTAGGCACAATTGCCAGTAAGTAGGCATATAGCCTGTAGAACAATCATACTACACATATATTATCAGTTCATGATTTTCTCGGTAGGCAGTACTGCTATCTGTAGTCCGTAACTGGTATACCAATTTATCTAAACTAAATAAATAAGTCTAGGTATACTATGGATAATTAAATATTTTTAATTAATTTAGTACTATTCACTATTACTATTTTCTAGTACTATTCATTGGTACTATTAATTTCATATTAATAGAAAATTAGTCCTAATTTACATATTTATATCATTTTTAATATTTAATTTTCCTTATGAGCATTTTAATTATCCCATATAGCATTTTTTCCCATAAACATTTCTTTAGGTTTATGTTGATGTGTTATCTTTATCTAGGAATTTGACTAGGTTAGGATGTCTATTTAGTCACACTTCCTTCATAATAATTGCTCCTCTATGTTTAAACTTAAATTTCAGTTTTTGAATCACTGAATTTGGGGTTATAGAACTCAAGTTATGGTCAAAATACCAAAGGAATAGTATTTTGGGACAATTTCTGGGTTGACAGTTTTAGTGACTAAACTTGTGCTAATAATTTGATTTGGTTAAAGGCAAAACTGGGTCAAGTGATCTTCATGAAAAGTGTAGCCCTATATCTAAGCTTTCCATTGATGAAATTTTAGGTCATTTGGACCAGTATAGAGAGAGTTATGACCAAATGAACACGTACTGTTCATTTGGTCATTTTTTGGGTTGGCAGTGTTAATGACCCAAATTGTGCTAACAATTTGAATTGGTTAAAGGCAAAACCGGGTTAAGTGGTCTTCATGAAAAGTGTAGCCCTATGTCTAAAAATTCCATTGATGAAATTTTAGGTCATTTGGACCAGTATAGAGAGAGTTATGACCTTCATTTGGTCATTTTCTGGGTTGGCAGTGTTAGGTCATCCGGGTTTGGGCAGAGAATTGGTCATGATTTTGATAGAATTTGGGTAGGGTTTCTTCTTGAAAAATGAAGGTTTGGATGTCCCAAAACACCTCCAATTGGCCTCATACCAATTGGAGTCACACATTGTCAGTTAGGGTTCAACAAACACACTGGACTCATTGAGTCCCAACCTGCAGAAATTTGACACTCCCAAAATTTAATCTCCACCTTCTCCAAACTCCAAATAAACATACATGTCACTTCTATTATCATCAATCTCAACACAATTAGGTCAAATTCAAAAATATCACAAAATCCTCAATTTCAAGTGCACAACCCTAATTTCAAACATCAAATGCATATATATAACCATGAAATCAATTCCCACATATCATACCTTGTTAATTAACTTCCCTAACTAAACTAAAACCAACAAAATCCATCATTTTCATGGTTCCTCTAGGGCTTCCAAATTCAAGGATTTCTTTCTCAAATTTTTCTTTTTAATTTCATGTAAATCTTCACTTAGTTTAGCATGATTTTCATGCTTAAAGAAGAGATTAAGAGTTTTGAGCACTAACCTTTTTTTGTAACTTGTTAAACTTCACTTTCCTTGCTTCTTTTTGGTATCTATAGCTTCCTTAGGGTGTGGGGAGTATTTTTAATGAAGAGTGTTATGGGTTTTGGTGAGTGAAAGCTTGGCAAATCAAGCTTGGAGCTTGAATATTAATGGAGGACTTGAGGGGCAAGGTGGGCGGCACAAGGGAGAGGGAGAGAGAGAAGAAGTGGAGGAAGAAGAGGAAGGTGGTTGGGGTTTGTCTTATGTGGCTTATATATTTATATTTTTTTATTGTACTTAATTTTGTTTTAAATTTTCATAAGCTTATTTTTCTTTTCTTTAAATGCCATAAGTCTTTTTATTTTCCTTTCTTTTCTTTTCTTTCCTTTTCTTTTCTTTCTCTTCCCATTTTCCAAATTCAAATTCATAAAATTAATTTATGTTAATTATTCTATTTCCAAATTTTAATTTGACATTTAAGTCAAAATTCACCTCTAGGGGTAAAATGACCAAAATGCCTTTCATGGTGCTCATCGGGTTATTTTTATTATTTTATACCAATTTATAAATTCTTTAAACTTTAATTTATTTTTCTCTAAATTTTTTCTATATTTTCTTAACATTTATTTCTTCAATTTATGCCTCCTCACTGTAGTTTAGGTATAGTTTTAGACATTTTGACTGTCCGAACAGACATTAGTCGTCAGAACAGTAAAATGTACGGACTACCTACGGCAAGGGCGTTACATATTCGTATAACTTATGTATTTATCACTCTTATTATTTTATGTCATGTACTATACATATTTATAGTATTGTTATTTCATATATGATGGCAACATAGTTTCCAAGTGTATTTTCCTATGACTTATGTGTTTAACAAACCATTTAGATAAATTTACATTTTATGTATCAACTAATTTCATGTCACCTATAGTGAGAAAGTAGGTCCCACATACCTATTTTTATGTAATTTAGCATGTAGAGACTTATTAGGGATAAGTTCTTACTAAAAACAATTTAATTCAAGAACCTTTCTTTAGGTTCAGTTTCACTGTTTTGACTTTACATATCACATTTAGCAATTACACATTATTACTTATTTTTTTTTAAAATGTACATATCACTTTATAGTGGGAAAATAAGTCCCACATACCCTTTCATGTGGTTTAGTGTTTAATGGCTTGTTAGGATTAAATTCCTTCCATAAGATAATTTATCTCATGGACCTTTCTTTAGTTTCAGTTTTTGTGTCTTACTTTTACCTATCCATATGATTAGTTTGTAGCCACTGTTTGGTCATACTTCATTCATGGAAGTTGTTTCTCTATGTCTTATCTTTATTTTCCCTTTTGAATCATATCAATTTGATTTTTAGAACTCAAGTTATGGTTGGATAACCATAACTGACTCATTCCTAGATTCTGGTTCCTTAACTAAGCAGCTTTTAGACTTAAATTTTACCTAATTAATGGAATAGGTTACAATTACTTTTAGGCATGGTGATCTTCATAAAAATTGTTGCCCTATTTCTTATGATCATTGAGAAATTTGTATCACAATTTTTCAAGTTTTGTGGAATTATTTATGGCCAATTAACTTACTTGGGTTCATATACCCTGTGCCAACAGGGCTCAGTTCAGGATAGTGACTGTATGTCACTTTTTGAGATTCTTAAATTCATAATTTGAGGATGGTTCCTAAAACAAAGTTGTAGCCCTATTTCTTAAGTTTCTGGAAAGGTATGGCTAATCTCAATTGGATTTTTCTAGTGAGAGTTATGACTAAAAGACTATTCTGGGGTCAAGTGAAGTTTAGTTAGATTACAGGTTTTGACGCAGTGACTTATTCTAACTATTTGACCTAGTTCTCTTATTTTCTGGGTTTTGGTCAAAACACCAATTTTGTAGGTCTGTGTCTTGTGGACATTTTGCCACTGGTTTCATTACATTTGAGTTCTTGTAGACTAAGTTATGGTTATTTTGCCAAAACTGGTATGGTAAGTTTATGTCGAGCAATTTCTGGACAACCTAATTCTGGATAGTTTTATGACCCAATTTGGGCCAGCAATTTGGTTTGGTTTTTGGCATTTCTAGGTTCAGTGGTCTTCATGAAAATTGTAGCCCTATATCTAAGCTTTCCAATGGTATCAAATTCATATCATTTGGACCAATGTAGAAGGAGTTATGACCAAATGAACATGTACTATTCATTTGGTTATTTTCTGGATTTGGTGCAGGGTAATCCAGATTTGGGTAGTATTTAGGTCAAGTTTTGGATAGAATTTGGGCATGGTTTCTTCATGGAAAATGGGCTATTTTGGGTCTAGTTTCACCTCCAATTGGAGTCACATATTTTCAGTTATGGTTCAAAACTCATGCTGGACTCATTGAGTCCCAACCTACAGAAAATTGACACTTCCAAAACTCAATCTCCTCTAACTTTCTCACTTCAATTTGCATGAAATACACTTCTATAAGCAACAATCTCATCTCAATTAGGTCAATTTCAAGCATTTACACAAAATCTCCAAGTCATATACACAAACCCTAATTTTCAAGTTTCAAACTCAATCAATTCAATCCCTTTTCACTTCTCATACATATAATCATATCAATCATCATCTCTAAACTCATTTACATTATTTGAACACAATAAAGCCCAACACATTTCATGGCTGCCAAAATTTGGGGACATCATGGGTTTATGAATTTCTTGTTAATTTCTTGAAATTTTCACTTATCTCAAGTCACTTTCAAGTATTAAAAGAAGAAGGAAGAGAAAAAATCACTAACCTCTTGTGACACAACTTGAAAATTGTCCCAAAACTTCAACTTTCCTTTTCCCTATGGGTACCTAGAGTTTCCTTATGATGTGGTCTAAATTTTTAATAAAGGGGACCATGGGTTTTGGTGGATGGATAGAGAGGAATTCAAGCTTGAAGCTTGAAAGAAAATGGTGGAAGAGGGAACCAATGTGCCAGCCAAAAAGAGAAAGAGAAGAGGAAGAAAAAGACTTGGTTGGTGGGGTTTGTCTTCTTGTGTCTATTTATATACATATTTTTATTGTACTTTATTATTTTATTTTATGTCATAAGCTTTTTCTTTTCTTTTCTTTTGTTTTCTTTTCTTTTCTTTTCCTAATTAAATCCATAATTTTAACTTATGTTAATTATTTTATTTCCTAATTTTAATTTGACATTTAGATCAAAATTCACCTCTAGGGGTGAAATGACCAAAATGCCCTTCATGGTGCTCATCGGGTTATTTTTATTATTTTATACCAATTAATAAATTCTCTAAATTTTATTTTATTTCTCAAAATTTTTTCCATATTTTTTTAATATTTATTTCATTAATTTATGCCTCCTCACTATAGTTTAAGTGTAGTTCCAGATATCCTGACTGTCCGAATAGACATTAGTAGTCGGAATAGTAAAATGTACGGACTACCTACGGTGAGAGCGTTACACCTTAATTTTGTGGAAGAACGGTTTCATTTTACAGACAAGTCACTTGCTGGTACTCTAATGGCACAACTCACGACCATGAAGTATAATGGGTTGAAGAGTATGCATGAGCACATTGTAGAGATGAGTGATATTGCAGCAAGGCTAAAGACCTTAGGGATGGTGGTGGATGATTCCTTCTTGGTGCAGTTCATTCTGAACTCACTACCTCCTGAATATGAGCAATTTCAAATCAATTACACCACTATTTAGGATAAGTGGAATGTTAATGAATTGGCCAGTAAGCTAGTTCAGGAGGAAACGAGACTAAAGAATCAAGGGACTCATTCTGTCAATATTATGGATCAAGAAACTGGTAAAGGACTTAAACCAAAGGCCAACAAGTTTAAGAAGAAAAAAGAAAGGATCTTCAAATGCTTCTCAAACTGAAAAAAGGGAACAAATGGTAGATAAGTATCGCTTCTTTAAGAAAGTAGGACACTGTTAGAAAGATTGCCTGAAACGTAAAGCTTGGTTCGAAAAGAAAGGTAATCCATATGCTTATGTATGTTTTGAATCAAACTTAATTGAAGTTTCTAATAATACTTGGTGGTTTGATTTTAGTGCTACTACTCATGTGTCCAATTTGATACAGGGATTTCTTACGATCCAAACCACAAACCCAACTAAAGACTTCCTATTTATGGGGAACCAGATGAAGGCCCCAATTGAAGGCATAGGGACTTGCCGTTTGATCTTAGACAATGGTTATCACTTAGATCTTTTACAAACTCTCTCTATACCTTCAGTTTCTAGGAATGTTATTTCTATTTTAAAACTTGATGAATCTGGGTTTAATGTTATGTTAAGTTTGGACATTGATATTTCAGTTTATTAAATAATAATAATAATTTCGTTATTGGTTCTGGAATTCTTATTGATGGTTTTATAGGCTAAAACTTGATGATAATTTTGTTAAATCCTTGCTTGTCACTTATAGCAATATTGGGATTAAGCATAGTAGACTGAATAAAAATTCTGTTTTTTTGTGGCATAAGCGTTTGGGCCATATATCCAAAGAAATATTAGAGAGGTTGATAAATAATGAGATTCTACCGAGTCTAAATTTTACTGATCTTGATGTGTGTTTGAATTGAATTAAGCGAAAGCAAACCAAGCACAATAAGAAAGGAGCCACAAGAAGTAATCAATTTCTTGAAATTATACACACTGATATATGTGGGCCTTTTGATACTCTATCTTTTTGTGGAGAAAAGTACTTTATTATCTTCATTGATGATTTTTCACATTATTGATATATTTATTTGCTTAATGAAAAATCCCAATCAATAAATGCACTTAAAGTGTACATAAATGAGGTTGAGAGGCAATTAGATAGACTGAAATGGGATAATGTCCTGGTCCATTTACAAAGTTTTTAGAAAGTCATAGCATATGTGCACAGTATACTATGCCAGGTACTCCTCAACAAAATGGGGTGACAGAAAGGCGAAATCAAACTTTAATGGTTATGGTTAGGAGTATGATGAGTAACTCTTTTTTACCTATATCTTTATGGATGTATGCACTTAAAATAGCTGTATACTTGTTAAATAGGGTTCCCAATAAGGCAGTCCCAAAAACACTTTATGAATTGTGGACTGAAATGAAATCTAGTTTAAGACAGGTGTTTGGGGTTGCCGGACGGAAGCAAGAATTTATAATTCACATGAAAAGAAATTAGATTCTCGAATGATAAGTGGATACTTTATTGGTTATCTAGAGAAATCTAAAATATATATATAAGTTGGTCCTCTCTCTACTTATAAGATCACATATATTTTCTTTCATAAAGTCAGAGATAATAGGATCATATCAAGAAAGTTTTCCATAGCTAAAGGGTTGTGTGTGAATCAATAAGGGTCAAGAGGGAGAAATCGGCTTATTAATTAAAGGATCTCTCTCAATTATTAGCATGGTTCAATTAAATTCTGCATCAGGTACACTTTCTAAATCTGTGAGAATTTATTTATTCAAAATTTATTATTAGGGTAATGATTGAATCTTATATTTATAATTCATATTATGTTTATAATTGTTATGATAAATTAAGATTTATTTTTACAGTTCAAGACAAAGAAGATATAAACCCTGAACTTTACCGTGCTGCACTACCTGTTGCTGATGGGCAAGAAAATACTTTCAAGAAATAATTCGTTGATGGGAAACATAAAACCACCAAACATCTAAAAAGAAGCGTCAAATTGTTAATGGAGATTGGAGGTCCATACCGATTCATTTTCTAATAAACCTTTAGTAGAGCGTCGATCATCGATCGTCTTCCTATTGAACAAGCCACACAGCCCCATACCCGCCAGCGGGGTTAATTTCTTGCTGATGTGCTGTCACACCTCTCAGTTAGAGAGAGAGAAAGTTAAGATGTTCAGCGACCTTGGGATGAGAAGAAGGGACAAAGGTGTTACAGGTGGTATTTTTGGCCTTGTAATGCTCATTCGCAATTTGAAAAACGAAAAGGTGGTAAATTATATGACGGGTCAAATTTATATTTGTTTTTAATATATCTTTTTTTTTAAGAGAAAGTACACGGTAATTAGTATGAAGATGCTGAGTAAAGGCGCACGGCCCGGTCGGAAATTTCTAAAGCTATTGACGAACGGTTGAGTAATTATTTTTATAATATTAATAATTTTTTAATATAATTTATTATAATTGAGATTTAAATTTAAATTTTATAATTTTAAAAATAAATTCGATATTGTTTGGCTGAAATTTGATGGTGATCGAAACGCAATTTTATATCATCTCTTTGTCTCATTAAGTAACGGAGTGAAAATTATTTTTTATTTTAATTTTATTATTTATAAACTATTTTTTTGAAGTATTATTTTACAAATTATTAAAAATCATTTTTTAATATATTATTAAAATTTGAGTATTATTAATTAATAGTTTAAAAAATAACATTAAATTTATATTATGTATTTTAAAATAATATAAATATATGTATTTTATTAAAAAAATTTTATTAATAAAATTTATCTATGAAATAAGTGAATCTTATCCATCATAAAGATGTGTCGTCTTAGTTGTGAATCTAGCTCACATAAGATCATTATAGGGGCTGAACATTAAGTTTAAATCGAATCAAATTGTTAAAATCGAATTAACTAAATTATCATATTTTAAAAATCAAATTAAAACAAAATGCATGAAAAATTGAACTAAACCAAATGCTTTAACTATATCTCTCCAAAGGGATCCCCTATAGACAGTACCAAAACCACCACCGCCAAGGAGTCTGGCGTTGGTGAAATGACCAGTTGCATTTGCTAGTTCTGGAAATGTTAATGTCCTCAGTTCATATGCTTCATAATCCTTAGATGATTGCATTTCTGTGAACACAGAATATTTTGTAAATAATAAAACTTTTTAATTTCTTAAATGAATTAACATCACAACAAAGGCAAATCATATATGATTATCATATGAATAGTTACCTTCAACAACCCATAATTTCTTATGAGTCATTTTTCCTTCGAGAGTTCTAACCATCTGCATTGCATAGCAATTATAAAACAGGTAATGAATTTATCATATGTTTGATGCGTCCCTACCGCAAGTGCACGGGTCGTACAAGTAGTATAGAAAAGATATCGATCCCACGAGGAGTTGTGTTAATGATTGAATTTTTGATATAAAAAGTTGAGTAAATTGAAATATTTTTGAAATTAAAGTAATGAATTGATGGGTAATGGAGTATGAAATCTAAATTTGCAAAATTAATATTCTATTCAACAATGTATTAATTAAACTAAAATTGCATCAAATTGAAATAAGCAAGTTCAAATATGGCAATATTCAAAATGGCAAGTGATTAAATTCGATTAGAAATTAACAATGGTAAAAAGGTGATTCCGGAGTTCGGGATTTCATATTCGAGCTATTTTGGGATTTTAAATTGGTTATCCAATCTTATGAAACTTATGGGTTTTAAGGAGATTAATTCTTAAATCCTTTGAATTCCCTTTCGAGTGAGACAAAGAGTGCCTTAATCAAACTAATCCTACTTTTGTGGAGTTAGAATTAATTAAGACCCATTAAGTTCTTTAATTAATCTGTGAATCCTCTTAATCCTTAGCCTATTTCTAGGTCTAAGTTAATTAAGTCCAATTTCTTGATTATCTATCACAAGGCCTTCTCCTTTCGGTGCTTCAACCATGGATTAAGAACATCACTTAATGGGATCCTACACTAAGCATGTCATTAAGCACACAAGAAATGAATAAAACTCATTAAGATCGCAAAATATGGATTACCCAATCAAAATCCACAAAATATCTCAAATATTACAACCCTTACTCCAGAATCAAAGGTAAACTACTCACTATCCATAATGCTTACAAGATATATTGAGTTTAAATGGAAATAAAGCTTTAATCTAGGCTAAGAAATAAGAAATTAAACACTAGAAATGTAGAAAAATATAAGGAAAGAAAGAAATCTGCAAATCTTGGTTGAAAATGGTGTGGAAGGTGAAAGAGACTCTCCAAATTCTGCTCAGCCCCTCCTTTTCTTTTCTGCTCCCTTGTCTCCCTCTAAAATGGGATAATGAGACTATTTATAGCATTTTTCTGACATGGAGCCCTAAAATGGTATGTTCTAGGAGGAATTATTTGAGGGAATCTCCTGCCAGCTCATTAATGAACTCTTTATGGGACTGCATAAGTGGACTGCATAAGTTATGCAGTCCCTTATCTGATTTTACTGATTCTGAGTCACTTATGCGAAACTGCATGACTTGGTGCATAGGTTATGCACAATTCCGTGAAGGTGCATAAGGGAGGCGAGAATGTGCATAAGCTATGCAGTCCCCTTATGCACATTTCGGCTGGTTCTGGAACAGTGATCTTTCTCCTTATGCAGATCTGCATAGCTTATGCGGCAAGTTATGCACAGTTTGGTCAATGCATATTTCAGCTTGAAAACCTATTTTTGACATCTTTGGCTGTAGAAGACACTCCTCAATGGCAAAATTCTCTTCAGTCCTTCAAAAACACCATTTTTCCTACAAAACAAAGTAAAAATTACAAATTAATCCAAAATTGACAATTATGAAAAACTAACTAATTAGCTAATGAAATTAGCTAAAAATGACTAATAATCAAATAAAAATGGTTATAAAATTAGACCTAAATGACTATGCAAAATGTATGCATCAAATACCCCCAAACTCAAGCTTTTGCTTGTCCTTAAGCAAACTTTAAAATGTAATGCAAAAATTTTTAAGGGTGCCTTGTCCAAAAAGCTATGAAAATTACCAATTGAAGTAACTTAACACCCCTTCAGCCATACCAACAATCCATATACCCATCCTTCAAAATGCAAAGAATTTAATGCTTATCCAAGCTTTCACCGCTTAGCCATCAAGTCAATTATCAATCAAAATCCCCAAACCAACCAATCAAAAGAGAGAGTCATGCTCAAAAGGATTTCTAGGATCATCAATAACCAAAGTGTCTCTATATGGAATGATGGAATTGAATGAATGAATGAATAATTTTCCAATCCCATAGGCAGATTCCCTATTCCCATCTCCACTAATGTAGCAAGTACTATCAAGAGATCAAAGGTCTTTTTAGGGGTGTAATGGGGCCATGGGGTTCAAAATGAGGCTAAGAAGAAAAAGGGGTAAAAAGGCTTCAAAGCATGAGAATATTTTCAATTTTGAAACATAAGGTACACTTCTTGTTTTATTATATTTTTTTCTTTTTCTCTTTTTTTATATATATGGGAGAGAGAAATATACAATGAGGATTGTCAAGTGCTAGCATAATTTACAAAACACATAAAAATGGAGGGACATTTTGATTCTTTAAACTTGCATTTTGCATTTCCTTTTGATGATTGTCCCTAAAAATGCCACCCCCAAACTCATTTCTTTTAATACTTTGGGTGGATTTCTTTCATTTTGAATGACAATGGTGAAAAGCATATATACTAGCACTTTTTACAAGATGACAAGCATTTCTTCTCCCTTTTATTGTATATTTTTTCTTCTTCTTTTTTTATTTTTATTTTTATTATTTTTAGAAAGTGCACCTAATATTCAATATTATTCTCATGAAAAAGGGTTGGAGTGTTTGGTTCATTGGCTAGGTAGCAATAAGGGTTTCAAGAAAAATTAGGAATAAAAAGGTTCAAAGGGGTTTGCAAGGGTTAATTTTAATTAGGAAAAAGGCCAAATGTTTAAAATGAGAGGGTTTAAATCAAAGAATGCCTAATCATCTCTCTTTTCAAGTACAAGCTGGTATTTCGCCTTGAAAGGTTTAGAAAATTTGTTCTAGGATTGGTGAGACATCATTTGACTACCTTATATCCAATAACTCCCTCTAAACACTTCCATCTCCAAATGACTAGTTGGGTGGCTTTTTGGCTAAGAAGATATAGGCAAGGGATAACACTTCAAAACTTTGCACCTCTTAGGAACTTTCAATCCACAAACCCAACTAAAGGTAAGTCAAATCACTCTCATAGGCAACTTTTCAATACTCAAGGGATTTGGCAAAAGATTTTAATGCATGATGCATGATTCCTAAAATGAGTAATGCATTAACTAAATGGAGGGAGTCTATTTGTATGCAATTTGTACAATTTCTAAGTGATGTATAATGTGTGTGTAAATGTGTTATGTATATGTATGTATGGATGTATATGTAAAATATTTACAATATATGAAAATGAAATGGGATGAGATGTTCCTATACTCAAAATGTGAAAAATGAAGCAAAAATTAAGCAAAAATCAGAATGTGCACCCCCAAACTCAAAATTGGACATTGTCCTCAATGTCTCATGCAATGTGTTATCAAAAGTCAAAGTAAATGGTAATTACCAGGAATTGTAAAGATTAAGAGCAAAAAGAAAGAGTTACCTGGTATGTAGCAGATGAGAATTCAAGATAAAGGGATGCATAAGAAACTGCACAGGTTATGCAGAGTTAAGTGCTGTCCAGAGCATGTGCATAAGTAAGGTGCATAAGCCGTGCGGTGCTGCATAAGAGGCAATATATGTTGCATAGGCTATGCAGGACAGTTGCATAAGGGGAATACAACCTGTGCAGTGCTGCATAAGTAGCAGAAAGGGTTGCACAGGCTATGCAAAACAGTTGCATAAGGGAAATACAACCTGTGCAGTGTATACAAAAGCTGCTGCATGGGAATTGGCAAGGGAAATGTACAACCAGCAGTAGAAGTATTGAAATATATACAGAGTATGGGCAAATATGTACAAAAGGGCAATAAGTGCAATGAAAATTAAAGAAGACTAATGTAATAGCTATCCAATAAAACTTCAAGAAAAACAGAATTTAAAACAAACTAATTCAAAACAAACAAACATAATTTGAAACAAACTATAAATGTTTGAACATATTTACAAAGAAAAGGTTTGAACAAAAGTAAAACAGAAGCTAATCTATGTCTATTGTTTTGCCTTTGTCCAAGGATGTTGCTAAGGGCCGTGGTCATTTTGTCAATCGAAATGATGGTCTTTGGAGGAGGTGATAGAGGTGGGGGTGGCATGCCCAAAAAGATCATGAGTTGCTTCACCATTTCCTTCAATTCTTTCTGCTTGTCCCTGGTTTCCATGACAAGGTCAAATAGGTGATCATGACGATCCTGGAGTGTATCAAGACCAGTGTCAAGCTTCCTATCCACAAAGTAGATATCATCACTAAGCCTGTCAAGGTAGGTGAATAAGGCTTTAGTGTTGAATGCAGGAGGGGCTGTGGATGAGGTAGGTTCAGCTGTAGGAGGAATGGGCTGAGCAGGGTGTCCCGAGCAGCCGAGGGGTGGGGTAGGTGTAGTAGGGTGCTGTGGGACTGATGTGAAAGGTTGGGTTTCTGGTTGTGCAATAGGCTCAGATTCTGCTGCAGGGTGGGCAGTATCAAAATATAACAAATTGAACCCTGTTTTGGTTAAGTGTGCAGTATCAAAATATAAAGTGTCCACAAGTGCTGGTATTGAGTGCTCTGTAGGATTAAAACCAAAATGCTTGGCTATGACAGTGATGAGGCCACCCAAAACAATGTCACCTATGGATTTGGTGACAATATGCAGCACATGCTCACAAAAGAAATAACCAGGAGAAACCTTAACTTTGTGAAATGCACACCATAATATAAAGAATTCAAATTTTCCTACAGCACCAGAACTAGTCCCTCTGCCCAATATTGTGCTAGCAATCAGCCTATGAATAAACCTAAGTGCAGGGTCAAGTATTTGGGATGTTTTTGATCTTCCAGCAGAGAAAGTTTGAGGTTGGTTTGTGATGATTCTCCAAAATTGGGCAGCACTCCAAATGCCCTTGTTGGCTACCTCTACTCCAATATGTGGTACTCTAAATAACCCATCAATAGCAAAACCAAAAATGCTATGAAATTGGTCCAATGACAGCTCTCTATTTTGCCCCAAGCATCTAAATTTCATAATTGGTTTATGGTCTACATCATGTAATTTAAGGGTAGCAGAGAATGAAGCAATAAACTCCAAAACTAGAGTTGGATAAACTATCTCCTGTTTATGCACAAATTCCATCCAACCCATCCCATCAAGATATGCAACTACATTGTCAAATAAACCAAGGGATTGTAGAGAATCGGCAGATATATACCTAGTGGGTTGGACCCTCATATCCTTGAGTCGCTTAAAAGCTGCCTTTTGAATTGTATCAGGAAGAGGCCAGGGTAGCTTTGATACATGTGAGGCTGCCGAAATTGTCTTTTTGCTGGAAGAGGGTGTAGAGGCTGGAGCTTTTGGCTTTTTGGGTGGCGGTTCCGACAATGGGGTAGGTGGGTCTTTGCGTTTGGACAGAGGAGGCGGAGGACATGGGTCGCATGATTTGTACCGTATTTTACGTTTGTATGTGGTGGGGGGAGGTGGTGGGGGTGTCGCTTGTGGAGGAGAATTGGAAGTGGGGGGTATCGATGACAATGGAGAGACTTCAAGAGGAGAAGCTGGACGGGAGTGGGGAGGTGACTCCATTGCTGATGAAGAAGATGGAAAAGATAATGGGGAAAGAAGAAAATCGAAGAAGAATGAGAATTAGGGCAAATGTAGTGAGAATCGAAATGGAGAAGAAGGCATGAGGAGGAGTTATGCCGGAATGAGGATTGTGAGAGAAGAAGGGCAGTGAACAGGTTTATCGGGGTGAAGGTGGGAAAGAAAAAGGAAAAAAAATTTTGATTTAAATGGGTTTTGTGAAAGACTGCATAAGGGGAAAGTGCATGTGCATGGCTTATGCACCAGCTTATGCAAGTGTTGCCTTGTTTTGAAGTTCAGAAAAATATGTCATGCAGAAGTGCATAGGCCATGCACGTTGCTTATGCAGGTCTCGGCAACTTTTGAAAATTGGGAAGTGAAGTCATGCGGGAGTGCATAAGTCATGCACTCCCCTTATGCACCTCTCGGCAGAATTGGTTTTTCAAAAAATCGGGTCATGCAGAAGTGCATAGGTCATGCACTCTGCTCATGCACTCTTCGGCAATTTTTGGAACTTGGGTTGGTGGTCATGCAGATGTGCATAAGTTATGCACTCTGCTTATGCACTCTTCGGTGGGTTTTGAAATTCAGAATCTTTGGTTATGCAGAAGTGCATAAGCTATGCACATTGCTTATGCAGGTCTCGGCAACTTTTGAAATTTTCTGATTTCTGGTCATGCAGAAGTGCATAGGTCATGCACTCTGCTTATGCACCCCTCGGCAGAGAGAGAAAATGCAGAATTTGAAGTTGTGCAAATGTGCATAAGTCATGCACTCACCTTATGCAAGTTTTGACAGATATGAAATTTGACAAAATGAGGTTATGCAGAGTTGCATAAGCTATACACTCTCCTTATGCACTTGCAATAAAGGTGGAAAATGGCAAGAATTGTGGTTATGCAGGATTGCATAAGCTATGCAGTTGCTTATGCACAATTCAACAAAATTAAGATTGCAATGGAATATGATTTGTAAGTGTGAAAAATACCCTAAAATGAAGAAATATAATTCCGTGAAGCATAAACCATGAGAAATTTTCACTAAAAACACATCAATATATACAAAGTGTATCAAAAAGGCATCACACAAGCATGTAAAAATGGATCCTACATAAAAGACCTTTGAGAACTATGCCATTTTAAGTCAAATTCTGCAAATCAACATTTAGCACATAAAACTCCATAAAATCTGCATGAAGTTGCATCTAACCACAAATGAGAAATGAACTCTCCAAGTTTTGCCAAGAAAATGCAGCATTTCTACCTTGAATTCCACAACCCAAATAATCTCAAAACTACAAAAATGACCAACTTACCACCATATTAGCATTAAAAGCACATATACTTAAAAGTCACACACCCCACCTCACCAAAAACACAAGCCATCTACTGCAGACACCCTCTTTGCTGCAGATTTCATTTGTCCTCTGCATGAACCAGATTGCAGCTCCTGCATAGATTATGCAGCAAAAACTTATCAGTTTTTGGGAGAGTTTGAAGGATAAAATTTTCAAGTTAAGGGTCACTCCCCCAACAGTTCACCAGCCTTTCTTCATGGAATTACATCTACAAGGGACAAGATTTAACAATGTCAAAAATTGAATTTGGGGAGATTTAAGATAGAACAAAATCAATGAAAATGAAAGTAAATTAGCAAAAGCAAAATAAAAGGACTTGGGATGCCTCCCAAGAGGGCTACTTTATAGTCCTTAGCTGGACTTTTCATGAATTGCACTGAAAAGAGGTGAGGGATTGGATAGCTTGTAACAGTTTGCTCCCTTTATTGGGTTTCCAGTTATGTAATGCTTCAATCTATGCCCATTGACCTTGAAATTCCCAGATTTTTCACTCCAAATTTCAATTGCTCCATAAGGGAAAACCTTAGAAACTCTATATGGATCAGTCCACCTTGACTTGAGTTTTCCGGGGAACAATTTCAATCTTGACTTAAACAACAAAACTAAATCACCTTCTTTGAATTCCTTTTTCCTCAGATGCTTATCATGCCAAACTTTAGTTCTTTCTTTGTAAATACGGGCACTTTCATAAGCATCCATCCTTAATTCCTCAAGCTCATTAAGTTGTAACAACCTTTTCTCACCAGCTTGCTTAAAATCAAAATTCAAGGTTTGAATGGCCCAATATGCTCTATGTTCTAGCTCCACAGGTAAATGACAAGACTTACCATACACCAACCTAAAGGGAGTAGTTCCTATAGGGGTTTTGTAGGCAGTCCTATATGCCCATAAAGCATCATCTAGTTTGATAGACCAATCTTTCCGAGAATTGTTCACTGTTTTCTCCAAAATATGCTTGAGCTCTCTGTTAGAAATTTCAACTTGTCCTGAAGTTTGAGGGTGGTATGGTGTAGCTATCTTGTGCACTACACCATACTTCCTCATTAGGCTGTCAAATTGCTTATTACAAAAATGGGAACCCCCATCACTAATTATAGCCCTAGGAGCTCCAAATCTGCTCAAGACAAATTTCTTCAAGAATTTCACTACCACTCTAGCATCATTAGTTGGAGTTGCAATAGCTTCCACCCACTTTGACACATAGTAAACTCCAACTAAGATGTATCTATTACCATATGAAGGAGGGAATGGCCCCATAAAATCTATTCCCCAAACATCAAATAATTCCACTTCAAGAATATTATTTAGGGGCATTTGATCTCTTTTTGACAAATTTCCACTCCTTTGACATTTATCACAATCCGACACAAATTTCCTCACATCCTTAAAAAGATTTGGCCAAAAGAAACCAGCTTGCAAAATTTTACTAGCTGTTTTAGAGATTCCAAAATGTCCTCCATAATCTGAAGCATGGCAATGATGCAAAATACTCTGTGTCTCCTCTTCAGGAATACACCTCCTTATTAAACCATCACAACATCTCCTGAAGAGTAAAGGATCGTCCCATCTATAAAACTTCACCTCATGCAAAAACTTTTTCTTTTGTTGCCATGTCATACCTAGAGGTAAAACTCCACAAGATAGATAATTCACAAAGTCTGCATACCAAGGTAGTTTAGCAACAAGAGAGAAAAGTTATTCGTCCAAGAAAAACTCATCAATAGGGATTTCATCCAATTCTTCACCATCCAATTTCAACCTACTAAGATTATCAGCAACTACATTTTCAGCTCCCTTCTTATCTCTAATCTCCAAATCAAACTCTTGTAACATCAGAATCCACCTAATGAGCCTAGGCTTAGCCTCCTTTTTACGAAGCAAATACCTGATGGCTGCATGATCTGAAAATATAACCACCTTTGAGTCAATAATGTAAGGTCTGAATTTTTCCAATGCAAAGACAATTGCTAAAAATTCCTTTTCAGTTGTTGCATAATTTGTTTGAGCCTCATCCAGTGTTCTACTAGCATAATAAATAGCATAAGCCTTTTTGTCCTTTCTTTGACCAAGAACAGCCCCAATTGCATAGTTGCTAGCATCACACATAATTTCAAAAGGGAGGCTCCAATCAGGTGGTTGCATGATTGGTGCAGTGACAAGAGCTTGCTTCAACCTGCAAAAGGCATCCAAACACTCTTGGTCAAATACAAATGGTGTGTCATTACTTAACAAATTAGACAAAGGTTTAGCTATTTTGGAAAAATCCTTGATAGAGCGTCTGTAGAACCCGGCGTGTCCTAGAAAACTTCGAATTCCCTTGACATTGGTAGGAGGAGCCATCTTCTCTATCACTTCAACTTTGGCTTTATCAACCTCTATTCCTCTGTTAGACACCAAATGTCCAAGCACTATCCCTTCCTGAACCATGAAATGACACTTTTCCCAATTTAACACAAGGTCAGTATCTGCACATCGCTGTAAAACTTTAGAAAGGTTAACCAAGCATATATCAAATGAAGATCCATAAACAGAGAAATCGTCCATAAAAACCTCCATTATGTCTTCAATGAAATCTGAGAAAATTGCCATCATGCACCTTTGAAAAGTGGCTGGTGCATTACACAACCCAAATGGCATCCTCCTATAAGCAAAGGTTCCATATGGACAAGTAAAAGTGGTTTTCTCTTGATCATTTGGATGGATAGGGATTTGGAAAAAACCTGAATATCCATCTAAATAGCAAAAGTAAGAATGCCTAGCTAGTCTTTCCAACATTTGATCAATGAAGGGAAGTGGAAAATGATCTTTTCTAGTGGCAACATTTAGTTTTCTATAATCTATGCACATTCGCCAACTAGTCACTGTTCTGGTGGGAATTAATTCATTATTTTCATTTTTGACAACTGTCATTCCACCCTTTTTTGGGACAACATGTACTGGGCTCACCCAAGTACTATCTGAGATAGGGTAAATGATCCCTGCATCAAGAAACTTCAAAATTTCCTTTTTAACAACTTCTTTCATATTTGGGTTCAACCTCCTCTGATGTTCAATAGATGGCTTACAATTTTCTTCCAAAATGATTCTATGCATGCAAAAGTGTGGGCTTATTCCCTTAATGTCATCTATGGTGTATCCTAAGACTTTCCTAAATTGTCTCAACACTCTTAACAACTTATCAGCCTCTAAGGTACTCAAGTTTGCATTTACAATTACTGGATAAGTGTTATTAGTGCCAAGAAATTCATACCTGAGCTGAGAAGGAAGTTGCTTAAGTTCTACCTTAGGTGCATCTTCTTCCTTGAATGATGGTTGCTTAGATTCTGCTTTTTCCTTTTGTGTGAGTTGAAAACCGGAGCGTAGTGAATGGTGGACTTCCTCTAAGTGTTGAGCATATGCAGCTACATGAGGGTTGTCATAGTCTATGCCTCCTCCATGAACCAAACAATTTTCAAGTGGATCTTCTGGATATTTCTTTCTGAAGTGTTCTTCAACCAGCTCATCAATGATATCAACTCTCAAGCAAGTATCAGCTTCAGAATGATGCTTTTTCATAGTGTTATTAATATTGAAAACCAATTGCTCTTCACCAACCCTAAGAGTCAATTTTTCTCCCTTAACATCAATCAATGCTCCTGCTGTAGCTAGAAAGGGTCTTCCCAAGATGATTGGGATATTAAAATCTTCCTCCATGTCCAAGATGACAAAGTCAACAGGTATGTAGAACTTCCCAACCTTTAGAGGCACATTCTCCAAAATCCCTTCAGGATACTTAATTGACCTGTCAGCTAACTGAAGAGAAATGTGGGTTGGTTTAAGATCTCCCATGTTGAGCTTCTCATAAATGGAAAGGGGCATAAGGCTAACACTAGCCCCTAAATCACATAAAGCTTTTGTAGAACATGATTCCCCTATGTGGCATGGAATTGAAAAACTCCCTGGATCCTTGAGCTTTGGAGGAAGTTTCCTTTGGAGGATAGCACTACATTCTTCTGTCAAAGCTACAGTTTCATCATCTTCAAGTTTCCTCTTGTTTGAGAGAATTTCTTTCAAGAATTTTGCATAAGAGGGCATTTGTGAAAGAGCATCAACAAAAGGCACATTTATATAAAGTTTCTTCAAAACCTCTAAGAACTTCCCAAATTGCCTATCAAGCTTGGCTTTGTGAAATCTTTGTGGAAAGGGAAGTTGTGGCTTGTAGGGTCTGTGGAGGTATATATTTCTCTTCCTTCTCTTCAATTTCCTCTTTACATTTTTCTGCACTCTCTTGTTTTTCACTCTCATCAGTATTTTTCTCATTTTCTCTCTTCTCACTGTTTTCACTCTTCTCGTGTTTTTCACTCCCATCATTATTTACAACTCTCCCACTTCTTAAAGTAATAGCTTGACATTGCTCTCTTGGGTTTTCTAGTTGACTTGGCAGTTTTCCAAAAGATTTAGCACTTGAGGAAGATGCTTGTTGTGCAATCTGGTTTTCCAGCATTCTGTTATGTGTTTGCATCTGTTCCAGCCTTTCTTTCATCTCTCTCATCTCCTCATCATGCTTATTTTGGTTAGCAAGAATCTGTTGCAATAAAGCTTCAGTGGTGGAATTTCGTTCTTGCTGTTTTGGTGGAGGGTTCATATTTTTCTGCTGAAAATTAGGCAGTGGTTGCCTATTTTGCTGATATGGAACTCCTTGTTGCTGATGTGGTTGAAAATTCTGATTTTGAACTTGATTTTGCTGATTTCCCCATGAAAAGTTGGGATGATTCCTCCAATTTGGATTGTAAGTTTGAGAGTAAGGATTCCCCATTTGCTTGTTTCCATAATTACCAACATATGCTGCTTGTTCTCCATAATCTACTCCACAGCTGGTAGTTTCCTCTGCATAAGCCACTTGTTGTGAACTTCCAGCTGATGATGATGAACTAACCAACATACTCAGATCTTCCATCTTCTTAGCAAGGATATTTGTAAGTGCATCAAACTTTGCATTAATCATGTTGAATGAATCAAGATCATACATTCCAGCAGCTTGCCTTTTTTGAGTTGGAGCTGGTCCTCTTGGACTACTCCAAAGATGAGTATTCTTTGCAATTTTCTCCAATAGCTCATAAGCTTCATCTTCATGCTTCATAATAAATTCCCCTCCTGTTTGAGCATCAATAATCCCTCTGATTGCAGGAGTGACATTTGTGTAAAAATTCTGATTTATCATCCATTTTGGAATGGCATGATGTGGGCATAATCTCTCTAATTCCTTCCATCTCATCCATGACTCATATAAAGTTTTATCTTCTCTTGGTCTGAAAGCTGTCATTTGATTCCTCAACTCTTGAGTTTTTTCAGGTGGAAAATATTGTGCAAGAAATGCATCAGTGAGTTGCTCCCAATTTGTAATGGAGTTGTGAGGTAAAGAGTCAAGCCAATCCAATGCTCTATCTTTTAAAGAGAACGGGAATAGCTTCAATCTTGCTGCATCATCAGACACTCCAGGTTGTTTTTGCATGTCACAGATCATAGCAAACTTCTTCAGATGTGTGTGTGGATTTTCAGAAGGATGACCTCCGAATTGAGAATTTTGAATCATTTGAAGAACTCCAAAATCCATCTTGTAGCTATTTGCATCAATCCTTGGTCTTGCTATGCTCTCTCTCAAATCATCAAAACGAGGAAAAGCATGATCCATCATACTTCCCCTAGGCACGTTTGCATTAACAACTTCTTCCCCTTGGGCTGCATCTTCATTGTTTTGACCATTTCCAGCATTACCAACACCAATTCTAATTCTTTCATCAGCCATGTCTGCTTCAATTTCGGTTTCTCTCAAAACTTCTTTCCTTTTTCTAGTTTCTTTCTTGTTGGCCTTACAAAATTTCTCAATTTCAGGATTGAACAATAAGGATGTGTCACTTGCACTTCTAGCTCTTCTCATAAAAGATTAAAAGTACCTGAAAAATAACAAACAAACACAAAATGAAAAGATAACAAAGATAAAACTAAAAACAACTAAAATAATCAAGAATTCAATCTCAAACAAACAACTCCCCGGCAACGGCGCCAAAAACTTGATGCGTCCCTACCGCAAGTGCACGGGTCGTACAAGTAGTATAGAAAAGATATCGATCCCACGAGGAGTTGTGTTAATGATTGAATTTTTGATATAAAAAGTTGAGTAAATTGAAATATTTTTGAAATTAAAGTAATGAACTGATGGGTAATGGAGTATGAAATCTAAATTTGCAAAATTAATATTCTATTCAACAATGTATTAATTAAACTAAAATTGCATCAAATTGAAATAAGCAAGTTCAAATATGGCAATATTCAAAATGGCAAGTGATTAAATTCGATTAGAAATTAACAATGGTAAAAAGGCGATTCCGGAGTTCGGGATTTCATATTCGAGCTATTTTGGGATTTTAAATTGGTTATCCAATCTTATGAAACTTATGAGTTTTAAGGAGATTAATTCTTAAATCCTTTGAATTCCCTTTCGAGTGAGACAAAGAGTGCCTTAATCAAACTAATCCTACTTTCGTGGAGTTAGAATTAATTAAGACCCATTAAGTTCTTTAATTAATCTGTGAATCCTCTTAATCCTTAGCCTATTTCTAGGTCTAAGTTAATTAAGTCCAATTTCTTGATTATCTATCACAAGGCCTTCTCCTTTCGGTGCTTCAACCATGGATTAAGAACATCACTTAATGGGATCCTACACTAAGCATGTCATTAAGCACACAAGAAATGAATAAAACTCATTAAGATCGCAAAATATGGATTACCCAATCAAAATCCACAAAATATCTCAAATATTACAACCCTTACTCCAGAATCAAAGGTAAACTACTCACTATCCATAATGCTTACAAGATATATTGAGTTTAAATGGAAATAAAGCTTTAATCTAGGCTAAGAAATAAGAAATTAAACACTAGAAATGTAGAAAAATATAAGGAAAGAAAGAAATCTGCAAATCTTGGTTGAAAATGGTGTGGAAGGTGAAAGTAACTCTCCAAATTGCTCGGCCCCTCCTTTTCTTTTCTCGCTCCCTTGTCTCCTCTAAAATGGGATAATGAGACTATTTATAGCATTTTTCCGACATGGAGCCCTAAAATGGTATGTTCTAGGAGGTATTATTTGAGGGAATCTCCGCACTCATTAATGAACTCTTTATGGGATCAGATAAGTGGATCGCATAAGTTATGCAGTCCCTTATGCGATTTTACTGGTTCGAGTCACTTATGCGAAATCGCATGACTTGGTGCATAGGTTATGCACAATTCCGTGAAGGTGCATAAGGGAGGCGAGAATGTGCATAAGCTATGCATCCCTTATGCACATTTCTATTGGTTCGAACACGATGATCTGTCTCCTTATGCAGATCTGCATAGCTTATGCGGCAAGTTATGCACAGTTTGGTCAATGCATATTTCAGCTTGAAAACCTATTTTTGACATCTTTGGCTGTAGAAGACACTGCTCAATGGCAAAATTCTCTTCAGTCCTTCAAAAAAACCATTTTTCCTACAAAACAAAGTAAAAATTACAAATTAATCCAAAATTGACAATTATGAAAAACTAACTAATTAACTAATGAAATTAGCTAAAAATGACTAATAATCAAATAAAAATGGTTATAAAATTAGACCTAAATGACTATGCAAAATGTATGCATCAATGTTTTCTCAAATTCTCAAATTTTGATTACTTTAAAAGACAATTAATACATGATTTAATAAAGTCTGATGTGTGAATTCATACCTGTTCCATTGTAGGCCGATGCCTTGAGAATTTACTATATACCCTAGCAGCAGCACAATAAATTACTCATTCCATGTCACTTTAATTGTAGTCTCCTTCCAGTGTAGAATCAACAAGACTGTTATAATTAACATTAACTGATATGTGTAAGAATATATTATATATATTTTGAATGCCTATAACATATAGTAAGATTATCAATACTTATACGCATTTATATTTGTTATTAAATCATCCTTTCTCATTATATAATACAAAATACCATACCTTTAGTTTAAAGTCATTATCTAGAAGAATATTTTCTAAATGTTTTCTGACTTGATGTCTAGATGGATGATTTTAGGATTACCTAAATTTACATATATGAAGAAGTAGAATCTCAAGTAGAATAACAACATTAAAACAGAAAGAAAAAAAAAATGAAAATAGATAAAGCCTCAATTGCTAAAAGAGCATATATAGCAAACCTTGATTGACATAGATTACTCACATTTTTCATGTGGATATGCCAAATCTCTCGCAGAGTCTATGGCAATTTGCATTCTTTTTTACCACTTCAAATTTGATCTTTGCTTTACATCTGATGCCATTTATCATTTGTAAGATCACAATCAAATACTAATAATCGTCACAATCAAATACTAATAATCCAAATTATGTGTAGAGGGGTTCGTATATATGTGTATCTCAGGGCACAGAAAGGACTCACCGCTTAGGTGAAATCTCAAAGATTTGTTGGGAACAAACTCTAAAACAAGCAATCTTTCTGTTTCTTCACCGCAGTAGCCAACCAGCTTAACAAGATTTGGGTGAGACACAATGCCAAAGTCCTTAATCTGATTCTTGAATTCTTCTTCCTGTTGTCCTTCCCGCTTATATTTAAGTTTCTCAATAGCAATGACCTCACCACTTGGAAGGTATCCCCTATAGACATCACCAAAATCACCAATGCCAAGGAGTTCGTTGTTAGAGAAATGACAAGTTGCAATTGCTAGTTCTTCAAATGTAAATTTCCTGGGTTCATATACTTGAAAATCCTCAGGTGAGCTAGAGTCAGTCAGATCCATTTGCTGTGGTGGGGACACTGAGTACGTTTCTGTGAACATAGATCCACCAACTGAGAAAGTTATAACCCGTCTCAAAGGAAAAAGGAAACATGTGAAAGAGCAAGTTTTATCATTATAAAATGAATATATGCCAAAAAAAAATACCCCCGGTGGATGTTGGGCGATATGACTCAGTACTGGGCATCATGTCGTTGTCAATATTCATCAATAAATGTAGAGTTTCTCTAATCAACGACCATACAATATAAGCATGTGGCAATATTGCAACCAGCGAGGTTTTTTGCAATTATGCTGTTATAGTTACTAGAGAGAGAGAGAGAGAGAGAGAGAGAGGCTGGACAGTGGACTTGTTTAGCTCTCAGGTCTTAATATCCTGGAGAGTAGAGGAGTGCAGGATTGAGACTTGAGAAGGGAGGGAAAAAGGCTGGAAGCCACGTTGGATAAGTTGACGTGGGAAAGTTCCATTTTCTGGATAAGCCACGTTACATTTTTTTTTTCTGGGAAAGTTCCTTGAATAGATCAGCAAAAATCCAAAACTCTGCAAATTTATTAATTTGGTTCAGACGATGAAAATATAAATTTAGTCTAAATAAAAAAAAAAATCCTTGAAGACTAAAAACTGAAAAAAATATATGTGTATATATATAAATAAATGAAAAAGAAAAGAGAAGAATGAAAATGAAAATATTAACTATGGAATTGAAAATTGAAAGTTTAAATTGGAGAAACAATTTCTAGAAAGTGTCATAATAATAATAATAATAAAATGAACGTACATAAGTTTGCTATTTTTATGGAATTGATATGTTTATGGCTGGTTTTTTTGCTTATAAAAAATAATTAATGACTTACTTATTTGTCTAATGTTTATGTAAACGGTTGGTTCTATCGTCACATGTATTGGAATAAAGGTTAATTTTGTTGTTCATTGTAGTGGAATATTTGGAATTTATACTTTATCATCCCTATTTGTGTTTTTTGAGAATTTAGGAATATTTAATTTCAATTATGTATTTGATATATTATGAAATTAATAATATTTTTCATGATAATCGAGTTATATTCTTGATATATGCATTTTGCATAGTCATTTAGGTTAGATATTATGGCTATTTCATTCACTTGTTAGTCACTTTTAGCTAATTTTATTAGTTATTTAGATAGTTTTTCATAATTGTCAATTTTTTTGTTAATTTGTAATTTTTTTTGTTTTGTAGGTAAAACGGTGTTTTTGAGGGACTAAAAAGAAATTATGCCAATGAGGAGTTATTCATATAGCCAAAGATATAAAAAACAAAGCTTGAAATAAAAAATGCAAAATGGCCGAAATGTACATAATCTACTGCATAAGTTATACAGTTCTGCACAGGAAGAAAAAACAAATTTCCAAACCTATCGAAATCTGCATAACTACCCTACATGACTTATGCAAGTTCACGTCCTGCTTATTCAACATCACGGAAAGTTGCATAACTTATGCAGTCTCGCACTCTGCTTATGCAGCTTCACGGAGGAGACAATCACTTTGGCCGAAACTTGAATAAGCCACTGCATAACTTATGCTGACCCATCCCTTGCATATGCAGCTTCATGGAGAGAGGCCCTAAACCTGCCAAAAACTGCATAAGCTACTGTATAACTTATGCAATTTCATAGAAGACTCCAAAACTTGAAAAAAACTGCACAACCAATCTGTATAGCTTATACAACATCATGAGAAGTACCTGGAGCCACCAATTTTGCATAGAATCTGCATAAGAAACTTGCACAACTTGTGCAACTCTTCATAATGAGCTGGCAGAAAGATTTTCCCACATGAACTTCACCTCACACATACCATTTTTAGGGCTACTTGTCAAAGGATACAAATAGGTCCTTATCTCATTTCAAGAGAAGAAAAAAAGAAGAAAAGAAGGAAAGAGAGCAGCAACAGTGGGAAACATCAGAAAAACAGAGGAGAGAAATGTCACTTTCCCATTTTTAAACCAGATTTAGAGTTTTCTTTCTTTCTTCTCTATTTTCTATCTTTCTTGTATTGGGTTTCTCAGTTCTTAGCATAGATTCAAGTTTCATTTCCATATTTACTCAGAATTTCTTGTAATCATTATGGATAGTGAGTAGTTTTTCATAGATTCTGGAGTTGGGATGTAATATTTGAGATATTTTATGGATTTTGATTGAGTAATCTATATTTTGTGGTTTTAATGAGGTTTTATCCCATTCTCGTGTACTTAATGACATGCTTAGTGTAGGATCCCATTAAGTATTGTTTTTAATCCATGGTTGAAGCACCGAAAAGAGAAAACCTTGTGATAGATAATCCAGAAATTAGACTTAATTAACTTAGATCTAAAAATAGACTCGGGATTATGAGGATTTACATATTAATTAAGGAACTTAATGGGTGTTGATTAATTTTAACTCCACGAAAATAGATTAGATTGATTAAGGCACTCTTTGTCTCACTCAAAAGAGTATTCAAAGGATTTATGAATTAATTTTCTTAAAACTCATAATTTCCATAAGATTGGATAACTAATTTAAAAATCCCAAAATAACTTGAATATAAATTCTAAACGCCGGAATAGCCCTTTTATTATTGTTAATTTCTAATCGAATTTAATTGTTTGCTATTTTAATTCTTGCCATATTTCAATCTGCTTATTTTAATTTTTTGCGAATTTAGTTGAATCTTCATATTGGTAATTAGATATTTAATTTTGCATATATAAATTTTACACCTCAATTTCTATCAATCTATTGCTTGAATTTCAAAATTAATTCAAATTAGTTAATTTTTATATAAAAAATTCAATCATTAACATAACTTTTCGTGGGAACGATATCTTTTCTATATTACTTGTACGACCCATGCATTTGCGGTTGGGCCACATCAATTCTTTGATAAAAGCTTATTATAGATTTTAGTTCTCATTTGGTTGAAAATATTTTACTTCTTAAAAATATAATATAAATATGTTTGATATTTAAATTAATTTCTAAAAAGTGAATTTGTTATTAAATTACAAAAAATAATAATATACATAATATAATTTAAAATATAATAAATTAAAAAATAAATTAATAAGTTATATTATACTTAATTAGAAAAGTGCAATATTACCGATTATCTGCCTTAGTTATTTTAATTCTTATCAAATTTTAATGACAATCTAATTTTAAAATTAAATCGTGATAAAATGTTAATTAATAGATAATAATAAAAAATATATAATTATTCTTCAAAATAAATATAATTAATTAATCTACTATTATATATTATATATGCAGTAGGTAGTTGGAAGATGTGAACGATAGAAAATAAATGTGCAATTTGAATATATAAAAGTCTTTAAATATTTTGCTTGTCTCCAATGAATGAGACTTGAGAGTTATCCGAAAGTCCACATTTTATAATACATAGATCATGTCCTATGGTGGAGTTGCATATGGTGGAGTTATTAACCATATTTATATTATAGAGAAATTATTACATAGATTGAATTTATTATTAATTTAAAATATAAATATATATAATTCATATATTTAATAAATAAATTTTAGAATATATTTTATATTTTGTTTTTATATAAATTAAATTTAAATAAAAATTATATTATATTATTAATTTTATTTTTCTACATGCATTAATATTTTTTTCTATTAATTTTAAGTTTTTAACTCTATTTTTCTCTTCTTACACCTGTGTGTTGTCTGGATTGTAATTTAATTTTTTTACTAGATTTTTAATATTAATTTTATATTAATAGCAAATAGGTAAACCAAAAATTAAATTATTTTATGTTAATTTTTCTTTAATTTGTTATAAAAAAATAAGTATAGAATAATAACAATAATAAATTATTTTTAACTTTGTTTTTTTATATTTATAATAAATAATTTTTGCCTGTGAATATATATAAATAATGCAATTATTTCATCCAATACTTAAAATATTATAATATTTATTTATTACTCTTTAATTTTTATAAGTAATTATATTTTATAAAAATTAATTTGAAAAGCTCTTTTTTATTATGAAAAAAATTTTAAAAATATATATTAAATAAAAAAATAAAAATAAAATCAAAACAGCTACTCACTAATGAGAAAAAGTTTCAGTGTGGAGCTTTTAAAATCAACAACTATTCAACATTTCAACACTTTAAAATTGCTAGTATTTCAATTTTATCAAATGAATTGACCTAATTATTAGAAGTCAATAAGCTATCAATCAGGTCTCTAATAACTAAATAAAACACATTTTTAGAAATTTTATTTTATTAAAATAAAAATTATTATTTTGCTAAATACAAATAAATAAGACTTACAGTGATGATTAATACCAATTGTAATGCAAGTTGCAGTTTGAAATATTAATAATAATAATTAAAAAAAGGCATGGGCACGTGATCACACGATTGCCGATGGTCTGCGACTGCCAGACAAAGCATAACATTTCTCAACCTGATACTGTTATAAATAGCTTGTATGTTAGATAGTATAGAAAGAAAAAATTCTTATATTATTAAAATATAAGAAAGTAAAAAAATGACAAGAGTGAAATATATATAGAATTATATATATATATATATATATATATATATATATATATATATATATATATATTATTCTATTATGGCACTTGGCACGTATATGTGTAAAATAAAATAATTATCTTATTGTAATTTCCATAAATAAATTATGAACAGATGTGTTTATTAATAAGTAAATATGTTTATTAATAAACAGACATGTCAATTCTATACAAACAGTTACAACTGTTTGTATAAGTGTCTGTTAATAAACAGACATGTTTATTATATACAAACAGTCACAACTATTTATATATGTGTCTGTTAATAAATAAATATGTCTTTTACATAAACAATTATATCTATTGGAGATAGATAAATGTGTTTATCTAGAAAATGTGCCATAACTTTTCATTCTTTATAAATATGGATGAGTTTTTCAATCCAGATATATACTACTTCTACTTCTTCTTCTTTTCTTCTAGTCACTCTAAATGGTTCGTATAAAGAGTTCTTAAGGGAAATCTTCAGGAGTTGCTGTCTGCAGATTTCAGGCTTTGTTGTATCCTAGAGGTATATTGCCATAACTTTGCAGTAATCTAGTGGAGGCAATTAATACCTTAAAGATAGTAATTCATCACGTCTCAAAGCCTATTCTACACCCACTACCTCAACAGATACGCTATACGCGACAAAAGAAAAACGCAAACAAGTACACAGAAATTACGCGTTGAATGTTTTCTCTCTCCGCGTTCCGCCATTTGTTCGTGAGCTCCCTTCGCTGTGACTTATGAGAGCTTCCCGTCCGATGGAGTGCTGTTTCCCAATCCAACGCCATGACAATTAACTTTTTTAGGGATAAATTAATACTAACTGTATTTTAACATTTTTCCTTTTAAATAATGACAATAAGTGAATCATTGTACAGTTCTATCTACTGAACATGCATGGTTCAGTCATATATTATCTGAAGGTTCACCATGTTTAAATGCGAAGCAAAATAATGTCGATGAATCATTACAATTCTCTCATCTTTCCCTCTTATTTGTATTTCTTATCTGAATTAGAAACTAATTATATTTAAAACTGCTGTAGAGAGGAGAAGAGAAAAGCTTTGAGGGGAGCCAATTTTGTCTGTCAAAACATTCATCTCTATAATTTGTTAGTATAAATAGAATGGATGGGTTTTGGTGCCAAGCCACATGGACCAGAAAATCAAGCTACAATCGAACAATGCGAAACCACAACTGAGCTGTGACGCTCTCACCATAGGTAGTCCGTACATTTTACTGTTCCAACGACTAATGTCTGTTCGGACAGTCAAAATGTCTGGAACTACACCTAGACTATAGTGAGGAGTCATAAATTGAAGAAATAAATGTTAAGAAAATATAAGAAAAATATAGAGAAAAATAAATTAAAATTTAGAGAATTTATAAATTGGTACAAAAATAATAAAAATAACCCAATATACACTACTAAGGGCATTTTGGTCATTTCACCCTCAAAGGTGAATTTTGACCTAAATGTCAAATTAAAAATTTAGAGAATTAAAATAATTAGTATGAATTAAAACTTTATAAACTGAATTAGAAAAGAAAGAAGAAGAAAAGAAAAGAAAAGAAAAGAAACGAAAGGAAAAGAAAAGAAAAGCTTATGAAAATTTAAAATAATTTAAGCGCACACACACACACACACACACACACACACACACACACACACATATATATATATATATAGCCATAAGAGACAAAAGTCACCAAACACCATCTTCTTCTCCACTCTTTCTCTCTCTCCCTCTCATATTGCCGCCACCCTTGGTCCCTCATTTCCTCCATTGTTGTCAAGCTTCCAAGCTTGATTTCCCAAGCTTCCACACACCAAAACCCATAGCCCACTTCACAAAAAATACTCCCCACACCCTAAGAAAGCTATAGACACCCATTGAAAGTAAGAAAATTGAAGTTAGGGAAGCTCAAGTAAGGTTAATGCACTAATCCTTTTTCTTCTCTTTATTAAATATGAAAAGCATGTTTAGCCAAGCATAAATATCATTAAAACAAAAAGAAAATCTAGAGGAAAGAACCCTTGAATTTTTGGCAGCCATGGAACTTGAAGTTTGTTGCTTTTAAGTGATGAAAAATGGTTCCATGAGAATGTGTGATGAGTTGAAATGTTCGGGTGTTTGATTATGTAGTGTTTGTGAAAATTTTAAACTTTGAAAACGAGGGTTTGTGTAAATCCTTGAGGACTTGGTGTAAATGTTGAAATTGACCTATTAAGTTGAGATTGTTGCTTATGGAAGTGTATTGCATGCAAATTGAAGTAAGAAAGTTAAAGGAATTGAGATATTGGGAGTGTTCAATTTTCTGCAGGTTTGGACTCAATAAGTCTAGTGGGTTTATTGACCCATAACTGAAAATGTGTGACTCCAATTGATATGAGGCCAATTGAAGGTGAAAAATGACTCAAAATAGCCCATTTTTCATGTAGACACCATGCTTAAATTTTGCCAAAATCATGACCAATTCTCTGCCCAAACCCGGATAACCAAACACTGAAATCCAGAAAATGACCAAATGAACAGTACGTGTTCATTTGGTCATAACTCTCTCTATATTGGTCTAAATGACCTAATATTTATATCAATGGAACGCTTAGACATAGGGCTACACTTTTCATGAGGACCACTTGACCTAGTTTTGCCTTTAACCAAATCAAATTGTTAGCACAAGTTGAGTCACTAAAACTACCAACCCAAAAATTGTCCAAAATACTGTTCCTTTGGTATGCTTGACTAGTTTTGGCAAAAATGTCATAACTTGGTCTCCAAAGCTACAAATTGAGTGAAACTAGTGCCAAAAGTTTTATAAGACATAGCACAACAATTTTTATGTTTTGACCAAGCTCTAGAAACTACTACATCCTAGGGAAAATATTAGCCAAAGTTAAGAATTGAAATCTGGAAAATGTTAAATGGAACCCAGAATGTCATTTGATACCCGTGTGTTCATTTGGCCATAACTCCCACTAGAAAATTCCAATTGAGATGTGCGAATATGATCTGGAAACATGATACTTAGGGCTACAATATTGATTTAGACACCTTTGCCAAATTCTAAGCATAAAGACCCTAAAAAGAGGGTCAAACATACTGCCCTGAAGTTTGGTTATTGCCTTTATAGGATTGAGAGTCCAGGTTAATACATTGGCGATAACTCACTATACTAAGCTTGAAAAATTATGAAATTGTACCTGGGAGTCCCTAAGACATAGAGGAACATATCTTGTGAAGGAACCTAAGTCTAAAAATGACCATAAAATGATCAAATGACTGGTTAAAGTTTATTGACTAGGGATTGAAAATTCTGGACAACTTAGAGGCAAAGGGACCAGTTATGGTATTTTGACCATAACTTGAGTTCTATAACCCCAAATTTAGTGATTCAAAAACTAAAATTCACGTTTAAACATAGAGGAGCATTTGTTATGAAGGAAGTGTGATCAAATAGATATCCTAACCTAGTCAAATTCCTAGATAAAAATAATACATCAAAATGAACCTAAAGAAAGGTTCATGGGAAAAATGTTATACATGGTGATTAAAATACTCATAAGGCTAATTAAATATTAAAAATGATATGAATATGTAAATTGGGACTAATGTCCTATTAATATGAAATTAATGGTATCACTGAACAGTACCAGAAAATAGTAATAGTGAAGAGTGCTAAAATAATTAAAAATGTTTAATTGCCCATAGTATACCTAGACTTATTTATTTAGTTTGGATAAATTGGTATACCAATTAGAGACTACAGATAGCAGTACTGCCTACCGAGAAAATCATGAACTGATAATATATGTCTGGTATGATTGTTCTACAGGCTATATGCCTACTTACTGGCCATTATGCCTACTTTATTTTTGGCTTTACAAGCCTGACAACGAGTCTCGTGCCCGACAGCTGGCCTCGTGCCTGACAGACGTATACTGGATAGACATATGGCTGTCTAACCAGTATACACCTGTGCATCCAGCTTTTATAATTTGTTATAGGTTTTTTGGGCACTGATAAAAATTAATTAAGACTTAAAATACAATAAGTAATCATAAAATATCCCGATAATGTTAATTACTTCTAAAGAGCAATAAAAATGTAAAAGACCCAGAAATTATGATTTACAAATATTATTTCAATTATTAAATTATTGTTATTATAAATTATGCACCACTAAGCATTATACTTAGCGCGTTGGTTTTCCATCGCGTAGGTACTGGAGATCAGTCCTAGCAACCGCAGCAGCAACACCAGTAGTGCACTGACAGAGCTATGACCAGATCTGCCACTGTTCAGAGTCACCTCATCAGTCTTTTGTATTTTGGTAGGGCCCATGTATAGACTAGTATTTTGGTTCATTATGTTTAGTCATGATGTATTTCATTTTGGACTTGTAATTAAACTTTGAGATTAAAATGAAAACTTGTAATTTATTATCTATGAATTTCTATATGAATGCAATAGATGATACTTCATTTTTAGATCTCATAAATAATTGTAAATGATATGATACAAGAGAATATGATATGAAAATGTGTGAAATAATATGGACATGTTAACATGTGATTAGTGGAACCCGCTAGATGCTAATAAAACAGGGGAGGCTCTGTCCGGGTCTCCACAGAAATAAGTTATAAAAAAAAAAATTTCTACACATGGATTACCACTTTTAAATGATATTAAAAGCTTACAATAGATATGATAAAATAAGATAGGGTGCTCTTGCACCGAATGTGGCACTTCTTGCTCGGCTATACAGTGGGCGGGTAAGGGGCGTCACATTTAGTGGTATCAAAGCAGAGGTTTAGGCGGTCCTAGACCTAAATAGTTAAAAATAGATAGAGTGCATCACATGCATGGGCCTTTAAATAGAGTCGAGGTGACACTAATGTAGATCTGTTCTTTGTCTATTTTATAGGATCGATGGCATATGAACCTTCAGAGCATGAACCTCCAGGACTGATAGTGGAGGAACTAGAGAGTCACGCACCCGCACCTGCTCCTAGTCGGGGGAGAAGTGGTATTAGAGCGGAGTCATCTCGAGGTACTGTGAGTAGGGCACAGCAGGCCTTCTATGAATAGATGACACATCTGTTCCATCAGGTCGCTGGAGCCATCCCTCAGCCACAGCCACCACCACCACAACCACCTGTACAGCCACCTCCACCTCCACAGCTACAACCTATACACAGATCTCCACTAGAGAGACTACGGAAGTATGGGGCAATTGACTTCAGAGGTAATAGGGATGATGAACCAGCAGCAGCAGAGTATTGGCTGGAGAGGACAGAGAGGGTATTGCAGCAGTTGCACTGCACCCTAGAACAGCAGTTGGAGTGTGCTCTGTCACTGCTACAGGAGGATGCATATAGATGGTTGGTGACAGTATCTAGAGTAGTACAGCCTGCACAGATCACCTGAGAGTTCTTTCTGGCTGAATTCAGAAAGAAATACATCAGTCATGTGTACTTAGAGGCCAGAAGGAGAGAATTCCTGGCATTGAGATAGAGGTAGCTGACATTCTCTGAATATGAGCAGGAATTCTTGAGACTCAGAGGATATGCATTGGAGTTGATGCCCACAGAAACAGATAAATGCAGAAGGTTTGAGGACGGACTGAATGGCAACATCAGGTTGATAGTGACATCTCACCACTTCACAGATTTCTCTCTATTGGTAGCATCAGCCCTTGATGTGGAGAGAGTCAGAAATGAAGAGCAGTCCAGAAAGGATAGGCAATGCAAGAGGGGTTCTGGATCTAGTCAGTCCGGTTCAGCATATACGGGTAGTAAGAGGCCCAAGGAGTTTCAGGGTCAGACTCAGGGTCAAGGCAAGAAACAGAAGTCTCAGTTTGCTCCAAGGAGAGGAGGAGGATAGTCTGGTGCATCAGTGGGTAGTTCACCTAGTGCAGCTACATGGGGATCAGTCCCACCACCTGCTTGTTTACATTGTGGTAGACCCCATAGAGGAGAGGGCAGATTATTGATGGGTGGATGTTTCAGATGTGGGTCTACGGATCACTTCTTGAAGGATTGTCCACAGAGGAACACTAGTGCTCCCACTACTCCACCTCAGCTAGAGAGGTCTGCCCCAGCAGCACAGAGGGGTAGGAGACCTGCGAGGCCTGAAACAGCTGGTACATCACAGAGGCCTACTGTAGAGACAGTGCAGAGGCAGGAGACTAGGGTAGCACCACGTGCTTATGCTATGAGAGCTCAAGATGAGCCAGAACCAGCTAATGTCATTAAAGGTACATTTTCTTTTTATGACCTACTAGTATGTGCATTGATTGATCCGGGTTTCACACATTCATATGTGTGTATCACACCACCAGTTAGTAGAGGGGTACAAGTAGAGGAGCTAGAGGAGGACATACAAGTCACAAACCCTTTAGGCCATAGTGTCATAGTGAAAAAGGTCTACAAGGGTTGTCCTCTAAAAATACAAGGGTATGAGTTTTCAGCTGACTAGATTGAGCTACCATTCCTTGAGTTCGATGTGATATTGGGTATGGACTGGTTATCGCGTCATCAGGCAATGGTAGATTGTCGGCTAGAGAGGATGTCACTACAAACAGTAGATGGGGATGAGATTACTGTTGTGGGTGAAGGAACGGGTTATCTTTCCACCATCATATCTCAGCCACAACAGCCAGGAGATTGATAATAAATGACGATGAGGTTTTCTTAGCACATGTGGTTGTGATAAGTGCATAATTTATTAATTTTACTCCCATCACATTTAGTGTTTTTAGTGTGTTTTTATGTTTAATTCAATTGGTTAAAATATATTTATCATTTAGGCATATTTTTAGATAGTTGTGGAATAATTGTGTTAAATGGAGAAATTTTCAGCATTTGACCTTTGCTGTATTTTTTAGGTGTTTCTAAAGTTGTGAGTCTCTAAATTGATTGTTGTTTAATCCATTGAAAAGCTAAGATAGAGCACTTCAAATGATAAAGAGGGACCAAAGCCCAAATCAGTCTCCAAGGTTGACAAAATGAGCTATGGATCTATTGCAAAAGCCCATACTCGATGGGTCACGACCAGTTTTAGTTTTTATTTTGTATCTAGAGTTTCAGATGTCCAAATGAAGCAAGGCCAAGCCCAATTGAACCTTAAGATCCACCTCTACAACTTCTATGAGGGGCTGGACGAGAGATGAGGCCATTTTAATTGTCAAAAATGACAATGAAGTCGTCACAATGGGCTGGACCATTTGACTGAACCAATTCTAGTTTTTGGGCCATAACTTGGGCTGTAGACCTCGAATTTGGATCCATGAGTACCCGTTGGAAAGCTAAGAAATAGGGCTACAACTTTCCTGAAGAGGTTAGAGGCAGATTCGGAAAGAAAGTCACTGAAAATCTGCCTTGATTTCAGAAACATGAATGCAGGCTAAAAATCTGCATCTTGAATTTCAAAACCTTTCCTAGTTTGGTTTGGTTCCTATCTTTGGGATTAGGTTTTTTTTAGTATAAATACGTCTTTGGGCAACAACTAAGAGCATCCCAATTCAGACCTTCGTGCTCCATTTGAAGGCTTTCATTCTCCATTCTCTTTTTAGATTTCTTCTTTATTTTTCTTTATTTTTCTGTAAGCCATGAACATGAGTGGCTAAGTTTTTAATTCAATTCAAGGGATTCAAGTTCTTTTGCATGATTTGTGAGACCAGGTTCTTAATTTCATTTATATCTTTTTGAATATCTATTGTTTTCTGATTTCATTGTCTTTGATCTATTGAATGATTTGCTAAAAAGGCCTATTAGTTAATTGTTTGATGTGGTCAATTGCTAGTTCATCTTCATAATCCGTTATTGTTGTGTAAGATTGAACATGAGTAGTAATTAGGTTTTATTGATTATGATCTCAATTTTCGATAATAACCTAAGGAAACAATAGGGTGAATTAAATAATTTATGCTTTATAAATTATTGTTCAGCTTAACTACTTCCCATTCTTAAAGTAGTTATTAATTTGATGAGGATTACTTAATACCAATTCAGTTAATAATTAGAGTCAATAAGAGTGCTGGGCTCGAATTGATGAGTATAGGGAAGTCAGGGGTTTACCTCGCTCTTTGGTAAATCTACGTTAAGTATTCAATAAGATATAATTGTATTTCTTTTGTCTATGATCGAATCAATGCATTGGAATGAGAATTACCTTGGACTGAAGTTTATTTAATTCGAGAGTTTCATATTTAATTTTAGTTCTTAATTTCTGATTGTTTATTTCTTTTTTGGATTGTGAATTAACCCCCCCAACCTTTGTTTCTTTTCCATTACACAAGCGCACAAAATTTAATAATTCAGTCTCTAGGGTTTGATCTGGATTCACCACATACTACAAAAAATATTTCATACTTGGTGATTTCAGTTAATTTAATTTCTGGTGGATTAGACACCCATCAAGAGTTTTGGCGCCATTGCCGGGGACTGAAATTTATTGGAATTTGTATTTTTGGTGTTAGGATATTTTGTTATTAATTCTGTTTGTGCTATTTTTAGGTTTTTGAAAAAAAAAAAATTTACGGTGTTACTGTTCATTAAGGATTTTGGTTGAATTTGGAGGGCGGCCCATACCTATTTTGAAGGAAACGACGCTCTGATCAAGACCAATCAATCCATAGGATTCCTTGGCCCCACCCTCTTGAGGCCAAATTCGATTGTTTTCTAGTGTTTTAAGGCATTTTTCTGTTTTTACTTTGATTTTTTTTTTGGTTTATGACAAGAAATTCTCAATCTGGTGAGTTGATCTTTGATTCAGAAGTAGAAAAAATAGCTAAACAGTTGAGAAAATTGGCTAAGAAAGCTAGGCATATTCCAAGTACATCTGAAGGAGTCCAATCTCCAAAGGAGCTAAGTTCGGATTCGGATTCAGAGTCAAGTTTCGAAAACGAGACCATGGTTACTGCTAGAACCTTGAAAGAGTTGGCTGCTCCTGATCTAAACCAACAGCCTTTGTGTATCCAATACCCTGCTTTAAATGTTGCTTTTGAGTTGAAATCTGGACTAATCCATTTATTGCCTAAGTTTCATGGTCTTGCAGGTGAGGATCCACATAAGCATCTAAAAGAATTTCATGTTGTGCATTCCACCATGAAACCTCAAGGAGTTTCAGAGGATCAAATCAAACTTCGAGCTTTCCCTTTCTCACTGGAGGGCACAGCTTAAGATTGGTTGTATTACCTTCCTTTTGGATCTGTCAACTCATGGAATGGAATGAAACAGATATTTTTGGAGAAGTATTTTCCTGTTTCCCGTGCTGCTAACATAAGAAAACAAATTTGTGGTATCCGGCAGTACAATGGAGAGAGTTTATATGAGTATTGGGAGAGATTTAAGAAGCTGTGTGCAAGCTGTCCCCATTATCAAATAAGTGAGCAGCTGTTGATTCAATATTTCTATGAGGGACTTCTACCAATGGACAGCAGTATGATAGATACTGCTAGTGGAGGAGCTTTGGTTGACAAAACACCAGAAGAGGCAAGGAGGCTGATTGTTAACATGGCAGCAAATTCTCAGCAGTTTGGAATGAGAATGGATCACTCACCCATGAAGGTTAATGAGGTAAGTACATCTACCCTTGAGAAACAAATTTCTGATTTAACTTCTTTGTTGAGGCAATTGGCTGTAGGAAAAATGCAAACTGTTAAGGTATGTGGAATTTATTCGGGTTCAGGTCATGCTACTGACATGTGTCCTGCATTACAAGAGGATGAATCAATGCAACATGTTAATGCAGTAGGAAATTATGGACAGCCACAATACAGGTATGATCCCTTTTCTAATACTTATAATCCAGGATTGGGAGATCATCCCAATCTAAGTTATGGGAATCAACCGGTGCAAAACCGCTACCAGCAGCAGAGACAAGTGAATCTACCACCTCCACCTCCCTCAAATCAAAGTATGTCACTTGATGAAATTGTTAAGGCTTTGGCTAACAATACTCAATAGTTTCAACAGGAGACCAGAAATAGCATTCAAAATATAGAGAGGCAGATTGGTCAGTTAGCCTCATCTGTGAGTAAGCTGGAAGGTCAAGGTTCTGGAAAGCTTCCATCACAAACAGTCATGAACCCCAGAGAAAATGCGAGTGCGATACTGTTGCGAAGTGGGAAAGAAGTTGATAATCAGACTCCACATGAGCCAATGAAAAAGAAAAAGCAAGGAGCAAAAGAGTCTAAAGTTCCTGAAGTTGAGGTAAATACTGAACCTAACTTGAATAAGGTTAATAATTCTGTTCTTCCTCCATTCCCATGTAGGTTGGCCAAAACGAAGAAAGAAGAACAAGAGAAAGAAATTTTGGAGACTTTCAGGAAGGTGAAGGTTAATATACCTTTACTTGATGCGATCAAACAAATCCCCAGGTATACTAAATTCCTCAAAGAATTATGCAATACAAAGCGCAAGTTGAGGAATAATGAGAAGATCAGTGTGGAAGAAAATGTGTCGGCATTAATTCAACGAAAATTACCCCCTAAGTGTAAGGATCTAGGTTCGTTTTCTATTCCCTACAGAATAGGTGATTCTAAATTTGAACGTGCAATGACAGATTTAGGAGCATCTATTAATGTTATGTCAAATTCAGTTTTTCAAACTTTAAATTTGGGTCCTTTGAAAGAAACCAGTGTCATTATTCAGTTAGCTGATCGTTCTAATGCTTACCCATTTGGAGTAGTTGAGGATGTGTTGGTGCAGGTTAGAGAATTGATTTTTCCTACAGATTTTTACATTCTGGATATGGAGGATAGTGTTCCCACATCAAAGTCCGCTTTGATTTTGTTTGGAAGACCTTTCCTCAAAATTGCCAAGACAAAAATTGATGAGGATGATGGTACCTTAACTATGGAGTTTGATGGAGAGACTGTCAAATTTAATATCTTTGATGTCATGAAGTATCCTGCTGATGATCATTCTGTCTTTTCTATTAATGTTGTTGATATATTTGTGCAGGATGTTTTTGAGGATGAGTTAGAAAGAAAATCATAATTGCATGAATTAGAGGAAATTCGCCTTAAGGCTTATGAGAATTCTAGGATCTATAAAGAAAAGACAAAGGCATTCCATGATAAACTAAGGAAGCAGTTTGTGATTGGGCAAAAAGTTTTATTGTATAATTTCTTATTAAAGCTGATGATTGTAAGTTGCGTTCTTGTTGGATTGGACCATTTGTTGTTACTAATGTATTTCCTTATGGTCCAGTTGAAATTCAAAGTTTAGGAACTAACAAAGTGTTCAAGGTCAACGGTCATGAACTCAAGCCATTTTATGAGGGGTTTCAGGAGAATTCAGTGGATTAAGGAGCTTTGTCATGTCGAGTTAACGACGATAAACAAAAGCGCTTCTTGGGAGGCAACCCATGGGTGGCTTGTTAGCCGCAATCAGATTTGTTTTCTTTCCCTTACTTTATTTTATTTTCTAACATTTTTTTTCCTTTTCTTTTGCATTTGGGCTTTACATTGAAGACAATGTAAATTTTAAGTGTGGGGGAGGAGAAATTTATTGCTGCAATCTTTTTAATTGTTAAAAAAAATAAAAAATAAAATAAAATAAAATAAAATTTATTCTCATAAGCTTGATTCATGATTCTTTATTAACTCTCGAAGAGAAGTGCTTTGTCCTTGAAATGACTTTTCTATTTTAGATTGAATTTTTGAAATTTTAGGCAAGGTAATAGTAACTTTAATGATAGATTTTTCCCTCTTCTACATACCATAGAGCAATTTTTTTCCTTCATAAATCATTTAGGCTTAATTTAATATTGAAATAATTAGTTATGTGTGCTTTAAACTAGTGTCATGCATATTTCAGAACTTTGTTTAATCTATCAGGGCACTTTATAATATGTAGATGCATAAATTAGGGGAAATAAATGGTTGAACTTGAAAATTGCTCCGCTATTTTAGCAAACTAACCAGGGGTCTTTATGAACCCCATGTCGATTCTCAAGCCAAAAGCTAGCTAGGATATGAGCAAGGTACTTTTCTGAAGGTGACGGTTGAAATAAAAAAAAAAAGTAACTGTGATAAGAGAGAAGTACCAATTTCAAATATATATAAAAAAAAAGACATTTTTAAGATTTGCAACGAACTATAATGGTTGTGCCTTGATAAATTAGCATTGTGTTTTGGTGTGTATTGACTTAAAATTTTATGAAACTTTAATTGTGTGAGCTTAATTGATTTCAAGCCTTTTGTTTGTGTTGGAAAATTGTTGATATATTGGTATGGTGTTGATGAAATTTGTTGTGATGGTTATTACTTGCCTCTTCTTTCAAATTTTTAATCTTTTGTTAGAGAATTTTGTGATAAGGTGAAGTTAAGGAACTTCTAAGTGGAGTTGATTGAGAGTTTAAGTCATGCTTGAGGACAAACATAAAATAAGTGTGGGAGAATTTGATAAGTGTATAATTTATTAATTTTACTCTCATCACATTTAGTGTTTTTAGTGTGTTTTTATGTTTAATTCAGTTGGTTAAAATATATTTATCATTTAAGCATATTTTTAGATAGTTGTGGAATAATTGTGTTAAATGGAGAAATTTTCAGCATTTGACATTTGCTATATTTTTTAGGTGTTTCTAAAGTTGTGGGTCTCCAAATTGATTACTGTTTAATCCATTGAAAAGCTAAGATAGAGCACTTCAAATGATAAAGAGGGACCAAAGCCCAAATCAGTCTCCAAGGTTGACAAAATGAGCTATGGATCTATTGCAAAAGCCCAGACTCGATGGGTCACAACCAGTTTCAGTATTTATTTTGTATCTGGAGTTTCAGACGTCTAAATGAAGCAAGGCTAAGGCCAATTGAACCTTAAGAGCCACCTCTACAACTTCTATGAAGGGCTAGATGAGAGATGAGGCCATTTTAATTGTTAAAAATGGCAATGAAGTCGTCACAATGGGCTGGACCGTCTGACTGAACTAGTCTCGGTTTTTGAGCCATAACTTGGGTTGCAGACCTCGGATTTGGGTCCATGAGTACCCGTTGGAAAGCTAAGAAATAGAGCTACAACTTTCTTGAAGAGGGCAGAGGTAGATTCGAAAAGAAAGTCACTGAAAATTTGCCTTGATTCTAAAAACGTGAATGCAGGCTGAAAATCTGCATCTTGAATTTCAAAACTTTTCCTAGTTTGGTTTGGTTCCTATCTTTGGGATTAGGTTTTTGTTAGTATAAATACGTCTTTGGGCAACAGCTAAGAGCATCCCAATTCAGACCTTCGTTCTCCATTTGAAAGCTTTCATTCTCCATTCTCTTTTTAGATTGATTTCTTCTTTATTTTTCTTTATTTTTCTGTGAGCCATGAACATGAGTGGCTAAGTTTTTAATTCAGTTCAAGGGATCTAAGTTCTTTTGCATGATTTGTGAGATCAAGTTCTTAATTTAATTTATATCTTTTTGAATATCTATTGTTTTCTGATTTCATTGTCTTTGATCTATTGAATGATTTGTTAAAAATGCCTATTAGTTAATTGTTTGATGTGGTCAATTACTAGTTCATCTTCATAATCTGTAATTGTTATGTAAGATTGAACATGAGTAGCAATTAGGTTTTATTGATTATGATCCCAGTTTTCGATAATAACCTAAGGAAATAATAGGGTGAATTAAATGATTTATGCTTTATAAATTATTGTTCAGCTTAACTACTTCCTATTCTTAAAGTAGTTATTAATTTGATGAAGATTGCTTAATACCAATTCAATTAATAATTAGAGTCAATAAGAGTGCTGAGCTCGAATTGATGAGTATAGGGAAGTCAGGGGTTTACCTCGCTGTTTGGTAAATCTACGTTAAGTATTCAATAAGATATAATTGTATTTCTTTTGTCTATGATCAAATCAATGCATTAGAATGAGAATTACCTTGGACTGAAGTTTGTTTAATTCGAGAGTTTCATATTTAATTTTAGTTCTTAATTTCTGATTTTTTATTTCTTCTTTGGATTGTGAATTAATCCCCCCAACCTTTGCTTCTTTTCCATTACACAAGCGCATGAAATTTAATAATTCAGTCTTTAGGGTTCGACCTGGAATCACCACTTACTGCAAAAAATATTTCATACTTGGTGATTTTAGTTAATTTAATTTCTGGTGGATTCGACACCCATCAGGTTGACACCAGGAAGACTAGCCCAAGCATGCAGGAGATCCCCACTGTATGTGATTTTCCAGATGTATTTCCGAAAGAGTTCCCGGGTTTGCCACCCGATAGAGAAGTGAAGTTTGCCATAGAGGTTATGCCGGGTACTGCATCGATGTCCATTGCTCCATATAGGATGGCACCTACTGAACTGAGAGAGTTGAAGGAGACAAATGTTCCTGAAACTGCTTTCAGGACCCGGTATGGACACTATGAGTTCCTAATGATGCTATTTGGGCTGACAAATGCACTAGCAGCTTTCATGGACCTAATGAACTGCATCTTTCATCCCTACTTGGATCGGTTTATTGTGGTCTTTATAGATGATATCTTGGTATATTCTAAGAACCGGGAAGAGCATAATGAACACCTGAGAGTAGTACTACAGACACTACGGGAAAAGCAGTTGTATGCTAAGTTGTCCAAGTGAGACTTCTGGTTGGATGAGATATCCTTCTTTGGACACATTGTGTCAGCAGATGGAATCAGGGTAGATCCAAGGAAGATTGTAGCAATAGTTGAATGGAAGCCTCCCAGAAATGTAACAGAAGTCAGAAGCTTTTTGGGGTTAGCTGGATACTACAGGAGATTTGTGAAGGGATTTTCCCTTATAGCAGTCCCACTGACTAAGTTACCGCATAAGAATGCAAAGTTTGACTGGAATGATAAATGTCAAACCAACTTTGAAAAGCTGAAGGCTATGCTTACAGAAGCTCCAATGTTGACACAGCCAGAGTCAGAGAAAAACTATGTGATCTACAGTGATACCTCTCACAATGGACTTGGGTGTCTTCTAATGCAGGAAGGGAAAGTAGTTGCCTATGCTTCTAGACAGCTAAGGCCACATGAAAAGAACTACCTGACTCACGATCTGGAATTGACGGCAATAATATTTGCATTGAAGATATGGAGGCATCCTATATGGTGAGAAGTGTTACTTCTACACTAATCACAAGAGTCTAAAGTACTTGCCAACTCAGAAGGAACTCAATCTGAGACAGAGGAGATGGATTGAATTCCTTAAAGACTATGACTGTCTAATCGACTACCATCCTGGGAAGGCAAATGTAGTGGCTGATACCCTAAGCAAGAAGTCCATGATGGCTTTGAGAGCATTGAATGCTAGGTTGTCTTTAGCACAGGATGGGGTATTTTTGGCTGAGTTGTGTGTAAAGCCAAGTTTGTTACAGCAAATACAAGAAGCACAGTTAAGGATGAAAAGTTGCTAACTGTTATGGGCAGAACTCAAGAGGGGAAGGAGACTGATTATGAGTTGAAAGGAAATGGGTGCCTGTACTATAAAGGCAGAATATGTGTACCAAGAGATGAGGAACTGAAGAAGAATATCTTGAAAGAGGCGCACAGTAGCTTCCATGCTATTCACCCAAGAAGTACCAAGATGTACCAAGACTTAAAAACACATTATTGGTGGCCTAGAATGAAGAAAGAGATTGGTGATTTTGTGACTAGATGTTTGACATGCCAGCAGGTTAAGGCTGAGCATCAGGTTCCATCAGGGTTGTTACAACCTATATCTATACCAGTAACTTTGCAGTAATCTAGAGGTATATTGCCATAACTTTGCAGTAATCTAGTGGGGGTAATTAATACCTTAAAGATAGTAATTCATCACGCCTCAAAGCCTATTCTACACCCACTACCTCAACAGATACGCTATACGTGACAAAAGAAAAACGCAAACAAGTGCACAGAAATTACGCGTTGAATGTTTTCTCTCTCCGCGTTCCGCCATTTATTCGTGAGCTCCCTTCGCTGTGACTTATGAGAGCTCCCCGTCCGATGGAGTGCTGTTTCCCAATCCAACGCCATGACAATTAACTTTTTTAGGGATAAATTAATACTAACTGTATTTTAACATTTTTCCTTTTAAATAATGACAATAAGTGAATCATTGTACAGTTCTATCTACTGAACATGCATGGTTCAGTCATATATTATCTGAAGGTTCACCATGTTTAAATGCGAAGCAAAATAATGTCGATGAATCATTAAAATTCTCTCATCTTTCCCTCTTATTTGTATTTCTTATCTGAATTAGAAACTAATTATATTTAAAACTGCTGTAGAGAGGAGAAGAGAAAAGCTTTGAGGGGAGCCAATTTTGTCTGTCAAAACATTCATCTCTATAATTTGTTAGTATAAATAGAATGGATGGGTTTTGGTGCCAAGCCACATGGACCAGAAAATCAAGCTACAATCGAACAATGCGAAACCACAACCGAGCTGTAATGCTCTCACCATAGGTAGTCCGTATATTTTACTGTTCCGACGACTAATGTCTGTTCGGACAGTCAAAATGTGTGGAACTACACCTAGACTATAGTGATGAGTCATAAATTGAAGAAATAAATGTTAAGAAAATATAGGAAAAATATAGAGAAAAATAAATTAAAATTTAGAGAATTTATAAATTGGTACAAAAATAATAAAAATAACCCAATATGCACTACTAAGGGCATTTTGGTCATTTCACCCTCAAAGATGAATTTTGACCTAAATGTCAAATTAAAAATTTAGAGAATTAAAATAGTTAGTATGAATTAAAACTTTATAAATTGAATTAGAAAAGAAAGAAGAAGAAAAGAAAAGAAAAGAAAAGAAAGGAAAGGAAAAGAAAAGAAAAGCTTATGAAAATTTAAAACAATTTAAGCACACATATAAATATATATATATATATATAGCCATAAGAGACAAAAGCCACCAAACACCATCTTCTTCTCCACTCTTTCTCTCTCTCTCCCTTGTATTGCCGGCCCCCATAGTCCCTCATTTCCTCCATTGTTGTCAAGCTTCCAAGCTTGATTTCTCAAGCTTCCACACACCAAAACCCATAGCCCAGTTCACAAAAAATACTCTCCACACCCTAAGAAAGCTATAGACACCCATTGGAAGCAAGAAAATTGAAATTAAGGAAGCTCAAGTAAGGTTAGTGCTCTAATCCCTTTTCTTCTCTTTATTAAACATGAAAAGCATGTTTAGCCTAGCATAAATATAATTAAAACAAAAAGAAAATCTAGAGGAAAGAACCCTTGAATTTTTGGCAGCCATGGAACTTGAAGTTTGTTGCTTTTAAGTGATGAAAAATGGTTCCATGAGAATGTGTGATGAGTTGAAATGTTTAGGTGTTTGATTGTGTAGTGTTTGTGAAAATTTAAAACTTTGAAAACTAGGGTTTGTGTAAATGCTTGAGGACTTGGTGTAAATGTTGAAATTGACCTATTGAGTTGAGATTGTTGCTTATGGAAGTATATTGTATGCAAATTGAAGTAAGGAAGTTGAAGGAATTGAGATATTGAGAGTGTTCAATTTTTTGTAGGTTTGGACTCAATGAGTCTAGTGGGTTTATTGACCCATAAATGAAAATGTGTAACTCCAATTGGTATGAGGCCAATTAGAGGTGAAAATTGACTCAAAATAGCCCATTTTTCATGTAGACACAATGTCCAAATTTTGCCAAAATCATGATCAATTCTCTGCCCAAACCCAGATGACCAAACACTGAAACCCAGAAAATGACCAAAAGAATAGTACGTGTTCATTTGGTCATAACTCTCTCTATACTGGTCCAAATGACCTAAAATTTACATCAATGGAATGCTTAGACATAGGGCTACACTTTTCATGAAGACCACTTGACCCAGTTTTGCCTTTAACCAAATTAAATTGTTAGCACAAGTTGAGTCACTAAAACTGCCAACCCAGAAATTGTCCAAAATACTATTCCTTTGGTATGCTTGACCAGTTTTGGAAAAAATGCCATAACTTGGTCTCGAAAGCTGCAAATTGAGTGAAACTAGTGCCAAAAGTTTTATAAGATATAGCACAACAATTTTTATGTTTTGACCAAGCTCTAGAAACCACTGCATCCTAGGGAAAATATTAGCTAAAATTTAGGAATTGAAATCTGGAAAATGTTAAGTGGAACCCAGAATGCCATTTAATACCCGTGTGTTCATTTGGCCATAACTCCTATTAGGAAATTCCAATTGAGATGTGCCAATACGATCTGGAAACATGATACTTAGGGCTACAACATTGATTTAGACACCTTTCCAAATTCTAAGTGTAAAGACCCTAAAAAGAGGGTCAAACATACTTTTCTGAAGTTTGGTTATTGCCTTTATAGGATTGAGAGTCCAGGTTAATACATTGACTATAACTCACTATACCAAGCTTGAAAAATTATGAAATTTTACCTGGGAGTCCCTAAGACATAGAGGGATATATCTTGTGAAGGAACCTAAGTCTAAAAATGACCATAAAATGATCAAATGACTGGTTAAATTTTATTGACCAGGGATTGAAAATTCTAGACAGCTTAGAGGCAAAGGGACCAGTTATGGTATTTTGACCATAACTTGAGTTCTATAACCCCAAATTCAGTGATTCAAAAACTAAAATTCAAGTTTAAACATAGAGGAGCATTTGTTATGAAGGAAGTATGACCAAATAGATATTCTAACCTAGTCAAATTCCTAGATAAAGATAACACATCAAAATGAACCTAAAGAAAGGTTCATGGGAAAAATGCTATACATGATGATTAAAATACTCATAAGGCTAATTAAATATTAAAAATGATATGAATATGTAAATTGGGACTAATGTCCTATTAATATGAAATTAATGGTATCACTGAACAATACCAGAAAATAGTAACAGTGAATAGTGTTAAAATAATTAAAAAATTTTAATTGCCCATAGTATACCTAGACTTATTTATTTAGTTTGGATAAATTGGTATATCAATTAGGGACTCCAGATAGCAGTACTGCCTACCGAGAAAATCGTGAACTGACAATAGATGTCTGGTATGATTGTTCTACAGGCTATATGCCTACTTGCTGGCCATTGTGCCTACTTTATTTTTGGCTTTACAAGCCTGAGAGTGGGTCTCGTGCCCGATAGCTGGCCTCGTGCCTGACAGACGTATACTGGATAGACATATGATTGTCTAATCAGTATACACCCATGCATCCAACTTTTATAATTTGTTATAGGTTTCTTGGGCACTGATAAAAATTAATTAAGACTTAAAATACAATAAGTAATCATAAAAGATCCCGACAATGTTAATTGCTTCTAAAGAGCAATAAAAATGTAAAAGACCCAAAAATTATGATTTGAAAATATTATTTCAATTGTTAAATTATTGTTATTATAAATTATGCATCACTACGCGTTATACTTAGCGCGTTGGTTTTTCATCGCGTAGGTACTGGAGATCAGTTGCAGCAGCCGCAGCAGCAGCACCAGTAGTGCACTGACAAAGCTCTGACCAGATCTGCCACTGTCTAGAGTCACCTCACCGGTCTTTTATATTTTGGTAGGGCCCATGTATAGACTAGTATTTTGGTTCATTATGTCTAGTCATGATGTATTTCATTTTGGACTTGTAATTAAACTTTGAGATTGAAATGAAAACTTGTAATTTATTATCTGTGAATTTCTATATGAATGCAATAAATGATACTTCATTTTTAGCTCTCATAAATAATTTAAATGATATGATATAAGAGAATATGATATGGAAATGTGTGAAATGAATATGGACATGTTAACAGGTGATTAGTGGAACCCACCAGATATTAATAAAACAGGGGAGGCTCTGTTCAGGTCTCCACAGAAATAAGTTATATAAAAAAAATTCTACACATGGATTACTACTTTTAAATGATATTAAAAGCTTACAATAGATATGATAAAACAAGATAGGGTGCTCCAGCACTGAATGTGGCACTTCTTGCTCGGCTATACAGTGGGTGGGTAAGGAACGTCACATTTAGTGGTATCAGAGCAGAGGTTTAGGCAGTCTTAGACCTAAATAGTTAGAAATAGATAGAGTGCATCACATGCATGGGTCTTTAAATAGAGTCGAGGTGACACTAATGTAGATATGTTCTTTGTCTGTTTTATAGGATCGATGGCATCTGAACCTTCAGATCACGGACCTCCAGGACCGATAGTGGAGGAAGTAGAGAGTCACGCACCTGCACCTGCTCCTAGTGGGGGGAGAAGTGGTAGTAGAGCGGAGTCATCTCGAGGTACTGTGAGTAGGGCACAGCAGGCCTTCTATGAACAGATGACACAGCTATTCTGTCAGGTTGCCAGAGCCATCCCTCAGCCACAGCCACCTCTACCTCCATAGCCACAGCCACCACCACCTGTACAGCCATATCCACCTCCACAGCCACAACCTGTATACAGATCTCCACTAGAGAGACTGTAGAAGTATGGGGCAATTGACTTCAGAGGTAAGAGGGATGATGAGCCAGCCGTAGCAGAGTATTGGCTGGAGAGGACATAGAGGGTATTGCAGCAGTTGCACTGCACCCCAGAGCAGCAGTTGGAGTGTGCTCTGTCACTGCTACAGGAGGATGCATATAGATGGTGGGTGACAGTATCTAGAGTAGTACAGCCTGCACAGATCACCTGAGAGTTCTTTCTGGCTGAATTCAGAAAGAAATACATCAGTCATGTGTACTTGGAGGCCAGAAGGAGAGAATTTCTGGCACTGAGACAGAGGCAGCTGAATTCTCCGAATATGAGTGGGAATTCGTGAGACTCAGCGGATATGCATTGGAGTTAATGCCCACAGAAATAGATAAATGCAAAAGGTTTGAGGACGGACTGAATAGCAACATCAGGTTGATAGTGACATCTCACCACTTCATGGATTTCTCTCTGTTGGTAGCATCAGCCCTTGATGTTGAGAGAGTCAGAAATGAAAAGCAGTCCAGAAAGGATACGCAACGCAAGAGGGGTTCTAGATCTGGTCAGTCTGGTTCAGCATATACAGGTAGTAAGAGGCCCAAGGAGTCTCAAGGTCAAACTTAGGGTCGGGACAAGAAACAGAAGTCTCGGTTTGCTCCAAGGAGAGGAGGAGGACAGTCTGGTGCATTAGTGGGTAGTTCACCTGGTGCAGTTACACGAGGATCAGCCCCACCACCTGCTTGTGTACATTGTGGTAGACCCCACAGAGGAGAGTGCAGATTGTTGACGGGTGGATGTTTCAAATGTGGGTCTACGGATCACTTTCTGAAGGATTGTCCACAGAAGAACACTAGTGCTCCCACTGCTCCACCTCAGCTAGAGAGGTCTGCCCCAGCAGCACAGAGGGGTAGGAGACCTGTGAGGCCTGAAACAGCTGGTATATCACAGAGGCCTACTGCAGAGACAGTGCAGAGGCAGGAGACTAGGGTAGCACCAGAAATTATGATTTACAAATATTATTTCAATTGTTAAATTATTGTTATTATAAATTATGCACCACTAAGCGTTATGCTTAGCAGCAGCACCAGTAATGCACTGACAGAGCTCTGACCAGATCTGCCACTGTCTAGAGTCACCTCACCGGTCTTTTGTATTTTTGTAGAGCCCATGTATAGACTAGTATTTTGGTTCATTATGTCTAGTCATGATGTATTTCATTTTGGACTTGTAATTAAACTTTGAGATTGAAATGAAAACTTGTAATTTATTTTCTATGAATTTCTAAATTAATGCAATAGATAATACTTCATTTTTAGATCTCATAAATAATTGTAAATGATATGATACAACAGAATATGATATGGAAATGTGTGAAATGAATATAGACATGTTAACAGGTAATTAGTGGAACCCGCCAGATGCTAATAAAACAGGAGAGGCTCTGTCCGGGTCTTCACAGAAATAAGTTATAAAAAAAAAAAAATTATACACATGGATTACTACTTTTAAATGATATTGAAAGCTTACAATAGATATGATAAAACAAGATAGGGTGCTCGGGCACCGAATGTGGCACTTCTTGCTCGGCTATACAGTGGGCAAGTAAGAGGCGTCACACGAGCCGCATGGAAACAGAAAATCAGACAATAACGATAATCAAGCCACATAATCATTCGCAGACCTTGTGTATGATCCCCATGACTGATCCTGTTGATGCGCATCCTTAAGGAAATTGTTGTCGCTGTTTAGCCATATACTTTCCGATGCCAATTTTCCTTGCAAGACTAGAACAATCTGCATCAAATGGCAATTGTAGAATTAACGCTTAAACATATAAATATTAATTAATTAATGATAATTAACTTAGAAATAAATTATTAAATTTTTTACTCTTAATGAATATGTTTTTTAGTTTCAGTAATTTTGTATCAATTTTAAAGGTTGTTTATAATTATGTCCACCGGTTAAAATTAAAATTTTTATAATTTTTACAACGTAATCATAAAAATATTATTATTTTTTAATTATAAGATTCACATATATGAATTGCATAATTTTTAAAAACATTTTAATTATATTATATAGATTTTATAATTTATAAAATATATTTTTGTTATAATCAGCTGTCGTGTGAGGACATTCAATGATTAATTTTAACCAATTGACACTATTACAATTGTAAACTAACCACTAAAATTAATATATATACATATAGAGAGAGAGACATACCTGACTCATTTTTGGACGATATTTTGTAGGTTTATATACACAAGCTGCAGCACAACGAATCATTCGAATCATTTCTATTTTTCTATAATTATTTTGTAATTTGACATCAATAATATTATTATAATTGTGAGTATCCAAAGCTTGTCTGAGTTGAGCCTGCAACCTGAAATTTAAAAATAAAAAAAGAAATTTTAATTCATAATATCATCAACAATATCATTATAACTCTCTTATTAACTTAATGATATTTGACTTGTTTTTTATTTTAGTTGAAGATATAAACTTATTAAGTTCAATTGTAAAGAAATATAAAGATAAATGGAAAGTCAATTTCTCTGTTACTATTTTTTTTTAATTTACGTACATAAATATTATCAAATTTTTTTTTTTATCAAGTTACAAATTTCATTTGCGCTTGTATATTTAGTATCAAAATAATTTAACAACGATACAAATTTTTCTTGTTTTTAAAAGGGAGAATATAAAAGTTCTAAAAGTAAATATTTTCTACATTTATGTCCAAAAAATTAATTAAAAAAAAAAAAGAATAGCATGTTTAAACCAAATGAAACCTAAGTGAAGGATATAATAATGCATTGATTTGTAAGAATGTGTTGACAGATATAGAGCTGTACTCTGGCTGCAGGAACAAATATATATATATATATATATATATATATATATATATATATATATAAACACGTACCCAAGAAGTCAAGGATGCATATGGATTGAATTCCCTTGCATTAGCTTGTTTCCCAGTAATCAACTCCAGAAGTACAACACCGAAGCCATACACGTCGGTCTTGTCACTTAGCTGGCCAGTTATGCAATATTCAGGGCAAAGATAGCTGCAAATGGAGAAATTGTGTATGAGAAGAACCTATTCGATAAATTTTCCTTACTAATGAAAATCTTGGGAGATGTAATCATGCTTAGCTAACAAATACAATATATACATATCTTACCCAAAGGTTCCCGCTAACATAGTGGACGTCAGGGTAACAGATGAATTTGAAAATTCCTTGGCAAGTCCAAAATCTGAAATCTGAAAAGAAAGAATTGATTATATCAAATAGCATAAAAATCAGATAACTGAGTCTCATTTAAATATTTTATACTTTAAACTGAAATTAGTGAATTTATACTTAATAACAATATTATGAAAAATTCAATTTTATTAATCCAGTCAATAAGGATGTAACTTTTCTTATTTTAATAACTGGGTTTTAATGTGAAAATTTCCTTTTTTTAAAAAAAAAAAAACGTTGGATTCATGAATAGTCTTCATACCAGATAATCCATTGGCTTAGGCTCTAAATGTTTGTTTCTATATATGATCTCAACATACCATAGTGAACATATATTCTCTAAATCCTATCAGCAAAATGATACTTTAGATATCCCTAATAGCTCACCTGGACATCGTATAGATTTTTTTTTAATTTTTTTATAATCCAAAATTTTATTAAGAAAGCAAAACAGAGAACAAAATTAAACCGGCAAATACAGAACTCAAGATGAACAGAACCTTGAACATGGTATAGATTATCTTAAGTTAATCGAAACACTGTCACTCTGTGAATATTGTCTAAATCGAATTATATTACTTATCTAGTGCACGATTCATGCACTACAAATATGTTTTGGACCCGTTATAAAATCAATATTTTAGCCCTATGTGAATTCATTTTTTACCATATATATATATTTTTTCAACAAATTTCACCAAACCTTTTATTTTCTGACTTGATCATCATAGTGAACTTCTTGCTAAGGCTAGACATGGAGCACTTCAAAAGTATTTATACTAAATGCATTAGATTGATGTGTTAGAATGCATCTTTAAAATTATCTGAAAGGGTCTTTAGTCATCGTAGTTTCTAATGATGACTGCCTTGATCCCTTTTCTATTTCAGGGCTCTAGCTAGCTCAAACTTTAAAGGCATGTGATTAAAGCTCTCAGAAAAAATTGCGCAACATTAGAGATTAGCAAAAATTGTGGGACCATGATAAAACTTTATCTCACATAAATCTTACCTTTGGTTCAAAGTTGTGATCAAGAAGGATATTGTTTGCAATGATACCCCTGTGTACGATCTTAGGATTACCTAATCATACATAAATCATAAAATTAAAGTGAAATTCAATGACCATACCAATACCTCAAACATGAAAAAAGAATCTGGCTTATTAGCTAAGTACTCACAGATTTCATGCAAATATGCCAATCCTTTTGCAGAACCTATAGCGATTTTCATTCTGGTTGCCCAATTGATAATCATTCTATTCTGTCCTGCAATTTTTGAAATCTTGTATGTGATTTTGCTTTTCCTTTTAGATACATATAAGGGGAGAGGGTGTTCCGGATTGATTTGAACGATGCTTATTAACCTCCTCCATATGATTATCTACCCATTTATGTCATATTTTTTAGTTGCACATTAGACAAAAGGTAAGGACTCACCGTGTAAATTATTTCGCAAGGAGTTGTTGGGAACATACTCGTATACCAGCAATCTATTGGCTCTGTCAACACAGTATCCAATTAGCTTCACTAGATGTTGGTGATGGGCCAGGCTAAGCGTCCCAACCTCCGTAAGAAATTCTCTTTCCCCCTGCCGAGATGAAAGACTAAGCTTCTTAATTGCAACAACTTCACCATTTGAAAGTGTTCCCTTATAAACTTGACCAAAACCACCCTGGCCAAGGATGTTGACGTTGGAGAAACCACCAGTTGCCATTGCTAGTTCTTTATAAGCAAAGATTTTCTGTGGAGTAATTTGTATCCTCTCAACACCAAGTACAGATTCTAGATTAGTAGTAGCCCTTCCTGTACGTGATGGACAAATGATACAGAAAACATATTTCATCTACAAAGAAAATAAATAAAAATTGCATTTCATAGTTGTGATAAGAAATAGAACTTTATATATAGTACCCTGTAGAGTTTCGATGTCTTTCCAATTCATAATCTTCACATGAGGCATAGTTCCTTCAAGCACTTTAATTATCTGCATGACAATCTTAAAGGGTTATATATAGCAATAATTTATATCAAATAAAATATATTTTGATTTGCACAAAATGCTTCTATTGATTCTCATTTTATATGTCGAGTCCATTAATGAGAATATTGCACATTTATTTTAACTTTATTTTTGAAGATATATGACATTTTTTTTAATTAGTTTAACCTCTTCTCTAACTCTAAAACTTTTTTCATAACTCTTATATTTAAAATATATAACTTCTATTATCAAAAACATTTTTAAGATATATTTTTCTCTCATAAGTCGTATTATCTCGTTATAATCCATCATTTAAAAAAATCAAGAACACAAGTCATAGTAGCATATGACTGCTTAATCATTATGCAAATGAAAAAAAAAATCTTAATCGAGGTCCAAACTCAAAAAATTAACTGTAAAATCATATATATATATATATATATATATATATATATATATATATATATATATATATATATATATATTAGAAGTAAAAATTGCGAAAATGAAATCAAACATGTTAAAAAAAAAAAGCTAAATGATTAAAAAAAAATCAAATATTGAAAAATTGTTCAATTTTAGCAAAACTTTTTAATTTTATCAATTTAGTTTTAAACTAATTTTAACAATTAGGTTAATTAAATAATTTAATTGATAAAAATTATTTTTATATTTTTTAACGTTATTAATATTAATTAATCTTTTTAATTTTTTTATTATTTTAGCAATAATTCTAAAAGAATAAAATAAAAATATTATTATTTTGAAAGTTATAATTAGATTTATTTTAGTTATATTATTTATTAATATTTTATGTTTAAACATTTGAAATTTTTTATGTATTAGGCCTTAAATTTAGGATAAAATGATAAGAAATATGTGAATTAAAAATACAATAAAAAGAGAGTGAAAAAAATTAAAATTAAGATAATAGTTATTTAATTATTATATTTTTTATCAATAAAAAGTTTGCTTAAATTAATTTAAATATTAAAATTATTAAATAAATTAAAAAAATTAAATAGATTAGTTAAAACTGATAATATATAAATGAAAAGATTTAAATAATTTGTTAATTGATGAGTTTAATTTTTTTAATTAAATTTATTGTTAAAATTAAAAATAATATGAAAATTTTTTCATTAAATTGATAAAATTAAAAATTTTTGATTGAATTTATAATTGATATAAAAATTTTGATTTTTTTTTGTTATTTAGTAAAAAAAAATTAAATACTTGTATACACTTAATCAATCATATATTTGTGAAAAAATCTAATAAGATTTTTTTAACATCATCTATAATTTAAAAAATATATATAAAAAAATTATACATTATATTCTCAAACAAACACCATATTTATTATAAATTAGATTTAATTAGATTATTTAACTTAAAATATTAAATTTTTAATAATTAATATTAAAATTTAGTTAATGCAGCATAATATATAAATATTTGAAATATTTTTGTATCTATTATTTTATTATTTTTAGAAGTATTTTCCATATCTACAGTAAATTTTTAAAACAAAATTTTTAAAATATGATAATTTCTTTTTTGTAACAATTATATATTTTATGAATATTAATTTAAATTTAATTTTCATACATATCAATATATTTAGCATAAATAATTTAACTACATATTTTTATTGTAATTTTTTTGAAATATATGTTCATGGATGACATATAATAAAAATAAGTGCAATAATATTAATATCACAACAAATTGATAATCAAAATGAGATAATTAAAATTGAGTTCACATACATTATATATTAATACGATACATTCACAATTTATGCTATTTCACTTGTATTAGGGAACTAAATGAATTTGTAATTCACTTGTTGTCTTCCAATTTTAGCCCTTGTAATAATGTTCATTAATTTTTTTTTTGTTTTTAATTAATATAAAAATCTCTAGACATCATTTTATGTACAATAAAATATTTTTTTATCTTATTTTTGTTAAATTTTTTAATAACATGTTGACCTAGCATTGCTATAAAAAATAAAAATAATATAAATATCATACCTCTCTATTTTTTTTTTCCTTTTTTTCACTCTCTTCTGTGTCTCTCTTATCTCTCTATTCTCTTACATTATCTTCATCTCTTTCTTTCTTCCTTTTCCATCTCTGAAATAATCTTAAAATTATAATTTAAAATTCTTATGAGAATATGAAAATTTAATTTCTTCTTTTATTAGGATGCTTTCTAGATATTAATTTTATTTAACTTAATAAAATAAAAATTTTATAAATTAGCTAAAAAATGGCTTTTACATTTTCCTCTCCTATTAAATTCTTTATCGGAAATTTTACTAAAATTTTATTAATATTTTTAAACTTTAATAATTTCACTATTTATAATCTTTTAATACAATTTTAAAATTCAGAAAAAGGTTATGCAATAATATTCTAATTAGACTATTAGTTATTAATATATAAAATAATTAAAACTTGTCATAATGTATTTTCAGTCATTAATTTTTTATTTTCAATAATTACTTCATATAATATTTTATATTTAATTAAAATTAAATATAACAAAATTTTAAATTTATTCAAATATTAATATTAATTTTAATAATAAAAATATAATTATAATTAATTTAGAAATAAAAGACATTTTTTACAAAACTAATCATCCCTCTTCCTATATTTATGTATAGCGTAGATATTCACCTGTTTCATTGTTGGCCGAGAATGTGAAGGTTTATACACCGAAGCTGCAGCGCAACAAATCATTCTTATCATTTCCTCCTCATTATATTCTTGGAGTCAACAAGATCGTTACATTCATTATCGTCTAATGCTTGCCCAATCCGATCCTTAGCCTGAATGATGATAAGTATTTGTTAATATTTTTTATCAAAATAAAACTTTAATCTTTTACTATTGTTACAAATTATTTCTTTTTCTGCATATGATCAATGTAAAGGCTACATATATTCTACGGAATCGAAAACAATAAATTATCTATAGTCTACATAAAAATATAAATAAAATTAAAAAAATATGTTAAATTATTAATAAATTGACATATTTTTATATATGTCTAATTAATTTATTTTAATTAATTAAAGTATTTTTTTTATTGAGATAGAGCATTTTTCTTTATTATTTTTTATAAATAATTAAATATTTAAAATTTCTATTTAAATAAAGTCCATAACAGCTGTATAAAGCTAATAATTTATTATGGAATTAATATCTGTTAAAAGAATATATATATATATATATATATATATATATATATATATATATATAAAAAGTTAGTGTCATACCCAATTAACAATAGTGTCACCTTTTTTATCTAAAGGTTTTCTTCCGGTAATTAATTCTAAAAGTACAACTCTGAAAGAATAAATATCTGATTTTTCTGATACTCTTTGAATATCACCATATTCTGGATCTGTATAACTGCAACAAAAATATTAGTTAATGTTTTAAAAAAATAAAAAATAAAAATCTTCACTGGTATATTTTCTTAAAAGGGGTGTTTTCTCCATTATATTTTTAAATATTCATAAATACAATTATACTAGATCATTTAATTAATAGAAAAAAAATATCTTACACGTTAGTTCCCCTCAATATGCTGGTGATGTGGTTAACATCACCGGTATTCGGCAAAAAATTTGCGAGTGAAAAATCTGCTACCTGAATCAATGATTTATATAAATTAACTTACATCCAAATATCAAATTTATGAAATTACAAAAAGTTTGTCAATATATTATAAAATATTTTGACATTTAAATGCTAAAATTGTATTTCTTCTGAAAATATTTTACCTTTGGTTCGAAGTCATTATCAAGAAGAATATTATCTGCTTTGATATCTCGATGTATAATTTTAGGTTTACCTAAATATATATATATATATATATAGGTATAAGAAGAGAAGTAAAACCTTTAATGGAAGATAAATTAATAAAGTTAAAAAAATTAAAAATAAATCAAGCCTTAATAAAGTAGAATCACTCACAACCTTGATGTAGATATAATAACCCTTTTGCAGAGTGCATGGCAATTTTCATTCTCTTCGGCCATTCTAAAATTTTATTTTTTTTCTGTTAGACACATATAAAATAAACACAATTAAAATTAAAATGTAAATTTTAAATTAAATTATTAATTATGATTTGATTTTGTTATTAACTAATTTAGGATTTATTCTATTTTCTTTGATAAAATACATTTAAAGAACTGCTCAGATAAACGTGTATGAACGCCTCAGTGTAAACTACAAAAGATAAAGAAAATGATAGAAGAATGTCTGAGTGTATTAGTAAAAGAAAACTCACCGTGTAAATGATCTGTCAAGGTATTATTGGGAACGAACTCTAAAACAAGTAATCTATCGGCTCCCTGAGTGGAGTGCCCAATCATCTTAACAATATTTGGGTGTTTGACACAGCTAAGGTACTCACCCTCCTCCAATTTATCTTCCAACTTTATTTTTTTAAGTTTCTTGATGGCAACATCTTCACCATCTAAGGTTGCCTTGAAGACTTGACCAAAACCACCCTCACCAAGTAGGCAGTTGTTGGAGAAATAATCAGTTGCCTCTGCTAGTTCTTTAAAGCCATATTCCTCATCTTCTGTCTTTCAGCATTCTCAGAGGCCGGTGCATGACTTTGATTCTCCTCCTCATCAGAAGATGAGCTAGATTCAATTAGATCTACGACCGGTGACTGGTAAGATAGCTGTGCATGTGCATCAATTTGATTCTCCTCATCAGAAGATAAGCTAGATTCGATTGGATCTAGAAACGGTGACTGGTGAGATAGAGGTGCAGGTGCATGACTTCGATTCTTTATATCAGAAGATGAGCTAGATTCAATCGGATCTGTCGACTGGTGAGGTAGCGGTGCAGGTAAGTTAGATCTATCATCTGACCAAATTATAACAGGCCACAATTGGTTAGGGCAGAAAGAAAACTCAAAAGTACAACTCGAAAAAAAAAAAAAAAAAAGGAAAACCTCAAAAGTACAACTCAAAAGCCTCTACATTTAAATACCTTCTGCTGAGAAATGAAATGATACCTTCATGGAAGATAAATAAAAGTATAACTCAAAAGCCTGTACGGCTCTATTACTTTAGACTAATCATAAAGTGTCAGTTAAAGCAAATACCTCTAGCGTCAGTACTGATCTTGCTCAAGAAGCAACCCATCAAAAGTGGCAGAGTCGCTCGCTACAGTTTTGCTAACATGACCACTACAACAAAAGTCGGTAATAATGTGGTGGCCGGCGGCTGGAGGCTGAATAGGTCTCTTGTATATTATTTTTGCATATTCTAGCGGAGCAAGATGCAATGGAGGGTGGTGGGTGGGTGCGAACTGCGAAGGTGTAGACTTTTTTTTTCCCTCGAGAGAATGCAAATGTGAAAGTTTTGTTTTTTCAAGGGATAATACTTGCTTAGTAATTAATATATTTTAATTTAGTGGGGGAGTCTTGGAAAATTATTCCAAGCTATTATTTGTCTATTCAATAATGAACTCTTCGAAAAGTAATTGAGGCTCTCCAGTGGCAGCTGGCGGGCGCAACAAAAAAGGACAAAAAAATGTGAGGTGGCAGCTGGATCGCGCAGAAGCTGTCTGGACAGTTTCCATGACGCTCAGGCCATCTGCGTGTCTTCTACGCGCTAGCCATCTGTCTGGACTTTCCGAAATTATGTTTCGGCCCATTACCTCTTTGTTTTATTACATCTGTACACACTATTCATAAAAAAATATTATATTAATATTTTATAATTAAATTGATCTTAAAAAATATTAAAATTTATAATATTATTAAATATATCTCTCTCTTTATACGTGATTAAACAGTCTTTTGACAAATAATTACACATTCAATTATGTAATTTTATTTAGATAAAATATTATTATATTCTTATTTAATTTTAAATTTTATAAAAAAAATTAATAATAAAATAAAATAAAATATATAAGAAATTTTTAGTAAAATGAAAGGCCAATTCATTTCGTTAGATGCATCCGCCACTAATTTTTTTAAGGTAGTAGAGTATAGTTTAATGGAAATAAAATTTATGCAATAAAATTTTCATAAATGAAAATAAATAATTAATTTAGATATATTTAATGAATACATGAGTTTGACAAGATGTAATATTATAGATATTATATATATATTCAATATCAACTCACAAACTTACGATTCAATAATCCATTAGTTTAATTGATGAATAAAAATATCTATAAAAATAATTTAATAATGACATAAAAAACTAATAAAGAATATAAAATCAAAAGAATGCGCTTAAGATACTAAGGAATTCAGTTGAGTTTTCCCAAAATTATGACTTTACCTTTGAAAAGAAGTGCAATTTAATACAAAAAGACCTCAGACCAATAACACAAAATCCAACATCCGTCCAATGGTCTATCTAATATTCCTTATTTACTTCAAATAAACCATTTTCTGTAAATTACAATTTTCAGAAAGTCAGTTACATATCTTAAAATAAGTAATAAATATGAATTACTCAATTTGAAGTTTGAACTATTTGAATTAAATTTTGATTTAAAAATTAAATAAATAAAATTAGCTTTTTTTTTAGAGCAAAGTTAGTTTATACAGTGACCAAGCGAATTACACGAATCAAACTCACAATAACTCAATTTAAACTCATCTGCAAAAAATAAAATTGAAATTCAAGATGACCCACAATTCAGAATAACTCATGTTATCATAACCCATCCACCTCGACCCATTTTCTACATCTGCTCAAACACTCAATTTCTTTATTTATCAAAGTAATGAACAAAGCAACCATATTCACAGTTCAAGTCTTAATTAAAACAACAACAAAAGCCTTTATAGGATTTACTTAAAAAAGGTAGCCTCAAAAATGGATTGTGAAAAGACTAGACCCCTAAAGAGCTGATCCAACAAGCAAGGTCATTTAGCAGTTGAGGAGTTTCCAAAGCTGTTGAACAAAAACGAACTACTATTCAATTTCTTTAAGCCGAGGCTGGCATTGTATCGGGTAGAACAGTTGAGTTAGAATCTGAGTAATATGGAGCTCCATCATATATGAATTTGACGTCCTCGCTCACCCATATACGCTCCACTGCCATATTATCTTGTAGGACTTCAAATATCTGTAACAAAATATTTACATTTTAACACTCATTGCAGTATACTTAAAAACAAAAAACCATTAATCTCGTTAAGACACTCTAATGATATCTTTTTCCTGAATGAGTTGCCCCAAAACTATATTATAAAGAAAATGAATGAGATTGGTAAAAGAAAGAACTCAAAAATAGAGCATAATATATACCTAGCTCCTGTGGACTTACCTGGCTCATTTTTGGGCGTGAACTTTCAGGTTTATAGACACAAGCTATGGCACAATAAATCATGCGTGTCATTTCATCTTTGTTATAGTCTTGCAATTTGGAATCAACAAGAGGCTTGTAATTGCCAGTGTCCAAAGCTTGTTTGAGTAGAGACGTTGCCTGAATTTTGGAAGACTCAGATTAATATAGTGATTGAGAAATTGAATTGCATGCATAAAGGTTACATAGAAATTTTATTAGGCCAAAAAATTATTTCTATTTTATTTTCCAATTGTTGATAATATAATTTTTTTTTCTTTTTCTAAACAAATTCATATTTTTATTTATCAATTCACTAAAAACTGATGTAATTAGTTTTATAAAAAAAAACAAATAATATTCTGTATCTAAAGATCATTGCTAAGTGAAAAAAATAGCTGGCCACTTTAGATAGTTATATGGGTCTTATACATACCGTTTTCATTCTTAGATAGTTACATGGGTTTTATGCATGTCATTTTCATTGTTTCTCACTAAATTAGCAAAAATAATTACCAATATCATAAGAATAGACTAAAACTAATTGAATTAAACAAATAAGCTAAAATGACAAAAAAAAAATGTATATGCATTTAAATATATATAGTCATTGCTTTCATGAATAAATTTTACCAAGGCCTCATCAAATTAACCAAAGAAAGTCAAGAATAATTACAAAAGACCCCATTACAGTAGTTTATGTTCTTTTAAGTTCTTTTGTCCCACATTTAAAACTTATAAGAATTTTAAAGTGCTTACAAGACATTGGTTTTCTTACAAGTCACATTAAGATTTGGAGGAAAGTATTGGAAAGGAAAGGCAAATACAATATTTAAATATGTTATCAGCAGAACAATAAAATGAAGGACAAAAGAAAAACAAAATAAAAGAGTTGGCAATTGTTCTGAAATAAATATTTATTTTTATTATTATTTTCATATTTAATCAATTTTTAAATAAAATTCAGTTTTTAAAGTTTGTCAAGATAAGCAGTTTATTTATGTTACTTATTTGCCCTATCCCAAATCCAAAAATTGTCTTTTGATATATATTTCAAGTTGCTCTACAGAAGTTCAAAACTGTGAGAATTTTTAATCTTTGTTGTTTTCTTCCCTTTTATTTCCCATAGCAAACTTGAGAGGAAGAGCAATTAACACCTGAAAGACAATATCTTCCACACCTCAAAGATTATTATATTCCATTGTCATAACAGGCCCAATCCAGCGTAGACAAATCAATTTATAAGTCAATTTCTCTGTTGAAATCTCCAAATTATCTGAGAAACCATATGCTAATTAATAAGCTAAGGATACAATGATGTAAGATTTGTAAGAATATGTTGAGTGTTAAAGAGTAAGAAAGTGTTTGGAGGAAGAAGTACCCGAAGAGCCAAGTTGCGAGAATCATTGCCTTCCTTTTCAACTAGTTTCCCCGTAATCAACTCCAGAAGCACCACTCCAAAGGAAAAGACATCGGATTTAACAGTGATCTTTTTATCCTTGATATACTCAGGAGCCAAATAACTACATTCAAGAGAAGAACCTAAGTTGAAGAAATAAATTATATATAGCACATAGAAGATTTAAAGAGATTAGGATCCTTTTTATGATTTAAAGAGATCAGGATCCTTTTTATGTTTGTGTAAACATCATATCATGTTAGTCTTTAAACTTAAAATTAATAGTTAAAATTTTTCTAAAAATTAAATTGTGAATTTTAGGAAGAGGTTGGCTACATAATAACATTCAACTAATGGATGGGATAGAATTAACAAATGTATCTTACCCAAAAGTTCCCCTTAGTTTAGTGGAAACATGAGTTTGATAATCCAAAAACACTTTAGCTAGTCCAAAATCTGCAATCTGAAAAGGGGGAAAAATTATACAAGCGAATCAGAATTCCCTCACATAGAAAAGAAACCTCTTAGATTCCCTTTGACTTGACAAAATCATAGTATTAATTAAGCACTGAAGTGAACTTAGTTTGAACATATAAGGCTAATATAAATTAGGGAAAAACTTCCCTAGATTCAGTCCATCATAGATCCAAAACATACACATGTGGATATCACTTATTTTACATATGGATCCATCATACATATTGTGTCTTAGATTCACGATTCGTCGGATATATGCAAGAAATTTAAAATAAATTAATTAGGTTTCAAATAAGCTCAGTACAATAAATAATAATCTGATGACTATCCTTTTCTATTACAAGTACTTCTGTTTTCTAGATGAGGCATAAAAATATAATGAGAATGAGTTACATCTCACCTTTGGTTCAAAGTTATGATCTAGAAGAATGTTTTCGCTCTTGATATCTCGGTGGATTATTGTTTTTGGACCTAAAGACATGAATATCAAGAAAGAAGAGTGAATTTGGCAGACCAATTAACTCTTTAACTTAGATTGAAGTATATATATAGCAAATACTCACATCCTTCATGTAAATATGCCAATCCTTTAGCAGACCCTACAGCGATTTTCATTCTGTTTGGCCAATTGATTATCTTATCTTCCTTTCCTGCAATGTTATTTTCCATCTATCATTCAGTATACTCCTTTTGTTTTATAGATCAAGAAAGTTGTAAAGGGGAAATTAAAGATCGATTTCAGAGTTTCAACAATCCTAACCTCATCTCTGTATTAGTAATAATCACGCATGCTATATTTGGAAGTAAATTAAACTAGGGAAAGGACTGACCATGCAAATGATATCTCAATGATTTGTTGGGAACAAACTCACAAACAAACAATTGATCAGCTTTATCACTGCAATACCCTATCACCTCTACAAGATTCCGGTGACGGATGCTGCTATTGGTTTTAATCTCAGTCTCGAATTGAGCTTGCGCCCCTTCCAATTCCGCCTGTCCAGCAGTATACTTAAGCTTCTTAATGGCAACCACTTTACCATCTGGAAGTTCTCCCCGAAAAACTTGACCAGAACCACCCACACCAATTAGGTTGTTGTTGGTGAAATCCCCAGTTGCCTTTGCCAGCTGTTCGTAAGTATAAAACTTTGGAAGATTTTCAAGGAACGGAAGTGGAGTTTGTCCATCGCCAAGAGGCTTAAGCTCCGATTGCTCTTTTGTAGATGAAGGAGCAGTAGTCTGAGCTGAAGGGGTTTGCTGAGGCCGGCCTTCTAAACAGGGAATCAAAATGAATTTAGCAGATCTATGCGGTCTAGATCAATTATAACACTTTTTCATAAAAACCCAGAGCTAAAATTCCATTAGAGAAAGAAGATGTTCAAGGTCAAAGAAGATATAAACCTTGAACTGCACCGGGCTGCACCACCTGTTGCTGATCTGCAAGAAAATACTTTCAAGAAACGATTCGTTGATGGGAAACATAAAACCACAAAACATCTTAAAAGAAGCGTCAAATTGTTAATAGAGATTGGAAGTCTATATCGATTCATTTTCTAATATACCTTTAGTAGAGCGTCGATCATTGTTCGTCTTCCTATTGAACAAGCCACACAGCCCCATGGCCGCCGGCGAGGTTAATTTCTTGCTGATGTCCTGTTACACCTCTCAGTTAGAGAGAGAGAGAGAGAGAGAGAGAGAGAGAGAGAGAGTCAAGGTGTTCAGCGACCTTGGATGAGGACAGGTGGATTTTTGGGCCTTGTAATGCTCATTAGCAATTTAAAAAAGAAAAGGTAGTAAAATATATTACCTGTCAAATTTATATTTGCTTTTGTATTTATCTTTCTTTAAGGGAAAGTAGACGGCAATTGGTAAGAAGATGGTGATTAAAGTAGCACAGCCTGGTTGGAAATTTCTTAATCTATTTATGATCGGCTGAGTGTATACACTGAATATAAATTAAAATTATTTTTATAATATTAATTTTATGAAATTTAAATTTAAAATTTTATAATTTTAAAAATAAATTCAATATTGTTGGGCTAAAATTTGATGGTGATCGAAACGTAATCTTATATCATCATTTTCGTCTCATTAAGTTATAGATTGAAAATTATTTTTTATTTTAATTTTATTATTTTATAAACTATTTTTTTAAAATATTATTTTATAAACTATTAAAAATCATATTTTAATATATTACTAAAATTTGAGTATTATTAATTAATAGTTTAAAAAATAACATTAAATTTATATTATGTATTTTAAAATAATATAAATATATGTATTTTATTAAAAAAAATTATTAATAAAATTTATCAAATTAAATAAGTGAATCTTACGCGTCACAAAGTTGTGTCGATTGTAATTGTGAATCTAGCTTACATAAGATTATTATTGGGGTTGAGCATTCAGTTTAAATCGATCCGAATTATCAAAATCGAATACCATATTTTAAAAATCAAATCAAATTGAAATGTGTAAAAATTGAAACTAAACCAAATCGCTTTAATTTAATTTGGTTCAATTCAAACTGAACTTTTTAGATTTTGATATTTTTTCTATTTAGACTTGTTTCCAAGTTACTTAATTCGATTTTATCTTTAATTTGAACTTAATAATTATTAATCAATAAAATTAAATAATTTATATATATATATAAACACATATAATTAATAAATTTTCTATAAAAATAAAATAATTCAATTTAATTTAGTTTAACTAATTTTTTTTAAGTTAAATCAAACTAAAATAATTAAAATTTTTAAAATTTAAAATCAAATCGTATTAAATAATCTTAAAAATTAAATTAAATTATTAAATTATAATAAATTAATTTAATTTATTCAATTTAAATAAAATAATACTCACCTTAACCATTACACAAAAAAGTGAGGGAGAGCTTTTGTTTGTTTTTTGTTATTTATTTTTTTATTTTTAAAAAGTTATTAAGACACGAAACTAAGACGAAGTAGACCGATCAAATCCCAGAGGGAAGTGAACGAGATTATCATTATTGGATAAAAGTTTAATTTGGTTAATATTCAGTTACATAAAAATTAAAAATTTTAATTAATTTAATTTTATAGTCGATGAATTTAATAAATTTACACAAATTTCAAATATATAAAAACATGCTTCAATAGAGGGATTAAAAAAGTATTTTTGACATTTTATGAATTATTTCCTAAACTTTATAAAAAGTTTTAATGTTATTATTCTCTCTAAATTCTTTTATCTCCGTCTCTGATTTTTCTCAAGTTTTTGCATTAATTTGTCTCAAATTTCTTATTTTTCCTTTTTTAAAGCCCAACAAATTCCAATAGTGAAAACCTTCTAAAAGAAAATCGAACTTCGATCATTTTTTGCAACTTCTAAAAATCTAATTATATATTTTAATATTTGTTTTGAATTCAAAATCCAAAATGCAAACGTCTGTTTAATTAATTTAAACTTCTAAATATGGTGCTCCGATCATTTTTATTGTGGCTTGACTCAAAATTTTTGTGTGATGAAAAATAAATTTTTTCAATTTAAGTAGAAAAAAATATTCATCAATTAAATAAATTTATTATGTAGTTTAAAACTTTTATTTAGTATTTTTCTTAATTAAAAGAGATTCTTACTGTAATTAGCATTAAATAGATTAAACCTATAAATAATAACATTGTAGGAGAGTGTACTCAACTTTAATATATATTAAAAAAAAAAAAACCATAAAGTACAAGAGGAAGAATGGTTGTGCATTGCAGTCCATGAAGGGAGAAAGGGTTGTTGTCCGTAGAGAAACAAAACCAATTAGTTATTATACCTATGGGATATTAAAAAGGATAAATCATCTCATAGTGTAATGAGATTAATGGGTAATGATAAAGTCTCAACATGAATGATAACATACTAAGGGTCTATTTGGTATTACTGTTAAAATTGTTGTTAAGAAAATTATTTTTTTAAATATACTAGTTAAAGAGTGTTAAAAAATAATTAAAAATTAAATTCGATCAGTTTTAGTCATAAGAACGTTAAAATAACAAAACAATTTTTTCTAAATTGCTTTTTTCAATAGCATCCAAAATTGTGCTTTTATTCAGAAAAATAATTTCAGACTCTAAAACTCAATGCCAAACAGGACTTAATATATGTAACCTTATGCTAAAAACAAATCACATAAATATTTTTATTGTCTTATTTACTTAATCTTTTTATGAATAACATGTTTCTAAAATCATAAATATAGAAGCAATTGTTCATTGAATTTAGGAGTATAAGCAATTGTTCATTAAATTTATGAGGGTAAGTGTGACGCCCCTTACCCGTCTATTGTATAGCCGAGCAAGAAGTGCCACATTCGGTGCCGGAGCACCCTATCTTGTCTTGTCATGTCTATTGTAAATTTTATGTCCTTTAAATCAAGTAATTTAAGTGTAGAATTTTTTTTTTTATATCTTATTTTTGTGGAGGCCCAAACAGATCCTCCTCTGTTTTATTAGCATCTGGCGGGTTCCACTATCACCTGTTAACATATTCATAGTCATCTCACATATTTCCATATCATATTCTCTTTTATCATATCATTCACAACTATTTATGAGATCTCAAAATGAAGTGTCATCTATTGCATTCATATTGAAATTCATAGATAATAAATTATAAGTTTTCATTTCAAGTCCAAAATAAAATACATCATAAACTAGTAATTACATCATGACTAGACATAATGAACCAAAATACTAGTCTACACATGGGCCCTACCAAAATACAAAAGACTGGTGAGGTGACTACGATCTGGAACTCTGTCCAAATACTCGTGGCGACTCATCGATCTACCTACGCGATGGAAAACCAACGCGCTAAGCATAACGCTTAGTGGTACATAATTTATAATAACAATAATTAAACAATTGAATTAATATTTACAAATCATAAATTCTGGGTCTTTTACATTTTTTTATTACACTTTGGAAACAATTAAAATTATTGGGATCTTTCCTGTTTACTTATTATATATTCAGTATTAATTAATTATTATCAATGCCCAAGAAACCTATAACAAATTATAAAAGCTGGATACACGGGAGTATACGGGTTAGACAGCCATATGTCTACCTCAGATACATCGCACGAGGCGCACGAGAGCTTTTAAAGCCAGAAATAAAGTAGGCACAATAGCCAGTAAGTAGGCATATAGCCTATAGAACAATCATATCAGACATATATTGTCAGTTCATGATTTTCTCGGTAGGCAGTACTGCTATCTATAGTCCCTAATTGGTATACCAATTTATCCAAACTAAATAAATAAGTCTAGGTATACTATGGGCAATTAAACATTTTTAATTAATTTAGCACTATTCACTGTTACTATTTTCTAGTACTGTTCATTAGTACCATGAATTTCATATTAATAGGACATTAGTCCCAATTTACATATTCATATAATTTTTAATATTTAATTTTTCTTATGAATATTTTAATTATCATATATAGTATTTTTCTCATGAACCTTTCTTTAGGTTCATGTTGATGTGTTATCTTTATCTAGGAATTTGACTAGGTTAGAATGTCTATTTAGTCACACTTTCTTCATAACAATTGCTCCTCTATGTTTAAACTTGAATTTCAGTTTTTGAATCACTGAATTTGGAGTTATAGAACTCAAGTTATGGTCAAAATACCATAACTGGTCCCTTTGCCTCTAAGCTGTCCAGAATTTACAATTCCTGGTCAATAAACTTTGACCAGTCATTTGATCATTTTATGGTCATTTTTATACTTAGGTTCCTTCACAAGATATGTTCCTCTATGTCTTAGGGACTCCCAGGTATAATTTCATAAATTTTCAAGCTTGGTATAGTGAGTTATAGTCAGTGTATTAACCTGGACTCTCAGTCCTATAAGGGCAATAACCAACTTCAGGGCAGTATATTTGACCCTCTTTTTAGGGTATTTACACTTAGAATTTGGTAAAAGTGTCTAAATCAATGTTGTATCCCTAAGTGTCATGTTTCCAGATCATATTGGACATCTCAAATGGAATTTCCTAGTGGGAGTTATGGCCAAATGAACACACAGGTATCAAATAGCATTCTGGGTTCAACTTAACATTTTCTAGATTTCAATTCCTAACTTTGGCTAATATTTTCCCTATGATGCAATGGTTTCTAGAGCTTGATCAAAACATAAAAATTATTGTGCTATGTCTTATAAAACTTTTGGCACTAGTTTCACTCAATTTGCAGCTTTGGAGGCCAAGTTATGGCATTTTTGCCAAAACTGGTCAAGCATACCAAAGGAACAGTATTTTGGATAATTTCCGAGTTGGCAGTTTTAGTGACTCAACTTGTGCTAACAATTTGAATTGGTTAAAGGCAAAACTGGATTAAGTGGTCTTCATGAAAAGTATAGCCCTATGTCTAAAATTTCCATGGGTAAAATTTTAGGTCATTTGGACCAGTATAGAGAGAGTTATGACCAAATGAACAGGTACTGTTCATTTAGTCATTTTCTGGGTTGGCAGTTTCAGTGACCCAACTTGTGCTAACAATTTGAATTTGTTAAATGCAAAACTGGGTTAAGTGGTCCTCATGAAAAGTGTAGCCCTATGTCTAAACTTTCCATGGGTAAAATTTTACGTCATTTGGACCAGTATAAAGAGAGTTATGACCAAATGAACACGTACTGTTAATTTGGTCATTTTCTGGGTTGGGTGCAGGGAAATCCGAATTTGGGCAGTATTTAGGTCAAGTTTTGGACAGAATTTGGGCATGGTTTCTCCATGGAAAATGGGCTATTTTGGGTCTAGTTTCACCTCCAATTGGCCTCATACCAATTGGGGTCACACAATTTCATTTATGGCCTAAAATGTACACTGCCCTCAACAAACACAACCTGCAGAAAATTGACACTTTCAAAACTCAATCTCCTCCAACTTCCTTACTTCAATTTGCATGCAATACACTTCTATAAGCAATAATCTCATCCCAATTGGTCAATTTCAACATTTTACACAAAGTCCTCAACATTTACACAAACCCTAGTTTTTAAAGTTTCAAATTTACACAAACACTACACAATCAAACACCCAAACATTTCAACTAATCACATATTCTCATGGAATCATTTTTCATCACTTAAAAGCAATAAACTTCAAGTTCCATGGCTACCAAAAATTCAAGGGTTCTTTCCTCTAGATTTTCTTTTTATTTTAATGGTATTTATGCTTAGCTAAACATGCTTTTCATGTTTAATAAAGAGAAGAAGAGGGATTAGTGCACTAACCTCTTGTGACCCACTTCAAACTTTAATCTTTCTTCTTCTTATGGGTATCTAAATCTTCCTTATGGTGTGGGCTAAATTTTTTGTGAAGGGGTCTATGGGTTTTGGTGAGTGAAAGCTTGGGAAATCAAGCTTTAAGCTTGATAACAATGGTGGGGAGGGAGAGACAAAGGGAGACGGCAAGGAGGGAGAGAGAAGAGGAAGAAGAAGATGGTTGGTGGGGTTTTGTCTCTTGTGGGTATTTATATATATACATTTATGTGTACTTTATTGTTTTTAAATTTCATAAATCTATTTCCTTTCTTTTCTTTTCTTTTCTTTTCTTTTCTTTCCTTTTCTTTTCTTTTCTTTTCTTTTCTTCTTCTTTCTCTTCTCATTTTTCAATTTCAAATTCATAAAATTAATTTATGTTAATTATTCTATTTCCAAATTTTAATTTGACATTTAAGTCAAAATTCACCTCTAGGGGTGAAATGACTAAAATGCCTTTCATGGTGCCCATCGGATTATTTTTATTATTTTTGTACCAATTTATAAATTCTCTAAACTTTAATTTTTTTTCTCTACATTTTTCCTATATTTTCTTAACATTTTTTTTTCTTCAATTTATGCCTCCTCACTATAGTCTAGGTGTAGTTTCAGACATTTTAACTGTCCGACCAGACATTTTAACTGTCCGAACAGACATTAGTTGTCGGAACAGTGAAATGTACGGACTACCTATGGTGATGGCGTTACAGTAAGATCAACTATTTTATGAGTAACAATACACATGTACCGAGAGTATTCAATAATTTATCAATAAATTTAGTTGTATAAATTCCATAATTGATTAAGTAGAAAACATGTAATATTTTGTTATATATAATTTTTATGCTGCAGAAAACAGAGTGAACAAACATAGCATAAAAAAACAAAATATGAAAAAATAAATTTAAGAAATCAATTTAAGTTTTTTGCAATAATCTCTCAGCAAATTTATTGGTTTCTCTTCTTTAAAGCCCAACTAATTCCAACAACGGAAACCTCTTAAAAGAAAATCAAATCTAGATGAATTTTTACAAAGTTCTTAGCATGCATGGGAGAACTAGACATATAGCCAAGAATCTGCAGACGTAACACACAATACAAGAGTATTTTTCAAAAACTCCAACCATATGCTAAATTCATAAGACCATTAATTTCATGCTAAAACTCTCAGATGCCAAACCATTCGATTGTTCATCCACTTAATAACTAGATTTAAAACAATCTTAAGTCAAAAAGAATGAGGGAAATGATAGGTTGCTTGGTGAGAAAAGATGTTCGGGTCGTGAACTTGAGACCGCTCATCCAATAAACAGAGTTCCTGAAAAGTTGATGAAGAAACTGTTATTTTAAAATTTCATATCTCACCTTTAAAAACCTCCTCTAAACATAGTGTTAACAAAAATAAGAAATGAACTTTTAAATTGTGCAGGAAATTGTTGTCATTACCAGCCTTATCCTTTGCAGGACTATATCCTTCAAGAACTCGAACTACCTACATGGCATACACTTGCACATTAACTGTGTAATCTCTCAATTTTTGAATGCCTTTGACAGAAAAATTATATAGTTTCATTTGAATAGGAATAGGTGTGCATTTGAAATTATTGAGAATTTAGATTTATAAATTATTAATTTTCAACATTATATTAAATTTCAATATCTCATCATTTGAAATACACAAAGAACCAAATCAAATTATAGAAAAAAGACTCTAAAATGCGCTAATCAAAAAAGTTTTTACCTCTTTCATTTGCGGGCGAGACTTAAAAGGATTATAAACACAAGCTGCAGTGCAAGAAATCATCCATTCCATTTCACTTCTATCATAGCTTTGCAAATTTGAATCAACAAAGTCTATATATTGTCCATTCAAAGCTTGTGTAATTCGAGTTTTTGCCTAAATATTGACAAAAAAAAAAAATCCATCAAAACTTAGGTATAACTTTCTACCATATTTGCAAATGCATGCTAATCTTAAGAATTTTGATTAGCATGTAGATTTTTTTTTTTTGACAATGACTAAAATGCGCAACTTTCCATATTTATGCATAAGAGTGTTAGTATTACTACATTTTTTTTATTATTCTGTATGATAAATAAAAAATTTAATTATAAATAAATGTCATTTAAAAAGTTGAAAGATCGAAATATATAAATAATTTGTAAATTTTAACATTTTAATATCTAATTTTTTTTCTATTTTCCATTTAAATAACTACATAAGACTCAGTTGCTAGCAACTCGTCGTGAAAACTCTTTAGTGACAAATGCATTATAAACCCGTCGCTAATCTATGTTATTAGCGATGAAACTATTTGTTCGTCACTAAAGATTCTATTTTCTTGTAGTAATTATTACATGCCGTCATTACATTTTTAGTAAAAAATAGAAGTTTGAATTTAACCCCTCAATAAAATGATTCTAAATTCATCTCTAACGAAAATATACATTACCTTATAAATCAAAATTTTATATGGAATGAGGTAAAAAAAAAAAAAAAAGGGCATGCATCAATAAAACTTCAAAGAACTTTGAAATTTAATATGCTTTGGCTTTGTCTCTAAATAAAAAGACCAAAATCTAAAAATATAAAGACTTATTCATCAAATAAATCTAAACATTTACGTTAGTTGCTGATTATATCTAAATTAGAGAGAGAGAGAGAGAGAGAGAGAGAGAGAGAGAGAGAACACAAGATAGGTAGAGGAATCGAGAGAAAAAGATGAATCAAATAAAAAAAATTAAAAAGAATATAAAAGATATTCAATTGTGGTTTGGCTTATATAAAAGAATATAAATTTTATATTACTTTAATATTATATAGAGGATAGACTAGTGTCATACCCAACTAACGATGTCAATGCCTTGATATTTAGGTTTTCTTCCAGTGATAAGTTCTAGAAGCACCACGCCAAAAGAATAAACATCTGACTTACTAGATATCCTTCCGGAATGCTCTGGATCTATATAACTACAAGTAAAAGATTTGGGTTGAGAAATGTTTCAAGAAAATGAAAATCCTTGCTTAGAGAAGCCTGAATTATTGAGTTTTTCTTGGTTATAATTGTATTTTATTTTATTTTTTTTTACACTACCAGAAAAATAAAAATTAAACATGAAAAGAAAATGTTCCCTGTAATGCTATATATGGATCATAATGCCACCTAATTTCTTCTCTAATATGGATGGAAAAATATAATCATTTTATCTCTAATTTCTAGTTTTCTTATAGTGTTGTTATTCCACATATAGATCATAAGACCACCTAAAAAAACATCATAATAGCAATGTAATTAAGTAATAAGAAAAATTAATTGTATCTTACACTTCAGTTCCCGCAATTGATCTTGAGAGATGAGTAACAGTATCTGGAAAAAATAAGGCAAGTCCAAAATCGGCAATCTAAACAGAATTATCCAAGTATATTAGTGGATTGATTGTGCCATAGGTAATATAATTTGGCATCAAATACAACAAAAAAATGACAAAAATGTTACTTATGAATTACATCCAATTATGAAATTTAACTCCAATATTTTGTTATAGTATATAACTAATTATATAGGTAACACTTTTGTTTGTAATTAAATTATATATCTCACCTTTGGTTCAAAATTAATATCGAGAAGAATGTTATCTGGTTTGATATCTCTGTGAATAATCTTGGGAGATGCTGAAGATATATAGATATTGTGAGAGTAGAAAATTTTGAAAGGAAACGCTAATAACACAATTTTTATTATTATTTTTTAAAAAAGCATCAATAGCTCTATTAAAATCATATAAAATGTAGCAAGCAGTGATCGGTTACTCACAGTGCTCATGCAGATATTCCAATCCTTTTGCAGAGCCTATGGCAATTTTCCTTCTTGTTGGCCAATCCAAAATCTCCTTTCCTCCTCCTATGATGCAATTTCTTATGTAAGATCTTAAATCATAATTCTTATTGGTATACATGAATATCTCAGGAAATGAAAAATAACTCACCATGTAAATGAAATCTCAAGGATTTATTGAGACAATACTCTAAAACAAGCAATGCATTGGCTCCTTCAATGCAGTAGCCAAGCAGCTTAACAAGATTACAGTGACGGACACTGTTAATGATCGCAATCTCATGAACCAATTCTTCTCTGGTCTGTTCTTGGAAATAGTTAAGTTTCTTAATAGCAAGGATTTCACCATGTAGGGCACCCTTAAAGACTTGACCAAAACCACCCTGGCCAAGGATGTAGTCGTTGGAGAAATGACCAGTTGCTTTTGATAGTTGTTCATAACTATATTGCGTTGGTCCAATATTACTAGACATTCCAGAGGGAAAAGCCGTCAAAAGCTGCAGGTATGCAAGCCACAACCACTTCAATAAAAGTCGACAATATCACACAAGGGAGGTTTCTTGCAATTATGTATACATGTATGTTGTAAGAACAAAGACACCAAACACTCACAACTGTTCGTACCATAATTATTAAATTTAGAATGAATCAATCGGTTAAATCGGTGAATTAATTTTTAAATCGATTTGATTTTATAATTGAACTAAATAAGAAAATGACTCGGTGTGACCGATCGATCTAACAATTAAACTAATAAATCAGTGTGATCCGATTGATTCGACCAGTTTAATTATTCAATAGAATATTTTTTCTTTAATGTTAGTATAGAGAATTAAATTCAAAATCTCATAAAAAAAATTTTTAAAATCAAAATCAATTGAGCTAGTTTAGTAGTTATATGTTTTTTATTTCAATATATTTATTTTTTAACATATATTAAAAAAAAATTACACATTTATAGAAATTTTTATGCATTATATTGCTTAAATATTTTTATATAAAATTTAAAAACATTATTAAAATTTATTAAATATAACTTAACAAATATTAAAGTTTTATTTTAAATAATTAAAATTTAATTAATTATATTTATTTATATGGATAGATATTATGTTTAATTAATTTTTATATATTTAATTAATTTTTAATGATAATTAAATTACTACCCATTCGCTCGATCCCTTCGTCGGATCAACCTCCAGGCCGGATTGTACAGAGGCGCTTAGACTCCCATCGTCGGACACAGAAGCTCTGGGTGAAGAACCTTCCTCTGACCCTTCTCGAACTGGTGATGGTGGTCCAGGAGAAGCAACATAAACAACCTTCAATTTGCACTCTTCAACAAGATGCCCTGCCTCTTTATTGAACTAAGAATCAGAAAATTGTAAAAACCCATTAGTGCAACCATAAATTAAGTTGGTAGGACCAAAAAAAAAAAAAAGGATAAAAGAGTACTTACCATCTCTGCATTGACATCCTTTGCGGCAGCTTTACGGCTTGCAACTACACTCTGAACTAAAAACTTGTCCTTGCATTGCATATTAGGAGGCGCCTTCTTTTGTGCTTGCATTGTAACTGATTTAAGTAAATTGACAATCAATCGCCAAATAACTTAACACAGAATGAGTGACCATGGCTGATCAGTAAATCAAACACTAATGAAAGACAAGTGTCATGTAAACACAATGAGGTAATTGGAAAAAGAGGGAGACAAAAGACCTGTAACATCACAAGTGGACCTTGGCGAGACAACCCCAACATTAGGCCTAACACAGTACTTTTTCGGATTCGTCGTCATAACCTAAAGTTACCAGCCAAATGAAAATTACAAAACTCATGGGCACAAGAAGTCCCAAAAAAGTACCGAAAGGATTACAATAAATGCCTGAAAAATTTTGAAACTAATTAAATACCTTGAAAGCCACATAATTCTCGCTCTTATTTAACAGCAGTAGGGAACAAGAGATCTGCTTCTTCACTTCAACTTGTCCGGAGAAAATAAAATAAAAAAGACAAATTTAGAAAAAAAAAAATCGAAGGAGGAAAAGCAAAAACAAGAATCTGAAAACAGGGGGAGGCAGGCAGCTTAGCCAGGCAAAACTTAGTTGTGAAGGAGCTTACATGGAAATTGAAGCTCCTGAGGCTCGACGCTTAGAAGGCAGCCAGTATCCATTCCGTTGCGATCGGCGATTAAGCGACGGAGAGAGCAAGGGATACAAGTAAAAACGAGAGAGAGAGCAAAGCCGAAGAAACAACGTCCGAAACAGCGCCTGCCTCGGTTGGGTTTAGTGTTTTTTTTTTTTTTATTTTTTTTTTTTTTATAATTAAAATAATGGCTGTGGGTACGATGGAATGTCAATTAAAAAAAACTGTGTATGCGCAGTTTTATTCATACATTTCTTCATTTTGTCGTCGGGGAAATTACATCTTTGAAAAAAAATATATTTTTCTAATTTTTTTCATCTGGACAAGCAAGAAAGGAATATCATATTCTTGCAATTTTTCATCTTTTGATAAAATTTAATATACTGTATATATAAAAAAAAATAATCAATTCTGTCAATCTATAAGTAATCATAAAATAATATAAAAAAATTATTTTTTAATATAAAAAAGATAAAAATAATATTCAAAAAATTAAATAAAAATAATTAAATAATTTTTAAAAAATACAAATTCAGATTTAATCTTCATCCAAGAATATATTTATCAAAAAATTATAATTTTGAAATATAAAAATTAATTAATTAATTTTATTAAAATAATAAAATTAAATAATAGTATTTTAAATTGACCGCATTAACTAATTAAAAATTTTATGAGGGTTAAATGATTTAATAAAAATAAAATATAAAATTAAATAATACAAATTTTAAGTAATTAAAATACATAACGTTTTTCTCAAAATAAAATTATATTTATCGAATTAATTTAATTTATTTTTTAATTGAAAAAAAGAAAGCTTATGCGTTGTCGTTGAGCGTAGAACATTAGACGTCGAAGCGCGTGGAATTGTGGAGTTGGAATTAGTCCAAGCATTCAATTATATGAGAGAGAATTATTAAAAAAAAAACCTTCTAATGTCCTATCTATCTATCTATGATATAAAATAATCATGTTTAGACTTGTCGAATATTAAAATTCATATTTCAATATCTTATTACAATAATAGACCTACCGAACTAGACCAACACAAAGGTCTTTAATTGGTTTTCCCAATAAATAAATTATAGCTTATTTATATATTCATGAAATTAAGAGTAAGCATTCGATTTAAATCGAATCAAACTAAAACGAATAGAATTAAATCATAAAAATTAAATTACATATTTTAGAAAATCGAACCGAATCAAAATGAATAAAAAATTAAATCAAATCGAATTACTCTATTTTGATTCGGTTCTTTTTATTGATTGTTTAATCGAGACTTGATTTTCAAGTTATTTAGTATGATTTTGACATTGGTTTGAACATAATAACCATTTATCAATGAAATTAAATAATTTATATATTTATAATTACATATAATTCATAAATTCTCTATAAAAATAAATCAATTAAAAAATAATAAAACTATTCGGTTTGGTTCGGTTGAATCGATTTTTTTTTTAAATCGAACCAAACTGAAATAAATAAAATTTTTATAATATAAAATTGAACCGAACTGAATTATCTTTAAAACCAAATCAAATTATCTAATTAAGTCCGTTCGATTTATTTAGTTTAATCCGAATAATGCTCACCCCTACATGAAATCACTGTAAAAGTCATTATTCAGAAAATTCTATTCATCTCTTCAAACTTTTTTAAAATCTTTATTTTGTGCCCTTAAATAAAAAAATATAATTTTAATTAAGTTAGTAAGTTACTTTTTAATTACTGAATTTTGTGCCCTTAAATAAAATGTTAAAAATATAATGTTATCATCTTATTATTAGATTAATTGCCTATTCTAATTTATCCTCTTATTAATATATTAATTGGCTTTGCTATTTATGTCTATTATAATAATAACATATATATTTTGCTTTTAAAATTATTATCGATTGATGAATTTGAGCAAAGAAAGAGCAGTAAGCACAATTTAGAATATCTACATTGTTAAATTGCAAGATTTAGACAAATTTTCATCTTAAAAATCACTTATAAGGCGATGAATTTTTGTCCATTAAAAATTTGTCACTAAAACCTTCAGCAACAGTAAAATGACTATCAACGACGGACTTATTTTTAGTTGTTAAAAGCCTTTTTATTAATTAAGGGGGTGTTTGGTTCACCTATTAGGTACAGTTGATAGCTGAATTACACACAAATATGTGAATTATAGTGTTTGGTAAGTTAAAAAAATAAAGTTGATGGGCAGCTGATATGGTATCCATCAGTTGCAGTTTGTATCAGTTATATTTTTAGAGCTGTTTTTCATCAGCTGATAGCTGATTTGATTTTATTTTTTATTTTGACTATACTATCATTTTTTAGTTAACTCAAAAATTAATATTATTAATACTTTTATATTTTTTATTTATAATTTTAATATTTTAATTAACGCATTTTAACTTCATTAAAATATTTTTTATTAATAACATAAAATATAAAATATTTATTTATATATAAAAATTTAAAATTAATTATAAATTTTTTCTTTATCAATTATAATAATTACTTTATTATTTTATCTATTTTTTTAAAATTATTTAATTATTTTTTAAAAAAATTTAATTATTTTCTTATTTCAATAATAAAATAAATGATATATATAATAGATTAATAATTTTATATTTATTTTAATAATATAATAAATGATATAATATATTAATTATATATTTAATTTATTAATAAAAAATTAATATAATATAATAAATTTATAATTTTATATTTATTTTAATAATAAAATAAATTATATAATATATACTCTTATTAGTCATTTCACATATCAACAGCAATGGCTAAATATAGTTTTACCAAACACTTAACATAAATCAGTTATCATCAACTACCAGTTATCAGCTAACAATTGACAATCGTATTCAACAGTTAAACCATACAGCCTCTAATTTAGTTATGCTAATGACCATATCATTTGTGACACAACTATATATAATAAGTAAATGAGTGAAAACAAATTGTCCAAGCTAGGTTGATAGTAGAATATATGATATTCTATTCAAATTTCATCATCACAATATATATTGAGGATAGTAAAAGACTTTTCATTCGTTGATTAATTAATATATTCCATTAATTTAGCTGTAACGCTCCTGGATTTTATTAATTATTTTATATTGACGTAGCCCGTGGGATGAATCTCCCATACGTTGACCAAGCCTCTCCCAACATGCAAATATTTTTTTATAATTAGTTTTAATTAAAATTTAATTTAGGAACACATAATTTAAAAAACGAATTCATTATAATTAAGTCTTATTAATAATATACAACTATTTGTGCATATGGAGAAATTTTTATTTAAATTCATTTTATTATAAATTTAAAATATATACATATGTAAGACTTATATATTTAATAAATAAATTTTATTATATATTTTGTATTTATAGTATATTAGATTTAGATAAAAAAAAAAGGCATATGCGGAATTCCCACTGGAAAAGGAATAAAAAAAAATCTTAAGTCAAAAGGAATGAGGGAAATGATAAGTTGTTTGGTAAAAAAAGTTGTTCGGTTTGTGAACCTGAGACTGCTTATCTAGTAGACAGAGTTCATAAAAAGTTGACGGAAAGACTGTTGCTTTAAAATTTCATATATTACCTTTAAAAACCCTCCTCTTAAACATAGTGTTAACAAAAATAAAAATAAAATTTTAAATTGTGAAGGAAATTGTTGTTATTACCTTCAAGAGCTCGAACTATCTGCATGGCATATACTTATACATCAACTGTCTAATATCTCAATTTTTGAATGCCTTTGACGGAAAAATAATGTAGTTTCATTTTAATAGGTGTAGGTGTGCATTTGAAATTATTGAGAATTTAGATTTATAAATTATTAATTTTCAACATAATATTAAATTTAAATATTTTATCATTTAAAATACACATAGAACCAAATAAAATTATAGAAAAAAGAGTCTCTAAAATGTGCTAATCAAAAAAGTTTTTACCTCTTTCATTTGTGAGTGAGACTCAAAAGGATTATAAATACAAGTTACAGCATGAGAAAGGATAAATTTTGACAACTGTCTCTGAACTTATCTAGTTATAATATTACAGTCCCCCAACTTAAAAATATAACATAAAACCCCATCAACTTTTAATTTTTGCTCAATAAAATCTCTCTAACCTAAAATTATTGGTTTTTCAGTTAGACACCGACCTGGATAGTCCCAGTATGGAGCTTAGTCAGTATTTCTCTTTTCTTTCTCAAACTATGTGTAAATTGAATCCTTCTTATTTCTGTAGATAAAATAATTTTTCATATATAAAAAGAATAATTTTACATTTTACATAAGAGAGGAGAGATAAATATTGACTAATCACCATGCGGGAGCTGTTCACATTAGTTTTTAACTGAAAAATTAGTAATTGAAAGTCAAAGGAATTTTACTTTGTAAAATTTGAAAGTTTATGGGGTTTTATGTTTTATTTTTAAAGTTGAAGGATTATAGTGTTACAATTATATAAATTCAAGGATAGTTGTTGAAATTTATCCGCATAAGAAATCATCCATTTCATTTCACTTCTATCATAGCTTTGCAAATTTGAATCAACAAAGTCTATATATTGTCTGTTCAAAGCTTGAGTAATTCGAGTTTTTGCCTAAATATTGATAAAACAGAAAAAAAAAAGTTTCATCAAAACTAAGGTACAATTTTCTACCATATCTGCAAATGCACGCTAATCTTAAGCATATAGATTTTTTTTTTTTAACAATGACTAAAATGTGCAACTTTCAATATTTATGCATAAGAGTGTTAGTATTAATATTATTTTGCATGATAAACAAAAAATTCAATTATAAATAAATGTCATTTAAAAAGTTGGAACCATAGAAATACATAAATAATTTGTAAATTTTAACATTTTAATATCCAATTTTTTTTTCTATTTTCCATTTAAATAACTACATAAAACACATACAATTATGATTTTCATTCTATTTTAACTTCAAACCCAAAAAATAAAATACATCACTTTTAGCGACAACTTACAATAGTCACTAAAAACTCGTCATGAAACTCTTTAGTGACGAATACATTGTAAGTCCATCACTAATCTATGTTATTAGCGATGAAACTGTCAGTTCGTCGCTAAAGATTCTGTTTTTTTGTAGTAATTATAACATGCCGTTATTACATTTTTAGTAAAAAAACAGAAGTTTGAATTTAACCCCTCTATAAAATGATTCTAAATTCGTCTCTAACGAAAATATATATTAGCTTACAAATCAAATTTTATATGGAATGAGGTAAAAAAAAAAAAGCATTTATCAACGAAACTTCAAAGAACTTTAAATTTTAATATGCTTTGACTCTACCTCTAAATACAAGACCAAAATCTAAAAATATAAAGGCCTATTGGTCAAATAAATCCAAACATTTACGTTGATTGGCTGCTGATTATATCAAAATTAGAAAGAGAGAAAGATGAATCAAATAAAAAAAATAGAAAGAATATAAAAATATTCAATTGTGGAAGCTTATGTAAAAAAATATAAATTTTATATTACTTTAATATTATATAGAGGATAGACTAGTGTCATACCTAACTAACGATGTCAATACCTTGATATTTAGGTTTTCTTTCAGTAATAAGTTTTAAAAGCACCGCGTCATAAGAATAAACATCTGACTTGCTAGATATCTTTCTGGAATGCTTTGTGTCACGACCCGGTCCCATGGGCCAGACCGGCACTAGGAGTTGGACCGGTATAAAACCCCCAAGGCCCGTAGTAAGCCTTACTGTTCTCAAATCCATAACTAATGCCCAAAAATTGAGGCCCAATATGTAAATAAAATAAAAGTAAAATAATATAATTTTTTTTTTTATTCGGGCCAATCCAACCCGATAACCATAAAAAACTGAAGTCAGGGGAGCCTCGCTCAACCTTGATATCATCATTTATAAATTGTTTAAATATCATACAATCCTCATTTATTAATATCAAGAATTTAAATTAACTCAATTCCTAACATGGTCCATACTACTGCTAACGAGTGCAGAGTTTCTAGATTTCAAATTTAAAAAATAATAAAATAATTAAATAATTGATATTAAACCTGCGAGAAAGAAAGCAGGTTACTCTGGAAAAAAAAAAACTCCTCCTGTAGCCTAGAAAATTAGGGTGAACAGGAGTGAGTTTTCGATTCAGAGAGTAAAATACCTATTTTAAGTACAATTTTTATAGCTATCTAAAACTAATACATCCTAAAGAGTGGAATGCAACACTTTCATAGTTTTCATACAAATCACTTTATAAACAACAAAAAGTAATTTGGAGCACTCACACACCTATATGATATTCAAACAATATATATATATATATATATATATATATATATATATATATATATGGGAGCTGATCCCCTATATAACCCTCTTAAATCCAACCCCTGCCAGCGAATACATCTTAAGTCGGACTTTCTCTTAATAGACTAAATGCGGGAGCCAGCGAGATCATCTTAAGCCATGCCTACCCCGACTTATCCATAAAGGATTGGGTCCCAGCGAGTCAAGCTCCAGCCGCGTCTACCCGTCTTATCTATAACCAATATCACATACGACACGCACACCAACACACGCACACTACTCCAAATTATCATAAAACCACGACAATAATAAATTCATCACATAAATAAAATGCAGTATAGAGCATGCCTAGTAATTAACTATATAACTATATTTATAAGTGATGCATGAGCATGCTTGAATATATAATGATATTGAAATTATAATTAAAATCAGTATCTACTCACAGTACACTAGAGACTATTGTAGAGATTGGGTGAAGGAAGATGGTTGATCCTGATCACCTACATAATTTTATTGTGAATTTATTAGTGCTAATTCAAATAAAAATAAATTTAGAGAGGCAAACACATCCTAATTTAAGCCGAAAATTCGATAGAGTTTCCCCTGTACCTAGGACTTACCCAACCTACAAAAAGATTCAAATAACACTTCTAAACTAAACTCAACCCATATCTCATTAATATCATATAACTCCTCCTGGACCCTCCAAACTAGATAATAATCACAACATCAAATAATTCAATTATAAGGCTTAAAACTAATATTTTTCAAGAACTATCTAAATTAACTTTAAAAATTTTATAAACTTGTCCTGCGGTCCTTAATAACCTTATAAGGCTACTGCAAAAGGAATCATAATTTTCTGATCATTTACGAATATTTTATGAATTTTATTCTAAACCCAGTATGAGATAAAAATTAAGCAATTTAAAGTTCAGGTTTACCTATGCAAAATCTGACACCTGGAACAAGTCCAGAATGTCTGAAAACGCTAGGATTGATTATAATATCTGTCACACCTTACCCCTCTATAAGGCATAATATGATCCCGTAGAATACCTAATGAACTATCAAACTTCACCTACTGATAACTCATTAAGTAACATACAAGGGATTTTAAAATAATTTTCTTACTTTTTGGAAGTAGTGAGCATTTTAGTAGGAATTAAAAACATTTAATTGAAGTTTTAAAACTAGTAAAAATTTTTTGTCCATTTTTATTTGTCCGCAAATTTTAGAAAAATTTCGGCAGAGTGCCGTTTGTATTTTGAGAAAATAGTTCCTCGAATACCTAAAAAAAACACTTCCAATAATTGTTCCACAACTCCTAACCCAAAACAACTCAATGTCAGCACAATTCAATTCAATTTCACAACTCAAACAAAAATTTGTCATATCAAAATACTTTACAAATTCATTCACATTGAATATAGTACTTAATTTACAAATACAGATATTAATTTACAAAAAGAAAATCTAAAATAATATTATTTACTGTACAACTGCTCAACTTTACATTAATACATATGACATTAAACTATTTGCATCAAAATAAACTACAAGTTATAACTAAATATCCGTACAAAAGCCTCCGTGTAGTCCCAAAAATCAGTAGCTCACTCTACTACTTTTTCCTTGTCTCTATCTGCGACAGCAAAGAAAGCTATCGCTGAATATAAAAATACTCAATGGTGCACAATAAAATACAAAATGCGTAATATAAAATATTTATGAATAATTCATAATTCAAAAATCTCACAATCACATTTCATAATTTTTCAAATCACAGTTATAGCAAATCATAATTTTCAAAGTTTAATATAACACAAATTTGATCAAACAATTTAATAATCATAGTGTTGCCAATCAATAACACAACTTAGGCCATGACACAAAATTTTCAAACATGCCGTGTTGTACACCACGACAAGGCAAACTCACCCCACTAATCGAAATCAATGAGGGAGGTGGCTAGCTAGCTAATGAGTACTCATCCAAACTCACCTCAGACTGGCAAGCCAGAAAGGGAAGAATATAGTCAAATATCAAACTCATCCCACAAGTGGAGGATGAACATATTAATATTGTCATGCCAAGTGTGAATTAAAAATAATTTAAATCAAGTTATTCAAATATTTTATGCAAAACACAATAAATTTCTAAAGTCAAATTTCCATCCACAAAGTGGCAACACAGTAGTTCTCAAAACCCATAATTAACACAATAATTTCACAATGTATAACTGAACAAGTTTTCTATGGGAAAAAGATAAATTAAGGTTTATTGTGCACAAACCTAACGTGAGTCGCCTCTAGGCCTTGACTCAGTCTCTTAACCTTCCGGGTCTTTTTTAGTTGAAAGATGAAATTTATAGTGTCTCAGTATCTTATCTCATAATAATTCCAATAATTAATTTATATATGTTCAATTCTAACTCCAATAAACTTAAACTTACATTCTTGAAAATTTTCATGTTGAGGTTACTATTCATGGTACTATTTAAGTCAAAATATTGACTTTCTTATGCTTAATAGGTATGGGAAATCTAATTATATCCACATACCACATTTTGGTTACCTAACTTGTTGGTTTTGGTCATTTTCTCCAATCTTAAGTCTTTTAGGCAAAATTTCAAATTTTCAGTTTTTGTGACCTATTTTGCACTGTTCCATTGGTCATGTTGCTGTTAGAATTTGGCTAAGTTTTCTTCATAGAAATTGTTTCTTATTATCTTAAATTTATTTCCCTTTTTGAATCACTCTATTTGGAGTTTTGTAGCTCAAGTTATAGCCATTGGAACATGGTTGGCTAGATTGGCCTAACCCAGATTTTTTGGGCACCAAAACTGGTTCTGACAGTTTTAGGTCACTAATTTTGGGTGGCTAAATGACTTGGTTAAGGGCATAATTTGGGTTTGTGTTCTTCATGAAAGTTGTAGGTCTATATCTCAGCTTTCTACTGATAAAATTTCAGGTCATTTAGACCTGCCTAACCCAAGTTATGGCCAAATGAACAAACACTATTCATTTGTTCATTTTTGTACAGGGCAGAACACTCAATTTCGAATTTGGTCAATTTGTTCACTATGCTATGGTCACTTTTTAGGCATGATTCCTAAATGAAAAATGTGCCATTTTGTGTCTAGTTTCATTCCCAATTGGCCTCACACCAATTGGGTTGGTAATGACCATATCCAATCCGAATTCAAACTCAATTCCAACACTTCCTACACACCATAATTGGTCACATATGACCATTTTTCAGCTCAAACAAGATCAAACACACCATTTGGCCAATTCTCTAAGTTTTATCTCCCAAACCCTAGGTCCAAAACCTTAACTCATTAATTTTGTTACATTTTACTGAATCAAAACATATAAACATAATTTCTCAACTCATTCAAGCTTTCTAACATGTTTAATTCAATCAAACTCAATCAATTCCTACCACATCTCAAGTTGGCTGAAATTCCATGGAATTCTATACATGTTATTTTTGTTTCATTTTTTCACAATTTCTAATGTAATTCAACTACTTAATTATGAATTTAAACATAAAATTGAAAACTAACCACTAACCTCTTTTATTGAATTTTTTCCTCTTCAAATCTCCTTTCTTTCCTCTTCTTTTTGTTGTCAATAGTTTTACCAAGCTTCAAAAACAAGGTTTAATGAAGGAATTTATGGAATTTATAGTTAATTTTGGGGTTTCAAAAGCTCAAAGAGAGATTTAATGGAAGAAAGGAAAAGAAAAATGAGAGAGAGGAGAGAATAGGTTCATGGCAAGAAGAAGAAGAAAGGGAAAAAAAATGAATTTTCTTTTTTTTTTTTTTTTTTTAATTCTTATTGGCTCCTTTTATGTTGCATTATCTCCCAATTTTCAAATTTTAAAAATTAATATTTATTGTGTCATGGATGATGTCATAAACTTTTTGATTTTTTGATTTTTCACTTCTTTTTCATTTTTTTTTATTTACCTCTTCAATTTAAATCTACATTTCAAAATTTTCATTTCTCAAATTTTATTAGATAGTTAGGTCAAGAGTCAGCTCTAGGGGTAAATTGACCAAATTGCCCCTCGCTGGTTCAATCCGGTTTGCAAGTTATTTGATATTTCTTTCGGATCCCTAACCTAATTATTTGACCTGCTTAACAATTCTTTTTTGTGATTTTCTCTTTTTTACTGTGTTCGCAATAGTCCTAAGGACCGCGGTGTCACATTTTACGGTTCGAAATTTGAGTTTAAATCGACCTCACAGTCCTTCCCGACAAGGTCATCCATTGCTGTGACTCTCGGCTCATTTAACTTCTTGTGTTCTATTTTTCTTATTTATACTTAACTAATTGATAATTACTAATTAATTGTGTTTAGGGCTTATCTAGTTGTCTTAGATGTGGTTCTAATCCCCTTAATTATCTGGACCAACACCGGTCACCGAAATAGTGAAATATACTAGGCTATGCCAACAGGGGTGTTACAATATCAATCACGTTCTGAGACAAGTCACTGGACAGCCAGATATGGCCGAAAATAAAGTCCTGGCACCAGTGAGTTACCATCGATCCGATCGCATCTAAATTTTATCCAAGAATTGTTAATAATTATCATAAAATTATTTTTGATTTTTGGGAATTGAAAAAATTTGAAAATCTCACCAAGTGATTTGGACCGTCCGATGATCACCTTTTTTCAACAGTGTCCGATCGGAGCGGGGCCAGTCCCATCTCAAAGATTCCGATGCCCTGAGTCCATCGGTGGTCTCGGATTTCTGATCCGATGGTCGGATCGACCGGAAACTTTCTAGAAAGCCACTACCTCTTCTTTCTCTCTCCTCTTTCTCTTTATTTGAATCTTACCGGAATCTCCATTAAAACCGATGGGGAAGAGTTGAAACTTCTCCCTTGGATTGAAACACTTTAACTAGGGAAAATGACAAGGCAGACGATGACTTGGATGCTGGAAAGGTGTTAACTTCACATTCTTTCCTTCCTTGTTGCTTGCCGTTTCTTGGGCTGTGTGGTGATCGTTCGACGTTCAGGGAGCTCGTCGAAGGATGCTGGAGTTGCTTGGCACCCTCACCGGCCATTGGTTCTTGCCGGACAAAACTGGTGGAGCTAAAAGCTCCTCGGGGAAGAGACGAGTTAAAGGACCCATTTCTTAGGTCTGTTCTTCGTGGTTCCACACTTAAGATTCTTTCTTTCTTTTTATTTTTTTTAATTATTTGATTGGTTGTTGATAGAGGGAGAAGCTCTTGATTAAAGAAAATTCACATGCTGATGTCCTCTTGCCTATTTATATTATATATATACTATTATAACTATTTTGTACTATTCTCTTAAAACAATATATTACTAACTTATGCAAAGAGCAAATAGGTTATACTATAAATTATTTACTTAAAATTTAATCTATCCTATTTTATTGGTAATAATATATTAATGTAAATTAGAAAATCATTTAATCGAAATTAATTAAATTATCAATTAGTTAACTAAAATAAAACATTAAAAATTTTAATAGAAATTTTAGAATCTATATTATCATTTATTATTGCTTATGTTATTTTATTAATATATGATACTGCTTATTTAATATAGATGCATAAATTGTTATTTATAACATATATATATATATATATATATATATATATATATATATATATATATATATAATTATTTATAAATTGGAGGTGATCTATTTAAAAAAAATACATATGCATAAAATATTCTCATAAAATAACTATTGATTTCATCACATACTTTAAATAACTAAATTATAATTAAAGTATTGTAAATAAAACTAAATAAATGAGTATTTAAAATTTAGGTCATTACACTCTGGATCTATATAACTATAAGTAAAAGATTTGGGTTGAGAAATGTTTTAAGAAAATGAAAATCCTTGCTTAGAGAAGCCTGAATTAATGAGTCTTTCTTGGTTATAATTGTATTTTATTTTACCAGAAAAATAAAAATTAAACATGAAAAGAAAATGTCCTATAATGCCACATATAGATCATAATGCCTCCTGATTTTTATCTAATATGGACGGAAAAATATAATCATTTTATCTCTAATTTCTAGTTTTCTTATAGTGTTATTATTCCACATATAGATCATAAAGACCACCTAAAAAAACACTATAATAGAATGTAATTAAGTAATAAGAAAAATTAGTTGTATCTTACATTTCATTCCTACAATTGATATGGAGAGATGAGTAATAGTATCCGAAAAAAATAAGACAAGTCCAAAATTGGCAATCTTATTAGTGGATTGATTGTGCCACAGATAATATAATTTGGCATCAAATACAACAAAAAAATGATAAAAATGTTACTTATGAATTACATCCAATTATGAAATTTAACACCAATTTTTCATTATAGTATATAACTAATTATATAGGTAACACTTTTTTTGTAATTAAATTATATATCTCACTTTTGGGTCAAAATTGATATCAAGAAAAATATTATATGGCTTAATATCTTGGTAAATAATCTTAGGAGATGCCGAAGATATATAGATATTGTGAGAGTAGAAAAATTTGAAAGGAAACGCTAATAACACAATTTCAAAAAAAAAAAAAGTGTCAATAGCTCTATTAAAATCCCATAGAATTTAGCACGCAGTGATCGATTACTCACAGTGCTCATGCAGATATTCCAATCCTTTTGTAGAGCCTATGGCAATTTTCTTTCTTGTTGGCCAATCGAAAATCTCCTTTCCTCCCCCTATAATATGATGTGGCCCAACCGCAAGTGTACGGGTCGTATAAGTAATATAGAAAAGATATTGTTCCCACGAGGAGTTGTGTTAATGATTGAATTTCTGATATAAAAATTTTTAACTAATTTGAATTATTTTGAAATTAAAGCAATAAATTGATAGAAATTAGAGTGTGAAATCTATATGAGCAAAATTAATAATCTATTCAACAATGTAATGATTTAAATAAATTTGCATCAAATTAAAATAAGCAAATTAAAATATGGTAAGATTTAAAATGGCAAGTAATTAAGTTCAATTAGAAATTAACAATGATAAAAGAGGCGATTCCGGAGTTCGGGAGTTCATATTTAAGCTATTTTGAGATTTTTAAATTGGTTATCCATTCTTATGGATCTTACGGTTTTAAGGAGATTAATTCTTAAATCCTTTGAATACCCTTTTGAGTGGGACAAAGAGTGTCTTAATCAATCTAATCCTACTTTTGTGGAGTTAAAATTAATCAAGACCCATTAAGTTCCTTAATTAATCTGTAAATCCTCTTAATCCTTAGTCTATTTCTAGATTTAAGTTAATTAAGTCCAATTTCTTGATTATCTATTGCAAGGTTTTCTCTTTTCGGTACTTTAACCATGGATTAAGAACAACACTTGATGGGATCCTACACTAAGCATGTCATTGAGCACACAAGAAATGAATAAAACTCATTAAAACCACAAAATATCTCAAATATTACATCCCAATTTCAGAATCTAATGAAAACTACTCACTATCCATAATATTTACAAGAATTTCTGAGTTAATATGAAAACAAATCTTTAATCTAAGCTAAGAACTAAGAAACCCAATATAAGAAAGGTAGGAAATATGCAAAAAAGGAAAGAAAACTCCAAATCTAGTATAGAAATAGAGAGGTGACGTTTTGCTCCCTCTTTTTGACTCTTCCCCTGCTGCTGCTTCCTTTTATGTCTCCTCCCTCTTTCTAAAATTAGATAAGGACCTATTTATATCTTTTTCTGACAAGTAGCCCTAAAATGGTGTGTTTGAGGTGTGTTTTCATGTGGGAATCTATAATGCAGTCCCTTATGCAGTCATTATAGCCCTAAGTAATGCAGTCCCTTATGCAGTTTTCGGCGGGTTTCTGGGCCCTCTGTGTGAAGCTGCATAAGCAAGGAGTAAGTCTGCATAGATTTCGGCAGCAATGGAAAAATTGCTTCTTCTCCCTGTGCAGAACAACTTATGCAGCAAGTTATGCGCAGTTTGACCACTGCATACTTCAACTTTCAAACTTGTTTTTGACATCTTTGGCTGTAGAAATCACTCCTCATTGGCATAATTTTTTTTTAGTTTCTCAAAAACACCATTTTTCTTACAAAACAAAGTAAAATTACAAATTAATCCAAAAATTAGCAATAATGAAAAACTATCTAAATAACTAATAAAATTAGATAAAAGTGACTAACAATCAAATAAAATGGTCATGAAATTAAACCTAAATAACTATGCAAAATGCATGTATCATAATACAATTTCTTATGTAAGATCTTAAATCATAATTCTTATTTGTGTATATGAATATCTCAGGAAACAAAAAAGAACTCACCATGTAAATGAAATCTCAAGGATTTATTGAGACAATACTCTAAAACAAGCAGTGCATTGGCTCCTTCAATGCAGTAGCCACGCAGCTTAACAAGATTACAATGATGGACACTGCTAATGACTGCAGTCTCGTAGACCAATTCTTCTCGGGTCTGTTCCTAGAAATAGTGAAGTTTCTTAATAGCAAGGATTTCACCATGTAGGGCACCCTTAAGGACTTGACCAAAACCACCCTGGCCAAGGATGTAGTCATTGGAGAAATGACCAGTTGCTTTTGATAGTTGTTCATAACTATATTGCGTTGGCCCAATACTACCGAGCATTCCCAAGGGAAAAGTTGTCAAAAGCTGCAGGTAAGCGAACCACAATCACTTCAATAAAAATCTTTGACAATATCACACGGGAGGTTTCTTGCAATTATGTATACATGTATGTTACGAGAACAAAGACACCAAACACTGACAACTGTTCATACCATAGTCATTAAATTTGAACCGAATTGACCGATTGAATCAGTAAATCAGTTCTTAAAGTGGTCCAGATTTATAATTGAATTAAATAAGGAAACGACCTCATGTAACTTAGTCAACTCAGGGTTGAACCAATGAACCAATGTGACTTGATTAACTCGGTTGGTTCAATCATTCAATAGAATCTTTTTTTTTTTAAATGTTGGTATAATGAATTTAACTCAAAACCTCATAAGAAGTCTTTAAAATCAAAATAAATTGAACTAACTTGATAGTTATATTTTTTTAATTTCAATATATTTATTTTTAACATATACTTGATATTTCATAAATATTAAAAAGAAAATTATACATTTTTAGAAATTTTTATACATTATATTACTTGAATATTTTTATATAAAATTTAAAAATATTACTAAAAATTATTAAATATAACTTAATAAATGTTAAAGTTTTATTTTAAATAATTCAAATTTAATTAATTTTATGTATTTATATTAATAGGTATTATATTTAATTAATTTTATATATTTAATTAATTTTTTAATGAGCCACTGATAATGACTTAAACCATTTATTGACGCATTGATTGAACTACTGACTCATTCACTCAATCCATTTGACGTGTCCAGCTTTGAACCGGGCTTAATAATTTGTACGGAGGCGCTCAGGCTCCCATCGTCGGACACAAAAGCTTTGGGTGAAGAACCTTCCTCTGTCCCTTCTCGAACTGGTGATGGTGGTCTAGGAGGAGCAACATAAACAACCTTCAATTTGCACTCTTCAACAAGATGCCCTTCCTCTTTATTGAACTAAGAATCAGAAAATAGTAAAAACCCATTAGTGCAAACCATAAACTAAGTTGAATGGACCCCAAAAAAGATAAAAAGAGAACTTACCATCTTTGCATTGACATCCTTTGCAGTAGCTCCAAAACTTGCAGCTAGACTCTGAAGTAAAAACTTGTCCTTGCATTGCATATCAGGAGGCCAAGTAGTTTGTGCTTGCATTGTAACTGATTTAAGTAAATTGACAATCAATCACCAAATAACTTAACACAGAATGAGTGACCATCGCTGATCAGTAAATCAGACACTAATGAAAGAGAAATGTTATCTAAACACAATGAGGTAATTGGAAAGAAGGGAGAGAAAAAGACCTATAACATCACAAGTGGACCTTGGCAACACAATCCCAACATTAGGCCTAACACAGTAGTTTTTTGGATTCGTTGTCATAACCTAAAATTAGCAGCCAAATGAAAATTACAAAATTCTAGAGCACAAGAACATGAGCTTTTTACTAGACGGGTACAACAGAAAAAATAATATTCCAGAAGGGGGTGAGTTTGAACTTACACTTCCTTTGAGAGCAAGTTTTTGAGGTAGAGTAAGGTTTTTCAATGTTAAGACATATGGACTTGTTTAGGAGAGAGATTTCATGGGAGAGGTAAGGTTTTTGGAAGTTTTTAAAAATTAAATATTAGTTATTATCAATCTTTAATCCAAACAATATAACGTTAATGAACCATTATTTATCTTAATTTTCTCCAAAATAACGTAATATTTTACATTACCTTCCATTACTTTACTTTTTCCCAAAAAAACCAAACCTTACCTTATTAAATTCCTCCCAAATGAAATGTTAATTACCAAAAGGTGAAATTATGCCGAGTTGAAAAGTTAAACCTTCTGCCTTCACCTATTTGATGACTGAATTAAGTTTAAAAACCTTGTTTGTCTCAATTAATGTGTGCATTTGGTCAATATTAATTTTATTTATTATAAATTTAATTAGTATTAGGCTAAATGACAAAAAAAAATATTTATATCAATTATCAATTTTAACTAATGATAGCAATGAGTTAGGTATTTGTGAGTACCCGATCTGAATGAACCCTGATGGGACACATTTGGATAGTATATAATCAAATTTAGATTTGAGATGAGTTTGACTTTGCTAGAAATAATACTCGTGATAGATTCAAATTTCGGTAGGACGATATTCGCAGATACCTTATCCATTATCATCCCTAATTTTAATCAAACCTTTTAATTTTATAAATTTAATCATAAACTTTTGATATTGTCTTCAATTTTCGTGATTATATTTAATTAAAAACAATTAAACTTATCATTTAAAAATTATTCAAATATTTTTATTTATATATCAATTTTATCTCATCTATTTAATTTTATTAATTTATTCAATAATTTTAATATTTTTAATAATTTTAGCAAACTTCTTATATATATATATATATATATATTGCATAACATATTTAATATTGTAATCTTAATTTTAATTTTTCTTTCTCTCTTTCTATTATAATTTTAATTTATATTTTTCTCATCAAGCATTTATTCAATGAAATATTATTTTTATTTAATTTATTTAAGAATAATAATAATGCTTAATTATAACTAGTAATTTATTTTTTGGAAAAAATTTTTAAAACAAAATTAATAATATTTTATATTTAGTAATTTATTAATTTTTAACAGAAATTACCAAAGCAAAATTAATAATATTTTATACTTTAATTTTTTTTATTTAATTTAATTTTAAATTAAAAAATAATTTTATTTTTTATTTAAAAATTATAAAATAAAATAATTAATAAAAAATTAAAATACCCAGCTCTATTTTATTTTTTAATTATTTTATTTAATAATTATACAATAAAATCTATATATATATATATATATATATATATATATATATATATATATATATTTCATCATTATACTAAACAAAAATTTTTGCTGGAGTCCCGCCCTCAAAATATTCCAAATCTTCATACTCTACCTCTTATTTTTTCTGTTTAACCCGTCTAGTAAAAGGCTCCTAAGAACTACCAAAAATCATACCGAAAGGATTACAATGAATGCCTGAAAAAATTTGAAACTGATTAATTTACCTTGAAAGCCACATAATAGCCGCTATTATCTAACAGGTGTAGGGAACAAGAGATCAATTCAACTTGTCCGGAGAAAAGAAAAAATAAAAAAGAAAAAATTTAGAAAAAAAAAATCGAAAGAGGAAAAGCAAAAACAAGAATCTGAAAACAGAGACAAGCAGGCAGCTTAGCTAAGCAAAACTTAGTTGTGAAGGAGCTTACATGAAAATTGAAGCTCCTGAGGCTCGACGCTGAGAAGGTAGCCGGAACCCATTCCGCTGCGATCGGCGATAAAGCGATGGAGAGAGGAAGCGATCCAAGTAAAAACGAGAGAGAGAGAGAGAGAGAGAGAGAGCGCGCAAAGCCAAAGAAACAACGTGCAAAACAGTGTCTGACTCAGTTGGGGTTTATTGTTTTTTATTTTTTAACCAAAATAATGGTGGTGGGTACGAAGGAATGTAAATTAAAAAAGAAAAATTATCAAACTGGTATTGAATTTTAAAGATTAATTTTTTTTAATAAAAATATTATTATAGATATTATTAAAAAAAATAATTTTAAAAAAATATTTTATTACTTTAATATTTTTATAATTAAAATTTATTAAATTTATTTTTCAATTATTTTTTAATACTCTCTTACTTACATATTTAAAAAAGTAATTTTTTTAATAATAATTTTAATAACAACACTAAACCTTGTATATGTGCAGTGTTATTTATACATTTCTTCATTTTGTCTCCAGGTAAATTACATCTTTGAAAAAAAAATAATTTTTTTTTTTATAATTTCTTTCATATGGACAAACAAGAAGAAGGAAGATCAATGCCTTTTATTTTTCATTTTTTGATAAAATTTGATACACTGTATATATTAAAAAAATTAATCAATTCCTTTAATCTCTCAGTAATCATGAAATAATATAAAGAATTTATGTTTTAATATAAAAAATATAATTCAAAAAATTAAATACAAATATTTAAATAATTTTTAAAAAATTGTGAATTCATAGATTCAATCTTCATTCAGAATATGCTTGTCAATACGTTATAAATTTAAAATATAAAAATTAATTAATTAATTTTATTAAAATAATAAAATTAAATAACAGTATTTAAAAAAAATGACAGCATTAACTAATTAAAAATTTTGTGAAAATTAAATAATTTAATGAAAATAAAATATGAACTAAATAATATTAATTTTTAAATAATTAAAATACATAATATTTTTCTCAAAATAAAATTAAATCCATCAAATCGATTTAATTTATTTTTTAATTAAAAAAAAAAAGCTTATGCGTTGTCGTTGAGCGTAGAACAGTAGGAGTCGTGGCGCGTGGAATTGTGGAGTTGGAATGAGTCCAAATATTCTATTATATAAGAAAGAGAACTATTAAAATGAAGCTTCCATGTATGATATAAAATAATCATGTTGAGACTTGTCGAATATTAAAATTCCAACCAATAAGGATTAATTGCTGACTAAGTAAAGCCTTGACAATATTTATAAATTCACGCATAAATGCATCCTCAATCGATATGGGAGTCCAAAAACTTAGCCTCAATTGGCACACCCACTAACTCGCGGATCTCATTATTAATCGGCTTTGCCATTTATGTCTATAATAATAATAATAATAATAATAATAATAGAATATATAAGTGGTTATAATCTGTTAATTTAACGTTAAAAATATAATGTCATCATCTTATTAGTAGATTAATTGGCTATTCTAATTTATCCTCTTATTAATATATTAATTGGCTTTGCTATTTATATCTATTATAATAATTCAGTTATGCTAATGACTATATCATTTGGTGAAACAACTATATATAATAAGTGAATGCATGAAAACAAATTGTCCAAGCTAGGTTGATGGAGAAATATAGAGATGTGAAGAAAGATCTGCACATAGTTTTTATTGATTTGGAGAAGGTTTATGATAGTGTTCCAAGAGATGTCTTATGGAATGTGTTAGAACAAAAGAGGGTATCTATTAGGTACATACAAGTGTTGAAAGATATGTATGAAGGAGCAACTACTATTGTGCGCACGGTGGGAGGGGACACAAGAGATTTTTCGATCTCAATTGGATTACACCAAGGATCAGCCATAAGCCCTTACCTTTTAACATTAGTTTTAGATGAATTGACGAAACATATACAAGAGAGTATTCCTTGGTGCATGATGTTTGCGGATGATATTGTTCTGATAGATGAGACACGAGAAGAAGTCAATAGAAAGCTAGAGCTTTGGAGAAGTGCTCTAAAGTCAAGGGGTTTTAAGTTAAGTAGAACGAAGACAGAATACATGTATTGCAAGTTCAGTGAAGGCCAAACTGGTGATAGGGGAGGAGTTAGTTTGAATGGAGTGGTACTGTCCCAAAGTAATCACTTTAAATATTTAGGCTCAGTCTTTCAAGTAGATGGGGAATGTGAGGAAGATGTTAGTCATAGGATTAAAGCTGGATGGTTGAAGTAGAGACGTGCCACGGGAGTTTTATGTGATCCTAAGATTCCCAATAAATTGAAAGGAAAATTTTACCGTACAGCCATATGACCGGCTATGTTATATGGTAGTGAGTGTTGGGTACTGAAAGAGTCGTATGCGTCTAAGATAAGAGTTGCAGAGATGAGAATGTTAAGGTGGATGAGTGGCCATACTAGACTAGATAAAGTCCGTAATGAGAGTATTAGAGAAAAGGTAGGAGTGGTGCCAATTGAAGATAAGTTGAGAGAAGGGAGATTGAGGTGGTTTGGTCATGTGAAGCGTAAAAATACGAAGGCTCCAGTTAGACAAGTAGAGCACATTAGGTTAGAGGATAGAAAGAAAAAAAGGGGTAGACCTAAATTGACTTGGAGGAGAATAGTACAATATGACCTATAAGCATTACACATTTCTGAGGACTTAACCCAAAATCGTTTAGAGTGGAGAAAGCGAATCCATATAACCGACCCCAAATTTTTGGGATAAAAGCTTTGTTGAGTTGAGTTGAGTTGAGTTGAGTTTATATTGACGCAGCCCATACGCAACCAAGCCGGTCGCAAAATGCAAATATTTTTTTATGATTAGTTTTAATGAAAATTTAATCTAAAACCACATGATTTTAAATACAAGTTGATTATTAGTAAGTCTTATTAACAATATACAACTATTTGTGCATATAGAGATATTGTTACTTAATTCAGTTTATTATAAACTCAAAATATAAATATGTGAGACATACATATATAATAGATGAATTTTATCATTCACCTTATATCTATCATGAATTAGTTCTAGATAAAAAAAAAATTCATGCGTATGCAGACGCAGGGATTCCCACTAAAAAAAGGAAAAAAAAATTCATACCAGTAAACAATAGTTTTTCAAAAATATTTAATATAAATGTCGCTTTAAGATTTAGACAACTTTGACATTCTTAATTTAAAATTACTTACCAAATGTTTTCCCAAATTTAAAATAAGTGATATCGATATGTATGTATTTTGAATTTATAATGAACTGAATTTAGGTAAGTTTTTCTCTAATTTATATTAGCCTGAAATGAAAAAACTGAGTTCACTTCGTTGCTTAATTAATACCATGATTTTGCCAAATGAAAGGGAATCTAGAGGTTTCTTTTCTATGAAAGGGAATTCTGATTCGCTTGTATAATTTTTTCTCCTTTTCAGATTACAGATTTTGGACTAGCTAAAATGCTTTTGGATTATCAAACTCATGTTTCTTCTAAATTAAAGGGAACTTATGGATAAGATATATTTGTTAATTATATCCCATCCATTAAGTAGAATTGAATTATAAGACCCTTGATCATTAAGTAATTTTAGTCAAATAGAAGTCTAAATTAATTAGGATATAAGTGTTAAATTTTAATATAAATTATTATTAATTTATTTCATATTATAAATAAATTAAAGTAAGTACCAAAAAGGGTAATAATTATGTGGAACTTATATGGAGCTTTCATGGAGCAAGACAGGGATAAACATATCATACTATAAGAGAAAATCCTTTTTCAAGGGTAACTTACTCCAATAACAACTGCAATTATTTTAACGTAAATTTTTAAAATGATAATTTTATATGCAATATGTAGTAATAATAAAATTTTATCAGATAAATAATAAAAATCAATTTTTTTCCGCATTTTTTAACCCACTTTTGTATTAAAATTGAATTAACTAAATATTTCGTAAATTAAAATTAATTTTATTTGCAAAAAAACTAATTTTGGCATGTAAATAAATTAAATTAAATATTTGTTAACTTATAAAATAAATTGTCATGTTAGAAATAAATTATTTTAGGTTGTAATTATTTGGGCTTAAGTTTTTTTTTAGAATAAAATACACATGTGTATAATTTAATTAGTTTAATTATCTTTAGAGTAATTTAGTAAATTAATTAGTTAAATAGGAACTTAGGGTTGTTTGTAAATTGAATTTGTTTATAAATTAAATTATCAATAATTAATTAATTTTATTCACTCAGTAAATGTCATTTAATTAAATTTAGCAACCCTATAGATAGGAATATTTGTGCATGAAAATTTTTTATAAGCCATAACCACTATTTGAACTATTTGAGTGTGTAGGTTTAGAAATTGCACATTTAAGTAATAAGTTTAATAAAAAAAAATAATAAATAAGACTTTTAGAAATATTAGTAGAGGATTGACACTCTAATTAATCAGGTTAGACTAGGCGTAAGGGGTGTCTAACATCTTCCACTTACATACCTACTATCATGAACCTAGACTTTGAGTTGTAGTGACGATGATTGTGGAACCTCTACAAGGAGTAAGTTGTTATTTATGACCCTATTGGAAAATTGTGTGCACCAATCAAATCCCTGTTGTTATCCCTTCAGAAATTGATGCCTCAGTCAGATGTCCATCAGAAGAAATAATGAATATGTCCTAGTTATTACCTAGGTGATAACTCTTGTCTGTCTACGCTTTTGTGGCATAAATCTTTAGTATCGTGATAATATTATGGGAGGATGGTATTTATCAGTGAACTCGATTCTATTAAAATTATATAAATTGCACGTCTAGAAAATATTAGCTAAGGAGATGGTACTTAAGTGAGACTGATGTGACTCCAACATTTTTCCAGAGCATTACTTAGTGCACTTTATGTAATCTTAATAGATGATCTTTCGCCTCACGCTACATGACCCCATAGTTTGGTGACTTCACTAGGGACTAATGGATAGTTAATCTAACATATTTATAATAGTCTAATATTATTCCTTTGTTAAACTTTTTTACATTGCACTACACTATAACATGGATCACACTTACCCTTCTAGCCCGCTAGTACTAACTGAAGAGGCATAATTCCACTCAAGCTATGGAAAATTAGTGAATGCTAACACCCCATGCTCATATATTTAGGTATATAAAAGAGCCACAGCTCCAGCTGTTGTGCTTAATGGAAAAGCTCTCACATGGGTAGCCCTTTCTCTTACCCAATGAAACCCATGAGCACTAGATTTCAGCCCTAGGCACCCTGTAGATTTGTTGTGTTGAAATTATGGCCTTATTGTCCAAACTATAAATCTTAGTGGTAGTTGAAATGAACCTAGACCTATGTATAAACCTAATGTGTGTATAGGGCTAGGTCCATTTCAAAACCAATGTTAGGTAAGAGGATGCCTACTTATGGTTAAACTTTAAAGATATAACTATTGTTTGTGAAGGAAGGACCATCCTAGACCATGCCTATTGATGTCTCTAGTGTACCAAAGCTTAGGATAGATTTCTACCCTATGTGAGATTGGAGGTATAAAGGGCCAAAGATACAATTGCAGTAAAAGATTTCGATTTGCTTTTGGTTTTAATTTTTTGGTTTGATTTGAATATTTTGGTTTTGATTTTGTAAATTTTAGTTTTAAAGGTAAAAGTAAAGATAAAGGTGAAATTGCATATTCATACTAGCATTCGTGCATTGCATTTGTATACATAACATGCCTGATTAATGCTTAAACCTTATTTTTGTAACAAACATAGCACCAAAACACAACAAAGAGACTTTCAATTAAGTCACTTAGGTTAGAAAAGGGAATAGACTAGTAAGGATTTCACCTGCACTAGTTAAGATGAAAGACACTATGGCCATGTTTAAGAAAATGCTTGATGAAACCTTAAACACCAAGATGTCTAAGTTGGAAGAGAAAATTATGGTCAACTTTGGAAAGAGGCCGGGGGTAAGCCAATGAAGTGGCATTAAGATAGAAAAGGCTAAGGAAGAGGGTGATAAGAAGAAAGGTTCTAATAATTTCTGGGATTTAGTGAGGCATCTAGTTTTATCTAAGGTAGCCAAGGATGTTCTGGCCATTCAGTGTTTGACTTTGGCTTCTAAATCTTCATTTAGCATTGAAGGGAGGACTTTGGATCAATTTAGGAGTTCTTTGCTCCAATTACTGCAAAGGTCTTGATTTACTGCCAAGATTGGTTGAGAAGTGAAAGCAAATGTATCCAACTTAAATAATCCATTAAACAGCTTGAAAGCTGGAAGCTAGGTATAACTATTGCAACAAATATTGTATGATTTTAATTATTCACTGTTTGCAACTTTTTTTTTTAACTTATTTTCTTTTTCACATAATGAAATTCAAAGATTACTCAAGATTCTGAATTTATGGAGATTATTATTCTATCTATTAGAGTTTATTAGTAGATATTGTGAGTTGTTAATTGACTTGATTTTTCTTTTTACCTTTATTAATTCAAAATTATTCATCTATTAATATATTTATTGTGTGAAAATGAAAGTGGCATTATCTTAGAGGAAGGCTTTGAGAAGTTCTTTTTATGTGGAAAATATGGCTATAAGGAATTTGGAAGTTGTTGTGGTGGTTTTTTTTTTCTTTTTGCAAAATGTGAGTGAAACTTTATATCATATATATATATATATATATATATATATATATATTTATTTATTTATTTATTTATTTTGATATCAATTTACTGTTATTTATACTTTAGAATGTGAAAAATATGATCGTACTTATTATAGATATTTAGTGTTATAATGTAAATAAATTTAATTGTGCATATTTTATATGAAATAACTATTAAATTTTATTAATTTACAAAATATAATCACCTTAAAATAATAAAATAAATCATAAAAAAATCACATTGATTACATAAAAAAATTATTTAATTTAATTCCTTCAGGATTTATTCCAAATTCTCCTTAAGCAAAGTATATATAATTAATTTTATGAATTAAACTACCATGAGAATAATTATTCAATTTCTTTAAAATATCATTTAAATCACATACACTAAAATTAGACTTCATCAACATAATGCATTTCAAGAATAAAAATAAATAAATAATAATAAGTTTGAAAAAAAGTCAGGTGTTACATCAACAATCAACAAAATCTAACAAAACGAAAACAATGGCTTGAGATTTTGCCCTCCTGTTGCTAGCTCGCGCTTGCACTTCTAGTGAACTGAGCTGCTAGCTTGCACTTCATCTTGACATCTCCTTGAAGAACCACAATACCCAGATTAAGATGCACAAGAAGATGGGTAATGGAACTCCAGGATGCTAGTCGTTGAGCTTGGATAGGATTGAAATGGCTTGCGGCGGAGCAGAGGGATCTATAAGAGACCTCGACGGAAACGTAGGCCGCTGGGTCTGGAAGGGTTTATCAGAAAACAGTTGCTTTTTTTTTATTTTTTATTAAATTAATCAAATCGAATCGAAAAATTGATATTTTTAAAAAAATTATAATTGAAAATGAATGAAAAATTAAAAAACCAAACTGAAAAATCTAATTAAAATGTTAATTTTTTCCATTATAACCGATTTCTACTCACATACATCCGCAAATGTACTACTAGATGGATTTTCATGAATGGTGTTAGAGAAGTTGTTAGAGTCTAAGTCCAATTGGAATTAGGAAGTATAATTAATTTAGAAAGTATAATTAGTTTAGGAAGTTTAGTAGAATTTAAATTATTAAGTTTAATAATTAGAGTCCTAAAAGAACTAGGTTTTAATGGCCTATATATATAAATAGTTGGTTGGCCATTATATAAAATGTATTGAAGAGAGCCCATAAAGTGGAGAAGTGTGTTGAATTCCGTGAGTTTTAATTGAGTGATTTTGAGTGTGAGAAAAATAATTAGTGGTTGTAATTATTTTTCCTTGATAATGAATTTTTTTGGTGGAATATGTTTACGAGAAACCATGTTAAATTTTGTGTTCTTTATTTTGTGAGGGTGTAGTTTTTCACAACAAGTGGTATCAGAGCCTGGTTCGAGGTGTCAAAGATGGTGAGCACAAAATTTGAGGTGAAGCCGTTCGATGGGATAAATAATTTCAGTTTATGGCAAAGCACCGTGAAAGATGTCCTTGTATAATAAGAATTAATTAAAGCATTGAATGAGAAGAAACCAGCGACTATGAAAGATGATGATTGGGAGGAGCTTCAACAAAGGGCTGTGAGTACGATTAGATTGACGTTAACTCCAGATGTGAAGCACAATATCTTGGAGGAGACCTCGCCTATTATTTTGTGGAAGAAATTAGAGAGCCTATATATGTCAAAATTACTCACAAATCGTTTGTACTTGAAGAATGAGTTGTATCAACTCAGAATGGATGAAGGTACTGACGTGAGAGATCACCTTAATATTTTTAATAAATTAATTACCCAATTGGCTAGTATTGGTGTGAAGGTTAATGAAGAAGATAAAGCCTTCTTGCTTTTAACCTCTCTCCCACACTCTTATAAAAGCCTGGTAACAGCTCTAACAGTTGGGAAAGAGACTTTGAAGGTAGACGAGGTTACTGCAGTTATCTTGGATGGTGAGAAGTTTAAGAAGACAGGTAGTAGCAATGAAGGTGGAGATTCTATTGCTGGTTCTAATAGTGGTAGAAGCAATCCACATGGAAACAATTGGATAAGGAATAGTAGATCGAGTTCGAGACCAAGAGTAGACCACAAAGATAGAGAATGCTACTACTGTTATGAGAAGGGTCACATTCAATACCATTGTATGAAGATGAAGGAAGATTTTATAGAATTTAAACAATTCAAAAGGAGTCGCAGAAAAGAAAAAGAAGGAACTGCTGCAATTGCAATGGATGATGGTATTGATAGTGAATGTTTGAACGTGGATGATGATAAAGAAAAGGCAAATGATCCATTACAAGATGAGTGGTTAATGGATTCTGCTTGCCCATTCTATATTTGCTCAAAGAATGAGTGGTTTGATGTGATTGAAGAAAAGAAAAGAGAAAAAGTGAAGCTAACCAATGGGAACAAGATGGAAGTTGATGGTATTGGAAGAGTGAAGATCAAGCTGCATGGTGATCAAGTAAAAGTGTTCGATAAAGTGAGATATGTTTCTAAATTTGAAAGGAACTTAATTTCCTTGGGTAAATTGGATTCTTTGGGTTATGGGTGTTCGATTCATAGTGGAGTCATGAGAGTTAGCCAAGGTGCTCTTGTGATCATGAAGAGTGAGAAGATTGGTACAAAGAATCTCTACAAATTGGAAGGAAGCACATTGATTGGAAGAATACAAGTGGAAGCAAGAGGCAACATCAACAATCAAGAGTGCAAGGAAGTACTCAAGAGAAAATTGACTTTTACAAAAATTGTGAAGACTAATTTCATTTGACTTGGAGGTAGAGATTGTTAAAGTCCAAGTACAATTGAAATTAGGAAGTATAATTAATTTAGGAAGTATAATTAGTTTAGAAAGTTTAGTAAAATTTAAATTATTAAGTTTAATAATTAGTGTCCTAAAAGAACTAGGTTTTAGTGGCCTATATATATGAATATTTGGTTAGCCATTATATGAAATATATTACAGAGAGCCCATAAAGTAGAGAGGTGTATTGAATTTAGTGAGTTTTGTTTGAGTGATTTTGAGAGTGAGAAAAATAATTAATGATTGTAATTATTTTTCCGTGATAGTGAATTTATTTGGTAGAGTAGGCTTATGTCGAACCACGTTAAATTTTGTGTCCTTTATTTTATGTGGGTGTGATTTTTCACAACAAAAGTCATAAGTTTTCGTTGTTGGTTTTTGGTAGGTAAATAACCTCGATTCATTAGTTTCTGGAATGATCGGAAGGTTCGACACCATAGGCTGGAGGAGGTTGACATTAGGGTTATCTAGATCAAACAAGAGATACAAGGGTTAAAATAATATTAGAGCAGTCCCATGAGATAGGACTATCGTACAAGAAAATAACAAATAAGTTTTATCAGAAGAAGAGTGGAGATGATAAGTTAAATAACTTTTAATTTTGATGATAAAAGAAGCATGTACGTCATCTATACCTTATATATAGTTGCAATAAGAAATGAAATTTAAATTTTGCAGGAAATTGTTGTCATTACCCATCTTATCATTAGGACTATACCCTTCAAGAGCTCGAAGTACTTGGATGGCATAGCTTATACATCAACTATGCAATCTCTCAATTTTTGAATGCTTTGACAAGAAAATAATATAGTTTCATTTGAATACGTATAGGTGAGCATTTGAAATTATTAATAACTTAGATTTATAAATTATAAATTTCAACATAATATTAAATTTAAATATTTTATCATTTGAAATATACATCTACCCAAGTGAACTTACAGAAAAAGGAGTCTCTAAAATCTGCTAATTAAGAACATAACATGTGGCTAGTTTACGTCCTTCATTTGTGGACAAGACTCTAAAGGATTATAAACACAAGCTGCAGTATAAGCAATCATCCAGTTCATTTCACGTCCATCATAGTATTGCAAGTTGGAATAAAAAAAAACCTATAAATTGTCTGTTCAAAACTTGTGCAATTCGAGTTTTTGCCTAAAAATTGATAAAAAGGGAAAAATAAGTATATATTATTTTTTTTCCATCAAAAAATTTTCTACCATATTTGCAAATGCATGTGCTAATCTTAAGAATTTTGTTTAGCGTGTAGAAATTTTTTGACAATGTACTACAGTGAAAGGATTAAAATACCTTTTCTTTATTTTTAGCATGTAGAATTTTTTTGACAATGTACAACTTTCAATATTTAGGCATAAAAGTGTTAGTATTACTATAATTTTTATTATTTTGTATAATAAATAAAAATTCAATGATAAACAAATGTCATTTAAAATAGTTGGAATAATTTGTAAATTCTAATATTTTACTTTTCTATTTTCCAATTAAAAAATACATAAAATTCATACAATTATGATTTTCATTCTATTTTAAAATTTAAACAAAAAAAATAATGCTTTTATATATATAAATTCATCGCTGAAAATTAAATTATAAAAAACTTGGATTAGCGGCATATTATGGTAGTTGCTAACATCTCGTAGCGAAAATGATTTAGCGATGAATGCATTATGGGTCCGTCACAAATTTGTATAATTAGCGACAGATCCTTCCGCTCATCACTAAATATTTGTTTTCTTGTATTAATTATTATATGCCATTATTATATTTTTAAGTAAAAAATAGAAGTTTGAATTTAACCCTTCAATAAAATTATTCTAAATTCGTCTCTAACGATAGATATATATTAGACATAAAAATAATTATACATTAAAATATGTAAATAATATTTTGACATTAGCTAGATACAAATAAATTAAAATAATATTTTATTACTTCATCTCTTATGTTATAATTAAATATATCTTCTAGTTTATTAAGCTTTCGACCATTATTTTCAATATAATTGTGAGACTTTAATTCACTTTATTTGATTAATTTTTTCGTGAATTAATCAAATTTTAAATGGAATGAGGTAACAAGGAAAAAAAAAAACACATTTATTGATATGTTTTGGCTCTGCCTCTAAATACAAGACCAAAATTTAAAAATACAAATGTTAAGATAAATTTAAAACCTCCAAGGTTGTAAAATTATTCAATTGTGGTTTGGCTTATGTAAATGAATATAAATTTTATATTACTTTAATATCATATAAAGTATAGATTAGTGTCATACCCAACTAACGATGTCCATGCTTTAATATTTAGGTTTTTTTTCAATAATAAGTTCTAAAAGTATCACATCAAATGAATAGATATCTGACTTACTAGATACCTTTTCAGAATGCTCTGAATCTACATAACTATAAGTAAAAGATTTGAGTTACGGAACGTTTCACGAAAACGAAAATTCTTGCTTAGAAGTCAAAATTAATTTGAGTTTTTCTTGGTTATAATTATATATATATATTTTTTACACTATAAGAGAAATAAACATTAAAGACGAAAAGAAAACGTCCTATGTGTCTATTTCATATTGTTATTAGAAAAAGACACTTTTTAAAATATTAGTGTGGTTATTAAAAAATAATTTATTTATAAAATTATTATAATAACAAAATATATTTTTCTAAATTATTTTTTTTAAATAAAATCTAAAATAGTATAAATTTTTCTGAAAAATAAATTTGACCATTCAACTACAATGCTAAACGGCATAATGCCACATATAGATCATAATGCCTACTAATTTCTTCTCTAATATGGATGGAAAAATACAATTGTTTCATCTCTAATTTTTAGTTTTATTATAGTGTTACTATTCTACAAATAGATCATAATACCACCTAAAAAAAAGACCATAATAGCAATGTAATTAAGTAATGAAAAAAAAATAATTGTATCTTACATTTCAGTTCCTACAATTGATCTGGATGGATGAGTAACAGTATCCAAAAAAATAAGATAAGTCCAAAATCTACAATCTAAACAAAATTATCTAAATACATTACTGGATCTATTGTGCCATTGATAATATAATTTGGCATCAAATGCAACAAAAAAAAAATTGATAAAATTTTACTTATGAATTGCATCCAATTATGAAATTTAACCCCGAAATTTCGATATAGTATATAATAATTAATTATATAGATAACACTTTTTGTTTGTTATCTTTTTTATATATAAACTAGTTAAAAAAAATTAGATACTTTTATTCATAATTAACTGACATATGACATAATTAATCATAATAATTTTTATTTAAAAATAAAAAATATTTAAAATTTATAAATTTTTAAAATTTCATTTTAATTTATCTTTCTTTATAAATTTAACTATTAATTTTAGATAATACTTAACTTAATAATTTTAGCTTAAAATATATAATTTATTTAACATAAATATAATTTCAATATATATATAATAAATTATTATAGATAATATAGGTAAGATATAATTACAATGAATAAAAATTATAATTTAAAAACATAAAAATTATATTTATTATATATTTCAAAGCTTTTGAAATTTTACTTTTTTTTTAATATATGTAAATATGTATAAAACACGTGCTAATATATACTATTATTTGACACATGACATAATCAAAAAAGTAATATTTTTATAAAAATTTCATTTCAATTTTTCTTTTTATAATTGTAAATTTAGTTATTAGTATTAGATAATGTTTACTTAATAATTTTATCTTAAGTTATATAATTATTTTAATTCTTATAAATATAAGATAAAATAAAAGTATGTATAAATTAAAATTAATAAAATTTATATATGTATAATTACATATTTTAAAAATTTTCGAATTGTGACATTTTTTTAATATATACAAATAAATATAAAATATTTATTAATATAATATCAAATAAATATTATATAAAAACACTTCATAAAAAAATGAGTGTTTTATAATGCTTAAAACTTAAATATACACATATCACATGTAGATTTATAAATTTTAATTTTCTTTTATTAAGTAAAAGGAAAAAAGTATAAATTTATAATTAATAATATTAAAAAGATAGTCCATCTATAATATATATATATATATATAGTTAAAGACTCAAAACTATTAATTAAAATTTAGCACTTATATCCACCATTACTTAGCACTTGGTATAATTAAAAATAATAATTTTATTTCTTTATTTTAGCTTATATTTTCCTAATTATAGATTTAATTATTGATATTAAATAATGCTTAACTTAATAATTTTATCTTAACTAAGAAATTTTATTTTAATTTATTTTTAGATTATAAATTTATTTATTAGTATTTGATAATTAATACTTAAAATTTTATTTTAAAATTTTAAATTTAATTTTATTAGGCTTATTACTATAATTTAAGAACTAAAAATTTAAAATAGTAAGAATCCATTATAAAATATTAAATTCATGTCATTTTTTCAATTATATTTCTATATGACTAATAAAAATAATTTATTAGGAACGTTAATAAATTATATTTTTTATTTTAGAGATACTCAATCATTAATTATATTTTTTATTTAATGTTTTTACATTATTTTGTACTATCAAGTATATTAAAAGATTCTTTTTACTAATCATATTTTATGAGCTAAGAATTACAATTCTATTTTTCATAAATCTTTGTTTACAATATTTCTCCTACCTTTATTTTAATTTAATTGATTATTTCAGTTTAAACTAAATACTATTGAATCAATATATATATTAATATACAAACTAATATAATAACTTACTTTTTTTATCAATATACAAAAAAAAAAGTAAAAAATAAGTAATTTAAATGATTGAAGTTAATTTAATTTAAATAAAATAAAAAATAAAAAAATAAAAATAAAAATTATTATCACACAACGTGTGAATAAATGACTAATTAAATTATTTATATATATATATATATATATATATATATATATATATATATATATTGGATGATTCGTTGCTGATCTGCAAGAAAATACTTTCAAAAAATGATTCGTTATGGTAAACATAAAACCACTAAACATCTTAAAAGAAGCGTCAAATTGTTAATGGAGATTGGAGGTCTTTTTCGATTCACTTTCTAACATACCTTTAGTAGGGCGGCGATCATCTTTCGTCTTCCTATTGAACAAGCCGCAGAGCCCCATGGCCGCCGGCGAAGTTAATTTCTTGCTAATGTGCTGTTACACCTCTCAGTTAGAGAGAGAGAAAGAGAGTTAAGGTGTTCAGCGACCTTGGGATGAGAAGAAGGGACAAAGGTGTTGCAGGTGATATTTTTGGCCTTGTAATGCTCAATCGCAATTTAAAAAATATATATATATATATGACCGATCAAATTTATATTTGTTTTTGTATATATCTTTTTTTTAAGAGAAAGTACTTGGCAATTGGCATGAAGATGCTCATTAAAGTAGCACGGGCTGGTCGGAAATTTCTTAAGGGTTTGATGATCGGTTGACTATATACACCTGAATATAAATGAAAATTATTTTTATAATATTAATTATTTTTTAATATAATTTATCATAATTGAGATTTAAATTTAAATTTTAAAAAATAAATTCAATATTGTTAGGCTAAAATTTGATGGTGATCGAAACGCAATTTTATATCATCATTTTCGTCTCATTAAGTAATAGATTGAAAATTATTTTTTATTTTAATTTTATTATTTTATAAAATATTTTTTTTAAGTATTATTTTATAAATGATTAAAAATCATATTTTAATATATTATTAAAATTTGAGTAGTATTTATTAATAGTTTAAAAATTAACATTAAATTTATATTATATATTGTAAAATAATATAAATATATATTTTATTAAAAAATTTTATTAATAAAATTTATCTATTAAATAAGTGAATCCTACACGTCATAAAGTTGTATCATCGTAGTTGTGAATCAGCTCACATAAAATTATTATTAGGGTTGAGCATTCGATTTAAGCTGAACTTAACTATCAAAACTAAATTAACTAAATTATCATATTTTAGAAGTCAAACCAAACTGAAATGCATAAAAAATCAAACCAAATCAAATCATTTTAATTTGATTTGGTTCAATTTGAATTGATCGATTTTTGAATTTTGAAAATTTTTTTTATTTAGACTTGTTTCCAAATTATTTATTCTAATTTTAACCTTAATTTGAACTTAATAACCATTAATCAATAAAATTAAAAAAAAAAAAATATATATATATATATATATATATATAATTCATAAATTCTCTATGAAAATAAAGTAATTTGGTTTAGTTTACTTCAACCGATTTTTTCTCTCAGAAATCAAATCAAACCAAAATAACTGAAATTATATATATATAATTCATAAATTCCCTACGAAAATAAAGTAATTTGGTTTAGTTCACTTCAATCGATTTTTTCTCTAAGAAATCAAATCAAACTAAAATAACCAAAATTCTTAAAATTAAAAATTAAATTGAATCAAATTACATTAAAAATCAAACTAAATTACCAAATTATGACAGTTTAATTTAATTTATTCGATTGAAACTGAATAATACTCACCCCTAATCATTACACAAAAAAGGTAAGGGAGAGCTTTTCTTTGTCTTTTTTTTTTAATTTATTTTTTTATTTTTAAAAATTATTAAGACACGAAACTAACACGAAGTATACCGATCAAAACCCAAAGAGAAGTCAACGAGAATATTATTATTGGATAAAAGTTTAATTTGGTTAATATTCAGTCTCAAATATCTTATTTTTCCTTCTTTAAAACCCAAGAAATTCCAATGGCGAAAACCTTCTAAAAGAAAAATCAAACTTAGATAAATTTTTGAAACTTTTAAAAATCTAATTATGTATTTTTAATATTTATTTTGAATTCAAAACTCAAAATGCAAACGTCTGTTTAATTCATCTGAACTTGTAAAGCTAAACTTTTAAATATGGTGCTCCGTTCTTTTTTATTATAGCTCAACTCAAAATTTTGTTGTGATGAAAAAATAATTTTTTTTTTAATTTGAATGGAAAAAATATTTATTAATTAAATAAATTTATTATGCAGTTTAAAACTTTTATTTAGGAATTTTCTTAATTAAAAGAGATTCTTATTGTAATTAACATTAAATGGATTAAACCTATAAATAATAACATTGTAGGAGAGTTTACTCAACTTTAACATATATTAAAAAAAAAAAAACATAAAGTTCAAGAGGAAGAACGGTTATGCATTGCAGTCTATGAAGGGAGAAAGGGTTGTTGTCCGCAGAGAAACAAAACCTATTTGTTATTATGCCTATGGCATATTAAAACGTATAAATCATCTCATGGTGTAATGGGTAATGATAAACTTTCGAGATGAATGATGACATGCTAATATATGTAATCTTATGTTGACAACAAATCAAATAAATATTTTTATTGTCTTATTTATCTTTTTATGAATAGCATGTTTCTACAGTCATAAATAAATTTGGTAAATTATAAGATATATCCAATATATTAAAAAATAGTGTATCCATTGTCCACAAAGAAACAATCGTTAATTGAATTTAAGAGTGTAAGCAATTATTCATTGAATTTAGAAGTGTAATCCCACTATTTTATGAGTGAAAGTACACATACACCAAAAATATTTAATAATTTATCAATAAATTTGGTCGTATAAAATTTTTAATTGATTAAGTAGAAAATATATAATGTTTTGCTATATATAATTTATATGTTGCAGAAAATAGAGTGAGCAAATAGAGCATAAAAAAACAAAATATGAAAAAAGAAATATAAGAAATCAATTTAAATTTTTGCAATAATCTCTCACAAATTTATTGGTTTCTCCTTTTAGAGCCCAACAAATTCCAACAACGGGAACCTCTTAAAAGAAAATCAAATCTAGATGAATTTTTACAAAGTTCTCAGCATGCAGGGCAGAACTACACATATAGCCAAGATTCTGCAACACGCAAGACACAATACAAGAGTTTTTTTCAAAAACTCCACCATATGCTAAATTCATAATACTGTTAATTTTATGCTAAAACTCTCAGATGCCAAACCATTCGCTTGTTCATCCACTTGATAACTAGATTTAAAACAATCTCAAGTCAAAAAGAATGAGGGAAATGATAATTGTTTGGTAAGAAAACATGTTTGGGTCGTGAACTTGGGACCGCTCATCTAGTAGAATGGAGTTCCTGAAAAGTTGACGGACAAATTGTTGCTTTAAAATTTCATCCCTTACGTTTAAAAACCTCCTTCAAAACATAGTGTTAACGAAAATAAGAAATGAAATTTTAAATTGTGCAGGAAATTGTTATCATTACCAGCCTTATCCTTTGGAGGACTATATCCTTCAAGAGCTCGAACTATCTGCACGGCATATACTTACACGTCAACTGTGTGATCTCTCAATTTTTGAATGCCTTTGACAGAAAATTACTATAGTTTCATTTGACTAGGTATACGTGTGCATTTGAAATTATTGAGAATTTAGATTTATAAATTATTAATTTTCAACATAATATTAAATTTAAATATTTTATCATTTGAAATACATATGGAACCAAATGAAATTATAGAAAAAAAGAGTCTCTAAAATGTGCTCATCAAAAAAGTTTTTACCTCTTTCATTTGCGGGCGAGACTCAAAAGGATTATAAACACAAGCTGCAACACAAGAAATCATCCATTGCATTTCACTTCTATCATAACTTTGCAAATTTGAATCAACAAAGTCTATATATTGTCCATTCAAAGCTTGTGTAATTCGAGGTTTTGCCTAAATATTGATAAAAAAGAAAAAAAAAATTCCATCAAAAAAGGTACAATTTTCTACTATATTTGCAAATGCATGCTAATCTTAAGAATTTTGTTTAGCATATAGATTTTTTTTTTTTTGACAATGACTAAAATGTGCAACTTTCAATATTTATGCATAAGAGTCTTAGTGTTATTACTATTTTTTTTTATTATTCTGCATGATAAATAAAAAATTTAATTATAAATTATTTTGCACAGGAAAACGAGTAAACTGCAAAGAAATAAAGCAAATATACAAAATATCAATATTTATGTGGTTCACCCTCTTAACATAGGGCTACATCCAGGGGCATGCCATCTTTCACTATCAATAATAATAAATCATCATTACAAGCTTAAAGTTATACTACCCATCAACCCAATTACACTCAAAAGAACCAATACTACATAAAACTACTCATAGTAGATATATTAGTTAATCCCTCTCAGTCTCCTCTGAACATAACCCAATATATTTACTACCACACTACTAAACCACAAAGGGTGGCAAGAGCCCTTTTACCAATGGATAAGAATTTCTTCCTCTTGAATTCTATGTCTTTTCTCCACCTTACGTCGAAGCCTCTCTTCATTACAATAGACAAGTGCCTCTTATTAATGGGCAAAACGCTTCTCTACAATAGGTGACAACCCCTCCATGGGCCGAGCCACTTTCTGCAATGGGCGAAAGCCAAATAACGTTTTCTACCATTCTCCTATTTATAGTGTTAATACCCTCAATCCCAATCTGATTAGGAGTCCCACTCAATTTTGAAATAACACGAAAATAAGAGTTCTACTCTATATAGGAAATATTTCTCCCACTCAAATTGAAAAAGGTCTCTCCAAATCTCACTAGGATTTTGAGTTATAATTCTAACAATCTCTACCTTGACTCAAAATCCATCAATCATTACATACCTCAAATTCTTGGGTGTCATCAAATCATCAAATATCCATGCTTGAAGTTAAACCTTCAAATCATCAATTCTTTAATCTTCATCTTGGGTGTAACTTGCTTCTTTCTTCAAAAAATCTTCGTGTCATCAACTTTCTTGATTTTCCATTAAGAACTCCACCTTAATTTCAACTCTCCACTGCCACCATTATTGTACGTGCGATTTTTTACATGTCCCAATAGCTCCACCTTCAACCAAACTCACCAAGATCATCCCCATCCTTTGATACCAATTTATGTAAATTGTAAAAAGATAAAGCAAATATATAAAATATCAATATTTACGTGGTTCTCCCTCTCAACATAGGGCTACATCCACTGATATACCATTTCCCACTATCAACAATAATAAATCATCATTACAAGCTTAAAGTTATACTACCTATCAACCCAATTACACTAAAAAAAACTCAAACTACATCAAATTGCTCATAGTAGATACATTAGTTAGTCCCTCTTAATCTCCCATAGACATAACTCAAGATATTTACTACTACACCACAAAGGTTGGCAAGAGCCCTCTCACCAATAGATAAAAATTTTTTTCTCTTGAATTCTATATTCTTTCTTCACCTTAGGCCGAAGCTTCACTTCACTGTAATAGGCAAGTGCCTCTCATCAATGGGCAGAGCCCCTCTCTACAATAGGCAACAACCCCTATCCATAGGCCGAACCACTTTCTGTAATGGGCGAAAGCCAAATTGCATTTTCCACCATTCTCCTATTTATAGTTTAATTTTCTCAATTCCAATCTGATTAGGAGTCCCACTCAATTTTGGAATAACACTAAAATAAGAGTTCTACGCTATATAGGAAATATTCATCCATCTTACTAAGGAATATTTCTCTCACTCAAATTAGGAAAGATCTCTCCAAATCTCACTAGGATTTTGAGTCATAATTCTAATAATCTCTATCTTGACTCAAAATCCATTAACCATTGCATACCTCAAATTCTTGGGGTCATCAAATCATCAAATCTCCATACTTAAGCTTAAGCCCTGCAAATCATAAATTCTTCAATCTTTATCTTGGGTGTAACTTACTTTTTTCTTCAAAAAATCTTCACGTCATCAACTTTCTTGATTTTGCATCAAGAGCTCCACCTCAATTTCAACTCTCACCACTACCATTATTGCATCTGCGATTTTCTACATGTTGCAATAGCTCCACCTTCAACCAAACTCACCAAGATCATCCACATCCTCTGATACCAATTTATTATGCACCGCGAAAACGTGTAAACTGTAAAGAAATAAAGAAAATATACAAAATACTAATATTTACGTGGTTCACCCTCTCAATATAGGGCTACATCCACGGACATGTCATCTTTCACTACCAACAATAATAAATCATCATTACAAGCTTAAAGTTATACTACCCATCAACCCAGTTACACCCAATAAAACTCACACTACATAAAACTGCTCATAGTAGATATATTAGTTAGCCCCTCTCAGTCTCCTCTAGATATAACCTAATATATTTTTACTACTACATCACTACACCATAAAGGGTGGCAAGAGCCCTCTCACCAATGGAAAAGATTTCCTTCCTCTTGAATTTTATGTCCTTTCTCCACCTTAATTAGGCTGAAGCCTCTCTTCACTGCAATAAGCAAGTGCCTCTCATTAATGGGCAAAGCCCCTCTCTACAATAGGCGACAACCTCTCTCCATGGGCTAAGCCACTTTCTGCAATGGACGAAAGCTAAATAGCCGTTTTCACTATTCTTCTATTTATAGTGTTAATTCATTCAATCCCAATTTGATTAGGAGCCCCACTCAATTTTGGAATAATACTAAAATAAGAATTCTACTCTATATAGGAAATATTGCTCCATTCTATTGAGGAATATTTCTCCTACTCAAATTAGAAAAATTCTCTCCAAATCCCACTAGGATTTTGAGTCATAATTCTAACATAAATAAATGTCATTTAAAAAGTTGGAACCATCAAAATATATAAATAATTGGTAAATTTTAACATTTTAATATCTAATTTTATTTTCTATTTTCCATTTAAATAACTACATAAAACTCATACGATTATGATTTTCATTCTATTTTAACTTTAAATCCAAAAATAAAATGCATGACTTTTTGGTGACAGATTACAATAGTCGCTAACAACTCGTTATCAAAACTCTTTAGGGCTGTTTAGTTTAACTGTTGAATGCAGCTGATAACTGTCAGCTGATAGCTGTTACAATTAGCTGATGCTAGCTGATTTATATTAAGTGTTTGATAAAACTATATTTAGCTGTTACTATTGATATGTGAAATGACTAATAAGGATATATATCATATAGTTTATTTTGTTATTGAAATAAATATAAAATTATAAATTTATTATATTATATTATTTATTTTATTATTAAATTAATATATTATATCATTTATTATTATTAAAATAATTATATAATTATTAATCTATTATATTATGTTATTTATTATTGAAATAAGAAAAAAAATTAAATTCTTTAAAAAAATAATTAAATAACTTTAAAAAAATAGATAAAATAATAAAGTAATTATTATTGTTCATGAAGAAAAAACTTATAATTAATTTTAAGTTTTTAGATTAAACAAATATTTTTATTTTATTTTATTAATAAAAAAATATTTTAACAAAATTAAAATGCAGTAATTAAAATATTAAAGTTATAAATGAAAAAGATAAAAGTATTAACAATATTAATTTTCAAGTTAAATGAAAAAAAAAAAAGATAATATGGTTAAAATAAAAAATAAAATAAAATCAGCTATCAGCTGATTAGAAACAGCTCTAAAAATAGAGTTGATAGGTATCATATAAGTTACTCATCAGCTATTAGATTTATTTTTTTAAACTTACCAAACATTCTAATTCATCTATTTAGGTGTCTATTAACTATCAACTGCACCCAACAGATGAACCAAACACTCCCTTAGTGACGAATGCATTATAAGCCTGTCGCTAATCTATGTTATTAGCAATAAAGCCATCAGTTCGTCGCTAAAGATTTTGTTTTCTTGGAGTAATTATTACATTTCATTATTACATATTTAGTAAAAAACAAAAGTTTGAATTTAACCCTTCAATAAAATGATTATAAATTTGTCTCTAATGAAAATTTATATTACCTTATAAATCAAATTTTATATTGAATTGAGGTAAAAAATAAAAAATAAATAAAAAAAAGACTGCATGTATCAACGAAACTTCAAAGAACTTTAAAATTTAATATGCTTTGGCTTTGCCTCTAAATACAAACCAAAATCTAAAAATATAAAGGCTTATTGGCCAAATAAATCAAAATATTTACGTTCATTGCTGAGAGAGAACAAAGGAGAGAGAGAGAGAGAGAGAGAGAGAGAGAAAGAAGAGAGGTAGAGGAATCGAGAGAAAAAGATGAATCAAATAAAAAAATTAGAAAGAATATAAAAATATTCAATTGTGGTTTGGCTTATGTAAAAGAATATAAATTTCATATTATTTTAGTGTTATATAGAGAATAGATTAGTGTCATACCCAACTAATGATGTCAATGCCTTGATATTTAGGTTTTCTTCCAGTGATAAGTTCTAGAAGCACCACGCCAAAAGAATAGATATCTGACTTACTAGATACTCTTCCGGAATGCTCTGGATCTATATAACTACAAGTAAAAGATTTGGGTTGAGAAATGTTTCAAGAAAATGAAAATCCTTACTTAGAGAAGCCTGAATTAATGAGTTTTTCTTGGTTATAATTGTATTTTATTTTTACACTCCCAGAAAAATAAAAACTAAACATGAAAAGAAAATGTCCGATAATGCCACATATAGATCATAATGCCACCTAACTTCTCTAACATGGACAGAAAAATATAATCGTTTTATCTCTAATTTCTGGTTTTCTTATAGTGTTATTATTCCACATATAGATCATAAGACCACCTAGAAAAACACCATAATAGTAATGTAATTAAGTAATAAAAAAAAAAAAAATTGTATCTTACACTTCAGTTCCTGCAATTGATCTGGAGAGATGAGTAACAGTATCCGGAAAAAATAAGGCAAGTCCAAAATCGGCAATCTAAACATAATTATCCAAGTACATTAGTGGATCGATTGTGCCATAGATAATATAATTTGGCATCAATACAACAAAAAAATGATAAAAATGTTACTTATGAATTACATCCAATTATGAAATTTAACTCCAATTTTTCATTATAGGACATAACTAATTATATAGGTAACACTTTTGTTTGTAATTAAAATATATATCTCACCTTTGGTTCAAAATTAATATCGAGAAGAATGTTATCTGGTTTGATATCTCGGTGAATAATCTTTGGAGATGCTGAATATATGTAGATATTGTGAGAGTAGAAAATTTTGAAAGGAAAGACTAATGATACAATTTTTATTGTTTTTCAAAAAAAAGCATCAATAGCTCTAATAAAATCCTATAAAATTTAGCAAGCAGTGATCGGTTACTCACAGTGCTCATGCAGATATTCCAATCCTTTTGCAGAGCCTATGGCAATTTTCCTTCTTGTTGGCCAATCCAAAATCTCTTTTCCTCCTCCTATGATGCAATTTCTTATGTAAGATCTTAAATCATAATTCTTATTTGTGTACATGAATATCTCAGAAAATGAAAAATAACTCACCATGTAAATGAAATCTCAAGGATTTATTGAGACAATACTCTAAAACAAGCAATGCATTGGCTCCTTCAATGCAGTAGCCAAGCAGCTTAACAAGATTACAGTGACGAACATTGCTAATGACTGCAATCTCATGGACCAATTCTTCTCTGGTCTGTTCCTCGAAATACTGAAGTTTCTTAATAGCAAGGATTTCACCATGTAGGGCACCCTTAAAGACTTGACCAAAACCACCCTGGCCAAGGATGTAGTCATTGGAGAAATGACCAGTTGCTTTTGATAGTTGTTCATAACGATATTGCGTTGGTCCAATGTTACTGGGCATTCCCGAGGGAAAAGCTGTCGAAAGCTACAAGCATGCAAACCACAATCACTTCAATAAAAGTCTCTGACAATAGCACACGAGGGAGGTTTCTTGCAATTATGTATGCATGTTTGTTGTAAGAACAAAGACACCAAACACTCACAACTGTTCATACCATACTCATTAAATTTGAACCAAACTAGTCGATCAAATCAGTAAATCGGTAAATCAATTCTTAAAGAGGTCTGAATTTATTATTGAATTAGATAAAGAAGCGAGCCAACGTAACCCAATCAGCTCAGAGTTGAACTAATAAATCGGTGTGACCCGATTGACTTGATAGATTTTATTATTCAATAAAATCTTTGTTTAAATGTTAGTATAATGAATTGAACTGAAAATGTCATAAAAAATTTTTAAAATCAAAATAAATTGAACTAACTTGATAATTATATTTTTTTATTTCAATATATTTATTTTTTTAATATATACTTAATATTTAATAAATATTAAAGAGAAGTATATATTTATAAAATTTTTTATGCATTATATTACTTAAATATTTTTATATAAAATTTAAAAATATTATTAAAAATTATAAAATATAACTTAATAAATGTTAAAATTTTATTTTAAATAATTAAAATTTAATTAATTTTTTTATTTAAATTAATAAATATTATATTTAATTAATTTTATATACTTAATTAATTTTTAATGACCTGTTAATAATGATCCATTGATTGATTGAACTATTAATCCATTTACTCAGTCTTTTTACCGGGTCAACCTTCAGACCGGATTCAATAACGCTAGTTTGTACAGAGGCGCTCAGGCTCCCATCGTCCGACACAGAAGCTCTGGGTGAAGAACCTTCCTCTGACCATTCTCGAACTGGTGATGGTGGTCTAGGAGAAGCAACATGAACAACCTTCAATTTGTGCTCTTCAACATGATGCCCTGCCTCTTCATTGAACTAAGAATCAGAAAATAGTAAAAGCCCATTAGTGCAAACCATAAATTAAGTTGAATGGACCCAAGAAAAGATAAAAGGAGAACTTACCATCTCTGCATTGACATCCTTCGCAGTAGTTCCAGGACTTGCAACTACACTCCGAAGTAAAAACTTGTCCTTGCATTGCATATCAGGAGGCGCCTCCGTTTGTGCTTGCATTGCAACTGATTTAAGTAAATTGACAATCAATCACCAAATAACTTAACACAGAATGAGTGACCATCGCTAATCAGTAAATCAGACACTAATGAAAAAGAAATGTCATCTAAACACAATGAGGTAATTGGAAAAAGAGGGAGAGAAAAGACCTATAACATCACAAGTGGACCTTGGCGACACAGCCCCAGCATAAGGCCTAACACAGTACTTTTTTGGATTCGTCGTCATAACCTAAAATTACCAACCAAATGAAAATTATAAAATTCTAGAGCACAAGAACTCCCAAAAAAATACCTAAGGATTACAATAAACGCCTGAAAAAATTTGAAACTGATTAAATACCTTGAAAGCCACATAATTGTCGCTCTTATTTAACAGCTGTAGGGAACAAAAGGTCTGCTTCCCCAGTTCAACTTGTCCAGAAAAAAAAAAAAAAAGAAGACAAATTTTAGAAAAAAAAATCGAAAGAGGAAAAGCAAAATCAAGAATCTGAAAACATAGGGAAGCAGGCAGCTTTGCTAGGCAAAACTTTGTTGTGAAAGGTGCTTACATGGAAATTGGAGCTCCTGAGGTTCGACGCTGAGAAGGTAGCGGGTACCCATTCCGATGCGATCGGCGATAAGCTAACGGAGAGAGGAAGGGATCCAAGTACAAACAAGAGAGATCAAATAAACGACGTCCCAAACAGTGTTGACAATTTAACAGTGAATGGATATATAAAAATAATCTAAAAGTTTATAATCATTTTTTTAAATTTTTTTAAATAGTAATTACATCTTTCAAAAAAAAAAAACTTTTGTAATTTTTATTTTCTAATTTTCTTTCATCCGGACAAGCCGGAAGGAAGTATCGATTCTTGTCATTTTTACGCACCTTTATTTTCTTTATCCTTTTATTTTATTTATAGAAATTAGAGTTGATAAATATAATTATATAAACTATTAAATCTATTTATTCAATTTAAAATTAAATCAAACTTAAATATTAAAAAATTAAATTAAAAAAACTTTTAAAAGCGGGCGCATTTTAAATCATAAAATCCTACCAAAGCCAGCAAACCAAAATCTCAAAAATTTTTAAATTAAACTAAATGAATCTTTGAAAAAATAAAAGAAAAGAATTACTATTCAACTTCTATATATTAATAAAATTAATTATTCATATATTTTAAAACATATATTATTTAGTCATTTTATTTTATTTTCATTAAATTATTTAATTCTTTCGTCAAATTTTTTATTAGTCAAAAGATTTTAATACTAATCAAATTGCTATGTAATTTTTCTATTTTAATAAAATTAATTTATGAATTTTATATTTTAAAATATATTAATTAATTCTTGTAATTTAATTACATTAACATTTTAATCTTTTTTTTATATCCAAATTGCCTTTATCCTCCCTTTTTCCTATATCTCGTATTTTTTCTCATCTGTACTCATACTTTCTCTTTTTCATTCCCTTCATATTTTTTATTTTTTCATAGAATTTGGTATATTGTATGCATAAAAAAAAATCAACTCCCTTAATCTCTAAGTAGTCATGAGATAATATAGAAAATTTATTTTTTAATATAGAAAATATAAAAATAATGTCTAAAAAATTAAATGAAAATATTTAAATAATTTTTAAAAATATCACTAAAATAAAGAAACTAAATAATAGTTTAATAACATTGACTAATTGAAAATTTTATAGAAAAATTAAATAATTTAACAAAAATAAAATAAGGATTAAATAATATATTTTTTTAAATAATTAAAATACATAATTTTTTTTCTGAAAATAAAATCAAATCCAATGAATCATTTTATTTTATTTTTTAATTAAAAAAAAAAAACCTCATGCGTTGTCGTTGAGAATAAGAGCCGTAGAAATCGTACCGCGTGGAGTTGTGGAGTTGGAATTAGTCCAAATATTCTATTATTTGAGAAAGAGAATTATTAAAAGAAGCTTCTGCTGTCTGGAGGTTTGGCAATTTGGTGGACTGATGAGGTATATGTCTGCATTAATCAACACTCATGTAATTTTGTGGATTCTATTATCACTTTGCTAGGCAGTCAGTTTGCGTGGCTCATGACTTTTGTGTATGTCTGTCCTATAAGGGAGGATAGAGTCTACTTTTGGCAAAATTTACGGACCTTGATGCGTGATGAGAATGATGCTTGGATTTGTATTTGAGACTTTAATTCCATTTTATCGCAGGATGAAAAGTTATGGTGGAATTTAGCGAGAGACTCCCAAGTTCAAGATATGGCTCAGTTCATTAATCATTGTTCCCTTATGGATGCAAAGGTCCTCTGTTGACTTGGTTCAATAAACAGTTCGGTAAGCATGCCATTTAGGAGCGTCTCGATAGAGCTTTGGTGTCAGTTGTTTGGAAAGAATTCTTCCCTAAGGCAGTTCTTATTCATAAAGCTGTGGTGGGATCTGATCATAGACCAATAGTGTTGTGCCTGGATTCTCAGCAGTCTAAGAAGAAGTTTCTCTTTTGGTTTGAATCAAAGTGGCTTCAGCATCCGAATTGTGCATCCATTATTGACGCTTCTTGGCAGTATTCAGTGAGGGGTTCTCCAATTTTTTCTGTAGTGAGCCAGCTCAAGTTGAGATTGGAAGAGCTTTATTCTAATCCAGTGGCAACAGGGAACAAAACAGATGAACAAAATGTTCTTAACCGCCTTCAAGAGCTATGGAAAAGGGAGGAAAGTCATTGAAGGCAAAGATCTCGTATTAATTGGTTAATGGAAAGTGATGAAAACACTCGATCCTTCCACTTATCTACCGTCCAATGCCGCTAAAGAAACTCCATTGTTAAGCTCCAGAAAGCTAATGGCCAGTGGATTGAATCTGAGATAGATTTAAGAAATGAGATCCTCTCTTATAGCAAGAGTAATGGGTTGAGTATTGATGACGTGATAAGCTTGCTTCCCAGAGTTGTTTGAAGATGTTGTGCATCGCAGAAGCGTATAAACTGCAAAGAAACAAAGCAAATATACAAAACACTAATATTGACGTGGTTCACCCTCTCAACGTAGGACTATATCCACAGGCATGCCATCTTCCACTATCATCAATAATGAATCATCAATTACAAGCTCAAACTATAATACCCATCTACTCAATTACACCCAAGAGAAGTCATAGAACATCAAACTGCTCATAATAAATATATTAGTTAGTCCCTCTCAGTCTCCTCTAGACATAACCCAATATATTTACTATTACAACACTACACCACAAAAGGTGTCTTCAACTATATGGGCAAGAGCCCTCTCACCAATAGATAAGAATCCCTTCCTCTTGAATTCTATGTCCTTACTCTACTTTAGGCCGAAGCCTCTCTCCACTACAATAGGCAAGTGCCCCTCATCAATGGGCAGAGCCAAATCATCAGCAATTGGCAAAGCCCCTCTCTACAATGGGTGACAGCCTCACTCCATGGGCTGAAAAGCCATTCTCTTCAATGGGCAAAAGCCAAATAACTTTTTTCATTATTCTCCTATTTATAATGTTAATTCCTTCAATCCTTATCTGATTAGGAGTCCCACTCAATTTAGAAATAACACTAAAATAAGAGTTCTACTCATTATAGGAAATATTTTTTCATTCTATTGAGGAATATTTCTTCCACTCAAATTAGGAAAAGATCTCTCTACAAAACCATTAAGATTTTGAGTCATAATTCTAACAATCTGCACATTGACTCAAAATCCATCAACCATTGCATACCTCAAATTCTTGGGTGTCATCAAATCATCAAATCTCCATGCTTGAGCTTGAACCCTTCAAATCATTAGTTCTTCAATCTTCATCTTGGGTGTAACTTGCTTTATTCTTCAAAAAATCTTCATGTCATCAACCATCTTGATTTTGCATCAAGAGCTCCACCTCAATTTCAACTCTCCACCACCACCATTATTGCATGTGCGATTTTTTACATGTCGCAATAACTCCACCTTCAATCAAACTCATTAAGATCATTCCCATGCTCTGATACCAATTGTTGTACACCACGGAAGCGTATAAACTGTAAATAAATAAAATAAACACACAAAATACTAATATTTACGTAGTTCATCCTCTCAACATAGGGCTACATCCACGGACATGCCATCTTCCACTATCATCAATAATGAATCATCAATTACAAGTTCAAACTATACTACTCATCAACCCAATTACACCCAAGAGAACCCATACAATATCAAACTGCTCATAGTAAATATATTAGTTAGTCCCTCTCAGTCTCCTCCAGACATAACCCAATATATTTACTATTATAACACTACACCACAAAAGGCGTCTTCAACTATATGGGCAAGAGCCCTCTCACCAATGGACAAGAATCTCTTTCTCTTGAATTATATGTCCTTACTCCACTTTAGGCCGAACCTCTCTCCCCTCATCAATGGGCAAAGCCAAATCTGCAACAATTGACAAAGCCTCTCTCTACAATGGGTGACAGCCTCACTCCATAGGCTGAAAATCATTCTCTTCAATAGGCAAAAGCCAAATAATCTTTTTCATCATTCTCCTATTTGTAGTGTTAATTCACTCAATCCTTATCTGATTAGGAGTCTTACTCAATTTAGGAATAACACTAAAATAAGAGTTCTACTCATTATAAGAAATATTCCTCCATCCTATTGAGGAATATTTCTCTCACTCAAATTAGGAAAAGATCTCTCTCCAAATTCCATTAGGATTTTGAGTCATAATTCTAACAGAAGAAATAAACAATTGACTGCTTGCTCCTATTTCTAATGAGGAGATTAAGAAAGATGCTTTTGAGTTAGGGGGTATGAAGCTCTAGGGCCAAATGGGTTCTTAAGTATCTTCTACTAACAATATTGAGAGATAGTAGGAGGTGAAGTCTGTAATGCCATAAAATCATTTTTCGAGTTTGCTTTTTTGTTGAAAGAACTCAACAGAACTAACATTGTTCTAGTCCCTAATTGTAAAATCCCTATTACAATCAATTGAGGCCTATAAACCTATGCAATTTCCTTTATTAAGATTTTTTAAAAACTTGTTGTTAATCATTTGAAACCATGGATGGGTAGTTTGATTTCTCAGCAGGTAGCGTTTATTTCATCAAGGGCTATTCAAGACAATATAATCATGGCCCATAAAGCTTTTCATTATCTGCTGACTTCCAAAAGCAAAAATCACTCAATGGCTATGAAATTAGATATGCATAAAGCTCATGATCAAGTAGACTGGGACTTTCTTGAAAAAGCTCTCCTCCAATTTGGCTTTGATTCAAGGCGGGTTCATATCATTATGCAGTGTGTATCTACTGTGAGCTTTTTTATTATTATAAATGGTGCTCCATCTCAAGCCTTTATGCCTTCTAGGGGTCTTTGTCAAGGAGACCCGCTATTGCCTTATTTATGTATTTATTTATTTATTTATTTTGTATCTTAGGCATTATCTTATCTCATTTCTCAAGCAAAAGATGCAAGAAGCATACAAGGAATTAAGTTGGTAAGAAGCACTCCGGCAATAACTAATATCTTATTTGTTAATGACATTTTGTTATTCGGTAAAACATCCACTAGAGAGGCTTATGCAATTCTGGAGATCATTAAGAAATTTTCTACAGCTACAAGGCAATTTTCACAAGTCAAGCATCCATTTTAGTAAGAAAACTCCTTCCTATCTTAAGCACAACATTTTGAATCTTTTTAATACGGTGGAAATGAAGCAAGAAGATAATATTTTGGCTTGCCTTCATTTTTGGGAGATCGAAGAACTAGGCTTTATCTTTTGTTAAGGACAAAATTAGAGCCAAAAATAAACCTTGGAAGCACAAGTTGCTCTCTCAAGCAGGAAGGGAAACTTTGATTAAAGCAGTCTTGAGTGCCATCCCTACATATTCGATGGCCATCTTGAAATACCCAAAGAGTTTTTGCAACCACTTGAACAGTCTCATAGCTAACTTCTGGTAGGGGAGTAAAGATTTAGAGTGGAAAATGCATTGGATTGGTTGGCACAAAACTTCCATTCCAAAGTTGCAAGGAGAGTTAGGTTTTAGAGAATTTCAAAATTTTAATCTTGCTTGTCTAGCTAAACAATGCTAGCGCTTGATCAATAATCCATCTAGTCTGTAGGCCAAAGTTATAAAGGGCATTTATTTTCCTCACTCCCCTTTTTGGCAATCTTCCCCTTCAAAATGAAATTCTTAGGTGTGGCAGGGGTTAATTGCTAGAAGACATATGCTCAAAAAGGGGTTCAGAAATAATATAGCTAATGGGCAAAATACTCTATTTGGAGAACCCTCGGATTCCTAGGCTTCTCAATTTTAGAGTTAACAGCCCTACTAATGTGTCTCTAAATGTCAATTTGGTGTCAGACCTCATTGACCATGATAATATGGAATGGAAAACAAATCTGGTGAATCATATGTTTGATCAAAATGAAGCAAAATCCATTCTCTCAATTTATGTAGCTCCGAGGCATAGTAATGATACCCTTATTTGGCATTTTGACAGGTCTAGAGTTTACTTTATTCGTTCGGACTATAAATTGTTGATGAGGAAAGATCAAGAGGAAAGAAATGCAATTCCATCTAATTCCCTCTTCTTGATGAATCTATCTATGCAGCCTAAAGTTAAAGTGTTCTTATGGAATGTAGTGCTTAAAGCACTTCCTGTCAAGGGTAATCTGACAAAGAGAGAGGAATTCTTACTTCCCCGAGCTGTTCTATATGTTTTAAGAATAATGAAATCATTGAGCATCTCATATTCTGGTGTAATCATTCTTAGGTAGTTTAGTGCTCAAGTCCATGCTTATACAAACCAAATTCCATTGGTTTCTTGTCTGTTGCTCAGTGGTGGTCTTCTCTTGTTAAAGAGTTCAAAGGAGACTTGGAACCTTTGGATGTGATAGGCGCTTACATGTTGGTTTATTTGGAAGGAGAGGAATACTATTGTTTTTTATCATGTTGACCCCTAATCCTCATCCTGTTGATTGTCATATTACTAGAAGTATGAATGAGCTTCAGTAGGTCAAGGAGCTTAATGGCAACCCGCTTCGATAAATTCCAGTATTCCAATTCCTGCGAATGGCTTCCTCCCCCACAGGGAAAAATGAAATTTAATACTAATGTTGCTTTTAAAAGTAGATGTAAAACTGCTTCCAATACAGTAACAGTTAAGAATCATTATGGATCATTGATTGATGGTGTGGCTCGTAGTATCTATTGTGCATCTCCTTTAGCTGGGAAAGCTTCTGCAGTTTTGGAAGCCTTAAAGCTTACCTTAATTATGGGAGTTAGCTCTCCCATCATTGAATCAGATTTAGAATGTCTCATCTCAATTCTAAAAGGTTCAAATCCGAAGCAATTATCGTAAATTCAAGCTACTATTTTAATTATTCAAAATCTAGTGGTTAGTTGTCAATCTGTGACCTTTTCTTTGGTACGAAGGACTGTATTGTGCACCTCGAAAGCGTGTAAACTATAAAGAAATAAAGCAAATATACAAACAATCAATATTTACGTGGTTCACTTTCTTAACATAGGACTACATTCACAGGCATGCCATCTTCCACTATCAATAATAATAAATAATTAATTATAAGTTCAAAACTATATTATCCATAAATCCAATTACACTCAAGAGAACCTATACTACATCAAACTGCTCATAGTAAATACATTAGTTAGTCCCTCTCAATCTCCTCTGGACATAACCCAATATATTTACTATTATAATATTACACCACAAAGGGTGTCTTCAATTATATAGGCAAGAGTCCTCTCATCAAAAGACAAGAATTCCTTCATCTTGAATTCTATGTCATTTCTTTACCTTAGGCCAAAGCTTCTCTCCACTACAATGGGCAGAAGCCCCTTATCAATGGGTAGAGCCAAATCCGCAGCAATTGGCAAGGCCCTTCTCTACAATGGCTAACAGCGTCACTCCATGAGTTGAAAGCCACTCTCCATGGGCGAAGCCACTCTCTCCAATGGGCAAAAGCCAAATAACCTTTTTTCCGCCAATCTCCTATTTATAGTGTTTATTCTCTCAATCCTAATCTGATTAGGAGTCCTACTTAATTTAAGAATAACACTAAAAATAAGAGTTCTACTCAATATATGAAATATTCTTCCATTCTATTGAGGAATATTTCTCCCACTCAAATTAGGAAAGGTCTCTCCAAATCTCACTAGAAATTTGAGTCATAATTCTAACAATCTCCACCTTGACTCAAAATCCATCAACCATTATATACCTCAAATTCTTGGGTGCCTCCAATCATCACATCTCCATGCTTGAGCTTGAACCCTTCAAATCATTAATCTTTCTAATCTTTATCTTGGGTGTAACTTGCTTTTTTCTTTAAAAAATCTTCGCGTCATCAACTTTCTTAATTTTGCATCAAGAGCTCTACCTCAATTTTAACTCTTCACCATCACTATTATTACATATGCAACTTTCTACATATTGCAGCAGCTCCACCTTCAACCAAACTCACCAAGATCATTCCCATGCTCTAGTACCAATTTATTGTGCATCACAGAAGCGTGTAAACTACAAAGAAATAAATCAAACATACAAAATACTAATATTTACGTGGTTCACCCTCTCAACATAGGGCTACATCTACGAGTATGCTATTTTTCACTATCAATATTAATAAATCATCAATTACAAGCTCAAAACTATACTATCCATAAATCCAATTACACCCAAGAGAACCGATACTACATCAAACTGCTCATAGTAAATACATTAGTTAGTCCCTTTCAGTCTCCTCTAAATATAACTCAATATATTTACTATTATAACATTACACTACCAAGGGTGTCTTCAACTATATAGGCAAGAGTCCTCTCATCAAAAGACAAGAATTCCTTCATCTTGAATTCTATGTCATTTCTTTACCTTAGGCCAAAGCTTCGCTCCACTACAATGGGCAGAAGCCCCTTATCAATGGGTAGAGCCAAATCCGCAGCAATTGGCAAGGCCCTTCTCTACAATGGCTAACAGCGTCACTCCATGAGTTGAAAGCCACTCTCTATGGGCGAAGCCACTCTCTATGGGCGAAGCCACTCTCTCCAATGGGCAAAAGCCAAATAACCTTTTTTCCTCCATTCTCCTATTTATAGTGTTTATTCTCTCAATCCTAATCTGATTAGGAGTCCTGCTCAATTTAAGAATAACACTAAAAATAAGAGTTCTACTCAATATATGAAATATTCTTCCATTCTATTGAGGAATATTTCTCCCACTCAAATTAGGAAAGGTCTCTCCAAATCTCACTAGAAATTTGAGTCATAATTCTAACAATCTCCACCTTGACTCAAAATCCATCAACCATTATATACCTCAAATTCTTGGGTGCCTCCAATCATCACATCTCCATGCTTGAGCTTGAACCCTTCAAATCATTAATCTTTCTAATCTTTATCTTGGGTGTAACTTGCTTTTTTCTTTAAAAAATCTTCGCGTCATCAACTTTCTTAATTTTGCATCAAGAGCTCTACCTCAATTTTAACTCTTCACCATCACTATTATTACATATGCAACTTTCTACATATTGCAGCAGCTCCACCTTCAACCAAACTCACCAAGATCATTCCCATGCTCTAGTACCAATTTATTGTGTATCACAGAAGCGTGTAAACTACAAAGAAATAAATCAAACATACAAAATACTAATATTTACGTGGTTCACCCTCTCAACATAGGGCTACATCTACGGGTATGCTATTTTTCACTATCAATAATAATAAATCATCAATTACAAGCTCAAAACTATACTATCCATAAATCCAATTACACCCAAGAGAACCGATACTACATCAAACTGCTCATAGTAAATACATTAGTTAGTCCCTTTCAGTCTCCTCTAAATATAACTCAATATATTTACTATTATAACATTACACTACCAAGGGTGTCTTCAACTATATAGGCAAGAGCCCTCTCACCAATGGGCAAGAATCCCTTCCTATTGAATTCTATGTCCTTTCTCCACCTTAGGCTGAAGTCTTTCTCAACTGCAATAGGCAAAAGCCTCTCATCAATTGGTAGAATCAAATTCGCAATAATTGACAAGGCCCTTCTCTACAACGGGCGACAGCCTCACTCTATGAGCTGAAAGTCACTTTCCATAGGCAAAGCCACTTTCTTCAATGGGCAAAAGCTAAATAAAATTTTTCACTATTCTCCTGTTTATAATGTTAATTTTCTCAATCCCACTCTGATTAGGAGTCCTACTTAATTTAAGAATAACACTAAAAATAAGAATTCTACTCAATATATGAAATATTCATCCATCCTATTGAGGAATATTTCTCCCACTCAAATTAGAAAAGGTCTCTATAAATCTTACTAGGATTTTGAGTCATAATTCTAACAGACTGGTAATAAGGCTGCAGATTATTTAGCTAAGTTGAATATCAAAGGTACTCTTCCTAGAAACTGGCATTTGGCGACTCTGCAAGAGCTCTTGTATGTTTTGTCTAGTGATGCCCGAGGAGCCTTGTAAATGCTTTGGTAGCAATTAAAAAAAGCTTCTATGTATGATATAAAATAATCATGTTGAGACTTGTACAATATTAAAATTCATAATACAACATTTTATAATAATAGACCTACCTAACTAGGACCACCATCAAGGTCTTTAATTGTTTGTCCCAACAAATAAACTATAGCTTATGTATATATCCACTAAATCAATCTAATAATCGTTATTAAGATAATTCTATGCATGTATGTTGCAAGAACAAAGACACCAAGCACTCACAACTATTCATACCATAGTCATTAAATTTAGATGGAATCGGTTGGTTGAATTAATAAATTGATAAATTAATTCTTAAAGCAGTCTGAATTTATAATTGAATTAGATAAGGAAGCGACCTAGCAACTCAGAGTTGTACTAATGAACCGGTATGACCCAATTAACTCGGTCAATTTAATTATTCAATAAAATCTTTTTATTTTTAATATTAGTATAATAAATTAAACTCAAAATTTCATAAAAATTATTTAAAATCAAAATAAATTAAACTAACTTGATAATTATATTTTTTTAATTTCAATATATTTATTTTTTAACATATACTTAATATTTCATAAATATTAAAAAGAGAATTATACATTTATAGAAATTTTTATGCATTATATTACTTAAATATTTTTATATAAAATTTAAAAATATTATTAAAAATTATTAAATATAACTTAATAAATATTAAAATTTTATTTTAAATCATTAAAATTTAATTAATTTTATTTATCTATATTAATAAGTATTATATTTAACTAATTTTATATATTTAATTAACTTTTAATGACCGACATTTATTAAAAAGCTACTAACCCATTTATCCGGTTCATTCACCGGGACAACTTTCGGATCGAATTGAATAACGCTGGTTTGTACGGTGGCGCTCAGGCTCCCATCGTCGGACACAGAAGATCTGGGTGAAAAACCTTCCTGTGACCCTTCTCGAACTGGTGACAGTGATCTAGGAGGAGCAACATAAACAACCTTCAATTTGCGCTCTTCAACATGATGCGCTGCCTCTTCATTGAACTAAGAATCAGAAAATAGTAAAAGCCCATTAGTGCAAACCATAAATTAAGTTGAATGGACCCAAGAAAAGATAAAAAGAGAACTTACCATGTTTGCATTGACATCCTTTGCAGTAGTTCCAGGACTTGCAACTACATTCAAAAGTAAAAACTTGTCCTGGCATTGCATATCAGGAGGCGCCACCGTTTGTGCTTGCATTGTAACTGATTTAAGTAAATTGACAATCAATCACCAAATAACTTAACACAGAATGAGTGACCGTCGCTGATCAGTAAATCAGACACTAATGAAAGAGAAATGTCATCTAAACACAACGGGATAATTGGAAAAAGGCGGAGAGAAAAGACCTATAATATCACAAGTGGACCTTGGCGAGACAACCGCAGCATTAGGCCTAACACAGTAATTTTTTGGATTCGTCGTCTTAACCTAAAATTACCAGCCAAATGAAAATTACAAAACTCTTGGGCACAAGATCTCCCAAAAAGGTACCGAAAGGATTACAATAAATGCCTGAAAATTTTTGAAACTAATTAAATACCTTGAAAGCCACATAATTGTCGCTCTTATTTAACAGCAGTAGGGAACAAGAGATCTGCTTCCTCAATTCAACTTGTCCGGAGAAAATAAAAATTAAAAAGACAAATTTTAAAAAAAAAATCGAAGGAGGAAAAGCAAAAAAAAAAATCTGAAAACAGAGGGAAGCAGGCAGCTTAGCTAGGCAAAACTTAGCTGTGAAGGAGCTTACATGGAAATTGAAGCTCCTGAGGCTCGACGCTGAGAAGGTAGCCGGTATCCATTCCGCTGCGATCGGCGATAAAGCGACAGAGAGAGGAAGGGATACAAGTAAAAACGAGAAAGAGAGAGAGAGAGAGAGAGAGAGAGAGGGCGGGGGGAGAGCAAAGACAAAGAAACAGCGCCAAACGGTGTCTGACAATTGAAAAAAAAAATGTGTATGCGCAGTTTTATTTATACATTTCTTCGTTTTGTCTTCGGGGAAATTACATCTTTGGGGAAAAAAATTATTTTTCTAATTTCTTTCATATGGACAAGCAAGAAGGATTATCATATTCTTGTAATTTTTCATCTTTGATAAAATTTAATACTCTTCTGTATATATAAAAAAAGTTATTTATCTTTTAATATAAAAAATATAAAAATATCTAAAAAAATTAAATAAAAATATTTAAATAATTTTAAAAAATATAAATTCAAATTTAATCTTATATATTTTTCAAAATATTATAATTTTAAAACATAAAAAATTAACTAATTAATTTTATTAAAATAATAAAATTAAATAATAACATTTTAAAAAAGTGATCGCATTGACTAATTAAAAATTTTATAAAAATTAAATGATTTAATGAAAATAAAATAAAGAATTAAATATTATAAATTTTAAATAATTAAAATACATACCGTTTTTCTCAAAATAAAATTAAATTTATCAAATTAATTTAATTTATTTTTTAATTTAAAAAAAAAAGACTTATGCGTTGTCGTTGAGAGTAGAATAGTAAAAGTCGCAGCGCGTGGAATTGTGGAGTTGGAATCAGTCCAAAAATTCTACAATATTTTATTATAATAATAGACAATTCCAAGGTCTTTGTTTGTCCTAATAAATAAATTATAGCTTATCAATATATCCACGAAATCACTGGAAAAATCATTATTAATAAAATTTTATCATTTACTATTGTTCATCTCTTCAAACTTTTTTAAAATCTTTACTTTGCGCCCTTAAATAAAAAATATAATTTTAATTAAGTTAGTAAGTTACTTTTTTAATTACTTTATTTTGTGCCCTTAAATAAAATGTTAAAAATATAATGTTATCATCTTGTTTGTAGATTAATTGCCTATTCTAATTTATCCTCTTATTAATATATTAATTGGCTTTGCTATTTATATCTATTATAATAATAATAATAATAATAAAATATATATTTTTTGCTTTTAAAATTATTATCGATCAGTGAATTTGAGTAAAAAAAGGAGCAGTGAGCACAATTTAGAATATCTACATTATTAAATTGCATGATTTAAACAAGTTTTCATTTCAAAAATCACTTATAGGAGTATTTACGATGAATTTTTGTCCACTATAAATTTGTCTGTAATGATGAAATGACTATTAATTAGGGACAGATTTTTTAATTGTTGAAATCCTTTTAATTAATTAATTCAGTTATGCTAATGACTATATCATTTGGTGAGACAACTATGTATAATAAGTGAATGTGTGAAAACGAATTGTCCAAGCTAGGTTGATAGTAGAACATATGATATTCTATTGAAATTTCATCATCACAATACATATTGAGTATAGTAAAAGACTTTTCATTCGTTGATTAATTAATATATTCCATTAATTAAGCTGTAATGCTCCTGGATTTTATTTATTATTTTATATTGACGCAGCCCACGGGATTAATCCCCCATACGTAGACCAAGTCTGTCACAACATGCAAATACTTTTTTTTTATAATTAGTTTCAATTAAAATTTAATTTAAGACCACATAATTTTAAAAATGAGTTCATTATCATTGAGCTAAGTCTTATTAATAATATACAACTATTTGTGTGTATGGAAAAATTTTTATTTAGATTTAATTCATTGTCAACTCAAAATACAAATATGTGAAACTTATATATTTAATAAGTGAATCGTATTATACATCTTATATTTATAATGGATCAGATATAGACAAAAAAGTCGTGAATATGCAGACACAAGGATTCCCACTAGAAAAGGGGGAAAAATCTTAAGTAAAAAAGGATGAGGGAAATAATAAGTTGTTTGGTAAGAAAAAATGTTCGGTTTGTGAACTTGATACTGCTCGTCTAGTAGGCGGAGTTCCTGAAAAATTAATAGAGAAACTGTTACTTCAAAATTTTCATACCTCACCTTATAGTGTTAACAAAAATAAGAAATGAAATTTTAAATTGTGCAGGAAATTGTTGTCATTACCAGCCTTATCCTTTGAAGGACCATATCCTTCAAGAGTTCAAACTATCAGCATGGCACATACTTATACATAAACTATGTAATCTCTCAATTTTTGAATGCCTTTGACAGAAAAATAATATAGTTTCATTTGAATAAGTATAGGTGTCACGACCCAACCTATGGGCCGGACCGGCACTAGGACCTGGGCCAGCCTAAAGCCCCCGAGGCCCGTAGTAAGCCTAACTATTCATCAACCCAACTCTAAGGCCCATTTGGGCCCAATTTCAAGAATTCAACCGGACAGAGTCCGGCCATAAAATGGACCTTTTAACGAGGAGTTTTTGACTCACCCGACCTGTAAACACAATATATAATCAAATTTGCAACAATTGAAAAGGCCCTTCTCTACAATATGTAAAATTATAGTTTAGTCCTTATAATTGACCCTTTCAGCAAAAACTACCCAAATAAACTCTAAAAATTCTAAAACTTTGACCCGCGGTCCTCAGCAACATTACTAAGCTAATGCAAAAAGAATCAAAATTTTCTGAGCTACCACGAATATTTTATGGATTTTTAATCCCATTCAAGCACTAGAAAATTATGAAAAAGCAAGGTTCGGATTTACCTATGCCGATTCCGATCTCAGGAATTCGCTCGGGACGTCTGACAATGGTGGGGTAGCCAAAATCTCAATCCAATTCTGAGACTTTTTTGGTAGCTTATCTGTCTGGCTGGAAATTCACAGACCTAGGCAACTATTGAATTTCCGTGAATTGAAGGTACCTACACGAAGCCCACAATACGGGAGTTAGTATATAATTTTTATGAAATTTTCTAAGCTCATTTAATTCTCGGAAAAATACTACAAAGTTTCGTGAGATCCACTGAAAAACGGTGTTAGAAAATTTCGAAATTTATATTGCCGCGAAGCGCTCGACGAGTGGAGCGCTCTGGTACTCTCAGTTTTCTCGTGGGGTTCACGGTTTGCGAGAAATCTAGCCTAAAATTCGAAATGGGCAAAAACTTCAGAGACAAAAATTGGACAAACCGCTCAATGGATTTTGGTATTCTTAGTGTCTGTGAAAAGCTCTCAAGGTATAGATAATGTTTGATACAAGACCCAGCCCAATCGGTGGCCGGATCGGCCGGATTTTCAGCCTGGAAGCCGAAACGGCGAGCGCGCGTTTAGTGGTCTTCGCGCGCTTTTTTCGGCCGCCTGGAGCGTCGGCCGGCAGTGGGGAGGTGGTGGGGCGGTGCGCCGGCGAGGTGGGGAAGGCTGGGTGGCAGCGGCGCGGCTTGGGGGTGAGGGAGGAGAGAGAAAATCGGAAGGGAAGAATGAGAGGTCGGGCGCGCAAGGGAGAAGAAGGAAGAAAAAGAAAAGGGCCAGTCCGATCCAGTCTGGTTCGATTCGGCCGGTCTGATTCAAGATACAAAATTTTAAATTTTTACTCTGCCTTGAGACCGAAAATGAGGCCCAAAAATTCAGAAAAAATTCTAGAAAACTCAGACAAATTCGTAGACTCCAAATATATTTTTAGTTTTGCCACGTGGTCTTTAAATTAATTTTTAAAAATCATCAAAGTTTTATATTTTCGGGAAATCAAACCCGATTTCAAAAATCTGAAAAATTTCAAATAATTTCCTAAAATTTAAATAAAAATAAAAATATTAATATTACTCATAAAATAATAAATTTAAAAATTTGGGGTGTTACAATAGGTGTGCATTTGAAATTATTGAGAATTTAGATTTATAAATTATTAATTTTCAACGTAATATTAATTTAAATATTTTATCATTTGAAAGACACATGGAACCAAATGAAATTATAGAAAAAAGAGTATCTAAAATGTGATAATAAAAAACATGACACATGGCCAGTTTTTACCTCTTTCATTTGCGAGCAAGACTCGAAAGGATTATACATATAAGCTGCAGCACAAGAAATTGTCTATTCCATTTCACTTCTATCATAACTTTGCAAATTTGAATCAACAAAGTCTATATGTTGTCCGTTCAAAGCTTGTGCAATTCAAGTTTTTACCTAAATATTGATAAAGAAAGAAGAAAAAATTATATAGATTCATTTTTTTTTTCCTTCAAAATTAAGGTACAATTTTCTGCCATATTTAATTGCAAATGCATGCTAATCTTAAGAATTTTGTTTAGCATGTAGATTTTTTATTTTTTTTGACAGTAACTAAATGTGCAACTTCCAATATTTATGCATAAGAGTGTTAGTATTACTATAGTTTTTTATTATTCTGTATAATAAATAAAAATTTCAATTATAAATAAATGTCATTTAAAAAAGTTGGAACGATCGAAATATATAAATAATTTGTAAATTTTAACATTTTTAATATCTTTTTTTTTTCTCTTTTTCGTTTAAATAACAACATAGAACTCAGACTTTTATGATTTTCATTCTATTTTAATTTTAAACCCAAAAAATAAAATGCATGACTTTTAGCGACAGATTGCAGTAGTTGCTAAAAACTCGTTGTGAAAACTCTTTAGTGACAAATGCATTATAAGCCCATCACTGATCTATGTTATCTGTCACTTCGTCGCTAAAGATTTTGTTTTCTTATAGTAATTATTACATACCATTATTACATTTTTAGTAAAAAGCAAAAGTTTGAATTTAACCCCTCAATAAAATGATTCTAAATTTGTCTCTAAGGAAAATATAAACTAGCTTATAAATCAAGTTTTATATGGAATGAGGTAAAAAAAAATATGCATTTATCAACGAAACTTCAAAAAACTTTAAATTTCAATATGCTTTAGCTTTGCCTCTAAATATAACACTAAAATTTAAAAATATAAAGGTTTATTGATCAAATAAATTCAAACATTTACGTTGGTTGGTTGTTGATTATATCTAGACTAGAGAGAGAGAGAGAGAGAGAGAGAGGAATGAAGAGAGAAAGATAAATCAAATTAAAAAAATTAGAAAGAATATAAAAATATTCAATTATGGTTTGGCTTATGTAAAGAATATAAATTTTATATTACTTCAATATTATATAGAGGATATACTAGTGTCATACCCAACTAATGATGTCAATGCCTTAATATTTAGGTTTTCTTCTAGTGATAAGTTCTAAAAGCAGCACACCAAAAAAATAAATATTTGACTTGCTAGATACCCTTCTGCAATGCTCTGAATCTATATAATTACAAGCAAAAGGTTTGGGTTGAGAAATGTTTCAAGAAAATGAAAATCCATGCTTAGAGAAGCCTAAATTAATGAGTTTTTCTTGGTTATAATTGTATTTTATTTTTTTTTTTTACACTACCAGAAAAATAAAAATTAAAGATGAAAATAAAATGTCCTATAATGCCACATATAGATCATGGTGCCACCTAATGTCTTCTCTAATATGGATGGAAAAATATAATCATCTTATCTCTAATTTCTAGTTTTCTTAGAGTGTTATCATTCCACATATAGATCATAAGACAACATAAAAAGACACCATAATAGCAATGTAATTAAGTAATTAGAAAAATTAATTATATCTTACACTTCAGTTCCTGTAATTGATCTCAAGAGATAAGTAACAGTATCCTAAAAAAATAAGGCAAGTCTAAAATCGACAATCTAAATAGAATTATCCAAGTATATTAGTGGATTGACTGTACCATAGATAATATAATTTGGCATCAAGTGCAACAGAAAAATGATAAAAATGTTACTTATGAATTACATCCAATTATGAAATTTAACTCCAATTTTTCATTATAGGATATAACTAATAATATGGGTAACGCTTTTGTTTGTAATTAAATTATACATCTCACCTTTGGTTCAAAATTGATACCAAGAAGAATGTTATCTAGCTTGATATGTTGATGAATAATCTTAGGAGATGCTAAAGATACATAGATATTGTGAGAGTAGAAAAATTTGAAAAAAAAGACTAATAACACAATTTTTTTTTAAAGCGTTAATAGCTCTATTAAAATCCTTTAGAATTTAGCAAGCAGTGATCGATTAATCACAGTGCTCACGCAGATATTCCAATCCTTTTGCAGAGCCTATGGCAATTTTCATTCTAGTTGGCCAATCCAAAATCTCCTTTCCTCCTCTTATGACGCAATTTCTTATATAAGATCTTAAATCATAATTCTCATTTGTGTATATGAATATCTTAGGAAATGAAAAAGAACTCACCATGTAAATGAAATCTCAAGGATTTATTGAGACAATGAAAAAGAACTCACCATGTAAATGAAATCTCAAGGATTTATTGAGACAATACTCTAAAACAAGCAATGCATTGGCTCCTTCAATGCAATAGCCAGGCAGCTTAACAAGATTACAATGACGGACACCGCTAATGACTACAATCTCATGGACCATTTCTTCTTTGGTCTGTTCCCAGAAATAGTGAAGTTTCTTAATAGCAAGGATTTCTTTTTTTTCAATTAAAATTGTTTAATAATTGATTTAAATTTATTTTCAATTTTTCTTCATAATCTTGCCTATAAATAGTAAGCATTTTGTGCTATTTGAGAATTACCAAACTTTTTTCTATCATCTAAAGCTTTCAAATTGTTATTTGATTTTCTCTTTTTTTATTTATTTCTATTCAAGTTTTATTAGTCTTGGTTCTCAAAATTTGTTTACATTTCTATTGATTGTTCATTCCTTATAATACTAGAAAGAGATCGTTGATTTCAAAAATTAAAAGATCAAGTATCACCAACAAAAAAAAAAAGAAAAGAAGAAGCAATTGTAGCAAGGAAATGTAGTTTTTTGTAGATATATACCAATATAAGCTTCCAAAGTTAAATTTGCATGTGTTTCCTTTCATCTTTATTTTTTTTAATTTATTTTTATTATTTATTTACTGATTATTATAATGACATTTTCATATATTTTTTGTCTTTTTCATTTATTTATTTTTATGTGTTAATTACATATATGTTAACTAATTTATTTTTCATAGAAAATGGATTACAAAAAGTGATAAAAAAATATAATTTTATTGAAAATCTAAATTGAACATATAAAGATTAAAAATAAAATATAAAAGTGAAAGTATTATAGTTACATACTGTAGATTTTAATAATCAAATTTTATAAAAATATTAGAAATAATTTTAATAAAAAATAAAATATTAAAATTTATATTGAATACAAAAAAAAAATAATTTCTATTAAATTTGTGTATATCACAATCATTTAGTTAGTTCATTAATAATAAAGCATTCAAATCAAAGCATTTATTAGCTATGGCCAATGGCCATTACCCTTTACCTTATTTAATACATCCTCCATCATATAAAGACAAGCTTATTGTTTTTTATTCTGTCTCAAATTATAAGGTACTTTCTATTTTGAAATAATAGTTTAATTGTTACGACCCAACTTATGGGCCGGACTAGCACTAGGACCTAGGCCGGCCTAAAGCTCCCGAGGCCCATAGTAACTTACTGTTCCTTAACCCAATCCTAAAACCCATTATTGTAATTTAATTTTTAAGAAAATAACCGGACAGAGTCCGGCCATAAACTTAACTACCCAATGGGGAGTTTATGACTTACTCGACTTGTAATAACAAAAATATCTCAAACTGGGGAGCTCAGCTCACCCTCTAAGTGCTCATCACATCATATAATCAAATGGAAGTTCAGCTGCCTCATCCAACCTAATCATACACATATACATGTGTTTAATATGCTTACAAGTTCAATTTAACAATATATTACAATCCCAAATTAATTAAAACATTCCTAACACATGCAGAGTTCTAGAATTTATTTAAATTATGCAAATACAATAGGTACTGCTAATTGACTTGCAAGGAAGAGGAGCATGTTAGTTACAATAAGAAATCCTCCTGTAGCCTGGAAAAATAAGGTGAACAGGAGTGAGCATTCGACTCATAGAGTAAGATATTGATTTTAAATATAATTTCTATAACTATCTAAGACTAGTGCATCCTAAAGAATGGAACGCAACACCTTCATAGATTCCATACAAGTCACATCATAAACAAATAAAAAGGTAATTTGGGACACTCACACACCCATATAATATTTAAGCAAATACATATATAGGAGCTGATCCCCTATACAGCTCTCTTAATCCAACCTCTGCCAGCGAGATCAACTCAAAGCTGGATTTTCTCTTAATAATCCAAATGCAGGGGCCAGCGAGATCAACCCAAAGCCTTGTCTACCCTGACTTAGCACAGCAAGGATCGAGCCCCAAGCAAGACTAGCTCAAGCCAAATTGCCCGTCCTACCCATATCCATTATGACACATCACATGCACGCCAACACACGCATGCTACTATAAATCACCATCAAACAACCATCACAATGATCTCATCACATATATATATGCAGTGAAAAACATGCCTAGTAATTAACTATATAGATATATTTATAAATGATGCATGGGTATACTTGAATAAATAATAATATTGAAATTATTATTAAAATCAATATCTACTCACAGAATTAAATTGAGATCACCATGGTGGCTGGGCTGAGGAGGAAGGCTGTCCCGGCTCACTTGAACAATTACATTACAAATATTCAATATAATTAACTCAATACAAGCTTAAAAGAGTAAAAAAAAAAATACTCTAAGTTGTGTCGAAAATTTGACAAGGTTCTCCCTATACCTAGGACCTACCCAACCTGTGAAATAGTTCAAAATGTACTTCTATATGTACAAGTCACATAACTATATCTCAATCATATCATATGGCCCCTCCTGGGCCCACTAAAATAGTCAACAACCACAATCTTAGAAAATTATATTTTTTATCCCTAAAACTAACTTTTTCCAAAACAACTTAAACGAGCTCTAAAAATTTGAAAATTTTGCCTTGCCATTCTTAGCAATATTACAAAGCTAATACAAAAATAATTATAATTTTCTAGCTACCCACGAATATTTTATGGATTTTTAATCTAATTTCAAAACTAAATAATTAAAGAAACTTAGGGTTTGGGCTTATCTACGCCAATTCTGATACTTGGAACGTTTCCAAGATGTCTAAAAATGGTGAGGTAGCCTATAAGTTCGACCCAATTCTGAAGTGGTTCTGACGGCCTGTTTGTCCGGCCCGAAAATGCAGATCCAATCGACAGTCAAATTTCTGTGAAACGAAAGTACTTACGCGAAGCCCATATTAGTACATAATTTTTATAGAATTTATTAAGCTCATTTAAAGCTTGAAAAAATATTACGAATTTATATGGGACCCACCGAAAAACTATGTCAAAAAATTTTGAAATTTATATTACCACGAAGCCCTCATTGTGTAGAGCACGCTGGTATCCTCAGATTCTTTGTGGAGTTCACGGTTTACGAGAAATTTAGCTCAAAAATTAAAATGGGTTAAAACTCCCCAGACAAAAATTAGACAAACCGCTGAATAAAATTTGGTATTCTTGGCATTTATGAAAAGCTCTCGAAGTGTAGATGTGTTTTGGGACAAGACACAATCTGATTGGTGGCTGGATCGGCCAAAATCGGCCTTGGAATGTGGAAGGTCGTGCGCCCACTGGGGAGGTTTTGGGCGCAATTTTCCGACATTCTAGGCTGCGGCCAGTGAGGGGGAGGTGTCCAGCTGGGGCGCCAGTGACCGAGGAAGGGCTGGGGGTGGTCGGCCGACAGTGGGAAGGGGTGAGGAAAGAGAAAATGCAAGGGAGAGGGGAGGTGTCTAGTGCGCGTGGGAGGAGAGGGAAAGAAAAGAAGGTGGGCTGGTCCAATTCGATTGGCCTGACTTAATCTGATTCGATCTGATTGGTCCAATTCAAAATACTCGAAATTAAATTTTTACTCTATCTTGAGACAAAAAACGAGGCTCAAAAATTTCGAAAAAATTTTAGAAAACTCAGAAAAATTTGTAGAGTCTAAATATATTTTTATTTTTGCCACGTGGACATTAAATTAATTTTTAAAAATTATCAAAGTTTAATATTCCAGGAAAATCAAACCTAATCTAAAAATTTAGAAAATCTCAAATAGTTATCAAAATATTTAATACAATAAAATACTAATACTTATATATAAAATAATCATTTAAAATTTTTGGGGTGTTACATTCATCCTCAAATTTTATAGAAGGCAAAATAAAAAAACCAGAATTACATATTAAATAGATAGGGGTACTTACTACGCATGTCCCGCTCTAACTCCCACATGCATTTTTCCACTAACTGGCTCCTCCATAAAACCTTCACCATAGGGATCTGTTTTGACCTTAGCTGTCTCACCTGATAGTCTACTATGGCTACTGACTGCTCCTCAAAGGTCAAGTCTTCATTCAACTCCATTGTATTTGGTTGTAGCACATAGGAAGGATTAGGTATATATTTCCTGAGCATGGAGATGTGAAACACGGGGTGGACATGAGTAAGGCTTGGGGGTAACTCCAACCAATGGGCCACTTCTCCAACTCTATCAGTAATCTCAAAAGACCCAATGTACCAGGGTGCTAGCTTGCCCTTTTTCCCGAATCTCATAACTCCCTTCATGAGAGAGACCTTCAGGAATACATAATAACCCACTGCAAACTCTACATCCTTCCGCCTAGGATCTGCATAGCTCTTCTATCTGCTAAAGGCTGTTTTCAAAAATTCTCTGATCCTAGAAACCATCTCTAAGGTGTACTGCACCAGATCTAGATCATGTACCTTTGCCTCGCTAACTTCTATCTAGCACAAAGGATACCAACACTTCCTTCCATACAGTGCCTCATAAGGTGCCATCCCAATACTAGAATGATAGCTGTTATTGTAGGTAAATTCTACTAATGGTAGCTGGTCATCCCATTGGCCTCCAAAGTCTAGGGCACACATACGAAGCATATCTTCCAGCGTCTGAATCGTTCTTTCAGACTGTCCATCTATCTGAGAATGAAATGTTGTACTAAAGTTTAACTGTGTGTCAAGTGCCTCCTGCAGCTTCCTCCACAACCGAGAAGTGAACTGGGGCCCCCTGTTAGATATTATAGAAGCAAAAACTCCATGCAATCTGACTATTTCTTGAATATAAAACCTGGCATATTATGCAACAGAATAGGTGCTTCGCACAAGCAAGAAATGAGCCCACTTAGTCAAACGATTCACAATTACCCATATTGAATCATATCCCCGCGTGGTACGAGGCAACATAATTACAAAGTCCATAGTAATCATTTTCCACTTCCATTCTGGGATGGGGATTTCCTGTAGCTTCCCTGATGGCCTTTGATGTTCAAACTTTTTGACAAGTTAAGCATCTTGACACAAAGTCTGCTATATCTCTGATACACTTGTATTATATAGATATTCTTAAGTACATTTGTATAATATTTCATAGCATTTAGATAAGTAAAACCATACATAATCATCAATTTCATCAACTTTTGTAAATTCCATTGCCAAGCTCTGAATTCTATGTTTTCTGTATGTTTCCAGGTGTTTTGAAGAAGTTTCAAGGCATAGGAGCAAAGAAGAAAGCTTGGAAAGAATTAAGGATAGAGAAGTGTTGCTGATACACCTTACACGGGTTGTGAAAGCAAAGCCACAAACCCGTGTAACCTACTGCCAGGAGAAAACCAAAGAGCCAAGGAAGAAACAAAACACACGGGCCGTGTACCATGACCCGCGTAAACTATGAAGACCCGTGTAAGTCTCTGTCAGGCCAGGCTTGAAGATTTCTCTGAAGAACAAAAGTACACGGGCCATGTAATCAGGCCCGTGTAACTTCCTGAGGTCCGTGTAAACTCCTGTCCCTATACAAGAGGCAACCATTCAAGCTCCAATAAGTTATACGACCCTGGGCCATGTAGTGACACACCGGCTGTGTATCACGCGACAGCCAGTTTCCTGAATTGATTCCAACTCTAGTTTCTACAGAGAGGAGAGACTTCTAATGCTTTTGGGACTCTAAAAACATAACCCTACATTTGGAATATAAATAGAGGCAGCAGAAAGCAAGAGGAGGGGTTCGAAAAAAATCTCAATCTAGACCTAATCTCATTTTTAGATAGATATTCTTCATAGCCGTCTTGAAGAAGAGAGCATCAACACAAAAGGAAACCTTCAGCCAAAGTTCCACAAGTTCAAGGCTGCAGAAAATCCTCATCAGCTCTTTTGTTCTATTTCTTTAAGCCAACTGTTCATGTTCTTTCATTTTACTTTTATTGTGTTTGTTAAACTCACCTTGAGTGAGTAATCCCTTTATTCTGGAATTAGGAGAGAAACACTTGTGATTGTTATTATGGACAAATATTGAGTTTTATTTATTGGATTTGAGTTTTGTTCATTGATTCAGTTTCTTGCGATCTTTATGCATGCTATGTGTTGGTACCCACTTAATATTGATTATAGATATTAATTGAAGAACTGAAAAGTAAAGATTAATATTAAAAAATCGAGATTTTAAACCTAGGTAATCTGACCTAGAGATAGACTGATGAACTCTATGGAGTTCTATAATTAATCAAATATCTTAAAGTATTTTTATTAGGACTAATCACCAACAAAATAAGGGTTTAGCTCTAATCGAAACACACCTTAGGTGTCTTGAGAGAAGACCTAGGATATCTTAGGATTAATTTTCATCAAAGTGACGATCCTCAATCCAATGAATAAACAAGATTAAAATCCATAATGAGGTTACAGTGTGAAATCTTAATTCTAAAATTGCTTTAATAGATAGTTTTATTCAAAGTTTATTTTCAGTATCCAAATTAGATTTAATTCACTCTTCACTCATATTCGATAGCCTAAATAGTCAAAATTGCTATGTAGCTTGGTACTTGCTAACTAAATTCTTTATGGGACAATACTTCACTCACTACTTTATTATTTGTTAGTGATCCGTGAACTTGCGATGGTTGTAAAATCGGCAAACAATCTCTCTTCATACCATTCTACCAATACCTATCTTTCATATCATGGTACATCTTGGTGGAGCCTGGGTGGACATTAAAAGGTGTGCAGTGTGCCGCTTGCATGATCTCAGCTCTAAGGTCATCCACATCTGGCACACATACCCTAGAACCTTGCATAAGAGCACCATCAACATCAAATCTGAATTCATAATCTTCACCCTGTTATACCCTTTCTACAATTCTTATTAATTGTGGCTCCCTATGCTAGGAAGCTCCGATTCTATCCTGTAGGTCTGGCCTTACTCTAAAATGAGCCAACAATGCACCCTCATCAGAAAGATTCAAGATTAATCCCTGATCCATCAGTTCATGCAACTCCTGAATCAATGGCCTCCTTTCAGTTGATATATGCGCCAAGCTGCCTGAAGATTTCTTACTCAATGCATCTGCCACTACATTTGCTTTTCCTGGGTGGTATTGAATGGTACAGTCATAATCCTTTAAAAGCTTCATCCATCTCCTCTGCCTCAAGTTTAAATCCCTCTGTTGGAAGATGTACTTTAAGCTCTTGTGATCAGTGTATATCTCGCACACTTCACCATACAGATAGTACCTCCAAATCTTTAATGCAAAGATTATGGCTGCCATCTCTAAATCATGGGTGGGATAGTTTTGCTCATGCCTCTTCAGCTACCTTGATGCATAAGCCACTACTTTTCCACATTGCATTAAAACACACCCCAATCTAACTCTAGAAGTATCACAATACACAATATATCCTTCACCACTTACAGGTAATGTTAGTACAGGAGCTGTAGTTAGACGTTCCTTAAGCTTCTGGAAGCTTTCCTCATACTCATCTGTCCAAATGAATGGGACATTCTTTCTATTTAACTTGGTTAAGGGAGCTGTTATTCTAGAGAAGTTCTGTACAAAGTGCCTATAGTAGCTGGCTAGGCCCAGAAAACTTTGCACCTCAGTGATTGTTGTAGGCCTAAGCCACTCTATTACTACTTCAATCTTCTTGGAATCCACTTGAATACCTTCATTGGAAACTACATGTCCCAAGAATGAGATGCTCTTTAGCTAAAATTCAGATTTTGAAAATTTGGTATACAACTGATGCTCCCTTAATGTCTGTAACACCATCCTCAAATACCAAACATGCTCTTCTTCGATCCGAGAATACACCAGAATGTCATCTATGAATATAATGACAGCCTGAATACCCTGTTCATGAAGTCCATAAAGGCTGCTGGTGCATTACTGAGTCCAAAAGACATCACCAGGAACTCATAATGACCATACATTGTCCTGAATATTATCTTTGGCACATCCTCACTTCGAATTCTCAACTAGTGATAGCCCAACTATAGGTATATTTTTTAGAAGAATTTAGCTCCTTGGAGCTGGTCAAACAGATCATTAATCTGGGGAAGTGGATACTTGTTCTTCACAATCACCTTGTTCAGCTATCTATAATCAATACACAACCTCAAGGATCCATCCTTCTTCCTCACAAACAGAATAGGACCGCCCTAGGGGGAGGTACTTAGCTGGAAAAAACCCTTGTCCAGAAGCTCTTGTAGCTGCTCCTTCAGTTCCTTTAATTCTGCTGGTGCCATCCTATAGGGTGGCATAGATATGGGATTTGTACTTGGCACAATATCTATACAGAATTCTATTTCTCTCTCTGGTGGCAACCCTGGAAGCTCCTCAAGAAAGACATCCATAAATTCTCTGACAACGGAAACATTCTCTATATTAACACCTTCAGTAAATGTGTACCTCACTAGAGCCAAATAACCCTGACATCCATGTTTCAACATCTTCCTAGCACTAATTACTGACACCAAGTTATATGGAGCCATGCTCCTGTCACCATCGAAGCTAAACTCTTCTATATGGAAATATACCTTTTTATTCCTACAGTCTAAAATGGCATAGTGAGTTGCCAACCAATCCATTTCTAAAATTATATCAAAATCCATTAATGGTAGAGGAACCAAGTCCGCTAGGAGGATCCTTCCATCCACTATCATTGGGCTACCCGAAAAAACCATATCTACATCTATTTTGTTACTAAGAAGGGTAGCTACAGACAAGGGACAATTTAAAGTTGTAAGGTTCCTGCATAACCTCATAGCAAAAACGGGGGAAACAAATGAGTGTGTAGCACCCGGATCTATCAAAACACAAGCCTCATAGGAACAAACTAGAAGAATACCTGCCACCACTACATTTGAAGCCTGAGCATCTTGATGGGTCGGGGTTGTAACACCCCCGTTTGCATAGCCTGGTAGATTTCACTGTTCCGATGACCGGTGTCGATCCGGACAATTAAGGGGATTAGAACCACACTTAAGACAATTAGAGAAGACATAAACACAAATAATTAGTAATGTTCAATTAGTTAAGTATAAACAAGAAAAACAGAACATAAGGAGTTAAACGAGCCGAGAGTCACAGCGATGGGTGACCTCCTCGGGAACGACTGCGAAGTCGTTTTAAACTCAAATTTCGAACCGTAAAAAGTGACGCTGTGGTCCTTAGGACCCTTATGAACACAGTGGAAAAGAGAAAATCACGAAAAAGAACTGTTAAGCCAGTCAAATAATTAGGTCAGAGAGCCAGAAGAAATATGGAATTATTTGCAAACCGGGATGAACCGGCGAGGGGCAATTTGGTCAATTGACCCCGAGAGCTGACTCCTGACCTAACTGTCAAATAAAATCGGAGAAAAGAGAATTTCAGAATCGAAAATTAAATTAAAGAACTAATAGAAAAATAGAAAAAAAAAAGAGAAAAATGGAAAAGTAAAAAGGTGATGACATCATGCATGATGTCATAAAAGGAATAATTAATAAAATAATTAAATAGGCTTTTTGTGGTCTTCCATAAACCAAAATTTATAAAAGAAAAGAAAAAAAAAATTAAAAACCTCATTTTCTTCTTCTTTGTGCCGCCCCATCCTCTCCCAATTCCCTCCATGAATTTCCTCCATTTAAGCTTACACTTAAGCTTAATTTTCTCCACTTAATCTTCATAAATCCCCAAAAAAAAAAACTTCACTAAAGCTTGTTATTGCATCTTGAAGAGTATAGAGGAAATATTAGAAAGCAAAGAATAGAGGAAACAAAAAGTGAAGATCAAAGGCTTCACCTAAGGTTGGTATTCTAACCTTCAATTTCTATTTTAAGTGCATGCTTGTTACTTAAATGAGCTTAGAATTCATTAAATGAAATGAAAATATGGGGGGAAGGACTATTATTGAATTTTCGGCCAGCTTTAAGGGAGTATGAATTGCATGAATTTAAGGGGTTTGAATGAGTTTAGAAACCTTATTTAGTTGAATGATTAGCATTAAAACCATTAAATGTAGTTAGATGCATGAGATGAATGAGTTAGGGTTTGAATGTTAGGGTTTGTGAACCAAATTTTGGAGAAATGCTTAAATGATGACTTTGGTCTATTGTGAGATGAAAATGGTCAATAATGACCAAAAGAGATACGTGGAAATTGTGAGAATGAAAGTTAAATTCGGAGGGCAAATGGTCATGCTGCTGGCAGCATGACCAAGCCAACTTTGAAGGACCAAAATAGAAATTTTACAAGTCCAATAGATATGCCACTAATTGGGAATGAAAATAGACATAAAATAGCACAATTTTCATTAAGGAACCATGGCCAAAAACTGACTAAAACTTAGTAAACCAATTGACCAAAGTGAAATGAGAGCAGGCTGCTACTGCACAAATTGACCAAATGAATAGTGTTTGTTCATTTAGTCATAACTCAAGCTAGACAGGTCAAATTGACCTAAAATTTGGCCAGTGGTTAGAGGAGATATAGACCTAAAACTTTCATGAAGAACACAAACCCAAATTATGCCATTAACCCATTCAAATTATTGAGCAAAGTTGAGTTACTGTACCTGCAAAACTGCAGAATTGCCATTTGAGCAGTAATGTTTGAATGGCTATAACTCTCGCTAGAAAACTCGGATTTAGGTGATTCTTGAACCGATGGAAACCTAAGACATAGTAGAACATTTCATATGAAGAAAGTTAGACCAAATTATGGACTTAACATGATCAAATTACTGAACAAAGTTGGACCAAAAATCTGCCAGAACCAAAATACCAAGATATAAGCAGACATGAACAAGAATTGTATTTTGGCCATAACTTGAGCTACAAAACTCCAATTGGGGTGATTAAACAATGAGAATACACTTAAGACAATAAGGAACATTTTCTATGAAGGAAGGTTTGCCAAATTCCAACAGTAAAAGGATCAATGGAATAGTGCAACTAAGAGCACCAAAACTAAAATTTGACAATTTGGCCAAAATGACTTAAACTTTGAGAAATGACCAAAACCAACAAGTTTGGTGACCAAAATGTGGTATGTGGGTGAAGTTGGAGTTCCCATACCTATTAAGCCTTAAAAGTCAACAATTTAACTTGAATAGTGTAGTCAATAGTAACCCAAATACAAAAACTCCAAGAACGTCGAAAATAGTACATTAAAGCTAGGTAAAAATGAAGTTAAGTTTATTTTTGGATTTATGCTAAGTTATGGTATCAAACACTGGAAACTGTGTGTTTCAAATGAAAAAGACTTGAAGCTCAAAGAGACCGAGTCAAGGCTTCAAGGCGACTCGATCAGTTTGTGCACAATAATAATTGTTTAAATATTTTAATCTCAAAAATTTGACTTCTTTGATTAATTATGTATTGTGTTGCCATTTTATAATCGTAAATGTGACTTTGGAAAGTGATCAGATTTCTCATAAATTGTTTGCATAAATTGTTTTGAATGGATTTTATGTTCACACTTAGCATGACACATTACATTATTCCTCCTCCATTCATGGGGTTGAGATCGTTTATTTTCCTCCCTCTCTGGCTTGCCAGTTGAGGTTGTAGATCGGATGAGTACTCATTAGCTAGCTAGCCACCTCCCTCATTGATTTCGATTAATGGGGTTGAGATTGCTTTGTCGTGGTGTACAACGCGGCATTGATCGGAAATTTTATGTCATGGCTTAAGTTGTGTATGACTTTGGCAACACTGTGTTTATGAAATTGTTTGACTAAATTATGTTTAATATATTATTTGACAAAATGATGTTATTATGAACTTTGATATTTGTGAAATGTGATTGAGAAATATTTAAATTGTGTTTGGCAATGAATGATTTATTTATTGTATTTTAAATTTTTATTGTGCACCACTGAGTATTTTTATACTCAGCGATAGCTTATTTTGCTGTCGCAGATAAGAGCAAGGAGAAAGCAGCAGAGTGAGCTGCTGTTAAATCGAGGACTACTCTGACTATTTTGTACGGGTATTATTTTACACTCTTGTAGATAATCTTGATGTAAATATAAAAGTGTTGTATGTATCAATGTAGTTGAGCAGTTGTAAATAAATTGTAATAATATTATTTTGGATTTTCTTCTGTAAATTTAATATTTGTACATATGAATTTCCTGCTTTATGCTTTGTGAATAGAGATATTAAATATTTTGAGATGAGAAATCTTGATTTGTATTGTGAAATTATTTTGAAGTGCATTGAATTGAGATGATTGAGTTATTGAAGGTTGGGAGTTGTGAAATATTTTTGGAAGTGTTTTTTTTAGGTATTTGAAGAACTGTTTTCTCCAGTTTCAAGCGGAACTCTGTCAAAATTTTTATAAAATTTGCGGTAAAATTTAAATGAACAAAAATTTTTACTAGTCTTTAAGCTTTGAATAAATGGTTTTTAATTCTCACTAAAATGCTCACCACTTCCAAAATGTAAGAAAATCATTTTAAAATCCTTTGTAGGGTACTTAATGAGTTATCGGTAGGTGAAGTTCGGTAGTTCATTAAGTATTCTACGGGAACATGTTATGCCTTACAGAGGGGTAAGGTGTGACAGGGGTGCAAAACTGAGCCTGACCCTTACCCTATACTGCAGAGCCCTGAAGCTGACTCTTGCCTCCTGATCTGCATCCAAATCCACGTCCTCCTTGTCCTCGGCCCTGTTGGCCACTGAACTAACTGCCCACAATGCTGGAAGCACCAGGATATAACTGATGGTGGACATTAGCAATAGAACCCTATAACCCTCTCTGTGACTCACTGAACATGGGCATTCTCTAGCAAAGTGACCCTGCTAGCCACACCGGAAACATCCTTCTGAACTCATCATACAGGGCCCTGAATGTCCTATTCCACACTGTGTGCAAGGTGCCAAGGAAGATTTTGAACTAGACCCAAAACTATTGTAGCCTGAACTCTGACTGCTGCTGGAGCCATAACTCGGTCTAAACCCTCTAGCTTTGTGTTTACTGCCTGCCTTCTTGCTTCCTCTGACCCTTCCGCTATGATGGCTTTGACTGCCACCCATACTGCTTATCTTTGGTACATTGGATGGCCCTTCAGCTCAGTTTTTCTTTATTTTGCTTCCATTATCACCCATATAACTAATTTCAATCTGTCTGGTGTGGTCCACTACTACATCAAAAGGTTTATCTGACAATATAGATAGGTTTACATACTTTCTATCTAGCCCCTTTAGGAATCTCTTTATCTTCATGCTTTCTGTAGCCACAACCGTAGGGGCATACCTGCTTAGCTCCAAGAATTTTGAAGCATGCTCATCTACATATCTACCATTTTGTCTCAAGGCCTCAAATGTCCACTGCTTTTGGTCTCTAAAGCTTTCTGGCACAAATTTGTTTATAAACAAATCCACAAATTGCGTTCAAGATAACCCCTCAGTGCGAGGAAGCACATAGTCTAACATCCACTGTCTAGGCATGGGTTCCAATACATGCTGCACACATTCTATTAAACTCCTATCGCTTAGTCAGCTTTCATTCTGCCGTCGCACGAGTCTAAAAACCGGTAGGCATCATCTGACACATCATAAGTACCAGGTACTGACTTATTGAAACTTATAATTTGTTTATAAGTTTCTACTCTTGGTACTATGGGCTGCTGTTGTGGTGGAGGGCAGACCATATACTGTGCCATCATATCAATGGTCCTTTGTAGACCAGCTAAGGTAGCTGCCATTAGATCCATAGGACCCTGGGCAATGAAAGATTGTTCCTGAACTGGTGGTTGCTGCTCTTCTACTTGAACAACTCTAGGTCTCCTGCCCCATCTCCTTAGGGCAGGTGCCTCATCTTGTGCTGACACTTCGTCTAGCACTTCCCATTCTAGCGCTGTGGCAGCTCTCCTACTTCTACACATTTTTCTGAAATTCAGCAGCATTAGCCCACAAAATCTAAAACTAAAAATATTTTACATATCTACAATTTCATAAACATATATAGGTACATAAAGCAGAAACTAGATGCAAGGATGACAAAGTAAGGATGAAAATAGACCTTATACTTCGCATGTGACTCCTAGCCAGACTCTCTTTTAGAACCTTAACATATATTTCTCACAAATCTGGAGCCTAAGCTTTGATACCAACTTTTTCACAACTCAACTTATGGGCTTTAGGATCTGGGCCAGCCTAAAGCCCCCGAGGCCCATAAAAAGCCTATTGTTCCTTAACCTAATCCTAAGGCCCATTACTATAATTCAATTTTCAAGAAAACAACTGGACAAAGTCCGACTATAAACTGGACCACCTAACAGGGAGTTTATAACTCACTCGACCTGTAATAACAAAAATATCTTAAAATGGGGAGCTTAGCTCACCTTTCAACTGTTCATCACATCATATAATTAAATGGAAGCTCATCTCCCTCATTCAACCCAATCATACACACATACATGCATTTAATATGTTTACAAGTTCAATTTAACAATATATTACAGTCTCAAATTAATTGAAGACTCCTAACACATGCAGAGTTCTAGAATTTATTTAAATTATACAAACACAATAGGTACTGCTAATTGACCTGCAAGGAAGAGGAGCAGGTTAGTCACAATAAGGAATCCTTCTGTAGCCTGAAAAAATAAGGTGAATAAGAGTGAGTGCTTGACTTATAGAGTAAGATATTGATTTTAAGTACAATTTTCATAACTATCTAAGACTAGTGCATCCTAAAGAATAAAATGCAATACCTTTATAGATTCCATATAAGTCACATCATAAATAAACAAAAAGGTAATTTGGAGCACTCACACACTCATATAATATTAAAGCAAATACATATATGGGAGTTGATCCTCTATACAGCTCTCTTAATCCAACCTCTACCAGCGAGATCAACTCAAAGCCGTGCCTACCCCGACTTAACACAGTAAGGATCGGGCCCCAAGCGAGACTAGCTCTAGCCGATTTGCCCGTCCTATCCATATCTATTATCACACATCACACGCACGCCAACGCACGCCCACGCACACTACTCTAAATCACCATCAAACAACCATCACAATAATCTCATCATATATATATATATATATATATATATATATATATGCAGTGAAAAATGTGCCTAGTAATTAACTATATAGATATATTTATAAGTGATGTATGGGCATGCTTGAATAAATAATAATATTGAAATTATAATTAAAATCAATATCTACTCACAGACTTAAACCGAGATCACTGTGGTAGCTGAGCTGAGGAAGAAGGTTGTCCCGACTTACCTAAACAATTACATTATAAATATTCAATATAATTAACTCAATACAAGCTTAAAAGAGTCAAAAGACACCCTAAATTGTGTCAAAAATTTGGCAGAGTTCTCCCTATACCTAGGACCTACCCAACCTGTGAAATAGATCAAAATGCACTTTTATATCCACAAGTCACACAACCATATCTCAATCACATCATATGGCCTCTCCTAGGCCCACCAAAATAGTTAATAACCACAATATTGAAAAATTATATTTTTGTCCCTAAAACTAACTTTTTGCAAAAACCACTTAAATGGGCTATAAAAATTCTAAAATTTTGCTCTACAATCCTTAGCAATATTAAAAAGATAATACAAAAATAATTGTAATTTTCTAGCTATCCATGAATATTTTATGGATTTTCAATCTAAACCGGAAACTAAACAATTAAAGAAACTTAGGGTTCGGGGTTACTTACGCCAATTCTGATACTTGAAACATGTCCGAAATGTCTGACAATGGTGGGGTAGCCTATAACTTTGACCCAGTTCTGAAGTCATTTCGGCGGCCTGTCTGTCCTACTCGAAAATGCAGATTCTATCGACAGTCGAATTTTTGCGAAACGAAAGTACCTACGCAAAGCCCATATCACGAGAGTTAGAACATAATTTTTAAGAAATTTATTAAGTTCATTTAAAGTCTGAAAAAATACTGCTAAATTTCATGGGACCTACAGAAAAACTGTCATAAAATTTTGAAATTTATATTGCCACGAAGCCCTCGTTGTGTAGAGTGCGCTGGTACCCTCAGATTCTTCGTGGGGTTCACGATTTACTTGAAATTTAGCTCAAAAGTCAAAATAAGCTAAAACTTTTCAGATAAAAATTGGACAAACTACTCAATGAAATTTAGTGTTCTTAGTGTCTATGAAAAGCTCTCGAGGTGTACATGAGTTTTGAGACAAGAACCGGTCCGATTGGTGGCTGGATCGGCTGGAATCAGCCTTGAAATTTGGAAGGTCGCACGTGCGCTGGGGAGGTTTTAGGCACGGTTTTCTGGTGTTCTGGGTGGCGGCCAGCGAGGGGGAGGTGTCCAAGTGGGGCGCCAATGACTGGGGAAGGGCAGGGGGTGGTCGGCCGGCTGTGGGGTGGGGTGAGGAGAGAGAATGCAAGGGAGAGGGGAGGGCTCTGGTGCGCGCGGGGGGAGAGGGAGAGAAAAGGAGGTGGGCCGGTCCGATTTGATTGGTCCAACCCGATCCGGTTCAATCGGATCGGTCCGATTCAAAATACCCAAAATTAAATTTTTACTCTATCTTAGGAACAAAAATAAGGTCCAAAAATTTCGAAAAAATTCTAGAAAATTTAGAAAAATTTGTAGAGATGAAAATGTTAGGGTTTGAATGTTAGGGTTTGTGAACCAAATTTTGGAGAAATGCTTAAATGATGACTTTGGTCTATTGTGAGATGAAAATGGTCAATAATGACCAAAAGAGATACGTGGAAATTGTGAGAATGAAAGTTAAATTCGGAGGGCAAATGGTCATGCTGCTGGCAGCATGACCAAGCCAACTTTGAAGGACCAAAATAGAAATTTTACAAGTCCAATAGATATGCCACTAATTGGGAATGAAAATAGACATAAAATAGCACAATTTTCATTAAGGAACCATGGCCAAAAACTGACTAAAACTTAGTAAACCAATTGACCAAAGTGAAATGAGAGCAGGCTGCTACTGCACAAATTGACCAAATGAATAGTGTTTGTTCATTTAGTCATAACTCAAGCTAGACAGGTCAAATTGACCTAAAATTTGGCCAGTGGTTAGAGGAGATATAGACCTAAAACTTTCATGAAGAACACAAACCCAAATTATGCCATTAACCCATTCAAATTATTGAGCAAAGTTGAGTTACTGTACCTGCAAAACTGCAGAATTGCCATTTGAGCAGTAATGTTTGAATGGCTATAACTCTCTCTAGAAAACTCGGATTTAGGTGATTCTTGAACCGATGGAAACCTAAGACATAGTAGAACATTTCATATGAAGAAAGTTAGACCAAATTATGGACTTAACTTGATCAAATTACTGAACAAAGTTGGACCAAAAATCTGCCAGAACCAAAATACCAGTATAAACAGTGCACATGAACAGTAATTGTATTTTGGCCATAACTTGAGCTACAAAACTCCAATTGGGGTGATTAAAAAATGAGAATACACTTAAGACAATAAGGAACATTTTCTATGAAGGAAGGTTTGCCAAATTCCAACAGTAAAAGGATCAATGGAATAGTGCAACTAAGAGCACCAAAACTAAAATTTGACAATTTGGCCAAAATGACTTAAACTTTGAGAAAATGACCAAAACCAACAAGTTTGGTGACCAAAATGTGGTATGTGGGTGAAGTTGGAGTTCCCATACCTATTAAGCCTTAAAAAGTCAACAATTTAACTTGAATAGTGTAGTCAATAGTAACCCGAAATACAAAAACTCCAAGAACGTCGAAAATAGTACATTAAAGCTAGGTAAAAATGAAGTTAAGTTTATTTTTGGATTTATGCTAAGTTATGGTACTGAAACACTGTGAAACTGTGTGTTTCAGCTGAAAAAGACTTGGAAGCTCAAAGAGACTGAGTCAAGGCTTCAAGGCGACTCCAGTCAGGTTTGTGCACAATAATAATTGTTTAAATATTTTAATCTCAAAAATTTGACTTCTTTGATTAATTATGTATTGTGTTGCCATTTTATAATCGTAAATGTGACTTTGGAAAGTGATCAGATTTCTCATAAATTGTTTGCATAAATTGTTTTGAATGGATTTTATGTTCACACTTAGCATGACAGTACCACATTATTCCTCCTCCATTCATGGGGTTGAGATCGTTTATTTTCCTCCCTCTCTGGCTTGCCAGTTGAGGTTGTAGATCGGATGAGTACTCATTAGCTAGCTAGCCACCTCCCTCATTGATTTCGATTAATGGGGTTGAGATTGCTTTGTCGTGGTGTACAACGCGGCATTGATCGGAAATTTTATGTCATGGCTTAAGTTGTGTATGACTTTGGCAACACTGTGTTTATGAAATTGTTTGACTAAATTATGTTTAATATATTATTTGACAAAATGATGTTATTATGAACTTTGATATTTGTGAAATGTGATTGAGAAATATTTAAATTGTGTTTGGCAATGAATGATTTATTTATTGTATTTTAAATTTTTATTGTGCACCACTGAGTATTTTTATACTCGTGATAGCTTATTTTCTTTATCATGAGATAAGAGCAAGGAGAAAGCAGTGAGTGAGTCTTTGTTAAATCGAGGACTACTCTGACTATTTTGTACGGGTATTATTTTACACTCTTGTAGATAATCTTGATGTAAATATAAAAGTGTTGTATGTATCAATGTAGTTGAGCAGTTGTAAATAAATTGTAATAATATTATTTTGGATTTTCTTCTGTAAATTTAATATTTGTACATATGAATTTCCTTTATGCTTTTTGAATAGAGATATTAAATATTTTGAAATGAGAAATCTTGATTTGTATTGTGAAATTATTTTGAAGTGCATTGAATTGAGATGATTGAGTTATTGAAGGTTGGGAGTTGTGAAATATTTTTGGAAGTGTTTTTTTTAGGTATTTGAAGAACTATTTTCTCCAGTTTTAAACGGAACTCTGTCAAAATTTTTATTAAATTTTCGACAAAATTTAAATGGAAAAAAATTTTTACTAGTCTTTAAGCTTTGAATAAATGGTTTTAATTCTCACTAAAATGCTCACCACTTCCAAAATGTAAGAAAATCATTTTAAAATCCTTTGTAGGGTACTTAATGAGTTATCGGTAGGTGAAGTTCGGTAGTTCATTAAGTATTCTACTGAACATGTTATGCCTTACGGAGGGTAAGGTGTGTGAGTGCAAAGCGAGCTGACCCTTACCCTATCTGCAGAGCCACAGGCGACTCTTGCCTCTGATGCATCCAAATCCACGTCCTCCTTGTCCTCGGCCTGTTGTATGAACTAATCGCCCACAATCTTTGGAAGCACCAGGATATAACTGATGGTGGACATTAGCAATAGAACCCTATGACCCCATCTGTGACTCACTGAACATGGGCATTCTCCGGCAAAGTGACCCTACTAGCCACACTGGAAACATCCTTCTGAACTCATCATACAGGGCCCTGAATGTCCTTTTCCACACTGTGTGCAAGGTGCCAAGGAAGATTTTAAACTAGACCTAAAACTATTGTAGCCTGAACTCTGACTACTGCTGGAGCCATAACCCAGTCTAAACCCTCTAGCTATGTGTTTACTACCTGCCTTCCTACTTCCTCTGACCCTTCTACTATGATGGGTTTGACTGCCACCCATACTACTTATCTTTGGTACGTTGGATGGCCCTTCAGCTCAGTTTTTCTTTATTTTGCTTCCATTATCACCCATATAACTAATTTCAATCTGTCTGGTGTGGTCCACTACTACATCAAAAGGTTTATCTGACAATATAGATAGGTTTACATACTTTCTATCTAGCCCCTTTAGGAATCTCTTTATCTTCATGCTTTCTGTAGCCACAACCGTAGGGGCATACCTGCTTAGCTCCAAGAATTTTGAAGCATGCTCATCTACATATCTACCATTTTGTCTCAAGGCCTCAAATGTCCACTGCTTTTGGTCTCTAAAGCTTTCTGGCACAAATTTGTTTATAAACAAATCCACAAATTGCGTTCAAGATAACCCCTCAGTGCGAGGAAGCACATAGTCTAACATCCACTGTCTAGGCATGGGTTCCAATACATGCTGCACACATTCTATTAACCTCCTATCAGTTAGCTGCAGTTTCATTCCTGCCTGTCTGCACGAGTCTAAAAACTGGTAGGCATCATCTAACACATCGTAAGTACTAGGTACTAACTTCTTGAAACTTATAATTTGCTTATAAGTTTCTGCTCTTGGTACTATGGGCTGCTGCTGTGGTGGAGGACGGACCATGTACTATGTCATCATATCAATGGTCCTTTGTAGACCAGCTAAGGTAGCTGCCATTGGATCCATAGGACTCTGGGCAATGAAAGACTGTTCCTGAACTAGTGGTTATTGCTCTTCTACTTGAACAACTCTAGGTCTCCTGCCCCATCTCCTTAGGGCAGGTGCCTCATCTTGTGCTGACACTTCGTCTAGCACTTCCCATTCTAGCGCTGTGGCAGCTCTCCTACTTCTACACATTTTTCTGAAATTCAGCAGCATTAGCCCACAAAATCTAAAACTAAAAATATTTTACATATCTACAATTTCATAAACATATATAGGTACATAAAGCAGAAACTAGATGCAAGGATGACAAAGTAAGGATGAAAATAGACCTTATACTTCGCATGTGACTCCTAGCCAGACTCTCTTTTAGAACCTTAACATATATTTCTCACAAATCTGGAGCCTAAGCTTTGATACCAACTTTTTCACAACTCAACTTATGGGCTTTAGGATCTGGGCCAGCCTAAAACCCCTAAGGCCAGTAAAAAGCCTATTATTCCTTAACCCAATCCTAAGGCCCATTACTGTAATTCAATTTTCAAGAAAACAACTGAACAAAATCCGGCCATAAACTGGACCACCCAATAGGGAGTTTATGACTCACCCAACCTGTAATAACAAAAATATCTCAAAATGGGGAGCTCAGCTCACCCTTCAAGTACTCATCATATCATATAATTAAATGGGGGCTCATCTACCTCATCCAACCCAATCATACACACATACATGCATTTAATATGCTTACAAGTTCAATTTAACAATATATTACAGTCTCAAATAAATTAAAGCACTCCTAACACATGCAGAGTTCTAGAATTTATTTAAATTATACAAACACAATAGATACTACTAATTGACCTGTGAGGAAGAGGAGCAGGTTAGTCACAATAAAGAATCCTTCTGTAGCCTGAAAAAATAAGTGAACAGGAATGAGCTTTTAACTCATAGAGTAAGGTATTGATTTTAAGTAGAATTTCTATAACTATCTAAGACTAGTGCATCCTAAAGAATAGAATGCAACACCTTTATAGATTCCATATAAGTCACATCATAAACAAACAAAAAGATAATTTGGAGCACTCACACACCCATATAATATTCAAGCAAATACATATATGGGAGCTAATCCCCTATATAGCTCTCTTAATCCAACCTCTACCAGCGAGATCAACTCAAAGCCGTGCCTACCCCGACTTAACACAGCAAGGGCCGAGCCCCAAGTGAGACTAGCTCTAGCCGATTTGCCCATCCTATCTATATCTATTATCACACGCACGCCAACATACGCACACTACTCTAAATCACCATCAAACAATCATCACAATAATCTTATCACATATATATATATGCAGTGAAAAACATGCTTAGTAATTAACTATATAGATATATTTATAAGTGATGCATGGGTATGCTTGAATAAATAATAATATTGAAATTATAATTAAAATCAATATCTACTCACAGACTTAAACCGAGATCACTGTGGTGGCTGGGCGGAGGAAGAAGGCTATCCCAGCTCACCTGAATAATCACATTACAATTATTCAATATAATTAACTCAATATAAGCTTAAAAGAGTCAAAAGACACCCTAAGTTGTGTCTAAAATCCGGTAGAGTTCTCCCTATACCTATGACCTACCCAACCTGTGAAATAGCTCAAAATGCACTTTTATATCCACAAGTCTCACAATCATATCTCAATCACATCATATGGCCCCTCCTAGGCCCACCAAAATAGTTAATAACCACAAATATTGAAAAATTATATTTTTGTCCCTAAAACTAACTTTTTGCAAAAACCACTTAAATGGGCTATAAAAATTCTAAAATTTTGCTCTACAATCCTTAGCAATATTAAAAAGATAATACAAAAATAATTGTAATTTTCTAGCTATCCATGAATATTTTATGGATTTTCAATCTAAACCGGAAACTAAACAATTAAAGAAACTTAGGGTTCGGGGTTACTTACGCCAATTCTGATACTTGAAACATGTCCGAAATGTCTGACAATGGTGGGGTAGCCTATAACTTTGACCCAGTTCTGAAGTCATTTCGGCGGCCTGTCTGTCCTACTCGAAAATGCAGATTCTATCGACAGTCGAATTTTTGCGAAACGAAAGTACCTACGCAAAGCCCATATCACGAGAGTTAGAACATAATTTTTAAGAAATTTATTAAGTTCATTTAAAGTCTGAAAAAATACTGCTAAATTTCATGGGACCTACAGAAAAACTGTCATAAAATTTTGAAATTTATATTGCCACGAAGCCCTCGTTGTGTAGAGTGCTTGGTACCCTAAGATTCTTCGTGGGGTTCACGATTTACTTGAAATTTAGCTCAAAAGTCAAAATAAGCTAAAACTTTTCAGATAAAAATTGGACAAACTACTCAATGAAATTTAGTGTTCTTAGTGTCTATGAAAAGCTCTCGAGGTGTACATGAGTTTTGAGACAAGAACCGGTCCGATTGGTGGCTGGATCGGCTGGAATCAGCCTTGAAATTTGGAAGGTCGCACGTGCGCTGGGGAGGTTTTAGGCACGGTTTTCTGGTGTTCTGGGTGGCGGCCAGCGAGGGGGAGGTGTCCAAGTGGGGCGCCAATGACTGGGGAAGGGCAGGGGGTGGTCGGTAGGTGTGGGGTGGGGTGAGAGAGAGAATGCAAGGGAGAGAGGAGGGCTGCAGTGCGCGGGGAGAGGAGAGAAAAGGAGGTGGGCCGGTCCGATTTGATTGGTCCAACCCGATCCGGTTCAATCGGATCGGTCCGATTCAAAATACCCAAAATTAAATTTTTACTCTATCTTAGGAACAAAAATAAGGTCCAAAAATTTCGAAAAAATTCTAGAAAATTTAGAAAAATTTGTAGAGTCTAAATATATTTTTATTTTTTCCACGTGGACTTTAAGTTAATTTTTAAAAATTATCAAAGTTTAATATTCCCTCAAAATCAAACCCGATTCTAAAAATTCAGAAAATTTTAAATAATTCTCAAAATATTTAATAAAATAAAATACTGATATTTACATATAAAATAATTATTTAAAGTTTTTGGAGTGTTACATTAATTATTACTTTATTAATATATCTCTATTTAATATCCATTGAAAAATAAATTAATTAGCTTTAATAATAATTTAATAACATGAATTATTTAATTTTTAATGAAGTAATATAAATAAATGGTACATTAGAAAAAGATAAATAAATTTATTATTTTAATAATAGTAACTATATTTTTTTAAACTATATGAAAATAAAAGTAAATATATATTTATAAAATAATTAAAATTGAAAATATAAAATTGTAATTAATTCATTAATAATATAGCATTCAATTCTATAAAAAAAAAAAAAAAAAATACACAACCTTCAATTCAAAGCTTTTACTGGGAATGGGTAATGGGCTGCTGCAAACAATCAATACTGTAGCTACCTTTTGAAATTTGTTTGGTTACATGCACTTGAAAATGCTAAAGCTATACTCTCTTCTATTGTGTAGGATGCTAATAGTGTGTTTAAGAAATTGCCCTTACAAAATAAAAACAGCAAAGCTGCTACGGGTCTCAACAAATAGTTTTTTTTTTTTTTTCCCCCCCACTTTTGCCCTTTACATGTGCTGACATATGTGAAAATACGTGTAATTTTTATAACTCTTTCTTGAATTTTGTCTTATGTTTTGCTTCTATACATTAATTTTAATTTATTATTAAAAAATCTCTAAAGTTTAATTTTATTTCATAAAAAAAAAATCACTTTAACTCGCAATAGCAGATTTTCATATTAAAATTTTTTTCTAAACCACAGTATAACGTCTAGATATATACTTTTAGCACTTTCCAGTGAATGATAAATTTCAGTAGCACTTTTTAGTGAAGAATAAATCTCATCCTTTTCAGAAAATAAATCATTGTGATGTTATAGTATTTTTGTGATAGGTTCAAACAATGATTGAAATGACGGAAATTTTTAAAGTATGAAAGAAAATGAGGTGTGTGTAACTTTATATGTAGAAAGATGATAAGTTTATATATATTTTTAAGATTTAATCAGGTATGTTCATCAAATAATTCATCTATAATCAATATTTATTCTTATTAAAATAGATATCAATTAATATCGAATCACATTAAATGAATTAATATTGATTTATATGATAATTTTAATTACCGGTAAAAAATCTCATCGGTTGTTAGAATCAAAGAGATGTTCTTATCCTGCTATTGATAGTCAACCACAGTACTAAGCTCATTTCTATAGAAAGCAACTAAATAATTTAAGATAGAAATCTACAATGACAAGTTTAAAACAAAAAATAATGAACGCATGAGAGGGGAGCAAGAAATATAATAATGAACATTTCTGATTCATTTACGAAAATAAATATTTCGCTTCATCTAATTCAAAAAGTATGACTATGCCTAAAAATTCAACCTAGTTCAGTTTATAATTTTACTGATCCCTATTTATGAAATTATTAAGCTGGTTGCAAATACAGTCTTCAAAATCTACAAACCAGGGCTTTTATTGACCTCTTTAGCATGTTAAAAGCAATTATATTCCCATACTATCAGAATAGGGTGTTAATGAAGTATACAGAGAAAGCAAGCAACCATAAAACTAATAATCTAATTTGTAAACAAACTGGAGCAACACACAGACACCATATCTCACTGAATTATTAAAAAAATAATAATAATATTTACAGTCTTGCTATTTCACAGGAAGATAGCTCCTATCAAAATTATTTCATTTGATTCTTTAATTTACCTTGTATGGTAAAATGTTTTAATCTGTTATGTTAAGAAAGCAAGCAACTATAAACCAATAATCCAATTTGCAAACAAACTATAGAAAAACATATGTTTTATCTATTTCTCCCAGTATAACATGGAAATTAATTATATTGCATCTATCAAATCCCCGAGCCCATTTCCAAATGTAGGGCTGAGCATTCATTTCGAAACCGAACCGAACTAATCCGATAAAATTGAATTAATCAAATTATTATCTTTTAAAAATCGAACCGAACCGAACCAAACTTTATAAAAAATAAACTAAACCAAACCAAATCATTCTAATTTGGTTCAGTTCGATTCGATTCAAGCCGATTGGTTCTTGGGCTTCTGATTTTTTTTTTTAATTTAGTTTGATTTTAACATTAATTTGACTCTAATAACCATTAATCAATGAAATCAAATAATTTGTATATACAATAATATATATAATACATAAATTTCCTATAAAAAAAGTAATTTAAAAATCAATAAAATAATTCAATTTAGTTCGATTCAATCGATTTTTTCTCTTCAAAATCAAACCGAATTGAACCAAAATAACATAAATTTTTAAAATCTAAAACCGAACCTATCTGAATTACCTTAAAAATTAAACTAAATTATCGAATTAGGACGATTCGATTCGATTTATTCGATTCAAACCGAATAGTGCTCACCCTAATCCGAATGGCTTTTGATTGTAGCAGTCAAGATTGCTGCCATAGCCAACTCCGAACATATCACAGTATCTCTTATAAAACCCAATACGATCTTCAACCCTAGCATCCCAACCCCTACCACATTCAAGACCACCATTGATGATGTTTGTTATCACACCATAACCTGGAGCTCTTCCAGCTGAAATATCGTGGCCGGTGGGTGACCATTGTCCAGTGATGACGTCATGACAAGAGGGCTTTGGAAATTGTGGAGTCATCCAGAACCAAATTGCTGCCTTGAAAGAAATGACTCGATCTGTCGCTACAAGGTCTGGATTGTTCAATAGGTCTAATCCTAAGGCTTGCCCACATTGCCCATAATTATAATTCCTGCATCATTTATAATATATATAATATTACAAAAAAATTTATATCAGACATGGATTAAATTACATTTGCAAGTAATTAATTCAATTTTTTTTATTATAATAATAAATTTATGTGCTTAAAATCAAAATTATGCTGCCAAAGAAAACGTACCATGAAAGTTGGATGGGACCTCTACCGTAATATTTCTTGCCAGGAGCACAAGGATAAGCGGGACTTGGAGAACAGTAAGACGACGCTTGATTTAGCTCCTCCTTGTAGCAATATCCCCAAGCATATGGTCCATCTGGTGCAGTTGGCCACCCTCCTACAGTGCATCACCAACACAAATTTCTCAATTAACTACTTAATTATATACTAATTAAGGTGATTAATCTTTAAATTAATTAAAGCTAATTAATTAAATTAATGAGTTTTACCCAATAATATTTGAGTAGCCTTTAAAACAATGAGATTTGGAGTTAGGAGTTCTAAATGAGTTTTAATCAAAACAAACCCTCTAAATGAGAAAAAAAAAAGGGGTAATAAAACCAAAAACCTGTAGTTGCATGAGATGTCTGGCCAAAGAATGCAGCAATCTCCCTTTTACGTGTATCAACATCTCCGGTGGTGCCGAAGGCTGGAAATGCTTTGGCTGCTGATATAAAAGCGTCATAGGTATAGAATCCCTTGGCAGGGCAAGCAGCATCATTTCTATGTTTAAGCATCTCCTCAAACGTTGATCTTGAGATGATACTACCAAGGTCTATGCCGCCATCTTCACCACCACCTCCACCGTCACATTGGCTTTGGCAGCCACTGCCACAATATTCAGGTGTGTTGGCACACCAGCCATATTGGCTGCAACATAGGCCTCCTGGGCACAAAGCACCACCAGCTTGCCATCCACATTGCTCTGCTGAGATTCCAAGGAAAAGGGACGTCAACAACAGAGAAGAAACTGTGAAGGCCAAAGCCCTTGTGATATAATAATTATATTTGTGGATGTTGGAGTGAAGGTTAGAAGATGGTTTATATAGGGAGAGTGCTGTGATTTTATGGTTTAGTGAATTGATAAAAATATTTCTAATATGATTATAAAATTATTATTTTCAAAGGAAAGATATAATAATAATCTCGGCCCCCATTAAAAAAAATAGTGATATTAGTATTAGTTTTGGATAAGAAAAATCCCAATAAAGCCAAGCTTAACCCATTTTGAAAAAAAAAAGGATTTTTTAAAATAATATTTATAGAAATAAATATTTAATTAAATTATAGTTCAAATTTTACTTTGATTTAGATTCAATCAAATTAATTTTTAATTACATAAATTTAATTCCAATTTTAATTTAATTATTAATTCAGCTGAAGTTCCAAGCAAGGGGCATCAACTGCAGGCAAGAATGCACTCATGTCTTTTACCCTTAAAAACCTCCTTCTAAACATAGAGTTAACAAAAATAAGAAATGAAATTTTAAATTGTGCAGAAAATTGTTGTCATTACCAGCCTTATCCTTTGGAGGACCATATCCTTCAAGAGCTCGAACTATCTGCATGGCATATACTTATAAATCAACTGCGTAATCTCTTAATTTTTGAATGCCTTTGACAGAAAAATACTACAATTGCATTTGAATAGGTAGAGGTGTGCATTTGAAATTATTGAGAATTTAGATTTATAAATTATTAATTTCAACATAATATTAAATTTAAATATTTTATTATTTGAAATACACACAGAACCAAATGAAATTATAGAAAAAAGAGTTTCTAAAATGTGGTAATCAAAAAAGTTTTTACCTCTTTCATTTGTGGGCGAGACTCAAAAGGATTATAAACACAAACCGCAGCACAAGAAATCATCCATTCCATTTCACTTCTATCATAGCTTTGCAAATTTGAATCAACAAAGTCTGTATATTGTCCATTCAAAGCATGTCCAATTCGAGCTTTTGCCTAGATATTGATAAAAGAGAAAAAAAAAATTCCATCAAAAATAAGGTACAATTTTCTACCATATTTGCAAACGTATGCTAAACTTAAGAATTTTGTTTAGCATGTAGTTTTTTTTTTTTTTTTGACAGTGACTAAAATGTGCAACTTTCAATATTTATGCATAAGAGTGTTAGTATTACTATAATTTTTTATTATTATGTATGATAAATAAAAAACTCAATTATATATAAATGTCATTTAAAAAGACAGAACAGTCGGAATATATAAATAATTTGTAAATTTTAACATTTTAATATTTAATTTTTTTCTATTTTCCATTTAAATAACTACATAAAACTCATACAATTATGATTTTCATTCTATTTTAACTTTAAACTCAAAAAATAAAATACATGACTTTTAGTGATAGATTATAATAGCCGCTAACAACTTGTCATGAAAACTCTTTAGTGACGAATATATTGTAAGCCCGTCGCTAATCTCTGTTAAGATTTTGTTTTCTCGTTGTAATTATTACATGCCGTTATTACTTTTTAGTAAAAGACAGAAGTTTGAATTTAACCCCTCAATAAAATGATTCTAAATTCATCTCTAACAAAAATATATATTAGCTCATAAATCAAATTTTTTATAAAATGAGGTAAAAAAAAAAAACATGCATTTATCAACAAAACTTCAAAGAACTTTAAAATTTAATATGCTTTGGCTCGCCTCTAAATACAAGACCAAAATCTAAAAATATAAAGGCCTACTGGCCAAATAAATCCAAATATTTACATTGGTTGCTGATTATATCTAAATTAGAGAGAGAGAGAGAGAGAGAGAAAGAGGTAGAGGAATGCAGAGAGAAAGATGAATCAAATAAAAAAAATAGAAAGAATATAAAAATATTCAATTATGGTTTGGCTTATGTAAAAGAATATAAATTTTATAGTACTTTAATATTATATAGAGGATAAACTAGTGTCATACCCAACTAACAATGTCAATGCCTTGATATTTAGGTTCTCTTCCAGTGATAAGTTCTAGAAGCACCACGCCGAAAGAATAGACATCTGAGTTACTAGATACCCTTCTGGAATACTCTGGATCTATATAACTACAAGTAAAAGATTTGGGTTAAGAAATGTTTCAAGAAAATGAAAATCCTAGCTTAGAGAAGCCTGAATTAATGAGTTTTTCTTGGTTATAATTATATATATATATATATTTTTTTTACACTACCAGAAAAATAAAAATTAATCATGAAAAGAAAATGTCCTATAATGCCACATATAGATCATAATACGACCTAATTCTTCTCTAATATGGACGAAAAATATAATCATTTTATCTCTAATTTCTAGTTTTCTTATAGTGTCATTATTCCACATATAAGAGCACCTAAAAAAACACCATAATAGCAATGTAATTAAGTAATAAGAAAATTTAATTGTATCTTACACTTCAGTTCCTGCAATGGATCTTGAGATATGAGTAACAGTATTCGGAAAAAATAAGGCAAGTCCAAAATCAGCAATCTAAACAAAATTATCAAGTACATTAGTGGATTGATTGTGCCATAGATAATATAATTTGGCATAAATACAACAAAAAAAAAGGATAGAATTTTACTTATGAATTACATCCAATTATGAAATTTAACTCCAATTTTTCATTATAGTATATAACTAATTATATAGATAACACTTTGTTTGTAATTAAATTATATATCTCACCTTTGGTTCAAAATTGATATTAAGAAGAATGTTATCTGGCTTGATATCTCGGTGAATAATCCTAGGAGACGCTGAAGATATATAGATATTATGAGAGTAGAAAACTTTAAAAGGAAAGACTAACAACACAATTTAAAAAAAAAAAAAAAGCCTCAATAGCTCTATTAAAATCCTATAGAATTTAGCGAGCAATGATTGATTACTCACAGTGCTCATGTAGATATTCCAATCCTTTTGCAGAGCCTATGGCAATTTTCATTCTTGTTGGCCAATCCAAAATCTCCTTTCCTCCTCCTATGATGCAATTTCTTATGTAAGATCTTAAATCATAATTCTTATTTGTGTATATGAATATCTCAGGAAATGAAAAAGAACTCACCATGTAAATGAAATCTCAAGGATTTATTGAGACAATACTCTAAAACAAGCAATGCATTGCCTCCTTCAATGCAGTAGCCAAGCAACTTAACAAGATTACAATGACGAACACTGTTAATCACTGCAATCTCATGGACCAATTCTTCTCTGGTCTGTTCCTGGAAATAGCAAAGTTTCTTAATAGCAAGGATTTCACCATGTAGGTCACCCTTATATACTTGACCAAAACCACCTTGGCCAAGGAGGTACTTGTTGGAGAAATAACCAGTTGCTTTTGATAGTTGTTCATAACTATATTGTGTTGGCCCAATATTACTGGGCATTCCCGAGGGAAAAGCCGTCAAAAGCTGCAAGTATGCAAACCACAATCACTTCAATAGACACCAGGGTGTTTTCTTGCAATTATGCATGCATGCATGTTGCAAGAACAAAGACACCAAACACTCACAACTGCTCATACCATAGTCATTAAATTTGGACCAAACCAGCTAATTGAATCAGTAAACCGGTGAATTAATTCTTAAAACAGTCCAGATTTATAATTAAATTAAATAAGAAAGCAACCCAGTATAATGCAGTCAACTCAGGGTTGACTAATGAACCAGTGTGAACCGATTGACTCGGCCAGTTCAATTATTCAATAGAATCCTTTTTTTTAAATGTTAGTATAATGAATTGAATTCAAAATCTCAAAAAAAATCTATAAAATCAAAATAAATTGAACTAACTTGATAGTTATATTTATTTATTTATATTAATAGATATTATATTTAATTAATTTTTAATGACCCCTTGGTAATGACTCACTTTGGTAATGACCCACTCATTGAACCATTCATTGACCCATTAACCATTAACCAATTGATTGAACTACTAACCCTTTCACCGGATCCATTCGCCGGGTCATCTTTCGGACGGGGTTTAATAACACTGGTTTGTACAGAGGCGCTCAGGCTCCCATCGTCAGACACAGAAGCTCTGGGTGAAGAACCTTCCTCTGACCCTTCTCGAACTGATGATGGTGGTCTAGGAGGAGCAACATAAACAACCTTGAATTTGCACTCTTCAACATGATGCCCTGCCTCTTTATTGAACTGAGAATCAGAAAATAGTAAAAACCCATTAGTGCAAACCATAAATTAAGTTGAATGGACCCAAAAAACGATAAAAAGAGAACTTACCATCTCTGCATTGACATCCATTGCAGTAGCTCCAGGACTTGCAACGACACTCCGAAGTAAAAACTTGTCCTTGCATTGCATATCAGGAGGCGCCTCCGTTTGTGCTTGCATTGTAACTGATTTAAGTAAATTGACAATCAATCACCAAATAACTTAACACAGAATGAGTGACCATCGCTGATCAGTAAATCAGACACTAATGAAAGAGAAATGTCATCTAAACAGAATGAGGAAATTGGAAAAAGAGGGAGAGAAGAAAGACCTCTAACATCACAAGTGGACCTTGGCGGCACAACCCCAGCATTAGGCCTAACACGGTACTGTTTTCGATTCGTCGTCATAACCTAAAATTACCAGCCAAATGAAAATTACAAAATTCTAGAGCACAAGAACTCCCAAAAAAATAAAAAAGGATTACAATAAATGCCAGAAAAAATTTGAAACTGATTAAATACCTTGAAAGCCACATAATTTTCGCTCTTATTTAACAGGTGTAGGGAACAAGAGATCTGCTTCCTCAATTCAACTTGTCCGGATAAAAATAAAAAATAAAAAAAACAAATTTAGAAAAAAAATCGAAACAGGAAAAAAGCAAAACCAAGAATGTGAAAACAGAGGCAAGCAGGCAGTTTAGCTAGGCAAAACCTAGTTGTGAAAGGAGCTTACATGGAAATTGGAGCTCCTGAGGCTCGACGCTGAGAACGTAGCCGGTATCCATTCTGCTGCGATCGGCGATAAAGCGACGGAGAAATGAAGGGACCCAAGTAAAAACAAGAGACAGAGAAAGAGAGAGAGCAAAGCCAAAGAAACAAGGTGCGGAACGGTGTTCTGACTCAGCTGGCGCAGAGAGAGACCCAAGTGAAAAAGTAATAATAATAATAATTAAAATAATGGTGGCGAGTGTGATGGATGTCAATTAAAAAAAAAAAAAAAGAGCTATGTCTGCGCGCCTTTATTTTCTTTATCCTCTGATTTTATTCATAGAAATTAGAGTTGATAAATATAATTAATTGAACTGTAAAATGTATTGATTTAATTTAAAATTAAATTATAAATATTTGAAAACATATGTATATATGGGAATCAAATCAAACCTATTATTAATTATAAACCAAAATGTAAATTAAAAAATTAAAATATTTTAATTCAATTTATGTTTTATTAAATAAAATATTTTTTCATACTTTGTAAACTTTGGTGATAAGCTAATAATTAACTTTGAATTTATGAAGAGATAAATATCTAATTTTTTTATAATTATCCATCAACAATAATTATATATTATTTACACATACCATTCAATTATTTTTTTTTTAAATCATTAAATCCTACCAAACCCAGTAAATCAAAATTTCAAAAATTTTTAAATTACACTAAATGAATCTTTAAAAAATAAAAGATTAATCAATATATTTTAATAAAATTAATTATTTAATTTACATATTTTAAAAAATATATTATATAATTACTATATTTTACTTTTATTAAATTATTTAATTCCATTAAATTTTCATTAATCATAATATTTTAATGTCAATTAAATTATTATTTAATCTATTTATTTTAATGAAACTAATTTATTAATTTTTATATTTTAAAACACATTAATTAGTCTCTATAACTTGATTTCATTAACTCTTTAGTCATTTTTTTTAATATCTAAATTGTCTTGACCCTCTCTCTCATGTTTTGCTCTTATCCTCTCTTTTTTTTTTTTACATATTTCTTCTCTTTTATGTCTACATTATTCTCTTTCATTCTCTTTGTATTTTTTATATTTTAATAGAATTTAATACACTTAATATATAAAAAGATTAAATTCTCTAAATCTCTAAGTAATTATAAAATAATATAGAAAATTTATTTTTTAATATATAAAATATGAAAATAATACTTAAAGAATTAAATGAAAATATTTAAATAATTTGTAAAAAATATAAATTCTTATTTAGTCTTACATAATAAAATTTTATTTTTATCTAGAAATATATTTATTAAAACATTATGATTTTAAAATGTAAAAATTAACTAATTAGTATTATTAAAAAAATTAAATAGAAGCATTTTTAAAAACACATGACTAAATAATTAATTTTATTAAAATAAAAAAATATTAAATTATAATTTAATAGAATTAATTAATTAAAAATTTATAAAATTATTAAATAATTTAATGAAACTCCGCCTAAGTAGTTTGCGCTTAGCCGGTCCCAAGCCCGGATAAAGGAGGAGGGTTGCGGTAGGTGACAACCAGCGTAAAAATTTCGTCACACCCTATGATATGGATTCAAATGATATAAACGTTGGGGCGTCCTCTACTAACGACGCTACGCCGGAGCCGGGTGTAGTGATAAATATGCAAGGGTGTAGGGCGTTCACGGAAAGCGCCATGCCGGCGCCCGGGTGTGGTGTTAAGTGAGCAAGGGTTCCCACATCATGGACGGGTGTGGGTAAAGAAGTTAGTCCATAAGACAGATAATAGAACAAATAGTAGAACAGAACACAAGATAGACATAGAAAATAATAGAAAATATCATAGAAGGAGACCAATTAGGAAGGAGCAGGATAGGAGGAGGATCAGGGTTGGTACTTGGAATGTTGGATCACTTACAGGAAAATTAATGGAGCTTGTGGATACCTTGGAAAGGAGAAGGGTGAATATTGCTTGCATTCAGGAGACTAAATGGGTAGGAGAGATAAGTAAGGAAGTGGGTAATTCAGGTAACTAATTGTGGTTTACCGGACAGGAGAGAAATAAGAACGGAGTGGGTATAATCATAGACAGGACATTGAAAGACGCAGAGTAATGTGAAAAGAGTAGGAGATAGAATTATACTAGTAAAGCTAGTACTAGACGGAGAAACAATAAATATAGTTAGTGCTTATGCCCCACAAATAGGACTAGACAGTGAGAGTAAACAAAGGTTTTGGGAAGATATGGATGATTTAATGCAAAGCATATCGAATGAAGAGAATGTTTTCATTGGTGGAGATTTGAATGGACATGTAGGAAGTGATAGGCAAGGTTATGAGAATGTTCATGGAGGTTTTGGTTTTGGCAGTCGAAATGAGGAGGGAAAAAGCATCATGGATTTTGCTATGGCATACGACCTAATACTAGCAAATACCTACTTTATAAAAAGAGAGTCACATTTAGTGACTTTCAGAAGTGGGCAACATAGAAGCCAAATCGACTTCCTCTTAACCAGGAAGACAAATAGAGCTCTATGCAAGGATTGCAAGGTCATTCCAGGAGAAGCTTTAACAAGTCAACATATGTTGGTGGTCTTGGATGTCAAGTTTAGGAACAATTCAAGTAAGGTCAGAAGAAATAGTGTAGCTCGAACAAAGTGGTGGGAGTTCAAAGGAATAAAGCAAGTGAAGTTCAAAAATGAGCTCCTTGAGTCTGAAGTATGGAAGCTAGATATGGAGGCCAATGATATGTGGATACAGATGGCATCAAAGATTAGAGAAGTAGCTAGAAAAGTACTTGGGGAGTCTAAAGGACATGGACCACCCTCAAAAGAGAGATGGTGGTGGAATGAGGAAGTACAATAGCGTTGAAGAGAAAAAGGGAATGGTATAAGAAATTACCTAAATGTGATAATAATGAGGCATATGAACAGTACAAGATAGCAAAGAAAGAGGCAAAAAAGGCAGTTAGCCAAGCAAGAGCACAGGCCTTTGAAAAGTTATATGAGAAACTTGGAACTAAAGAAGGGGAGAAAGATATTTATAGATTAGCAAGGAGTAGAGAAAGGAAATGTCAAGATCTCAATCAAGTTAGGTGCATTAAGGATAAAGAAGGAAAAGTGTTGATGAAAGATGAGGACATTAAAGAAAGATGGAGAAATTATTTTAATGATCTCTTTAATAATAGTCAAAATGGAAATAGCGTGAATATAGATTATAGAACAATAGAAAAGAATGTAAATTATACTAGAAGGATTAGATCTTTAGAAGTAAAGGAAGCACTTAAGAGAATGAAAGTAGGTAAAGCCTGTGGACCCGATGAAATACCAATTGAAGTGTGGAAGTATTTGGGAGATATGGGAGTGGCATGGTTAACTAAATTATTTAATAAGATTCTAAACTCAAAGAAAATGCATGATGAATGGAGGAAGAGTATTTTAGTACCTATTTTTAAAAATAAGGGAGACATACAGAGTTGCTCAAACTATAGGGGAATTAAACTCATAAGCCATACTATGAAGTTGTGGGAGAGAGTTGTGGAGCATCGACTACGTCATGATACTTCTATCTCTCTCAATCAATTTGGTTTCATGCCCAGTCGTTCAACTATGGAAGCGATCTTTCTCATTAGAAGCTTGATGGAGAAATATAGAGATGGGAAGAAAGATCTACACATGGTTTTTATTGATTTGGAGAAGGCTTATGATAGTGTTCCAAGAGAGGTCTTATGGAATGCGTTAGAACAAAAGAGGGTATCTATTAGGTATATACAAGTATTGAAAGATATGTATGAAGGAGCAACTACTATTGTGCAAAGGAGGGGAAACAAGAGATTTTCCGATCTCAATTGGATTACACCAAGGATCAGCCATAAGCCCTTACCTTTTTACATTAGTTTTAGATGAACTGACGAAACATATACAAGAGAGTATTCCTTGGTGCATGATGTTTGCGGATGATATTGTTCTGATAGATGAGACACGAGAAGGAGTCAATAGGAAGCTAGAACTTTGGAGAAGTACTCTAGAGTCAAAGGGTTTTAAGTTAAGTAGAACGAAGACAGAATACATGCATTGCAAGTTCAGTGAAGGCCAAACTGGTGATAGGGAAGGAGTTAGTTTGAATGGAGTGACACTGTCCCAAAGTAATCACTTTAAATATCTAGGCTCAGTCCTTCAAGTAGATGGGGGATGTGAGGAGGATGTTAGTCATAGGATTAAAGTCGGATGGTTGAAGTGGAGACGTGCCACGGGAGTTTTATGTGATCGTAAGATTCCCAATAAATTAAAAGGAAAATTTTACCGCATGACCATACGTGGCTATGCTATATGGTAGTGAGTGTTGGGCACTGAAAGAGTCCTACGCATCTAAGATAAGAGTTGCAGAGATGAGAATGTTAAGGTGGATGAGTGGCCATACTAGACTAGATAAAGTTCGTAATGAAAGTATGAGAGAAAAGGTAGGAGTGGTGCCAATTGAAGATAAGTTGAGAGAAGGGAGATTGAGGTGGTTTGGTCATGTGAAGCGTAGACATACGGAGGCTCCAGTTAGACAAGTAGAGCACATTAGGCTAGAGAAAGAAAAAAAGGGATAGACCTAAATTGACTTGGAGGAGAGTAGTACAGCATGACTTAGAAGCATTACACATTCCTGAGGATTTAACCCAAAATCGTTCAGAGTGGAAAAAGCGAATCCATATAGCCGACCCCAAATTTTTGGGATAAAGGCTTAGTTGAGTTGAGTTGTATTAAATAATTTAATGAAAATAAAATATAAAATTAAATAATATAATTTTTTAAAATAATTAAGATACGAAAACTAAATGATAATTTAAAAAAAAAAAATAAATCCAATGAATCGATTTAATTTATTTTTCAACTTCAAAAGAAAACACTTACGCGTTGTCGTTAAGCGTAGAACCGTAAAAGTCGTAGCGCGTGAAATTGTGGAGTTGGAATTAGTCCAAATATTTTATTACATGAGAAAGAGAGTTATCAATAAGAAGCTTCGAATGTCTTATCTATGGAGGTTGATTGAGACTTGTCGAATATTAAAATACACCTAACTGGGACCAATTCGAAGATCTTTAATTGTTTGTCTTAATAAATAAATTAATTATAACTCATTTATATATCCAAGAAATCACTGAAAAAATCATTATTAAGAAAATTCTATCATTTATGATTGTTGATCTCTTCAAACTTTTTTAAAATCTTTGTTTTATGCCCTTAAATAAAAAATATAGTTTTAATTAAGCTAGTAATTTAAAAAGTTTAATTATATTTTTAACTGGTATATTTTTTTATTACAATAGATAGGTAATTATAAGAAATAAATAATTAATTTAAAAAAAATAATAAAATTATTTATTTTTTATATATCTCTATATATAGATGTTTCATTCACCTTTTAAGCACGGTTGATAACTGATAGATACTCAAATAGTTAAATTAAAGTATTTGATAACTAAAAAATATATAATTAGTAGCTAATGAGCAATTGATATATTATTACCTCTATTTTTTGAGTTATTTTTTATTGGTTGATAGCTAATTTTATTTTATTTTTTATTTAAACTATATTATCATTTTCATGTAACTTGTAAATTAATATTATTAATATTATTTACTTTTTTTTCATTTACAATTTTAATACTTTTATTAATATTACAATTTTATTAAAATATTTTTTAATTAATAACATAAAATATAAAATACTTATTTGTTAAAAAAATAATTTTTTTTAAAACTTAAAATTATAAGATTTTTTTTCTTTATCCACAATAATAATTACTTTATTATTTTATAATTATATTTTTAAAATTATTTAATTATTTTCTTATTTTGATAATAAAATAAATAATATAATATAATAAATAAACAAGTAATTATATTTTTATCTTAATAATATAATCAACTAGAAAATTGCTCATATTAATTATTTTAAATTTTATTTTTATTACTTTTATCTCTAAAACTTTATAATAAAGATTTCGTCATAATAAATAATTAAAATCTACCTATATATAATATATATATCATTAATATAAGTATCTATATATATAACATTAATATAAATATATATAATTATTATATGTTAATATATTGTAACTTAACTTATGATAATAACTACTTATTATAGTATTAATAAGATAATTATTAAATAATTTATAATTTATATATAATAGATAATGCCTAACTATGTGACAATATAGAATGTCACATGACAGTATTATAAAAGGGAAACTGTGTGATATTTTTTTTTAATACATTCGTACTTTATATAGATAAATAGATAATATAATATATTAAATTAATAATTATGTATTTATTTTAATAATAAAATAAATAATATAATATAATAAATTTATAATTTTATATTTATTTTAATAATAAAATAAATTATATGATACACACTGTTATTAGTCATTTATATATTAATAATAATAATTAAACATAATTTTATCAAACATTTAATATAAATGTACTGTAATCAGCTACTAGCTATCAGTTAACAGTAATAACTATCAGTTAATAGCTATTAGCTATATTTAACGGTTAAACCAAAGAGACCTACATTCTGTTAATTTTATGTTAAAAACATTTGTATATTTTTAATAAATTTTATATTAATTATTTTTTTAGGCAAGAAATTAAAACTGACTTTTCCTAATTTGATGTCTTCAAAAAAACAATTTTAATAATTTTAGACTTATTTCAGATCTTACTAAAAACTAAAAAATAAAAAATTTATCATCTTATTAGTAGATTAATTGGCTTTGCTATTTATGTCTATAATAACAATAATAATAATAATAATAGAACATATAAATTATTATGGATTGGTGAATTTAAGTAAAGAAAGAGCAGTGAGCACAATTTAAAATATTTATATTGATAAATTGAAAGATCTATACAAATTTTCATTTCCAAAATCACTGATAAGGGTATTAAATGAATTTTGTCCATTAAAAATTAGTCAATAAAGCTTTCAACAACTATATGATAACGGTCAGCGACGGATTTTGATTAAGACTTTTCATTCGTTGATTAATTAATATATTCCATTAATTAAGCTGTAATGCTCCTGGATTTCATTTATTATTTTATATTATCCCATGCGTTGCCCAAGCCTGTCCCAGCATGCAAATATTTTTTTTATATACATAATTAGTTTAAATTAAAATTTAATTTAAAAACCATAAAAAATGAGTTGATTATCATTGAGCTGAGTCTCATTAATAACACACAGCTATTTGTGCATATGCGGACACAGGGACTCCCGCTACGAAAGGAAAACAACAAAAAAAAAATCATACCGTTAAAGAATACTTTTTTTTAATGTCTAGGAAAGATGATGGAGTCATAATGGTCTCACTTAAGTACCACCTTCTTAGACTGCATTTCCTAAACATGCACTTCATACAATCTTAATAGAATCAAACCAATGGTAAGTACCGTCTTCCCATAACATTACCACGGTACTAAGGATTTATTCCACGAAGGCATAGATATACATGAGTCGCCACCCGAGTAATAACCGGGACATATTCAGTGTTTTTTTCGAGAGTCATGGATGGCAACTTACTCTTTGCAGAGTTTTCACAACCGTCATTACCATAGCCCAATGTCTAGGTTCGGGATAGTGGGTACGTAAGGGGAAGGTGTTAGGCACCCCTTACGCTTGGTCTAACCTCGTTGATTCGAGTGCCAGTCCTCTACTAATGTTTTTAGAAGTCTTGTTTATTATTCATTTATTAAACTTTATCCTAAAAAATGCAATTCTAATCCTATACACGAAAGTAATTCACAAAAGGATTGTTGTTTACACACAATTTTCATGCACAAGTAATTCCTATCTATGGGGTTGCTAATTATTTAAATGATATTTACCAGATTACTAAAATTAATTTATTATTGAGAATTTAATTTACAAACAGATTCAATTTCAAATAACCCTACGTTTCTATTTAACCTAATTAATTAATTTTCACCAAGTTACCCTAAGGAAAATTGAACTAAGTTAATTATGTACATGCGTAATTTATTCTAATATCACATAAGGCCCAAACAATCACAACCTAATAAAAATTTCTAACATGCAAATTTATTTTACAATTACCAAGTATTAAATTAAATTTGTTTTACATGCTAATGTTAGTTTAATTTACAAACAAGATTAATTTTAATTTACAAAGTATTTATTTAAATTAATTACATGCAAAAGTCAGTTAAATTAAAAATAAAGTTAATTTTAATTTACCAAATAAAATATTCTATTATTACTACAATTTCATGCCAATGGTTATTCGAAGAGTTTAGAGCTACTTATTTGTTGGTAAATGCAGTTGTCATTGGGACAAGCTACCCTTAAAAAAGGGTCTTCTCTTCTAGTATGGCAATGATATCCCTGGCTTACTCCCGTTTAGCTCCACATAAGCTCCACGCAAATGCCCTCTTTGGTACTTAGCTTAGGGCTACTTAACAATTTTATTTGTAATAAAAAAATAAAGAAACTAAAGAAAATAAAAGAAATAAAGAAAATATTAATAACAATTTACATTGGATTCTAACTCTAGTCTTCTAAAGGGTTAAAATTTCTAATTAGTTACAACTACCTAATAGTCTAAGTCTTCTAACATGATCCAAACACTTCATAACACTTCTTGAATTAAAAAAAATACAGAAAAATAGATCAAATATCAATTAAAATCCAAGAAAATACAAAAATATACAATTTCCAAATTCTGGCAGATTAACGGTAGCAAGAAATCCGATTTTTTAAAAATAGTTAGACATGCCTAAAAATCATAACAAAATTACAGAAGATAGCCTACATATCATACAAGATCATAAAATTTATAAATCAAACAAAACCCTAGCCGAATAGTCTACATAAATCGTAACTTTTTTAAGTGACAGAATCGTATTACTTTTTTATAAAATTCATAACTCATTAACCACAACAGATATAAATACAAAACCAATTGAAAAAGATTCATAAGATTCTGAAATTAATTTTAGACACTAGATTTATACAAAAATATTAAGAAACAAGGGAGATATGGGCTCCACAAGTTGGATATCCTGCAAATCGAATTTTATAGGAACCTTAACTTCAAACAGCCATAACTTACAAAATATTAAAGTTTTTTTAGTGATTCTTGAGCCTAAAATTAATAGAATTTCGTGTAGAATATAAATATAATTTTTACAAATTTTTTGCAGATTCAGAAGATAACGAAAAATAATAAAAATACGAGAGACAGAAAACTGAACATGTGCAGAATTGTGTATCTTCTCAAATTAAACATGATCACATGATTTATATGAACATATAAAATAAATTAAAAACAAAGAACATAGAATTAAACATTACATAGCATAGATCTTGAAAAGAAAATAAAAAAACTAACCTTTAAGAAATATCGCTAGGAAGAAAGAAGAACTAAAAGAATTTTGGCTATTCCTCTCTTTAATTTTTTTTGTCTTCTCCTCCACCTCCTTCCTTTTTCCTTTTTTTCCTCCCCCTCTTTTTTTCATTTTTTATCAGTGGGGTATTTATAGGATTTTGGGAGAGAGGTGTGATAGGGTTTGGAGTCCTAGGGTGATAAAGTTCAGATAACTTAAACAACTAGGATTGCAGAATTTGGGTGAGACTGAAATATGGATGAGGTGTTTCAACCAATGGGAAGAGAATGAAAGGGGAAGGCACCAATAGGGAGTGAGGAAGAGGTGTGGTAGGGTTTGAAGTCCTAGTGTGATAAAGTTCAGATAACTTAAACAACTGGGATTGAGGAATTTGGGTGAGACTGGGATATGGGTGAGGTGTTCCAACCAATAGGAAGAGAGGGATAGAGAAAAAGATATATTTTTTTTTAATTTTAATTTTTAAAAAATAAATTAAATAGGTCTTATTTAAAATTCCTAACTAGGCTTTCTTAGGCCCATGACGCCCAATTAAACTCAATTAGGTCCATTTAAGAACTACCCATATTAAATTTAAACAAAACAAAATTTTATTTAAATTAAATTAATTTTCCAAAAAGCATATTTTTTTTTTTTTTAAGATCATGCCACGAAATTAATAATTCAGTTCCATGCCTTCAATTATATCTTACAGTCATATAATTTTTCATCATCGGGTTTCCTACAGCTTCAATGCACATACTCATTACAAAATAAGGGTCTACAGTTTGCCCCCCCACTTTGGCGAAAGTTAAAATCAATGCGAAAGCATTGCTCAACTTTCATCAAAGTGAAACTCAAATTTCTAATAACTATGAAACATTGGCTATGAGGATCAAGTATATCTTGCTCGGTCGACATACTCTATGTTATGAGACTAGCTACGGTCTCATAATAGTAATAACTGTGTCATGTGAAAAATGAGTGTATCTTGCTCTGTCGATACACTCTGCGTCATGAGACTAGCTACGGTCTCATAACAGTGATAACTGTGTCATGTGAAAATTGAGTACATCTTGCCCTATCGATACACTCCGTGTCATGAGACTAGCTACGGTCTCATGACAATGGCAACTATGTGATTTGAAATATTGTGGATTCGTATTTAGGACCACAGTCCTAAACTACCTACGTATCCCCCTCGCTATCCTGAGGAAGAATCAGACCCACTCGTAGTTCGACACTTGAAACTGTGGTGATGCATGTTCTTCTACGCCTTACACACCTACAGGTGACATGTTAATGCGTGTTCTTCTACGCCTTACACAACTATGCCATGTGCCCTAATTAACGTCGAAGGACTTACCAAAAAAATCTGTCATGAAATGTTGTGGGTTCGTATTTAGGACCACGATCCTAAACTACCTATGTATCCCCCTCGCTATCCTGAGGAAGAATCAGACCCCCTCGTAGTTCGACACTTGAAACTGTGGTGATGCATGTTCTTCTACGCCTTACACATGTACAAGTGACATGTTGATGCGTGTTCTTCTACGCCTTACACAACTATGCCATATGCCCTAAACAATGTCTAAGGACTTATCAAAAAAACATCTGTCATGAAATGTTGTGGGTTCGTATTTAGGACCGCAGTCCTAAACTACCTACGTATCCCCCTCGCTATCCTGAGGAAGAATCAGACCCCCTCGTAGTTCGACACTTAAAACTGTGGTGATGCATGTTATTCTATGCCTTACACAGCTACAGGTGACATGTTGATGCATGTTCTTCTATGCCTTACATAACTATGTCGTGCGCCCTAAACAATGTCTAAGGACTTACCAAAAAATATCTAATTCATGATTTGAAAAAATTGGGATGACTAGGTCTCAAAATTCTCTCTGATTTTTATGCTTTCTGTATGCTACTTCCTATCATGGGCATGCTGATTTTACTAGAGATTCTAAAAAAACTTAGTCCTCTGGGGGACCTCTTTTTGAAAAAATTTTCTTATAACCTCAAAATTTTTTAGAAGAATTGTTCATCAGAAAAGACTTCCTTAAGCACAATACAATTTCCCTCTGATTTTTCTTTTTCTTCTCTCTCTCCATGGTTTCTGCCTTGACTCATTTCTCTTCCATGAACTCCATTCTCTATGCCCTAACTTTTGTCTGAAATGCCCTTTTGGGTTTTCATCTCAGTGGGCTTGCTTTAACTTTTGCCTAAGCGGCCCTTTTGGGTTTTCCACCTAGCGAGCTCCTTTTTTCTTTTCTTTTTCTTGTTCTTTTTCTCTTTTTTTTTTTTTTTGAAATTAGACAATCACCTGGGCATTCATATCAAGCACCTATTCTGTCATGCTCACAAGACATAGATTAAATCAAAACAATGCTGTTCAATTATCTAATCATTTTATGTATCCCTTAAGACACAAACATTAACAATCACAATTAAATAAAACCTATTCTTGATTAATGCAATAAAACCTTCTTTATCTATTCAAGTACATCATTACTCCCTCTTACATTTAGTTTTACTAAATTTTCAACCTTACAAAGTTAGAAATAAGCTTTATAACCTGCTGAATGGCCTTTTCAGGTTTTGCATCCAAATCTTCTCTCATCTCTCCTTTTGCCTAGACCACCTTTTGCAGATTTTCAATCTAGTATTTTTTTGCTTTTCTTCTTTTTTTTTTCTTTAACTCTTACTTTTGCCTAGACCGCCTTTTGTAGGTTTTCAACCTAGCGGGCCTATCTCACACAAAGTACCATTTGAGCCTATCTAAATTGACTGGTTCTTGAAATTCATTCCCATCCAGGTCTGATATTCTTACTGTGATAAGATCTTATTGACTATGTATGGACCATCCTAGCTTGGGTAAACTTTCCTTTTAAATCAAAAGGGATGGGCCGAGCTTGTTTTAAAACCATGTCTCCCTCTTTGATCTTTCTTGGCTTCACCTTCTTATTAAAGGCTCTAGCTATCTTTCTCTGATAAGCCTGCATATGATACAAGGCTCACATCCTCTTTTCATCAATCAAAGCTAGTTCCTCATATCTCTTCTAGGCCCACTCATTTTCTAGGATCTTAGCTTCTAACATCACTCTTAAGGATTTGACCTCTTGCTTAATGGATAGCACTACTTTAGTCCCATACACTAAAGAGAATGGGGTTGCCCCCGTGGATGTCCTTGTAGTACTACGATAACCTTAAAGAACATAAAGGAGTTTTTCAGGCCAATCCTTATATGTTTCGAACATTTTTTTTTTCCAACTAGAACCTTTCCATTCATATGGGGGCCACACATTCCTGCATATACTTCTTTCATTATTTGCTTAGCCTATTTTTCTATCAGATATAAGAGTTTGTAGAATTGCCCCCTAGCTAAAGTAAATTGAGTGGCTAATCTATGAATTATTGCTCTATCTCTTTTGTAGGCTTATTGCGAGTATTCTCTCACTTCCAGAGACCTCCTTATGTCTTCATATCATTTTCCTTCTCCCTCTAGGTCCACATGTGCTACTATTAATCTTTCATAGCATGAAATTTTATTCTTCATTAGGATAACTAGCTAAGTCAACTTTTGATCATTCTTTTCCTATGGGGACACTAGCTTGGCTTGGGAATCGGCCATCTAATTTTAAGCTTAAGGCATGTGCTTCTTGGTACTTTGTTAACAAGGCTATAAATTTATCTCTTCTTCTTGGGTTAAATCTTCAGCTAACTTAATGTCTTTAGGATTATTTGGTGTACCCAAATTAATAGAGATTGATTTTGATGCATTAATAGAAATAAATTCTAAATGATTATGAATGCCATTCATACACCTATTAGAATAAACATTAAATAAGTAAGCAAAAGGACTGGTCATGTTATTGATCTTTGCCTCAAAATCTTTATCAAGTACATCAGAATTGGAAACATCAGTATCACTACTGTGAGCATTACAAAAGACAGACTCAAACTTAGGGGTGTAGCTTTAGGTGTTTGGCTTTCCATGCAATCCTTAGATCAATGGTGTTGATTTTCTGCTTTAGCTCTTTTACATGTGGTAACCCCTAATCATATATCAAGGTAATTGCCCCCTCTTTCAAGAACTTAGGAGGCTTTGGCTCTTCTTCCTATTTTGTTGGCTCATAGCCCAAACCATGACTCATGATCTATCCCTTCATCTCAAGAAAGTTACCAGACCATCTATACTTTCTCCTAGGCCTATGCTAAGAAAAAACTTCATTCCTTTCTTCATAGTAGCCACTTTTAGATCCATCTAGTTTTCATAGATCCCAACAACTTGAAAATCAAACACTAGTGGAACTGAACCATCTAGTTGTAATGCAACTATCTCCTCATCAGAATCAGTCCAGACATCCAAAGAACCCTCATCATAGCTAGAATTATCACAAATGTCAACAACCATTATAGACTGAGGTTCATTGGGCTTTTGGATGGGTTGGATAGGTTCATTGGGCTTTTGGATGGGTTGGATAAAGTCAATAATTTTGTTAGGGTTATTTGGGGTGATGGAGATCATGTAGATACCTGGTGTAGGTAGAAATTTTGGTTAGGCATGGGGCTAGTGTGGGTTTTTTTTTTTGGTTAATTTTCTAGGTCAATTATCCTTTTGGCATCAATTAGGTCTTAGATATTATGCTTAAGTTGAAAGCATCAGTCGGTGTCATGACTGTGGGTTTGGTGAAACTGGCAGTATTGGTTGATATCATAGCTAGGTGGGAGTGGATTTGATAGTGCTCTGGGTGCTAAGAGCTATAGGAGGTCTTGAGCTTTGACACGCTCCAAAACTTTGGAAAATGGTTGGCTGAATTGGAAAAATCTCCTTTGGGTGTGGGACATAATTTGAACCTCAATAACTTTAATGCCACTTAACTAGCCTACCTCGGGGCCTCTTTCTAAAGTTGACCACAATTTTCTCTTCTAGCTCAAATATCTTAGCGTTTAATATTTCATCAAGCATGGCCATAGTTTCTTCCATCTTAAGTAGTGTAGGTGAAATCCTTACTAGTCTCTTCCCTTCCCTAACCCATGTGACCTGTTACACTCATTTCATATAGGCATTTTAGGGTAGTTTTGCATTCATTTTGCCCTTATATTTTAGTATATTTTATGTTTTTAGCTTTATTTTAGCTTATTTGTTAATTTTAGATACTTTATATTTGATTTTCGTAATTTTGTTGTTTTTGATAGGATTTTGTGGCAAATCGAAGATCAATGAGTGCAATAGGAAGTGATTTGAAGAGATTTGGAGTTCTTTAAGCATGGAGGAAAGTTTAAGAAATCAAGCCTTAAAAGAGCAAACCAGCCGAAATTTGCTTGAGACTTTGCTTAAGATCATGCTTAGGGTAAAGCGGCAGCGCTTAAGGTGCAGCACAAGTTAAGCATGAGCAGAAAAGTCTATTTTACTCTAAGTCTGCCGAGATTTGCTGAAGGTCTGCTTAACCTTAAGCAGACAGTGCGACCAGAAGCTGAAATCTGCTAAAAAGCTGCTTAGGGTTAAGCCGAACCCTAAGCAGACTGCCCAGAACGTGAAAAATATTGCTGACTTGGATAATTTTATATCTCATTTTCTATCCACTCCTTGGCTCTTATTTACTTTTAGGGCAGCTTTTTAGGACCATATAAATTCATCATTTCCTAATTTTTTGCGAAAAGAGGAAAAGAGAGGAAAGACAAAAGGAAAGAAAATTTAATAGAGAGAGAGAGGAGACGCCATTTTTCTCTTGGGGAGGAGCTGCTGCACTAGTTTTGGAGCTCCAGAAACCAGAGATTTTGGTTCTTCTATCTGGGTTTTTCTATTTTAGTCCTTTTATCATGTTTTTCTTTACTTTTCCATCAACCTTTCTTGTAAATACCATCATGAGTGAGTAAAACTCTTTAGATTTCAGAGTTGGGAAATATGTTTTAGATTAATTTGTGGATTTGGACTGGGTATTTCCTTATTTTACATAAATATGAGTTTTGATTCCTTCCTTGTGCACTTGATTTACTTGCCTAATGTTGGTACCCATTGGGTATTGTGTTAATCTTTGATTGAAGGACCGAAAGGTGAAAGTCATTGATAAATAATCAAGGATTGGAACTTAAAATTACCTAGATTTAGAAATAAACTTGGGTTTTAAGAGGAATTAATGATTGGTTACAAAACTTAATGGGTTTTAAATTAATCAAATATCATACGAAAGTAGGTTTGGTTATTTTAGAACACACTTTGGTTTGCTTGAAAAAGAAATCAAAGGAATTTAGAATTAATCACCTTCAAACTCTATTTTTCCCTAAAAATTGGAATGCCCAAGACAAATCCTAATTAATTTATGCATAAACCCCCAACTCTGGAATCACTTTTAACATAATTAGACTTTCATTTAAATTACCCATTGTTAATTTAGTTTAATTGCGAACTAGAATTAGAATTTATTTGTTTGCTCTTTACCCATTTCAATTAGATTAATCAATTTACCTTGCTTATTTACATTTACCATTTATCCATTAATCATTAGCCCAAATAATCGCTTCATTCATAGTTTGGTACTCAAACAGCAAATCCTCGTGGGAACGATACTTGATTCATCACTTTATTACTTGAGACGGCCCGTATACTTGCGGATTCGCCACATCAAGTTTTTGGCGCCGTTGCCGGGGATTTGATTTTTGTTTGATATTGAACAATTGTTTGTTTGGTTAATTTGGGCATTTTATTTTATTTTCTTTTTACCATTTTACTTTGAGAATTTGTCTATTTTGTTTTTTTCAGGTACTTTATTTTATGAGAAGGACAAAAAGTGAAGAAATCAATCTATTCTTTGACCCAGAAATAAAAAAGACAGCAAAAGCTTTAAGAGCAGAATCTAAAAGAAGAAAAGCTGAAATTAAAGCTCAACGACAACAAGAAAGAGCACAAGAGCAAGAGCAATTACAAGAAGAAATGGCCAACAACAATAACAACCGCTCTGTGAAGGATCATGCCTATCCTAACATTGGGGATTTCATGCCAAGTATCACAAGACCAAGAGTAGAAGCTAATAATTTTGAACTGAAGCCTGCACTCTGTCAGATGGTACAACAATCACAATTTGGAGGAAATCCAAGTGAAAGTCCGCATGTGCATCTAGCACACTTTCTTGAGATCAGTGATATGTTGAAGATAAATGGAGTTTCTGATGATGCAATTCGACTCAGATTATTTCCTTTTTCTCTGAAGGACCGAGCTAGAGAGTGGTTACATTCTTTGCCACCGGGTTCTATCACAACATGGGATGAACTTTCTCAAGCATTTTTAGCTCAATATTTTCCACCAAGCAAGACAGCTAAGCTAAGAAATGAGCTGACTTCTTTCAAACCTAAAGATGATGAGAGCTTGTATGAAGCATGGGAGAGGTACAAGGATTTGCAAAGAAGATGTCCACATCATGGGATTCCTAAGTGGATGCTTGTTCAACACTTTTACAATAGAGTTTCACCAGCTATTAGAAGTACAATTGATGCATCTTCTAGAGGTGATCTTATGGAGAAATCTGAAGATGAAGCTTTTTCTGCTCTTGATAAAATTGCTTATAACAACTACCAATGGAGTTGTGAGAGGAATGAGATCAAGAAACTAGCTGGTATGTTTGAGCTTGATGCCATGAATATGATTAATGCTAAGTTTGATGCTTTGACAAGGAAGATGGACAAGCTAAGCATGAAAGTAGATTCTTCAGCTGGAGGGTCTAGTAATTCAGCAGAAGTTGGAGCTACAAATGTCAATTGTGCAGCAGATTTTTCTGCACTTAATCAAGATTTTTCAAGTGAGCAAGTGGATTATGTGGGGAACTACAATCAAAGACCAGGTGGTAACTCATTTTCTGCAACTTATGATCCAGCATGGAGAAACCACCCCAATTTCTCTTGGGGAGGTAGACAAGGACAAAATCAGAATTTTCAGCAGCCTTCTGGGTATCAACAACATTAGAATTTTCAGCAGAATAGAGGCCCTCCTCCTGGAATTTCTAAACCTCAAAATGCACCTACTTCACCTCTACCACAACAAGCACAACCAGACAAGACAGTTAGATTGGAAGCTATGATTGAGACTCTACTTGTAAGCCATCAAAGTCAACAAGAAATGATTTCTCAATTAGCATCTAAAGTGGATCAAATGGCAACACACAACAAAATGTTAGAGAATCAAATAGCTCAACAAGCTAGCTCTTCAAATAACAAAGCATTTGGGAAGCTCCCTAGCCAGCCTGAGAATTCAAGGGAGCATTGCAAGGCTATTACATTAAGGAGTGGAAAAATATTGGAAAATGGAGATAAAAAGATTGAAGAGAAAATTGAAGAAAAGAAAAGCAGAGAAGGAGATGGACAAACTGAAGCTGAAGTTAGAATTGAAGCTGAGAAAGAAAATTCAGTGGAAGAAAAAGGAAGTAAGGAGAGGGAGAGTAAAGAGGAAGAACCTAAATATGTTGCACCTAAAGCCTACATGCCACCTTTACCATTCCCACAAAGGTTCCAGAAAGCAAAATTGGATAAACAATTTGGGAAGTTCTTGGAAGTATTGAAGTCTTTGCATGTGACTATTCCTTTCACTGATGCCTTAGCACAAATGCCTTCATATGCTAAATTTTTGAAGGAGATTTTATCTAACAAGAAGAAATTGGAGGAATTTGAGACTGTAGCTCTCACGGAAGAAAGCAGTGCTATTTTACAAAATAAGCTTCCACCCAAACTGAAAGATCCTGGAAGTTTTTCCATACCATGTCACATTGGGGATATCAGTATAGATAAAGCTTTATGTGATCTTGGAGCCAGTGTTAGTCTGATGCCATTGTCTATCTATGAGAAAGTGAAGATTGGAGAAATGAAGCCTACTACCATTTCACTACAGTTAGCAGATAGGTCTATTAAATTTCCAATTGGGGTAATTGAGAATGTTCCTCTGAAAGTTGGAAAATTTTTCATACCAGTGGATTTTGTGGTATTGGAGATGGAAGAGGATGTACACATTCCTATTATTCTTGGTAGACCTTTCCTTGCTACTGCTGGAGCTGTGATTGATGTAAAAAATGGGAGGCTTACATTAGAAGTTGGGGAAGAGAAAGTTGAATTTAATTTGTTTCAAGCAATGAAAAAGAAAGATGATTCAAATTCATGCTTGAGAATTGATGTGATAGATGAGGAGGTCAGAGAAGTGCTTAAAAAGCAACATCCTAAAGATCCCTTAGAAGCTTGTTTGTTTCATAACATCAAAAAAGGGGATGAGATTGAAGAAGCTGCAGAATATGCTACAATTTCGGAAGGAAATCCACCTTTGCCTATGGCTGATATTGAGAAGATTGGGGACTTGAAGCAAGAAACAACTTCATCATCAAAGCTTGAAAAAAGTGAAGCACCGAAGGTAGAGTTGAAACCTCTTCCAACAAATCTCAGGTATGCTTTTCTAGGTCAAAATTCTACATATCCTGTGATTGTTAGTGCTAAATTGAATGATTGTGAGGTTGAAAAATTATTAAGAGTTCTTAGAAAGCATAGAAGGATAATTGGTTATACCATTGATGATATTAAAGGAATACATCCTTCTGTGTGCATGCATAGAATTTTGTTGGAAAATAATCATAAAGCTTCTCGAGAATCACAAAGGAGATTGAATCCAAATATGAAAGAGGTTGTGAAAAAGGAGATCTTGAAATTGCTTGATGCAGGTATCATTTACCCTGTTTCTGACAGCAATTGGGTAAGTCCAGTGCATGTTGTACCCAAGAAAGGGGGCATCACAGTAGTGAAAAATGAAAATGATGAACTAATATCTACAAGAACTGTAACTGGATGGAGAATGTGTATAGACTATAGGAAATTAAATAATGCAACTAGAAATGACCATTTTCCATTACCATTTATAGATCAAATGCTTGAGAGACTAGCTCATCATTCTTATTTTTGCTATTTGGATGGCTATTCAGGGTTCTTTCAGATCCCTATTCACCCAGATGATCAGGATAAAACTACCTTCACATGTCCTTATGGTACCTTTGCATATCGAAGGATGCCATTTGGACTATGTAATGCCCCTGCTACATTTCAAAGATGTATGATGTCCATATTTTCTGACATGATTGTGGGTATTATGGAAGTGTTCATGGATGATTTTTCTGTATATGGTAAATCTTTTGATGAATGCTTATCTAACTTGTCTAAGGTTTTGCAGAGATGTGAAGAGTTCAATTTAGTTTTGAATTGGGAAAAGTGTCATTTTATGGTACAAGAAGGAATTGTTTTGGGACACCTTGTGTCAAACAGGGGTATTGAGGTGGATAAAGCAAAGGTAGAAATTATTGAGAAAATGCCACCCCTAACATCCGTGAAGGGAGTGAGGAGTTTCTTGGGGCATGCTGGATCTTATAGGAGATTCATCAAGGATTTTTCTAAAATTTCTAAGCCTCTTACCAATTTATTGAGTAAAGATGCGGAATTCCATTTTGATACTAATTGTATGAATGCTTTTTGCAGGATAAAGGAAGCTTTGATATCTGCTCCTATTATGCAGCCACCCGATTGGTCATTACCTTTTGATTTAATGTGCGATGCTAGTGATTATGCCATTGGGGCTTTTTTGGGACAAAGGAGAGATAAGAAGGTGTATGCAATATACTATGCAAGTAGGACCTTAGATGATGCTCAAATAAATTACTCTACTACAGAGAAAGAGTTTTTGGCAGTGGTATTTGCAGTAGACAAATTCAGGTCCTATCTTGTGGGGTCAAAGGTAATTGTGTATATGGATCATGCAGCTATCAAGTATCTCCTTCAGAAAAAAGAGGCTAAACCTAGATTGATAAGGTGGGTGCTACTCCTTCAAGAGTTTGACTTGGAAATTAAAGACAAGAAAGGAGTAGAAAATGTGGTAGCAGATCATCTGTCTAGATTGAGGCGAGAACAAGGAGACAATTTGGGAAAAGAGCCCCCAATAGATGATTATTTTCCTGATGAGCAACTGTTAGTAATCATGAATGCAAAAGCCCCTTGGAATGCAGATTTTGTGAACTATCTAGTGTGTGGAATCCTCCCACCTGACCTAACATGGCAGCAAAAGAAGAAATTTCTTTTTGATGTAAAGGATTATGATTGGGAAGAGCCATTTTTGTTCAAGAGATGTGGAGATGGGGTGATTAGAAGATGTTTAGCTGATGAGGAGATAGGGAATGTTATTAAAGATTGCCATTCTTCACTTTATGGGGGTCATATGAGTGTGACAAAAACTACAGAAAAATTTCTTCAAGCAGGGTTCTTTTGGCCACACATGTTTAAAGATGTGAGAAAGTTTGTAAATGCATGTGATGGGTGTCAAAGGATGGATAATATCTCGAAGAGAGATGAAATGCCCCTCCAAAATATATTGGAAGTGGAACTATTTGATGTGTGGGGCATTGATTTCATGGGACCTTTTCCATCGTCCTTTGGACACAAATACATTTTAGTTGGAGTAGATTATGTGAGTAAATGGGTTAAAGCTATACCATCTCCAACTAATGATGTTAGAGTTGTGATTAAATTCCTTAAGAAGTTCATTTTCACAAGATTTGGAACTCCACATGCCATTATAAGTGATGGAGGTTCTCATTTTTGCAACCATCAATTTGAAAGATTATTACAAAAATATGGAGTAAAGCATAAGGTTGCAACACCCTACCATCCACAAACTAGTGGTCAAGTGGAGATCTCAAATAGAGAGTTGAAAAGAATTCTTGAGAAAACAGTGAATAGTTCAAGGAAAGATTGGTCACTAAAGTTAGATGATACTCTTTGGGCCTATAGAATAGCTTTTAAAACTCCTATTGGCACCATCCCATTTAGATTGGTTTATGGGAAAGCTTGTCATCTACCTTTGGAGTTGGAGCATAGAGCATATTGGGCCATAAGGACACTGAATTTTGACTTAAAAACTGCAGGAGAAAAAAGAATGCTGCAACACAATGAACTTGAGGAACTTAGATTGGATGCTTATAAAAATGCCAAGCTTTATAAGGAAAGAACTAAGAGATGGCATGATAAGCATATTAGGAGGAAAGAATTTCAGGATGGGGATGTTGTTCTCCTATATAACTCTAGGTTAAGGTTATTTCCCGGAAAATTAAAGTCAAGATGGTCAGGGCCCTACACTGTTATAATGGTATACCCCTATGGAGCTGTTGAGATAGGCAATGAAACCTCAGGGACTTTCAAAGTTAATGGGCAGAGATTAAAGCATTATATTGTTAGAGATCCCACACAAAAGGTTACAGAGGTTTCATGGCTTGGTTCTCCAATCAGGGATATTTAGGTGATTTGGAGTGGAAGGTCAAGCTTAAGACCTTAAACAAGCGCTTCTTGGGAGGCAACCCAAGCGTATCCTTTTATAGATTATTAATTTTCCATTTCATTTTATTTTCAGTTTTTACCCTCATTAAACTCAAAAGTGACATTTGTTTATCTTTTGTAGGTCATTCATGAAGATTGGGCAAATTAACACATGTAGCAAAAAAGGAAGAATTGAAAGGGAGCAAGTATAAGCAAAATTCTGCACTTTATCCAGTACCTGTGAACAGTAACACCTTTAAACTTATGTTAAATTACTGATATTGCAATTTACTTGATAGCATATGTTTGATTTTGTGTCTTGTGTAAATTCTGTGAAATGCAACTTGAATGAGGATTAATTTTGATATTTAGGACTGATGTGAGCTTTATTGAGGTGCAAAGATAGGGTTTGTTAAGTTTTACCTTTTAGTGTATATATAGTTCTGTAATCTGTTAGGAATTTACATGTTTTTTATTTGAATTGCTGCCAGTTTTTACAGTCTACAGATATTTGCTACTGTTCATGCTGCTTAAAAGGTCAATTTCTATGTCTTTTCTGCAATTTTAGAATGTTTGGAACTTGTTTCAAATGCTACTGAAAATGTGCTTTTGGTATAAGTTTAGAAAGGAGACCATTTCATTAAGTGTGCAAAAAGGTAGTCACAATTGGTGCCTCAATTGAACCATGCTTGCAAAAAGCTAAATGAACATGTACAATGCTTACTAAGTTTATGAGAGATGATGAGCTTAAATTTTTCAATTTGGTGGTATTAATGTGAATTTGGTAATTGCTGAGGGTCATGATAGCATTCCATAGCATTTGGACTGTTTTTGGTAAGTAAAATCACAATTTTTCCCAAAACCTGCCGAAACTTGCTGATGATGTTGCTTATTAAGCAGTATCCTATGCAAATTCTGCTGAATCCTATGCTTAACCCCAAGCACAGCCCAAATTACCAGTTGTCTGCCCCATATTTTAAAAAGCCCAAAACTTCTGCCATTTTTATGAAAACCCTCATCCAAACTCCCGATAAGTCACAACTCTCATTCTGCCGACTCCTTTCTCGCACCATTTTTTCCTGTAATTTTTAAGGGAAGCTGAAAAGTTTCTTTCTTTTCATTAAATGGTGAGAACCAAAATGTGGTCCACCCACAAACCCAAACCCAGAAGATTTCGGCACTCTGTCAAATCGAAAATGGGCATTCCATCATCTCTACCCACAAACCCTAACCCCAGTCCCAGTCCGTCGCTCCCTCAGTCACCACCACCACAAACGCCGCTACTACCTCAATCACCACCGCCTCAATCGCCACCACTACCTCCAGGCCAAACACCAACTCTCATTCCGCCGACCCCCCTCTCGCCACAAACTGAGCCGCAAAATGAGACACCCATTTTCGACACTCAGTCCCCAGAACCAATGCCTGAACCTGCGCCTACTCAAACGAAGTCTAAAGGTAAAACTAAAAAGGCTGCAGGTAGACCCAAGAAAACCCCTGTTGGAAAACGAAAAAGAGCACCCTCTGTTCCCTTCGACTTAAACTCTCCACCTCAACCTTCCTCTGAACCAGTCAACAAAAGGACTAGGTCCTCCTCGCAAATACCACCACCTGCGGTCGAAACCCCTGTATCTCAGTCACCCTTAAACTCTCCAGCAGCACCTGCGTCATCTGCCAATGATATAAAGGAGGTAATTTCTCCATTACCTTGGGCATTTAGAAACATGGATATGAAAAATGCTTATGACAGTTTAGTTTCTAAACCTATTTTGGCAAACAAATATATGGATGAGCAGATTTTAAAAGAGCTAGGCATTTTTGACTCTGTATTTGCCTATTTAGATGCTATCAGCTGGACTAAGTTTGCTAGGATTAGGGAACCAGTTACAAGGATTTGACCTTGGAATTTTTTAGTTCCTTAAGGCTGAATTTCAAACCAACAGTACCTGAGCATAAGGATGTGATATATTTTCGATGTGCTGGCATTGATAGGGAGTTAGACATGGATGCTATGAATGCAATTTTTGGTTTCCAGGATTCGGGCTATAAAAATATCGAGTGGCAGTAAACTGTTTATGAACCTGTTCAATTCTGGAAAGATATTGCACCTTTTGGGGGTTATTATAGACAGAGGACTACAAAAGCCTCTAGGATAGTTGATCATGTGTTGAAATACCTCCATAGGTTCATTTCTTACACTGTTTTAGGAAGGGGACACGATACTTGATATTGTGGGTGCTGGAGACTTATTTTTCTTGTGGTGCATGAAGGAGAGAAAACAAGTAAGCACAGCCCATTTCATAGCTACTCATTGGCACCAAATTGTCACAAAGCATAACAAAGGTAGTATAGTTTTTGAAGGATATATAACTGCCATAGCCAACTCATTTAGCTTTGATGCTAGTCTATATAAGCTGCTGCCAGTTTCTGGTGAATCATATATAGACAGCACAATGTTGCTGCACATGGATGTTTGTGAGAAAGTAGGCCATACCTATGCTTTGTTATAGCAGCATCCTAAAGCTAGTGGGGTCTGCAATCCTAAAGCTAGTGGTACTGCAGACCCCACTACCTTTGCACCAGCAGAACCCCAACCAACCACTGCCTCGCAGTTTTCAGCAGACATTTCGTCCCTCTTAAGATCCTTAGAATCCAAAATAGCAAGTTTCACTATCCCACCATCTGTTCCCTCATCTGACACCACAGATATCCTTGCTACCTTAAAGAGCTTAGAAGTCAAAATTGATACCATGGGTCAGCAGCAGGTCAACCAAAAGAAGAAGCTAGAAAAGAAATTTAAAAAGAGATTTTCATCTCTCAAGAAGAACCAAAAGCAGCAAAAACTTCAAATGTTGGAACTCTACAACAAATTGGCCCAATCTTATAACAATTTATACCACTGGGGCCAAGACATGCTTCAAGAAATGAAAGACCTCACAAAAAATTTGGAAAGCCTCAAGCTTGGACCACAATGAACCTCTTGCGGAACACAGGCGGACCACGATGCGACAACAAAGCCTTGACAGCAGAGCTTGAACAGTAGCAACAATTTAGTATTAGTTTTAATACAGTACCAATAGCAGTAACAGTACTAGTTTTTCAATTCAGTTTTAGTTTCTGTTTTAGGTTTGTTTTGTAATCTGTTTATTTTAATTTTCAAACTTTAGTAATAGTTGTAATACTTTGGTAATTAGTTTTGGTAATTATACTTGCATTTCTTTCCTTTAGTTTACTTTCTTTTATCTTATCTTCTGCTATGGACATAGTTATTCTGTGAATGCTTTTTGGTTTAATTCTTGATTTAACTGTTAGATCTTATTTCTTTACACTTTTTCATCTTCTTGCACATTAGTTTTGCACTTTATCTTTTTCTTCAATCCTAATTTTGTTGACATTGATGAGTTGCACAATTTTCTTTGAGCCGCATCTGTTTCACATCATTTGGAGGTAACAGCTTACCCTTTTACTATTTATGCTTATGGTATGTTGCCAATGCTTATGCTTTCGCTTTACCCTACGCAGCAGGTTAAGCAACATCTTAAGCAGTATAAATACATACATTTGGGATACTTTTCCACATTTTTCTCTCTAAAGCTTCATTGTTAATATCATTTTGAGCTAATTTTCAAATACTTGAGCTTATGTTGATTTAATCCCCAATTGTATATATCTCATTAATTGATTGGTTCAAACAATTTTGCCCATCTTTGCATTCATTTTAAACATTGAGGACAATGTTTCATTTGAGTTTGGGGATGAGGGCAAAATTTTTGCAAAATTTTTAAATTTTTCTTTAAAATTTTCATTCATTCATTTATTGCATTTCATTCATCCATATATAGATAATCTATACACTTATACATATACCACACACATGTCTATACTCATATACATATATTTGCATATAGTTTTCATATAGATTACACTTAGTTTTAATTTGATTTATGCATTCATTTCAGGATCACGCATATCATAAAAATAATTTTTTACCTTGTCCTTAGAGGATTGAGAATTGCTTTGAAGAGCAATTGAGCTTACTTTTAGAAGGGTTTGATGGATTGAAAGTTTTAGATAGGTGCAAAGTTATTAGATTCTTGCTTTAGTTTATATCTTCTTAGCCAAGGGCCACCCAATCAATTGCATTGACTTTGAGTGCCGAGAGAAAACTCTAGGGTGAGAAGTAGCTAATTGATGTCTCATCAATCCTAGAACAATCTTTCTAAACCTTTCAAGGCGAAATCATAGCATGCACTTGAGAAAGAAATGATCGAGGCATTCTTTGAATTTTAAACTCATATTTTAGCCTTAGCCAACCTCACTTTAAAATTTCCCTTTGGAACCAATTTGAGCCTACATTTATCCCTCTTATTTCTTTGGAACCCACATTAATGCCTAGCCATAAACCCAAACACTTACCTACCCTCCATGAGAATAATTCTTTGAGTGATAGATTCACTTAAAAAGAAATAAAAAATAAAAAATAAAAAGGCTAGCAAATTCAATTATGGTATGTAAAGTAATTCACTACCCAAGTACACAAAAAAAAATGAGTTTGGGGATGAATTGAAAAGGGACAATTGTAATTCAAAGTCAATGTTATTTATATAGTCCCTCCAAAAGCTTAAAAATTATATGCTAGCATTGGTGAATAGTTGTAAAGTTCCTTCTCCCATTTGATTATTATTAAAAAAAAAAAAAAAAAACAAAGAGAAAAAAAAATTTGTGTGTCTTGATCTTTTAATAATTTGATTATTCTCATATTTTGTTACCTTTATCCTTTCCTTGTTAGCCACATTATCACCCCCTTGGCCCCATTACAACCCTTGAAAGTCATTTTGATCTTTTGATGGTGTTTTGCTACATTAGTGGAGATTGGAATAGGAGAATTGCCTATGGGATTGGGATATCATTAATCTATTCATTTACTTCCATCATTATTTGAGACACTTTAGTTTATGGATTACCCTGTAGTCTATTTAGGCATTTGTGATTGATTGGTTTGGGCTTGATGATATGGATAATTGACCCAAAGGCTAAGCGGTGATAACTTTGGTGAGGATTAAACTCTTTGTATCTTGAAAGTGGATATATGGTTTGTTGGTGGCTAAAGGTAAGCTTGAGAGTTTGGATAAGTAATTTTCATAAATTTAAGGTAAGGTGCCCCAAATTGCATTAATTGTTTTAATTTGCTTGAGGACAAGCAAAGGTTTGAGTTTGGAGGAATTTGTTACACTCATTTTATATAGGCATTTTAGAGTAGTTTTACATTCATTTTGCCCTTATATTTTAGTATATTTTATGATTTTAGCTTTATTTTAGCTTATTTGTTAATTTTAGATACTTTATATTTGATTTTCGTAATTTTGTTGTTTTGGATAGGATTTTGTGGCAAATCGAAGATCAATGAGTGCAATAGGAAGTGATTTGAAGAGATTTGGAGTTCTTTAAGCATGGAGGAAAGTTGAAGAAATCAAGCCTTGAAAGAGCAAACCAGCCGAAATTTGCTTGAGACTTTGCTTAAGATCATGCTTAGGGTAAAGCGGCAGCGCTTAAGGTGCAGCACAAGTTAAGCATGAGCAGAAAAGTCTATTTTACTCTAAGTCTGCCGAGATTTGCTGAAGGTCTGCTTAACCTTAAGCGCGACGGTCGACGACTGAAATCTGCTAAAAAGCTGCTTAGGGTTAAGCCGAACCCTAAGCAGACTGCCCAGAACGTGAAAAATACTGCTAACTTGGATAATTTTATATCTCATTTTCTATTCACTCCTTGGCTCTTATTTACTTTTAGGGCAGCTTTTTAGGACCATATAAATTCATCATTTCCTAATTTTTTGCGAGAAGAGGAAAAGAGAGGAAAGACAAAAGGAAAGAAAATTTAATAGAGAGAGAGAGGAGACGCCATTTTTCTCTTGGGAAGGAGCTGCTGCACCAGTTTTTGAGCTCCAGAAACCAGAGATTTTAGTTCTTCTATCTGGGTTTTTCTATTTTAGTCCTTTTATCATGTTTTTCTTTACTTTTCCATCAATCTTTCTTGTAAATACCATCATGAGTGAGTAAACTCTTTAGATTTCAGAGTTGGAAAATATGTTTTAGATTAATTTGTGGATTTGGACTGGGTATTTCCTTATTTTACATAAATATGAGTTTTGATTACTTCCTTGTGTGCTTGATTTACTTGCCTAATATTGGTACCCATTGGGTATTGTGTTAATCTTTGATTGAAGGACCGAAAGGTGAAAGTCATTGATAGATAATCAAGGATTGGAACTTAAAATCACCAAGATTTAGAAATAAACTTGGGTTTTAAGAGGAATTAATGATTGGTTACAAAACTTAATAGGTTTTAAATTAATCAAATATCGTCCGAAAGTAGGTTTGGTTATTTTAGAACATACTTTGGTTTGCTTGAAAAAGAAATCAAAGGAATTTAGAATTAATCACCTTTAAACTCTATTTTTCCCTAAAAATTGGAATGCCCAAGACAAATCCCAATTATTTTATGCATAAATCCCCAACTCTGGAATCACTTTTAACATAATTAGACTGTTATTTAAATTACCCATTGTTAATTTAGTTTAATTGCGAACTAGAATTAGAATTTATTTGTTTGCTCTTTACCCATTTCAATTAGATTAATCAATTTACCTTGCTTATTTACATTTACCATTTATCCATTAATCGTTAGCCCAAATAATCGCTTCATTCATAGTTTGGTACTCAAACAGCAAATCCTCGTGGGAACAATACTTGATTCATCACTTTATTACTTGAGACGACCCGTATACTTGCGGATTCGCCACATCATGACCTGATTGGAAGTCTATTTGGTGTGTTTTGATGCTATGTTTGCTCAAAAAAATAGGATTTAAGGGTTAACCTAAGCATGCTATGTATATGAATGCAATACATGAATAGACCATTTTTTTCTTTTTTTTCTTTTTTTTTGACTTTACTTTTACAAAACCAAAACTGAACCATACCAATAGAACCAAAACCAGACCATATAAACTGAACTAAAATTGGACCAAAGACTGAATTAAAAAAAAAAAATCTCAAGAACTAAATCATCGCCTCCTTATACCTTCAACTCTCACATGCAGGGTAAGAAAAAATTCTATCATAGGCTACGGTACACTGGACACACCAACAGGGGGTGGTCCAGGACGATCTTCCCCTCACAAACAAATGATTTATATCCTTAAAGTTTAACCATATGTAAGCATCCTCATGCTTAACATGGGTTTTGAAATGGACTTGGGCCTATACATACATTGGGCCTATGCATAGGCCTAGGTTCATCTCAACTACCACTAGAACTTATGGTTTGAATAGTAAGGTTATAAATCTAGCACAATAAAAATCTATGGGGTACCTAGGATTGAAATCTATGGCTCATGGGCTTCATTGGGTAGGAAAATGGTCACCCATGCGAGAGCTTGTCCATTAAGCACAACGGCCGGAGCTGTGACTCTTTTATATACTCGAAGGTACGGGCATGGGGTGCTAGCATTCACCAATTCGTCATAGCTTGAGTGAAACTATGGTCTCCTTTGCAAGTACTAGCGGGGCTAAAAAGGGTAAGAGTGATCCGTGTGATAGTGTAGTGCAATGCAAAAAGTTTAACAAATGAATAATATTAGACTAATAGAAACATATTGGAGTAACTATCCATTTAGTCCCCAGTGGAGTCGCCAAACTGTAGGAAGGGGGGCGTGAGGTGAAATATCATCCATTAGAATTATATAAAATACACCAAGTAGTGCCCAGGAAAGATGGTGGAGTCACAATGGTCTCACTTAAGTACCACCTCCTTAGACAGCATTTCCTAGACATGCACTTCATGCAATCCTAATAGAATCAAACCACTGATAAGTACCATCTTCCCATAACACTACCACGGTACTAAGGATTTATGCCACGAAGGCATAGATAGACATGAGTCGCCACCCGGGTAATAACCGGGACATATTCAGTGTTTCTTCTGAGGGTTTGTTATACTCAATTCATATAGGCATTTTAGGATAGTTTTGCATCCATTTTGCCCTCATATTTTAGTATATTTTATGTTTTTAGCTTTATTTTATCTTATTTGTTAATTTTAGATACTTTATATTTGATTTTCGTAATTTTTGTTGTTTTGATAGGATTTTATGGCAAAATCGAAGATCAATGAGTGCAATAGGAAATAATTTGAAGAGATTTGAAGTTCTTTAAGCATGGAGGAAAGTTGAAGAAATCAAGCCTTGAAAGAGCAAACTAGCCGAAATTTGCTTGAGACTTTGCTTAAGGTCATGCTTAGGGTAAAGCGGCAGTACTTAAGGAGCAGCACAAGTCAAGCACCAGCAGAAGAGTCCATTCTACTCTAAGTCTGTCGAGATTTGCTGAAGGTCTGCTTAACCTTAAGCAGATAGTGCGACCAGAGGCTAAAATTTGCTAAGAAGCTGCTTAGGGTTAAGCTGAACCCTAAGCAGAATGCCCAGAACGTGAATAGTGCTGCTGACTTGGATAATTTTACACCTCATTTCCTATCCACTCCTTGTCTTTTATTTACTTTTAGGGCAACTTTTAGGGACCATATAAATTCATCATTTCCTTATTTTTACCACAAGAGGAAGGGAAGAGAAAGAAAAAAGGAAAGAAAAATAGAATAGAGAAAAGGGAGGAGACGCCATTTTCTTTTGGGGAGGAGCTACTGCACCAGTTTTGGAGCTCCAGAAACCAGAGACTTTGGTTCTTCCACTTGGGTTTTTCTATTTCAGTCCTCTTATCATGTTTTCCTTTATTTTTCCATCAATATTTCTTGTAAATACCATCATGAGTGAGTAATTTCTTTAGATTTCAGAGTTGGGAAATATGTCTTAGATTAATTTGTGGATTTGGACTGGGTATTTCCTTATTTTCTATGAATATGAGTTTTGATTCCTTCCTTGTGTGCTTGATTTACTTGCCTAATGTTGGTACCCATTGGGTCTTGTGTTAATCTTTGATTGAAGGACCGAAAGGTGAAAGTCATTGATGGGTAATCATGGATTGGAACTTAAAATCACCTAGATTTAGAAATAAACTAGGACTTTAAGAGGAATTAATTATTGGTTACAAAACTTAATGGGTTTTAAAGTAATCAAATACATACGAAAGTAGGTTTGGTTATTTCAAAATACACTTTGATTTGCTTGAAAAAGATATCAAAGGGATTTAGAATCAATTTCCTTCAAACTCTATTTTTCCCTAAAAATTGGAATGCCCAAGACAAATCCCAATTAATTTATGCATAAACCCCCAACTCTGGAATCACTTTTACCATAATTAGACTTTCGTTTAAATTACCCATTGTTAATTTTAGTTTAATTGCGAACTAGAATTAGAATTTATTTGTTTGCTCTTTACCCATTTCAATTAGATTAATCAATTTACCTTGCTCATTTACATTTACCATTTATTCATTAATCATTAGCCCAAATAATCGCTTCATTCATAGTTTAGTAATCAAACAGCAAATCCTCGTGGGAACGATACTTGATTCATCACTTTATTACTTGAGACGACCCGTATACTTGCGGATTTTCGTACACCAAGTTTTTGGCGCCGTTGCCGGGGATTTGATTTTTGTTTGATATTAAACGATTGTTTGTTTGGTTAATTTGGGCACTTTATTTTATTTTCTTTTTACCATTTTACTTTGAGAATTTGTTTATTTTTTTGTTTTTCAGGTGCTTTATTTTATGAGAAGGACGAAAAGTGAAGAAATCAATTTATTCTTTGACCCAGAAATAGAGAAGACAGCAAAAGCTTTAAGAGTAGAATCTAAGAGGAGAAAAGCTGAAATTAAAGCTCAACAACAACAAGAAAGAGCACAAGAGCAAGAGGAATTACAAGAAGAAATGGCCAACAACAACAATAACAACCGCTCTGTGAAAGATCATGCCTATCCTAACATTGGAGATTTCATGCCAAGTATCACAAGACCAAGGGTAGAAGCTAATAATTTTGAACTGAAGCCTGCACTCTGTCAGATGGTGCAAAAATCACAATTTGGAGGAAATCCAAGTGAAAGTCCACATGTGCATCTAGCACACTTTCTTGAGATCAGTGATATGTTGAAGATAAATGGAGTTTCTGATGATGCAATTCGACTCAGATTATTTCCTTTTTCTCTGAAGGACCGAGCTAGAGAGTGGTTACATTCTTTGCCACCGGGTTCTATCACAACATGGGATGAACTTTCTCAAGCATTTTTAGCTCAATATTTTCCACCAAGCAAGACAGCTAAGCTAAGAAATGAGCTGACTTCTTTTAAACCTAGAGATGATGAGAGCTTGTATGAAGCATGGGAGAGGTACAAGGATTTGCAAAGGAGATGTCCACATCATGGGATTCCTAAGTGGATGCTTGTTCAACACTTTTACAATGGAGTTTCACCAGCCATTAGAAGTACGATTGATGCATCTTCTGGAGGTGACCTTATGGAGAAATCTGAAGATGAAGCTTTTTCTGCTCTTGATAAAATTGCTTATAACAACTACCAATGGAGTTGTGAGAGGAATGAGATCAAGAAACCAGCTGGTATGTTTGATCTTGATGCCATGAATATGATTAATGCTAAGTTTGATGCTTTGACAAGGAAGATGGACAAGCTAAGCATGAAAGTAGATTCTTCAGCCGGAGGTTCTAGTAATTCAGTAGAAGTTGGAGCTGCAAATGTCAATTGTGCAGCAATTTTTCTGCACTTAATCAAGATTTTTCAAGTGAGCAAGTGGATTATGTGGGGAACTACAATCAAAGACCAGGTGGTAACTCATTTTCTTCAACTTATGATCCAGCATGGAGAAACCACCCAAATTTCTCTTGGGGAGGTAGACAAGGGCAAAATCAGAATTTTCAGCAACCTTCTGGGTATCAGCAAAATCAGAATTTTCAGCAGAATAGAGGTCCTCCTCCTGGAATTTCTAAACCTCAAAATGCACCTGCTCCACCTCTACCACAACAAGCACAACTAGACAAGACAGCTAGATTGGAATCTATGATTGAAACTCTACTTGTGAGCCATCAAAGTCAACAAGAAATGATTTCTCAATTAGCATCTAAAGTAGATCAAATGGCAACACACAACAAGATGTTAGAGAATCAAATAGCTCAACAAGCTAGCTCTTCAAGTAACAAAGCATTTGGGAAGCTCCCTAGCCAGCCAGAAAATTCAAGGGAGCATTGCAAGGCTATTACATTGAGAAGTGGAAAAATATTGGAGAATGGAGATAAAAAGATTGAAGAGAAAATTGAAGAAAAGAAAAGCAGAGAAGGAGATGAACAAACTGAAATTAGAATTGAAGCTGAGAAAGAAAATCCAGTGGAAGAAAAAGGAAGTAAGGAGAGGGAAAGCAAAGAAGAAGAACCTAAATATGTTGCACCTAAAGCCTACATGCCACCTTTACCATTCCCACAAAGGTTTCAGAAAGCAAAATTGGATAAGCAATTTGGGAAGTTCTTAGAGGTATTGAAGTCTTTGCATGTGACTATTCCTTTCACTGATGCCTTAGCACAAATGCCTTCATATGCTAAATTTTTGAAGGAGATTTTATCTAACAAGAAGAAATTGGAGGAATTTGAGACTGTAGCTCTCACGGAAGAAAGCAGTGCTATCTTGCAAAATAAGCTTCCACCCAAACTGAAGGATCCTGGAAGTTTCTCCATACCATGTCACATTGGGGATATCAGTATAGATAAGGCTTTATGTGATCTTGGAGCCAGTGTTAGTCTGATGCCATTGTCTATCTATGAGAAAGTGAAGATTGGAGAAATGAAGCCTACTACCATATCACTACAGTTAGCAGATAGGTCTATTAAATTTCCAATTGGGGTGATTGAGAATGTTCCTCTGAAAGTTGGAAAATTTTTCATACCAGTGGATTTTGTGGTATTGGAGATGGAGGAGGATGTACACATACCTATTATTCTTGGTAGACCTTTCCTTGCTACTGCTGGAGCTGTGATTGATGTAAAAAATGGGAGGCTTACATTAGAAGTTGGGGAAGAGAAAGTTGAATTTAATTTGTTTCAAGCAATGAAAAAGAAAGATGATTCAAACTCATGCTTGAGAGTTGATGTGATAGATGAAGAGGTTAGAGAAGTGCTTAAAAAGCAACATCCTAAAGATCCCTTAGAAGCTTGTTTGGTTCATAACATCAAAAAAGGAGATGAGATTGAAGAAGTTGCAGAATATGCTACAATTTTGGAAGGAAATCCACCATTGCCTATGGCTGATATTGAAAAGATTGGGAACTTGAAGCAAGAAACAACTTCATCATCAAAGCTTGAGAAAAGTGAAGCACCTAAGGTAGAGTTGAAACCTCTTCCAACAAATCTCAGGTATGCTTTTCTAGGTCAAAATTCTACATATCCTGTGATTGTTAGTGCTAAATTGACTGATTGTGAAGTTGAAAAATTATTGAGAGTTCTTAGGAAGCATAGAAGAATAATTGGTTATACCATTGATGATATTAAAGGAATACATCCTTCTGTGTGCATGCATAGAATTTTGTTGGAAAATGACCATAAAGCCTCTCGAGATTCACAAAGGAGATTGAATCCAAATATGAAAGAGGTTGTGAAAAAGGAGATCTTGAAATTGCTTGATGCATGTATTATTTACCCTGTTTCTGACAGCAATTGGGTAAGTCCAGTTCATGTTGTACCTAAGAAAGGGGGCATCACAGTAGTGAAAAATGAAAATGATGAACTAATACCTACAAGGATCAGAATCGGATGGAGAATGTGTATAGACTTTAGGAAATTGAATAATGCAACCAGAAAGGACCATTTTCCATTACCATTTATAGATCAAATGCTTGAGAGACTAGCTCATCATTCTTATTTTGCTATTTGGATGGCTATTCAGGGTTCTTTTAGATCCCTATTCACCCAGATGATCAGAATAAAACTACCTTCACATGTCCTTATGGTACCTTTGCATATCGAAGGATGCCATTTGGACTATGTAATGCCCCTGCTACATTTCAAAGATGTATGATGTCCATATTTTCTGACATGATTGAGGGTATTATGGAAGTGTTCATGGATGATTTTTCTGTATATGATAAATCTTTTGATGAATGCTTATCTAATTTGTCTAAGGTTTTGCAGATATGTGAAGAGTTCAATTTAGTTTTGAATTGGGAAAAGTGCCATTTTATGGTACAAGAAGGAATTGTTTTAGGACATCTTGTGTCAAATAGGGGTATTGAGGTGGATAAATCAAAGGTAGAAATTATTGAGAAAATGCCACCCCCAACATCTGTGAAGGGAGTGAGGAGTTTCTTGGGGCATGCTGGATTTTACAGGAGATTCATCAAGGATTTCTTTAAGATTTCTAAACCTCTTACCAATTTATTAAGTAAAGATGTGGAATTTAATTTTGATACTAATTGTATGAATGCTTTTTGCAGGATAAAGGAAGCTTTGATATCTGCTCCTATTATGCAGCCACTCGATTGGTCATTACCTTTTGAGTTAATGTGCGATGCTAGCGATTATGCCATTGGGGCTGTTTTGGGACAAAGGAGAGATAAGAAGGTGTACGCAATATACTATGCAAGTAGGACCTTGGATGATGCTCAAATAAATTACTCTACTACAGAGAAAGAGTTTTTGGCAGTAGTATTTGCAGTGGACAAATTCAGGTCCTATCTTGTGGGGTCAAAGGTAATAGTGTACACGGATCATGCAGCTATCAAGTATCTCCTTCAGAAAAAAGAGGCTAAACCTAGATTGATAAGGTGGGTGCTACTCCTTCAAGAGTTTGACTTGGAAATTAAAGATAAGAAAGGAGTAGAAAATGTGGTAGCGGATCATCTATCTAGATTGAGGCAAGAACAAGGAGATAATTTGGGAAAAGAGCCCCCAATAGATGATTATTTTCCTGATGAGCAACTGTTAGTAATCATGAATGCACAAGTCCCTTGGTATGCAGATTTTGTGAACTATCTAGTGTGTGGAATCCTTCCACCTGATCTAACATGGCAGCAAAAGAAGAAATTTCTTTTTGATGTGAAGGATTATGATTGGGAGGAGCCATTTTTGTTCAAGAGATGTGGAGATGGGCTGATTAGAAGATGTTTAGCTGATGAGGAGATAGGGAATGTTATTAAAGATTGCCATTCTTCACTTTATGGGGGTCATATGAGTGTGACAAAGACTGCAGAAAAAGTTCTTCAAGCAGGGTTCTTTTGGCCACACATGTTTAAGGATGTGAGAAAGTTTGTAAATGCATGTGATAGGTGTCAAAGGATGGGTGATATCTCAAAGAGAGATGAAATGCCCCTCCAAAATATATTGGAAGTGGAACTATTTGATGTGTGGGGCATTGATTTCATGGGACCTTTTCCATCGTCCTTGGGACACAAATACATTTTAGTTGGAGCAGATTATATGAGCAAATGGGTTGAAGCTATACCATCTCCAACTAATGATGTTAGAGTTGTGATTAAATTCCTTAAAAAGTTCATTTTTACAAGATTTGGAACTCCACGTGCCATTATAAGTGATGGAGGTTCTCATTTTTGCAACCATCAATTTGAAAGATTATTACAAAAATATGGAGTGAAGCATAAGATTGCAACACCCTACCATCCACAAACTAGTGGTCAAGTGGATATCTCCAATAGAGAGCTAAAAAGAATTCTTGAGAAAACAGTGAATAGTTCAAGGAAAGATTGGTCACTAAAGTTAGATGATGCTCTTTGGGCCTATAGAATAGCTTTTAAAACTCCTATTGGCACCACCCCATTTAGATTGGTTTATGGGAAAGCTTGTCATCTACCTTTAGAGTTGGAGCATAGAGCATATTGGGCCATAAAGACATTGAATTTTGACTTAAAAACTGCAGGAGAAAAAAGAATGCTGCAACTAAATGAACTTGAGGAACTTAGATTGGATGCTTATGAAAACGCCAAGCTTTACAAGGAAAGAACTAAGAGATGGCATGATAAGCATATTAGGAGGAAAGAATTTCAGGAAGGTGATGTTGTTCTTCTATACAACTCTAGGTTAAGGTTATTTCCAGGAAAATTAAAGTCAAGATGGTCAGGGCCCTACACTGTTATAAAAGTATACCCCTATGGAGCTGTTGAGATAGGCAATGAAACCTCAGGGACTTTCAAAGTTAATGGGCAGAGATTAAAGCATTATATTGTTGGAGAACCCACACAAAAGGTTGTAGAGATTTCATGGCTTAGTTCTCCAATCAGGGATACTTAGGTGAATTGGAGTGGAAGGTCAAGCTTAAGACCTTAAACAAGCGCTTCTTGGGAGGCAACCCAAGCGTATCCTTTTATAGTTCATTAATTTTCCATTTCATTTCATTTTCAGTTTTCACCCTCATTAATCTCAAAAGTGACATTTGTTTATCTTTTGTAGGTCATTCATGAAGATGGGGAAAATTAACACTTGTAGCAAAAAGAAAGAATTGAAGGGGGCAAGTATAAGAAAAATACTGCAATTTATCCAGTACCTGTGAACAGTAACACCTTTAAACCTGTGCTAAATTACTGATATTGCAATCTACTTGATAGCACATGTTTGATTTTGTGTTTTGTGTAAATTCTGTGAAATGCAACTTAGATGAGGATCAATTTTGATATTTAGGACTGATGTGAGCTTTATTGAAGTGCAAAAATAGTGTTTGTTGAGTTTCACCTTTTAGTGTATATATAATTTTGTAGTCTGATAGGAATTTGCATGTTTTTGTTTGAATTGCTGCTAGTTTTTGTAATCTGCAGATTTTGGTTACTGTTTATGCTACTGTTCATGCTGCTTAAAAGGTCAATTTCTATGTCTTTTCTGCAATTTTTGATTGATTGGAACTTATCTCAAATGCTGCTGAAAATGTGCTTTTGGTATAAGTTTAGAAAGAAGACCATTTCATTAAGTGTGCAAAAAGGTAATCATAATTAGTGCCTTAATTGAAAAATGCTTGCATGAGCTAAATGAAAATATATTGTGTTTGATGAGTTCTAAGAGATGATGAACTTAAATCCCTCAATTTTATGGTGTTTGTGTGTATTTGGTAATTGCTGAGGGTCATAATAGAATTCCATAGCTTTTGGACTGTTTTTGGTAAGCAAAACCACAATTTTTACCAAAACCTGTCGAAACTTGCTAATGACATTGCTTGTCAAGCAGAGTCTTAAGCAAATTCTGTTGAACCTTATGCTTAACCCCAAGCATGGCCCATATTACCACAAGTCTGCCCCACAGTTTAAAATAGCCCAAAATGTCCGCCAATTTTCTAAAAGCCTCGCCCACACTCCCGATAAACCTCGTCGACTCCTTTCCCACACCATTTTTTCCGGCAATCTTTATAGGAAGCCGAAAGGTTTCTTTCTTTTCATTAAAATAGTAAGAACTAAAATGTGGTCTTCCCACAAACCCAAACTCAGTAGATTTCGACATTCTGTCAAATCAAAAATGGGTATTCCATTTTCATTACCCACAAACCCTAACCCCAGCCCCAGTCCGTCGCTCCCTCAGTCACCGCCACCACAAACGCCGCCATTACCTCAATCGCCACCACCTCAGTCACCACCACTACCCCCAAGCCAAATACCACCTCTCATTCCGCCGACTCCCCTCTCGCCGCAAACCGAACCGCAAAATGAAACACCAATTCTCGACACCCATTCCCCAGAACCAGTGCCTGAGCCTGCACCTACTCAAACGAAAACCAAAGGCAAAACTAAAAGGGCTGCAGGTAGACCCAAGGAAACCCCTGTCGGAAAACGGAAACGAGTACCCTCTGTTCCTTTCGACCTAAATTCTCCACCTCAGCCGTCCTCTGAACCAGTCAGCAAAAGGACCAGGTCTTCCTTGCAAACTCCAGCCCCAGTGGTCCAAACACCAGTACCTCAGTCTCCCTTACACTCTCTAGCACCTGCGTCATCTACCGATAATATAGAGGAGGTAATTTCTCCATTACCTTGGGCTTTTTAGGGATATGGATATGAAAAATGCCTATGAGAAATTAGTTTCTAAACCTATTTTGGTAAACAAGTATATGGATGAGCAGATTTTGAAAGAATTAGGCATTTATGACTCTGTATTTGCCTATTTGGATGCTGTTAGCTGGACTGATTTTGCTAAAATTAGGGAACCAGTGTACAAGGATTTGACCCTGGAATTTCTGAGTTCCTTAAGGCTGAGTTTCAAACCAACAGTGCCTGAACATAAAGATATGATATATTTTCAATGTGCTGGAATTGATAGGGAGTTAGACATGGATGCTATGAATGCAATTTTTGGTTTTCAGGATTCGGGGTATAAAAATATTGAGTGGCAGCAAACTGTTTATGACCCTGTTCAATTCTGGAAGGATATTGCACCTTTTAGGGGTTATTATAGACAGAGGACTGCAAAAGCCTCTAGGATAGTTGATCATGTATTGAAATACCTCCATAGGTTCATTTCTTACACTGTTTTAAGAAGGGGACACAGTAACAGTATTGTGGGTGCTGGTGACTTGTTTCTCTTGTGGTGCATGAAGGAGAGAAAACAAGTAAGCACAGCCCATTTCATAGCTACTCATTGGCACCAAATTGTCACGAAGCATACTAAAGGTAGTATAGTTTTTGGCGGGTATATAACTGCTATAGCAAACTCATTTAGCTTTGATGCTAGCCTATATAAATTACTGCCAGTCTCTGGGGAATCATATATAGACAGCACAATGTTGCTGCATATGGATGTTTGTGAGAAAATAGGCCATACCTACACTCTGTTACAGCAGCATCCTGATACCACTGGTACTACAGACCCCATTACCTTTGCACCAGCAGAACCACAACCAACCACTACCCCACAGTTTTCAACAGACATTTTATCCCTCTTAAGATCCTTGGAATCCAGAATAGCAAGTTTTACTGTCCAACCATCTGTTCCCTCACCTGACACCACAGAAATCCTTGCTACCTTAAAGAGTTTAGAAATCAAAATTGAAACCATGGGTCAGCAGCAGGTTAACCAAAAGAAGAAGCTAGAAAAGAAACTTAAAAAGAGATTTTTATCTCTTAAAAAGAAACAGAAGCAACATCAACTTCAAATGTTGGAGCTTTACAACAAACTGGCCCAATCCTACAACAATTTATATCATTGGGGCCAAGCCATGTTTCAAGAAATGAAAGACCTCACAGAAAATTTGAACCGCTCAAGCTTGGATCACAATGAACCTCTGCAGAACTCGAAGCAAATCTGACGACACCAAAGCCTTGACAGCAGAGCTTGATCAGTAGCAATAGTTCTAATTTCTGTTTTAGGTTTATTTTGTAATATGTTTATTTTAATTTTCAAACTTTGGTAATAGTTGTAATACTTTGGTAATTAGTTTTTATGATTATACCTGCACTTCTTTCTTTTAGTTTACTCTATTTTATTTTCTGCTATGGACATAGTTACTCTGTGAATGCTTTTTGGTTTAATTTTTTTTATTTAAATGTTAGATTTTATTTCTTTACACTTTTTCATTTTCTTGCACATTATTTTTGCACTTTATCTTTTCTTCAATCCTAATTTTGCTGACATTGATGAGTTGCACAAATTTTCTTCGAGCCGCATCTGTTTCACATCATTTGGAGGTAATAAGTTACCCCTTTTACTATTTATGCTCATGGTATGTTGCCAGTGCTTATGCCAATGCTTATGCTTTCGCTTTACCCTACGCAACAGGTTAAGCAACATCTTAAGCAGTGTAAATTCATACATTTGGGATACCTTTTCACATTTTTCTCTCTAAAGCTTCATTGTTAATATCATTTTGAGCTAATTTTGAAATACTTGAGCTTATATTGATTTAATCCCCTATTGTATATATTTCATTAATTGATTAGTTCGCACAATTTTGCCCATCTTTGCATTCATTTTAGACATTAAGGACAATGCTTCATTTGAGTTTGGGGGTGAGGGCAAAATTTTTGCAAAATTTTTAAAATTTTCTTTCATTCATTTATTGCATTTCATTCATTCATATATAGATAATCCATACACTTATACATATACCACACACATGTCTATACCCATATACATACATTTGCATATAGTTTTCATATAGTTTTCATATAGATTACACTTAGTTTTAATTTGATTTATGCATTCATTTTAGGATCATACATATCATAAAAAATAATTTTTTTTACCTTGTCCTTAGAGGATTGAGAATTGCTTTGAAGAGCAATTAAGCTTACTTTTAGAAGGGTTTGATGGATTGAAAGTTCTAGATAGGTGCAAAGTTATTAGATTCTTGCTTTAGTTTATATCTTCTTAGTCAAGGGCCACCCAATCAATTGCATTAACTTTGAGTGCTTAGAGAAAACTCTAGGGTGAGAAGTAGCTAATTGATGTCTCACCAATCCTAGAACAATCTTCCTAAACCTTTTAAGGCGAAATCATAGCATGCACTTGAAAAAGAAATGATCTAGGCATTCTTTGAATTTTAAACCCACATTTTAGCCTTAGCCAACCTTACTTCAAAATTTCCTTTGAAACCAATTTGAGCCTACATTTATCCCTCTTATTTCTTTGGAACCCACACTAATGCCTAGCCATAAACCCAAACACTTACCTACCCTCCATGAGAATAATTCTTTGAATGATGGATACACTTAAAAAATAATAATAATTAGTTGGGAGTTTTGATTCAAAAAAAAAAAAAAAAAAGGAGAAAGCTAGCAAATTCAATTATGGTATGTAAAGTAATTCACCACCCAAGTACACAAAGAAATGAGTTTGGAGGTGAATTGAAAGGGACAATTATAATTCGAGTCAATGTTATTTATGTAGTCCCTCTAAAAGCTTCAAAATTATATGCTGGCATTGGTGAAAAGTTGTAAAGTTCCTCCTCCCAATTGATTTATAAAAAAAAAATAAATAAAAAAAAATAAAAAAAATTGTATCTTGATCTTTTAATAATTTGATTATTCTCATATTTTGTTACCTTTATCCTTTTCTTGTTAGCCACATTATCACCCCCTTAGCCCCATTACAACCCTTGAAAGTCATTTTGATCTTTTGATAGTGTTTTGCTACATGAGTGGAGATTGGAATAGGAGAATTGCCTATGAGATTGTGATATCACTAATACATTCATTTACTTCCATCATTATTTGGGACACTTTAGTTTATGGATTACCCTATAGTCTATTTAGGCATGATTATTCTTTGTGATTGATTGGTTTGGGTTTAATGATATGGATAATTGACCCAAGGCTAAGCGGTGATAACTTTGGTAAGGATTGAATTCTTTGCATCTTGAAAGTGGGTATATGGTGTGTTGGTGGCTAAAGGTAAGCTTGAGAGTTTGGATAAGTAATTTTCATAAATTTAAGGTAAGGTACCCCAAATTGCATTAATTGTTTTTAAATTGCTTGAGGACAAGCAAAGGTTTGAGTTTGGGGGAATTTGTTATACTCAATTCATATAGGCATTTTAGGGTAGTTTTGCATCCATTTAGCCCTCATATTTTAGTATATTTTATGTTTTTAGCTTTATTTTATCTTATTTGTTAATTTTAGATACTTTATATTTGATTTTCGTAATTTTTGTTGTTTTGATAGGATTTTGTGGCAAAATCCTATCAATGAGTGCAATAGGAAATAATTTGAAGATATTTGAAGTTCTTTAAGCATGGAGGAAAGTTGAAGAAATCAAACCTTGAAAGAGCAAACTAGTCGAAATTTGCTTGAGACTTTGCTTAAGGTCATGCTTAGGGTAAAGCGGCAGTACTTAAGGAGCAGCACAAGTCAAGCACCAGCAGAAGAGTCCATTCTACTCTAAGTCTGCCGAGATTTGCTGAAGGTCTGCTCAACCTTAAGCAGACAGTGCGACCAGAGGCTAAAATTTGCTAAGAAGCTGCTTAGAGTTAAGCTGAACCCTAAGCAGAATGCCCAGAACGTGAATAGTGCTGCTGACTTGGATAATTTTACACCTCATTTCCTATCCACTCCTTGTCTTTTATTTACTTTTAGGGCAACTTTTAGGGACCATATAAATTCATCATTTCCTTATTTTTGCCACAAGAGGAAGGGAAGAGAAAGAAAAAAAGGAAAGAAAAATAGAATAGAGAAAAGGGAGGAGACGCCATTTTCTTTTGGGGAGGAGCTACTGCACCAGTTTTGGAGCTCCAGAAACCAGAGACTTTGGTTCTTCCACCTGGGTTTTTCTATTTCAGTCCTCTTATCATGTTTTCCTTTACTTTTCCATCAATATTTCTTGTAAATACCATCATGAGTGAGTAATTTCTTTAGATTTCAGAGTTGGGAAATATGTCTTAGATTAATTTGTGGATTTGAACTGGGTATTTCCTTATTTTATATGAATATGAGTTTTGATTCCTTCCTTGTGTGCTTGATTTACTTGCCTAATGTTGGTACCCATTGGGTATTGTGTTAATCTTTGATTGAAGGACCGAAAGGTGAAAGTCATTGATGGGTAATCATGGATTGGAACTTAAAATCACCTAGATTTAGAAATAAACTAGGACTTTAAGAGGAATTAATTATTGGTTACAAAACTTAATGGGTTTTAAAGTAATCAAATACATACGAAAGTAGGTTTGGTTATTTTAGAATACACTTTGATTTGCTTGAAAAAGATATCAAAGGGATTTAGAATCAATTTCCTTCAAACTCTATTTTTCCCTAAAAATTGGAATGCCCAAGACAAATCCCAATTAATTTATGCATAAACCCCCAACTCTGGAATCACTTTTACCATAATTAGACTTTCGTTTAAATTACCCATTGTTAATTTTAGTTTAATTGCAAACTAGAATTAGAATTTATTTGTTTGCTCTTTACCCATTTCAATTAGATTAATCAATTTACCTTGCTCATTTACATTTACTATTTATTCATTAATCATTAGCCCAAATAATCGCTTCATTCATAGTTTAGTAATCAAACAGCAAATCCTCGTGGGAACGATACTTGATTCATCACTTTATTACTTGAGACGACCCGTATACTTGCGGATTTTCGTACACCAGGGTCATGGATGGCAACTTACTCCTTGCAGAGTTTCCACAACCGTAATTACCATAGCCCAATGTCTAGGTTCGGGATAGCGGGTACGTAAGGGGAAGGTGTTAGGCACCCCTTACGCCTGGTCTAACCTCGTTGATTCTAGTGCCAGTCCTCTACTAATGTTTCTAGAAGTCTTGTTTATTATTCCTTTATTAAACTTTATCCTAAAAAATGCAATTCTAATCCTACACACGCAAGTAATTCACAAAAGGGTTGTTGTTTACACATAATTTTCATGCACAAATAATTCTTATCTATGGGGTTGCTAATTATTTAAATGATATTTACCAGATAACTAAAATTAATTTATTATTGAGAATTTAATTTACAAACAGATTCAATTTTAAATAACCCTACGTTTCTATTTAACCTAATTAATTAATTTTCACCAAGTTACCCTAAGGAAAATTGAACTAAGTTAATTATGTACATGTGTAATTTATTCTAATATCACATAAGGCCCAAACAATCACAACCTAATAAAAATTTCTAACATGCAAATTTATTTTACAATTACCAAGTATTAAATTAAATTTATTTTACATGCTAATGTTAGTTTAATTTACAAACAAGATTAATTTTAATTTATAAAGTATTTATTTAAATTAATTACATGCAAAAGTCAGTTAAATTAAAAACAAAGTTAATTTTAATTTACCAAATAAAAAATTATATTATTACTACAATTTCATGCCAATGGTTATTCGAGGAGTTTAGAGCTACTTACTTGTTGGTAAATGCAGTTGCCATTGGGACAAGCTACCCTTAAAAAAGGGTCTACTCTTCTAGTATGGCAATGATATCCCTGGCTTACTCCCGTTTAGCTCCACATAAGTATGGCAATGATATCTCTGGCTTACTCCCGTTTAGCTCTACATAAGCTCAACGCAAATGCCCTCTTTGGTACTTAGCTTAGGGCTATTTAACAATTTTATTTGTAATAAAAAAATAAAGAAACTAAAGAAAATAAAAGAAATAAAGAAAATATTAATAACAATTTACATTGGATTCTAACTATAGTCTTCTAAAAGGTTAAAATTCCTAATTAGTTACAACTACCTAATAGTCTAAGTCTTCTAACATGATCCAAACACTTCATAACACTTCTTGAATTAAAAGAATATAAAAAAATAGATCAAATATCAATTAAAACCCAAGAAAATACAAGAATATACAATTTTCAAATTCTGGCAGATTAACGGTAGCAAGAAATCAGATTTTTTAAAAATAGTTAGACATGCCTAAAAATCATAACAAAATTACAGAAGATAGCATACATATCATAAAAGATCATAAAATTTATAAATCAAACAAAACCCTAGCCGAATGGTCTACATAAATCGTAACTTTTCTAAGTGACAGAATCGTACTACTTTTTTATAAAATTCATAACTCATTAACCACAACAGATATGAATGCAAAATCAATTGAAAAAGATTCATAAGATTTTGAAATTAATTTTAGACACTAGATTTACACAAAAATATTAAGAAACAAGGGAGATATGGGCTCCACAAGTTGGGTATCCTGCAAATCGGATTTTACAGGAACCCTAACTTCAAACAGCCATAACTTACAAAATATTAAAGCTTTTTTAGTGATTCTTGAGCCTAAAATTAATAGAATTTCGTATAGAATATAAATATAATTTTTACAAAATTTTTTGCAGATTCAGAAGATAACAAAAAATAATAAAAATACGAGAAACAGAAAACTGAACATGTGCAGAGTTGTGTATCCCCTCAAATTAAACATGATTACATGATTTATATGAACATATAAAATAAATTAAAAACAAAGAACATAGAATTAAACATTACATGGCATAGATCTTGAAAAGAAAATAAAAAAACTAACCTTTAAGAAATATCGCTAGGAAGAAAGAAGAACTAAAAGAATTTTGGCTATTCCTCTCTTTAATTTTTTTTGTCTTCTCCTGTCACACCTCACCCCTCTGTAAGGCATGACATGATCCCGTAGAATACCTAATAAACTACCGAACTTCACCTACCGATAATTCATTAAGTACACTACAAGGGATTTTAAAACCATTTTCTTACATTTTGAAAGTGGTGAGCGTTTTGGTAGGAATTAAAAATCATTTATTCAAAGTTTAAAAACTAGTAAAAATCTTTGTCTATTTTTATTTTACCACAAATTTTATAAAAATTTTGACAGAGTTCCGTTTGTATTTGGAGAAAACAGTTCTTCAAATACCTAAAAAAAACACTTCCAATAATTTTCTCAACTCTCAACCTTCAATTAATCTCAAATCAACTCAATTCAATTCACTTCAAAATAAATTCCACAATCCAATCAAGTTTATCATTTCAAAATATTTAACAACTCCATTCACAGTGCATAAAGTATGAAATTCACAAATATAAATCTTAATTTACAGAAGAAAATCCAAAAATAATATTATTACAATTTATTTTACAACTGCTCAACTTTACATTGATACATAAAACATTGCAATATTTACATCAAAATAACTACAAGGGTATAAAATAATACACGTACAAAAGATCAGTGTGGTCCTCAATTCAATAGCAGCTCACTCTGCTGCTTTTTCCTTACTCTTATCTGCGACAGCAAAATAAGCTATCGCTGAGTATAAAAATACTCAGTGGTGCACAATAAAAATTTAAAATATAATACATAAATCATTCATTGATAAAACACAATTTAAATATTTCTCAATCGCATTTCACAAATTATCAAAGCTCATAATAACACAATTTAGTCAAATAATTTAATAAACACAGTGTTGCCAAAATCATACACAACTTAAGCCATGACACAAAATTTCCGATCAATGCCGTGTTGTACACCACGACAAAGCAATCTACAACCCCATTAATCGAAATCAATGAGGGAGGTGGCTAGCTAGCTAATGAGTACTCATCCGATCTCAACCTCAACTGGCAAGCCAGAGAGGGAGGAAAATAAACGATCTTAACCCCATAAATGGAGGAGGAATAATGTGATACTGTCATACTAAGTGTGAACACAAAGTCAATTCAAAACAATTTATTCAAATAATTTGTGAGAAATCTGATCAATTTTCAAAGTTATATTTGCGATCATAAAATGGCAACACAATACATAATTAATCATAAAAGTCAAATTTTCGAGAATAAAATATTTAAACAAGAATTATTGTGCACAGACCTGACGTGAGTCACCTCTAGGCCTTGACTCAGTCTCTCAGAGCTTCCAAGCCTTTTTCAGCTGAAACACACAGTTTCACGGTGTCTCAGTACCATAACTTAGTATAAATCCAAAAATAAATTTAATTTCACTTTTACCTAGCTTTAATGTACTAAATTCGACGTTCTCGAAGTTTTTGTGTTTCGAGTTACTATTCACTACACTATTCAAGTCAAATTATTGACTTTTTAAGGCTTAATAGGTATGGGAACTCCAACTTCACCCACATACCACATTTTGGTCATTAAATTTGTTGGTTTTGGTCATTTTCTCAAAGCTTAAGTCCTTTAGGCAAAATTGTCAAATTTTCAGTTTTGGTGTCCCTAGTTGCACTGTTCCATTGGTCATTTTACTGTTGGAATTTGGCAAAACTTTCTTCATACAAAATGTTCCTTATTGTCTTAAGTTTATTCTCCTTTTTGAATCACCCCAATTGGAGTTTTTTAGCTCAAGTTATGGCCATTTGAACCATGGCTGCCGGATTAGACTCAACCCAGAATTCTGGGCAATTTTTGGTTCTGGCAGTTTTGGGTCACCAAATTTGGGTGGCCAAACGACTTGGTTAATGGCATAATTTAGGTTTGTGTTCTTCATGAAATTTTTAGGTCTATATCTCATCTAACTACTGGTAAAATTTTAGGTCATTTTGACCTGCCTAGCTCGAGTTATGACCAAATGAACAAACACTGTTCATTTGGTCGATTTATCTGAGGCGACTGCAATTTTTCAACTTTGGTCAATTTGTTCACTAGGTTTTAGTCACTTTTTGGGCATGCTTCCTAAATGAAAATTGTGTCATTTAGTGTCTATTTTCATCCCCAATTGGTCCCATACCAATTGGACTTGTAAAATTTCATTTTTGGTCCTTCAAATTTGACTTGGTCATGCTAATTGAATGAAAATTGTGTCATTTAGTGTCTATTTTCATCCCTAATTGGTCCCATACCAATTGGACTTGTAAAATTTCATTTTTGGTCCTTCAAATTTGACTTGGTCATGCTGCAAGCAGCATGACTACACTCCCTCCGAATTTAGCTTTAATTCCAATCATTCCAACACAACTCATTTGGTCAAAAATGACCATTTTTCACTTTACAATAGGTCAAAGACACCATTTACTCATTTCTCACATTTTTGGTCCATAAACCCTAAGTCCTGAAACCCTAACTTACTAAATTGTTGCATTTAACCACACTTAATGCTTTTAACTATAATCACTAAGCTAATTGGGATTCATATACTCATTCAAATCCATCAAACCATGCAAAACACACTCCCCATCATGCTGGCCGAATTTCAACTTAGTCCCTCAATTTTTTTTTTAAGCATACTACAAGCCAATTCCAACTAAAAACACAACAAATAATCTCAAACTTTCAAATTGATGTGCTTACCTCAACTTTGATATCCAATCTTTAATTTTTCTCCTCTTTTCTTCTTTCTTTCTTGTTAAATTGCTTTCTTAAGGGAAAGGAATAAGGTTTTATGGAGTAATTATGGAAAAAATTGGGATTTGGTAAGGGTTCAAAGCTTGAAGACAAGCTTTAATGGAGGTTTAACTATGGTGAGGGAGAGAGAGATGGGAGGCGGCAAGTTTAGGTAAGGAAGATGGCTTTATTTTTTTTTCTTTTCTTTTCTTTTATTTATTTTAGCTTATGGAAGACCCCAAAAAAAATCAATTTAATTAATTTATTAATTATAACATTTATGGCATCATGCATGATATCATGCATTATGTCATCTCCCTACACCTTTTTCATTTTCTTTCTTTTTTTTCTATTAGTTTTTTAATTTAATTCTCGATTCCAAAATTTTCTTTTCTCCGATTTTATTTGATAGTTAGGTCAGGAGTCAGCTCTCGGGGTCAATTGACCAAATTGTCCCTCGCCAGTTCATCCCGGTTTGCAAATAATTCAATATTTCTTTCGGCTCCCTGACCTAATTATTTGATTGACTTAATAGTTCATTTTTATGATTTTCTCTTTTCCACTGTGTTCATAAGGGTCCTAAGGACCGCAGCGTCACATTTTACAGTTCGAAATTTGAGTTTAAAACGACTTCGCAGTCCTTCTCGAGAAGGTCACCCATCGCTGTGACTCTCGGCTCGTTTAACTTCTTATATTCTGTTTTTCTTATTTATACTTAACTAATTGGCAATTACTAATTATTTGTATTTATGGCTTCTCTAGTTGTCTTAAGTGTGGTTCTAATCCCCTTAATTGTCCGGACCGACACCGGTCACTGAAACAGTGAAATATACCAGGCTATACAAATAGGGGTGTTACAATTCTCCCCCCCTTAAATAAATTTCGTCTTGAAATTTTAGCTGGTATCAATCTCTGAACAGCTGTGGGTGTTGTCTCCTCATGTCCTCCTCTCGTTCCCAAGTAGCCTCCTGGCCCGAATGATGGTTCCACAATACTTTTACCAACGGTATCTGCTTGTTCCATAGCTGCTTCACCCTCATAAGCCAGAATCTTTATGGGTTCTTCTTCATATGTGAGGTCTGGATTCACCTCAATTTCTTCCACTGGTAGTACATGAGATGGGTCTAATCGGTACCTCCTCAACATAGACACATGGAAGACATTATGTATCTTCTCCAACTCTGGAGGTAGTTTCAAACGATATGCCAAATGACCCACTCTTTCCAGAACCTCATATAGCCCAATGAAACGAGGACTCAGTTTCCCCTTTCTACCGAATCTCATAATCCTCTTCCAAAGAGAGACCTTGAGGAAAACTTTCTCACCCACTGCATACTCAATATCCCTTCTTTTCAAATCAATATAGGACTTCTGACGATCTGATGCAGTTTTAAGTCGATCTCTAATCACCCTGATTTTCTCTTCAGTCTGTTGAATAATTTCGGGTCCAATCATTTTTCTTTCACCCATGTCATCCCAACACAATGGGGTTCTACATTTTCTGCAATACAAAGCTTCATATGGGGGCATCCCAATGCTTGATTGGTAGCTGTTATTATAAGCAAACTCAATCAAAGGCAAGTGTGTATCCCAACTGCCCTCAAACTCAATCACATAAGCCCGTAGCATATCCTCCAAGATCTGAATTACCCTCTCAGACTAGCCATCTGTCTGTGGGTGGAATGCCGTACTGAAGTTCAATCTAGTTCCTAGGGCTCTCTGAAGACTACCCCAGAATCTAGAAGTGAACCTAGGATCTCTGTCTGATACGATAGATACTGGCACTCCATGCAGTCTCACAATCTCATCGATGTACAACCTGGCCAATCTGTCTAGAATGTAGTCCATTCGGACTGGCAGAAAATGAGCAAACTTAGTCAGTCTGTCGACAATGACCCATACTGCATCATGACTCTTCTGTGTCTTTGGAAGTCCCATCACAAAATCCATAGTTATTCTCTCCCATTTCCATTCTGGCACTGGTAGTGGATGTAACAACCCAGTGGGTACTTGATGCTCTGCCTTTACTTGCTGACAAGTTAGGCATTTGGATACAAACTCTGCCACATCTCTCTTCATACCCATCCACCAATAATGCTCCTTTAGCCCTCTATATATTTTTGTACCACCAAGGTGCATGGCAAAAGGAGACTCATGTGCATCCTTCAAAATGATCTGCCTCAAATCAACATCATTAGGAACACACATTCTGCCCTGGTGTAGCAATAGACCATCATCTCTTATTGAGAATTCTGGTTTCTTGCTCTGCTGGACTTTTTCCAATAATCTCTGATACTTCTGATCATTCTGAGCAGCCATTCTAATCTGATCAATCAACATTGGCTGTAACATACCATGCTACTGTTGTCTGCCCACCATCATTAATCTCTAAGCTGGCATGCAATAATCTTAACTCATGCACCATAGACAAAGGAGTAACCCGTAGATTTTCCATAGTCTTGCGACTTAAGGCGTCAGCCACAACATTAGCTTTCCCTGCCTGATAGTCTATTAGACAATCATAGTCTTTTATCAACTCTAACCATCTCCTCTATCTCAAATTCAACTCTTTCTGGGTGCCCAAATACTTCAAACTCTTATGATCTGTGTAGATGTAGCACTTCTCCCCATACAAATAATGTCTTAAGAGCAAACACAATAGCTGCAAGCTCCAAGTCATGTGTCGGATAATTCCTCTCATGCGGTTTTAGCTGGCGTGATGCATAGGCAATGACATTTCGATCTTGCATCAATACACAGCCTAACCCATTGTGAGAAGCATCACTATAAACTGTATATTCTTTACCGGTGTAGGTAAAGTCAGGACTGGAGCCTCAGTCAAACATCTCTTCAATTCATCAAAACTTTGCTGGCATTTGTCCGTCCACTGAAATTTCACATCCTTTCTAAGCAGCTTGGTCAATGGAGATGCCAACATGGAGAATCCCTTCACAAATTGACGGTAGTATCCAGCTAACCCCAGAAAACTACGAATCTCTGTGATATTTCTGGGTGGCTTCCAATTAAGGACAGCTTCTATCTTGCTAGGATCTACCTTAATACCCTCTGCTGATACTATGTGCCCTAAAAAGGATATCTCCTTCAGCCAAAATTCACATTTCGACAGTTTGGCATATAGCTGTTTCTCCCTCAAAGTCTGTAGTACAATCAGCAGATGTCTATCATGCTCTTCTGCATTCCTCAATAGACCAATATATCATCTATGAATACCACAACAAACTGATCGAGGTATGGTCTGAAGATAGTATTCATCAGATCCATAAAAGCAGCCGAAGCATTAGTTAACCCGAATGGCATGACCAAGAACTCATAATGGCCATAACGGGTTCTAAAGGCAGTTTTAGAAATACTCTGCTCTTGTACTCTCAGCTGATAATAACCTGATCTCAGGTCAATTTTGGAGAACACAGTTGCACCCCTCAACTGATCAAACAAATCATCAATACGGGGCAATGGATATCTATTCTTTATTGTCACCTTATTCAACTATCGATAGTCAACGCATAACCAGAGGGTGCCATCTTTCTTCTTTACAAACAACACTGGCGCTCCCCAATGTGACACACTAAGGCAGATAAAGCCCTTATCAAGCAACTCTTACAACTGTACTTTCAATTCTTTTAGTTCTGCTAGTGCCATTCTGTATGGCGTTATGGAGATTGGGTCCACACCAGGCATAACATCAATTTCAAACTGCACTTCTCTTTCTGGAGGTAATCACGGCAATTCATCGAAATACATCAGGAAAGTCACATCTGATAGGAATGTCCTCGATCTTTGGACGCCCCACTTGGGTTTCGATCACATGTGCCAAGTTCGCCTCACACACTTTCCTAATCATTTTTACGGCGGTCGGTGAAATGATGTTTGAAGGCAATAGCGCCTCTCCCCATGTATTACTTCATCACCATACCGAGGAAGACCAAAAGTGATCTTGATCTGATCCAATCATGGCGTGATGCCTGGCTAACCAATCCATGCCCAAGATAATGTCATAATCTCTGAAGGGCATTTCAATTAAATCAGATAGAAAAGTGTGTCCTTGGATCACCAAAGAACAGTCCCTATATAGCCTATTTACCCTGACCTCCTGGCCTAATAGACTAGTTACTAGCACATCATAGTCCATTGGTACACACTGAATAGCAGTAGAACACATCACACTAGCACTAACATACGAATGTGTGGAGCCAGGATCAAATAACACATGTACATCTTGGTCAAGGATGGAGAAAATACCAGCTGCTACGTCTGATGTTTCAGCTTCCTCCCTCTGACGCATGGTATATACTCTAACTGGTGCGCCACTGGATACTGGTTGGTTAACAGTGCTTTAACTTCCAGGAGTGTTACCAGGACCCCTACCTCTGCCTCTACCTCTAGCAGCTCACTGTGACCCTCTAGGTGCAGAGACTTGGGCTGATCCCTCAGATGTAGCAGAAGGTCCAGACCGGCACGGACTAGTGCAATCCTTAGCGAAATGTCCGCTCCCTCCACAATTAAAACATGCATCGGTAGCTTTGAAACAAACCCCACCATGAGTTCTACCATAAGTTTCACACTGCCGTACTGATAGAGCTCCTCGGGGTGCTTGCTGGGTCTGCTGACCAGACCGAGGTGGTCTTTGGCCAGAGAATCTGCCTCTGCCGGATCTACGGGAGCTGGATCCCCCAAACTGTTTCCTCTTTCCAGAACCACTCTCAGATGTTTGTCCCGTAGTCTTTTCAGTCTTCTCTTTCTCTTGTGTACCCTTCTTTACTACCCCTTCTGATTCTATCTTTTCCAGTTCTAGGGCCTGTGAGATCAACTCAGCGAAATTCTGATGTCGGAAACCCACAACTTGCATCCTCAAATTCGGCCTTAATCTGGACTCAAACCTCTTACATCTGTCTCTGGGGGTGGAGACTAAGCTTCCAGCATAGTGGCTTAGCCTTGAGAAGTCTCTCTCATATTCTGCTATGGTTCTGTCCCCTTGTTTCAAACTCAGGAATTCTTGTAACTTCATATCCACATATGCATCGAGAACCCACTTCTGTCGAAACTCCCTCAAAAAGTCTGACCAGGTTAACACAGGTGGCTCAACCAGGTTGTGGGGGATGGTCTTCCACTATTCATATGCATCCCCTTGGAGAAGAGATACTGAATACTCAAATTTTAATTCTTCAGTACACTGCAGCTTTCTGAAAACCCGTTCCATTCTTTCCAACTACTGTTCTGCCTCCAGTGGATCCACAGTGCCCTTAAACTAGGTGGCCCTAAATTTCATCAATTTTTCATATTGTCGAGCTGAGGGCTGTGGTTGTGCTACAAGTACTTGCATCTGAGCTTGGGGCGGCACATTTCCTACCATTCGCTGGAAAAACGCAGCCATCTGCTGTACAAACTGAGCAGGAAACTGCGGTGCTGGAGTAGGACCTGGAGTAGTTGACCCACTCACGTTCTGGAGTACTGAGGCTTCCCCTTGAACCTCAGTCTCAACAGATTGTTCTTCGGAATGATCTCCTCCTTCCATTCCGTTTTCTCAAATTTTCTACTTCCTGAGATCAAACACAAGGAGGTTGACCTCCGTTAGTGCATATTCATGATATAAATATGTCATATGTATCAATTAAAGACACTTGAGCAGTTGTACTTATCAAAGAAATATTCATACACATAGTCAAAATTTATTGAAAAACCATACTCTGATACCACTAAAACATGTCACACCTCACCCCTCTGTAAGGCATGACATGATCCCGTAGAATACCTAATGAACTACCGAACTTCACCTACCGATAATTCATTAAGTACACTACAAGGGATTTTAAAACCATTTTCTTACATTTTGAAAGTGGTGAGCGTCTTGGTAGGAATTAAAAATCATTTATTCAAAGTTTAAAAACTAGTAAAAATTTTTGTCTATTTTTATTTTGCCGCAAATTTTATAAAAATTTTGACAGAGTTCCGTTTGTATTTGGAGAAAACAGTTCTTCAAATACCTGAAAAAAACACTTCCAATAATTTTCTCAACTCCCAACCTTCAATTAATCTCAAATCAACTCAATTCAATTCACTTCAAAATAAATTCCACAATCCAATCAAGTTTATCATTTCAAAATATTTAACAACTCCATTCACAGTGCATAAAGTATGAAATTCACAAGTATAAATCTTAATTTATAGAAGAAAATCTAAAAATAATATTATTACAATTTATTTTACAACTGCTCAACTTTACATTGATACATAAAACATTGCAATATTTACATCAAAATAACTACAAGGGTATAAAATAATACCCGTACAAAAGATCAGTGTGGTCCTCAATTCAATAGCAGCTCACTCTGCTGCTTTTTCCTTGCTCTTATCTGCGACAGCAAAATAAGCTATCGCTGAGTATAAAAATACTCAGTGGTGCACAATAAAAATTTAAAATATAATACATAAATCATTCATTGATGAAACACAATTTAAATATTTCTCAATCGCATTTCACAAATTATCAAAGCTCATAATAACACAATTTAGTCAAATAATTTAATAAACACAGTGTTGCCAAAATCATACACAACTTAAGCCATGACACAAAATTTCCGATCAATGCCGTGTTGTACACCACGACAAAGCAATCTACAACCTCATTAATCGAAATCAATGAGGGAGGTGGCTAGCTAGCTAATGAGTACTCATCCGATCTCAACCTCAACTGGCAAGCCAGAGAGGGAGGAAAATAAATGATCTCAACCCCATAAATGGAGGAGGAATAATGTAATACTGTCACGCTAAGTGTGAACACAAAGTCAATTCAAAACAATTTATTCAAATAATTTGTGAGAAATCTGATCAATTTCCAAAGTCATATTTGCGATCATAAAATGGCAACACAATACATAATTAATCACAAAAGTCAAATTTTTGAGAATAAAATATTTAAACAAGAATTATTGTGCATAGACCTGACATGAGTCGCCTCTAGGCCTTGACTCAGTCTCTCAGAGCTTCCAAGCCTTTTTCAGCTGAAACACACAGTTTCACGGTGTTTTAGTACCATAACTTAGCATAAATCCAAAAATAAATTTAATTTCACTTTTACCTAGCTTTAATGTACTAAATTCGATGTTCTCGAAGTTTTTGTGTTTCGGGTTACTATTCACTACACTATTCAAGTCAAATTGTTGACTTTTTAAGGCTTAATAGGTATGGGAACTCCAACTTCACCCACATACCACATTTTGGTCATTAAATTTGTTGGTTTTGGTCATTTTCTCAAAGCTTAAGTCCTTTAGGCAAAATTGTCAAATTTTCAGTTTTGGTGTCCCTAGTTACACTGTTCCATTGGTCATTTTACTGTTGGAATTTGGAAAAACTTTCTTCATAGAAAATGTTCCTTATTGTCTTAAGTTTATTCTCCTTTTTGAATCACCCCAATTGGAGTTTTTTAGCTCAAGTTATGGCCATTTGAACCATGGCTGCCAGATTAGACTCAACCCAGAATTCTGGGCAATTTTTGGTTCTGGCAGTTTTGGGTCACCAAATTTGGGTGGCCAAACGACTTGGTTAATGGCATAATTTAGGTTTGTGTTCTTCATGAAAGTTTTAGTTCTATATCTCATCTAACCACTGGTAAAATTTCAGGTCATTTTGACCTGCCTAGCTCGAGTTATGACCAAATGAACAAATTTGGTCAGTTTGTACAGGGCAGCCTACAATTTTTCAACTTTGGTCAATTTGTTCACTAGGTTTTGGTCACTTTTTGGGCATGCTTCCTAAATGAAAATTGTGTCATTTAGTGTCTATTTTCATCCCAATTGGTCTCATACCAATTGGACTTGTAAAATTTCATTTTTGGTCCTTCAAAGTTGACTTGGTCATGCTGCCAGCAGTATGACCACACTCCCTCCGAATTTAGCTTTAATTCCAATCATTCCAACACAACTCATTTGGTCATAAATGACCATTTTTCACTTCACAATAGGTCAAAGACACCATTTACTCATTTCTCACATTTTTGGTCCATAAACCCTAAGTCCCAAAACCCTAACTTACTAAATTGTTGCATTTAACCACATTTAATGCTTTTAACTATAATCACTAAGCTAATTGGGATTCATATACTCATTCAAATCCAACAAACCATGCAAAACACACTCCCCATCATGCTGGCCGAATTTCAGTTTAGTCCCTCAATTTTTTTTTTAAGCATATTACAAGCTAATTCCAACTAAAAACACAACAAATAATCTCAAACTTTCAAATTGATGTGCTTACCTCAACTTTGATATCCAATCTTCAATTTTTCTCCTCTTTTCTTCTTTCTTTCTTGTTAAATTTCTTTCTCAAGGGAAGGGAATAAGGTTTTATGGAGTGATTATGGAAAAAATTGGGATTTGGTAAGGGTTTCAAAGCTTGAAGACAAGCTTTAATGGAGGTTTAACTATGGTAAGGGAGAGAGAGATGGGAGGCGGCAAGTTTGGGTAAGGAAGATGGCTTTATTTTTTTTTTTCTTTTCTTTTCTTTTATCTATTTTAGCTTATGGAAGACCCCAAAAAAAATCAATTTAATTAATTTATTAATTATAACATTTATGGCATCATGTATGATGTCATGCATGATATCATCTCCCTACACCTTTTTCATTTTCTTTCTTTTTTTTTTCTATTAGTTCTTTAATTTAATTCTCGATTCTGAAATTTTCTTTTCTCCGATTTTATTTGATAGTTAGGTCAGGAGTCAGGTCTCGGGGTCAATTGACCAAATTGCCCCTCGCCGGTTCATCCCTGTTTGCAAATAATTCAATATTTCTTCTGACTCCCTGACCTAATTATTTGACTGACTTAATAGTTCTTTTTCATGATTTTCTCTTTTCCACTGTGTTCATAAGGGTCCTAAGGATCGCAGCGTCATATTTTACAGCTCGAAATTTGAGTTTAAAATGACTTCGCAGTCCTTCCCGAGAAGGTCACCCATCGCTGTGACTCTCGGCTCGTTTAACTTCTTATATTCTGTTTTTCTTATTTATACTTAACTAATTGGCAATTACTAATTATTTGTATTTATGGCTTCTCTAGTTGTCTTAAGTGTGGTTCTAATCCCCTTAATTGTTCGGACCGACACCGATCACCGGAACAGTGAAATATACCAGGCTATACAAATAGGGGTGTTACATCTCCTCCACCTCCTTCCTTTTTCCTTTTTTTCCTCCCCCTCTTTTTTCATTTTTTATCAGTGGGGTATTTATAGGATTTTGTGAGAGAGGTGTGATAGGGTTTGGAGTCCTAGGATGATAAAGTTCAGATAACTTAAATAACTAGGATTGCAGAATTTGGATGAGACTGAAATATGGATGAGGTGTTTCAACCAATGGGAAGTGAATGAAAGGGGAAGGCACCAATAGGGAGTGAGGAAGAGGTGTGGTAGGGTTTGAAGTCCTAGTGTGATAAAGTTCAGATAACTTAAACAACTGGGATTGAGGAATTTGGGTAAGACTGGGATATAGGTGAGGTGTTCCAACCAATAGGAAGAGAGGGATAGAGAGAAATATATATATTTTTTTTAATTTTAATTTTCAAAAAATAAATTAAACAGGTCTTATTTAAAATTCCTAACTAGGCTTTCTTAGGCCCATGGCGCCCAATTAAACTCAATTAGGTCCATTTAAGAACTACCCATATTAAATTTAAACAAAACAAAATTTTATTTAAATTAAATTAATTTTCCAAAAAGCATATTATTTTTTTTTTCAAGATCATGCCACGGAATTAATAATTCAGTTTCATGCCTTCAATTATATCTTACAATCATATAATTTTTCATCATCGGGTTTCTCACGGTCTCAATGCACATACTCATCACAAAATAAGGGTCTACAATGGTATAAAAAGAAAGTGCTTACAAAAGTTGTATAAATAAAATGAAATATCCCCTTTATCCTTAAGTTATTCAGCTCCTAATTAATTTAATTTTTTACCAAAATTATTTCCCTCCAATCATAATCCTTCTCTTCTTTGATCAATCAATTCTCAACAATCTCTTAACCAATTACATCCCACCAAATTTTTAACTAATTAATAGTTTTCCATTAAAAATTCAATCAATCATGTCTAACCACACCAACAATTTAACCAATCACAATTGATTTATACAGGATGTTAGAATCAAATTAAATCAGACCAGTTGAACTTATTTAATTAAGAATTGGGCCAATGACTGATTCGATTCAAGTTTTAATCAATTTATTTAGCAAACTTAGGTCGACTAATCCGAATTAGGTGAGTAACTAGTGAATCAATTAAATTATAAATCAAGTGACTATAATTAATTAGATTAATTAATCAAGTAACTATTAACAATTAAATCAATCAATCAAGTAACTATTAATCGGTTAGACCATAAATCAAGTAACTATATTCAATTACAATATAATCAATTGGATAAATTAATCAACTGTTAATAATTAGATCAATTAATCAATTAGATATTAAACAAGTTACTATGATCAATTAGATCATAATCTAGTACCATTGAGTATTTTATTAATTAATCAAGTTTATCATAAATTAAGTACTATAATCAATTAGATCATAATCAAGCACGATCGGATATTTTATCAATTAATCAAATAAATTATAAATCAAATAATTATAATAAATTATATCATAATCAAGTATTATCGGTTATTTTATCAATTAATAAAGTATATCATAGTCAATTAGATCATAAATCAAGTAACCATAATCAATTACATCATAGTCAAATATTATTAAGTACTTATCAATTAATATAGTATGTCATAATCAATTGTCTCATAAATCAATTAACTATGATCAATCATATCATAATCAAGTATGATCGAATATATTATCAATTAATCGATTAAATCATAACTTTATAATTAAGACTATTCGGTATTTTTATCAATTAATCAAATAGATCATAATCAAATAAATTATAAATAAAGTAACTATAATAAATTATATCATAATTAATTAGATCAATTAATCAAATAACTATTAATGATTGGATCATAATCAAGTATTAACGGATATTTTATCAATTAATCAAGTAGATCATAAATCAAGTAACTATGATTAATTAAATTATAATCAATTAATCAATTAGATAGGGATAAGCATTTTTGGTTCAAATCAAAATAATCGACTGATCGAACCAAATTAATTTGGAAATTTGAATATATTTTTGTTGAAATTCAGTTCGGTTTAATTTTTAGTTTTGATTTTTTTGTTTATTCAGTTCAGTTTTGGAGATAACCTAATATTTTTTTTCTTTTTTTCCTCCATCTTGTGAAAATAAGACTGGCTAATCAATTAGATTATAAATCAAGTAACTATACTAAACTACATCACAATCAACTAAATTAATTAAGTAACTATTAATAATTAGAACAATTGATCAAATAACTATTAATTAATTATATCATAAATTAAGTAATTATGATTAATTACACCATAATCAATTAGATCAATTAATTAAGTAATGATTAATCAATTAATTATGATCAGTTAGATTGTAATAAAGTATTATCGAGTGTTTAATTAATTAATTGAGCACATCATAATTAATTAGATATAAATTAATTAATTATTATCAATTACATCATAATTAAGTATTGTCTGATATTTTATCAATTAATCAAGTATATCACAATAAATTAGATCATAAATCAAGTAAATATGATCAATTACATTATAATTAATTAAATTGATTAATCATATAACTATTAACAATTAGATCAAGTATTATCAAGTATTTTATCAATTAATCAAATAGATCATATTCAATTAGTGCATAAATCAACTGTGATCAATTACAATATGATCAATTAAATAGGGGTGAGTAATATTTGGTTCAGACCAAAATAACTGATTGATCTAACAAAAAAAATTTAGAAACTCGATTCGATTTTTGTAGAAATTTAGTTCGGTTCAGTTTTTATTTTTAAATTTTTCTTGTTTATACAGTTTAGAGATATATAATGTTTTTCCTTTTTTCCTCACTCTTGTGAGAATTGAACCACCTAATCAATTAGATAATAAATCAAGTAATTATAATAAATTAGATCATAATTAATTAGATTAATTAATTAAGTAACTATTGACAATTAGATTAATTAATCAAATAACTATTAGTCAAATAGATCATAAATCAAACAATTATGATCAAGTACATCATAATTAATTAATTAGATAAATGTGAGCATTATTTGGTTCAAATTGAAATAATTAACTTTTAATTTGGAAATTCAGTTTAATTTTTGTAGAAATTCAGTTTGATTTTATTTTTATTTTTAATTTTTTAGTTTATTCTGTTTGATTTTAGGGATAATATAACTTTTTTTTTTTAATTTCCTCTTGTCAAAATTGGATCATCTCCTATTGTTGTAAAACTTGAAGGGTGCATGAGATGGAAAATATAAATTTAGTTAAAAAAAAATAGATACATGAAGAAGATACTTTAGATGGATATGGAATTATGAAGAAGATACTTTAGATGGATATGGAATCTCTTACTTGAAAATAAATTATGAAATTAGAAGTTGAGATGTGTCATTATTAATTAAAATAACTGTGATAAGTTCTGATATAATAAATAAATGGTGGGATTATCTCTTATTGTTTGAATAATTAGTGAAACATAATAGGTTAAAGAATTGATAGTATTTGATTGGATGACTAACAATAGAATAGAGATAAATTGTAAATTTTAAAATTTAAATTATAAAGGGCTAAATAAATATTGCATATAAAAAATATTTAAAATTTATCAAATTACCCTATTTATATGTTTTTGTACACAAATTTTTTTATGCCTAATCAAATCCTTTTTTTAATAATATTTAATATAAATATTAGTTTATAATTTAGACAACTTTGACATTCTTAATTTAAAATTACTTACCAAACATTTTCTTTTTTTTTCTTTTTTTTTAAAAAAAAGACACTCTTTGTATGAAATCAGGGATTCTGCATTCCAGAAAAAAGTGAAATAAGAAAAGAAAATTAATATATATATATATATATATTGAAATAGCTCGGACCTAGGACCTACCCAACCTGTGAAATAGCTCAAAATGCACTTTTATATCCACAAGTCACACAACCATATCTCAATCACATCATATGGCCCCTCCTGGGCCCACCAAAATAGTTAATAACCACAATATTGAAAAATTATATTTTTGTCCCTAAAACTAACTTTTTGCAAAAACCACTTAAACGAGCTATAAAAATTCTAAATTTTACTCCACGGTCCTTAGCAATATTAAAAAGATAATAAAAAATAATTATAATTTTCTAACTATCCACGAATATTTTATGGATTTTTAATCTAAACAGGAAACTAAACAATTAAAGAAACTTAGGGTTCGGGCTTACCTATGCCAATTCTGATACTTGAAACATGTCCGAGATGTCTGACAATGGTGGGGTAGCCTATAACTTTAACCTAATTCTGAAGTCATTTCGGCGGCCTGTCTGTCCTACCCGAAAATGCAGATTCTATTAACAGTCGAATTTTTGCGAAACGAAAGTACCTACGCAAAGCCCATATCACGAGGGTTAGTATATAATTTTTAAGAAATTTATTAAGCTCATTTAAAGTCCGAAAAAATACTGTGAAATTTCATAGGACCTACAAAAAAAATGTGTCAGAAAATTTTGAATTTTATATTGCCGCGAAGCCCTCGTTGTGTAGAGCGCACTGGTACCCTCAGATTCTTCGTAGGGTTCACGATTTACGAGAAATTTAGCTCAAAAGTCAAAATAAGCTAAAACTTTTCGGACAAAAATTAGACAAACTGCTCAATGAAATTTAGTGTTCTTAGTGTCTATGAAAAACTCTCGAGTTGTAGATGAGTTTTGAGACAAGAATCAGTCCAATTGGTGGCTGGATCGGTCGGAATCAGCCTTGAAAGGTGGAAGGTCACGCTAGCGCTGGGGAGGTTTTGGGCACGGTTTTTCGGTGTTCTGGGTGGCGGCCAGCGAGGGGGAGGTGTCCAAGTGGGGCGCCAATGACTGGGGAAGGGCTAGGGGTGGTCGGCCGGCGGTGGGGAGGGGTGAGGAGAGAGAAAACGCAAGGGAGAGGGGAGGACTCTGGCGCGCGCGGGGGAAGAGGGAGAGAAAAGGAGGTGGGCCGGTCCTATTCGATCGGTCCAACCAGGTCCGGTTTGATCAGATCGGTCTGATTCAAAATATCCAAAATTAAATTTTTACTCTACATTATGAATAAAAATAAGGCCCAAAAATTTCGAAAAAATTTTAGAAAACTTAAAAAAATTTATAGAGTCTAAATATATTTTTATTTTTTTCACGTGGACTTTAAATTAATTTTTAAAAATTATCAAAGTTTAATATTCCCTCAAAATCAAACCCGATTCTAAAAGTTCAGAAAATTTCAAATAATTCTTAAAATATTTAATAAAATAAAATACTGATATTTACATATAAAATAATTATTTAAAATTTTTAGAGTGTTACATTAATTATTACTTTATTAATATATCTCTATTTAATATCCATTAAAAAATAAATTAATTAGCTTTAATAATAATTTAATAACATGAATTATTTAATTTTTAATGAAGTAATATAAATAAATGATACATTAGAAAAAGATAAATAAATTTATTATTTTAATAATAGTAACTATATTTTTTTAAACTATATGAAAATAAAAGTAAATATATATTTATAAAATAATTAAAATTGAAAATATAAAATTGTAATTAATTCATTAATAATATAGCATTCAATTCTATAAACAAAAAAAAAATACACAACCTTCAATTCAAAGCTTTTACTGGGAATGGGTAATGGGCTGCTGCAAACAATCATGACTGTAGCTACCTTTTGAAATTTGTTTGGTTACATGCACTTGAAAATGCTAAAGCTATACTCTCTTCTATTGTGTAGGATGCTCATAGTGTGTTTAAGAAATTGCCCTTACAAAATAAAAACAGCAAAGCTGCTACGGGTCTCAACAAATAGTGTTTTTTTTTTTTTTTCCCTCACTTTAGCCCTTTACATGTGCTGCCATATGTGAAAATACGTGTAATTTTTATAACTCTTTCTTGAATTTTGTCTTATGTTTTACTTCTATTCATTAACTTTAATTTATTATTAAAAAATGTATAAAGTTTAATTTTGTTTCATAAAAAAATCACTTTAACTCATAATAGCAGATTTTCATATTAAAAATTTTTTCTAAACCACAGAATAACGTCTAGATATATTCCAGTAAATGATAAATTCTCATCCTTTTCAGTAGTACTTTTTAGTGAAGAATAAATCTCATCCTTTTCAGAAAATAAATCATTGTGATGTTATAGTATTTTTGTGATAGGTTCAAATAATGATTGAAATGACGGAAATTTTTAAAGTATGAGAGAAAATGAAGTGTGTGTAACCTTATAAGTAGAGAGAGGGTAAGTTTATATATATTTTTAAGATTTAATTGGGTATGTTCATCAAATAATTCATCTATAATCAATATTTATTTTTATTAAAATAAATATCAATTAATATCGAATCACATTAAATGAATTAACATTGATTTATATGATAATTTTAATTACCGGTAAAAAATCTCATAGGTTGTTAGAATCAAAGAGATGTTCTTATCTTGCTATCGATAATCAACCACAGTACTAAGCTCGTTTCTATAGAAAGCAACTAAATAATTTAAGATAGAAATCTATAATGACAAGTTTAAAACAAAAAATATTGAACGCATGAAAGGGGAGCAAGATATACAGTCTTCAAATTAACAGTGTTAGTTACCAAAAAAAAAAAAGAAAAGAAAAATACAGTCTTCAAAATCTACAAACCAGGGCTTTTATTGACCTCTTTAGCATGTTAAAAGCAATTATATTCCCATACTATCAGAATAGGGTGTTAATGAAGTATACAGAGAAAGCAAGCAACCATAAAACTAATAATCTAATTTGTAAACAAGCTGGAGCAACACACAGACACCATATCTCACTGAAATTATTAAAAAAATAATAATAATATTTACAGTCTTGCCATTTCACAGGAAGATAGCTCCTATCAAAATTATTTCATTTAATCTGTTATGTTAAGAAAGCAAGCAACTATAAAACAATAATCCAATTTGCAAACAAACTATAGAAAAACATATGTTTTATTTATTTCTCCGAGTATAACATGGAAATTAATTATATTGCATCTATCAAATCCCCAAGCCCATTTCCAAATGTAAGGCTGAGCATTCGATTCAAAATCGAATCGAACTAATATGATAAAATTGAATTAATCAAATTACTATATTTTAAAAATCAAACCGAACCAAACTTTATAAAAAATAAACTAAACCAAAACCAAATCATTCTAATTTGATTCAGTTCGATTTAGTTCAAGCAAATTGGTTCTTGGGCTTCTGATTTTTTTTTTTAATTTAGTTTGATTTTAACATTAATTTAACTCTAATAATCATTAATCAATGAAATCAAATAATTTGTATATACAATAATATATATAATACATAAATTTCCTATAAAAAAAGTAATTTAAAAATTAATAAAATAATTCGATTTAGTTCAATTCAATCGATTTTTTCTCTTCAAAATCAAACCGAATCGAACCAAAATAACATAAATTTTTAAAATCTAAAACCGAACCTATCTGAATTACCTTAAAAATTAAACTAAATTATCGAATTATGACGATTCGATTCGATTTATTCGATTCAAACCGAATAGTGCTCACCCTAATCCGAATGGCTTTTGATTGTAGCAGTCAAGATTGCTGCCATAGCCAACTCCGAACATATCACAGTATCTCTTATAAAACCCAATACGATCTTCAACCCTAGCATCCCAACCCCTACCACATTCAAGACCACCATTGATGATGTTTGTTATCACACCATAACCTGGAGCTCTTCCAGCTGAAATATCGTGGCCGGTGGGTGACCATTGTCCAGTGATGACGTCATGACAAGAGGGCTTTGGAAATTGTGGAGTCATCCAGAACCAAATTGCTGCCTTGAAAGAAATGACTCGATCTGTCGCTACAAGGTCTGGATTGTTCAATAGGTCTAATCCTAAGGCTTGCCCACATTGCCCATAATTATAATTCCTGCATCATTTATAATATATATAATATTACAAAAAAAATTTATATCAGACATGGCTTAAATTACATTTGCAAGTAATTAATTCAATTTTTTTTATTATAATAAAAAATTTATGTGCTTAAAATCAAAATTATGCTGCCAAAGAAAACGTACCATGAAAGTTGGATGGGACCTCTACCGTAATATTTCTTGCCAGGAGCACAAGGATAAGCGGGACTTGGAGAACAGTAAGACGACGCTTGATTTAGCTCCTCCTTGTGGCAATATCCCCAAGCATATGGTCCATCTGGTGCAGTTGGCCACCCTCCTACAGTGCATCACCAACACAAATTTCTCAACTACTACTTAATTATATACTAATTAAGGAGATTAATCTTTAAATTAATTAAAGCTAATTAATTAAATTAATGAGTTTTACCCAATAATATTTGAGTAGCCTTTAAAACAATGAGATTTGGAGTTAGGAGTTCTAAATGAGTTTTAATCAAAACAAACCCTCAAAATGAGAAAAAGAAGGGGTAATAAAACCAAAGACCTGTAGTTGCATGAGATGTCTGGCCAAAGAATGCAGCAATCTCCCTTTTACATGTATCAACATCTCCAGTGGTGCCGAAGGCTGGAAATGCTTTGGCTGCTGATATAAAAGCGTCATAGGTATAGAATCCCTTGGCAGGGCAAGCAGCATCATTTCTATGTTTAAGCATCTCCTCAAACGTTGATCTTGAGATGATACTACCAAGGTCTACGCAGCCACCTTCACCACCAACTCCACCATCACATTGGCTTTGGCAGCCACTGCCACAATATTCAGGTGTGTTAGCACATCCAAGGTCTACGCAGCCACCTTCACCACCAACTCCACCATCACATTGGCTTTGGCAGCCACTGCCACAATATTCAGGTGTGTTAGCACACCAGCCATATTGGCTGCAACATAGGCCTCCTGGGCACAAAGCACCACCAGCTTGCCATCCACATTGCTCTGCTGAGATTCCAAGGAAAAGGGACGTCAACAACAGAGAAAAAACTGTGAAGGCCAAAGCCCTTGTGATATAATAATTATATTTGTAGATGTTGCAGTGAAGGTTAGAAGATGGTTTATATAGGGAGAGTGCTGTGATTTTATGGTTTAGTGAATTGATAAAAATATTTCTAATATGATTATAAAATTATTATTTTCAAAGGAAAGATATAATAATAATCTCGGCCCCCATTAAAAAAATAGTGATATTAGTATTAGTTTTGGATAAGAAAAATGCCAATAAAGCCAAGCTTAACCCATTTTGAAAAAAAAAGGATTTTTTAAAATAATATTTATAGAAATAAATATTTAATTAAATTATAGTTCAAATTTTACTTTGATTTAGATTCAATCAAATTAATTTTTAATTACATAAATTTAATTCCAATTTTAATTTAATTATTAATTCAGCTGAAGTTCCAAGCAAGGGGCATCAACTGCAGGCAAGAATGCAATCATGTCTTTTACCTTTAAAAACCTCCTTCTAAACATAGTGTTAACAAAAATAAGAAATAAAATTTTAAATTGTGCAGGAAATTAGTGTCATTACCAGCCTTATCCTTTGGAAGACCATATCCTTCAAGAGCTCGAACTATCTGCATGGCACATACTTATAAATCAACTGCGTAATCTCTTAATTTTTGAATGCCTTTGACAGAAAAATACTATAATTGCATTTGAATAGGTAGAGGTGTGCATTTGAAATTATTGAGAATTTAGATTTATTAATTATTAATTTTCAACATAATATTAAATTTAAATATTTTATCATTTGAAATACACACCGAACCAAATGAAATTATAGAAAAAAGAGTTTCTAAAATGTGATAATCAAAAAAGTTTTTACCTCTTTCATTTGTGGGCGAGACTCAAAAGGATTATAAACACAAACTGCAGCACAAGAAATCATCCATTCCATTTCACTTCTATCATAGCTTTGCAAATTTGAATCAACAAAGTCTGTATATTGTCCATTCAAAGCTTGTCTAATTCGAGCTTTTGCCTAGATATTGATAAAAGAGAAAAAAAAAAAATTCCATCAAAAGTAAGATACAATTTTCTACCACATTTGCAAATGCATGCTAAACTTAAGAATTTTGTTTAGCATGTAGTTTTTTTTTTTTTTTTTGACAGTGACTAAAATGTGCAACTTTCAATATTTATGCATAAGAGCGTTAGTATTACTATAATTTTTTATTATTCTGTATGATAAATAAAAAACTCAATTATAAATAAATGTCATTTAAAAAGACAGAACAGTCGGAATATATAAATAATTTGTAAATTTTAACATTTTAATATTTAATTTTTTTTCTATTTTCCGTTTAAATAACTACATAAAACTCATACAATTATGATTTTCATTCTATTTTAACTTTAAACTCAAAAAATAAAATACATGACTTTTAGTGATAGATTATAATAGCCGCTAACAACTTGTCATGAAAACTCTTTAGTGACGAATATATTGTAAGGCCGTCGCTAATCTTTGTTATCAGCGACGAAACTATCAATTCGTCGCTAAGATTTTGTTTTCTCGTTGTAATTATTACATGCCGTTATTACTTTTTAGTAAAAGACAGAAGTTTGAATTTAACCCCTCAATAAAATGATTCTAAATTCATCTCTAACAAAAATATATATTAGCTTATAAATCAAATTTTTTATGAAATGAGGTAAAAAAAAAAAAAAAAAAACATGCATTTATCAACAAAACTTCAAAGAACTTTAAAATTTAATATGCTTTGGCTCGCCACTAAATACAAGACCAAAATCTAAAAATATAAAGGCCTATTGGCCAAATAAATCCAAATATTTACATTTGTTGCTGATTATATCTAAATTAGAGAGAGAGAGAGAGAGAGAGAGAGAGAGAGAGAGGTAGAGGAATGCAGAGAGAAAGATGAATCAAATAAAAAAAAATAGAAAGAATATAAAAATATTCAATTATGGTTTGGCTTATGTAAAAGAATATAAATTTTATAGTACTTTAATATTATATAGAGGATAAACTAGTGTCATACCCAACAAACAATGTCAATGCCTTGATATTTAGGTTTTCTTCCAGTGATAAGTTCTAGAAGCACCACGCCGAAAGAATAGACATCTGAGTTACTAGATACCCTTCTGGAATACTCTGGATCTATATAACTACAAGTAAAAGATTTGGGTTAAGAAATGTTTCAAGAAAATGAAAATCCTTGCTTAGAGAAGCCTGAATTAATGAGTTTTTCTTGGTTATAATTGTATTTTTTTTTTTACACTACCAGAAAAATAAAAATTAATCATGAAAAGAAAATGTCCTATAATGCCACATATAGATCATAATGCGACCTAATTCTTCTCTAGTATGGACGAAAAATATAATCATTTTATCTCTAATTTCTAGTTTTCTTATAGTGTTATTATTCCACATATAGATCATAAGACCACCTAAAAAAACACCATAATAGCAATGTAATTAAGTAATAAGAAAAATTAATTGTATCTTACACTTCAGTTCCTGCAATGGATCTGGAGATATGAGTGATAGTATTCGGAAAAAATAAGGCAAGTCCAAAATCAGCAATCTAAACAAAATTATCAAGTACATTAGTGGATTGATTGTGCCATAGATAATATAATTTGGCATAAATACAACAAAAAAAAAGGATAGAATTTTACTTATGAATTACATCCAATTATGAAATTTAACTCCAATTTTTCATTATAATATATAACTAATTATATAGATAACACTTTTGTTTGTAATTAAATTATATATCTCACCTTTGGTTCAAAATTGATATTAAGAAGAATGTTATCTGGCTTGATATCTCGGTGAATAATCCTAGGAGACGCTGAAGATATATAGATATTATGAGTGTAGAAAACTTTAAAAGGAAAGACTAACAACACAATTTAAAAAAAAAAAAAGCCTCAATAGCTCTATTAAAATCCTATAGAATTTAGCGAGCAATGATTGATTACTCACAGTGCTCATGTAGATATTCCAATCCTTTTGCAGAGCCTCTGGCAATTTTCATTCTTGTTGGCCAATCCAAAATCTCCTTTCCTCCTCCTATGATGCAATTTCTTATGTAAGATCTTAAATCATAATTCTTATTTGTGTATATGAATATCTCAGGAAATGAAAAAGAACTCACCATGTAAATGAAATCTCAAGGATTTATTGAGACAATACTCTAAAACAAGCAATGCATTGGCTCCTTCAATGCAGTAGCCAAGCAACTTAACAAGATTACAATGACGAACACTGTTAATGACTGCAATCTCATGGACCAATTCTTCTCTGGTCTGTTCCTCGAAATAGCGAAGTTTCTTAATAGCAAGGATTTCACCATGTAGGGCACCCTTATATACTTGACTAAAACCACCTTCGCCAAGGAGGTACTTGTTGGAGAAATAACCAGTTGCTTTTGATAGTTGTTCATAACTATATTGTGTTGGCCCAATATTACTGGGCATTCCCGAGGGAAAAGCCGTCAAAAGCTGCAAGTATGCAAACCACAATCACTTCAATAAACACCAGGGTGTTTTCTTGCAATTATGCATGCATGCATGTTGCAGGAACAAAGACACCAAACACTCACAACTGCTCATACCATAGTCATTAAATTTGGATCAAACCAGCTAATTGAATCAGTAAATCGGTGAATTAATTCTTAAAACAGTCCAGATTTATAATTAAATTAGATAAGAAAGCAACCCAGCATAATGCAGTCAACTCAGGGTTGAATAATGAACCGGTGTGACCCGATTGACTCGGCCAGTTCAATTATTCAATAGAATCTTTTTTTTTAAATGTTAGTATAATGAATTGAATTCAAAACCTCATAAAAAATCTTTAAAATCAAAATAAATTGAACTAACTTGATAGTTATATTTATTTATTTATTTATATTAATAGATATTATAATTAATTAATTTTATATATTTAATTAATTTTTAATGACCCATTGGTAATGACTCACTTTGGTAATGACCCACTCATTGAACCATTCATTGACCCATTAACCATTAACCAATTGATTGAACTACTAACCCTTTCACCGGATCCATTCGCCGGGTCATCTTTCGGACGGGGTTTAATAACACTGGTTTGTACAGAGGCGCTCAGGCTCCCATCGTCGGACACAGAAGCTCTGGGTGAAGAACCTTCCTCTGACCCTTCTCGAACTGATGATGGTGGTCTAGGAGGAGCAACATAAACAACCTTCAATTTGCACTCTTCAACATGATGCCCTGCCTCTTTATTGAACTGAGAATCAGAAAATAGTAAAAACCCATTAGTGCAAACCATAAATTAAGTTGAATGGACCCAAAAAACGATAAAAAGAGAACTTACCATCTCTGCATTGACATCCTTTGCAGTAGCTCCAGGACTTGCAACGACACTCCGAAGTAAAAACTTGTCCTTGCATTGCATATCAGGAGCCGCCTCCGTTTGTGCTTGCATTGTAACTGATTTAAGTAAATTGACAATCAATCACCAAATAACTTAACACAGAATGAGTGACCATCGCTGATCAGTAAATCAGACACTAATGAAAGAGAAATGTCATCTAAACAGAATGAGGAAATTGGAAAAAGAGGGAGAGAAGAAAGACCTATAACATCACAAGTGGACCTTGGCGGCACAACCCCAGCATTAGGCCTAACACGGTACTGTTTTGGATTCGTCGTCATAACCTAAAATTACCAGCCAAATGAAAATTACAAAATTCTAGAGCACAAGAACTCCCAAAAAAATACCAAAGGATTACAATAAATGCCAGAAAAAATTTGAAACTGATTAAATACCTTGAAAGCCACATAATTTTCGCTCTTATTTAACAGGTGTAGGGAACAAGAGATCTGCTTCCTCAATTCAACTTGTCCGGATAAAAATAAATAATAAAAAAAACAAATTTAGAAAAAAAAATCGAAACAGGAAAAAAGCAAAACCAAGAATGTGAAAACAGAGGCAAGCAGGCAGTTTAGCTAGGCAAAACCTAGTTGTGAAAGGAGCTTACATGGAAATTGGAGCTCCTGAGGCTCGACGCTGAGAACGTAGCCGGTATCCATTCTGCTGCGATCGGCGATAAAGCGACGGAGAAATGAGGGGACCCAAGTAAAAACAAGAGACAAAGAGAGAGAGAGCAAAGCCAAAGAAACAAGGTGCGGAACGGTGTCTGACTCAGCTGGAGCAGAGAGAGACCCAAGTGAAAAAGAAATAATAATAATAATTAAAATAATGGTGGCGACTGTGATGGATGTCAATTAAAAAAAAAAAGAGCAATGTCTGCGCACCTTTATTTTCTTTATCCTCTGATTTTATTCATAGAAATTAGAAATATTTGAAAACATATATATATATAAAAAAAACACTTACGCGTCGTGTAAGCGTAGAACCGTATAAGTCGTAGCGCGTGGAATTGTGGAGTTGGAATTAGTCCAAATATTTTATTACATGAGAAAGAGAATTATCAATAAGAAGCTTCGAATGTCTTAAAATACACGGAACTAGGACCAATTCCAAGATCTTTAATTGTTTGTCCTAATAAATAAATTAATTATAACTCATTTATATATCCAAGAAATCACTGAAAAAATCATTATTAAGAAAATTCTATCATTTATTATCGTTAATCTCTTCAAACTTTTTAAAAATTTTTGTTTTGTGCCCTTAAATAAAAAATATAGTTTTAATTAAGTTAGTAATTTAAAAAGTTTAATTATATTTTTAACTGGTATATTTTTTTATTACAATAGATAGGTAATTATAAGAAATGAATAATCAATTTAAAAAAAATAATAAAATTATTTATTTTTTATATATCTCTATATTATATAGGTGATTGTAAGAGTTGTCTCATTCACCTTTTAAGTACGGTTGATAATTGATTGATATTCAAATAGTTAAATTAAGGTGTTTGATAACTTAAAAAAATATAATTGATAACTAATGAGCAATTGATATGCTATTAACTTTATTTTTAGAATTATTTCTCATCGATTGATATTTAATTTTATTTTATTTTTTATTTAAATTATATTATCATTTTCATGTAACTTGTAAATTAATATTATTAATATTATTTACTTTTTTGTCATTTACAATTTTAATACTTTAATTAATATTACAATTTTATTAAAATATTTTTTAATTGATAACATAAAATATAAAATACTTATTTGTTAAAAAAAATAATTTTTTTTAAACTTAAAATTGTAAGATTTTTTTTCTTTATCAACAATAATAATTACTTTATTATTGTATAACTATATTTTTTAAATTATTTAATTATTTTCTTATTTTGATAATAAAATAAATAATATAATATAATAAATAAACAAATAATTATATTTTTATCTTAATAATATAATCAACTAGAAAATTGCTGATATTAATTATTTCAAATTTTATTTTTATTATTTTTATCTCTAAAACTTTATAATAAGGATTTCGTCATGATAAATAATTAAATCTACCTATATATAATTTACATAACATTAATATAACATAGATATAAGTATATATAATTATTATATATTAATATATTATAACTTAATTTATGATAACGACTGTTTATTATTATAATATTAATAAGATAATTATTAAATAATTTATAATTTATATATAATAAATAATGCCTAACTATGTGGCAATATAGAATCTCACATGTCAGTATTATAAAAGGGAATACTGTGTGATTAAGACTTTTCATTCGTTGATTAATTAATATATTCCATTAATTAAGCAGTAATGCTCCTGGATTTCATTTATTATTTTATATTATCCTATGCGTTGCCCAAGCCTGTCCCAGCATGCAAATATTTTTTTATATACATAATTAGTTTAAATTAAAATTTAATTTAAAAACCATAAAAAATGAGTTGATTATCATTGAGCTGAGTCTCATTAATAACACACAGCTATTTGTGCATATGCGGACACAGGGACTCCCGAATGCATGGTATAAAAAGAAAGTGCTTACAAAAGTTGTGCAAATAAAATGAAATATCCCATTTATCCTTAAGTCATTCAGCTCCTAATTAATTTGGTTTCCTACTAAAATTTTTTTCCTCCAATCATAATTATTCTCTTCTTTAATCAATCAATTCTCAACAATCTCTTAACCAATCACATCCCACCAAATTTTTAACTAATTAATAGTTTTTTATTAAAAATTCAATCAATCATGTCTAACTATATCAACAATTTAACCAATCACAATTGATTTATACAGGATATTAGAATCAAATTAAATCGGACCAGTCAAACTTATTTAATTAAGAATTGGGCCAATGACTGATTCGATTCAAGTTTTAATCAATTTATTTAGCAAACTTTGGTTGACTAATCCGAACTAGGTGAGTAACTAGTGAATCAATTAAATTATAAATTAAGTAACTATAATTAATTGGATTAATTAATCAAGTAACTATTAATAATTAAATCAATCAATTAAGTAACTATTAATCAATTATATCATAAATCAAGTAACTATATTCAATTACAACATCATCAATTGGATAAATTAATCAACATTTAATAATTAGATCAATTAATCAATTATATGTTAAACAAGTTACTATGATCAATTAGATCATAATATAGTACTATTGAGTATTTTAATAATTAATCAAGTAGATCATAAATTAAGTACTATAATCAATTAGACCATAATCAAGCACGGTCGAATATTTTATCAATTAATCAAATAAATTATAAATCAAATAATTATAATAAATTACATCATAATCAAGTATTATCAGTTATTTTATCAATTAATAAAGTATATCATAGTCAATTAGATCATAAATCAAGTAACCATAATCAATTACATCATAGTCAAGTATTATTAAGTACTTATCAATTAATATAGTATGTCACAATCAATTGTCTCACAAATCAATTAACTATGATCAATCATATCATAATCAAGTATGATCGAATATATTATCAATTAATCGATTAAATCATAACGTTATAATTAAGACTATTCGGTATTTTTATCAATTAATCAAATAGATAATAATCAAATAAATTATAAATAAAGTAACTATAATAAATTATATCATAATTAATTAGATCAATTAATCAAATAACTATTAATAATTGGATCATAATCAAGTATTAACGGATATTTTATCAATTAATCAAGTAGATCATAATTAATTAGATTATAAATCAAGTAACTATGATTAATTAAATTATAATCAATTAATCAATTAGATAGGGATAAGCATTATTTGGTTTAAATCAAAATAATCGATTGATCGAACCAAATTAATTTGGAAATTTGAATATATTTTTGTTGAAATTCAGTTCGGTTTAATTTTTAGTTTTGAATTTTTTGTTTATTCAGTTCAGTTCTGAAGATAAAGTAATATTTTTTTTCTTTTTTTCCTCCATATTGTGAAAATAAGACTGGCTAATCAATTCGATCATAAATCAAGTAACTATACTAAACTACATCACAATCAACTAAATTAATTAAATAAGTAACTATTAATAATTAAATCAATTAATCAAATAACTATTAATTAATTAGATCATAAATTAAGTCATTATGATTAATTACACCATAATCAATTAGATCAATTAATTAAGTAATGATTAATCAATTAATTATGATCAGTTAGATTGTAATAAAGTATTATCGAGTGTTTAATTAATCAATCAAGTACATCATAATTAATTAGATATAAATTAATTAATTATTATCAATTACATCATAATTAAGTATTATCTGATATTTTATTAATTAATCAAATATATCACAATAAATTAGATCATAAATCAAGTAAATTTGATCAATTATATTATAATCAATTAAATTGATTAATCATATAGCTATTAACAATTAGATCAAGTATTATCAAATATTTTATTAATTAATCAAATAGATCATATTCAATTTGGTGCATAAATCAACTGTGATCAATTAAAATATGATCAATTAAATAGGGGTGAGTAATATTTGGTTCAGACCAAAATAATTGATTGATCTAACATAATTAATTTAGAAACTCGATTCGATTTTTGTAGAAATTTAGTTCGGTTCAGTTTTTATTTTTAAATTTTTATTGTTTATGCAGTTCAGTTTTAGAAATAAATAATGTTTTTCCTTTTTTCCTCACTCTTGTGATAATTGAACCACCTAATCAATTAGATAATAAATCGAGTAATTATGATAAATTAGATCATAATTAATTAATTAACTTTTGACAATTAGATTAATTAATCAAATAACTATTAATCAAATAGATCATAAATCAAACAACTATGATCAAGTATATCATAATTAATTAATTAGATAAATGTGAGCATTATTTTGTTCAAACTGAAATAATCAACTTTTAATTTAGAAATTCAGTTTAATTTTTGTAAAAATTCAGTTTGATTTTTGTAGAAATTCAGTTTGATTTTATTTTTATTTTTATTTTTTTATTTTATTTTATTTGATTTTAGGGATAATATACCTTTTTTTTTTTAATTTCCTCTTGTGAAAATTGGACATACCTTTTTTTTTTTAATTTCCTCTTGTGAAAATTGGACATCTCCCGTTGTTGTAAAACTTGAAGGGTGCATGAGATGGAAAATATAAATTTAGTTAAAAAAAAAAAGATACATGAAGAAGATACTTTAGATAGACATGGAATCTCTTGCTTGAAAATAAATTATGAAATTAGAAGTTGAAATGTGCCATTATTAATTAAAGTAACTGTGATAAGTTATGATAGAATAAATAAATTGTGAGATTATCTCTTATTGGTTGAATAATTAGTGAAACATAATAGGTTAAAGAATTGATAGTATTTGACGGGATGACTAATAATAGAATATAGATAAATTGTAAATTTTAAAATTTAAATTATTCCACATAAAAAATATTTAAAATTTATCAAATTACCCTATTTGTATGTTTTTGTACACAAATTTTTTTATGCCTAATCAAATCCTTTTTTTAATAATATTTAATATAAATATCAGTTTATAATTTAGACAGTTTTGACATTCTTAATTTAAAATTATTTACCAAACATTTTCTTTTTTTTTTTTTTAAAAAAAAAGACACTCTTTGTATGAAATCAGGGATTCTACATTCCAGAAAAAAGTGAAATAAGAAAAGAAATTAATATATATAGGAATACTAGAACTTTATTGAAAGCTAAGAGGGAAACTCAGAAACCCAAATGAACTCATCTACATCAATGGATAGGGCAAGTTTAATAAGGGAGTAGGCAACACTATTTGCCTCCAGGGAAACATGCAACAAAGAAACCTAAAGAAAATCGTCTGTCAAGCATTGAAGTTGCATAAGCCTTGTTCTCGAAAAGTCCTGTTGCTGAAGCATGAAGACCATGGACAGACATTTTTTTTTTTTTAACGAAAGGTAGCATTAAGATAAAGGAACCTTCAAGGATGCAAAAAACAGATACAAGAGAAGGTCCCTAAGCATCTTCACAAATTCTAGCTAAAAACCATCAGAGTCCAAGGGCCTACAGCATGTAAACTTTAAGCTAGAGTCCATGGCCTACAAAAATAGGATCCTAATAAACTGCTCAAACCAAACCAAGAGAAAGGCCCAATCAAGCATAACTCTAGTGGCTTGGGAAATATCAAACAAGATGAAACCACCTAACAAACAGCGCCTCTGTTACTGAAAAACCAGTTCCGGGCAAGATGAAGACTATAGGAAGCATAAAAGGAGCCATACATGGTAGAGCCACCACCATTAATGGAAAAGCCACCCCTATTATAACAACCCTAGAAACACAAGCAAATAAGGACCCATTACTGCAAACGCCAACAGAGTAGAGCCATGGAAAATTCGGATGATCTGGAAGGCTTGGTAGAATTCCGACATCTCCTATAGCTTAAGAAACCATCGCATGGTGCCGAAGATGCCCCTAATAATAACTATTAGACTCCGATGATAACATTAAGATGCACCTGCAAATAACACACAGAATATAAAAAAAAACTATAAACACAGTCGCAACAAACAGCACTTAAAATAACCCTCAATCCACAAAAATCTGGCTACTCTCCAAAACCAAAAGCTATTTACATCCCGACCCAATTATGGGGAGGAAACCTACATTGGGTCGAGGAAGAAGGGTGGCCTTCCCCTACCTAGAGAGGCAACGGAAGGCAGACGAGCAGCAGAAACAAGGGCTTTAACCTAAAAGAAAAAGAAAAAAAATTGAGAGAAAATTCCTCTCTCCAAAAGGTAGAGAGAGATGGAAGTTGAGGTACTATGGACAGACAATCTGACTTGAATTCATCTCAAGTATTAAAAGATATGGTATGCACAACCACTAAAAAATATGGTATGGACAACAACTTGAACCAGTTTCATTTAGCTAGTGACTCGTCCACACTACCATGCATGTCGATCAACTATTTAAAAGATACAGTTTCCGGAAGATCAGTGGCATGGATATGGATTAGCTTAATACTATTCTTAACCAAAATTATTTGTAAAGGTTTAATATTTGCGTTTTTCTTTATACTATTAATTCAGATAAAAATATTGATAATATTATATTAGGTAGCGTTATTACCAGGATATTTTTATAGAAAATTAAAATGACTTAGTTACTCTTAACCACTCAATAAAGTGTCATAGCACTTCTCGTTGGAAATATTATTTCATCTTTCTTAAGGAACGAATAAAGTCCCTGAACTCAGGCCTTTATTCATTATGTTTAATCGGGGCCCTAAACTCAAGCCATCAAAGCTTTGAAATTGAAAGTCGCATGCCATATCAGGTTTAACAACCAAATCACACACTCTACTATAATTAACAGGATAAAGTTAATCAAATTAAAAATTTACGATAATTTTATATATATATATATATATATATATATATATATATTTCTATAATTAATTTCTATTAAAACTTAAATTTAAGATTTTATAATTTTTTATATTAATTTAGCACTTTTGTTTTTTTTTAAGTTATTAGACAAGATAGCAGATAAACAAAGTAGAATGGTGACAGTCGGCTGCTATATATTGGGCTGATCAGTAGGTCAGCTAATGATAGGATCGTTCTTCTCATTCACCACTCACCAGTTGGGCAGTTAGTTACTTCCAAAGCTGACTGTAGTTAGCAACACAAAGCAACATTAAAACGACGTCACCGTCCTTTAAATGCACGCATGACGCTCCTGGCTTAAGCCGAGTAAAACGACAACGTTAGGCCTTACACAGTAATTCAAGTGGGTCCACTTATCATTCTTCTTCCATCAGCTCTCCTACCCCATCAGCCCATGTGAAAAATGGAAAAAATTGTTGTCTTTAGATTCTGTCTGAATAATTAGCAGCGGAAAAAATTTCGCCGGAATCCGGCAATGTCTTCGCCAGCCCCGGAAACCTCTCCCCCTGTTCCCACTTCGCCTTCCACTGTTCCCACCTCGCCTCCAGCTACGAACTCCACGTCACCTCCGCCGCCACCATCGCAGACTAACTCGACTGCTTCGTCTCCGCCACCGGAGACCAACTCCACTGTTTCAACGCCTCCGGTGACTAACTCAACCTCTTTTCAGCCTCCACCATCGTCGGATTCTACGAATGGCTCGACGACGTCTTTTTCACCGCCGTCTTTTTCACCGCCGTCTAAGGGGCTACCTCCTGGTGCTCTGGCGGGGCTAATTGTGGGAATAGCTTTGGGAGCAATAATTGTACTGATTGCTATGGGCATTTTCTTCATTTGTTACCGGAGAAAGAAGAGAAAGGAGGCACTGAGTTCTAAAGGTTTATTTATGATCTTCGAAGCATACATTAAATAAACCTCCTATTATTTTTTCTAGAAAAAAAAATTCCTTTTATTCTATGTTAGTTTTTTAATCTATTATTACCATTTAACTATGATGCATAGCGTTTTGTTTATTATCTTGTTTCCTGCCTTTTTCGTGGCATCTATTTTAGTACGAGATTTATGGATTGGCTGCGATCTAGTGATCTTCTGCGGGTGCTATTTCGCTATGAGCTTTAATAATGGCCTTTGCTGTGTACTTCATGGTGGGTACTTCTTGGGCAGTCTTTTGTGAGTCTGAACTGAAGGGGTTGGTGAATGTCTCTTGGAGAAGAGAAATGCAGAGGAATTAAATGCGTCTATGATACACCTGAAGCTCTTTTGTAGTCATGCTTTATGATGACAGGATAGCCTATTGAAAGATGTTTAAATTCTTGGATCTCTATTTTCTCAAGTTGTCTTTCCCCTTTTGAAGTTCAGTTGTTGAGATGATTGATCCTACTGGAATGCACATATTATACCGTTAATTTTATACTGACGTTTGTCCAATCTAATAATACTTCTATGAAATTTATGAAGCTGCTGCATGTTTTATTGTTTGATTGATGTTTGCCTATTAATGAGTTTCCTAAAGGCTTTTTGCCCCCCGCTTCCTCTTTTTTTTTTTTTTTTTTTTTTTTTTATCTCAAGATGACCATAACAGACGCCCGCCACAGCATTGGCAACAGAATCACCCTCCACCTACAGACAATAAAGTGACGTCGCTGCCTAACCCTGCCCCTCCCCCAGGAATCTCTTTAAAGCCCTGTCAGTCACCAGTGCTTTGTCCTGCTTCCCATGAACCTCCTTCGACAAGTAGCAGTTTGGGCTTTGAGAAGACATCTCCTGGAATTCTTGGACTTTCACAGGGTACCTTTTCTTATGAAGAACTTGCAATAGCAACTAACAGTTTCTCCGATGCAAACCTTGTTGGTCAGGGTGGTTTTGGTTATGTCCACAAGGGAGTCCTTAGTGATGGTAAAGTGGTTGCAATTAAGCAGCTTAAAGCAGGGAGTAGACAGGGGGAACGTGAATTTCAGGCAGAAATTGAGATCATTAGTCGTGTCCATCACAGACATCTTGTTTCATTGGTTGGATACTGCATTACTGGAGTCCAGAGGATGCTTGTATATGAATATATTCCAAACAACACCTTGGAATTCCATCTACATGGTGAGTGCTTTTTGTTAACACATCTTCTTCATGTATTACATGGTGAGTCCAGAGGCATCGATGAGGACAGGTTTCTCATCTGATGAATGATTGCTTGAGCAACATCTGATTATAAGAATTTGCTCCATTTTATAGTATGTGCGACATTTGTTAGGGAGGCATGACATGACAAATTTTAAATAGCCCTATGGGGGCACAGTTTTTTTGTGTTGGGAGAGGGGGGGGGGGGGGGGGGGCGGAATGTGGGGGTGTTAGGGAGAGGGAGAGAGAGGAGAGAGTGAGTAACAGAACTGATGATTATCATATGTTGGAGTTTTGGGGAGAGGGAGAGAGAGGGAGAGAGTGAGTAACAGAACTGATGATTATCATATGTTGGAGTCACCTCTTGGGTTAAATGACTTTAGTAGGAGAGGCTAGGAGTCTGCTGACCCAGGTCATCATTGCAAGAAGTTCAAAGCATATGGTACAAGAGAATGATATGGTTTACAACTTGTACTATTAAATAACTATCTGTGCAGCTGTAGATATGATATTGTTGTTTTACAAAATACAAATGACATCACAGGAAAGGAGAGACCAGCTATGAACTGGTCAACTAGAATGAAAATTGCTGTAGGCTCAGCAAAAGGATTGGCTTACTTGCATGAAGATTGTGAGTATCCTTAGCTTTTTATGTTTAGTTAATGAGTCTTTCTCAGTTTTTGGATTTGAGTTTGTGGTCTATGAGCATCACTCACATTTCATGGTATACATATCTTCAGGTCAGCCCAAGATCATACACCGTGATATCAAGTCAGCCAATATTCTTCTTGATGATATCTTTGAAGCAAAGGTATAGAGCAAACAAAAAGAATTTCTTCATATGATTCTTGATGATCTTTCAGTATAGTTTTGGTTTCTCTTCAATATCCACAATCCACCAAATGTATTGAAGTTGAATATCATATATTATTGAAGACAATCTTAAATTGCCTCTGTCCTTCCCTCTTTATAAGAAGTAATGAATAGTCCATGTTTCTCTAATTCTCATGTGCCATATACCCTTTTTTTTATGAATGTTTATGAGGATGTGATTTTATCCTTAATGGAGTATATATATATATATATATATATATATATATATATATATATATATATATATATGTTGTGATGATGGTGGAACCACAGTTTGAGTGCTTAATATGTATCCTTGGAAAAGTGAAAATTTTGGACTCATTTCAGGTTGCCATCTCAAACTATATGGTTTAACTTTATTCAATTTGATTCTCCTTAATATCAATCCGCATGTACCTTTTTTGTTAAGGTTGCTGATTTTGGACTTGCCAAGCATTCTTTGGATACTGATACTCATGTCTCCACCCGAGTGATGGGAACTTTTGGGTATGATACAATTTTTACACATTTGCTGATAATTAATTTTCTATTATTATGAGGAAAATTTTGTACTAGTTCTTCTCTTGCAACTTCTGCAAGTGCAGTTATATGGCTCCAGAGTATGCCTCTTCTGGTAAGCTTACCGAGAAATCAGATGTCTTTTCCTTTGGCGTTGTGCTTCTTGAGTTGATTACGGGGCGCCGACCTGTTGATAGGACTCAATCCTTCCTTGATGATAGCATAGTTGATTGGGTACATACTTATTCCATGACACTAGTCTATAATATTACAGTATAATTTAGTATTATTAGACATTATTGCATCCTTAAGTAAGCATGTAGTTGTGGATAATTTTGCAATGTTAAGGATACAACGAAACTTTTTTAACTAACTAAATTCTCTTTAGCTGTGCTGAATTCACGTCTTTTGCTGATTTATTACCTGCATATGTGCTGATATCAATATGCTAGGTGAATATGGCAACACTTGATGTAAAAGGTAACAGTGGTCTATAATAATAAATGATGGTAGCAACTAGCAAATTGCAAACAATGAGGGTATTTGTAGGATAGTTTGTATATTTTCAGGCTCTCCTTGCTTTTGGTATTTATACAATAGTTTTTGTTTAGTTTCTTAAAGAAGCTTTCTAAAGTGTTAAGCTGCCAGATGCTAAACAATCAGGTCCAGAATGTTCACATTGATGGCTAATAATAATTATGATGATGTCGATAAAAAATTCAAAGCTTGATTACCATTGGAAATAACAATTATTTTTGTGAATATTCAGGCAAGGCCTTTGCTCAAACAAGCTTTGGAAGAAGGCACCTATGATGCTCTTGTTGATCCAAAGTTACAGGGGGAATATGATTCCAGTGAAATGAGTCGAATGATTTCATGTGCTGCAGCTTGTATACGTCATTCAGCACGGCTTCGGCCACAAATGAGCCAGGTGATGCCATAGGTGCTAAATATTCTGTTTTGTGTTTTGATTAGGTCCCTTTGCTTTATTAATGGTGCACAGATTGAATGGTCTGGGTCATTTCCTTAAGCACAGTTCCCACATGAAAACTAGTTAATTGCATTTCCTTCTTAGTCTTTGTTGAAGCATTTCAAGACCATTTCTATATGATCCAAGTCACCTTTCTTATAATCAAATTTACTTTGCTTTCATTAGAACCAGAGTTGATTATTAAACTGCATGCTGGCACGTAACCCTTTCTACCATTTCTGTGTAAATCAGATAGTTCGAGCTTTGGAAGGAAATATGCCCCTAGATGATTTAAGTGATGGAATCACACCTGGGCACAGCATGATATATGGTTCTTATGGAAGGTCAGACTATAGTTCTAGCCAATACAAGGAAGACTTGAAGAAGTTCAGGAAGATGGCGCTAGAAAGCCAAGAACATGGTAGTAGTGAGTACAGTGGAGTCACCAGTGAGTATGGTGTACAGCCTTCCAGCAGTAGCACTGAGGGCCAACAAACTACAAAAGAGATGGAATCACAGAGAAAGGAGACAACCACCAAAGATTCCCATGAAATTTTGTGACAGTTTATTATATTGTTCTCAGTTCATGATTTCATGTTGGTGTGCCTGCGGAAAAATCAATATTGGAGTCGCTCTCTGGTGGCAGGTCATGAAAGTGTCTTGAAAAATCAGCTTGGTAAATGAGATCTACAAAATATTAATCTGAAAATGATTGGTTGAACCTATAAAATCTATTATTTCCACTTGATCCATTACTGGGAGATGATGGTAGACTTGATTGTACTGAATGTAGTGAAATGGAGTTGAGATGGGGTGCATGAGATGGGGTCTATTTTGTATTTAGGCAATTTTTCTAGATTAGACAACCGTGTCCTAATTATCTTGTTTTGTGCCTTTATTTATGTGTTCTTTGAGAGTTGGATTAGATAACGTGGAGAAGATAAATTGAACCAGATTTCCATCATCCACTTTGGTGTCCTTTCATGAGTCCATTAATATTGTTGGAACAGTAAACTTCCAGGTATGGACGTCTAAGGCCAACTTCAATTGAAGTTGGTAATTTCCTTGTGGGTTTAAATTTTTCATTCCTGAATTTGTGTACCATTTAACTCTAATTGATCAGTTGATATTTGAGGGCGAAACTCTAAATGGTTATAATCACAATCTGCAGCAAAAGAAATCATCCCTGTGTAACGCACGAAATCGTTATTTCACTTCTATCTTACTTCGCAATTTGAAATCAACCAAGTCTGTATATTGTCTGTTCAAAGCTTATCGGCCTTAACTCATGCAACTTTGACGCGGGGCTTTTTGGCAAATAAGGCACCGGCAAAGCTAGATATTTTGATCAGAGAAGTGGTGTATTTTTAGGAAAATTTTTAATTTGCTCCTTGGATTTTACCTTATATTACATTTTAGTCACTGAATTTGAAAATTTAATTATTTAATTTCTATATTTTACACTATATTACACTTTAATCCTTTTTTAATAAATTATTTATTTAATCTTTAAATTTTATACTATGTTACACTTTAATCCATGTTATTTTAATATATAGAATAATTTAATCATTCCTCTCAACAGATGAAATTGTTATAAACAGTAAAATTATAGGGACTGAATTTTTTTATATATTAAAATTAAAGAGAATAAATAATTAATTTCTAAAAATTTGAGAATAAAGTATAATATAGTATAAAATTTAAAAATTAAATAATTAATTTATCAAAATTCAGAGAGTAAAATATAATATAGGACAAAATCTAAGGATCAAATTATAAATTCCTCTTTCTTTCATTTACACATCAATAATAAAATACAACTTCAATATTTATACATAAAAGTGTTAGTATTACTATAATTTTTAGTATTCTGTGTCAAAAATAAAAAAAATTCAATGTTAAATAAATTTCATTTAAAAAAGTTTTAAAAAATATGATAAATTATAATTTAATCCCTAAAATTTGATAAAGCCTACAATTTAGTCAATATCATTAAAACTTTATTAAATTACCATTAATTTTAGTAAAAATATCAAAATGTTTTTATCTTTGTTTTTAATGTAAAAATGATTTAGTCCTTGAAGTTTTATTTTATTAATAATTTAATCCCTATACTTTTAAAATGTGAGTCCCATTAAATTAAAAAATTTTAAATTTGAATTAATAAAATATAAATCAATTACATTAAGGTTCTTAAAAATTTTGGTTAATTATAAAATCATCTATATATTTTATAAATTAATCCTTAAATATTATAACTATTTATAAATAAGCTCTTATAATTTTATAAAATTCTATTTATGTCATTATTATATATGTGTGTGTTATATTGTTATATATAACAAAAGAAAAAAAAAATAAATATGGATGCAAATTATTATTAAAATAAAACTTCAAAGAGTAAATTGTTTTGAAATTGAAAATAGAGTTAAGAGTATTTTGTTGTTTTTGCTAAATTTAATGGAGTATTAATGTTAATTCTAATGGTAATAACTAACTTGTAGGTTTATTAAAATATCAAAGACTAAATTACTCTGTTTTAAAAGTACAGGGATTAATTTATAAGTTTAACAAAATTTCAGGAACTAAATTATCAATAAAATAAAATGTTAAAGACTAAATTATTTTTAGATTGAAAATAGAATTAAGGATATTTTAATTATTTTCGCTAGAATTAACAGTAACTTCATTAAAATTCTAATGCCAAGGACTAAATTATAGACTTTTGTCAAATTTTAAGACTATATTATTTAATTTTAAAAATACAAATAGACATAAAATAATTACCTATCAATTAGAATATGTAAACAAGATACAAATAAAATAAGATTTGTTTTCTTTTACTTCATCTCTTATATTATAATTAATTATATCTTAATTAATGTGTTAATCTTACGAATACCATTGTTTTTTATATAATCATGAGAGTTTTAATATACTCTATTGGATTAAAATATTTTTACGAAGTCTTATTCACCAATTTTATGTGGATTAAGGGAATAAATAAATTTGAGTGGAGGCAACAAGGAATACACATTTTATCAATGAAAATTCAAAAGACTTTATCATTTGATTGATATGCTTCAATGCCCCTTGAGACTGTAAAAATTATAACGGTGTTATTTAGCTTTTGGGGTTATGCTCTCTACATTTCATTTACAGCCCCTCCTCCAATATTAATCAAATTATTTAGTTTCATTTTAATCCATTAATTTAGTCTCATTTTTATCTAATATTAACCCAATAAGGCTTTCACACAATTCTTTTATTTAGTCTTATTTTGATACACTAATTTTTATAGCTTTTATTAAAAGCCCATTATTATGCCATTAGGCATTCATAATATATGGACTTATTATACTTACAATTATAACATTCATAATATACATTTTCTTCGTGACGTATTTTTATTGACAATATAAAACTTTTCCAATAAAGATGGATTTAAAATAAAAAATTTTCAAAGTAATAAAATACTTCCCTCTTAATGATTTTTATGAAAATTTATTTTATAAAAATTATTATTTTGTTATCAATTATCATAAAAAAAAAATTATATGCCATAATATATTTTATTGTGAATAATTTTTTTTTTAAATGATAACATATTATAATAAATTAAATTGCTCAATTATTAGACGCTGATCATAATAAATTTTGTATTATATTAAAATGCCTCTAATTAAATAGGGTAGTCAATGAAAAAGAAAGCCATAGACCATTTTGATGACTTCATTGCAATTCAGAATCGAAACTCAGATAGCTCCCAGTCCTTGCATCCTTCGATCAGACCTTGGTCCCCTCCTCAGCATGATACAAACAAGGTAAACGTTGATGCAGCTGCAAGTAAGAGGGAAAGAATCGGCGGCTCATTGGCAGCATTAGCAGCAATCACTTGGGGCAGCCATGGGGAAGGTCATGCAAGAAATTTCCATCAGTCATCAGCCATGTATTTCAGCAACGAAGGCTATAAACCATCATAGTCGCTGAATATTTTATTAAATATATAATTTTACAGTATTAAAATTAATCTAAAATTAAATTTAATATGCTTTAATTATAAAATAATTATTTTTAATACCAATTAAACTAATATATAACATGCGATTTTTATAATTATAATCATAGTAGCCAATTGCACCAACTTCAGCGGTAGAAAATGGAGCAATTATGACCTTTCTAATGGTTCCATTTGCTGCAGTTGCATAAGCCGGAAATAATGTTGGTTTTATTTAATGAAAGGGACCACATAAAATGACAAGTCAATCATAAAATGACAGTTAATTAGTATTATATAGCATAAAATTAAATTGTATTCATAGTTTAAAAACAGCTTTTTGTAGATTATGTGTATTTTTTTTTTTTACTTAGTCATTATTCTATAATTAATTTATATTATTTATATAAAATAAATATAGAATAGAAGGGAGGATATAATTTCTCAGCAGTTGGGGGTGGGGGCGAATTTTCAACGCTAATGGAGTATTCATTGCTGTCCCTATTAACGGGGCAGTCATTAGTGCCTTACTGGCTCGCTGTACTCATCAAAGCTTCAGGATCATGGTTATGGCAGCAGACTTTTTCAATGCATCGCATTTATTTAAAACTGCTATCGTCTTTTTCTTAATCAAATGGTGAAAGAAAGAGTGGATGTAAATATTTTTATTAATAATAATGATAATTGCTATGTGAAACCTATAATAAGAAAGTTTTTAATTTTACATTGTGAAGACGAATTGATTTTCTCAGTTGATTGTAGAATTGATTATTTGGATTCCTTAATTTTTTTTTTTCAACTGTGAAAAAAGAAGTTCATTAGGTGTAACCGCCGTTGTTAATGGTACGTATTATTCACTTCAAATCGAATAAATCGAACTAAATCGCTTTAATTTAGTAATTTAATTTGGTTTTTAAGATAATTCGGTTCGATTTTATATTATAAAAATTTCAATTATTTCGGTTTGATTCAATTTTGAAAGCAAAAAAAAAATTATTAAACCGAACCGAACCAAATAGTTGTATTGATTTTTTATTTGATTTGTTTTTATGGGAAATTTATCAATTATATATAATTATGTATATATAAATTATTTAATTTTCATTAATTAATGGTTATTAGGTTCAAACCAATGTCAAAATCAGACCAAATAACTTGAAAATCAAGTCTAAATTAAAAAATCAATAAAAAATCAAAACCGATTGATTTGAACCAAAACAAACCGAAATAAAGTGATTCAGTTCGATTCAATTTTCCATCCATTTCAGTTTGGTTCGGTTTCTAAAATATGTAATTCAATTTTCATGATTTAATTCGATTCGATTTGATTGGAACCGAATGTTCGCCCCTAGTTATTGTTCTCTAGTTATAAGGTTTGTAGTTAGACGGTTTTATAGCCCTTAATTTAACTCGCTCCATAGAGAATCTATTATCAAACTATAGTGAGTTTCAAAGAGTTGCAAGTGTGAACTACCTACAGTCAATTCACCCATCCTATCCACAGAGACAATATTTGGTTTATCAATGCTAGAGCGGAGAATCAAATTAAAAGCAAACATCTCTAACTGCAAAGGTTACCACTAATCCATCACACTTGGTGATGAATTCTTAATTCATATATATAGACTTATAGATTTCTAACAATGAGGATATTCTTCTAACATATGAAACAAATGAGTTAGAAGAATAAATATCACAATTTCTTTTTTATCTTTGAATATTATATCTAAATTCAAATAATCATAATTATTCTTTAAATGTGTTACTGGATTAAAAATTTATTTAAATAATTTATATTATAAATGGTAATAAATAATATCAAGATTTGTGGGTAACAATTACATATAGATATATAGTTATTCAATTTAATTTTTAAAATGTTCTACTTAAATTTTTCTTATATATAAAGAAATTTTTATTTTTTTTTATAAAAATTATACAAATTATTATATTTATTAAATTCATGGTAAATCTATTCAATATCAAAGTAGTGTTATTATTTACGTTAAAAAGGTAAAAAGTAGACGTGTGTGATATATATATATATAATTATGGGCAAAAATATATTAAATTCGAGTTGTTTCATATTATGGTACTAATTTTTTAAAAATATATATTAAATTTTATTTTTTTATTTTAAATTAAAATTAAGGTTGATATTAGGATTGATGCCAGATGAATTCATATTAATCGTGTTCTTGCGTTATGTATGAATTATTATAAAAAATATATAGATAAATTATTTAATAAAAAATAATTACAGATGGGAAAGTATACTTTTAATTTTATTTATTTTATTTTTTAATAAATTAAATGTATAGAATTTTTTATTTTTCCTTGATTTGGTATTTAAAAAAAATACAATATTATGACATATAAATTAAAAAAAAATACAATGCTAGTTAATAATAATAAAAAATAGAAAGTATTATTTATTATATTTCTTTTAGAAAAACATGAAAATTGTAATAAAACATATATATTGACAACTGTACATATTTGTCGCTACTAATATAAATTAGTGATGAAATTTCATCACTAATTGTCTTTAATAATAGTATATTCGTTACTAATATTTTTAGTAATGATAAGCTATTTTATATGAAATCATCACTAATAAATTTTAGTCACTTATTCATCATTAATATAAGCTATTTTATATAAATTTTTTTTTAATAATTTTTAATGATAAATTATCCATTACTAATATTTTTAATAATAAAAATTATTCAATATAAATTCATCATTAATAATTTTTTAATGACAACTTTTCCTCCACTAAATTTATAAATTTTTATTTCATATTACTATAATTAGTATAAAATAAAAATTTAATATTATTTTAGTAGTAATTTCACTTATATTAAAAATCTTATTACAATTCTATATTCTTCATTATGTAAGTATTATTGATTTATTAAAAAAAATATTTAGTTTATTACAATAAAATTAATAAACAACAACAGACACTGAATCTCACCCATACAAATTTTTTTAATTATTTTAAATATTTACAAATTTATAATATTAAAATATAAAATTACTATTAAAAAATAAAAATTTAATTAACATAATTATAAATCTATTATTAAAAATTAACTATGTAATTAAATAAAAAAATTTATATTTGTATATATAAATATAAAATTCTAATCCCATTCAATAATAAATATTTTAATTATTATAAATTTATAGCTATTTTTTTTAATATTTGTAATAGATAGTTTTTCATTTATACACTATATTTTCTTGCAATAAAATTCAAACTTATTTAACTTATAATTTGATTTTTTTTCTTTACTATATTTTTTTTCTTTAACCTATAACCTATAATTCTTTATTTACTATATTTTTTTATTTTTTTTAACAAGCAAAATTTATTTATAAATTTTAAAATTTTTTAAATTTTTGTATGTCATAGATATCATTCTTATGAAGGTAATTGCAGATGAACGTAATCATCAAGATTTTGTTATCATTTTCAATATCAAATAAAATAAATATCTTTAAAAATTTAATGATATTTATATAGGTTAAGATAAATTAATTTTCCTATTTTTTCATTGAGGCATCCTATAATATTTGGGATGATTAATATTATTTTTACATAAAAAAATACATTTTAAACATTTTAAATGTGATTGTTGAGATTTTAATTTTCTTAGATATATTTAGTTTAAATTAGATTAACTAAAATTTATTAACATCTTTATGTGTATGAATATATTTTTTAATTCATCAGTCAATTTTAGTTAAATTGTTGATTTTACCTATGACGTTATAAGAAAATCTAATTATATTTTTATATATATTTATATGAAAAATTATGCTTATCTTAATATTAATTTTAAGTTATTATGTTTTAAATTTTTAAAATAATAAAAATGAGTGAAAGATAAGAAAAGGAAAATAAGAAAAAAAAATTAATTTGACAATTTGAGAGTATTAATTATATAATTAATATAAAATAATTAAAAATGCATAATTAAATTTATATTTATATTGTAATCTACAATGTATTTATAATATATATAATATAATATATAATTTTTAAAAAAATAAAAATATTTGTTAAACGTATTTTCACCCATTCACATTTTTAAACCTTATTATTATATTTTTTATTATATTTTTTTACGTTTAAGTCTATAATTATGTTATTATTATATGGGACAAATAATCTTTATAAGAATATGATCTAATAAAAAATATAATAGTTTTAAATTAATATATATATTTTTTTCACATAATTAATCTTGACCCTATGAGTTCAAAGGAGCATAAATTTTGATGATGACAAAATTCAACTAAAATCAAATTAATCTTGTTTTAAGTGTTGTATTTATCTAAGGATAAAGAAAAATATTCATGGAGTTGATGATGAACTTGTGTCTTAAAGAAATGATAACATTCTAAGATAATACAAGACGAATCAAAGAAGACAAAGAAAAAAAAATTTACCTTCCAAGCTGCATTGAATATCAAAATTGAAGTTACATATAGTTTGAGAATAGTTTAAGGAATTTATGATTGTTTGTGAAAATAATTGAGGATTATAAACCAATGATACTTTTTTTTAATCCCTCAAATTTTTATTTTAAGTTTTCAAAACTTGTTTTAAATCATCAATGGCCTAAAAGTATTTTATTATAATTTGGTACAAAGTTTGTAAAGTTTTCAAAGTTACGCAGAGAAGCTTTCCTAGTATGCTAACTGATTTGCTACTGTTCCTAGTATGCTAACTTGTTTGCTAACTGACTCAACTCTGCACAACATCGCAGAAAATGACAAAATAACGGCTATTTTCTTGAAATTTGAAATTGTAACATTCAAATGAGTTCTTAAATGGTCAGAAACGATTTAAAACTATAAATACACATATCTTTGGCCATTTTGGACTTAGTAAAAGTTTCTCTATTATTCATAATCTCTTAAAATCATTAAAGCTTTCATTCAAAGTGCTCAAATTATTTTTATTGCTTATCATTGGCGTACCTACTCATCTCTTCTTTATAGATTCTATTGTATTTAGTAAGATTGAGTTTTAAACACCTTCTTAGCATTTATGAGAGGTCATTCAAGCACCTATTGAAGCTTGATTATGAAAAGTGTTTAGGACAACACTTGGTAGAAGTGTGAAGTAACTTGTAAAAGCTTTGGTGTGAATATTTGTAAAGAGTTTTTATCTCTTGCCTTTAAAAGAGAATAATAGTAAAGTGAAAACTCAAAGTGGGATCTTTGAGAGAGTGGATGTAGGCTAGTTATGCCAAACCACTATAAAAATTCAGTGTTTAGTTCTCTCAACTCTCACTCTTTAAATTTATGCACTTTAATTTTCTGATTGAATTATTTTTGCTAAGTTGAGAATTGATACTGTTTACTGTTAACTCTGTTGCAAACTGAGAAAATTTGTTTACTGTTGAATTTACTGAGATATGATATAATTTGTTTGTTGCTATATCTGCTGTCAACTGATATATTCTGTCTATTACTTTATTTGCTGTGCTGTGATCTTATTCAGATTACTGATATTTTTACTGAGTATTAATATATTCTGTCAGATCAGTATACTGAATATTTTTAAGCCAAATCTGTATCAACTAATTATTTGAGCAGTATTAAAACTCATTTCATAGTAGAAAACTAGGTTGAACTAAGCTACAATTTTTTAAAGGTTTTGAGCAATAATCGAAAAATTATTTTAATCCAATTCACCCCCTCTTGGACATATTTTGAGACATCAATTAATTAAAATTAATATTTTAATTTAAATAATTAAATATAATATTTATAATCCTATAATAGTATCATATCATATATAAAAAAAAAAACAGACAAAAAATTATATATAAAAATTTAAATCATATGTATGTATAACGAAAACAATAACATGCATTGTTATGAAAAAAAATTAGTATATATAAAAGTATGAATGATGGAGCAAACTTATAAATTATCAAAAATACCCTTATATACTTTTTTAAATTATTTGTAATATTATAAAAATATAAATAAACTAAAAAAAAAGAAACATTGCAACAATAGTATACAAGACAAAATTAAATAGGAGTCCTTTTCTAATAAAATTCTACCCTAATTTCATCAATAATATTAATATATTTTATTATAAAATTACTAATATAAAACAAAAAAAAACGTTATATAAAAATAAAACAGTATAAAAATATTTTATTGTTTCTAAAAAATTATAATGTCATTAAAATGCAAAAAAGAACTAGTTATCAATTATGAATTGACAAAAATAATTATAATATAATTATAAAATTACTATTACTTAATTATTTAAATATGTAAAAAAATTTGATTTTAATTTTAATGTTTATGCTAATTGATAAATTATTAGTAAACATAAAATTTTTAATACAACTCCAATAACAAATTTGTAGCACTTAATTATAAAAAGCTAAAACATTTTTTTAAATACAAAAATGCACACCAACATTTATATATTGCAAAAAAATATCTCCCAAAAATATAATTCTCAAATTACTTCTCTCGTTATTGTGATGAGTGCAACACATAAAAGAAAAATAAAGTTTTCCAGTAAAATCTTGTTAGAGAAATACTTTTTTTTTTCTAGTGCAAAATGTTATATCGTCCCATTTCAAAAGATTATTTTAAGGCTTTTTTTCTTATTTTCATTTTGATTAACTATAAAATTATTAAATTTATTGACATTATTATAAAAATTATTAAATTTATTAATATTATTTTTAAAAAAATAATATTTATTCAATTAAATATTAAAATTAATACTTCATGTTTTAATTAATCGGATAAATAATACTAAACTTAATTTCAAAATAAATGAAATACTTTTACTTAGTTTTTAATATTAACAAAATTTAATTCATCAAGAATGTAACTAAACTAACAATAACGAAAATGCACAGTGCCAACCTTAAAATAAAAGGAAGAAAAATTAATTATATCTTAACTTATTTAGATAATTTATTTATAATTAAAGGAAATTTTATTTAATATAAAATATTTTATATTTAAACAATGAGAAAATATAGAAATTGACAAAAAAAATCTAGAAAGATTAATTAATTAATTAATTTGCACATTAATTCTTAATTAATATGTAATCATAATTATAATATATCAAATGAATAAAACAAATGTAAATTATAAAATAGATTTTCTATAATATTTATAAATGTATAAAAAGGGGATATTAGTTTTTTACAAAATTAAGTTTTATTTATAAAGTAAAATTGCAATTTAAATAGATGTCTATAATAAATTATATAAATTAATTATAAAATAAAATTTTAATTCTTATACGCATATAAAATAATAATTTTTTTTATAAAGCCTCAAAAAGCTAGTATAAATAAAATGTCTTTTATGATGATTTTGATTTTTAATATCTTATTATCTAAAAGACAAAATAACAATAAAAAAAAACTCCTTAAAAATGGTTATTAATTGTGTTTGGTGAATGCCACGTGGTAGCATTGACCCAGACATAAACACTCTTTAAATTTAGTCATTATCATCTCGTTATGTTGACAATTTCAAAAAGAATAAGTCTTACCTAAAAAACTCTTCGTATAATGCTGATAGGGGACATGAATAATATGAGTGGTTGATTATGAAATTAGGCTATAAAAATCGAGACCTATTATTCTACAATGATTTGCGATGTTTGTTTTAAAGTTTAAAGCACTCATTTCTCTTAAATTAGCATTTAAAAGTGAGTTAAGTCTAACTCAGACGTTATAAGAATTTCATTAATAGAATAATAAGATTAATAAATTCCATCCATGCATGCAAGTTGATGGTAAATAAAGTCCATCCTAGGCACGGTTGAGAATTGGAGGGTGAAAAAGATGATAGACTTATTCGAATGAAACTTTATTAGACAGGGCTAGACAATAATTTTACAACTGAAAATGATACTTACATGGCGCTCTTAAAGTTTATTAAGCAATATTAGCTATTTTAATAGTTATTAACTGTTAAATATTAACTGTTAGTGATTAATTATTTATATAGTGATTTAAAGTAAAAGTGTCGAATAAAAATATCTTTTACATTAACCGTTAAATATAAAATAGTGATATAATCTTTTTGATTCTAGTCAAATTATTTTCTCAACTTCTAAAAGTTATAAGGAATAACATTTTATAAATCGCTCGCTTAACCTCTAAATACTAGTATAAATATTATACTATAAGATAATATAAATAAAAAAAATAATATTTTTACCTTAATTAAAATACTAAACGATACTTTAAAACTCATTGTTGAACAATGTATTATTTTCTCTCACTCACACCACTACTCTAATATACACTACTTCTCTTGGATAATCATATGTATAGTTTTTAAATTCGGACTGAATTGGCTAATTGAAACAATGAATGGTTGAACTAGTAAGTGAGTGAGTGAACAAGCCCTCAAACACTTCCGGTTTTGTAATTAAACCAGACAAAGAAGCCACCTGATTGATCCAGGTTATTTAATTTTCAATAGCATCTTTTTTTAATGTTAATATACAAAATTAAATTTAAAATCTCATAAAAAATTTTTAAAATTAAAATCAATTGAGTTAACTTGATAGATATATATATTTTTTTTATTTTCATATATTTATATTTTTAACACATATTTACATTTATAAAAAAATTTATACATTATATTACTAGAATATTTTTATATAAAATTTAAAAAATATTATTAAAATTTATTAAATATAAATTAATAAATATTAAAATTTTATTTTAAATAATTAAAATTTAATTAATTATATTTATTTATATTAATGTGTTATATTTAATTAATATTTAATTAATTTTTAATAATTCACTAATTAAACTAAAACCCAGTGATGGTATTGGACCCTAACATGAGTCCAAAAGGTCGTATTTCCCTCGCGGTTAAATCATTTAAGCATTTACTTCCAAAGCCGACAAGTGGGTCCTCGTCTCGTTCTATTTTTAATCAGCTCATCCACCTCGGTCAACCCCGCGTTGAACTTAGAAAAAAAAAAAAAAAAACCGTGTTGAAAATTGGAGAATATTTCAATTTTCTCTGAATAATTAGCACAAAAAAAAAAAAAAAAAAATTTGCCAGAATCCGGCAATTACACTAGATACGGGAATCTCTCGATCAGGCGCGGTTAATAGTGAGATTACATTTTGAGAATAAAAATCAAGGTTTTTAAATAGACTCGGTCAAATAATTGGTGAATATTAAAAATTAAAAATTTAATCAAAATTAAATTAAGATTTAATTAGTGTGATAAAAAATTAATTATATTTTTAAATTAGCAATTTTTTTAAAAGTTATAAATATTATAATTAATAAATTAATATATTATATAAATAATTAGATCAAGGTCTGATTTTTAATTAAAGTGGTCTAACCAGCTAATCTGAATTTAACACATCAATAAAAATTATATTATCTTTCTATACTTTTTTTGTCATTTTTTTAAGTTATTTTTTTTTATAATTATTTATATTTAAAAAATATTAAAAAGTATTATTTTTTTAATTTTATATAATTTTTTAAAATTTATTTTTACACCTCCCTTTTCTTTTTTAACTAGAAAAAATAAATAATAATTTAATTAAATTAAGAGGTATTTCCTTCATTTATTTTTATCTATTATATTTTAAATTTAATATAATGATTAAGAAAAATAAATAAATAACTTTATTTTATAAAAATATATTAATAATTAATAAAATTATCATTTATTTTATTTTATTACTCATTATATAAATATTTATTATATTTAATGAAGATAACAAGTACAATTGACAAAAAAAAAATTAATGCTCATTTATCTTCTAAATGTAATAAATAATTTTTAAAAAATTATAATAAATACAAATAAATAAAGAAAATATTTTATCATAATTTAAACAATTTAATTATTCATTTTAATTACTATGCAAAACTCTTTAAACAATGGATAATAAATAAAAGTAGACAAAAAGCATAACGATTTTCATTTATTGCCACAGGAAGACGAGATCCGAGATACTGAGTTCTAAAGGTATATTCATGAGCTTCGAAGTATAATTAAATAACCCTCCTATTATTTTTCTTTTTAAGAAATTCCTTTTATTCCATGTTATTTTTTAATCTATTATTTTATACGCATTAAAATATAAATATGCTTAAAGTTGATCGAAATTCATAGTAAATCAAAATATCTTTACACATAATATATAATATGAATATAATAAAAATTACACTTTATACCGATTCATATTATTATAAATAAAAGTTATGACTTTGCAAACTAAATATTTTTAGCACATATCACATGCTTACAATGGCACAATACATTTTCAATTGCATAATTGAGCGCTAAAACTATCCACTATAATATTACTATATTTAGAAAGTGGAATCAACAATCTATAAATAATTAAGTATTTGTTTAGCACTGTATTTGCAAGGCTGAAACTGACTTTTTTTTAATAAAAATACTTTTTTAAATGTTATTAAAAAAATAATTTAAAAAATTTATTTTATTATTTTTATAATTAAAATTTATTAAATTTAATTTTAAATTATTTTTTAATATTTTCTAACCAGTATATTTAAAAAATTAATTTTTTCAATAATAATTTTAACATTAATGCCAACACAGGCCTTAAATAAATTTAAAAAAATGATGGTGTAATACGCTTCATTATATGAGTTAGAGAATATTTATTATATTAATAAATAATATGTTACTCACACTGTCTTATTATAATGGATAATTTAAAAAAAAATTATCTCATTTTATTTGTTTTTTTAAAACATAAAAAAAAATGTTAATTTCACCGTAAAAAGTTGTCGAAAGTCGAAAAAAAAAATATAAAAAAAAAGAAGATTAAAAAAATATTGAGAGAAATATAGGTAAATGATGGGATAGGAGAGAAGCAAATTAGGAGATAAAAAAATAGATTAATTATAAGAGAGAAAAGAGTAATTAATTATAAAGAAAAAAGAAAAAATAGATTGATTTCTTTTAAATTTAGTAAAAAATTATTTTTCAATTAATAGGATGAGAAGTGCTGACAATCACTTTTTTTAAGTGACTTCGACTAGCATTATATATATATATATTTGATTATATTTTTTTCTATTTTGGCCGAAAATGATGTTGGGCAATGGGCGCTGTCTAACTAGCACTATTCATATAGGAAGACTTTATAAGGACTTGCTCCATAGATCCTCTTTTATTTATTTTTATCTGTTGTACTTATTTTTTTAATTATTTATTACATTTAAAAAATTAAAAAGCATACATTATTTATTATTTTTATTAAATATAATAAATATTTATATAATAAGTAATTAGATGATAAAAGGTAATTTAGTCAATAATTTTTTTTATATATAAAAATAAGTTATTCACAGATAAAAATGAGTAAAGAGAGTATTATTATTTTTGAAATTATATTATGTGATTTATATTTAACTGAATTATACATTATGTTTATAGTAGTTATCGTTTAAAAAGAAAATACAATTGGTTAATAACTCAATTATAAAGTAAAATATCAGAGGATTAGTCTTTTATATTTTCTATGGTAAAATTAATTATTGTTAAAAAGGAAAAAAAAATAATGGGTGAAAAAAATAGTACAAATAAAAGGATTGAGATTTATATTAAACATAAAATTATTAGATTAAATCACTAATTAAAACTTTTAATCAACAATTTTGAATGATATTTGGATAATGTTAATGAAGTTTTCCATGTACATAAGTAATTAGTTTCTCGAAGATTAGTTGCATGGATATGAATGTAGTGTACATTATTATATTATAACCAAATCAAATTGAACCGAACTGATAAAATTTGATTATTTTAGTAAAAATAAATTTAGGTGGATTTGATTTTTATTAGTAATTATCAAATTTTTGATTTTTGATCATCTGGTTGATTATCTTTAATTTGATAATTGAATTAATCGAAAAAATTAAAATTTTATTAATTAATATATTAATTATAATTTCATTAATAATATATTATTTATAATTATTACTTTATAATTTTATAATTAATATTTAACTTATAATTATTCTCTTATTAATATTAAATTATATTTATTATTTTTTACAAATAAAAAATTGCAAATATATTTTTATTAATAATTAATTAATTAATAATATAAAATATATATTTTATCTTTTTAATTAATTCGGGATAATCTATTAAATATTTTCAGTCTTGGTTAATTTCAATTTTTTCTCAATTTTATGTCGATTCGATTAATATTTTTAGAGTCGATTAATAATTTAATTAATTAAAAATTTAATTTAATTAACCAAATGCTCACCCTTAAATATGTATTAACTTAATACTTCCATTATTAACCAAAATTATTGGTAAAGGATTAGTTTATGTATCTTGTTTAATTGGATATAATTATTATCAATATGATAATGGGTTGTGTTATAACCATAATATTTTTTAATTTTCTAGAATATTGAAATGAGTTAATTACCCTTATTTAATTAAAATGATAGAATAGAAATTGGTAATTTTTTGTGTTTCCTGTTAGATATTTTATTTTTCATCTTTCTAAATGGCCCTAAACTCAAGCGATTACTCATTACGTTTAATTAGGGCCACCAACAGAAGCCATTAAAGCTTTGACATTCACAGTCGCAATGTCGCATAGCAGAGGCATTAAACATTACGTCCGTTTCATGGCAGTCGTTCATTGTGATAATTAAACCGATGTTCTATAACGATTTTACTAAACTCGTATTAGCGACGGACGTGATTCACGTTCTATATGTGCGCAGATTGGTTGACGCATCTCAGGCGTTCACTTTCTCTAGGTTTCCATTTGATCAGCCCTAGCCCTACGCAAACTCATCAATCTTTAAAAAGAAAAGGAAATTAAAAAAAAAAAAATTAAAAAGCTTGTGCGTTGACTTCAGCGCAGGTCAATAGAAATTGAGATTTGTCGAATTATTATGTTCATATTTCACATTTTGTAATTATACATAGAAATGATAAACATGGCTGGAAGGACCAACGCCATGGTCTTTGTTTGTCCCAATACGTAAAGATTTATATATTATATATCCACCAAGTCAGCGAAAAAAGAAAATCGCAGGAATCCGGCGATGTCGTCAAACTATGGCTCTCCGCCCTCTTCCCCGCCCGAAACCAGCGCCGGCTCTCCCCCTCCGGAATATCAGGCCACTGCTCCCCCCACCAGTGTTCCCGCCCCGACTCCAGCAACGACCGACATCTCACCTCCGTCGCCACCACCGACGACTGAGTCGCGTCCACCATCGGAATCTCCACCACCTCCACCGCCTCCACCGCCTCCACTAACTACACCGCAGCCAAAGAAGCATAAGGGGCTAATAGTGGGGGTAGCTTTGGGAGCAATAATAGTTCTGATTGCTATTATCATTTTCTTCATTTATTACCGGAGGAAGAAGAGAAAGGAGGCATTGAATTCTAAAGGTTTCTTGATGAGCTTTGAAGCATACATTAAATAACCCTTCTATTATTTTTTTTTTCTAAAAAAAATTTATTATTGAACATCTAAACTTTTTCTTTTCTTAAGTAAAATTTATTATTAAAATTATTCAAAAAAACTTAATATATACCAACCATACTCATTGTTGACTGTATTCTTAATTTAGTGCTCTAAATTTGCAAGTAAATTTTCAAGTAATTAACGGTGCTGCCTAACCCTTCCCTCCCCCAGGAATCTCATCAAAGCCCAATCAGTTACCTGTGCTTGGTCCTGTTTCCCATGAAACTCCTTCGACTAGTGGCAGTTTGGGCTCTGAGAAACCATCTCCTGGCATTCTTCGACTTTCACAGGGTGTCTTTTCTTATGAAGAACTTGCAATGGCAACTAATGATTTCTCCAATGCAAATCTTGTTGGTGAGGGTGGTTTTGGTTATGTTCATAAGGGAGTCCTTCGCGATGGTAAAGTGGTTGCAATTAAGCAGCTTAAAGCCGGGAGTATGCAGGGGGAACGTGAATTTCAGGCAGAGATTGAGATCATTAGTCGTATCCATCACAGACATCTTGTTTCATTGGTTGGATACTGCATTACTGGAGCCCAGAGGATGCTTGTATATGAATTTATTCCAAACAACACCTTGGAATTCCATCTACATGGTGAGTGCTTTTTATCATCATATCTCCTTCATGTATTACATGGTGAGTCCAGAGGCATCAATAAGGACAAGTTTCTCATATAATGAATGACTGCTTGAGCAACGTTTGATTATAAGAATTTGCTTCATTTTTCAGTATGTGGGATATTTTTTTAGTGAGCCATGGACCAATTTTGAATAGCCCTACCATACTTCAGATAGAGAGGGAAGAGGGAGGGACAGAAGGAGACAGTGAGTAACAAAATTGATGATTATCATATGCTGGAGTTACCTCTTAGGTTAGTAGGAGAGGCTAGGAGTCTGCTGACCTAGGTCATCATTGCAAATTTGCAAGACGTTCAAAGCATATGTTACAAAAGAATGATAGGGTCTACAACTTGTACGGTCATATAACTATCTGTGCTGCTATAGATATGATATTCTTGTCTTACCATATATAAATGACCTCACAGGAAAGGAGAGACCAACTATGAACTGGTCAGCTAGAATGAAAATCGCCGTAGGCTCAGCTAAAGGATTGGCTTACTTGCATGAAGACTGTGAGTATCGTTAGCATGTTATGTCTAGTTAATAAGCCTTACTCAGTTTTTGGATTTGAGTTGTGGGTCTATGAGCATCACTCACATTTCTTGGCATAAATATCTTCAGGTCTGCCCAAGATCATACACCGAGATGTCAAGGCAGCCAATATTCTTCTTGATGATAGCTTTGAAGCAAAGGTATAAAGCAAACAGAAAAGATTTCTTCATATGATTCTTGATGATCTTTCAGTATAGTTTTGGTTTCTCTTCAATATCTACCAAATATGTCGAAGTTGAATATCATATATTATTGAAGACAATCTTAATTTACCTCTGTCCTCCCCTCTTTATAAGAAGTAATCCATAGTCCATGTTTCTCTAAATCTTATGTTCCATATATCCTTTTTATTAAAGTTTATGATGATGTGATTTTATCATTAATGGAGTCAACAAATTAAAAAAAAAAAAAATCATGACGATGGTGGAACAACAATTCTAATGCTTAACATGTATCTTTGGAAATGTTGTGAAAACTGTGGATTCATTTCTGATTGCCATCTCAAACTATATGGTTTAACTTTTTTCAATTTGATTTTCCTTAATATCAAATTATACTATGTAATAAATCCACATGTATCTTTTTTGTTAAGGTTGCTGATTTTGGACTTGCCAAGCATTCTTTGGATACTGATACTCATGTCTCCACCCGAGTGATGGGAACTTTTGGGTATGATATGATACAATTTATACACGTTTGCTGATGATTAATTTTCTTCTATTATGAGGAAAATTTTGAACTAGTTCTTCTCTTGCAACTTCCCCAACTGCAGGTATATGGCTCCAGAGTATGCCTCTTCTGGTAAGCTTACTGAGAAATCAGATGTCTTTTCCTTTGGTGTTGTGCTTCTTGAGTTGATTACGCGGCGTCGACCTGTTAATAGGACTCGATCATTCCTTGATGATAGCATAGTTGATTGGGTACATACTCATTCCAAACTTTTTAACTAATAAAATTCTCCTTAGCTGTGCTGAATTCATGTGTTCTGCTGATTTATTAGCTGCATATGTGGTGCTACCAATATGCTAGGTGAATATGGCAACACTTGGTGAAAAGGGTAACGGTGGTCTATAATAGTAAATGGTAGTAGCAAATTGCAAACAATGAGGGTATTTGAAGGATAGCTTATATAATTTTGAGGTTCTCCTTGCTTTTGGTATTTATGCAATCATTTTTTTGTTTTAGTTTCTTACGGAAGCTTTCTAAGGTGTTAAGCCACCAGATGCTAAAGTATCAAGTCCAGAACGTTCACATTGAGGGCCAATAATAATTATGGTGATGGTGATGAAAAATCAAAGCTTGATTACCATGGAAAATAATAATTATTTTTGTGAATGTTCAGGCAAGGCCTTTGCTGAAACAAGCTTTGAAAGAAGGCACCTTTGATGCTCTTGTTGATCCAAAATTACAGGGGGACTATGATTCCAGTGAAATGACTCGAATGATTTCATGTGCTGCAGCTTGTATATGTCCTTCAGCAGGGCTTCGGCCTCAAATGAGCCAGGTGATCCCATAGGTGCTAAATATCCTGTTTTTGGTTTTGATCATATGTCCCTTTGCTTTATTAATGGTGTATAGATCGAATGGTCTTGGTCTTATCCTGGAGTACGGTTCCCACCAGAAAACTAGTTAGTTGCTTTTCCTTCTTAGGCTTTGTCAAAGCATTGGAAGACCATTTCTATATGTGATTTTTTTTCCCCAATAAATATAACACACGCATACACGGGTCATTAATAGGAATAGACCGTTATTAAAATCATGACAATTTAAAATTATAGCAATTTTAATAGAATATTTCTGAATACCATATCAAATGTGAAATGTGCATGTGAGTGGGTTATATAGGAACATTTCAATATGTGATCTAAGTCATCATTCTTTTGATCAAACTGACTTTCTTCAGAACCAGAGTTTTTTTATTAAACTGTATGCTGGCATCATAACCCTTTCTACCATTTCTGTATAATTCAGATACTTCAAGCTCTGATAGGGAATATGTCCCTTGATGATTTAAGTGGTGGAATCACACCTGGGCACAGCATGGTATATGGTTCTTATGGACGCTTAGACTATAGTTCTAGCCAATACAAGGAAGACTTGAAGAAGTTCAGGAAGAAGGCGCTAGAAAGCCAAGAACATGGCAGTAGCGAGTACAGTGGAATCACCAGTGAGTATGGTCTACAACCTTCTAGCAGTAGCACTGAAGGCCAACAAACTAGATAAGAGATGAAATGACAGAGAAAGGAGATAACGACCAAAGATTCCCACAAAATTTGTGACAGTTTATTACATTGTTCTCAGTTCATCAATTTCATGTAGGTGTGCCTGCAGGAAAATCAATATTGGACAGTTTACTACATTGTTCTCAGTTCATCAATTTCATGTAGGTGTGCCAGCAGGAAAATCAATATTGGATTAACTATCCGGTGGCAGGTCATGTAAGTGCCTGGAAAAATCAGCTTGGTAAATGATTATTATATTATACCAAAACACACAATAAGTTTACTATTCCTAAAGAACAGTAAAATACTAATTTTATCCTTTCTAATTTTTTTACTATATACTAATACAAGGCAATTTTTCTACTTTTTAGGAACAGTAAAATATCAATTTTATCCTTTCTAATTTTATTACTAATGTACTAATACAAGGCAATTTTTTTTTACCGTTTTTAAAAACAGTAAAATTTTTTTTTTATTCTTAATTATTTTTTCTTTTTAATTTCTATTTTACTGACTCTTTCTTTCTATTGTGACTAGCCCCCTAGCTACAACGACTCACTTGGGCAAGTCCTAAGACGGAAATTTCACCCCAAGGCCTGAACCATTGGTCTTACTAGTATATATATATATATATATATATATATATATATATATATATATATATATATATATTACTAAATCGGTCAACATTTTTATTGTTCCTTAGAAATAAGAAAAAGACATCTTTATCCCTCACCTTTTATTTATATAATTTAAATAAAATTTAATTAAATTATAAATTAAATAGTAAAAGTATTATTTTAGTCTTTATCCATTTTGTGTTAACTTTAATATTTTTTTTCTTTCCTTTTGCTTTTTTTCTATATAATTAAACTTATTCAATATTTACATAAAAAAATATTATTTAATTTTTTTCAAATAATTAAAAAAATATAATTAAATTATAAATTAAATGTAAAAGATATTTTTATTTTTCATAAATAAATAATTTAAAAAATGAAATTATAAAAATTCAACAATGATAGTAAATTAAAAATAATATATATAAGTATTAGGCAACCAATCGTAGCTATTTATATATATCAAAACCCAATTTTATGTTATTATTTGAAGAAACAACAGTATTGTAAAATTTTCATTAAATGTTTTTTCTTCTTTTTTTCTTTTTATTTTAATTGGTTAAATCCTACCAATTTCTACCTTTATATTTTTTCAACATTTAATTTTAAAATTTTATTTTATTTTAATTATTTTTAACTTTTAAATAATTACATTTATCCTAGTCATTATAGATTATTTCTAAAAAAAATACTAAGTAACAATCATACTATAATTATTATGAATATATGGATTAAGACAATACTTTAACTTATGTTGATATATTTTACTCATGTGAAAAGCGAAAGTAGTTAAATAATTATTTATAATAAATTATAAATAATAAATTTATTTAATATATATGTGCATGTAAATTTTACTTATTACTGTAGCATGGCGCAGTTTTATAGCTTGTATCAACTAAATCGTAACCTCATGAAAATTTATCTGAAAATGATTGGTTGAACCTATAAAATCTATTGTTTCCACTTGATGCAGTTGGAATAGGAAACTTCCAAGTAAGTACGTCTAAGGCCAACTTCAATTGAAGTTCGTAATTTCCTTCTGGGTTTACATTTTCATTCCTGAATTTATATACTATTTTCCTCTAACTGCTCAGTTGATATTTCAAGAGTAGAGAAATGAATGGCCGATTTTCAATTGCTTGTTCTTTGAATTGAAAGGAAATTCTATATGTAGGGTTGTACTTATATGTGTTTTTGATCTCGTGAAAAAGAGAAGTTCTGTTATATCCCTTGTGGAATCTTCATGCCATGCATGGTAGCGTGTATATATATTTCATATTTTACTTGACTTTTTAAATAATGATAAAATTTTATTATTAAATAAATTTTTATAAGAATCTTCTCTTTATTAATTTAATTTAAGTAATTTTCTTCTGTTTTAATAGTAATTTTTTAAATTAATTTATGATATAAATAATTAAAAATATCCTATTTAATTTTTTATACCTTATTTAAAAATGCCTTATTTCATTTATTTAAATACCTTATTTGCATGAATGAAATTTCCTACAATAAGCCATAAAAAATAACAATTACATATTCAATATTTACAATGATAATTACATAAATGCTATAAGTCAGTGATTAAATAAATTATGTAGGAAAGTTTTGAAAATAATCTTTTCATAAGCAAAATCATCTTTGTACTTATATAATTTCCATTGTTTATGAAGACATTCATGCTACTCTAAGATTTATTTTTCAATTATCTTTACTTATAATTAAAATTTTTATATAATCATATTTTTATTTATCTTTGACATTACTTGGCTGAAAAAAAAACTAATTAAAATAAAAAAATAATCCAATACAAGAAGTAAAATAATATAAAATATCATATCTTAAATTTGGGGAGTCAAACTCAATTCAAACATAGTACAATAATATGGAGAGCCTAGCTCAACCATAATATCCAACACATTTAGTTCATTAAATATCATTTATCAGATTTAAATAATATGTTATTTATTAGTGTTACAGCGAAGTTCTAAGAATAAAAAATAAATAAATACATAATTAAATAAATAATTAAATATAATAGAACTACAAACTTTATCACAACCTGTGAAGAAAAATGTAGGTTAGACCAAAAAATAAACCTACTTCTCCAGCAACCTAGAAAAAAAAAATAAACTTACTCCTCCTGCAACCTAGAAAAAAAATATTTGAACATGAATGACCATTCAACTTAAAGAGTTTAAATATTGATTATAAGTACAATTTCTATAACTAGCTAAAACTATTGCAATTCTATCATGAAATGCAAGTCCAATATATATAATAAATAATTCACACAATATTCGCATGAAAAGATAATTTGAAGCTACTCATGCACTCAGTGTATCACATCAATACATAAATATGAGAGCTAATTCTCTAGATAGCTCTTTCAATCCAAATCTTGCCAGCAAGTTCAACTTAAGCTGGACTTTCACTTAAATTCAAGTGCAGGGGCCAGCAAGATTAACTCAAAATCGTTCCTTACCTCAACTTTCCATATCCATAAGGATTGAGTTCTAGTGAAATCAGGTTAAGCCGTGACTATCCGTCCAATCCATATCCATACATACTATATATAAATAACACACACACAGAGCTCTAAATTATCCCTAGGGCATAAACATAAGTAATTATCAATAAATAAATATGCAATAATTAGATTGCTCCAAATTTATTTAACTAAGTATGAAAATATATTTATAAAATGCATTAGTATGCAAAAAAAAAATATAAAAATAATATTAAAATTATAAAATATAATCAATATCAAACTCACAGACTAGTCGACCCTATTACAGCTGGTCTGGCTAGAGAGAAGAAAGGCTACCCGGCACCAATCATCTATACAAACACACTGACCTCTATCGATTTACTGACAAAATTAACCAATTAATGTAATTAAAAAGCAAAAATAACTTTTAAGATCTTGTCGAAATTTTGACAGAATCTATCATATAATTGGACCTAACCTCCTGCAAAAAAAATACAACAACTGCAACACATAGGGCTTCAAGCCCACAATAATAATTATAATGCTCATCCGGGACCCATAAAAAACCTAATCTAAATTCAATCATCCAAACTCTAATTCAAATCCCTAAACTTCACTACTGCCCTATTAATTATCAAATACCTTCCAAAAATTCTAAAAATATTCTTGGGGGTCCTTCACATCATCTTAAAGTCCATATAGTTTATTTCAATTATTTTTAACATGTCAAAAATATTTTACAAATTAATTAGCCAGCTTAATCCTAGGTAAAAATAACATAACTTGAGTTACCTTTGTGAAATCTGCTACCTGAAATGCATCCGAAATGTTTAAAAATGCTGAAAATAACTGTAAACATGACTACCTTCTGAGACAGTCCGTCGGGTGCCCGAATCAGCCCAAAAACTTAGTTTTAAGTGTCAGTGAGCTATCACCGATCCGATCGCATTTAAACAAAGTTCATAAATTATTAATAATTATCATATCATTATATTTAATTTACGGGAATTAAAAAACTCAAAAATCTCATCGAGAGATCTGGACTGTCCGATAATTGCCTTTTCCAAATGGTGTCCCATCGGAGTGGGGTTGATCCTATCTTGAAGGTTTTGTCGTTCTGAGTTCAATAATGGTCTCTAATTGTCGATCCAACGGTAGGATCATTGGGAAACTCGCCAAAAAGCTACTAATCAACCTTTCTTTCTCTCATCATATCTCGCTGGATCTTCCATGGATTTCGGTGTTTCGAGTCGAAAATTGGAGCTAGGGAGGAGAGGAAGTCATAGCCACCGAAATCAGGCTAAACGGTGGTCGAAAACTTCCTCAAGAGCCACTGCTTCTTCACGTGCAATATACGAGTCGCTACTTGATTCCCTTTGCTGCAGTCGTCGTTGGAGACTTCCTACCGTCGCCTAGAGCCAAGGAGAGGGCCTAGCCAATGGGGTTGGACCTTATCATTGGAAAACATGGAGGAAGGGGGAGTGAAAAGGGACGGGAAAGAGATGAGGAAGAAGGAGGGGTCTATTCACATTTGAAAATTATTTTTGTTACACACCTTCACTACACACTGCCCAAGGAAATTTGATTCCTTCCATCAATCACTTCATGCACTATTTGATTGATAATTAGTTTATATATATATACTTAAAATATCTCAATTAAATTTTATAAAAATAATGTACTTTATGATGATTTTTATTCTTTTAATAAATAATAATAACAATTAAGAGAACATAACGTTAAATAAATATTTAAAATAATATATAGATAAAAAAATTTCTAAAATTGTAAATTAATTAAATAATATTAAAATATTATTGAAATTTATCAAAATTTATATATTTTCAATAATAATAATAATAATAATAATAATAATAATAATAATAATAATAATAATAATAATAATAATTTTAGGTTATTACAATCTTTCCCCCAAAAGAAAAATTTGTTCTCGAATTTTAAACAAACAAGGGATATTGAAAAGAAGCTGATCGGAACAAACCTGAGCACTTGTTTCTTGAGCTCTGCATAGATGATTGAAAACTCTTTACTTGTATCTGCCTCTGCTTTAACACGCTAGATACCGTCCTTCGTCTGAAACTAAGCCATCATATCTGATTACTCATTGATCTTTTTTTGACATCTCTAGTGCCTACTATGCTTTTGCTACACTTTGATGTGGTATCTTGCAACACTAGCTTTTGTTCTCTTCTATTACCAATCTCTGCGATGCAAAGATGTGACTCATACTATTTATTTTGCAAAGTCTCATGAAGTACCTTTCTGAAATAACTACTTATACACGTATCTTACCCGAGATCACTGCTGATCTTGTTGCCCATTGAAATTTTCAGCAAAACTTTCTCTGTGTTTAAAACATCTATACTTCTTAATTCCATGATATTGTAAACTTTTCCTTTTCTTTGTGCCACTAACAAGTTCCTTGTACCAACTCCTATCAATCTTAAGTAACTCACTCTTCTCGAGCCTTTCTTCAGTACTTCGGTCCTATATGCTTTTTTTTTTTTTTGTGCTACTATTGATATCTTTTCCACCAACTATACTTTCGCTTTAACCCTTGCCTCGAGTTTTGAGCTTATAGTACTAGTAGTGCTTAGCTATCCAACTTGTTTGTCTTCAGTCTTCAAGCTTTGACATTGACAGTCGCAATGTCGCATAGCAGAGGCATTAAACATTATGTCCGTTTCATGGCAGTCGTTGATTGTGATAATTAAACCGATGTTCTATAACGATTTTACTAAACTCGTGTTAGCGACGGACGTGATTCACGTTCTATATGTGCGCAGATTGGTTGACGCATCTCAGGCGTTCACTTTCTCTAGGCTTCCATTTGATCAGCCCTAGCCCTACGCAAACTCATCAATCTTTAAAAAGAAAAGGAAATTAAAAAAAAAAAAAATTAAAAAGCTTGTGCGTTGACGTTCAGCGTAGGGCAATAGAAATTGAGATTTGTCGAATTATTATGTTCATATTTCACATTTTGTAATTATACATAGAAATGATAAACATGGCTGGAAGGACCAACGCCATGGTCATTGTTTGTCCCAATACATAAAGATTTATATATTATATATCCACCAAGTCAGCGAAAAAAGAAAATCGTAGGAATCCGGCGATGTCGTCAAACAATGGCTCTCCGCCCTCTCCCACGTCCTCACCCAGCGCCAGCCCTCCAGCATCGGAACCTCCACCTCCAGCATCGGAACCTCCACCTCCACCTCCACCATCGGAACCTCCACCTCCAGCATCGGAACCTTCACCTCCACCATCGGAACCTCCACCTCCACCATCGGAACCTCCACCCTCTTCCACGCCCTCACCCAGCTATGGCTCTCCCCCTCCGGAAAATTCTCCCACTAATGCCCCCACCGGTGTTCCCACCTCGACTCCAGCAACGACCTACATCTCACCTCCACCACCTCCACCACGTCCACCTTCACCACCTCCACTACCTCCACCGCAGCGAGAGACGCATAAGGGGCTAATAGTGGGGGTAGCTTTGGGAGCAATAATAGTTCTGATTGCTATTATCATTTTCTTCATTTATTACCGGAGAAAGAAGAGAAAGGAGGCATTGAATTCTAAAGGTTTCTTGATGAGCTTTGAAGCATACATTAAATAACCCTTCTATTATTTTTTTTTTCTAAAAAAAATTTCTTATTGAACATCTAAACTTTTTCTTTTCTTAGGTAAAATTTATTATTAAAATTATTCAAAAAAACTTAATATATACCAACCATACTCATTGTTGACTGTATTCTTGATTTAGTGCTCTAAATTTGCAAGTAAATTTTCAAGTAATTAACGGTGCTGCCTAACCCTTCCCTCTGTAAGGAAGCATTAATTCTCAATTAAATAAGATCAACTTTAACTAAGTATGGAATGGTGATAATTAAAATAAAATTATTTATTGAATTACCTCAAACAGCTTGTGGAATTTTCTAACCATCGGACCGGGTTGTAGCAAACCACCAGCCGTCCAGATGTCCGGCCTCTGATGGTATCCACACAGATCGGTTGTGAGGAAATTTTCCAAGACACTTTTAGAGAATATATTGGGAGTTTTTATGAGTGCTAGCTCTTTTCTAACTTATGTAGAATGGAAGACAAGCTTCCCTATTTATAGGGAACAATCTCTTTTAATTATAAATTTAACCCTTTAAATTTGTTAATTATAAATTGACCCCTTATAGGAATTATAATTCACATAATTAATTTCTATAATTTTAGAAACTTTAAATTAAGTCTATACTTAATTATTAGGACATTAAGCAGTATAAATAAAATTTATACTTCAGTCCTTAAGTCTCTAGAATTATTTTTATCAAGTCCAATTTGATAATCCAATTTAATTCCTCACTTACAGTCTTTATGTGTGTGACCCATTAGGTTCCTAATATGTTGGCAACAAATATAATTAAATAAAATTAATACTTTAATTTTATCATCAATTCACAATTGATTAATTATATTTGTAGATCATTATTGACATTTAGCAATGTGCAACGACCATCCAAATATTAGAACTTGTCAAAGTGGTTTGACTAACCTTCTATGATCAGTCTGTCAGTGTAATTAATATCCCTTCAACATAATATTTCGATTTATATATTGATGCATGGAATGTGTCTGCTATATATAAATCATTTCTGTCCTCCCAGTATGATTGATTAATTAAATAAGATCTCAATCTTATTTTACCTTGCGCAAGGATTTAATAATTCATACTGGCCAAGAACAATTGAAATATTTTCCTTAATTACCTAAGGTGATGAATTCTATCTTGACAATTAAATATCTCCACATAGTTCATACTATATCCAACAGCTGCCACATTCGTTATCTTTATATAAAATGACATGTGAGCAGTATCAAAATATAGTAATTCCTATATAAGATAACTTAATGTCTCAAGTCTAAGGATCATTTACACGACTGTCACATGAGTCTTTCCATAGACACAGGTAAACTTCCATATGGAATCCTCATGTGGGTCAGTTCAGTAAACTTGTCACCACAAGTACTTACACGTTGGTTCTAGGTATCTCACATACCTCAGCTTAATGAGAACTGCTGCTTCCTTTCATAAAAGAACGAATGTAACGTGTATTGGTCTCAACAGTTATATCAATGTCCAATCTTGATATAACATTGACCAAGAACATTTTTGGAACAATGCTATAATGCAGTCAGAATTATAACAACATTATAATTTTCACTGCTATGCATATAAGTCCCATGGACTTTATATTAATTAATAAAGATAAAGTCCATGGGACTTATATGCATAGCAGTGGAAATTATAATGTTGTTATAATTATGAGATTTTGACTGCATTATAGCATTGTTCCAAAAATGTTCTTGGTCAATGTTATATCAAGATTGGACATTGATATAACTGTTGAGACCAATACACGTTGCATTCGTTCTTTTATGAAAGGAAGCAGCATTTCATTAATTAATAAAGATAAAGTCCATGGGACTTATATGCATAGCAGTGGAAATTATAATGTTGTTATAATTATGAGATTCTGACTGCATTATAGCATTGTTCCAAAAATATTCTTGGTCAATGTTATATCAAGATTGGACATTGATATAACTGTTGAGACCAATACACGTTGCGTTCATTCTTTTATGAAAGGAAGCAGCAGTTCTCATTATGCTGAGGTATGTGAGATACCTAGAACCAACGTGTAAGTACTTGTGGTGACAAGTTTACTGAACTGACCCGCATGAGGATTCCATATGGAAGTTTACCTGTGTCTATGGAAAGACTCATGTGACAGTCGTGTAAATGATCCTTAGACTTGAGACATTAAGTTATCTTATATAGGAATTACTATATTTTGATACTGCTCACATGTCATTTTATATAAAGATAACGAATGTGGCAGCTGTTGGATATAGTATGAACTATGTGGAGATATTTAATTGTCAAGATAGAATTCATCACCTTAGGTAATTAAGGAAAATATTTCAATTGTTCTTGGCCAGTATGAATTATTAAATCCTTGCGCAAGGTAAAATAAGATTGAGATCTTATTTAATTAATCAATCATACTGGGAGGACAGAAATGATTTATATATAGCAGACACATTCCATACATCAATATATAAATCGAAATATTATGTTGAAGGGATATTAATTACACTGACAGACTGATCATAGAAGGTTAGTCAAACCACTTTGACAAGTTCTAATATTTGGGTGGTCGTTGCACATTGCTAGATGTCAATAATGATCTACAAATATAATTAATTAATTGTGAATTGATGATAAAATTAAAGTATTAATTTTATTTAATTATATTTGTTGCCAACATATTAGGAACCTAATGGGTCACACACATAAAGACTGTAAGTGAGGAATTAAATTGGATTATCAAGTTGGACTTGATAAAAATAATTCTAGAGACTTAAGGACTGAAGTATAAATTTTATTTATACTGCTTAATGTCCTAATAATTAAGTATAGACTTAATTTAAAGTTTCTAAAATTATAGGAATTAATTATGTGAATTATAATTCCTATAAGGGTTCAATTTATAATTAACAAATTTAAAGGGTTAAATTTATAATTAAAAGAGATTGTTCCCTATAAATAGGGAAGCTTGTCTTCCATTCTACATAAGTTAGAAAAGAGCTAGCACTCATAAAAACTCCCAATATATTCTCTAAGAGTGTCTTGGAGAATTACCTCACAACCGGTCTGTGTGGATACCATCAGAGGCCGGACATCTGGACGGCTGGTGGTTTGCTACAACCCGGTCCGGTGGTTAGAAAATTCCACAAGTTGTTTGAGGTAATTTAATAAATAATTTTATTTTAATTATCACCATTCCATACTTAGTTAAAGTTGATCTTATTTAATTGAGAATTAATGCTTCCTTACAATGGTATCAGAGCCATTTTAATTAATTATGGAATGGTTTGTTGTTGTTGGTGTTAGTTTGAGTATTAAATTCATGTGATTATATATTGTTTCTCCCAAATATTTTTTTTTTCTCTGCTCAAATTTGGATTTGAAAATTTTGAAGATTTGGGTTTTGTTTCTTATAGATTTTAATCTATAATAAAAAAAAAGAAGGAAAAATCTGGGATTTTTTTTTCTGTTTTTGAAACCCATTTGAGGGTTTTCCAGATCGAGCAAGGAAGCTCGTTTGCTGGAGATTGGCTCCTCCAAAGGACCATTCGGAATGCATGTTGGATGTCTGGTGGTCTTCATGGTGGCGATGCGTCGTCCAGCAGCCTCAAATGCAGCAGATTTATGACCGTCAAAGCCATGCGAAGCTGCTGGTAGTGCGACAAGAGAATGGCAGCTTGATGCTGCTGCTGGCTGGTTCTGGCAGTGTCAACGACGCTCCTGCGGCGAAAGCGACCATGGAGATGGTCACTGAACTCGCCGCACTTGGTGGTTTCAAGTGTGGGTCTGGTTTTGGAAACCGATCGACGAGGAAGGAGAAAGGAGCGCTTGTCGCCACTGCTTTCGTGATATTTACAGTTTTGCCACTGTATTATACTGCCATTACTTTTGCTTGTAATTGCAAAACTGCCACTGCTATTATTTACAAAATTGCCACCGGTCATGTGGCTGCAAATAGGTTCTTGTTTTGGCAGAATTTGCAATTATGCCATTAAGATTTCCTTATTCCAGTTTTGCCCTTGAATTTCCTATTGACTAAAATTAATAAGTACATAATATTATTTTATTAAAATTAATTCTATTTTTTTTAATAAATAAAATTATGATTTTATTTTAGTTCAATTAGAAGATAAATTAAAATTGTTTAATTTAATATTAATTTTGGAAATTAGTTTCTAAAATTAATTTAGGGCGTTTGAAATAAAGGAATTTATTGAATTAAATTGTTTAATTCAATATCAATTTTGAAAATGTGTTTTCTAAAATTGATGGCAAATTATGTAGCGTCTAAAATTTTTTTAGATTTTAATTATCTAATTAGATTAGATATTGAATTAAATTGTTTAACTCATATATATATAATATTAGAAAATTATTTCTAAATTATATGTTGCATTGGGTAGTATAAAATTTGATTTAATTGTTTTGTTAAATTAATAGGTATTTAATTGTGATTAAATTACTTATTAATTAAAGGAAATTGTTTCCAAGACAATTAAATAGAATTATTTAGTGGGAGGAACATTATATATATTTGTTTTGATTTAATATTTCTAATTGTTAGAAATATTATTTTAATTACACATGAAACCAACAACAACAATAAGGATGATTAAATTTATTTATGCATTTTTATTTGATTATAATGCATGATGGATGGTTATGGAGTAAAGACCAATGCGATTGCTCTTTATATGGTTGAATGTTTGTATATTCATAAATAGGGACTGTGTTCCCTTCCTTCTCTTATATTCTGTGTTGTAAATTCTTTTCTCATCTTACTCCCCTCGAATGAAACTCGAGGTTTCAATTTCTGAAAGATGTAAACGTTATATAGTTTTTAGAAAGAGTAGATAAGAAAATTGTTTATGAATGTAAGCAGAAAGAGGAGCTGATGAATATACTTCAAGGAGTTGCTAAGAAGACTTGTGAAGTCCTACAATGCTACTACCTAGGTTTTTGACCCTATAATTTTCTCAAATGGCTCGAGAAAATTATTTAGTAAAGTCCATAATCATCCAATTAGAAATGCATGCTAAGGGTGTATGTTATATATATGTGATGTATGATATTGCTAGCATGTTAATTAATGAGACATAAAAATTGGCATAGACCCAAAATCCCTCATTCAAATATTAAGTACATGTTATGAACATGATGCCTTCCATTGTTATAGTATAAATCTAAGTTCTATATTAAAGTTAACTTGTTGAGCACACTCAAGGTTGCTTTTCTCTCGAACATGTTTATGGCTATGAAATATTGGATATTTGTGAACAATGGGTTTTACTTAACTGATTTACATGATTTGGATGAGCACACTCATGATCATGTAGAATCAGAGGCATAGTTTGGAGAAACATAAAATTATGTTTAGACAAATAGTTGTCACCTAACTGATCTAGGAGTCACATAGAGATGTGATTGATAAATAGTTATCTACCTAATTTAATTTTATTTTGATTTGTTGAGCACACTCAAGGTCAAATAAAATTAAATGGGGTCCTAGCCCACTAAGGAAATTAATGCGTTAAATTTCCCGAATTAATGGTGAGGCCTATTAATTTGAGTAAAATAGTGGGAGACCAAATGGATATTAAAGACCTTATATTAATTTGGTTAATGAAAATCATATACATGAAATTAATACAATTTTTATCTTTGTATCTGTAGATCACTAATATCACCATGAGTAACAACCATTCCCTACGTAGCATACTGGATGCTAATAAGTTGACTGGACCAAATTTCTTGGACTGGTATAGAAACTTGAGAATTGTTCTCAAGCAAGAAAAGAGGCTATATGTCCTTGAACATGCCAAACCCAGTATTCCTCCTGTTGATGCTCCTGAAGAGGTACTAAGTGAGTTCATTCGTCATACAGATGATGATGAGCAAGCCACATGTGTGATGTTGGCTAGCATGTCTCCTGAACTTTAAAGGCAGCATGAGAATATGGATTCTCGAACAATCATTTTGCATCTCAAGGAGTTGTTTGATTCAAAATGCAGGAATGAAAGGTATGAGGTATCAAGGGAATTGTTCCGCTGTAAGATGACAGAAGGATCTTCAGTGAATGTTCATGTTCTAAAGATGATTGGCTATATTGAAAAATTAGGCCAATTGGGTTTTGTCATGGATCATGAGTTAAGTATTGACTTGGTCTTACAGTCTCTACCTCCTAGCTTCTCACAGTTCATAATGAACTTCAACATGAATCAGTTGGAAACTACAATGCCTGGACTGTTGGGGATGCTAACTACTGCTGAAGGGGAACTTAAGAAGAACAAGTCCCCTGTTCTTATGGTTCAATCTTCTAAGACCAAATCCAAAAGGTCCAAGAAAAAGAACAATAAGAAGAAAGGGACTTTCCCTAAAGCACTCAAGCCTACTGGGGGCATTAAAAAGGACAAAGGTACTTGCCATCACTGTGGCAAAGAAGGTCACTGGAGGAGGAACTGTGCTGATTATCTTGCTGCACTAAAGGAGAAGAAGCTTAATGAAGCTTCTACTTCAGGTATGTTTATGATTGAGATAAATTTATCTATGTCAAATTTATGTTCTTGGGTATTAGATACCGGATGTGGATCTCATATTTGTAATAATATGCCGGAACTAAGAAGACCTAGACCTTTACAGAAAGGTGAAATGGACCTACGGGTTGGAAATGGAGCAAGGGTTCTTTGCTTTAGTGTAGGAACATGTATTTTGTCTCTGCCACGGACCTTTTGCTTGAACTTGATAATCGTTATTTTGTTCCAAAGACTAACTAGAAATATCATATCTGTATCTTGCCTAGCACTGAATGGTTTTAAATTTATTATTGAAGGCAAATGTTGTTCCTTTTATAATAATGATATTTTCTATGGATCTGGTGTTTATGCAAATGGTTTGTATATACTTGATCTTGAAAGGCCTGTTCTTAGCATAAATAGCAAGAAATTAAAATCAAATAATCAAAATCCATCCTATCTATGGCATTGTAGATTAGGTCATATAAATGAAACAAGAATCACAAAGTTACATAAGGAAGGATATTTTGATCCTTTTGATTATGAATCATATGAAACATGTGAAGCTTGCTTAATGGGAAAAATGACCAAATCACCCTTCACTGGAAAGAGTGAAAGATCTACTGAATTGTTGGGCATAATACATTCAGATGTATGTGGGCCAATGACTATTCATGCTATAGGAGGATACACATATTTCATTACATTTACTGATGACTATTCGAGATATGGGCATGTATATCTAATGAAATATAAATCTGAATCTTTTGAAAATTTCAAAGAATTCAGAAATGAAGTGGAGAAACAAATTGGAAAAAGTATCAAAATACTTCGATCTGATCGAGGTGGAGAATACTTAAGCCAGGAGTTTCAAGATTATTTGAAGGAGAATGGGATTCTTCACCAGTTGACACCTCCTGGAACGCCACAACATAATGGTGTTTCTGAAAGAAGGAACCGAACCCTATTAGATATGGTGCGATCCATGATGAGTAATGTTGACCTTCCAGTTTCTTTTTGGGGCTATGCCCTACAAACTGCTGCATACCTTCTGAATAGAGTTCCATCCAAATCTATTGAAAAGACACCATATGAGATATGGATGGGCAAGAGACCTTCACTGTCACATATAAAGATTTGGGGATGTGATGCTTATGTGAAGCGTCAAATTTCTGATAAGCTAGGTTCTAAATCAGATAAATGCAAATTTGTGGGATATCCAAAACAAACAATTGGATATTATTTCCACCATCCAACTGAGCAAAAAGTGTTTGTCTCAAGGCATGCTACCTTTCTTGAAAGGGAATTTGTTCTCAAAGGTAGCAGTGGGAGTAAAATAGATCTTGAAGAAATTCAAGAACCACAAATTACCATCCAAATGGAACCGATGAGTGAGACTGTAGCATCAGATGCACAGCCTGAAACTCAAGTAACACAGGAACTTCGAAAGTCTAGTAGAAAACATCATGCTCCTACAAGATTGGATCTTTTAATAGAAGCTGAAAATGACATGTCATTCTTACCAGAAGAACCTACTAACTTTCAGGAAGCAATGTGTGACATTGACTCCGTGAAATGGCTTGAAGCCATGAAATCTGAGATGGATTCCATGTACATCAACCAAGTATGGACATTGGTTGAACTACTTGAAGGGATAAAACCCATTGGGTGTAAGTGGGTCTTTAAGAGAAAGACTGACATGGATGGCAATGTACAAACATATAAAGCCAGGCTGGTTGCTAAAGGTTACAGGCAAAGGCAAGGCATTGACTTTGATGAAACCTTCTCGCCAGTAGCCATGCTAAAATCTATAAGGATTTTGCTTGCTATAGCTGCATACTATGATTATGAAATTTGGAAAATGGATGTCAAAACCGCATTCCTAAATGGGAATTTGCAAGAGGATGTGTACATGACACAACCTGAGGGGTTTGAATCCAAAGAATTTCCTAACAAAGTATGCAAGCTTCAAAAGTCCATTTATGGACTAAAGCAAGCTTCACGAAGTTGGAACATCCATTTTGATGAAATAGTCAAAGAGTTTGACTTCATTAAAAATGTGGATGAACCTTGTGTTTACAAGAAGGTTAGTGGGAGTGGAATCATTTTCCTTATTTTATATGTAGATGACATATTATTAATAGGAAATGATGTGCCATTACTCCAATCTGTAAAGATATGGTTATCCAAGAAATTCTCCATGAAGGATTTGGGAGAGGCAGCCTATATTTTGGGAATTAAAATCTATAGAGATAGATCCAGAAGGCTCCTTGGTCTGTCACAATCCGTGTACATAGACAAAGTGTTAAAACGGTTTAACATGGAAGAATCAAAACGAGGGTTCTTGCCTATATCGCATGGTATTTCTCTTTCCAAAAATATGTGTCCTAAGACACAGATTGAGAAAGAGAAAATGGATAGGATCCCTTATGCCTCAGCTATTGGATCTATCATGTATGCGATGCTATGTACAAGACCATATGTATCTTATGCTTTAAGCATAACTAGTAGATACCAAGCTAATCCAGGTGAACGTCATCGACAAAGATAAAAGAACATTCTTAAGTACTTGAGAAGGACTAAAGATATGTTTCTAGTCTATGGAGATGGTGAACTGGTAGTTCAAGGGTATTCCGATGCCAGCTTTCAATCTGACAAAGATGATAGCAAATCCCAGTCTGGTTATATTTTCATACTTAATGGTGGTGCTGAGTTGGAAAAGTTCCAAACAGGAAACTACAGCAGATTCTACAACTAAAGCTGAGTACATCTCTGCATCTGAGGCAGCAAAAGAGGCTGTTTGGATCAAAAAGTTCATCACTGAACTTGGTGTGGTTCCTAGCATTGTTGATCCAGTAACTCTATACTGTGATAACAATGGAGCCATAGCACAAGCTAAGGAACCAAGGCCTCATCAGCGATCCAAACATGTGCTTAGGAAATTCCATTTGATCACAGAGATCATTGAGCGTAAAGATGCAATGATAGAAAAGGTCCACACTGAAGAAAATCTTGCAGATCCTCTTACTAAGGCATTGTCCCAACAAAGACACGATCACCACCTGCAGGGTTATGGTATTAGATACATGGGTGATTGGCTTTAGTTCAAGTGGGAGATTGCTAAATTAAATGATATAATTAAAGATAAAGCAGCCTTTTATTAAGAATAAAGTATATATATATATACATGAATTAAGTGATCACACTTGCAATTAACACATTGGCTGCAGTGCACATACACTAACACCCTCCCCCAGGAATCTCATCAAAGGCCAATCAGTTACCTGTGCTTGGTCCTGTTTCCCATGAAACTCCTTCGACTAGTGGCAGTTTGGGCTCTGAGAAACCATCTCCTGGCATTCTTCGACTTTCGCAGGGTACCTTTTCTTATGAAGAACTTGCAATGGCAACTAATGGTTTCTCCAATACAAATCTTGTTGGTGAGGGTGGTTTTGGTTATGTTCATAAGGGAGTCCTTCGCGATGGTAAAGTGGTTGCAATTAAGCAGCTTAAAGCCGGGAGTAGGCAGGGGGAACGTGAATTTCAGGCAGAGATTGAGATCATTAGTCGTATCCATCACAGACATCTTGTTTCATTGGTTGGATACTGCAATACTGGAGCCCAGAGGATGCTTGTATATGAATTTATTCCAAACAACACCTTGGAATTCCATCTACATGGTGAGTGCTTTTTATCATCATATCTCCTTCATGTATCACATGGTGAGTCCAGAGGCATCAATAAGGACAAGTTTCTCATATAATGAATGACTGCTTGAGCAACGTTTGATTATAAGAATTTGCTTCATTTTTCAGTACGTGGGATATTTTTTTAGTGAGCCATGGACCAATTTTGAATAGCCCTACCATACTTCAGATAGAGAGGGAAGAGGGAGGGAGAGAAGGAGATAGTGAGTAACAAAATTGATGATTATCATGTGCTGGAGTTACCTCTTAGGTTAGTAGGAGAGGCTAGGAGTCTGCTGACCTAGGTCATCATTGCAAATTTGCAAGACGTTCAAAGCATATGTTACAAGAGAATGATAGGGTCTACAACTTGTACGGTCATATAACTATCTGTGATGCTATGGATATGATATTCTTGTCTTACCATATATAAATGACCTCACAGGAAAGGAGAGACGTATGAACTGGTCAACTAGAATGAAAGTCGCCGTAGGCTCAGCTAAAGGATTGGCTTACTTGCATGAAGACTGTGAGCATCCTTAGCATGTTATGTTTAGTTAATACCCCTTACTCAGTTTTTGGATTTGAGTTGTGGGTCTATGAGCATCACTCACATTTCTTGGTGTACATATCTTCAGGTCAGCCCAAGATCATACACCGAGATATCAAGGCAGCCAATATTCTTCTTGATGATAGCTTTGAAGCAAAGGTATAAAGCAAACAGAAAAGATTTCTTCACATGATTCTTGATGATCTTTCAGTATAGTTTTGGTTTCTCTTCAATATCTACCAAATATGTTGAAGTTGAATATCATATGTTATTGAGGACAATCTTAATTTACCTCTGTCCTCCCTTCTTTATAAGAAGTAATGCATAGTCCATGTTTCTCTAAATCTTATGTTCCATATATCCTTTTTATTAAAGTTTATGAGGATGTGATTTTATCATTAATGGAGCCAACAAATTAAAAAAAAAAAATTCATGACGATGGTGGAACAACAATTTTAATGCTTAACATGTATCTTTGGAAATGTTGTGAAAATTGTGGATTCATTTCTGATTGCCATCTCAAACTATATGGTTTAACTTTTTTCAATTTCATTTTCCTTAATATCAAATTATACTTTGTAATAAATCAACATGTATCTTTTTTGTTAAGGTTGCTGATTTTGGACTTGCCAAGCATTCTTTGGATTCTGATACTCATGTCTCCACCCGAGTGATGGGAACTTTTGGGTATGATATGATACAATTTATACACGTTTGCTGATGATTAGTTTTCTTCTATTATGAGGAAAATTTTGAACTAGTTCTTCTCTTGCAACTTCCCCAACTGCAGGTATATGGCTCCAGAGTATGCCTCTTCTGGTAAGCTTACTGAGAAATCAGATGTCTTTTCCTTTGGTGTTGTGCTTCTTGAGTTGATTACGGGGCGTCAACCTGTTAATTGGACTCAATCCTTCCTTGATGATAGCATAGTTGATTGGGTACATACTCATTCCAAACTTTTTAACTAATAAAATTCTCCTTAGCTGTGCTGAATTCATGTGTTCTGCTGATTTATTAGCTGCATATGTGGTGCTACCAATATGCTAGGTGAATATGGCAACACTTGGTGAAAAAGGTAACGGTGGTCTATAATAGTAAATGGTAGTAGCAAATTGCAAACAATGAGGGTATTTGAAGGATAGCTTATATAATTTTGAGGTTCTCCTTGCTTTTGGTATTTATGCAATCATTTTTTTGTTTTAGTTTCTTACGGAAGCTTTCTAAAGTGTTAAGCCACCAGATGCTAAAGAATCAAGTCCAGAACGTTCACATTGAGGGCTAATAATAATTATGGTGATGGTGATGAAAAATCAAAGCTTGATTACCATGGAAAATAATAATTATTTTTGTGAATATTCAGGCAAGGCCTTTGCTCAAGCAAGCTTTGAAAGAAGGCACCTATGATGCTCTTGTTGATCCAAAATTACAGGGGGACTATGATTCCAGTGAAATGACTGGAATGATTTCATGTGCTGCAGCTTGTATATGTCCTTCAGCAGGGCTTCGGCCTCAAATGAGCCAGGTGATCCCATAGGTGCTAAATATCCTGTTTTTGGTTTTGATCATAGGTCCCTTTGCTTTATTAATGGTGTATAGATCGAATGGTCTTGGTCTTATCCTTGAGTACGGTTTCCACCAGAAAACTAGTTAGTTGCATTTCCTTCTTAGGCTTTGTCAAAGCATTTGAAGACCATTTCTATATGTGATTTTTTATTCCCAATAAATATAACACACGCATATACAGGTCACTAATCGAAATAGATCGTTATTAAAATCATGATAATTTAAAATTATGGCAATTTTAATAGAATTTTTTTGAATACCATATCGAATGTGGAATGTGCATGTGAGTGGGTTATATAGGAACATTTCAATATGTGATCTAAGTCATCATTCTTATGATCAAACTGACTTTCTTCAGAACCAGAGTTTTTTTATTAAACTGCATGCAGGCATCATAACCCTTTCTACCATTTCTGTATAATTCAGATAGTTCAAGCTTTGATAGGGAATATGTCCCTCGATGATTTAAGTGATGGAATCACACCTGGGCACAGCATGGTATATGGTTCTTATGGAGGCTTAGACTATAGTTCTAGCCAATACAAGGAAGACTTGAAGAAGTTCAGGAAGATGGCGCTAGAAAGCCAAGAACATGGCAGTAGCGAGTACAGTGGAGTCACCAGTGAGTATGGTCTACAACCTTCTAGCAGTAGCACTGAAGGCCAACAAACTAGATAAGAGATGAAATGACAGAGAAAGGAGAAAACCACCAAAGATTCCCACGAAATTTGTGACAGTTTATTACATTGTTCTCAGTTCATCAATTTCATGTAGGTGTGCCTGCAGGAAAATCAATATTGGATTAACTATCCGGTGGCAGGTCATGTAAGTGCCTGGAAAAATCAGCTTGGTAAATGATTATCATATTATACCAAAACACACAATAATTTTACTGTTCCTAAGGAACAGTAAAATACTAATTTTATCCTCTCTAATTTTATTACTATATACTAATACAAGGCAATTTTTTATTTTTAGGAACAGTAAAATATGAATTTTATCCTTTTTAATTTTATTACTATGTACTAATACAAGGCAATTTTTTTACTGTTTTTTCTTTTTATTTTAATTGGTTAAATCCTACCAATTTCTACCTTTATATTTTTTCAACATTTAATTTTAAAATTTTATTTTATTTTAATTATTTTTAACTTTTAAATAATTACATTTATCCTAGTCATTATAGATTATAATACTAAGTAACAATCATACTATAATTATTATGAATGTTGACCCCGTGTAGCTCAAAATGAGCATTGATTTTGATGATAACAAAACTCAAAGAGAATCTATCTAACTTAACCTTTAAGTGATGTGTAGATTCTTTGTCTTATGCATAAAGAACCTTTGAAGTTGCATCTAAGAAGAAAAGATACTCAAAGGCATTCCAAGACAAATCCAAAATGAGAAAAAGACTATGGAAGCCAAGACTCAAAGAAAAGGTATGAAGAGTATAGTGTTAGAGTCTTAGGCCTTTTTGTGAAAAAGAATGGATGAGAATTTAGTCATATGGAGCTCAAAAATGAAAATTTATTTTCTGATTACTTTTTCTCATCATGACCTTGAACACAACCATTGAAACATTTTTCAAAGGTCTAAATCATTTTACATTGCAAGTTGAGACATGCAGCTGTTGACTTAGTTTCCTAACTGGTTTGCTAAAATTTTCGGTTTGCTAATATGTTTGCTAAAAACATTAGTTTGCTAACCAGTTCTTGATCGCTCCTAAAATTTTATTAGTTTGCTAATCGTCCAGTAGCTCAACTCGCACAAAAGGACAAAATAACGCCATTTTGTCTTGGCGTGTGTATAACGTTCAAAAAGGGTTTCAAACGGTCTAAAATAATTTGGGACTATATATACACCTTCTCTACTTCATTTACAATTTGATGAAAGCTAACAATTGAACTCCAACATTGATTTTTCATTTATTGCTTTCATTCAAGAGCTTTAAAGATTTTGAGCTTCCATTGGCAAATCAACTCATCTCTTCTTTATAGTTTGATTTGTATTGAGTAAGAGTGAGTGTTGAAATATTAAATTGCATTCAAGAGAGGTTGTACAAGCACCTATTGAAGCTTGAGAGAGAAAGTGCTTGTGATAGCACTTGTAGAGGTTTCAAGCTACCTTGGTAAAGCTTGGTGTTGTAAAGGGCTTTTGGTCTCTTGCCTTCAAAAGAGCAAATAGTGGAGACAAGACTCAAAGAGGGTTCTTTGAGAGAGTGGATGTAGGCTAGTTAAGCCGAACCACTATAAAAATCATTGTGTTTGATCTCTCTAACCTTTACCTCCTTAATTTTGTGCAATTTAAATTTTTCTTGCTATACATGATATTGAATGTTGTTTGAATAAGATTGAGTTGATATATTTGAGGACATATTAAGTGACTTGAGAAATCAATTGTATATTGTATGGTGCATGCCTTGTTAGATATTGCCATATACATTGATTGAGAGTTAAATTGCAACTTAGGAACACATTGTTGAAGCTCATATTATTTTCATTACATATAGAGAAACACTTAGTTGAACATAGCCACAATTTTTCATTAGGCTACAAGCAAGGGCCGAAAAATTGTTAAAGTCCAATTCACCCCCCTCTTGGACTATATTTGGGACAACAAATTGGTATCAGAGCCTGACTCTCTTGCTTAGGGTATTACAACCTTAGAGTGATCCATAATGGCTAGTTCATCTAGTAATACTGCCGGTATACCTGCACCTTTAGTTGAAGGCTACTCAATCACTAGACCACCACTTTTCAATGGCACTAATTATTCATTTTGGAAAGTAAGAATGAGAAATTTCATACAATCTGTAGATATTGATGCATGGAGAATTATTAAAAATGGTCCACATGTTCCTCAAAAGAATGGTACTGGAACTACAAAAGTTCCAAAACATGAAGATGAATATGATGACAATGATTGGAAGAAAATCTCTATAAATGCTAAAGCTATTAATATTTTGCATTGCTCACTTGACCTTAATGAATACAATCGTGTTTCAGGATGTCAATCTGCTAAGGAAATTTGGGATAAGTTTGAAGTGACTTATGAAGGAACTGATGTTGTTAAAGAGTCCAAAGCAAACCTTCTGATTCGAGATTATGAGTTGTTTGAAATGAGGCCAGGAGAATCAATTGCAGATATGAGTACAAGGTTTACTGATCTTGTAAATCTTCTCAAAGCACTTGGTAAAAAATTTGAGGAAGCTGAACTTGTGAAGAAAATTCTTAGATCACTTCCAAAGTCTTGGGAAGCAAAGACAACAGTTATCCAAGATACCAAAGATTTCAAAACATTCACCTATGATGAACTCATTGGTTCTCTCATTGCACATGAGATGGTATACAAGAAGGATGAAGTTGAAAATGAGCAAAAGAAGAAGAAAAGCATTGCTCTCAAATCAAACAAGGATGAAGATAAGAAGAAAGGAGTTGCATTCAAAGTTGACTCAAGTGACAACTCAAGTGCTTCAAGTGAAGATGATGATGAAATGGCTATGCTTGCAAGAAAATTTAAAAGAGCTTTCAAGAAAGGAGGAAGCAAATACAAGAAATTCTTGAAAAAGCATACTCCCAAGGATAAGTACTTTAAAGATTCAAAAGAAGAAATTGTATGTTATGAGTGTCACAAACCTGGACATATCAAGCCCAAATGTCCATTGCTCAAAAAGAAGAAAGGAAAAGAAGATAGGAGCAAGAAAGCTATGAAAGTAGTATGGAGCAACAGTGAAGAGTCTTCAAATGATGAATCAAGTGACAAAGAGGCTGCTCTTCTTTGTTTGATGGCATGTGAGGAGAAAGTTGAGAGCTCACAAAAAGATGAAGAAAGCGACAATGAGGTAAATTCTTATGAATCTCCTAATGTAGAGGAACTTGAACTTGCATTTGCTAGAGTATATGATGAGTATAGAAATTACAAGAGGAAGTGCACTAAAATGAATTTAGAGATTGAATCATTGAGATCACAAAATATTGCCATGTCCAATGTGTATAAAGAAAATGAATTTTACAAGGGACAAATTGCCATGTTTAAAGAACTAGATTTAGAGTTGAAAATCTCAAAAGATACTTGTGAAATGCTCATTGAGAAAAATAAAGTTCTTGAAACTAAAGTAGAGTCTTTGACAAATGATTTGGCTAAATTTACAAAAGGAAAAGAAACTCTAGATGTACTCCTTGGAAACCAAAGAATTTCAAATGAGAAATATGGAATTGGTTTTGATGGTTTCATGAACTATGACAAGTACAAGAATCATTTCATTAAAGCATCTACATCCTCCTTGCCTAATGTTACATGTTATTATTGCAATAAAAGAGGTCATATGATTAGTTCTTGTGCATTTAGAAAAGGTCATCTTAAGGTAAAGAAGGTATGGGTACCGAAGGGAACCTTACCTAAGGTCACTAACCCCCAAGGACCCAAAGTTGCTTGGGTACCTAAAGTTCAATGATTAAATTTCAGGTTTGTTTCAAAGGGATGAAGGAAAGTGAAAAATGGTACATAGATAGTGGTTGTTCAAAGCACATGACTGGTGAAAAGGGCAAGTTTTCAAAAATCACAATGAAAGATGGAGGATATGTAAAATTTGGAGATAAAGGGAAAGGAAAAATAATTGGAAATGGCACAATTGGAACCAAACCTTGTATTGAAGATGTTTCACTTGTTGAAGGTTTGAAATACAACTTGCTAAGTGTAAGCCAACTCTGTGATAAAGGTTTTGAGGTAAAGTTTACTTCTTCTCTATGTACAATCAATAACTTAGATAATGATACATTGTTCATTGCCAATAGATCCAATAATGTTTACTTGCTTGACATGAATAATTTTGAAACTAATCATGGTACATGTCTAGTATCTCTTGATAACTCTAGTTATTTGTGGCATAGAAGACTGGGTCATGCAAGCATGCATACACTCTCAAAACTGTCTAAGAAAGAACTTGTTAATGGTCTTCCTAAGATTAAGTATGAAAATGAATTTCAATGTAGAGCATGTGCACTAGGAAAGCATACTAGAGCATCTTTTAAGTCTAAGAATATTGTGTCTACTACTAGGCCATTAGAATTGCTTCATCTTGATTTATTTGGACCCGTAACTCCTACTAGTCTTGGTGGAAAGTCATATGCTTTAGTTATTGTTGATGACTATTCAAGATATACATGGACATTTTTCCTTGCTCATAAAGATGAAACTTTTGAAAAATTCATTTCATTTAGTAAAATGGTTCAAAATGAAAAAGGCTTTTGCATATCATCTATTAGAAGCGATCATGGAACTGAATTTGAAAATCATTTATTTGAGAAATATTGTGATAAACATGGAATCAATCATAATTTTTCAGTTCCTAGGACACCACAACAAAATGGGGTAGTAGAAAGGAAAAATAGGACTTTGCAAGAAATGACTAGAACTATGTTGAGTGAAAATAACTTGCCAAAGTACTTTTGGGCTGAAGCTGTTAATACATCTTGCTATGTGTTGAATAGAGTTTTGATAAGACCAATTTTGAAAAAGACCCCCTATGAGCTTTGGAAAGGAAGAAAACCAAATATCTCATATTTCAAAGCATTTGGTTGTAAGTGCTATATTTTAAATAACAAGAAGGATAATTTAAAGAAATTTGATGCTAAATCCGATGAAGGAATCTTTCTTGGGTATTCAACAAAGAGTAAAGCCTATAGAGTGTTCAATAGAAAGACTTTGGTTATTGAGGAAACTATTCATGTATTGTTTGATGAGGCTAACCCTTCTATTAGAAAGAAAAATGCTTGTGATGATAATGATGAACAGGTTTTTGAAAAAGAAAATATAATATCAAGTCAAGAAATGGAACAAGTTGATGACAAAGATGAGGAAACTCAAGGAGAAACTACAATAGATGTCCATGATGCCAATGAAGATCAAATTAATGAAGAAATGCCAAATTTGGAAGATTTACAAGTAAATGAGCCCCAACATGAAGATTTACCTAAAGATTGGAGATTCCATAGAAACCATCCTCAAGAAGACATTATTGATGATCCATCTCAGAGGATGATGACTAGAGCACAATTGAGAAGATATTTTGGTAATGTTGCTTTTATTTCACAAATTGAACCTAAATGTTTTGAAGATGCTCAAAATGATGAATGTTGGATTCTTGCTATGCAAGAAGAACTAAATCAATTTGAGAGAAATAAAGTTTGGAATTTAGTACCTAGACCAAAAGATCATTCAATTATTGGTACTAAATGGGTCTTTAGAAACAAAATGGATGAAAAAGGCAATGTTGTTAGGAACAAAGCTAGACTAGTGGCTCAAGGCTACAACCAAGAGGAAGGGATTGATTTTGATGAAACCTTTGCTCCGGTTGCTAGAATTGAAGCTATTAGAATGTTGTGTGCCTTTGCATGTTTCAAAGATTTTATGCTTTATCAAATGGATGTCAAGAGTGCATTTTTAAATGGTTATATTGATGAGGAAGTGTATGTTGCACAACCTCCAGGTTTTGAAAATCATGAACATCCAAATCATGTTTATAAACTTACTAAAGCCTTATATGGTTTAAAGCAAGCTCCTAGAGCATGGTATGAAAGGCTTAGTAAATTTCTTTTACAAAATGATTTTCAAAGAGGCAAAGTGGATACAACACTTTTTGTTAAAAAGCATCATAATGATATGCTCATTGTGCAAATTTATGTTGATGATATAATTTTTGGTGCTACTAACGAATCTCTTTGCAAGAAATTTTCTAAGATTATGCAGAATGAGTTTGAAATGAGCATGATGGGTGAGCTCACATTCTTCCTTGGACTTCAAATCAAACAAATGAAAGATGGCATCTTCATAAATCAATCAAAGTACATCAAGGATATGCTAAAGAAATTTAAGATGGAAAATTTGAAGAGCATGGGCACTCCTATGAGTTCAACAATTAAAATGGACAGTGATGAAAAAGGTAAAGAAGTAGATACCAAGCTTTATAGAGGTATGATTGGCTCTCTTTTGTATCTTACTGCATCTAGGCCAGATATACACTTTAGTGTTTGTTTGTGTGCAAGATTTCAATCATGTCCAAAAGAATCCCATCTAAGTGCAGTTAAAAGAATTTTTAGATATCTCATTGGCTCACAATCAATTGGTTTATGGTATCCAAAGTGTGAATCATTTAATCTTGTTGGCTATAGTGACTCTGATTTTCTTTGGAAGTAGATGGATAGAAAAAGTACTTGGTACTTGTCAATTTCTTGGTCTTGCACTAGTTTCTTGGCACGATGAGAAACAAACTTGATAGCTTTATCTGGTGAGCGGAATATATAGCTGCTGGTAGTTGTGTTGCTCAAATTTTATGGATGAAACAACAATTGGAAGATTTTGGTCTAAAATATAATCTTGTTCCAATTAGGTGTGACAACACTAGTGCCATAAACTTGGTCAAAAATCTAGTCCAACATTCAAGAACTAAACATATTGAGATCAGACATCACTTTATTAGAGATCATGTTCAAAATGGAAATATCAAGATTGAGTTTGTTACCTCTGAAAATCAACTTGCTGACATTTTTACAAAGCCTCTTAATGAAGAAACCTTTTGTAGAATTAGAAGGGAAATTGGTATGTGTGAATCACTTGCTTGAAATCTAAATCATAATGACATCATGTATCTACATTTTATTGAATGTGTAATTGATCTGCTGTGATATTAGTTTGCTGAAAAATTTTTAAAGAATATTAGCTAACTTGTTTATGTACTTGTGAAATTAGTTTACTAAGTTGTATGCTAATATTGCGTGACTAAAATTAGTTTGCTATATCGAGTAATGTTTCAAATCTCAAACCAAAACGTGATTATGGCTGAAATTTTCTGCGTGTCCAGTTATGCATTTATCTTTTCACATTTGATATTACATTCTCAATGCTGTGTCAGACATGTAAAAATATTTATTTGTGCATATAAAGATAAATAGACTTGTTTAAAATAAAAAAAAAAAAGGGGAAGAAAACAGGTTCAGAGAAAGTACACTGGAATAGAAAAGCGCGGGACTCAAGAGAACTTAAAATCCTCTGCCACACGAAACCGTCACCCTCTCTCCTCTGCTTCGGTTCACGAAACCTCCAAAATAAACCCATTTTCTTTCCGGCAAAATATATCCAAACCCATCAGACCTCTCGTCTCTCCTTTCCTCTCCACTCTTACATACCGAAAAACCAGTACTCAATTTCACATTTTTTTTTCGTCAATGGCTCATGCTAAATGAAAATCTCCAGTTGCTGCGGCTGCTTCCTCATCCTCATCAGCCTCCGACGATATCCCTGTCGCTGCATTACGAAAGAAATTGAAAGGGAAGAAAAATTTACCTGAATCGAAATTAACAAGTGGGTCTTCCGACCCATCCAAGGCTGTCGAACCCACTGTAACGACGCCAGAAAAGAAAAAGAAGCGGCAAATGCGAAAGAGTGATACCCAACGCAAAAATGGGGCTGCCCAATCTTTGGGCTCAGTGGATAAAGCACTATTAGATTGAAAATTTATCAAATGGGAGTACTTCAATCAGGTAAACTTTCAATTCAAAGAGATTTTTGAGTTTCAAGGATGGATGGCTGTTTGTGAATGTACAAATGATTTTGAATAACAGTTTATATGATGTATCTGTTGAACTGATAGCTACGGCTTTGAAATTGCCCAATGATGGAAATAAAATTTCCACCCATAAGGATGTTGCTAGGATGGCAGGCTTTAATTTGGTTAAGTTTGAAAAAGGTGCTTAGAGCAATTTACTATGGTTATTTGAGTCACTTGGATATGTGTATCATGTGGCACATTGTTAACAAAGTGAAAATGAATTTGGCATATTAGATTTTTAAGAACATGTGCAAAGCTTATGGATTTGGAAAATTGCCTTATGCACATCTCTTGACTGCTGTGTTTAAAGAGCTGAATGTGAATGTCTCTAAGGAAAGCTCTAGGACTGATTTGATGGTGCTTAGAGAAATCCATTCAGACACTGATGGGAGAAAGACCAGATTTGAAAAGGGTAGTTCTTTCACTGCTAAAGTTGATTCTGGTTCTGGTAATGAAGTTTTGAATGAAATTCAAGGGCTAAGAGCTGCTGTTAATGACCATTTTAGTTCAACAACTCAATCTCTTGATATTCTCAGAAAATTTGTAGATGTTGTTGACTATAAAGTGAGTCACCTACTCACTCAAAATGAGGAGTTAAAGAAGTTGATAATGGACCTTCAGCAGGCCAAGGAAATTGCAGCTCCAACTAAAGTTGAGGTTGGCACTCAGGTTTCTGCTGATAAGGAAGAAAGCAACAAAGTTGAAGAGTCTCCTGCTGATATAGCATGTGAAAGTGGTAAACTTGCTGAAGCAGAACTTGAACCTGTAGTGGATTCCCCTGATGCGCAAGCTAGTGACCATGATGCACCTGAGATTGATCCTACAGCTGATGTACCCACTGCACTTGATGATCCCAAGGTTGTAGAAGCTGCAAGTGAGTTACCCAAGGAAAGTGAAAAGGTTCCAGAATCTGAACCCATTGAGCCTGCTGCTCCACTAGTTGAACCTCCTCCTGCTCCACTAGTTGAGCCTGCTGCTGCTCCTACACAGCACCAGGAACCTTCCCTTAAAGACCACCAAGCCAGTGCTCAAACTCAGCTATCTGCAGTTGCTGCCCTCGACAAAGAAAGGTCTGAAAGGTACAAGTCAACCGTATCAAATCCGTACTGCACTCGCCACGCTTCTTCAACCCCCTTCTGAAGATGATGAGGCCGAGAAAAATGATGAAGTGGCTGACCAAGCACCTCCGGCTCCTGTTATTAAACTGCCTAGGAAGAAAATGGTGCCTTCAAAATCCACTCGCAGGAGTAACAGACTTAAATAGCATCTCATCTGAATTTTTAGTTTACTGATTGCATTTTTAGCTTACTAGTCTGTGTGCTACTTTTGGTTTTTAGTTTGCTACTGTCTACCTTACTGCATTTCCATTTTGGCTAACATGATTCTTTTTGGATTATTTTCTCCTGTTTCCTTTTTGATTGATGACAAAAAGGGGGAGAATGGTTATGGATATGTGAATATGTGTTGATGAACATGAAAATATGGAAATGTGTTGATATACTTGTGAAGTGTGATGATATGTGAATGTGTGTTAATGTTGATACTTGTGTTGATGGATATATGTTTATATGTGTGATTGATACTTGTGAAGTGTGAATATGTTTTATAGCATAATTTCAGGGGGAGCTTATGAACAGAAAATGGATTTCTTGGATATTATGTGCATATATTTAGGGGGAGCATTTTCGGTATACTATACTTGGATTTACATACTCACATATATTCTCACACACTTTTATTTTTTGACTGATTGATTCAGTTGAGTTTTGTCATCATCAAAAAGGGGGAGATTGTTGACCCCGTGTAGCTCAAAATGAGCATTGATTTTGATGATAACAAAACTCAAAGAGAATCTATCTAACTTAACCTTTAAGTGATGTGTAGATTCTTTGTCTTATGCATAAAGAACCTTTGAAGTTGCATCTAAGAAGAAAAGATACTCAAAGGCATTCCAAGACAAATCCAAAATGAGAAAAAGACTATGGAAGCCAAGACTCAAAGAAAAGGTATGAAGAGTATAGTGTTAGAGTCTTAGGCCTTTTTGTGAAAAAGAATGGATGAGAATTTAGTCATATGGAGCTCAAAAATGAAAATTTATTTTCTGATTACTTTTTCTCATCATGACCTTGAACACAACCATTGAAACATTTTTCAAAGGTCTAAATCATTTTACATTGCAAGTTGAGACATGCAAATTGACTTAGTTTCCTAACTGGTTTGCTAAAATTTTCGGTTTGCTAATATGTTTGCTAAAAACATTAGTTTGCTAACCAGTTTGCTGACTGCTCCTAAAATTTTATTAGTTTGCTAACTGTCCAGAGCTGCTCAACTTCGCACAAAAGGACAAAATAACGGCCATTTTGTCTTGGGCAGTGTGTATAACGTTCCAAAAGGGTTTCAAACGGTCTAAAATAATTTGGGACTATATATACACCTTCTCTACTTCATTTACAATTTGATGAAAGCTAACAATTGAACTCCAACATTGATTTTTCATTTATTGCTTTCATTCAAGAGCTTTAAAGATTTTTGAGCTTCCATTGGCAAATCTACTCATCTCTTCTTTATAGTTTGATTTGTATTGAGTAAGAGTGAGTGTTGAAATATTAAATTGCATTCAAGAGAGGTTGTACAAGCACCTATTGAAGCTTGAGAGAGAAAGTGCTTGTGATAGCACTTGTAGAGGTTTCAAGCTACCTTGGTAAAGCTTGGTGTTGTAAAGGGCTTTTGGTCTCTTGCCTTCAAAAGAGCAAATAGTGGAGACAAGACTCAAAGAGGGTTCTTTGAGAGAGTGGATGTAGGCTAGTTAAGCCGAACCACTATAAAAATCATTGTGTTTGATCTCTCTAACCTTTACCTCCTTAATTTTGTGCAATTTAAATTTTTCTTGCTATACATGATATTGAATGTTGTTTGAATAAGATTGAGTTGATATATTTGAGGACATATTAAGTGACTTGAGAAATCAATTGTATATTGTATGGTGCATGCCTTGTTAGATATTGCCATATACATTGATTGAGAGTTAAATTGCAACTTAGGAACACATTGTTGAAGCTCATATTATTTTCATTACATATAGAGAAACACTTAGTTGAACATAGCCACAATTTTTCATTAGGCTACAAGCAAGGGCCGAAAAAATTGTTAAAGTCCAATTCACCCCCCTCTTGGACTATATTTGGGACAACAATGAATATATGAATTAAGACAATACTTTAACTTATTAATTCATAAAATTATAATTTTTTAGGCTAAACTATATGTTGATATATTTTACTCATGTGAAAAACGAAAGTAGTTAAATAATTTTTTATAATAAATTATAAATAATAAATTTATTTAATATATATGTGCATGTAAATTTTACTTATTACTGTAGCATGGCGCAGTTTTATAGCTTGTATCAACTAAATCGTAACCTCATGAAAATTTATCTGAAAATGATTGGTTGAACCTATAAAATCTATTGTTTCCACTTGATGCAGTTGGAATAGGAAACTTCCAAGTAAGTACGTCTAAGGCCAACTTCAATTGAAGTTCGTAATTTCCTTCTGGGTTTACATTTTCATTCCTGAATTTATATACTATTTTCCTCTAACTGCTCAGTTGATATTTCAAGAGTAGAGAAATGAATGGCCGATTTTCAATTGCTTGTTCTTTGAATTGAAAGGAAATTCTATATTTAGGGTTGTACTTATATGAGTTTTTGATCTCGTGAAAAAGAGAAGTTCTGTTATATCCCTTGTGGAATCTTCATGCCATGCATGGTAGCATGTATATATATTTCATATTTTACTTGACTTTTTAAATAATGATAAAATTTTATTATTAAATAAATTTTTATAAGAATCTTCTCTTTATTAATTTAATTTAAGTAATTTTCTTCTGTTTTAATAGTAATTTTTTAAATTAATTTATGATATAAATAATTAAAAATATCCTATTTAATTTTTTATACCTTATTTAAAAATGCCTTATTTCATTTATTTAAATACCTTATTTGCATGAATGAAATTTCCTACAATAAGCCATAAAAAATAACAATTACATATTCAATATTTACAATGATAATTACATAAATGCTATAAGTCAGTGATTAAATAAATTATGTAGGAAAGTTTTGAAATTAATCTTTTCATAAGCAAAATCATCTTTGTACTTATATAATTTCCATTGTTTATGAAGACATTCATGCTACTCTAAGATTTATTTTTCAATTATCTTTACTTATAATTAAAATTTTTATATAATCATATTTTTATTTATCTTTGACATTACTTGGCTGAAAAAAAAACTAATTAAAATAAAAAAATAATCCAATACAAGAAGTAAAATAATATAAAATATCATATCTTAAATTTGGGGAGTCAAACTCAATTCAAACATAGTACAATAATATGGAGAGCCTAGCTCAACCATAATATCCAACACATTTAGTTCATTAAATATCATTTATCAGATTTAAATAATATGTTATTTATTAGTGTTACAGCGAAGTTCTAAGAATAAAAAATAAATAAATACATAATTAAATAAATAATTAAATATAATAGAACTACAAACTTTATCACAACCTGTGAAGAAAAATGTAGGTTAGACCCAAAAATAAACCTACTTCTCTAGCAACCTAGAAAAAAAAAATAAACTTACTCCTCCTGCAACCTAGAAAAAAAATATTTGAACATGAATGACCATTCAACTTAAAGAGTTTAAATATTGATTATAAGTACAATTTCTATAACTAGCTAAAACTATTGCAATTCTATCATGAAATGCAAGTCCAATATATATAATAAATAATTCACACAATATTCGCACGAGAAGATAATTTGAAGCTACTCATACACTCAGTGTATCATATCAATACATAAATATGAGAGCTAATTCTCTAGATAGCTCTTTCAATCCAAATCTTGCCAGCAAGTTCAACTTAAGCTGGACTTTCACTTAAATTCAAGTGCAGGGGCCAGCAAGATTAACTCAAAATCGTTCCTTACCTCAACTTTCCATATCCATAAGGATTGAGTTCTAGTGAAACCAGGTTAAGCCGTGACTATCCGTCCAATCCATATCCATATATACCATATATAAATAACACACACACAGAGCTCTAAATTATCCCTAGGGCATAAACATAAGTAATTATCAACAAATAAATATGCAACAATTAGATTGCTCATAATTTATTTAACTAAGCATGAAAATATATTTATAAAATGCATTAGTATGCAAAAAAAAATATAAAAATAATATTAAAATTATAAAATATAATCAATATCTAACTCACAGACTAGTCGACCCGATTACAGCTGGTCTGGCTAGAGAGAAGAAAGGCTACCCGGTACCAATCATCTATACAAACACACTGACCTCTATCGATTTACTGACAAAATTAACCAATTAATTTAATTAAAGAAGTAAAAATAATTTTTAAGATCTTACCGAAATTTTGGCAGAGTCTATCATATAATTGGACCTAATCTCCTGTAAGAAAAATGCAACAACTGCAAAACATAGGGCTTCAAGCCCACAATAATAATTATAATGCTCATCTGGGACCCATAAAAAACCTAATCTAAGTTCAATAATCCAAACTCTAACTCAGATCCCTAAACTTCACTACTGCCCTGTTAATTATCAAATACCTTCCAAAAATTCTAAAAATATTCTTGGGGGTCCTTCACATCATCTTAAAGTCCATATAGTTTATTTCAATTATTTTTAACATGTCAGAAATATTTTACAAATTAATTAGCCAGCTTAATCCTAGGTAAAAATAACATAACTTGAGTTACCTTTTGTGAAATCTACTACCTGAAATGCATCCGAAATGTTTAAAAATGTTGAAAATAACCGTAAACATGACCACCTTCTGAGATAGTCCGTCGGGTGCCCAAATCAGCCCAAAAACTTAGTTTTAAGTGTCAGTGAGCTATCACCAATCCGATCGCATTTAAACAAAGTCCATAAATTATTAATAATTATCATATCATTATATTTAATTTATGGGCATTGAAAAACTAAAAAATCACATCGAGAGATCTGGATTATTCGATAATTGCCTTTTCCAAATGGTGTCCCATCGGAGTGGGGTTGATCCTATCTTGAAGGTTTTGTCGTTCTGAGTTCAGTGGTGCTCTCTAATTGTCGATCCAATGGTAGGATCATTGGGAAACTCGCCAAAAAGCTACTAATCAACCTTTCTTTCTCTCATCATATCTCGCTGGATCTTCCATGGATTTCGGTGTTTCGAGTCGAAAATTGGAGCTAGGGAGGAGAAGAAGTCATAGCCACCGAAATCAAGCTAAACGATGGTCAAAAACTTCCTCAGGAGCCACTGCTTCTTCACGTGCAATATACGAGTCGCTACTTGATTCCCTTTGCTGCAGTCGTCGTTGGAGACTTCCTACCGTCGCCCAGAGTCGAGGAGAGGGCCTAGCCAATGGGGTTGGACCTTATCGTTGGAAAACATGGAGGAAGGGGGAGTGAAAAGGGACGGGGAAAGAGATGAGGAAGAAGGAGGGGTCTGCTCACATTTGAAAATTATTTTTGTTACACACCTTCACTACACACTGCCCAAGGAAATTTGTTTCCTTCTATCAATCACTTCATGCACTATTTGATTGATAATTAGTTTATATATATATATATACTAATAAACTTAAAATATCTCAATTAAATTTTATAAAAATAATGTACTTTATGATGATTTTTATTCTTTTAATGAATAATAATAACAATTAAGAGAACACAACGTTAAATAAATATTTAAAATAATATATAGATAAAAAAATTTCTAAAATTGTAAATTAATTAGATAATATTAAAATACTATTGAAATTTATCAAAATTTATATATTTTCAATAATAATAATAATAATTTTAGGTTATTACAATCTTTCCCCCTAAAGAAAAATTTGTTCTCGAATTTTAAACAAACAGGGGATATTGAAAAGAAGCTGATCGGAACAAACCTGAGCACTTGTTTCTCGAGCTCTGTATAGATGATTGAAAACACTTTACTTGTATCTGCCTCTGCTTTAACACGCTAGACACCGTCCTTCATCTGAAACTAAGCCATCATATCTGATTACTCGTTGATCTTTTTTTGACATCTCTAGTGCCTACTATGCTTTTGCTACACTTTGATGTGGTATCTTGCAACACTAGCTTTTGTTCTCTTCTATTACCAATCTCTGCGATGCAAAGATGTGACTCATACTATTTATTTTGCAAAGTCTCATGAAGTACCCTTCTGAAATAACTACTTATACACTTACCTTACCCGATATCACTGCTGATCTTGTTGGCCATTGAAATTTTCAGCAAAACTTTCTCTGTGGTTAAAACATCTATACTTCTTAATTCCACGATATTGTAAACTTTCCCTTTACTTTGTTCCACTAACAAGTTCCTTGTACCAACTCCTATCCATCTTAAGTAACTCACTCTTCTCGAGCCTTTCTTCAGTACTTCGGTCCTATATGCTTTCTTTTTCTTATTTATGCTACTATTGATATCTTTGCCACCAACTATACTTTCGCTTTAACCCTTGCCTCGAGTTTTGAGCTTATAGTACTAGTAGTGCTTAGCTATCCAACTTGTTTGTCTTCAATCTTATCCTTTCTCACCTTGTGCCTTTTCTTTCGAAGACATCCATCCCACTAGCATTGACTCTAACCTTTTTCTTATTTCTTAATCCTAACTTGATTGCTAGCTCTATTCTTTTGGAATTTCAACTCTACAATTTACTCTTATCAATACATCATTCATACTATATAACACTTACAATTCACCATGAAAGGTTCTTCTTGTACCTTCTTCTCCAACTTGACCTCCAGAATATTATCATTCCCTAATACCTTTCATTGGAAAAAAAAAATGCTCATCATGGTTAGCTAGATACCATTAAACCTATAAGTTCCACTTGAACTAACCATGGCAGTGGTGAATGTGTGTTCTGCCACAAACCTTGATAAGATATCTTACACATTCATTCTCTTTGATATTGACAAATCTACTGCCACAGCTTTCTAAACTTCAACCTCAAACTTACCCATATTTCTTAATATCCCACTTTAAGTTTCAAAATTTCCTTGCTACTAATGTGCTCTTTCTACAAAATATCAGCTACACTAACCCTCTGTTATACCACTATTGCACCTGACATCTTATCTTATAATTTACTATCTCTGCTTATACTCTATTTGTCTTCTATATTATCATTATTTGTCTTGTGCCCCTTATTTTCTACCATATTTTAGAAGATACCTCTCTCAAATAGATTCTTCTAGAACTAACTCCAGTCTTATCAACAAACATTTCTCTGATCCTTGTACTTATTAATAGCGCATGAGTAGCATTTATACCTATCCTATCCTCTACTATTATTCTATTACCTATTATCATACTGTTTCTCATATTCCCATACCCTGATTATAGACTCTACGACTATTGTCTCGCCCTTTTAAATTCTAACATCAAGCCTTTGTGTCATTACCCCTCATTCTTTTCTCTCATCATGCTTATTTGAATCAATTAAGTTGACCTTTATTTAACTTGCTATCTACTAACTTAGCTTATCCGTCTGATAAGCCAGTTCAAATTACCATTGGACACCCTTTAGCTATTACTTGCTTTGGTTGCATACCTTACCTAACATTCCTCGTACTATTAACAAGCTAAAAGGCATCTTGTCCCATTACCCCTTATTCCATCTTAGGAACTAAAAATCGAGAAAGCCTAATCTAAATTCAACAACTCTGAGCTCAATGTTTTGGCTCTTAATACTGCACTAATGACCTACCCATTATGAGTTATACACCTCTAGGTTCTATACTAGACGAATGTTCTCACTAATGTGGTCCCATTCTAGTTTTAAATCTTTATCATTTACCTTGCCCAGAACAACACTTAGCCTACTCTATATCTTAACTTCTTCCTATTCTAGGCCCTTTCAAGTTGTCCTTTAATCTATTTATTTTATATTATCCAGAATAGAACTCTAACTACTCTATTCATAATTCCATTCTTCCTTCTGATATGACAGGTATACTAGATAACTGTACCTTTCAATGTTTCTGCTAGGTCATTACAACTCTGTAATACTCAAACTTTATCTTTTGACCACTCTGGTTGGCACTTTCACCATGATCTAATCACTTATGGTTCCTATAGTGAGACTTGTTCCCCATTTAGGACACCTGAGCCAACAACTCTCTATCATAGACTACAGTCTCATTTGGGATGTTATTCCATAGGCCATCATCACTAGTAGTAACCTTGTGTCTCTTTGGAAAGGACAAGACCATACTCTATAACACTACTGACTACAAGAGAGGTACTACATTTGCACATTGCTATAACCTTGTAAGGCCATCTATTTTCTTATCATACTACAACCCTTCCTAAAATGTCATTTCAGAGGCCATGAATATCATTCATAGCCTCTAGTCTCTTATAGAGCAAAGTTATACTGTGCACCTCACTGCCACATAAAGGAGATATTATTCTCACTAAACTTTAGGTAAAATGTCCATCATAATGCCAAAACTATCGAAAATCCCATACCAAAAACCAAAAGATCTTACTTGCCATCCTCACACTGCAACCATACTAAACCTCTAATCCTATGACAACTTATGATATAACTCTAGCTCAAGGGTTTAAACCCCTAACTAGGATTTCCAAACTCCTCCATAGAAATAGAAATTTGTTCAGGCATAATCGTACCAAACAGAGGCTATCAGCAAGCACCCTCATCATAGAATACTACGAGGATGCACGTAGCTCTACACAATAATCCTATAACGGTACTGTAATCGACAGCTTGCAGAATAGACATTGAGAATATTACATAGGTCACTATAGTACGTACTACCAAACCAAGTTTTCCAACCTCGTATGTCTCTTTAACCCATTGATACCATATATTTACTCTGACTGGGCTATCCACTGATGACTGCCAGTGGTGGTAACCATACTCTCATTTAGGGCAGCTACACTACCATAGTACACTTTTATGTACTTGTGCTTTGTGATAAATAGGCACGCCACTTAGCCCCACTCTGACAGAAACACAACATTTCTTAGAGTGTGTATCCACAAGGCAAAACTCAACACATCTACTAGCCCAAACTCACAGCATCATGTACTCCATGAAAATTAAGACACTAAACTGAAGTACTTTTACACTACCTAAGGAATAACGTAGAATTTAGAAATAAAAAATTACAGAAGAAGACGAAATAAGATCCTATACTCTGCCTGTGATAACTCTGAGTACATACTTTCCTATGAATCTAGAGCCTATGCTTTGATACCATATTTGTCACGATCTAATTCCAAGGGCAGGACTGGCCCAAGGTCTTAAGCTGACTTAAAACCCCCAAAGACTATAGTAAGCCTTACTGTCACTAACCCATAACTAGACCGAAAATTAAGGCCCAACACAACTCAACTCAACTCAACTCAACTAAGCCTTTATTTCAAAAATTTGGAGTCGGCTATATGGATTCGCTTTCTACACTCTAAACGATTTTGGGTTAAATCCTCAGAAATGTATAATGCTTATAGGTCATGTTGTACTACTCCAAGTCAATTTAGGTCTACCCCTTTTTTTCTTTCTATCCTCTAACCTAATGTGCTCTACTTGTCTAACTGGAGCCTCCGTATGTCTACGCTTCACATGACCAAACCACCTCAATCTCCCTTCCCTCAACTTATCTTTAATTAGCACCACTCCGACCTTTTCTCTAATACTCTCATTACAGACTTTATCTAGTCTAGTATAGCCACTCATCCACCTTAACATTCTCATCTCTGCAAAGTCAAGGCCCAACACACAAAAATAAAATAATGTAAAATATTATATCTCAAATTCGGGGAGTCCAACTCAAGCCAAATATAGTACAACAATATGGGGAGCCTAGCTCAACCCTAACATCCAACATTTAGTTCATTAAATACTATTTATCATATCCAAATAATATATTATTTGTTAGTGTCATAGCAGAGTTATAAGAATAAAATAAAATAAATACATAATTAAATAAATAATTAAATATAATAGAATTATTAACATCATCACAACTGATTACATCAAATTATATAGATATTTAAGGTTAACATTCATTGCATTTTGTTAGCATTTAGTCTCCTTTTATGTTTATTTTTATGTATTTTTAGTATTATTTTAGAAAACATTTAATCCAACTCAATACATTGATTTTTATATTTTATCAGGTGTTTTTATGTGGTTCTAGAATTAAAGACGAGTTTGGAACATATTTGGAGGTCAAAACGTGAAGAATACAGGGCCAGAAGTAGTACATGAGTTGTGTAACTTGCCCCATGTAACTTTTTGGACCCCGTGTAACTATCTGGACTAAAGAAAACTTGGAAAACAAAGTGGCAGAAAGTTACAAGGGTGTGTATCATTACACGGCTCGTGTAAAGTCCCCTGACAGTAATTCTGATGCGGCTTTTCTTGCATCCAACCCGACCAGAATGGATTCCTAATGCTTCTAGAACTCTGAAATTAGAATTTTTGTACCAGATATAAATATAACAAGTCAAGAATTGAATGAGGGGGAAGAAAATTTACATTGAAAGGAGAATTTACATTTAAGAATGCACATCAACTTCAAGAGAGGCAAGGGAGAAATAAGATCTACAAGATTACTAGAAGGGCTTTTCAGTTAAAGTTCCAAAAGTCTAAGGCTACAACTCTCCTTCTGGGTTCTTTCACTCTATTTTTTTCTCATGTTTTCTCTTCATTTTTTTATAAACTTGATTGTAAAACTCATAATGTGTGAGTAGTCTCTTTATTCTAGGATTAGGGATGTAACACTCTCAATTTAATTATGGATCTAATTTGATTATATTTAATATATTGGGGGTTTTGTTATTTGATTCAATCTCTTATGTTCTTAATGCATGCTATGTGTTGATACCACTTAGTTATGATCTAAGATATTAATTGAAAAACTGAAAGGTGAAGATTGATATTAGAAAATCAAGATTTTGAACCTAGGAAATCTGACTAAGAGATAGGCTGATGACCTTTATGACCTTTAATCAAATATCTTAAAGGGTTTTAATTAATTTAATCACCACGAAAGTATATTTATGTTAATTAAAATACACCTTAAGTGCCTTGAGAGAGGACTTAAAATAACTTAGGATTAATTTCTATTAAAGTAATAATTTCCCATTTATTGAATGAATTAGATTGATTCTATAATTGATTGAAGTGTGAACCCTCAGCTCTAGAATGCTTTTATCCATTAATATTCAAGTTTAGTTAATTATTTTAGATTTTATTTCTTTTAATTTAGATTTAATTTCTATTTCTATACAATTCAATTGTCTAGATAATTAAAATCACTATAGTTCGGTACTTAACATGGTCCTCGTGGGAACGATACTCTACTCATCACTTTATTACTTGTTAGTGATCCGTGTATTTGCGGTGGTTGTAAAACCAGTAAACAACAACCTGTAAAGAAAAATGTAGATTAGACCCAAAAATAAACTTGCTTCTACTGCAACCTGAAAAAAAAATTTAAACAGGAATGAGTGTTTGACTCAGAGAGTTTAGATATTGATTATAAATGCAATTTCTACAACTACCTAAAACTAATACAATTCTACCATGAAATGTACATCCAACACATATAATGAACAATTCACACAATATTCGCATGCGAAGATAATTTGGAGCTACTCACACAGCCAATGTGTCACATCAATACATAGATATGGGAGATGAGCCCCTATACAGCTTAATCCAAATCCTGCCAGTGAGCTCAACTCAAGCCGAATTTTTGCTTAAATCCAAGTGCGAGGGCCAACGAGATCAACTCAAAGCCATGCCTCACTCCAACTTTTCATATTCACAAGGGTCAGGTTCCAGCAAGACTAACTCAAGCCATGACTACCCGTTCAATCTATATCCATATATACTATGTATAAATAATACACACATAAAGCCCCAAATTATCTCCAGGGTGCAAACATAAGTAATTATTAATAAATAAATATGCAATAATAAGAGTGCTTCTAATTTATTTAACTAAGCATGAAAATATATTTATAAAATGCATGAGCATACTAAAAAAATATACATAAATAATACTGAAATTATAAAATATAATAAATATCCAACTAACAGACTGATCAACCCGATTACAGCTGGTCTAGCTGAAGAGAAGAAAAACTATCTAGCACTAATCACCTATATAGACATACTGACCTCTGACAGAATTAACCAATTAATTTAATTAAAGAAGTAAAAATAATTTCTAAGGTTTTGCCAAAACAACAGTACCACATAGGCCCACAACAAAAATTATAATGCCCATCCGGAGCCTACAAAAAACCTAATCTAAGTTCAATCATCCAAACTCTAGCTTAGATCCATATACTTCACTACTATCCTATTAATTATCAAATACCTTTCAAAAATTTCAAAAATATTTCTGGGGGTCCTTCACATCATCTTAAAGTCCATACAGTTTTTTTTTCAATTATTTTTAATATGCCAAGAATATTTTACAAATTAATTAGCTAGCTTAATCCTAGGTAAAAATCGCATATCTTGAGTTTGAGATTACCTTTACAAATTCTACTATCTAGAATGCTTTCAGAATGTCTGAAAAATGTTAGGAACGACTGTAAACAAAATCACCTTTCAGTACAGCTTGTCTAGAGCTTGGACTGACCTAAAAACTTGGCCCCAAGTGCTAGTAAGCTATCGCCGATCCGATTACACCTAAACGAAACTGATAAATTATTACTAATTATCATATAATTATATTAATTTATAGGTATTGAAAACTCAAAAAACTTACCCAGCGATCTAGACCATATGAAGATCACTTCTTTTAAACGGTGTCCAATCAAAGTGGGCTTGATCCTATATCAAATGTTTCATCACTCTGAGTATCATCAATCAACAGCCAGATCACTAGAAAACTCGTTGAAAAGCTATAGATCAATCCATCTCTCTCTCATCATATCTCACCAGATCTTCCATGGATTCAAGTGTTTCAAGTTAGAAATTGGAGTTGGGGAGAAGAGGAAGTCATAGCCACCAGAATGAGGCTGAACAGCGGCTGGAAACGTCCTCAGGAGCCGTTGCTTCTTCATGCACGATATGCGCGTCGCTAATTGGTTCCCTTCGCTGCCATCGCCTGAAGCCAAGGAGAGGGCCTGGCTGGTGGGGTTGGACGCTATCGCCGAAAAACGTGGAGGAAGGGGGAGTGAAAAGGGACGGAAATGTTTTTTTCAAACATTTCATGCACACCTTCGGTGCACACTGCCCAAGGAAATTTGTTTCCTTCCATTAATCAATTATTGTACCATTTGATTGATAATTAGTTTATATATATATATATATATATTAAATTTTATAAAAATAATGTATTCTATGATAATTTTTATTCTTTTAATAAATGATAAAAATAATTAAGAGAATACAATATTAAATAAATATTTAAAATAATATGTAAATAAAAAATATTTAAAAATTATAAATTAATTAAATAATATTAAATACTATTAAAATTTATATATTTTCAATAATAATAATAATAATTTTAGGCTATTACAGAAAGTTTCTGTCTTTATATATTTTATTGGATAATGATGTGTAAATTATTCTAAATAATAATAAAAATAAAACATGATTTATATTAATCAAAGTAAAAATATTAATTATAAAATTTTTTAAAAAAATTAATTATTTATTAATTGTACTATAAAATATAAGGAAATAATGCAGTAAATATCATCAAAGGAGAGAGAGGACGAAACCATTAAACATTTCGTGCAAAATCTTTTTACAATATCACATGGCAAACTTTCAAAAAAACTATACCACTTAAAAGGGCTGTATTTAGTCTCTCTCTCTCTCTCTCTCTATATATATATATATATATGCCTTTTCAAAGCGCCCATGATTTCCATTTTCCTCTCTTATTGTTGGTAATGGAATTGCGGTGCCTCGATAAAATGTAGAGTATCAACGTGATTTCATACGAATATTTAATACAAAATGATAAATATATAATAATTAGATATATATAAATATGATTATATTTTAAAAAAATTACAAGATAATTATAAATTTAAGATTCACTTGTGTAAATATATTCATTTATTGAGATTCTCATATGTAAGTATATTCTCTTACTATTAGATCATATTCTATATAAGCCATCTCTTATGGAATCACTGCTTTATTATATAAATTATTATGACATCTAGGCCTTTTTGCTAGATTGCTAGGCTAAGAGTATTAAAATGATCAAAAACTCTATCGTATGCTAGTCTAACTCCTATATGCAGGCAATTTACCAAAGGGAGGCGGCTCAAAAAAAAATTTATCAAAAGATAGTTATTTCAAAATTATTTATCACAAGGAGATATTTTCACTGACACGGATAAGAGAGAGAGCTGATCGCTAGGTAACAATCAGCAAATAAAAAATTAAAAAAAAATATAATTGCTAAAAAAGTAGCTTGATGCTACTTAAAGTAGCGTCTGGCTATTAGACGCTACTCTAAGAAGCGTTTAATTACTTTTTTGTCCTTAAAATATATATTAATTACTTTAAAGTCCTTAAAAAAATTTTTTAATTACAAAATAATCCATATATTTTACAAAATAATTTTAAATATTATAATTATTTATAAATAAGCTCTTATATTTTTATAATTAATAAACACATAAGGATTAATTTATAAAATTAAAAAAATATTATTTATTGTATATAAAAATTTTGAAAATTGCACATAAAATTAATAACTATATAATATAAAAATATTAATAGTATTTATATGCAAAGAAGCATTAATATTTATTTAGCAAATTAATAAAATTAGTATAGTGAATAAATTATATTATAAATATTTAAAAATTGGTATTATTTAGTATTTATTAATTTAACAAAATATTAAATTATGATAAATATTTTAATATAATTTAAAATATTTATAATATAATTTATTCACTATACTAATTTTATTAATTTGCTAAATAAATATTAATGCTTCTTTGCATATAAATAATATTAATATTTTTATATTATATTGTTATTAATTTTATGTACAATTTTCAAAATTTTTATATACAATAAATAATAATTTTTTAATTTTATAAATTAATCTTTATTTGTTTATTAATTATAAAAATATAAGGGCTTATTTATAAATAGTTATAATATTTAGAATTATTTTGTAAAATATATGGATTATTTTGTAATCAAAAAATTTTTTTAAAAACCTTAAAATAATTAATACATATTTTTAAGGACAAAAAAAGTAGTTGGACGCTTCTTAAAGTAGTGTATAATAGTCAGAGGCTACTTTAAATAGCGTCCAACTACTTTTTCAAATAATTGTACTTTTTTTCAATTTGCTGGTCGCTACCTATACCAGTTATTAGCTTTCTCTCTCCTCCGCATCAGTTAAAACACCCTCTTTTGATAAATAATTTTGAAGTCACCCTCTTTTGGGAAATTTTTTTTCTAGCCGCCTCACTTTGGTAAATTGCCCCCTATCTGCACGCCAATCCCAGAATAGGATTTCGTAGTGTTCTTCAATTTGGTTTTGATTTGTGCAAGTAGACAACACTTGTGCACCTGCATGTAGACGGAATTCCAATTTCCCTTCAAGTTCTGGATTTCAATTCGGTTGATTTGGAAAGTTTTAAGTTAATCGGTTTCTATTTGAATAACAAGAGAAATGATTTGATGAATTTGGTTTGATACATAAATCACAAACTGACATTATTACCCCAATGCTAGGCCTTTGATAAGTATAGTGAAAGTAAGGTTGAGAGAGATGGGTATAGAATATTGCTCACTGTAGAACCACTAAACCAGCTGACATCAACATCATAGGGTGTGTTACAGGAATCTAAATGTGACAGAATTCAATTCAGTTCAATCGATTATGTAAAAATTTGTCAATGTGCCTCTGATCCTTGGATTACCGCAGAATACTTTGTGGTTTAGATTGCAGTTGCTTCCTACAATTGCAAATGATTTCCCTGAAGATTAGATTCATTTCAGAAGTCTGCAGGCCAAAACTTTGGGGAGAAAGAATAAAGGGTGATGGTTAACAATTCAAAAGGCAGCCATGAAACTCTCACAAAGCTACTACCTACTAGAAAAACTATTGCAATTCCACGGAAACAACAAAACATGATCTGGTAAATGTGACAGTAAAGATGATAGAGGCTCCCTTATATGCTGTGCAGACAGGTCGTAGCCTACCAAGTCATTGATCACAGCAGTAACCGACTTATTAAACTAAGTAGAATAGAGGGATAAAACACAAAGTTTTGGAACATAACTAAATGAAATAAAGCAATCCCAATCAAAGTTGCAGGCTGGAGAATCTTCCACTGAGGAAAACTAATTCAAACGAGTATATTATTTTCAGAACTTTCTTCTCAACAACTGCAGAACATAGAACCATTTACAATTTACACAGGCAGATATGCCAATGATGCCGTAACATCTACCCCCCAACCTGTAGCCTGGCGAGACAGATCAACAGATGCCATCATCGGGAATATTTATCATATTCAAGAACGAATGAGCAAATATATAGTCATAGTTTACTATAAACCCATCCATAGGTAAAGTGTTTCGGTCACAACTGGGGAAAAAATGTTGATTTGATCTAATTACAGCTAGCAAAGCCAATCGAAGCTACGTCAGGCTGTTAAACGTTGTTTCCAACAAAGCTTGAGCCTCCCATCTCAAGCTCAAATGTACTCAGTCCAACTTCTATCTCCATTAACATTTTAAATCGTCATATTTGGCACATTAATGGGGAAATTATAGCAATTTTGAAACACCCGAATCAATGAACAACTGTACGAATTTCAATATCAATTTTGAACTTAAACATCAATCACAAGAAATGAAAAAGGGTGCCGAGAACAAAATTCTACTAAAAGAAAATAAGAAATGAACAAACGCAAAGTCACCTCATAAAAGAAACAAATTTCATGTCCCAAAACCTGTAAAGAGGACTATTACAATTCATTTATACAACATGAACCAGCTCCCTCTGAACTAATAAAATAATACACTACACAAAAAATAAACCTCTAGAATTACCTCACTCATGACCGTTTACAACCATTTCCACTAGTTAGCAACCATTTCCACTACAGCTAACTTGTCCTTAACCGCATTCTCCTCTTCTCTAATCTCATCCTCATCAGAATCCAAAGTGAAGTGCTCATTGTTCTGCATCTCCGCCCCAAGAGGCTTATACTGCTTAAAATTACTATGATCCCTATTCTTTTTAGCCATAACGGAGTGCACAGTTGTCAACAAAACCACAAGCAAAGCAAGATGGCAGTTGAACTGAAGCGTAGCGATCCCTCTGGCCCAATGGTAATCGGAGTGCCCTTTACATTTTATAGTGTAATCCCCTCTGCTCTTTTCATGCAAGAGCAACCATGAACGATCATATTGGTGTAAAAGGATATACCCATTTGCACAAACCACATGCCTTGCAAAATCAACCCAACCCCACGGGCCATTCTTGCATAATTATTCGATTTTGAGGAAGACTTTAACTCCAGAATCGTAGAAAAAACACAAATCGCAATGGGAACAAGCAAAAGATCAAAATACCTGTTCTCAATTCCACTTGTGTCCTTCCTCTGCAGGTAATACAACAAGAACTCCTCTACGAAAGCGAATAGAAGGATCAAATCAAGAAGCGAAGAAGGGAAACGAACAGAACTTGAAAAATTCGATGCCAGACCTAAAATTGAGTACAAGGAAAAATGCGCGGCAACAGCAAGAACTTGCAACTGGAGGGCGGAGCCAATTCCATCTTGTGAGTTGATAGCGTAGAAAAGTGAGATTAGAGAATCAATAAGGAAGAGAAAAGAAAAGACAGTGATGACGATGTAAACTAAAGAAAAGGAATGATCTTTCGGATTTGGGTTGTTTTGGGTGGTTGATTTTGTCATTCGATCAAACATAGAAGAAGAGACTGAGCTTAGGCTCGGATTTGAGGTAGAGGAGGTGAAAGATTCCCATGCACCAATCATAATGAAACATCCACCCGCCATGGTTAGAGAGAAAAGCCCCATTCTTGAAGAATTTGTGGTGGGTTCTTCTTCTCTCTTTGAGATTAAATTTCAGAAAGAACTCAAATTTGAGAAATGTATTATATGCTTAGTCATGGTTTTGAAAGTTCAGCACGGGTGCCTTGAGAGTTTTCATTCATTTGCTATTTGTCTTCAGGTTTGACATTGCTCTAGACTTGTTTTATCTGGACTCTCCAGCCTTCGTGTAGGCGACGACTACATGGGCTAACCGCCAATTCTTTGTGCGGATTTCTGCTTCAGTGCCCACAGAAAATACATAATAAAAATATAAATAAAAAATCAATTATATTATATTATATCCATAGTTTCCTCTTTAAAAAATAACATTACAGGCTCAGATATTATTGCTGGCCGGAAACTCCTTTATTTAGACGGAATATAACAATACTTATGCAGTGTTCAAGAAAATAATACTATTAAGGCTTAATAAATCTTAAGAATGTATTCTTTTGCATTGTTATATAAAGTCGATCAAGGCAATTATAATAAAAGGATCATTGAATTAATATTTTTTTATGCACATAATTTTTATTGTATAAGCGTGTAGAGTGTTTTTATATCTTTAATGAAAGATAGTATGAATATAATATAGACTATAAATTTTTTAGAGTGAGAATTTAAAAAATTATGAGAATAGAAAGAAAAATTAGAGTTTTATTACATTCTATTTCTCGGTGATATAACCATCTCCTTTTATAGAAGGAGAAGAAAGAAAAGATAAAAGTTAAATAGTATTATATAAGGTGACATCTGTCTCATTTTATATAATATTAAGCTTACAACAGAATAATATATATATTTTTATGATATTAGGATAAATTCAAACTAAGATAGCTATACATTTTTCATTATTAACCTAACAATAAATTTAAACTAGATATGACGATAGATTTAGATTAGGATAATCATATTATGACTAACAAAAGAGGAACACGTGACTTCTGTATATGCATATATGATAAGTTAGACATGTAATCTAACTTAAATATAATTTATATTATTATTATAATAGTCTGAGTCATCAGAATCAATATCTTTATTATAAAAATTTCTTTTTTAAGAGTGTCAAGTTCATCGTAGATTAGTACTCTTAATTAAAAAAAAATATACTCTTACTTTAAATCAATAAAAAAATAATATTATTTGAGCTAATTGTTTGTTTCTTGATGTGATTGGAATTTTTTTTTTCAAAATTATATTTTAATCTAGGTTAAATAATAAATTATATTGAAATTCTCTTACGACTTTGAGTTCCTATGTATAACATTTTATGGTTTTGGTGCCGTCATACAAGATGAGTTTAGCCTTTAGTTGAGGCGCTTTCTGGCACGTTATGTGGGATTCAATCCGCTCGGACGGCCGCGGCGGCAACGCTCTGGGATGCGATGGACTGGTTACTTCGGTCTAATATGCAGAGGGAGCAAATTGAAATTGACTCAGAAGAGACCTACATGGCGATGTGCTGCGCAACAGAGGACATGTCTAAATGCGATACTCTAATCAATGATTGTTGATGGATGCTCAGGAACAAGATTTTTATTTGTTAATTTTTTTAAAGAAAATAAAAATGAAACCGTCATAAAAAAATATAAAATATAAAATTTTATATTATTATAATTTTATATAAAAAATTTTAAAATAAAATCACTATATAAATATAATAATAAATATTTTAATTTCAAGAAATTAACGGTGACAAAATATTTGAGTTAATTAATTAATAAAAAGTATGCTTAATTTAACAATAATTCACCATTATTCGACTGTATCATTTTTTTTTATGAATTGATATAAAAACTATCAAATTTTGAATATTGATGACTTATTTTAACATTAATTATTAATAAAAAAAGGTATATACCAAATTGAATATTCCCTCCGCCAGGAACAAGTGGTTCATGGGCAAAGTCAAAGTGGGCTAATGCTCCAATCACGGGTTCTTTTTAACGGAAACATAACGGGAAAATTTTCTTCTCTGGGAGAAACAGGAACGTTCTCAATTTCAACCAAAACGCACACACGCACACACAAAGGCTTATTTTTCTTCAATTTCGATCCTATGGCTTCCCGTAGACGTATGCTCTTAAAGGTTATAATTCTCGGTGACAGCGGGTACTCTTATCGGTTCTCCCTCTCTCTCAATTTTGATTGCCATTGTTCTATATCGATTTCGATGTTGTTGAGAACGGAGACTGCTGCAATTGAACTCTATACTTGTGTTTGTTTATCTTTTTAATTTTTTAATTTATTTATTTTTTTTTTTAATTTTCAATGGTAATATGGCAGGGTTGGGAAGACCTCGTTGATGAATCAGTATTGCTCTTCAAAACCCAGATCTTCATTTTGAGTTTTATTTTTTGGTGATTTAATTTTCTAATTTGGTGTTTGATTTCAATTGTTGAATTTTACATACAGGTACGTGAATCGAAAGTTTAGCAATCAGTACAAAGCGACGATAGGAGCTGATTTTTTGACAAAAGAAGTTCAATTTGAGGATAGGTTGTTCACATTGCAGGTTGTATTAAGAAGAACACCTTTTTTTTTTAACTGTCATTTTATCAATTATTTTTTTATTTGTACGAATGAATCTATATTCACTGAAATTTGAAAAGAGGAAATTACAAAAACATCATAGCTGAAAGATTTTAACTTCTTCATTTGTTTGAGGTTTCAGATGACTGTGATTCCATATTGGTTCGAGGAATTATTATCTAATTATGAAAGTTTCTGCAAGTTTAAATAGAAGCATAGAGTGGTGGGGACTTACTTACTTGGTGCCATAGAGCAGAAATTTGGATGGCATTGTGTGTGGACAAATTCGCGTTTCATGAATGATATATGCTTCATGGTTAATTCATATTTCATACCTTAATTTGGATTACTCAGAAAGGAGAAGAGAACCTAGAATTATATGTTGGGTATCAAGTGAAATATATTGAAGCGGAAACATAATTAAAGAACAGTAAGAAAATGAGCAATACAATTGTCTGTTGGCTGGCTATATTGGAATCTGAGTTGTACCTTGAACAATTGACCAAATTGTCCAGCTTGATACAATTGCATAAATGAAAACTAGAGGTTCTGCAAACAGACTGATAATTATTATTGCTTCACATTAGGTTGAACAACAAAGATAGGCATAAGAGTTTACGTTCAAGGTTGAAGGCTAGGCAATTTCTTCATTATTTTCACTTTGGAGTAATATTAATAAGTTATTAGTGTACCACAAAACTGCAACACTAAAAGTTTTATGAAGCATATCTGTAACGTAAATCATTTTCATACTTGGGTGGATTGCCCAGTAATTGCAAACTAAGTGATTTTGTCCTGAGCCTTGTTATTTTTGCATACAGATATGGGATACTGCTGGGCAAGAAAGGTTTCAAAGTCTTGGAGTGGCTTTCTATCGTGGCGCCGACTGTTGTGTTCTTGTGTATGATGTGAATGTCATGAAATCATTTGATAATCTTAATAATTGGAGAGAAGAGTTTCTGATTCAGGTTCTTATTAGTCCATTAACTAGTCAGATTACTTTGCAATTTATAAACAATGACCAAAAGTTAAATTGTGAGGTTTTACTCTGCAGGCTAGTCCTTCTGACCCTGAAAACTTCCCATTTGTTGTGTTGGGGAACAAGATAGATGTTGATGGTGGCAATAGTCGGGTGGTAAGCTATTTCCCTTAACCCAAAACAAAAAGAACTTCAGAAACTTTCTTCAAATGTTAACTTCTCACTAGATTAAGTGAGGTTACATTGCTGTCTTGAAGACGTATATACATTTGATAGTTAAATTATGCATGGATATTTTCCTCTTATTGATTTTAGGTTTCAGAGAAGAAAGCCAAGGCATGGTGTGCTTCTAAGGGAAACATACCTTACTTTGAGACTTCTGCAAAAGAAGGATTCAATGTGGATGCTGCTTTCCAGTGCATAGCCAAAAATGCGCTCAAGAATGAACCTGAAGAAGAAATGTAAGTTAAAAATAATTAAGTAAATTAACTGCAATTAAGGTTTGTCTTTGCTCTTCTTCCCACTTAAGGCATGTTTTGAAGCCATTTAGTTGTTAAAGTAACACTTGCTTTATTTTTGTTTCTTCACCTTCCACCCTCATGCAGTCTCCCTGTGTTTTTGATCTTGAGATATTTCTGTGGTCATTGAATTGGTTGGGGAAAATATAAGGAATTGCGTGGCAATTTTCATTAAATTAACCAAACTATTTGTCATGGATACTAACTGATTGCTTTGAACTTCTGTTTGGTATTGAAAGATATCTTCCTGACACAATCGATGTTGGGGGTGGAGGGCGGCAGCAAAGATCCACGGGCTGTGAATGTTAGAAGGAACTTCCAGACCTACAGGATTTGCATGTTAGAAGGAATTTCCGACTCACTCCCTACGTTCTTTCTATTGGAAATGCAACTTTCATTCATATGTTTCCATTCAACATCCAGTGATTATAACAGGGGGACTAATAACTAGGAAGAGGGCACGCCAAATTTCATTTTGTATCATATGCAACTGTGGGAGCACAGTTCCATTATTAATCACTTTGTTTCCTTCTGAAAATTTTACGTTTATGTTCAATTATGATTCCTCTGGATATATTGACATTATTATCCTGGGAGAGTGTTGTTTGCTCATTTATGATTATATAATTTGGGAAATAAATTTGGTGGATAAAAAATTCAAAACCCAGATGCGCTTTATGAGTCGACATTTCATGCAATTTAAACCTCTAATTTGCTGCAGATAGATAGAGAGAGAGAGAGAGAGAGAGAGAGAGATTCGAACATGATATACACTAATCATAATTATAAAGCTAACGACGAAATTAGATCATGAAGCCAGAATTTTGCCTATATTAATATACAACTGAACTCTTTTTTTTTTTTTTTTTAATAATTTAAGGAAAAAAAAAATTCCAAATACAAAGTCGGCAAATATCAACAGAATATATCTGGTGGCCCGTTTAATCGTCATTTGCCATTTCAGCAGCGCAGCTCTTAACAGAAGCCAAAAAAAAAAATTTATCCCTAGCTTAAACACTACTGCTCTTGTTTTAGAGGATTAGGGTTTTTCCATTTTTGTTTCATCAACAATGGAGGCCTCAAAGGAGCAAGAATCCACTGGATTACTCCACAAGATCCTCCCTCCACGCCTCGAAGACGCGGGCCTTGAGGACTGTGCTCTCCCTGATGAGTCCATTAAAGAAGCTTTCTTCAAAGCTGCCTCTGCCATCAAATCAGGCGCCGCCTCTTTATTCTCTGACGATGAAGAAGACGATTGTGTTCAGGACCCTTGGCCAGAGGCCAAAGGCTTGACTGATGAGGTCATCGGTGGGTCACAGGACTCGGCTATGCTGGACACTTTGGTGGGAGTAGACACGGAGACGGAAGTGCAGGGACCATGCGTGGCAAAGAAGAGTGGTGGCGTTGTGTGGGAGGGCGGGGATAAGGTGGTGGTGGGTGGTAGTGATGTGGAGGAGAAAGAGAGAGAGAAAGGGTGTGTGGATGATGGGTTAAAGGGGTTGAAGATTGGAGACAAGAAGGAAGAAAATGGCGGTGCTGCTGGTGGAAATGGTGATGAGGAACAGGAGGAGAAAGAAGGTGAGAGGCCAATATTGACTGAAGGTTTTGTGTGAAACCATGATGTGAACTTTCGCTCTTATTTCTAGTAAGATTATGTATTTTTTTTTTAGTGTTTGTTCTGTTATCTTGTTTTTATATGAGCTATGGTCTAGTTTTCTCGAGGCAAATATCGTGTTGTAACATTTCTATTTAAACCAATGCTAAATGAAATTTTTAGTTTCTGAACATGCTGCGCTGATAATGATTGTCTTTAGATGTTCTATGATTGTCAAATGCATCACCTTTGTGACTAACTAGTGGGGCATAGCTAGTTCAGAATAAGTAGCACTGCAAGTATATGGACATTTTTGTGTGTGTATGTTTCTATAGTATTACAATTGATATCTCATATGCATCATGGTACCTTATCCTGATTTGTTTAATTTTCAACTTGATATTGAGAAGTTGAATATATTGGTATGATAAGAATTTTGCCGAGTATCTTCATGGTCTTGTGATATTATTCGAGTTGGAAACCTGGTTTTTTTGAATAATTTGCTGCTGTGACAACTTCCTTTCTTTGGGTAACCTGTGCCGCAGTTATTTAACTTGTGCACGTGTATTGTGCACAAAACCATGGTTTCAACTTTCCAAGTCTACTGTCTGTAGGTGTTTGCTAGATATTCTAAAATCTTAATTTTACTATTAGTTATGCTAAGCCAAGAAGGGATTTCGAAGTAATACGAAAATTGGTTACATTTGGAATTTGGCGTTGGGTATGTTGAAAATGCAGATTGTTCTAGAAACACTTTGGGTCTTGGAGGGCGTTTGGTTCACCTGGTGTTTGGTTCACCTGTTGGATACAGCTGATAGCTGATATACACTCAAACATGTGAACTATAGTATTTGGTAAGTTTAAAAAAATAAAGCTCATAACTGATGGGTAATTGATATAAACTGCAGTTTGTATCAAAGCTCTATTTTTAAAACTTTTTCATTAGCTGATAGTTGATTTTATTTTATTTTTTATTTTAATCATATTATCCTTTTTCATTTAACTCAAAAATTAATATTATTAATACTTTTATCTTTTTCATTTATAATTTTAACATCTTAATTAACGTATTTCAACTTTGTTAAAATATTTTTTATTAATAACATAAAATATAAAATATTTATTTACATCTAAAAACTTAAAATTAATTATAAGTTTTTTTCTTTATCAACAATAATAATTACTTTATTATTTTACCTATATTTTTAAAAGTTATTTAATTATTTTTTAAAGAATTTAATTATTTTCTTATTTCAATAATAAAATAAATGATATGATATAATAAATTAATTATTATATACTTATTTTAATAATATTATAAATGATATAATATATTAATTTAATAATTATATATTTTATTTAATAATAATATAATATAATATAATAAATTTATAATTTTATATTTATTTTAATAATAAAGTAAATTATATTATATTTACCATTATTAGTCATTTTACATATCAACAATAACAGTTAAACATAGTTTTACCAAATACTTAACATAAATAAGTAATTATTAACTATCAGCTAACAGTAACGGCTATCGGCTAATAGTTATCTGTTGTATTCAATAGTTAAATCAAACAAGCCCTTGGTCATCTTGGCCTTGCTTTTGGGGTGAAACTATGTCTTTACCAATGAGTAAATTTAAATGGAAGCAATAGTGATTGTAGTTTTGAATTTGTGACTAATTTTTCATTTGTTTCATCTCGTCTCCCTTTTGAAGCTCTGGTAAACAGGATTAAGTGGAGAGTTTGAGTTGAGTGGAATATGGATTTGTTGGAGGAACTTTGGAAATATTTTTAGTGGCAAAGTAATGAAGATTGAGAAGAGAGAGCTGAGCGTGATGTTTGAGGTGTCACTTTTGCATGTTCACCTTTTGTGACAACTGTGGAAGTAACCCTGTTTTCTTCACTATCAACAGGTTCTGCTGTAAAAAGAATTTAGTGGATGTTGACAATTTAATCTCTTGAGAAAAAATCGTTTTGTGTATGAGAGGAAAGATCTTCACATCACTAGAGTAAAGTAATAACAGTTGCTGGAGAAATGTCCTAAAATTTTGTGGCCGAGAAGACTAGTTGATTTGCTCAATATGATTCTTATTCAAGATACTAAAGGGACATAAGGCTCATCTTGATGAGCAGGATATCAGAGTAACATCAGATACAAATTGAAGTAGCTTCAGTGTTCGACAGCTCTAGAAGTCTGTTTTCTTTATGCTAATGAGTCCTTTAAATTAATGGAAATGCTATTGACCGAGGGTTTTCTGAAAAAGTACGTTGGAGATAATCTATGCACTCTTGGGCATGAGGTTGTGTTGAGATATATATTGCAGAATGAGTACATTATGTGGTGTGGAGTCAGTTGGCCATGGAGTTCCTTTGATATCTGAGATTTTCAAATAAAAGGACTCTGCCTACTTTTAAAGGCTGAAGAAGATTGATGAAGGGTGCCCTCATCATTGACATGCATGATTAATGCATTTTCATGGACAGATTTTTCTTTTATGTTTTTTGATTGGTTATTGATAAAAGCAGAGGATATTTTGTGTCTGCCAGATAAGCCTCCTATTTAAGGTGTGAGGTAAAACTTTGCAGATTAGATTTTGCATCTGCCGGATAAGCCTTTTCTGTGGCTCGAGGTTTGCAGATCATGAGATAATGTAGTTTAATTTTAATAGACATCTTATGTTTTAATATCAATAACTAGTGGATGCTGCTGTTGCTGAGATGTATCATGCAATTGGTTCATCTAATGGAATCAAGCCTTCAAGAAGAAAGCTTTTATGATTAATCCAAATGGGGACATGGTGTGAAAAGTTGAATAAGCATACAGATTTTGGTGTCTGTATCTTTACTTTTACTTGATATTGCAATCTGACGACATAACCTTGCTTGAGAAGCTTCTGCTCAAGGATGGCTATAATTTTCCCACGAGATATTGATTCATATCTGTCATTTTTTTTGTTGTCATTTTGTGCTTTATGTTACCTTCAGAATCTCCTCTTGTGTAAAGGCCGGCCATGTGGGATCTATAGATTGGTTTAGATGCATGATCTATTTAATTACCATCCAAAATCAAATACAAGTTGTCAATTGACGTAAAGCTCTCTGCATTATTGCTCAAAAAATTAACTTTTAGGTGTTGGAGATGGGTCCAGAACCAGTTCTACTAGCTATTAGTTTGGCACTTTGATCTTGGTTCAACCTGATTTGTGAATTTCTGGAAAGTAATTATTTTTCCTAAAATATGTTGGTCTTACATTTCATGCCTTGAATGCGTCCACTGTGTTTGTAGCCTGGAATCATAGGAATTGCATGGGTTTTGTATGGCTTCGTGAGTTACTATATGTAGGATTAACTGTATACCATAAGTATGATATAATTTTATTTCATTTGAGTACTAGACTGCCTTTTATTATTGTAAAGAAATTCTACCTTGATCACAGCCATCATTTCGTATTGATTACACTGCACCCTTAAACTTTGAGGTCTATTTGAATATTTTCTGAGTCTGAATGTAAAACTATTCCCCATTTGGTATATGGCGAATTACATTGCTTTTAATAATTTTTGCCATCAGAGAAAATATTTAGGCTTTTGTTTAGATGTATAAAAAAACATTCACATGCACAGACACACAATGTATGGAATTGGACTTCTGAATTTAGAATTAAAGTACCAAATTCAAACAGCCAATCTTACTAGTCTGATCCAATCTGAATGTACTAGATATTTAAATTTGAATTAAATTCAAAGTTTGTATGAAAGACCAATTCTGTGTAACCTAATGCCATCCTGAGGAATCTTAGTTGTAGAATATTCATGAGTATGAAAATTGAAAATACAGTGGGAGAAGGCCTTTGTACTTTGGAGAAATCAGCTAAGTGCTAAAGTACTTAATTTGTTCAGATTCTTTATCCGAACATGTGATCTTTTTTTTTTTTTTTTTTTTATTTATTTATTTGATAGAACATGTGATCAAGAAAAAATAAGTTATATCTTTTTGGATATATGATAACAGACGACTGAACAATTTTCTGCATGATTTGGATATGCTGTGTATCATGATTGTGGTCTGTAGCTATTCTGACATTTGGATAAGATCTCAAAACTATGTGAAAATGTGAAGGGTGGCCAAAACTGCCATGTGTATGGTTGGAGGCATTTGCAAGTGCAAAATTTCACATCACATCTAGAACAGTAGATTTCAATTTTATGCATTTGGTGTGTGAAATGGATTTCTGGTGGGAATAATTGTTGCCTGTATGTCATTGAATTACCATCTCTTGATAGTTCCATTACATCAGGAACTGTACAGGAAATGATATTGCTATTCTTCTTTTCTTGATGATCTTTCAAAAGTTATTTTTTACTCAACTAAGGGGAAAAAAACAGTGCATGAAGTGATAAAATGATTCTCTAAAGCTTCAAGGAAACGATTTCTGTGGAATGTCCCTTTTCATGTCGCTTTCATTAGTTTCTATTTTATTGCATCTCAGGCACATGTTAGAAGAAAGAGTAGTTAGAAAACAGAAAAGAGAGAGAGAGAGAGAGGGAGAGAGAGAACTGGTTGATTGTGGTGCTGGAGTTTATAAACTTCAACCTAGGATGTGATCACAAAAAAAGTGTCTGATTTTGGTGAAGTCTGGTTATTCCCTGGTTGCCACTTATGTTTCAACCTAGTGAGTTGGTGGGAGTAGCTTCTGCTTTCAATCTACTTGCAAAATGTGTAAGATCCAAGCGATGATGCTTGGGTTGTAGTTTTGGGTTTGAGAGTTTGTCAAATTTGATGCTATTAGGGAGATAGAGGAGGGAGCTAACAAATCTCATGGCTGGGATCAGGTCGAAGAGGTGGTGTTTTATATTGCTGGGAGCGATTTTGAGTAGTTTTCTTCTTGTAGCTTCAATATGTGTTCCAGCAGAGACAAGATTGAAACAAAAAGGTTCAAGTTATAAGACTGAAGATGTTGAGTTCCACCATGTAATGCGAGCTTTGAATTTCTTTTACCAAAAGGGTCGAGTGGGTTATAAACATATTTGGCCGGTAAATTCAGCATTTCATACCTTTTATTTTTGTATAAGTTTGTCAGTTTTTATGTGATTCTTTATTGAATATAATGTTTTATTTGCCATTTAGAAGAACATAATTGTTTTAAGGTTTAGACAGCATTTCTTGACCTACTAACAGCAGGGGCCATGGAAATAGTTTCCTTTTAATTAATTCTTTGGAGGCATTTGCAAGTGCAAAATTTAACATCACATCTAGAACAGTAGATTTCAATTTTATGCATTTGGTGTGTGAAATGGATTTCTGGTGGGGATAATTGTTGCCCGTATGTCATTGAATTACCATCTCTTGATAGTTCCATTACATCAGGAACTGTACATGAAATGATATTGATATTCTTCTTTTTTTGATGATCTTTCAAAAGTTATTTTTTACTCAACTAAGGGGAAAAAAACAGTGCATGAAGTGATAAAATGATTCTCTAAAGCTTCAAGGAAACGATTTCTGTGGAATGTCCCTTTTCATGTCGCTTTCATTAGTTTCTATTTTATTGCATCTCAGGCACATGTTAGAAGAAAGAGTAGTTAGAAAAGAGAGAGAGAGAGAGAGAGAGAGAGAGAGAGAGAGAACTGGTTGATTGTGGTGCTGGAGTTTATAGACTTTAACCTAGGATGTGATCACAAAAAAAGTGTCTGATTTTGATGAAGTCTGGTTATTCCCTGGTTGCCACTTACGTTTCAACCTACTGAGTTGGTGAGAGTAGCTTCTGCTTTCAATCTACTTGCAAAATGTGTAAGATCCAAGCGATAATGCTTGGGTTGTAGTTTTGGGTTTGAGAGTTTGTCAAATTTGATGCTATTAGGGAGATAGAGGAGGGAGCTAACCAATCTCATGGCTGGGATCAGGTCGAAGAGGTGGTGTTTTATATTGCTGGGAGCGATTTTGAGTAGTTTTCTTGTTGTAGCTTCAATATGTGTTCCAGCAGAGACAAGATTGAAACAAAAAGGTTCAAGTTATAAGACTGGAGATGTTGAGTTCCACCATGTAATGCGAGCTTTGAATTTCTTTTACCAAAAAGGTCGAGTGGGTTATAAACATGTTTGGCCGGTAAATTCAGCATTTCATACCTTTTATTTTTGTACAAGTTTGTCAGTTTTTATGTGATTCTTTATTGAATATATTGTTTTATTTGCCATGTAGAAGAACATAATTGTTTTAAGGTTTAGACAGCATTTCTAGACCTATTACCAGCAGGGGCCATGGAAATAGTTTCCTTTCAATTAATTTCTTTGCTGACCTGCTTTTAACTCTCACTCAGGTGTGTGCGCATTTTAATTCTGAATTTCAGCAATTGAATTTAATGATTGGCCTTGCAGGAAATGAGATTTGGCTGGAAAATTGTGCTTGGTAGCATAATTGGATTCTTTGGTGCAGCATGTGGCAGTGTGGGGGGTGTTGGTGGGGGTGGCATTTTTGTTCCTATGCTTACCCTGATCATTGGGTTTGATGCCAAATCATCAACAGCTCTATCAAAATGTAAAGAGAAATTTGCCTCCTTTTACTGCACACGCTTACTTTCACCATGTGATGATACATTTACTGAGCACTAAGAACTCTGGGGTCAAAAACAAAAAATTAGTGTTGCAAACACCCTCTGGTTTGATTTCAAAATTCTCATGTGTTCAGCGTATTTATCCTTCAGCATCTCTGAGTTGATTCAAAATCATGGCTGGAATCAACTTGTACATTGCTGTTTGTTAATAGTTCCTCAAGCTTTTTCGGTCTGTTTGCTTTGTCAGGTATGATCACAGGTGCAGCAGCTGCAACAGTTTACTACAATTTAAAGTTAAGGCATCCTACACTTGAGCTGCCTATCATTGACTATGACCTGGCACTTCTATTTCAACCAATGCTGGTTCTGGGAATTAGCTTGGGAGTTGCTCTCAACGTCATTTTTGCTGACTGGACAATCACAATTTTGCTAATCATTCTCTTCATAGGTATGATATTGTTAGAATTTTCACCCTTTTGATCTTCTTGGCAACATTCTTGATCATTCTGGGTAACCTGCAGTCACATCATCCAAGGCATTCTTCAAGGGTGTTGAAACATGGAAAAAAGAAACCAAATTGAAAAAGGTCCCTTGAATGTTCCTCAACTCTCCAAGCTTAAATTATTTATATTCTAGTTCAATTCATTTCCTCATCACTCACCTGTTATTGTGAATTTTCAGGAGGCTACTAGACACTTGGAATTTGTTGGTGAGTTTTTATGAAATTCTGCTGCGCGTATATTGAAATTCTCCTTTTCTTCCCTTTTCTCTTGCAAGCCTAATTTGCTCATTAACCAGAAGACACAACTGAAGAGGTGGAGGACAAAACTCCTCCTGGAGGCCCAATCAGTGCTGTTCGAGCAGAACCCAATCAGTCAAAAAAAGAGAAGGTGAGAATATGTAGAGTCTGCCCTTAATTTACTAATGATTTTTCATGACTAACTTCTGTAAATGTCTCAGGTCTCTATTGTCGAGAATGTTTACTGGAAAGAACTTGGACTTCTTGTTGCTGTGTGGCTGATAATTCTTAGTTTGCAGATTGGCAAGGTTTCATCAACTTGATGCTATTTTCATTCTATTTACTGTTTGATATTGTGCATTCATGAGCTAGACTGATGGGAAAATTATAACTGTTTGACACAGAATTACTCGACAACCTGTTCGGTAAAATATTGGGTGTTAAATATATTGCAGGTATATTCAGTATGATAGTTAAGGAATATACGACTTGCATCATTCCCAAGTTTCTTTGAAATCTTATTATCATTCTGTCAGAACAGTTCTTTTGCTTTGGTATTCTCTCAGATCCCTGTAGCTGTTGGGGTAACTGCATACGAGGCAGTTAGCCTGTACAAAGGGCGGAGAAAGATTGCATCCATGGGAGAGGCGAGCACAAACTGGCGAGTTCGCCAACTTGTTCTCTATTGTGCCATTGGTGTGTTGGCTGGAATAGTTGGTGGGATGCTTGGACTCGGTGGAGGATTCATTTTAGGTCCTCTCTTTCTGGAGATGGGAGTCCCCCCTCAGGTGCAATTATCCTTCCATGTACCAACGCACAGGTAGAAAAATCTGAGCTCGTGCCTGTACTGATATTTTAAGCACTTTGGTGTAGGTGTCAAGTGCCACAGCCACATTTGCTATGACTTTCTCTGCTTCCATGTCTGTCATAGAGTATTACCTTCTAAAGCGTTTCCCAGTTCCTTATGGTAACTTACACAACACAAGCATGATCCAAATTATTGAGGAATTTATTTTCCTTTCAAAAGCTTGGTTAATAATTTTCTAATTTTAAACAGCTCTCTACTTCTTTGCTGTGGCTATTGTTGCTGCCTTTGTAGGGCAGCATGTGGTAAGAAAGTTGATTAGTATATTAGGGAGAGCATCCCTAATAATCTTCATTCTGGCCTTCACGATCTTTGTGAGTGCTCTATTACTAGGTATGCATCAATAACTTCAAAATGTTGCAGATTCTCACAAAAATCTGACTTTAAAATTCTAATTATTGGAAACTTCTGTTCCTTTACAAACAGGTGGGGTTGGCATAGCACGCATGATCAAAAAGATTGAGAGGAAGGAGTACATGGGGTTTGAAAACATTTGCTCATATGGAGCTTAGTATCTAGCCTATTTTCTTTATCCAAAAATCCATGACATATCCTCTTCTTCCTTGATTTTAATATCTTCTCTTCTGTAGTATCAGCTGTTAGATTCCCAATAGGATTAGTTATTTGCCATGCTCTCAGTGTCTTTAAATTTAAAACTTTGTGCGTCACATCACCTAAAAACCATAAGCTCAGTTGACATAACCAAGCTTGATTCCAATCTTGCTTCCTCTATCCACCTTGTTTAATGTAATTCTCCCCATTTGAGAATCCAACCTTTGTGGCAAGAGGCTTGTAAAGCTGCAAGCAACCATCAAATCAGTTGGAAACAAGGTCTTCTGATGAGGTACTAGTTGACTGATTTGTGTCTCTGTTCTTGACCCAGCCGATACTGATACAGGGTGGGAGGTGGAAGCAAAGATTTCAATGTCTGATTGATTTTGAAGACTAGCTTTTATTAGTGCTAAAAACAATTCATGTTTGTGTTTTTTGCTGAAACTTCTGCAGCAAGAACTGTTGTATGCTTAATGCCACAGTTACTATCAAGCATTTATCATTTTAGTCCTATCATTTGTGGAAAATCTCTCAACCCAGATCTTTTTTATGATTTTGATCCATTACGATGTGTTAGGTTATAGTACCATCTGAAAAATAGCAAGCCCGGATTTGATATCATGTGATGAAATATTCATATATTAAGTATATAAACATATGATGATAACTAGTAATTTTTTTATGTGTAGAAATTAGGGATAAGTATTAAAGGATTGAAATAACGATGGAGCCTTTAAAATCAGAGCTTGTTTTTAGTGTGAGATTTGGCTAGCTAACATTAATTTATGGAGAGAAGCAGCAACACTAACAACCTTTCAAGGAGTAGCAACTTCGAAAAGTCTATCCAAATTAGTTGAATTTGTTTATTTTCGACGCTAATATATATGCAACTTCATTGATTCTAAAGCAATGTAAGAATTTCTTGTCCCCATTGCATAAAACTATAAAACTGCTGTGGACTTATTTCTTGGTCTTTGCCTGCTGCAATGGTGATATGGTAAACTGATATCGGATTAGTTTTTGCATATCATATTAAGCTTATTTTAGGTAAATTATTTTTTTATTTTTATAGTATATTTCAATCATATATTTTTATCTATCTATTGTCTTTTTTTTACTTTTATTGCTTAATAAAAAGTGAAATTTTATTTTAATTCGAGTTTATATAAGTAATTAAATTATTTTATACATCAAAATTATTAACTAATTTAATATTACAATTTAGTCGCTTATATTCACTCTTTAATTTTTTATTCATTCTTGATGTTGGACTTGAATTTGCAAAATACTCAAAATAAATTATTATTTCATCTTTAAATTTTATCATTATAAATATTTTCATACTTAAGTGTTCACTATTATTAACATTTTAGTCTTTCGTTGATCACGATTATTGACTAATAATTAAATTCATAAAAATGGATAAATGAAAGCATTTTATTATTTTTTTTTTTTTTAAATTCAGGAACTCATGCATATATTAGGTTAAAAAATCTTATCTTTTGTCAAAGACGCTTGTACACTTTCTGACTTTCCGGATTTTCAAATCCTGTCTATTTTCAGTAGAATTATATCCTTCATTTTTGTTAGGTGATGACTTAAAAGAGTAATCCTCTTAAAATTCATTGGTACTGAACCAAATATTCAAAGCAACTTCCTTGCATGTCTGCTTCTTCAAAATTATGCCTACCTACTTTTGTGTCTTTTGCTATCTTTTTAGCTAATCAATTGGACAATTTATCAGTCAAAAACGTACAAATATACTGTACAATTCGCCTAAAAAAAAAAAAAAAACACTCGCTGGGAGAAAATTAGATAAAATCTTAGAGAAGCCAAAGAACAGAACTTGGTTGCATGTTCTCTGCTTTCCTATAGGTGTCAAGTGGGATAAATTTCATTCGTTGTATGTGTGTGTGTGTATATATATATATATATATATATATATATAAACCAAACGCGGCTCTCATTCTTGTTGTCACTAATTAGAGCCAAAAATTCCCATTATCAAGCACTTAATTCTAGAGTTTTATGTCAAAATCCCTAGATCAAATCTGAATTAGTTTCTTTGCTTTCTTCTAATTTCGTTATAATTAATAAAAATTATGGGGAAAATGAGATATACAAGATAATCAAGTTGAGCAATTTATGGGCTGCTTGCATGCTAGGTGTGTTTGCATTTATTCCTGCCTCCATCATTCTAAACTAACGCAGCAATACATGCTTCCGAAGTGCCCTTTTAATGATTTTTTTGGTGCATTGCTACTGCTAGACATGTGACCTCCGTTAAGAGTACAGGAACTCGAAGGTTTGGTACGATGATAGAAGGACGCTGGTTTTAATTTGAGTTTGTTGAATTTAATTTAATTTTTTCTCAATTTTTCTTCTACTCTCTGAATTTAGGGTTTCAATTTGAGTTTGTCGAGTTTTGGTTTTAATTATTTGCGATTTGTTTTGGGTTTGTTGAATTTCACCTGTGGTTTCAATTGAAGTTTGTTCAATTTTGGAAGGTATTATGAGAGGAAAGCAGAGGTGACGGAAAAGAGAATCAGAGAAAATTTGAGAGAGAAATGAAAGGAGAGAATAGGTTGGGAGAAAACAGAGAGAGAAGAGATAAATTAATTTTATATTTATCTGTCACCAGCCATGTTAATGATTACCTTTAAAACTCTGATTATTTTTCATTAAAATTAATTAAGGGAGTTTTATGTTACACATTCAATCTTATGGACCACAATATTACAATATCCAAAGTTATTAATCAATTTTAACTCAGCAGCTCTCTACTTCTTTGCTGTGACTGACCACCGTTGCTGGCTTTGCAGGGATGGTAGGAATCGTGATTAATAATGTTTGGAAGGGCATATATAATCATCTTCATTTTGTCCTTCAAAATCTTGGTCAGTGCAATGTCACTAGGCATGAAATTAACATATCACTGCAGCTTCACAAACTATCAAATTCAATAATTAGATTGTTAGAGTTGCCACCCATTTCGATTTTGTTTCTTTGTGAGCAGGAGGAAATGATCAAAAAAATTGAGGAAGGAGTACATGGGATTTGATTACATTTGTTCATATGCACAAACCCATAGTGTTAGAGACAGAATTAAGTAGCATTTGAAATTAAGCCTGATTGTGATCAGTGCAAAGCAGCAGAGATCTACAGCGCACAGAAATGTCCTTAGCAGTGTCAAAATACGAACTTAGAACATAGCACTCAATTTGGGAAGGGAAATATAAAAATTTTCATTGTGCAACATTATTGTGTAAAGATTTGTTCTATTTCCTCTCCTCTGCCTAAAGAAGTACACATTCTTAGCCCTCCAAACCCTTTCTAGTTCAAATCCAGGACTCAAATCTTTGATCTCTTGCCAGAAATTTTAGGATTCTTTCAGGTTGGAGCGTCTTCTTTACGGCTTTTCAGTGATGGAATTTCCATTGATGAACATGCATGCTACTTTATTTTATTTTATTTTATTTCAAATTAGCTTTTTCAGTGCCATAATAAACATAGTAACAAATGAAGAAGCCTTGTATTTTTTCATTGAATCTTCGTGGTTGGGCCGAGGCCTTCACATTCAACCATATATATACTAGTAGATGATAAGGCAGTTCAAGTGTAGGAAGCCTTTGCTTTAAATTATAGTAACAGCTTCTGCACATGTGATCATACCTGACAGAAACAAAAGCAACAGCATCTTTTTTGGATGCATTAGCATAACAGTGATGTGATTGTGGCAGCCAGTTGAAATCTTGCATCAACTCAGAGATGCTCAATTATAAATATGATGAAAGCACAACAGAAATTTTGAAATCAAACCAGTGTGTGCAGCACATTTTTGTTTTTGAACTTATTGTTCTTAGTGCTCAGTGATGTAGAATTTAATTTTGGAAGTTGTCACGTGCACTAAAAGGGTAAATTTCTCTTACATTTTGATATAAATGATGTGGCATCAAACCCAATGAATCAAAGTAAGCATAGGAAAAAAAATGCAGCCACCACCAACAACCCCTCACACTCCTACATGTGGCACAAGATAATTCAATTATGCTAGCAAGTGCGATTTGAAGCCAAATCACATAAACCCTGCAAATCCCATCATTACCAATATTATATCATCAAACACAATCGCCAAAGTTCAGAGTTTAAACAAGTACACGCCTGAAAGAGAGTCAAAAGGACATTAGTGAAAGACACTAATCCAATATGACTACTTCCATGGCCGGCTGATTGTTGGTTTAAAATCTCTTATTTACCAAACCTTGAAACCATTTTGTGGTTTTCAAACAGCAAATGAAGCATGTTAATAGTACTCAACGAAGAATCACATAGAATCAGACTAATTTGCACGCCAAATAGATTGTAATGACATTCTTGACTTCACTGGCCAAGCGTGTTTATAAACCTCACTCGACCTTTTTGGTAAAAGAAGAAATTCAATGCTTACATTACATGGGTGCGAGGTCTGTACTCAACTGAGGCAATAGTTTGCGAGGCAGAGAAGTTTATTAAACAAGACATCAAATGCTGCATCAGGCTGATGAATAAGACTAGAGTGCTGAATCAGAACGTGAATTAGATTGGCGATTATTGGGGGGTGATTTTTTGTACATACAGGAAAAAAAAAATGAAAAATTTAGTGTATGAGAATTCCATTGAAGGAGAGTGATTCAATAATTTGTTGCCAGATAACCACATAAAAACAAGATGCAGTCTCTAGAATAAAAACAAGATAACTTCTCCAGGCATAAAAACAAGATGCTTTCTACAGGTGTGAACTACTTAAACCAGGTTCTTGCTTACTCGGCTGCAGGTGGAAGGTTTGGGGGACAAGTGTTCTGGTGCGGGGTCTTAAGCTGCCATACACAAATGGGAGCTGGAAATTGAGAGAGCAGAACAGAGAAAAGGTGAAATTCAGAAGTGGAAAGGAAGGGAAAGGTTAGTTCTTAGCTGTAATCTTTATGGTGGTTTTCTGTTCTTCTGTCTTGCTTTGTTTGCATGATATGATTTTGCTTTGCTCCCATTTGAGGAGTATGAAGTGCATTATTAGTAATCATACATTTAAAAGTGGAAATTAAACTTATTCTCAATGGAAGTGATGTGTGTTTGTTTTTCAATTCAGACTCGTTCTTCAATTATACAGATAATTTTCTGCTCTAAGTGTTTTCATGAAAAGAAATTGATTCTCCATAAATTATAATTTTTGTACCTCTAATTTACTTGACAATTGAACCCTAAATCCTACAAAGAGACCAGCCAGCAAACTTAAAGCCTCATATAAATGCCCAAACCCATGAATTCCTAAATATTCAGCAACACCCACATCACAGAATCATAATTAATCATGCAAATTCTCCAAAAACTTCACCAAATTATTCAAAATCAGCATCAATTCACATACACCAGGAACAGAAGCTTTTTTTTTTCCTCCATAGTTGACACATGGTGGGGTAGCACGAGATAACAACAAAAGTTCTAACTGCATAATTTAAATTTAAAAATCAACTAAAAGCACACGGTGATTGTAACAAAATGAAATTAATAGAACAAGCCATAAAAAAAAGCTGGTTTTGTTTCGGTATGATGAACAACTTCTGCAGGTGGATCAATTCCAGATTTTGAAAAAAAGACATGCACAGACACAGAGGTATAAGAAGAAGACGATGAAGAAGAAATAGGAGGAGAGGCTAAGTAATCAGAACGAGGAGGTCAGATATACCGAGCAGATAGTGCCAACGGCTATTGCAGTGAGATGGTTCTTGATTGCACAGGCGAGCTGCCGTCATTGATGGAACCTGTAGGTTAATCGCCGTCACTGTTGAGGGGGCCGAGCACCTGCATTGACATGTGTCCTCTCCCTAAGTAGGAAAATGGTGCTCACGCGACTGTAAAGACCGTCATTTTCTTAGATCAAATCTCTGAAGTCGATGCATGTGGGCTTCGGATCTGATTTTGTGTAATACCGAGCTGAGGGGAGGTGAATGGGGATAGGTACAGGTTTGGTGAGAGCTCAGGCGATGGAATGAAGCCCCCAAGTTTCACTTTTCGAAAATAGTTCGGTTTTGGATCCTTTAGATGTAAGTGTGCCCGATCTGGTAGAATGAAGGCCAAAAGCTTGCTGCTGGGGAGATAGTTGGAGTAGGCGGACACCTTCAACGGCGCCGGTGAAGAACATCTCAGGTTCTTTTTCTTCTTCTTTTTTTTGGACAAATTTGAGAGGATTGAAGCTCGCCGGATTTACACGGACCGGTAGTTCAATGTTGACTCACGAGTGAGAGGAAGAAAAAAAGAGCGGTAAAATGGGAAGAGAGAGAGAACGAATGGGAAGGTGGTCATTTAAGCTCTGGTCTCCCTAGGCTGTCCGTAATTTTACACGACGTCGTTTAGAAGGACATGAAATGACGCCGTTTCAATGGTTCTAGCCTTCTAGCCTTTTAGCCTTTGCAACCTGAAACTTGCAGCTGCTAACACATGAAGCAGTGGACTACTATAATACAATAAAAACATAGGGAAATATATCACAATAATATTATGATAAAGTGTTGTGAAAAAATTATCCTTAATATGGTTCTTTGAAAATGTTGACAATTGATATCTATGTGTGTGTGTGCAGTTCTTTTTCTCTATAAGCATGACAGTATGCATAAACACATCCAGGAGTCGATTGGCATCCTCTTTTGCCTTTATGTAGCTGTTTCTAAATACATTCTTGGAAAGTCCCAATCTTATAATGTAATGTATTATTGGTAGTGTTTGAGTTGTCTTGGTCTGATTCTGAGCTGCATATTTGGTTTACAGTAATTTCCTATTTTCTTTTCAAGTTAAAAGAGATATTGGTGATTTTTCTCTTGGTTTCTCTGTATGTGGTTTGCAGTTAAGATTTGAGAAATTTTATACAATTTTGAGACAGAGAAGGATATGATGGGTACGAGTGGATCAATGCAGTGGGGGTTGAGAATGAAAGGGAAATTTTTGGTTGGTTTAGTTGTAGCATCACTGGTGGTTGCAGCAGAATCAAGATTGAAACAAGAAGGTTCAACTCACAATAAGACTCAAACTCACAACACGACTCAAATTCACAGCACAACTCAAAACCTTGTCCAGCCTCATCATGGAAACAAGGGTCGTTCAGATTATAAACATTTTTGGCCGGTAAGTCTAATTCTGTATTGATTGCTTTACATGTTCTGCTTGGTTGCTTAGAAAGGTAGAAAAGCATAAAAATGGGATTATGTCTTTGTGTAGAGCCTTGAGCTTTAAATGTTTACTTGTTTAACCTGAAAGAAAACAATATTATGCCCATTGAACCTAATGTAATCAGTGCTTTTTATTCTCTTAGAGAAATGGAAAACAAATTAATCACTCTTTTTGCTAGTGGGCATGAAACTTTGTAAATTTTTCAGTTGCATAACTTCTGAAATTTGGTTCATAGAAAATGAAATTTGGCTGGAAGATTGTGGTGGGAGCAATAGTTGGATTCCTTGGAGCAGCATTTGGCAGCGCAGGAGGTGTTGGTGGGGGTGGCATTTTTGTTCCAATGCTCACCCTGATTATTGGGTTTGATGCAAAATCATCAATAGCCATATCAAAATGTAAGAGAAAATTTTTTACTTTTTATTGGATTTCTTTTATCATCACAGGGTTTAAGATGTGAACTAAAAATTAAACCCTATATTCAAAGAGGTGTGACTTTGCTATTTTTACTATTCTTCTTTGGCTGATGTTCCTGAACTGAAAGTTGGCAGCCATAGGAATATTTCATAATTTTACTTTTGGATACTTTATAATAAGGCTGTTTTCATTTGGGGGCTATGTTTATTTGATCAGGTATGATCACAGGTGCAGCAGCTGCAACAGTATACTACAACTTGAAACAGAGACATCCCACACTTGAAATGCCTGTTATTGACTATGATCTTGCTCTTCTTTTCCAACCAATGCTGGTTCTAGGAGTTAGCATTGGAGTTACTTCCAATGTGATTTTTGCTGATTGGATGATCACAGTTCTGCTAATTATTATCTTCATTTGTATGAACTGTCTTTTGCTTCTCTCTTTATTAACTTCAAATTGTAACACAATAATGAGTGTTCTTTTTTATAACAAAATGATTGACCATATGTTACCTGCAGTTATGTCAACCAAGGCATTCTTGAAGGGTATTGAAACATGGAAGAAAGAAACCATAGCTAAAAAGGTGGTCTATATTTTTTTTTGGGGGGGATTAAGTTTTGATTCTAATTATCATTTCTTTATGTACATTTTCTCACTTGTTTATGAGTTTATAGGGGGCTCACAAATGCCTTGAATTGAATGGTGAGTTGGTTTATAATTTTTGTTATTCAAATTTTAGTAAAAATGGAAAATCTTTGACTGTATTATTTGCTTTATAATCAGGCAACAACGTTGAAGTTGTGGTTCCCAAACCTCCTCCTGAAAGCATAAATGAAAGTGCTCAAACAGAAACCACAAATCCTAAAAAGGCAAAGGCAAAGGCAAGAATACTTATGAAACAGTATACTCTTACGGTTTGGCAGGAAATTGACACAAGTGGATGCTATTTCCTGATTTGGCACTAAACAGTGAGAGGAAGAAATGGCTGTACCAAGTTCGAATGCCCCTTCCCTTCTTTGTAAACTGAAAAAAACTTCCCAAACAAGTTGGTGCATGGGAAGGAATGCCTGCCCCTACCTCCAAGCCCATTTTCCCTTGGGAAGTGAAATATTCTCAGGTGTACACACAATTACTAACTTATGCAATATTCTCAGGTCTCTATTGTGGAAAATGTATACTGGAAAGCACTTGGACTTCTCTTTGCTGTATGGTTGATGATCCTTGCATTGCAGATTGCTAAGGTTCTTTCTGGTTATTCTCATTTTATAGAACATTTTCCTTTGCTTTTAAGTAATTCTTGAGCGACAAGCATGTCTTCTGCAGAATTACTCGAGAACGTGTTCCATACCATATTGGTTGTTAGACTTTTCTCAGGTACTTTTGCTATGAAACATGAAGAATAGACCAATTTTCAATAACCCAATTGCAGGATCCTAAGAGGGTTACGTGACTATGCTCCAATTTTTATCCTCTTTCAGATTCCAGTTGCAGCTTCAGTAACTATATACCAGGCAGTTTGCCTTTACAAAGGACGGAGAAAAATTGCATCCAAAGGAGAAGCAGGGACCAACTGGCGAGTACTCAAGTTGCTTATTTATTGTTTCCTTGGTCTAGTAGCTGGTATGGTTGGTGGGTTGCTCGGACTTGGTGGAGGATTCATTTTAGGTCCACTTTTTCTTGAAATGGGAATCCCTCCCCAGGTGCAGTTTTAACATTTCCCCAGAAAGCTCATCAATATATTATTTCTCTGCCTTTCTGTTAACAAGTTCTCCAATTTCCTATAAAGGTGTCAAGTGCCACTGCCACCTTTGCAATGACATTTTCTGCTTCCATGTCTGTGGTAGAATATTATCTTCTAAAACGTTTCCCAGTTCACTATGGTAATTAATTAACCCTGTTTATCAGTAATGATTCTAATGCCATGATTCATGGTAAAATCAAACATGACTAATAAATTTTAACTCTGCAGCTCTCTACTTCTTTGCTGTGACCACCATAGCCGGCTTTGTTGGGCAACATGTGGTAAGAAAGGTGATTAACATGTTAGGAAGAGCATCTATAATCATCTTCATTTTGTCCTTCACAATCTTGGTCAGTGCAATGTCACTAGGTACCAATTAATCATAGATCACAGCTTCCTTACAATTCAGCAACTCCAATAACAAGATTACTAGAGTTGCTGCTAATTTATAAGGCTTTGGTTTCTTTTCAAGCAGGAGGGGTTGGCTTAGCAGACATGATAAAAAAGATTGAGAGGAAGGAGTACATGGGATTTGACAACATTTGTTCATATGCATAGACCCATCAGCATCTGAATGGAACCAGAAAACTCCTCAGTGCAAAGCAGCAGTGAAGATCCACAAGGGCACAGAATTAATATCGGTAGGAGTGAGTGTCTATGTTAATTAATTTGAGTTTAGAATGTAACCCATAGGCCTAATTCAATTTAAAATTGGTAGTTAAAAACTTTCATTGTCCTTCATTATTTTCTATTTTTAGCGACGCCTGGTTGCTCTTCGTAGGCTTCAAATTTGAAACCCCTTGAAAGAAATGTTGAGATATTAAACTGTGATGTCTTCCTTGAGGACCAGGCTTGGATTTTTATTTTGCACTGTTGAATGTTTAATGGAGTTTGTTGACTTCTTGTTGCTTTGGGGGCAGCCCCCCTCGTGGTGGGGCGAGAGGTGGCATTTGATGTGAATTACTTATGTAATTAAAGCACAATTTCACGTCTGTATTTATTGAATAAGTTTAATTTAATTTATTTTTAATTTTTTATTTAATTTAAATTAAAATTTTTTATTTAAATTTAATTTATTAAGAAAAGCGAAAAATTGAGTTTTTAATTTTTAAATTTAAATAAAAAAATATGAAATTTAATCTCAAAATTAAGAAATTTAATTTCTTAATTTTTTATTTAAATCAAAAAATTAAAAAATTTTACTTATAAATTTTAAATTTTGAGTTAAATTAATCTTAAATTAAAAATTTTAAATTAAATTAAACTTCTTTAATAAATATAAAAATTAAATTAAATATTTTACGGTATAGATATATATAGCGTGAGAACGAAATTGAAAATCTTTGAAATTAGATCATTGTGTAGTTGGAGGATCACTTTCAATTTTAAAATAAGTCGCGTTTAATCTAAATTGAAACTCTATGAATTGGAATATTTTCCTTCTTTTATAAATAAATTAAATCAAATTGATCCATTCAAATCAATACTGTTTCCTTTAAAAAATATATTAATTATTAAATTGACTTAATTAGAAATCAGTTCCCCTGGCCGCCCTCACCTCAGCTTGGCTCATGTTTGTCACATGGGGGTCTGTACTTTGTGGTGTGAAAGATTATAAATAAGCCTTGACCCAAAACTTATTTATATTGATTGATAATATAATATTTATAATAATATTTAAAATTAAGAGAATTATTTATATTTTATTTTTAGTTTTTAAAAATTAAAATTTGAAAACTTAATTTAATTATTTTTTTAACTAATTTTTATATTTAAAATAAAATAATTTAATCCTCTTTAATTTAAAAAAATCTATTTAAAAATAAAATTAATATAATTTTATAAAAATTTAATTAATTTTTTTCTTTTAAATAATTTTTTTTAAAAGAAGCTGATAAGATTGTTAAGGGGAAAGTTTAATATTTTTATAAATCCTTGTAAAGCCTCACCTTAAAAATTCATTTTTTTGACATAGGTCATATAATCCAAGATTTATAACTACTTTTAGAAAGTCTAAGTACTTGTCAATTATTAGAGAAATTATTAATAATAATAATTACGAGTATCCATCTTCATCCATCACATGATAAATAAGAATTTATTATAAATTAAATAATTTAATATTTATTAAAAATTTTAATAATTTCATTTTCATTATTTATGTTGACATTGATGAAATGGAAATCTTTGATTTCACCTGTAACACCCTTAATTTTTAAATTAATTATTTTATGGGTAAATATTAATATTTTATTTTATTTTAATTTTGAAAAATTTTTTGAAATTTTTTGGATTTTAGAAATTGGGTTGATTTTTCAAAAATGTGAAACTTTGATGATTTTTACAAATTAATTTAAAGATCACGTGGCAAACTAAAAATATATTTAGACTCTATAAATTTTTTTGAGTTTTCTAGAATTTTTTTCAGAATTTTTAGACCTTATTTTTTGTCCTAGGGTAAAGTAAAAATTCAATTTCGGGTATACTGAATCGAACCGGTCGAATCGAACCAAGCCAAATTGAACTGCTCGAATCGAACCGGTCTGTTTCTTCTTTGTTCTTCCCCCTTCTCTCTGCCCGACGCTCCCTCTTTTCTCGCCCATTTCTCCCTCCTCCCTCTCCCTCCCTACCCCTCTCCGTGTTACTGCCAGCCTTCCCCACCCCTTTCCCGCCGCTGGAAAACAGCTCGAAAATGCTCCCTATGCGGGCGCGCCGCTTTAACTTCCCAGGCTGATTCTAGCCGATCCGGCCACCAATTAGATCGGGTCTTATCCCACAACCCATCTACACCTCGAGAGTTTTCCATAGACACCAAAAACACTAAAATCCATTGAGCAGTTTGTTCAATTTTTGTCTGGGAAGTTTTAGCCCATTTCAACTTTTGGGCTAGATTTCTTGTAAACCGTGAACCCCATGAAAAATCCAAGAGTATCGGAGTGCTCCCCTTGGTGAGAGCTTCGCGGAAATACCCATTTCAAATTTTTCCGACACCGTTTTTCAGTGGGTCCCATGAAACTTCGCAGTATTTTTTCGAGCAATAAATGAGTTTAATAAATTTCGTAAAAATTATGTACTAACCCCCGTATTGTGGGCTTTGTGTAGGTACCTTCAATTAACTGAAATTCAATAGCTGCTTGCGTCTGTAATTTTGGGTTGGGCAGACATGCTATTGAAAAAATTTCTGAATTAGGTCAAAATTATAGACTACCCTATCATTTTCAGACGTTCCGGACGCGTCCCCAAGGTTAGAATTGGCATAGGTAAACCCAAACTTTACTTTTTATTAATTATCTAATGCTTGATTACGATTAAAAATCTATAAAATATTCATGATATGTTAAAAAATTATAATTCCTTTTACATTAGCTTAATAATATTGCTAATAACCGCGGGGAAAAATTTTAGAATTTTTAGAGCTCATTTGGGTAGTTTTTGCAAAAGAGTTAATTGTAGGGACTAAATTGTAATTTTTTAAATTGTGGCTGTTGACTGTTTGGATAGGCCCAGGATGGGCCATGTGATGTGATTGAGTTGTGGATGTATGACTTGTGTATATAAAAGTGTATTTTGAACTTTTTGCAGGTTGGGTAAGTCCTAAGTATAGGGGAGACTCTGCCGAATTTTCGGCATGACTTAGGACGTCTTTAATCCTTTCTAAACTTGTATTGAGTCAAATATATTAAATAATTACAATGAAATTGTCAGGTGAGCCGAGACAGCCTTCCTCCTCCGCTTAGCCACCACAGTGACCTCGATTCAAGTCTGTGAATAAAATATTAATTTTAATTATAATTTCAATATTATTATATGTTCAGGCATGCTCATGCATCACTTATAAATATGTATTTATGTAGTTAAATACTAGGCACATTTTTATATTGCATTCTTAATTGATGAAGTGTCATGGATGTTGTTTATGGTAATTTGGAGCAGTGTGCGTGCGTTGACATGCGTGTGGTGTATGGTATTGGATATGGATAGGACGGGTAGACAAGGCTTGAGAGACACTCGCTGGGACTCTGTTCTTTATGAATAAGTAGGGGTAGGCACGGCTCGAAATGATCTCGCTGGCCCCCACATTTGGTTTATCAAGCGAAAGTCCGGTTTAAGAGACACTTGCCGGCAGAAGTTGGATTAAGGGAGCTGTATAGGGGATCAGCTCCCATATATGTACTGTTTGAATATTATTGGGTGTGTGAGTGCTCCAAATTGCCTTTTTGCTGTTTATGATGTGATATGTATAAAAATTTCAATGGTGTTACATTCTACTCCTTAGGATGCATTAACTCTAGGTAGCTATAGAAATTGTAGTTAAAATTGATATTTTACTCTCTGAGTCAAACGCTCACTCCTGTTCACTTTGTTTTTCCATGCTACAGGAGGATTACTTATTGTGACTAACCTGCTCCTCTTCTTCGCAGGTCAATTAGTAATATCTAATGTATTTTATATAATTTAGCTAAAATTCTAAACTCTATATGTGTTATGAGTATTTTAATCAATTTGGGACTGTAATATAATATTATGTTGAATTTGTAAGAACATTAAATGCTGTATGTGTGAGTGTGATTGGATTGAATGAGGGAGCTGAGCTCTCATTTGATTTATGACATGATAAGTATGTGAAGGGTGAGCTGAGCTACCCAAATTGTTATATATTGTGTTTACAGGTTGGGCAAGTCAAAAACTCCATGTTGTATGGTTCATATTATTACCTGACTTTGTCCGGTTGATTTCTTGAAATTGGATTTATGATTGGGTTAAGGAATAGTTAGGCTTACTACGGGTCTCGAGGGCTTTAGACTGGCTCAAGTCTTAGTACCGGTTCAGCCCATAAGTTAGGTCGTGACATCACCATATAAGGAAAGTACATACACACTATTATTTTCTTTCTTTTATTAGGTTATTTCTTTTTTATTATTTTTTTTAAGTTTTAGTAAAATATTAAATTATATGAGGTAAATTATAAATTTTCTTTTAATGAAGGAATTAGATGAGTGACAACTCAAATCTAAACTTGCTAAATGAGAGATATGCTTTCAATTACAATATTAAATTAAGTTAGACGATAAATTATTAATATATTATTTCAGTTTATATATATATATATATGCTATTATTAAGTTCATGATGAAATAGTGTGTGGATGGAAAAATCTCTTGTCAAATAGGTCCAAATTGATATAATTCAAGGGATTGAAACACATTGTGTACCTAACATTCTTAATTATTGAATATTTTTAGATACATATATGCATCTTTCATACAACACATGAGGGGCCAATGGACCACTTCTTACACATATATGGGGTTAATTAAATACAGTATCATTATATATTAATTATAAAATTGAGATTTAATTATCATAAAATTAAACTCTTTATTAAGCAGCCTGAATGAAAAAAAAAATAATAAGTTTTTCCTCTTATTTTACCATATATATTTAACCATCATTGATATATACCATATGATCAATCAACACCATGTGATTTTAAGTTTTTTGATATTTTATTTTATTTTATTAATTTTAAGTCTATCCTTTTCAGCTAAAAAATTATAGAATAATGTTTTCTCATCTAATAGAATTCATAATCCCAAAATTAATGCAAAGATCTAAAAAATAATTAAATAATAGTTTGATATAACTCATGAAGCATGTTATAATAAAATTCATTTAAATTAAATAAAAATTTCTAACTTCTAGTTAGGTAAACTGACCAAATCTAATAAGTTTCTTACACTTCTTTACAATATATATATATATATATATATATATATATATATATATATATATATATATATATATTTATTTATTTATTTATTTATTTATGCTCTGCTCTCCACCTAACAGTCAAATCAGATTGTGTAAATGTCTTTTTTTTTATAAGATTTTATAGCCCAACATTATTAAATCAGAAACTCAATAATTGAATATTTATCTTAATTATAACATAAAAATAAATGATTGAATGATAGAAAAAGTTAATTCTTTTACTGTATTTGAAAATTTTAAATTATTTCTTTATGTCTGTTTAAAATGAAAATTTTTAACTTTTTTTAATTTAAAAAAATTAATTAAAAAAATATAAATCAAATATGATGATTTTGTGAAAAATCAATTAAATTTTTTTTACAAATGATTTATTCTACATAAAGTGTTAATGAAATTACGTAGAATTCAATTCATTAATTTTATTTTTAATTAATTTTATTCAATTCATTAAAATTAAAAATAAAATTTTAATTCATTTTTATCAATAAAAATGATAAGTTAATAATTGTAAGGTTAATTTAGTAAATTAAATAAAATAAAAACTTAAATTTTAATTAATTGGATAAATTGCAATCAATTTACTTCATTTAATCTAAATAATAAAAATTATAAATAATCGAATTAAATTTTAATTTTGTAAAAAATTTGAATTTCCTATTATACCAAGATAAAAACATAAAATCTTATTAGCTCTTTAATTTTAAAATTTTTTATGTACCAAGAACTTTTTTATATATAAAAGAGAAAATTACTATTTAATTTCTATATTTTAATATAATTAATTATTTAATCTTTATATTTTAAAAAAATATATTATTTAATCTTTATCTTTTAATTTTATTAAACTGTTTAGTCAATCTTTCAATTTTTTCATTAGTTAATGCTGATCAAACTACTATTTAATCTCTCTATTTAGTTAAACTAATTAGTTAGTTCTTATAATTTAGTTCCATTAAATATTTAATTCCATAATTATTTCTTATACATAATCTAATCTAATCCTCTCCCATTATTTCTCTTTTACTCTCATTTATTTTTCTCCCCTCATGTATTTTTCTTATTTGCACCCACATCATTCTCCCTCTCATTATCTCTATTCATATTTCAATAAAAATAGTATAAGTTGTCTATCCAAAAAATTAATTAGTTCCCTAGATTTTAACTAATCAAGAAAATTAATTTTCAATGAAGAAAATATAAAAATAATATTCAAGAAATTAAATAAAAAATACTTGAATAATTAAAAAAAATTAAATACAGATTTAGTATCCACATAGTAATATTTTTATTTTTATTTAAGAATATATTTTTTGAAATATTATATTTTTCATAATACAGGAATCAATTAATTAGTATTATTAAATTAGAAAGACTAAATAGTAATACTTTTTAAAATATATAAATTAATTAATTAGTTTCTCTAATTAAATAATAGTTTGATCGATATTATTAATGAAAAATTTAGTAAAAAGACTAAATAATTTAATAAAAATTAAATAAGTAATTTTGTTAAAATATAATAATTTTTCCTATATAAAAATAGGCTAGTCAACTTAATGTGTAGATGTTAACCAGATTGAAGGTGCAGTGACCTTACAACTAACATTCTTTGCTAAGGCTGGCCAGAAAGATATATAGTTTCTCAATTATAGGATCTAAATAAAGATAAGAATTCAACTGAAATTATTTTATTTAATTAGAGTGTATGAATTAACAACAATATAATTATTCTTTATTAAAAAAATTATTCATCTTTTGTTGTAATCTAGGTCAGTAAATTAGCCTATGGATTTGGGCTGGCACAGAGACTGACCCAGTTAGTAGCTGGTCCAGATTATGTACTAATTAACAAAAGACAAATTACAAGTGGAGTTTTATTATTATTATTATTATTATTATTATTATTATTATTTTAAATAAGTTTGTGAGCTAGCTGTATCATCATTGATAAATTAATAAAACTATCATAGAAAGCATTGGATCTATCACTTTTAACTTTGATATTTTAATAAAATATTTGAAAACTTATGAAATGTTTAGAATCAATTAAATAAAAAAATTAAAAATTTACAAAAATTAAGATTATATAAAAAAGAATTGTGATATTTCAAAATTATTAAAAAATATTTAAATTTATAACTTCTTGAATTATTGAGACAGGAGAAATGTTAGCCACCATCTCTAGTAACAGTTAATTTTAACATTTAACATATTATTGGTATTCCACATTATTTATTTTCAAATTTTTTCTATTATTTCTCTCTCCTATTTACCATTAAATAATAAATCATAATTATTTTTTCTCTTTTCATCACTTATTTACACGTCTATTCATCATTAACCATTAAAGAAATAATTTTTTTTTTCTCTTTTCATTACTTATTCTCTTTTAAATATTTAAATAATATTAATGAAAATTAAAAATTATAAAATTAACAATTGCCATTTATTGAGCTCATACCAAACAATCCCTAAAAAAATTTAAATGAATTATATTTAAATAATAATAAAATTAATTATATAATAGATTTCAATGACATGAGATTATATTACTATTATTTGTCAAAGAATTAATATTATTAATTTACTGCCACCAAGTTTAGAAAAGAAAACATGCCCAACAGCCAATGGCACATTATGAATGACGTGCACTCCCTAAGAATCAGCCACCAATTCGGGAAATTATATTACAGATCCGTAATTTAATGCTAAAATTTTAAGAGAAGTGAAAAAAAAAAATAAAAAATTCAGAACTATCGAGATTGTGCAATTAACTCATCTTACTTTAATTTTATTATATTTTAATTTTACTTGATTAATGTTAATTAGGGCTTAATTAAATTAATTTAGGTAAATGACAAATGAAAAAGAAATTGAAAAAAAAATAAATAACGTTATTTAAATTTTAGAAAATAACCATCATTAAAAGAAAAAGAAAAAATAATTATTTTATTTATAGATAAAAAATACATTATTAGACTATAAATGTGGAATTTTAATTTTATTAGGTTCATTACTAACCATATATATCAAAATAATATTAAATTATCAATTTATATAGATTATTCTATGTGAAATTATAATTCTATTATATAATTTCACAATCTCAACTTGCACAAACACATAAATTATTTTTTCTTATATTATGAAACTATTTTTTTTATTATTTAATATTTAAATATTCATTTATTTCAGTACTACTAATAACTTTGTATAAGTATTGTTGGAATGATTTCTAACACTATGAAATATGTTTAAATAATTAAAATTAAAATTAGAATTGAATTAAAAAAATTGTGGACTAAATAGTCCCTTGAAATGTTGAGTCTCTTGAGAGCAAATTTCATTAAGTAATGATTTTGTTCGATAATAATTTTTAAGGTAATATTTAGTATTTTGATCATAGTCAAAGTATTATTTCTCATATTTATATTATTTGATTACATAGTATTTATAATAATTTTTAGAGATTCGGAGAACTTCATAATTTTTAGAGATTGAAAAAATATTTTAATCAGTATTAACAAGATAATACAATTATTTTTATATTTAATAATTAATTTAATAATTATTTTTACTGAACACTTCTATTTTAAATCACTATATAAATAATTAATCACTAATAAATAATATCTAATTATAAATAATTAATAAAATAATTGATATTTATTAAAATAATTAATAATTATTAAAATAATTAATATTATCTAATAAAACTTAAATTAAAATATTAAAAAAATTTTATAAATCAAATATTAATCGTTATCAATCATTTTTTACCCTACTTTCAATCTAAATAACATAAAACTAATAAATTATCATTTATTTGACTTTTTTTACAAATAATATAATATTAAAATATTTTATTTTATTTTAAAAATCCTTTATCTTACTTTCTTTCACTCCTCTCAAATAAAATTTACTTGTTACTCGGTCAATCATATTTAAATATAAAATTTAAATAATATTAAATATAAATTCTGATTATGGAAAAATTATATGGTCAAATAGAAATCAAACAAACGAAAGGAAAGAGAGGAACAGATGCAGACAAAGCCACTGATACAGTGGTGCTTAGGGCAGGCAAGTCAGGTAACAGGTAGAGAGGGTGTAACAAAGAGCAAGAAAACGAAAGAAAAATAAGACAAATACTAAACCAACCCAAAAAACGAGAGAGAGAGAGAGAGAGAGAGAGAGAGAGAAGAGCGAATGAGGTGGCACCTACCGGCACCGCAGATCATAGCAGCCACAAGAGGAGTGAAGTAAACGATCCTGGTGTAGTTGATATGTGGATTCCTATAAAATGAGGCCTTGTCCTCGTGGCGTCTCTGATTATTGATGAGTCTCTGAATTTCTTATAGTTTCAGTTTTAGCCCATTCTTGTTTTTTTAACTTAAATAGCTCCCAGGGGCCAGGGGCAGGGTGTCCTCTCATTTTCTGCAAGTACTCATAATGAGAAGACCCCTCTAGCCAGCAACTGGATCATTTTCAGTTTGAGAGTTATTCACTTCTGCGTTTGACCTCAAATTTTTGAGATACTCTGGTACTGAGAGAGAGAGAGAGAAGGGAACGAGTTTTGATGGCTCGGTTTGGATCACAATGGATTGGTTTGAGTCTGAGGTCGGTTGGAGCAATTTGTATCTGTTTTCTTTTTGTAGCATCCATGATTATTATAGCAGAGGCAAGATTGAAACAGGAAGGTTCACGTGACAATGAGGGTGAGGAGGTTGAAACTGGTTTCACGAAGAGACTACTCAGTTTTCTGGGGCAAAAAGGTCAATTGGGTTATACACATGTTTGGCCTGTAAGTCCACTGCTAAATCATTGGTCCTTTTTTGTGGGGGTTTTTTGTTTTATTTATTTATTTTTTAATTTTTGTCTTGCTTATTTTTCTGTTTGGCTGCTTAGAAAATATAGGAGAAGCGAGCAAAATGAGGTCTAAAATTCTTGATTTTTATTATTTGGGATCTCAGAGACACTAAACCTTTAATGAACTAGGCCTAATTCAACTATTTTTTCTCGTTATGGTTTTCAGTTGCTCAAAAACAAAACTCACAAAAAGTGATTGGTTAAAAAAAATGTTGTGAAGATTTCTTTTGTCACCGTATGCTGTAAAGTGATGCGCTGCAATACACTTGCTGAGATCCTCTTGTTTTTCTCCCTCGTTTTTGTTTATTGTTAAAGATATTGTAGCTTATAATAATGAGTATGATTTGTGACACTGGATTCACAGGAAATGAAATTCGGCTGGCAAATTGTGGTGGGTAGCATAATTGGATTCTTTGGAGCAGCATTTGGGAGCGTGGGAGGTGTTGGTGGGGGTGGTATTTTTGTTCCCATGCTCACCTTGATTATTGGGTTTGACGCAAAATCATCAACTGCAATATCAAAATGTGAGAGCATTCTACCTATCTGTTGTGGATGTCTGTTTATATTAGTTTTCTTTCTGATTCAAGATGCTTACAAGGTCAAAAAAAAAAACCACCTCTCAATACACCAGAGATCTCCAACTTGATTCAAATTTGTGATCAAGTATTTTGAAATTATTACACCCTAGGACTTTTCAGGTCCTTTCAGCTAACATCATGATGGGGTGCATCTGTCTGTTTTATTGGCCTTGTTTCCCAATTTTCTGTTGTTAGTGCTTGATTGGTTTTTTAACATTTAGAGATGTACTCTTGGAAGCTTGGCAACTTAAGTTAAATATAAAATTTTTGCATTTTGGATGGCTTTCTTTTTTGTCTAGCTCTAAAATACCTGCAATGCTGAGGACCCTTGTCTGCTAGTTGACCTTTACTGTTCTATAGAAGACTCATAAGGCCATTGATTGGTGTTTTTTTTTTTTTTTTTTGGCTCAGGTATGATCGCAGGTGCAGCAGCTTCAACAGTTTACTACAATTTAAAGCTTAGGCATCCTACACTTGATTTGCCCATAATTGACTATGACTTGGCACTCTTGTTTCAACCAATGTTGGTGCTGGGAATCAGCATTGGTGTTATTTTCAATGTGATTTTTGCTGACTGGATGATCACAGTTCTGCTAATTATTCTCTTCTTAGGTAACAATTCTTTAAATTGGCAATAGAAATTAAAATAATGTTACTGTTGTTAGATTGTGGTAATTTCTCACTTTCACCCTAAATTCACAACCATATGATAATAAAAATTCTACTAAAAGTCTTTTAAATCTATAAGTTGGTAGCATTTGCTAATTTGCAAATTTTTTGGTACACTAATTTTTTAAACTTATTGGATATAATATTTCATAACAAATTCCCTCCTTGCTAATCTGCTATTGTTTGCAGGCACATCAACTAAGGCTTTCTTCAAAGGTGTTGAAACATGGAAAAAAGAAACCATAATAAAAAAGGTGGAGAAATATTTTAGATAAAATAAGTAAATCATGGTTCATGTTAATTTCTCCAATACTGTATCTCACTTATTTCTGATTCTTCAGGAGGCTGCTAGACGATTGGCATCATATGGTAAGTTGTTAAATGATATATTGAATTTTATCGTTTATGCTTTTGGCAACTTGGATATCTTAGATATCTTTCTTTCAGACTAATTTGCTCTTTAATCAGGTGATGGTAGTGAAGAAGCGGAATACAGCCTTCTTCCTGGAGGCCCAATCAATGGTGCAGAACCAGGATCCAAGGATTCTAAAAGAGAAGAGGTGAGTGCATTGATTTGTTCCATCTGCCTGTCAATTAATATATTCTTCTTTTGAGAAAAATGAGTTGCAGTTTTTGGAACCGACTTCCATAACCATTTCAGGTTTCTGTTCTTGAGAATGTTCGATGGAAGGAACTTGGAATTCTCTTTGCTGTCTGGTTGATTATCCTTACATTGGAGATTACCAAGGTCTTAGTCTATGCCAGGGTTATTTTATAAAAGAACATGTGTCTTGGCCTTAATTCTAGACTAATGATAAAACTTTTTCTTGTTGGCTGCAGAACAATACAACCACTTGTTCAGTGGCATATTGGCTTTGCAATCTATTGCAGGTATGTGATCATCGGAGAATAAAGAAGTTATATGATTCTTCTATTTTTGGGAGGCAATTTAAATATTGTATCCCTAAAATAACAATTGAGCTTTGGGAAAAGGCACTGTCAGAATGAGCTACGAGCTTGGTGAATTTTGGAGTGTCAAACTGATACCTTGTTTTTCTTGCTTTTTAGATTCCAGTTGCTCTTGGAGTTTCTTCATATCAGGCGGTTAGCTTGTACAAAGGACACAGGAAAATAGCATCAAAGGGAGAGGCAGACACAAATTGGAGAGTACACCAGCTGGTTCTTTATTGTTGCTGTGGAGTATTGGCTGGTATTGTTGGTGGGTTGCTTGGTCTTGGTGGAGGATTCATTTTGGGACCACTTTTTCTGGAGTTGGGAGTCCCTCCGCAGGTACATTTATTACTTCTCTTAAGAGGTTTCATTGTTATGATTAATGGTGTTTGATGGTTGACTATTGTGGAATGGCCTTGTGAAAGTCCATTTGGAGTGAAGGAAATAGATTTCCTTCTTTCACAGAAGAAATAGTGGGCCTTTGATGGTTGTAAAGAGGATCTTCGGTGAAAACTACTGAATACAGATTCACATGAGTTACACAACTCAGTGAAGGACTATTCAAGTTCAAGAGATATCTGGAATTTATCATGTTAAGAACTTAAAATATTGGCGATCGATATCAAATGACTTATTATTCTTTAAATCCTTGAGTCCATGGCTGATCTGATTTCTTGAAAGCTTTCATGTAGGTGTCAAGTGCCACAGCTACGTTTGCCATGACATTTTCTGCATCCATGTCTGTCATAGAGTATTATCTGTTGAAACGTTTTCCCGTTCCTTATGGTGAGCTATATAGCCACTCAACAATTCTTTTTTTAAGAGCGTATTACCACAACATGAATTATGACTTCTGTTAACACAGAAAAATATTTACTGCTTTCACAATTCATTGCATCTGTAATTTTTTGTTTTTTACTTTTACACAGCACTATACTTTGCTGCTGTCACAACTGTCGCCGCCTTGGTAGGGCAGCATGTGGTAAGAAAGCTTATCAGTATATTCGGGAGAGCGTCTATAATCATCTTCATTCTTTCATTCACAATATTTGTGAGTGCAATATCACTGGGTATGTGTCATTATAATTTGCTGCTTTTTTTTTTGTTTTCCTGTAAACTCAAGCTTTCTTGATGAGATTGGAACTGGAGTTTATTTTTATTTTTATTTTTTTATTAATATTTTTCTGTTTTCATTCCAAACAGGTGGGGTTGGTATCGCAAACATGATAGCGAAGATTGAAAACCACGAGTACATGGGATTTGAGAACATTTGTTCGTATGAAGCTTTGTCTTGATAACCTTTTCTTCAGGTGTATAAATAGCTTTGCCATTTGTTTATCTTAATTAACTTAAAATTTCTCATTTGTCAATTTTTGAATCCTAGGATTTTGATCAACCCAAAAAAGATAAAAAAGGATAAATAAACATTTCATTGTGCTTCAACTTTCAAACCCAATCCAAATTATTTTGTGTTTCACACAATTTAGGTTAACTCTCCTACATTGTAATATTTTACAGTTGAACAATCAAATGCTGCTAATAGTTTGATGTTATACCTATTCAAATGGGAAGCTAATTCTTTAGGATCTATTTGACTTTGCTATTAAAATTACTTTTTTAAATATATTGATTAAAGAGTATTAAAAAAATAATTTAAAATTACATTTAATAAATTTTAATCCTAAAAATACTAAAATAATAAAATATTTTTTTTATAATTTTTTTTAATAACATTTAAAATGATGTTTTTGTTCAGAAAAGTTGTTTTAATTCTGCAGATGTAATGCCAAATGAGCAATAGAGTATCGCTTTCATACGGCGAGAGTCATTGGTTCAAATCCAATAGTAGGTAGAACTTGCAATAATAGGTAGAACTTATTAGATATCAGAATCAATGCTATCTAATAAGTTTTTTTACCCACCTTATTTTAATTTTATTGATTTTTGATCTTTTTTGTTCCATTCTATTTCATTTTTTGGATTGAAAAAATTTTTGTTGTATTAGAATCCGATTCTAATTATGATTCTATTCAATTGGTAGAATAAAAAAAAGTGTATAAACAGAATTTCTGTTTATACAGAAGTTCTTTTGATTATTCGGACGCACCAACTAGTTATAGTTACGAAATTCCATTGATAGCCTCTACTCGTGCCCTAACTCGTCTGAGAGCTAGATTTGCCTCAATTATTTGTCTCTTGCCTTCCGCTTTCCTCAAGTTAGCTTCTGCTATTTCAAGAGTTTGATGAGCTTCTTGTGGATCAATGTCACTACCATTCTCTGCATCATTTACTAAAACAGTAATCTCATTATTGCCTATTCTAGCAAAACCACCCATTAGAGCTATCGTTAACCATTGGTCATTAAGGCGTATTCTCAAAATACTGATATCGACAGCTGTGGCAATAGGTGCATGGTTTGATAATACGCCAATTTGTCCATTATTGGTAGATAAAATGATTTCTTTGACTTGAATCCCAAACAATTCGATTCGGGGTGAGTACATAAAGATTTAAGGTCATTTCTTCAAGTTCTCCATTTCTAAGTTCGTAGCCTTCGCAATAGCTTCATCAATATTACCTACCAAATAAAAGGCCTGCTCAGGGAGACTATCTACTTCTCCCGAAAGGATCAATTTAAACCCTCTAATTGTTTCTACTAGGCCGACATATTTCCCCGGAGAACCGGTAAATACTTCTGCTACGAAAAAGGATTGTGATAAGAAACGTTCAATTTTTCGTGCTCTTGCTACAATTAAGCGATCCTCTTCGGATAATTCGTCCAACCCAAGGATAGCTATAATGTCCTGAAGTTTTTTGTAACGTTGTAAAGTTTGCTTAACTCTTTGTGCAGTTTCATAATGTTCCTCACCAACGATCTGAGGTTGGAGCATAGTTGACGTTGAATCTAAAGGATCTACTGCTGGATAGATACCTTTAGCAGCTAATCCTCTTGATAGTACAGTAGTAGCATCTAAATGTGCAAATGTCGTGGCAGAGCAGGTCACCAAATCGTCCGCAGGTACATAAATTGCTTGAATAGAAGTTATGGACCCTTCTTTGGTAGAAGTAATTCTTTCTTGTAAAGAGCCCATTTCGGTACTAAGGGTAGGTTGATAACCCACAACGGAAGGCATTCTACCCAATAAGGCGGATACTTCGGATCCGGCTTGGACGAAACAGAAGATATTGTCGATAAATAGAAGTACGTCTTATTCATTAACATCTTGAAAATATTCCGCCATAGTTAGGGCAGTCAAACCAACTCTCATACGAGTTACCGGCGGTTCATTCATCTGACCATAGACTAGAGCCACTTTTGATTCTGCAATATTTTCTTCATTAATTACTTCAAATTCTTTCATTTCCATGTAAAGATCATTTCCTTCACAAGTACGTTCGCCTACTCCGCCAAATACGAATACACCCCCATGAGCTTTAGCAATGTTATTGATTAATTCCATAATAAGTACTGTTTTACCCACTCCAGCTCCCCCGAATAGTCTGATTTTTCCTCCACGGCGATAAGGGGTTAAAAGATCTACTACTTTTATTTCTGTTTCAAAAATAGATAATTTTGTATCTAACTGTATAAAGGCAGGCGCAGATCTATGAATAGGGGATGTTGCACGAGTATCTACAGGACCTAAATCGTCAACAGGTTCTCCAAGCACGTTGAAAATTCGTCCTAGAGTTGCCCCACCGACTGGAACACTTAGAGGGGCTCCTGTGTCAATCACTTCCGTTCCTCTCGTTCGATCATCTGTAGCACTCATAGCTACAGCGCAAACTTGATTATTTCCTAATAATTTTTGTACTTCACAAGTCACATTAATTTCTTGACCGGCAGTATCTCGACCCTTAACTACCAGAGCGTTGTAAATATTAGGCATTTTGCCCGGGGGAAAAGCTACATCTAGCACTAGCCCAATAATTTGAGCGATACGCCCCAGGTTCTTTTTTTCAAGCGCGGAAACTCCCGGACCAGAAGTAGTAAGATTTATTCCCATAATAATAAAAATAATAAATAAAAATAAAAAAATATGTCAAAAAATTTTTTTTTAGTCCAAAATAAATGTTCGACGACAAGTTGATCAATTAATTCAGTAAAAAATGGAGTTAGTACTCAATTTCGTTGATACCATCTAAAAAATCCAGTTCAATTGTTTACTTATTTTCAATTTCAATGAGTGAGTTCAACTAACTCATTTTTAAAATATAAAATATAAATATCTAGTGGATGAATAAAAAGGCTTCCTGAAGCCTTTCATTTGTCTATCATTATAGATAATAATACTATCCATATTTTCTATGGAATTCGCTATTTATGATTCATGATTTTTATCTCATGGGCCCTTCTTTTTTTATTTTATTTCAGCATATCGATTTACGCCTAGTTATTATTATTTTCTTTTTTTCATAGATGAATTCTGCAGATTTTCACATCTCGGATTTACATATACAACATATATCACTGTCAAGATAAAATTTCGTATTATTTAGATATTTTGATTCAAAAAAGTTAAGGATTAGAAACTTGAAAAACAAGGATTGGGTTGCGCCATATATATGAAAGAGTATACAATAATGATGTATTTGGTGAATCAAATACCATGGTCTAATAATAAAATTCTGATTAGTTGATAATATTGGTTGATAACTTTTTGAAAGATTCCTGTGAAAGGTTTCATTAACTCTTAATTCATGTCGAGTAGACCTTGTTGTTGTGAGAATTCTTAATTCATGAGTTGTAGGGAGGGACTTATGTCACCACAAACAGAGACTAAAGCAAGTGTTGGATTCAAGGCTGGTGTTAAAGATTATAAATTGACTTATTATACTCCTGAGTATCAAACCAAAGATACTGATATCTTGGCAGCATTCCGAGTAACTCCTCAACCTAGAGTTCCGCCTGAAGAAGCAGGAGCTGTGGTAGCTGCTGAATTTTCTACTGGTACATGGACAACTGTGTGGACCGATAGACTTACCAGTCTTGATTGTTATAAAGGACGATGCTACGGCATCGAGCCTGTTCCTGGGAAAGAAAATCAATATATTGCTTATGTAGCTTACCCATTAGACCTTTTTGAAGAAGGTTCTATTACTAACATGTTTACTTCCATTGTGGGTAATGTATTTCGGTTCAAAGCCCTACGCGCCCTATGTCTGGAGGATTTGCGAATCCCTCCTGCTTTTTCTAAAACTTTCCAAGGGCCGCCTCATGGCATCCAAGTTGAGAGAGATAAATTGAACAAGTATGGTCGCCCCCCTATTGGGTTGTACTATTAAACCAAAATTGGGGCTATCCGCTAAGAATTACGGTAGAGCAGTTTATGAATGTCTTCTTGGTGGACTTGATTTTACCAAAGACGATGAGAATGTGAACTCCCAACCATTTATGCGTTGGAGAGACCGTTTCTTATTTTGTGCCAAAGCAATTTATAAAGCACAGGCTGAAACAGTTGAAATCAAAGGACATTATTTGAATGCTACTGCAGGTACATGCGAAGAAATGATCAAAAGGGCTGTATTTGCCAGAGAATTAGAAGTTCCTATCATAATGCATGACTACTTAACAGGGGGATTCACTGCAAATACTAGCTTGGCTCATTATTGCCGAGATAATGGTTTACTTCTTCACATTCACTGCGCAATGCATGCAATTATTGATAGACAGAAGAATCATGGTATGCATTTTCGTGTACTAGCTAAGGCCTTACGTCTATCTGGTGGAGATCATATTCACGCTGGTACCATAGTAGGTAAACTTGAAGGGGAAAGAGACATTACTTTGGGCTTTGTTGATTTACTGTGTGATGATTTTATTGAAAAAGATCGAAGCCGTGGTATTTGTTTCACTCAAGATTGGGTCTCTCTACCAGGTGTTATACCTGTAGCTTCAGGGGGTATTCACGTTTGGCATATGCCTGCTTTGACCGAGATCTTTGGAGATGATTCCGTACTACAATTCAGTGGAGGAACTTTAGGGCACCCTTGGGGAAATGCACCAGGTGCCGTAGCTAATCGAGTAGCTCTAGAAGCATGTGTACAAGCTTGTAATGAGGGACGTGATCTTGCTCGTGAGGATAATGATATTATCCGTGAGGCTAGCAAATGGAGTCCTGAACTAGCTACTGCTTGTGAAGTAAGGAAGGAAATTAAATTTGAATTTGCAGCAGTGGATACTTTGTAAGGTGAAACCCACTAATTGACGTTCGTTCTCTTAATTGAATTGCAATTAAACTTGGCCCAATCTTTTTTTTTTAGTAAAAGGATTGAGCCGAATACAAAGATCCTAATACAAGAATCCTACTGTATATATTTTTGATAGATACATATTTAACTAAATATACAAGATTTTAAAGACAAAATATAAGACTAAGCAAGTCAAACCTTTCTATTGTTATCTTGGATCCACAATTAATCCTAAGGATCTATAGGATTGGTGTATTCTTTTATATTCCCTAGTTTCGGTCATGGATCGAGCCTAGTATCACAACTTCTTCTACCCATCCTGTATGTTGTCCTTTTCCTTCCGCGTTGGAATAGAAACTTATTAATAGACGAGATTTTACAAAAAAATATTTTTTTCCTATTTTTAGGAGAAAAGAAATGTTACTTTTCTCTATGCGAATTTGACACAACATGACAAATTCCTTTTCTATTTATATTAAGACTTATTCTAATTGAAAAAGAATTGAAAACGGATTCCATCATAACCATATCATATATAGTGAAGCGATATTCCAGGTTCTTACAAAAAAAAGCAAAAGAGAATCATTTTTTTTTAATACCCACTCCTTATTCTTATTAGTTAATAATCCTAGAGATTGGATTTATATACTTCTTCTGAGAGGAAATGAAATATTTAAATGCTTTTTCATCGAATGACTATTCATCTATTTATTTTAATGTAAATAGCAACAAGAAAGTTTTATGGAAAAATGGCGGTTCAATTCGATCTTATCCAATGTGGAATTAGGATACAGGTGTAGGCTAAGTAAATCAATGGATAGTTTCAGTTTTCTTGAAAATACCAGTATAAGTGAAGACTCAATTCTAAATGATACAGATAAAAACACCTATAGTTGGAGTAATAGTGACAGCTCTAGTTACAGTAATGTTGATCATTTAGTCAGTGTCAGGGACATTCAAAATTTCAGCGCCGATGAAATTTTGAATGTCCCTGACACTGACTAAATGAAACTTTTTTAGTTAGGGATAGTAATAGAGACAGTTATTCCATATATTTTGATATTGAAAATAAAGTTTTTGAGATTGACAATGATCATTCTTTTCTGAGTGAACTAAAAAGTTCTTTTTATAATTATTGGAATTCTAGTTATCTGAATAATGGGTTTAGGAGTGGCGACTCCCACTATGATCATTATATGTATGATACTAAATATAGTTGGAATAATTACATCAATAGTTGCATTGACAGTTATCTTCGCTCTTAAATCTGTATTGATAGTTATATTTTAAGTGGTAGTAACAATTACAACGAAAGTTACATTTATAGTTACATTTGTGGGGAAAGTGAAAATAGTAGTGAAAGCGAGAGTTTCAGTCTAAGAACTAGCACGAGTGGTAGCGATTTAATTATAAGAGAAAATTCTAATGATCTCGATATAACTCAAAAATACAAGCATTTGTGGGTTCAATGCAAAAATTGTTATGGATTAAATTATAAGAAATTTTTTAAGTTAAGAATGAATATTTGTGAACAATGTGGATATCATTTGAAAATGAGTAGTTCAGATAGAATTGAACTTTTGATTGACCTAGGCACTTGGGATCCTATGGATGAAGACATGGTAACTCTGGATCCCATTGAATTTCATTCAGAAGAGGAACCTTATAAAGATCGTATTGATTCTTATCAAAGAAAGACATGATTAACTGAAGCTGTTCAAACAGGCACAGGTCAACTAAACGGCATTCCTGTAGCAATTGGGGTTATAGATTTTCAGTTTATGGGGGGTGGTATGGGATCCATAGTAGGTGAGAAAATCACTCGTTTGATCGAATATGCTACCAATAAATTTTTACCTCTTATTTTAGTGTGTGCTTCCGGAGGAGCACGCATGCAAGAAGGAAGTTTGAGCTTGATGCAAATGGCTAAAATATCTTCTGCATTATGTGATTATCAATCAAATAAAAAGTTATTTTATGTATCAATCCTTACATCTCCTACGACTGGTGGGGTGACAGCTAGTTTTGGTATGTTGGGGGATATCATTATTGCTGAACCTAATGTCTATATTGCGTTTGCAGGTAAAAGAGTAATTGAACAAACATTGAATAAGACAGTACCTAAATGTTCGCAATCGGCCGAATTTTTATTCCATAAGGGCTTATTTGATCTAATCGTACCGCGTAATCTTTTAAAGGGCGTTCTGAATGATTTACTTCAGCTCCACAATTTCTTTCCTTTGAATCATAAATCAAGGAGAACCTTAAGTTAGAAAGTTAAAAGTTAAACTTAATTAAATTAGTTAATTAAATTTAAATTAATTTAATTCTTTTTTTTTCTGGTGAGCAGGTCTTTTTTTTATAGGAATCAAAGGAAAAATCCGAAGAATGGATTTTTTTTTGACATAAGAGTAAATTGTAGAACGAATCATGTAGGTAACTTTTTTTTTTTTTACCGATATTCTTGATTATTAATTAAGAAACTTCTATCAACAAGAAAAAAGAGTGAATTTTTTTTCCATGAAAAAAAAAATTGGCAAGGTAAATAAAATGAATTTCATGTTCTTTTCTTACCTATGCATAGAAAATATAGAGTCTTGCATATATATATATATATATATATATATATATATATATATGTCCCAGGAATTTCCTTTTTTACTAAAAATTATAACGAATTTTGGAGGAATTTATAAGCGGAAAAACTCTTTATTTTTTTTTATTAATGTAAAATAAGAAAATTAAAGTTATAAAACAAGAAAAAAAGATAATAAAAGAAGAATAACAAATAAGTGGATTATCATATATATTTCATGTAGAAATATGAATAAGTTATTTAGTTAGTTCTACACTCGTTGAACTTTATTTTATTATATATACTCACTTAGATATACTTAGTATAATTATATAGGAATTATAATGATTATAAGATATCTTTCTAATAATATTTTAGAAATATAAATATAATAAGAAAATAATAAAAAACAGGTACAAATATTAAATCGAGGTGCTCATTCTATGACAATTCTCAACAACTCCCCCTCCATTCTTGTGCCTTTAGTGGGCTTAGTATTTCCGGCAATTGCAATTGCTTCTTTATTTCTTTATATTAAAAAAAAAACAAGATTTTTTAGATCCAATTAGGTCCGATGGGGGTAGATTTCATTTTTTTTTTTCAAATAGTTCACTTACTCATATATAATATTTACGCTTGCATAAGAACCCTTTCATTTTTGTTTGTGTTTGAAGGGAGCAGCCTGTATGTTATATCATATTATACTAAATAGATATCTGTATTATGATCCAAGTCTAAGTCTTGAAAAAAAAAAAAAAATTGAGACTGCGGCGGATGCCTGAAATAAATGCAAAGCCAATGTTTTTATATATTTTTTATATATGCGTAGATAGAGGATCATATGAGGGAGCTCCCCTTTATTTTAAATCTAACGAATTCGATGAATTCTTCCTAAAGATTCACATCAGAATAGTGCGAGTTGAGGAAAGTTACTTCGGAAAAAAAAAGAAAGTCAAATTCATTTGGGCTAGTCTCCCACTTCAAATAAAAAGCAACCGGATCTAGTATGAGTTGGCGATTAGAACGTATATGGATAGAACTTATAGCGGGGTCTCGAAAAACAAGTAATTTCTGCTGGGCCTTTATACTTTTTTTAGGCTCATTAGGATTTTTATTGGTTGGAATTTCCAGCTATCTTGGCAGAAATTTGATATCTTTATTTCCGTCTTAGCAAATAATTTTTTTCCCACAAGGGATCGTGATGTCTTTCTATGGGATCGCCGGTCTATTTATTAGTTCTTATTTGTGGTGCACAATTTTGTGGAATGTAGGTAGTGGTTATGATCGATTCGATAGAAAAGAAGGAATAGTGTGTATTTTTCGCTGGGGATTTCCAGGAAAAAATCATCGCATCTTACTACGATTCCTTATGAAAGATATTCAGTCTATTAGAATAGAAGTTAAAGAGGGTATTTATGCTTGGCGTGTCCTTTATATGGAAATCAGAGGCCGGGGGGCTATTCCTTTGACTCGTACTGATGAGAATTTGACTCCACGAGAAATTGAGCAAAAAGTAGCGTGTACCAATTGAAGTATTTTGAAATGAGCTGAAGAATGAACATTTTCTTAGCAGGAGCGAAAAAATCCAAAAGTCCTCTTTTTTTTCTATAGCATAATTTAACTGAAATTTCTTTACAATATTGATGAACCAAAGAAGGCGTGTATTATACATATATGGAACAATTAGAAAATAAAACTTTTTTATCTGCAAAATTTTTTATGCATATGTAAATTCACTAAATTCAGTAACAAAACAAGTAATAAATCGAAATAATAGACCCATCTCATAGAGCAAAACAAAGAGTTTTGGAATTTCGAAATAAAATAAAATATAGAATAAAGAAATTCTCTTTTTATTTTCAATATTTGAAATTGATGCGTTAGATTTAGATATGGATAGATCATATCTTGTAAATTATCTCTCATTTCTTTTGTCAATCGACGTTTCTTTTTATCTTTTTTTTGTTCTCCTTAATGAAAATGAACAAAGGGCTGGACCACTTAGAATGATAACTTTTCTGTCTTATTTTGCTTTTGCCACTCATTTTTTATTATCACATCACAATATTCTTCTGAAACCTTTCGCAATTATTCCTGTGGAATATGGGCAAGTTGGCCATTTTTTTTTCGAAATATTTGTTTTGTTGATAGAACGGAATTCTTTCATCTTAAAATTTGAATTTGAGGCGGCTCTTAAGGACATTCATCGATAAAAGGGAATTGCTTCGAATTTGATGAGATATCTAGAAACAATATTTTTTTTCTTCATTTGTGTACTCTTTTTAGGCTATATTTTTTTGTATTCTTTCAAAATTCAAGGACTAAACACTGACTCACAAATAAAAAACAGGGAATAGATTCATAAGTTCGAAGTCTTGTAATAGAACTTATGCTTGATAAAAATATTAGATCATATAGAATCAATAAATGAGGTGAGTTCCTTAAAAATTCACAGACGAAAAAATGAAAAAAAAAACATTTATTCCCCTTCTATATCTTACATCTATAGTTTTTTTGCCCTGGTGGATCTCTTTTTTATTTAATAAAAGTTTTGAATCTTGGGTTATTAATTGGTGTAATATTAGTAAATCCGAAACTTTTTTAAATGATATCCAAGAAAAAAGTATTCTAGAAAAAGTCATAGAATTAGAGGAACTTGTTCGCTTAGACGAAATGATAAGGGAATACTCGGAAACACATCTACAAAAGTTTCGTATTGGAATCCACAAAGAAACAATCCAATTGATCAAGATGCACAATAAGAATCGTATCCATACGATTTTGCACTTCTCGACAAATATAATCTGTTTCGTTATTCTAAGGGGTTATTCTATTCTAAGTAATGAAGAACTTATTATTATTAATTCTTGGGTTCAAGAATTCCTATATAACTTAAGCGACACAATAAAAGCTTTTTCCATTCTTTTATTAACCGATTTATGTATAGGATTCCATTCACCTCACGGTCGGGAACTAATGATCGGCTCCGTCTACAAAGATTTTGGATTTGCTCATAACGATCAAATTATTTCCACGGTTGGGAGCATACTATATACTTTTTGCTCATAACGATTTTCATAATGATCGGCTCCGTCTACAAAGATATAGTATGCTCATAACGATCAAACATTATTTTTTGCTCATAACGATCAAATGATCGGCTCCGTCTACATTATATCTGGCCTTGTTTCCATACATTATTTAAAAATGATATCCAAAATTCAATGAATGACTGAAAAATGATCCATGAATCCAATTATAATCTTTGTTATTTTGTACATAAGTAAAACATTCAAAATCTTTCTTTATATATACATATTTCTTTTTTCTATACATCCAAGGGATTCTCTTCCTATATTTTCTATTTTAGTAAAAATATTTCAGTAAATAGCAATATCGTGGATAGGGAACTATACTAGCGACCTACCTAATTTTATTGTAGAAATTTTCAGGATCAATGATTGGACCATGCAAACCAGAAAGACCTTTTCTTAGATAAAGGAAGAGATTACTCCGTATCGCTCATGATATGTATAATAACTTGGTCATCCATTTTAAATGCATATCCCATTTTTGCATAGCAATGTTATGAAAATCTACGGGAAGCAACTGGTCGTATTGTATATGCCAATTGTCATTTAGCTAATAAACCCGTGGATATTGAGGTTCCACAAGCGGTACTTCCAAATACTGTATTTGAAGCAGTTGTTCGAATTCCTTATAATATGCAACTGAAACAAGTTCTTGCTAATGGTTAAAAAGGGGCTTTGAATGTGGGGGCTGTAGTATTGAAAAATGGTATTTTTTTTCACTTCCCTTGAAAGTGGCATCTCCCTACTGTCCAAAAAAATTGTTGCATTCCCACATGATTCTAGTTTGGATACTTACAATTCTGGTCAAGTAAACTTTCACATGTAGGAACTAGAGGACATTAAAGTGTAGTGGTTATGTTATTGAACCAAAGATAAGAGTCAAATGAGAAAGAACAGTCACCAGGAACTTAATTCCAGGTCTCTTCTCCAGGTTTCCACAAAAGCACAAAACAGTAACCAGCCTCTTTTCTGTATCAGGATATTTGAATTAATCAATGATAAACTCCATTAAGGCATTAAACAGTAGCACATTTTCTTGTCACTGTGTCATACCAAGAATTTCTTGTTACTGTGTCATACCAAGAAGCATACTTAAATTAACACAGATCAAAATACAGGGAGCTAAATACATGACTTTAAGAATATAGATCTTCTAGGTTTGCTTTTATTATCCACCACTGCTTGCTGTTGTTGTAACCTTGAAAAATATCCAAGCATATGCAAGAAAGTTTAATTACTTCAGGGTTTTGTAACATTTCTTTCAGCACTTTCTGAAAAAATTTACTTTCAGGATTCTGTGGAGAATCTCATCCAGCTTAAGTCTTCTCTTACTAACTAAATTTTTGTATCCTCATTCGCTATATTTCTATAATTCATCCTTGGTGGATTTTTCTTCGGCTCTTAAATATTTGTTGATGACTGCTGCCAAGTCCTTTGAACTAGATTTTGTTGAAAGCTTGATCTGGGCAGAAAATTTGATTTCATGATTCAGATTACTAAAACATGCCTGAAATTAGAAATGAGACGAAGAAAAGGGAACTGAAATGAAAACATCCTGATTTGATTACCGGATTTGCTTTGTCACCCACAGGGTAAAATAGAAGTGTTGGGTAATCATCTACCTGCAATAATTAATTATTATCAGTTCGCATCATCAGTCATCACAAAATTTCAACTCAAGGACCAAAAAACTTTCCCATAAATGAAATTCTAGCAACTCTTAGATGCTGGAGAAAAACCATCTCTGTGCCTAAAATTCTGATCTTCTTAACCATTTTGTTGCCATCTAACCAGATTCCAAAAAGCTATCACAGAACAACAAATTGACAGAACAATATTGAACAAGAGAAAATGTCATGGCCCTTCCAGACAAAACATTACCCACAATGTTGTGTTCAGTTTAAGCTGTTTTCCTATAGATGCATAATAAAAGATTTACAAGGCTTACAGTGTACCTGCAGTTTTGGATGTTCATTGGCAGAAGCATCTATCTTTCCAAATACTAAAGTTTCCAAACCTTTGAAATGCTTTGCCAACTTCTCGATCTGCTTACTTGTGGTCTCACAATTGATGCACCATGGGGTGTATATCTGACATAAGGTTTTTCAGGAATGTTGAAATAAATCTCACTTGGAGCAAGTACTCAATCCTTAAGGACAATTTATGCAGAAATGTAGGGGGCATGCAATTTTAAGCAGTGCACCTTACTTAGCACTAAAAGGATTTCGTAAATAAAGTGATTCATTCAGTGTTTTGAGAATGTCTGTTTCATGGAATTTTGTTGGCATTCATGCATCATTTCTTGGTAATAGGATACTGCCCTAATAAACAGCAGTGCTACACCTAACTTTCAGAAATTCTTTTCTGGAAATTCGAAAAAGCTTATTTCCAACATATACATGCATGCTTATCAAAAAGTGGAGATAGGGTTTCATTTTCCATACAAAGTCCAAACCAACAAAGCTTAAACCACAGGTACAGAAAAAACTGAAGGAAGGAACAAAATCATGTGCATACCTCCAGAAGAACATTCTTGGGACTGCTCAATACTAAGTCATCAAAAGTCTTTCCTACAATGACCTGGACATTTGCTTCTTTCTGCAATTTCGACAATCCCATGATGTTCAAAAATTAAAATAACATGATTCAAGTTGATACAAAAATTCCAAGCTTTGACTCAAAATTCCTAGCTTCATTAGACAGTTGAACAAGAAATAAATAGAAGTTTGGATTTCAGAGGATTGGATGCGTACATCAAATTTTACACAAAATAAAGTGAATCAAGATGCAATTGACGGCATTTAGACAAGTTAGCATTGATATGTAAGTATTACTTTAGCCTTGATTGTTTAAGACAATGGTATTACTGAAATAACTATTCACAGAGATCAGCACATTGCAAATCCATAAGTGAGTTCTTGGCTGTGTCAAATACCACTGTCTATGGTAAATTATTAAAGCAGCTATCAAACATCAATATAGTCATTGCATAAGCTATCAATAGAAAGAAATGCAGACCCTAAAATATTTTTATCCTGTATCTTCCCCAACAAGTTTAAACTAGTTTAAAACAGAAGTAAATTAGCTCAAGGGGAAGTTCATTTTCCTTTATAAGGGCAACTAGATGTCTCCATACTCTTACCAAACAAAATATCATGTCAAAAGCCCATTCTCTATCAAACATTCAACTATTATTCCAAAGTCTTTTTAAACAAAGAAAAAACAGATAAGTATAAAAGAAGGAAGACTCACATTATCAGGTATTGGTTGTGATTTGAAGTAAGGTGACAGACTACCACTGAGAAATGCTGAACAGAACTCCTACAAGATCCAATGCATATCACATTAACCAAGTTGAATATTTTCAAAAGGGAAAAGGAATAATTGAAGCCAAAAATTACTTCTATGTTGCTTGGCGTTGGATCTGCCTGTAACAAATATTTCGAATGGATTCTGTTATCAAAAGCAGTCACCTATATGACAAGAAAAAGTAAATCTCATCAATTTACAGCTTTAGAAAAATAAGTGAAATAACTGCTGCAATCACAAAAACGAAGCGAAACTACAGCTGAAATCTTAAGAAAACATAAAGTTGCCAACTAGGAACTAACCACTGTGTTTCCTGAATCTTCTAGCCCATATAAAGTTAAGAAAGGCTTTGCTAGGTTTTCATCTGCAACGTCTATATGTATGAATATTATCTGCATGAGGACAGCATTAAGAAATTAGACTATGAAAAGACAATTGTCTGCTTCAATAAATTAGCCAAACTAGTACCTGTGATTTGAACTTCCTAGCAACCTCTTGAAGAGGCTGGATAAGATTTTTGAAATCATCAGCCTCTGCAAAGACAATAACCTGAAAAAATGGAGAGTTTCATCACAAGATTTACCACATGAAATTGTTTTGTGGAATAATCATCGTTTTAGGTATGACTGTTAATATGCAGGAAGGACAGTAATTGCTATACAGTTATCATTTTTAAATGCCACCACTATGAGGAAGACATAAAATGTCACTTCAACACTCCAGAATAAGGATTAGAAGGAAATATTGTACATGTTTCATTTCAAGTGTGAGTTCTCTTGATTCCAGAGATAACAGCCCAGTTTCTGTATGCTAGGAGAAAAGTTTGTTTCAACAAATTAGTGCAACAAGTAATTCTATTTGTTGCACATTGTACAGAAGTATGACTACAAAATCATCATTTTTCCCTTAACACGAGAAATTGTCAAGGAAAAACAATGATATGTACAAAGGGTATATGCCTCTATGCTTGAAAGCGTAATGAGTTATATGTGACCATGGATTCAAGGGGCATTGAGAAATACCATCTAATATAAAGTCCCAAAACACTTGGGGATGAATATTTGTTGATTTAGCTTCCATATCACTGAGAAGACATACAACTTTGACAAAATCAGCGGGTCTTCAAGGCAAAAAGCCATGACTATGTAATAGCAGTTTTTAAGTGAATTATAAAAGTAAGCCAATCAAGGTCTACCAAGTGGGGGGAAAGAGGGGGGAACTTCTTATCTTTTTAGGCCTCAAGCTTGATTACACACTAGTTTTAAACATTATAGCTTCTTGTATTCTAATAGAGGAAACAAAGTTGAAATGTGAACAAAGCAACAACTTATTGTGTAGAATACTAGAATTGAAGTGAATGTCTCAACACTCAAACTGTTCAACATAAAGTCAATTTGCAGACTTATAGTTGAGTAGAAGGTCACTGGCGTAAGAACAAATCATGCAAGCAAATAATAGTTGAAAACAGTGAGGCAAACAACACCCACAATCAAAGTAGAATTTGTGACAGTTTTTCTTGATTTTTACACATGATAGATGCGATGAAGAAGGTCCAACTTATGATGCTGCTTTTAGCAAACAAGAAAGATTAGGCAAGTAATGACAAATACCAAAATAACCTGCTATAATTAATAGAGATAAAATCTACAACTTTGTAGAGCTACATTCCACATTCCTATCATTTCTAAGATAAGCCAGTTAATGATTCTGAAAAAAGTATTAAACTGGATATTTCCTATTTCATTCATATTAAAACAAAATCCTCTTTTTGGTAGAATTCTTTATCCTCATCTTTAGTGCAAGCTTTTATTCTTGATATCTCATTGAGCCCTTTTTTTTTTCTGATACCTATATGGTAGGAAAAAGATATTGCACAAACAACCATCCAATAAGCCCTTATGAGACATTACATATATATATATATATATATATATATATATATATATACCCTTTCAGATTCTTCCTTTGAGTCAAACCAAAAATAGAATAGTCAAGTTAAAGGTAATTGCAACCTGAAGGTTGATAGGACTGGAATAAACTCTGCCTGAATTTAGTTCAGTTAGCCTGGTAACCAATGGAAATTTGTTATAGTCCAAAAACTGCAATATCTTGTCCATCTCAAAGGTCCCTTCTGCAAAGCAAACAATTTAAAAATTTATTTGTCAGTAAATTCAGTCTGATCAGCTTGAGTTTCAGAAAACATGATAAAAATCCGAGAATAGGATGACTAAAGTACTTAATTGTTTGGTAACATCTAATAATATCCCACATACACTTAATTACCAATCAAACAAAAAAATTCCATGAAGATAAAATTAAGTGCAATAGTTGGCCTCTTCAGGAATAACAGTTTGCGAGTGCGCTTCCACTACATCATTATCAAATTGCCAACTCACCATATGCAGTGTATCTTTCAGGCTCACTTTTAACAATTCCAATGAAATCAGTAAATTTGCTATCTGGGAAGAGAACTTTTGCAACATAAGGGTCACTCGTTTCAACAAATTGGATCTCATTGTCAGAGATTGCTGCTTTTACAAATTCTTCATAATCATGACCCTGAGAAAAATTTCATACGTAAGGAAATAAATCCTCAAAACTCTAAGACGTATAGTTTGTAAGAAATTTTCAGTTGCTAATTACAAAATCTAATGCAACAAAACATTTGGGCGGAGGATACTGGAAACTAAAACAAATAATCAAATACAATGTAAAATTGAAAAGATGCTTAAGGCTGTACATATTATGCCTTTTCCACATATTTGTTTATTGGAATTGTGTTAATACTTGTGCACCATGGTTATATGAAAGTGCTAGCAATCAAATTGAAATCAAGATGCTCACTTTCAATCAGAAACATCCTAAGCAGCGTAATCAAACAAACAACTAGGACTACTGCAGTCAAGCATAGCTTAAGAAAAGTAAGGATACTTCAATCAAACAGCCAATAATGATAAATCATCTTTTATGGTTGCATCTAATATAACAATTGCTTGAAACAGATAATTGGAGCTCAACTGGCATCTGATTTTACTTAAAATATGTAAATGGTGAGAAGTTACAAAAATGAGATGATGTTCAACCATTTTGAAAGTCAGTGGATGATAAAAAAATATTCAGTAATTATACTATGTCATGCACGAGATTATCAAGTGCATGAGCAACCAATATGTTAGATATCAATAGTGACAACAAGATGCAACATCCGAAAGGTCCACTTACCAATTTCAAGTTTTTAACAGCGAACAATTTTAGGCATTTATTTAGCCCCTTCTTCTCAAATTACAGCAACACACCCTTCTGATCAAATTTGGTATTAATGAAAAACAAGTCTGCCATTAAGGCCGTGACTAATGCAAGCACTCAAAAATTTAAATTCCAAAATCAGATTTCCCTTATCCTCACAAGCAAATTCGTAAGGCAGATAAAAAATATGTACCTCAAATTTCTCAAAGAAACCAAGAATAAACATATGATAATTCTTAAGAAACTGTTCCGCCTCAGTGATAGAGCTTAGTCTGATAACAGGCGCACCGGTCTTTTTCCTAGCCCAGATCACTATATCCTCCCTGACGGCAAATTAACACAATTCAAACAATCAACAAAGATTCAAACAACATCATCGTCAAATACTTAAAAATTCAAACAAAAAATCTTTTTTTTTTTTGAATTAGGCAAGACAGTCGTTAAGAAAATAACTGATGTATCACTAAATTAACTAAACCTGTAAATAACAACCAATGGCATAAAAGATTCATGAAGCAAATCCAGCAAATTGGAATCTGTGACCTTGGTTTATGAATCTACTTTTTATAGTTATGGGGGAAAAAGATAATAAAACACTGAACGATAAAAATAGGAGGAAACTTACGCAGAAAATCCACCAGTGTAAACCTGAGAGCTTCCATTGACAAATAGAAGCAGAGTAGGGAAACCTTTAATGTCAAGCATTGAAGCCGCTTTTGGGTACCTTTCAGCATCAAGTTTAGCCATCAAGAGAGAACTCCCAAACTCCTTAAGCTTATTAGCAGCTTCAGCAAACTGAGGCATGAGCTCGGCACTCCTTGGACACCAAGGTGCATATCCAAGAATCAATACAAAGTCATTCTCATTTATAACCCTCTTGGCATTATCACTGTTTAGCTCAAGAACTATCCTCTGTGCCTTTGACAATACCTCAGCCTCCTTTTGCTGGTCTTCTTGCTGTTGCAGATCTTCATATTCTCCTTGCTCATCTATTGCTATTAATTCTTCCAATTCATCATCATTTTCAGTGTCAATTTGTGAATCTTCAGAGGCAGTGACAGAGATTTTGGAAGTGAGTAATAGGAGGAGAGTCAAGGAGAAAAAGATGAATCTTGAAATTGGTTTTGTGGGAAACATAGTGAGTTTGATGAGATTGGAAAGGTTAGTGAGATTGAGGGAGATGTGCTTAGGAGAAAAATGGGCTTTCAAGGATTTTGTTAAAGAAGTTTGAAATCTAGAGATCTTCCTTAATTGGTGGAGGGTTTGAAGGTGAAACGAGCATTGAGAAATTATTAATAACGTGCAGAGAGCCGACAGGGTTTTCAGTAAAGAAGAACTGAAATTTATTTGGACAGCCCCTTCTGGGCACTTTTAGATTAGAGTTTTCTTTTTTTTTTTTTTTTTTTAATCAGGAAATTAAAAATTATTAAATGAAAAAAATTATTAAGTATTTAATTTTTTGTTGAGGACAAAAATTTATCTAAAAGGTTTTGCTTGTTATCTTTTATCTTCCAATATTATTATTATTATTATTATTCAAGTTAAAGTAGGAAATGAGCCAAAAAAAAAATTGAAAGTATAATTTTTTTTTAAGAAAATAGGTACAAATTCTTAAATAATATATATATAAAGTAAAACCACTCTATTTGTGACTTTTAAATGATAAGCTTGACTCATAAAAATAATTCCTTTAAAAAGTAGGGATAATGTTGTGTATATTCTTGTCACGACCCAACCTACAGTAGGACTGAGCGCCTTAAAGCCCGTAGTAGTAAGTCTAACTGTTCATTAACCCAACTCTAAGGCCCATTTGGGCCCAATATCAAGAAAACAAACGGACAGAGTCCGGCCATAAAATGGACTTTCCAACGGGGAGTTTTCGACTCACCCGACCTGTAAACACAATAAACAATCCATTGGGGGAGCTCAGCTCACCCTCCACATACTCATCAACATAATAATAAATGGGAGCTCAGCTCCCTCATCCAATCCATCAAAACAGACTTAAAATATTAAGTTTACAGGTCCAACATGATAATAATATTACAGACCAAATTCAAATAATTACTGCTAACACATGCGGAAATTCTAGGAGTAAATAAAATTACACAAATATTGATAAACAACCTGCGAAGTAGAAAAGCAGGTTAACCCAGAACAAAATATCCTCCTGTGGCCTGTAAAAATTTTTGAACAGGAGTGAGCGTTCGACTCAGAGAGTAAAATATCAATTTTAACCATAATCTCTATAACTATCTAAAACTAATGCACCCTGTAGAGTGAAATGCAACATCCACATCATTTTCACATCATAACATCAAAAAGGTAATTTGGAGCACTCACGCACCCTGTAGCATCAATCATAACATATTGGGAGCTGATCCCCTATACAGCTCTCTTAAATCCAACCTGGTGCCAGCGAAGAACTCAAGCCGGACTTTCGCTTAATAAACCAAATCGAGGGTCCCAGCGAAGAACTCAAGCTGTGACTACCCCTCGAAGGATCGGGTTCCCAGCGAAGAACTCAAGCCGTGACTACCCGTCCTATCCATAGTCCACACCACATCACACGCACGCCAACGCACGCACACTGCTCCAAATTACCACAACAACATCATGGCACTTAAACATTTATCAATGCATCATAAATCGTGCCTAGAGTTTAACTACATAAATATATGCATATAAGTGATGCATGGGCATGCTGAACATATAAAAATATCGAAATTACAATTAAAATTAATATTTTACTCACAGACTTGACGACAATCACTGTGGCGGCTGGGCGGAGGAAGAAGGCTGTCCCGGCTCACCTGACAATTATATTACAATTATTTAATACAATCTGACTCAATACAAACAAAGAAAAAAACCAATTACGTCCTAAATCGTGCCGAAAATCCGGCAGAGTCTCCCCTATACCTAGAACCTACCCAACCTGCAAAAGGGCTCAAAATACACTTCTATACTCACAATCCATACATCCACAACTCAATCATATCACACAGCCCCTCCTGGGCCCATCAAATCAATCATCATCACAATACGCAAAAATTTCAATTTAGTCCTTATTATTGATCATTTTTGCAAAAATTGCCCAAACAAGCTCTAAAAATTATAAAACTTTGCCCCGCGGTCCTTAGCAATATTACTAAGCTATTGCAAAAAGAATCGTAATTTTCTAAGCTACCACGAATATTTTATGGATTTTTAATCCTATTTAAGCACTAGAAAATTACGAAAAAGCAAGGTTCGGGTTTACCTTTGCCGATTCCGACTTCGGGAACGCGCTCGGGGCGTCTGACAATGGGGGGCTAGCCAAAACCTCTGTCCAATTCGGAGACTTTTCCGGTAACGGGTCTGTCTGGTCGGAATTTTGCAGACCCGGTCAACTGTTGAATTTCCGTGAATCGAGGATACCTACACGAAGCCCATAACACGGGGGTTAGTACATAAATTTTTCAGAATTTTCTAAGCTCATTTAATGCTCGAAAATACACTGCGAAGTTTCGTGGGACCCACCGAAAAACGGTGTCGAAAAAATTCGAAATTTATGTCGTTGCGAAGCTCTCGACGAATGGAGGAGAGAGAAACGAGAGAGAAAAGGGAGAGGGCCATCGCGCGTGGGAGGGAGGAGAAAAAGAGAAGAAGACCGGTCCGATTCGACCGGTCCGATCCTGTTCGGTTCGATTCGGCCGGTTCGATTCGAAATACAAAATTTTGAATTTTTACTCTGCCTCGGGACCGAAAACGAGGTCCAAAAATTCCGAAAAAATTCCAGAAAACTCAGAAAAATACGTAGACTCCAAATATATTTTTAGTTTTGCCACGTGGTCTTTAAATTAATTTTTAAAAATCATCAAAGTTTATATTTTTGGAAAAATCGAACCCGATTTTTAAAATCCGAAAAATCTCAAAAAAATTCCTAAAATTTAAATAAAATTTAAATACCAAAATGCTCATAAAAATTAAAAATTTGGGGTGTTACAATTCTATTCAAAATAATAATAATAATAATAAGATTGCTTGTTTTAGTCATTAATTAAAATTAAAAGATGATTTTTTTTTTTAATATTCTATAGATAATCCAGTCTAATGGGTCAAAATTAATTCTATTTGTACAAGGTCAATCTATTAAGAGATAAATGGCTTCCGATTGATATTTTCTCCGTCTACGAGAATCGAATCGAACACTCAATCTCGCTTAAGAGGTGAGAGTACCAAGCACTCATGCCAAACACCCATTAATAAAATTAAAAGATAATTTTAGTACCACTAGCTAAAATTTATTAGTTATATCAATGGCCTTCAGGATCCACAAATTATGTGATACTTTATTTTTTTTTTTTTTAATAAAATGCAGGCTTCTATAAGAACAAACTTATATTGCAGACTCTAATATATGAGTAAGTTACGACAAATACCATCTAAATCTAACAAACTATGGTTAAAAAATGAAATTTGAACTACATCTAAAACGTTTAGCATTGGCTAATCCAATATTGCACTTACAGCAAAAAGTACCATGTTCTTTCCCTTATTTGGATTGGGATTTTATTTTTCCCTTATTTGGATTGGGATTTTATTTTTCTTCTATATCACCCTTGCATGATATTAAATTTTAGAAAACAAATAACGCTATTGTCACAGTATTTCTTATGGAGTACAAAACCTCTCAACAACATTAATCATACATACATTATGCACATAGCCACTAATACGAACGATAAAACACTTATTTCTCACATTACCAGGACCACAATATAAAACAAAGAGAGAAGGAAGTTCAAGTAGCTGCATTTTCTTCAAGTGCTACTGATGTCTTCTGTGAAGCTCGGCAACTCAGTCTCAAACTGCTGTGGATGAGCTGTAATGCCCACAAGGACATGAATCATAGGTTTAACTCTTCAGATAGCAGATCAATCATATGTGCATGTACCCTTCTTGAATTTGATGGGTTTGGAGCTAGTGGAATCAAGAACCACAGGGCAAGAGATTAGCTTTCGATGCTTCGTCCTCACTAGCTTCCCCACTACATTCCCTCGAGACCGGATTTCGAATTTCAGTGTCAATGGAACTACAATGCCAGTTTGTGAAACTGTTAAACTTGATCCAGCTCCATACAGTGGAACCTTATCCCCTTCCACAATCACTGATACTGTTCGTCGACTCTTTCTAGGTTGATAGTATTTCTTCAACTGCAATATTAGATAAGAATTAGCATTGCTTGACATGCCCAAAAATTACTGGCCAAGAAAAGCAGATAATGGAGAAAATTTCATACTTGGAACAGAAAACATCTCAAGTTCTTGACTTAACCTTGAAATTTTTGTCAGGTACAAAAGAGATACTACCATTACAAATAAAAGCTTAAATTGCATACTAGATGCCTTTTTGCTCTGAAGGGTCTAATCAGAATCCAAAAGTTTATCAGGAACAAAAGAGATACAGCCATTACAATTACAGCTTAAAGTGCATACCAGATATCTCTTTGCTCTGAAGGGTCTAATTAGAATCCAAAAGACCCACCATCCTTTACTAAATTGGATTGGTTTTTCTATATCACAACCTGTGGGAACGTATGACTATGGAAAGAATTGTTACCTGACCAGTTGCAACAGGAATTTCTGAGTATATGAGATTGATTGGTGTGGAACTAACATGAATGCCAAATATTGTAGCAGGGTTGTATATGTTCATTCTCAACGAGCCATTCACCGTAAGCATCTTTGTTGGAACGCCAGAGAAGTCCGAACCTTCCCCAACATAAAAGTTACTTACTAACAAGCTCTGCAAGTGTCACATTTCCCATTAGCAATGGCATTCAACACAGAAAATATTAGAATGATCAATTTGTGATTGACACACATAATATAACAGTTAGATTGATCTTCTACATGAGGTGTTTGAGATAATCCAAGTTTCAGAAGAACATTAAGAGGTCTCAATGCACAATGACTCCCTTCCATTTGATGACTGTTCACCGTAAAAATCTCTTATTGCTTTAAAAGACTGCCTCAAAATCTTCTTAAAGCACAAAAAAATTGAACATATCAAATAGCTAAATATTGAATCATCCATTCAAACTCAACTTCGATTGTATGACAAGCAAATGAAACAAAAAGTAGAATTTTATGATAAGCAATTGAATGGTGCTCAAAGTAAATATCAAGTTTGCTTTATAAGGCATTTTACCCCACAAAACCATTTTGTTTTTTGTCCCACTTCAGCTGGACAGACAAAACCCCAAAAACACATTAAAAAGAAGCAAATTATTGCAAAGTTAACCATTCTTTCATGACCATAACACAACTTCAAAATCATTAACAAAGGGCTTATATTGCAGTTCAAAAATGGTAAAGCAGCGTTAGTTTACCTTTATTTTTATCTTATCCACACTAAACAACGCGCGAAACTCATGGCTTTGCCAGGATCAGAGGAGGAAAGGGTCATTTATCCTACATAGCTTTCCTTTTATATGTTACACAGACTATTTTCACAACTCAAATTCATGACCTTATACTCATAAAAGAACAACGATGCCATTGTACTAGATCTCACCCTCTTATCCACAATCATTATTCAAATATCTTCAAACATTAGTCTAATGATATTGAAGAAATATCATGAGAAACTGAAAAAAAAAAGGCTTATACCTTGACAGTAATCTCCGCTTTGAAAGGCCGGCTAGCGCCCCATATAATCAAGCAAAAAACAGTAAACAAGATTATAAAACTACACAAAGCAATCAAGGCCTGAAACCGCCTAGTAAATGCTTTATCCTCATCATAGTCCCCTTCTTCCATGATCACATTACATTCAGGCCAACCTTTATCATTCCAGCCTTTATCGTTTCTTTTCCTGCTACCTTTCCTCCCTGAAGAGGACCTGAATATTCCCGAAAACCTACTAGCCGATGAGTTCCTTGAATGGCGACCAAAGGAAGGGTGTGAAGGTGACTCCATTGGACTTGGTTGCATTGAAGAGGACTTGTCCCCATCGTGTGAATCCCTTGAAGGGCTCTGTACATAATATACAGGGCGTTTTGGAGACCTTGAGGGTGATGATGGGGCCAAACTTGTGATATCAGATTCCGATTTAGTGGAAAGCATTGTAAAGAAGCATAGGAAAGAACTACAAACTTTAGTTTGATATGCTTCCACTCACTTCCACAAAAACACAAACATCTGCAAATCACAAACAACTCGTTGATACCCAGAAATGTGTTTTGATGAACATGGCCACAGTTAATGTTAGTAGTTAGATATCGAAGGACTAAAAGCCAATAAAATTCAGTACTAGAAAACTGAAAGAAACTAGCTTATGCAAGCTAGAAGGACTAGAATTAGCTTAAAGTGATAGAAATCAAAACAGGGTTTATTATTCCCTGAAGTTTCCTGAACGAAAATGCTTCAAAACTAGAAAGAAAATAAAGAAACGTACAGAATTCTCACCTCAACTGTCCAACAACAAGAGAAAATCAGTACCAGAAAAAAAAAAAAAAAAAGCAGCCAACCAAGACCAAGAATGACAGTAATCTGAACTCAACAGAAACTCCAAAGTTCGTTCTTGAAAGAGAAAATTGCACAATAACTGCCTATAAAAACGATAAAAGACACCACCAAAAGCCACAAACTCAGTTCTCTCTCACTCTATTTCTACAACGAGCGAATGTTGCTGTTGAGACTTTTCCTTATCAACAAGTATCAACCAGTAAACATAGCTATGCATGACACTTTTTGTAGAGTGGAGAATAACATGGCTACCAGGCTTGGATAAGGAGCTTAAAACCAAAGCTAAGGGCCTAAGGCTAGGGGAAGTGTCGGCAGGCCATAATAATAATAATAATAATATTGAGCTAAATTTGGTGGTTCTAATAATCGTATTCTTTTGATGGGTTTCTTGACTGGTTACCTAATCTTGATTTGTTTTTAATTTGCATAAATTCAGACAGTTGGCTGGTTTTGTATTGCCAGATATCAAAACAAACATTATAGAGATACTTAATTTCTGTTGGGTATAAATAAGAATATATTCATTTTTTTTTTTTAATGTGGTTTGATGTTGTGCTTCCAACTCTAATTAAATATATGTATAATACATGAGTGCTACTGTCCCTCCATTGTCATTTTCTTGTGGCCTTGTGGGCAATAATTGAATTTTATATAAGTAGATAATAAATATTCGATTCTATTATTTAATTGAAAGAGTTAAGCAACATAATATTTTCAGGCTAGATGAAAAAAATATATGTCAAAATTGGTGGAAAATGTGAGGAGAGATAGCATGAGAGTAATTATAAATATATATATATATATATATATATATATATATATATATATATATATATATATCTTTTTGATATTAATGAACAATAACTTCACCATGGGCCACGGTTGGGGTTTGGCTCCAATAGCAGTAAGTAATGATAAATAATGAGAAGACCAACAGTGATAGTTGCGGACCATTTTTGCTAGTGTTTAGTACCGACAATAGGTAGACCCGTTTAAGGGTCGGTTCAAAATCAAAATTGGATCACTATTGATCAAGCCTATCTTTGATTTGAACCATAAATGAATGAAATCAAAATTAAATCAGAACTGAATCAGATGATTTTGAGTCAAATTACTTTTTTCATTTAATTTTTTTTAAATCTATAAAAATTTTAAACTGTCCGATTTGGATCTAAATTAAACCGAAACTAAAACCATAGAGTTTAGTGTTTCAGTTCCGTGGATTCCAAACTAATTTAAATCAGAATCGACCCGGTGACCGGGTTTAACAATAGGTGTCCAAAAAGAAAAGAATGGAAGAAAAACTGCAAATAACTGGGGCCAATTCAACAAGTTCTAAGCTTACTGCCTACTAATGATCTGGGCTGAGCAGAGCCTGGGCCTTTTGGAATTTTTCTCACATGTTTTTTTACTTCATCATTCTCTAGAATATTTTCCTTGAAACAAAATGAAAATATAATTTAATTTTAATTGACATATAATTATAAGAAATTTTAATTTAAGTTACATTTAATATAATTAAGTAAATATTTTATTAATAAAATTTTATTATATAATTTTAAAATACAAAAATAAATATTAAATTATTTATTAAAATAAAATAATAAATAATTTATGCAATCTAATAATTTAAAATCTAATTGTAACAAAAAATTTAAATTAAAAATTATATATATATATAAAGCTTGTAAGTAACGTTCCCCCCTCTCAAAAACCCACGACCACCGCGGCACAGCGCACTGCTTCTCTCAAGTTGTCATTATCAACCGCCAAAAACCTGGAGGCCGGAGCTGCTCCCTGTTTCTCTCTCTCTCTCTGAGTGATTAGGCTCCAATGGCTTCATTGGACGAAGAAACCGCAAAAAAACTCCTTCGTCAGGTTAAAATTCACACACGCGCACATGTACTGTCAATCGATTAAAAATGATACAAATTTTCCGATTTGATTTTACAGGTGGAGTTCTACTTCAGCGACAGCAATTTACCTCGAGATGATTTCCTTATGAAGAAAGTCTCTCAAGGCAAAGATGGCAGTATCCTTCTCTTCAATCTCTACATGCTTGATTTGGTATGTATGTATTTCTTTGTGTTTGTCCATTCTAGATTTTTTTGGGAGAATTGGAGTTGTTTTTGTTGATCTTGACTTTGAGAATTAGTGGTTAGTTTGGGCCTTGTATGCTCATTCTCTAGAATCAGAGCTTTTTTGGGACTGGGTAAAATAAGACAAGATGACATTCCCTATAGGGTGCTAAAATCAGTTGCTGAGATTCTACGGAAATCGGATTTTCTTAAAGTTTCTGATGATGGTAAGCCATCTAATAATGCAAGGAATCATTTTGCTCCTTGTTTGTTATTCAATACTTGCTATTTATAGAAATAAATGTGGAATTTTTTAAGGGAAAAAGGTGGGTAGGGTTAAGGAGCTGTCAAAGCCAGAAGAAGTTATTCAGCAAATGGATGAAAGAACAATTGCTGCCTCGCCTTTTCAGTATGATGTTACGATGGAAAATGTGGAATCTTTCTTTGCTAAATTTAGCAAGGTATATACAATGGTTAAACTCTCAAATAACTTATTCTGAGGCTTTATGAATTTTGATATATTGGGCTTTTATTAGTCCTTCGGTCATTTATGATTTATTGATATAATTGTACTCACTTTTAAGATTTGAAGGGTTGTATTGGTGCTATGGATGTTTCATCTTTCATATTTGATGTCGTTGGTTATGAAAGATTCTTTGATTAAAAATTGATCCATGGATAGTTTATATTATTGATAGAACCTTTGTCCTAATTATTATATAAGTTGAGTATCGAATATAATATCCAGAAAATTTTATCAGGTGCTTCAAAAAAAGGAGAGTGGAGGAGTCTTTGGTTATGTGCCTATGGTTTTGATATTGGTTCATATGCATTTACTATTTTATTTTCTGGTTTTGAATTCTTTTATTGGTGTTATAGGTTAATAGTGTGAGGCTTCCTCGTCATGTGGCAGACAAAAGGGTTTTTTGTGGCACGGCTTTGATTGAGTTTTCTACAGATGCAGATGTGAAAGATATCTTCAAGCAAACTTTAGTTTACGCTGGAGCCATTTTAGAGTTAAAGCCAAAGTAAGTTTTGACTGTTCTTTTTAATCTTTATGAGCATACATTCATGTGGTTTGCATTAGCAAGTACATTATTTAGTTGTTTTAGTTTTCTTCAGTACTGGATTGTGTGTTGATGTGATGTTCCATCCACATTTCCTTTTTTTTTTTTTTGTATAAAAAAAGTTATACTGCGCTTTCAATTCCCCTTTCTCCCCCATGGATTAGTTAGTGTTTCAAACTTCAGCTATTGTAAAGAAGCTGGTGACAACAGTTGATTGTCCATCATTAACATTTCAAGTTTGGTGGGAATTTCTTTTATGAAAAATATATTTATTTTTGTCTTTTTAGCTGGCCTGACTGTAGGGAATTATTTTTGTTGGAGAAACTCAATAACTCTTGAAGTTTGAGGATGATCCAAGCTTGTGAGGAAGTGATATCAGTCCTGCTGATCAAATCTCAAAAAAATATTGTTATCGGGAGCTGGTTCATTTGCAAATTAGTGTATGTGGGGTGCAGTATACAAAATATTTCTCTTTTTGTGCTTGGGGTGCATAAATGACAAGCTCACTGTTCTTTTTAAACTATATCTTACCACTGCAAAAAATTCTGTATGATTATTATCAGTTCCTTTCCCATGAACCATTTTCTCTAGTCCTTTGTATTTTCTCAACTTTTTGTTATAACAATTGCCTCTATGTCTCTTGTTGTTCTTCTTTTGGTTGGTTTAGAAATGAGTTTGATTCTGAGAGAGCAAAATTGACAGAGCAAATTGGGAAAGACTGCTCAAATCATAAGAATAATGCCAGCACAACATCCAAGTTAGTTGTTTCTCCATTATTTAGTTTGTTGAAGTCTGTCCTTCCTTTCTTTAAATTGGTTTACCTCATGTAATTGCTTTTCCTGATGACAGCTATCCCAAAGGTTCAATGGTTGCATTTTCACTGAAGAGGAAATCAACTAGGAAACCAGTAAAAAATGGAGGCAATGTTGAGCAAGTTACTGACAGTGGAGGTGTTTGTAAAGAAGACAAGAATTTGGACTCCAATGTTCGTGTTGTTAAAGGGATTGAAAATGTCTCTGACGATATTTCAGAAAGCCCACTGAAGGAAACTTGCAAAACAGTTGAAAAGAGTTGTCAGATTGTCTCTCAAGAAATTGTAAATAGTGAAAATAGCATTTTGAAGACTAAAAATAATTCCAAAGAGATCATTTCTGAAGAGAGCAAGGCAGAGGATCTGCAAGATGCTATTTTCGGTGATAGAGACCAATCTTCTGAAAGAGTTTGTCAAGTGAGTAATGAGAAAGTAACCAGGGGGGGAGGGTGCACTACTTTTGTCCATGGAGAAAAGGACATTCTCTTGTGTGAGGACCTAAAGGATGTCTTCCAAAGGTTCGGTGCTGTTAAGGTACCATGGAGATCATTTTTCTCATCATCTCTTTTATCTTTTCATTTGATGATATTAACTTTTCTTGTGTTCTAGGTTTCTATTGAATATTTCTTCTGCAATCATTTTGATATGCATCTTTTGTGCTTCTCATTCTTCAAATAGATATAACCATGAAGTTGATGTCATGCAACATTTGCCCTCTTTGATGTTTGAGGCTAAAATCATCTGGAAAATCTGGAACCCATTGCACTTCCAAATTAGGGTACTTAGATACATTATATTAAAGAAATATTTTCTGGTCTTAGGAGAATTGTTTATTAAAAGGTGTTTAAAAAAATTAAAGAAATATATTTTTTTATTATTTCTGTTTATTTAAAGGTGTTTTAAAAAATTAATTTGCAGTTGAATTTATGAATCCTGTTCATGCATCTTTTCTTTATGTTTATTTATTTATTTTCTATAGTGCAGTGTGTTGACTATCATGAGGGAGCAGCTTCAGGTTGCATTCATTTTCAAGAACCAGAAGGAGCTATAAAAGCCTGTGCTGCTGCAGAATTTATTGAAGAAGGTCTCATTGTGAAGAATTTCTTTGTTTCATTTGAAGCAGTTATTGGTAGGTAGCAGACACTCATAACTTCTTATTTGGCACAATCATAGAATTTGTTTTTCCTTAGTTAAGTGAGAGTAGAGTTTCTGCAGAGGCTTGAATTTCGTTGTTTAATATACCCTGCTTTTTGGTTAAGGTTGATTGGATTGGTTTATCCATTTTAAAAGAGCAGGGTGCATTTTAAATTCTGCAGAGAAATTGCATTCATAAATCCATTTTAAATATGTTTATATACCTTGACAACCCTGCCACTGTACCCATCTCAGAAATCCATTGTTAGATCTTCAATTGAAGTCATTCCCCTTGGAGACTGCTAACTTCTTCTTCTTCTTCTTCTTCTTCTTCTTCCTCGTTTTTATTTTTATTTTTTTTTTCCAGCTAAGACTGAAGAGGAGCACTGGAATATGCATGATCTTAAGGAGGAAGGTTGCCAGGAAAGTAGAGATGATAGAAAACGGTATGCATGTGCCATGCTTCTTGTGCTTGTGTGTAATATTTTGTGTATAATGGGAACTGTGTTTTAACACATGGAAGGACTGCTTCTATGCATGGCTCCATGTTGATTTTAGTGGTGGATACTTGCCCCATATGTGCAAGCAACCCTTCTGTAACTGGAAATAGTGGTCCCCTTTCTTTTATCCCTTCCATTGGCAATATTTCAAAGAAATTTGCTCTTATTTTTTGGTCTGGCTATCATTGATTTCCAAAATTGTATATCTTTTGTTTGAGCCGGGCAGGAAACACAAATCCAGTAAATGTGGAGGACAATCTGAAGGCAGAAGCTCCCACTTAAAAGAGAGGAAAGGCAAATCTAATAAAGGTGGAAGACGGTCTGAAGGCAGAAGCTCCCACTCAAAAGAAAATGATTATCCAACCCAGCGGCCAACAAAAGCTCAGAAGGTCACAACTGTTTAGGATTTTAATGAGGTCTTAAATTTTTAGAAATCATTGCCCATGAATGCAATTTTGCAAACAGTTGTCGATCAGTAGCACAATTTATCTTAAGAAAACAAATTTATGTCAGGCATTTTGTCAAAGCAACTCCTGTAAGATCATACTTGACATTTGATGAATGCTTAGAAGTCACTGCATTATATGAGGCCCTGTTTCGACTTGGCTGTTACTTTCTATTGAAAAGGAGTCAGCTGTCTGCGTGAGTCCCTTTCTCCTAGCCTCTGCTTGATCACACATTTTTCTTCCTATATAGATTTTATTTTCCTTACAATTTCATTCACATTTCTTTTCTTTATCTTAAAGATTTATAATAAATAATAATTTTTCTTTTCATATTTCCTATAATTTCACTTATCTTTTTTTAACTTTTCTTTCTACAAAACCAGGACTAAAATAAAATTGCATCTAATTTGTCAAATTAAGATAAAATTAGCGAAATTAAAAGGTTTTATTGAACTTGCAAATGCAAAAAAGGTATGGAATTTTTGACTAATTTGGCCTGTTTTTACTTGAAAGGAGAAAACTTTGACTTTGTTCAGTAATATTAAGCATGAAGTTCCAGCCTACCCTTATCAAGCATATTTCAATATTTGATCCATTGGGTTTTGTCTTCATGGACAATTGTCTACTATCTTAATCTGTATTCTGTAGCTTTCATAATTCTTCCAATAGCAAAGAATAATGTAGAACTTGAAGATCTGGATATGGAATTTCAGTACGGAATACTTTTGCCTGGCAATGATAATACTGGACTTCGAAGCCAACACGTGTGTTTACTTGGTGGTCCTCTAAGAACAAGCTACTGTTATTCTTCTTCTCCAACCACTTGGCCAGACTGGGTGTGTTTGTTTGGTGGCCATGTCTATTTTGTTCACAGCAAACTGCGAGTTTGTTATAATGTCTCATGTTATATATAATATTAAGCTTAGCAGGTTTACATCACAATGAGGCCAAACCAAAATCCAGAGTCAGTTTAAGAGAAAGCAGCACTTCTCTCTTATGTCTATTCATTTCTGCAGCAACTGGGAGCATCTTTTCTCGGTTGCGGCATATCGTATGACATGCCCATCTCCATGGCATGGGCTAGGGGGGACCTCCTCATAGTTTTGTTATTGGTCCATTAGCATATATTCTTGGTTCACATAAGAGGGCAAACTTGCATGAGAATAGATTCAAATAACCAAGGGAATTATATTTCCAATTCCAGAAGGTGATGACAGGAGGTTTGAGGTGGACAGAGAGTGTTGAATTAGAAGTTGCAGAGTTACCAGTAAATGAAGGTTATTTTGAGTAGATGTAACCAAAATAAATAAGATTTGGGAAATTTACAACTTGGTCCCTAAGTTTTCCCTATATTACACTTTACTCTCTGAATTTTGAGAAATTAATTATTTAATTCATAAATTTTGCACTATATTACATTTTAATTCTTAAATTTTGAGAAATAAATTATTTAGTACCTTTAATTTTAATATATAAAATAATTTAGTGCCCTTAATTTTAATATTTATAATAATTTTATTCATTAACAGAATGATTAAATTGTTTTATATAATAAAATTATAGGAACTAAAATATGATATAGTATAAAATTTAGGGATTAAATAATTAATTTTTAAAAATTTAAAAACTAAAATATAATATAATATAAAATTTAAAAACTAAATAATTATTTTTTTAAAATTTAGGGACTAAAATATAATATAAAACAAAACTCAAAGACTTTTCCCATAAGATTTCATATGCTAGAATAGAATCCATACTCCCTATAGCACTCTAGATAATACGAAGAAAGGTCTCGGTGCCTTTGTTGGTATTTCAAACCAAGAAAAATATCTTAGATATTTCATTGTGGAGATGCCAATAATATATATATTTTAAATTTAAATTTAAAAATTTTCAATTTTAAAGATATTTTAAAATTATTGAATAAAAATTTGTTAAAACTAAATATTTTAGTCACTTTAATTTTTATATGAATACAAATACATTATATAAAAATTAATTTTATAAAATAAATTAAGATGAATAAAAACTAATACATAATGTAACACCCCTAATTTTTAAATTAATTATTTTATGGATAGATATTAATATTTTATTTTGTTTAAATTTTAGGAAATTACTTAAAATTTTTTAGATTTTAGAAATCGGGTTCGATTTTCAGAAAATATAAAACTTTGATGATTTTTAAAAATTAATTTAAAGATCATGTGGCAAAACTAAAAATATATTTGGACTCTACGAATTTTTTTGAGTTTTCTAGAATTTTTTCAGAATTTTTGGGCCTCGTTTTTGGTCCCAAGGCAGAGTAAAAATTCAAAAATTTATATTATGAATGGGACCTGCCGAATCGAACCGGACCAGATTGGACTAGTCGAATCAGACTGGCCATTTTCTTTTCTTCTTCCCTCCGCACGCGCGCCCGACACACACACACACACACACACACACTCTCTCTCTCTCTCTCTCTCTCGTTTTCTCTCTCCTCTCTTCTCCTCTCGCTGGCCTAGCCTTCCCAGCTCGCTGGCGCGCCACCTCAGCCTGTCCCCCTCGCCGGTTGTTGCCTGAGGCACTGAGAAAATGCGCCCGAAGACTCCCCAAAACACAGCGCGTCGTTTGGTCTTCCCGGCCCAATTCCGGCCGATCCGGCCACCAATCGGACCGGGTCTTGTGCCAAACCTCTTCTACACCTCGAGAGCTTTCCATTGACACCAAGAACACCAAAATCCATTAAGCGGTTTGCCCAAATTTTTGTCAGGGAAGTTTTAGCCCATTTCGATTTTTGTGCTAAATTTCTCGCAAACTGTGAACCCCACGAGAAAACTGAGAGTACCGGAGTGCTCCACTCGTCGAGAGTTTAGCGGCAATACCAATTTCAAAATTTTTCGACACCGTTTTTCTGTGGGTCTTGCGAAACTTCGTAGTGTTTTTTCGAGCACTAAATGAGCTTAGAAAATTCCGTAAAAATTATATACTAACCCCTGTATTGTGAGTTTCGTGTAGGTACCTTCAATTCGTGGAAATTCAATGGTTGCTCGGATCTGTAAATTTCGGGCCGGACAGACAGGCTATCGAAAAAGTCTTGGAATTGGGTCGAGATTTTGGCTACTCACCATTGTCAGACGTCCCGAGTGCATTCCCGGGTCGAAATCGGCATAGGTAAATCCGAACCTTATTTTTTCTTAATTATCTAGTGCTTGAATTGGATTAAAAATCCATAAAATATTTGTGGTAGCTTAGAAAATTATAATTCCTTTTGCATTAGCTTAGTAATAATGCTAAAGACCGCGAGGTAAAGTTTTAGAATTTTTAGAGCTCATTTGGGAAGTTTTTGCAAAGGGGTTAATTATAAGAACTAAACTGTAATTTTTTATATTGTGATTGTTGACTGTTTGGATGGGCCCATAAGGGGCTATGTGATGTGATTGAGTTGTGGGTGTGTGGTTTGTAAATAAAGAAGTGTGTTTTAAGCCCTTTTGCAGGTTGGGTAGGTCCTAGGTATAGGGGAGATTCTGCCGGATTTTCGGCACGACTTAGGATATTTTTGGTCTTTTCTTAGTTTGCATTGAGTTAAATATATTAAATAATTATAATAAAATTGTCAGGTGAGTCGGGACAGCCTTCCTCCTCCGCCCAGCCGCCACAGTGACTTCGGTTAAGTCTGTGAGTAAAATATTAATTTTAATTATAATTTTAATATTATTATATGTTCAAGTATGCCCATGCATCACTTATAAATGTATATCTATGTAGTTAAATACTAGACACATTTTATATTGCATTCATAATTGTTGAAGTGTCATAGATGTTATTTGTGGTAATTTGAAGCAGTGTGTGTGCGTGAAGTGCGTGTGGTATGGTATTGGATATGGACAGGACGAGTAGACACGGCTTGAGAGACACTCACTAGGATCCAGTCCTTCTGGGTAGACACAGTTTGAGAGATACTCGTTGGGACCCCGCATTTGGTTTATTAAGCAAAAGTCTGTCTTGAGAGACACTCGCTGACAGAGGTTGGATTAAGAGGGCTGTATAGGGGATCAGCTCCGATATATGTATTGTTTGACAATGTTGGGTGTGTGAGTGCTCCTGTCACACCCCGGCTTAGGGGGCCCCAGCTCAAGCCCCTCTAGTGAGCCTTCTTGCAGCGTACCCTTCTAGAGGCCGGACCTCCAAGACCGATAGAGGAGGAAGTAGAGAGTCACGCACTGCGAACCATCGTGGGTACTTTAGTAAGGACACAACAGCCTTCCTAGAGCAAATGACTCAATTAGTCACTAGAGCTATGCCACCACCTCCCGGCTAGTATATAGGATCTCAGAGAGAGTTAGAAATGATGAGCAATAGAGGGGAGAGCAAGAGACCCAGGGGTCTTAGGGTTAGATTCAGAGGCAGAGGTTACGATTTACCGAGGAGAGGAGGTCGATGAGTGTATCAATTGGCGGTCCTATAGCACGAGATCAACCCCGATGCCGTTTGTACACATTGTAGGAAGAACCACAGAGGAAAGTGTAGATTGCTAACGGGTGGATGTTTGAGATGTGGGTCCATTGAGCATTTTTTGAGAGATTGCGAGGAGTGCTCCCAGCTCCACCGATAGAGGGGTAGAAGACCGATGAGACCAGAGATATGGCGTACATCACAGAGCTTCTAAGACTATAGAACACCCCGAGGTTGAAGTAGCATCCGCTATGGCTCGAGAGGAGCCAAATCGGTAGATGTTATGAGGTACATTTCCTAATTATAATACCTTTAAGTATGTATTGATAAACCCTAACTATGTTCACCCCTATAAATGCATTGTACCTCCTGTTGAAAGAGGATACCGATAGATGGGTCAGAAGATGACATACTTGTCACCAACCCTTTAGGTCACCAGGTGATTGTAGATTATCAACCGAAAAGGATCGTGTTAAAGATAATATATGGAAATGAGAAGGAGGCTGTAAATGAGATGAAAGAAGATGAGTACAAAACTGGTTGAAAAAAAAAAAAGAGTTAGTTTATTGAGATATACCGTAGTAACTATGCAATGCTCTTGATGTTTGTCTTTGCAGACACAAAGACCGACATGGGACTATTGTGTAGAGCTACGTATTTTCAATAGTAAATCGAGATAAGGATAAGATTATAGAATAAGGATTAATAAGACAGACTAAAAAAAAAAAAAAATTTTCTACACATAGAATACATGTTTTAAATGACATAAAAAGTTTACAATAGATATGATAAAACAAGATAGGGTGCTCCGGCACCGAATGTGGTACTTCTTGCTCGGCTATACTGTAGACGGGTAAGGGGTGTCACATTTAGTGGTACCAGAGCAGAGGTTTAGGCGGTCCTAGACCTAGATAGATAGAAAGAAGTAGTTGCATCACATGCATGGGTATTTAGATAGAGTCGCGGTGACACTAATGCAGATCTGTTCTTTGTCTGTTCCATAGGATCGATGACATCTGATCCTTCAGAGCACGGACCTCCAAGACCGATAGAGGAGGAAGTAGAGAGTCACGCACCTGCACTGCGATGATGAATGGGTGCAGAGCAGAACCATCGTTGGATACTTTAGTAAGGACACAACAGGCCTTCCTAGAGCAAATGACTCAATTGCTCCGTCAGGTCACTAGAGCTATGCCACCACCTCCCCAGCTAGTATATAGGATCTCAGTAAAGAGAGTTAGAAATGATGAGCAGTTTAGGAGAGACAGCAATAGAGGAGAGCAAGAGACGGTCTTAGGGTTAGATTCAGAACAGAGGCAGAGGTACGATTTACAGGAGAGGAGGTCGATGAGTGTATCAATTGGTGGGTCCTATAGCACGGAGATCAACCCCGATGCCTTTGTACACATTGTAGGAAGAACCACAGAGGAAAGTGTAGATTGCGAACGGGTGGATGGTTCAGATGTGGGTCCATTGAGCATTTTTTTGAGAGAATTCCCACAGAGGAGTGCTCCCACAGCTCCACCATAGACTCAGAAGTGATAGAGGGGTAGAAGACCGATGAGACCAGAGATGGTACATCACGAGAGCTTCTAAGACTATAGAACACCGAGGTTGAAGTAGCATCACGCTATGGCTCGAGAGGAGCCAACCGTAGATGTTATCGAGGTACATTTCCTAATTATAATACCTTTAAGTATGTATTGATAAACCCTAACTATGTTCACCCCTATAAATGCATTGTACCTCCTGTTGAAAGAGGATACCGATAGATGGGTCAGAAGATGACATACTTGTCACCAACCCTTTAGGTCACCAGGTGATTGTAGATTATCAACCGATAAGGATCGTGTTAAAGATAATATATGGAAATGAGAAGGAGGCTGTAAATGAGATGAAAGAAGATGAGTACAAAAAAAAAAAAAAAAGATTTAGTTTATTGATATATACCGTTGTAACTATTCAATGCTCTTGATGTTTGTGACCGACATGGGACTATTGTGTAGAGCTACGTATTTTCAATAGTAAATCGAGATAAGGATAAGATTGTAGAATAAGGATTAATAAGACAGACTAAAAAAAAAAAAAAATTTTTCTACACATAGAATACATATTTTAAATGACATAAAAAGTTTACAATAGATATGATAAAACAAGATAGGGTGCTCTGGCACCGAATGTGGTACTTCTTGGGGTGTCACATTTAATGGTACCAGAGCAGAGGTTTAGGCGGTCCTAGACCTAGATAGATAGAAAGAAGTAGTTGCATCACATGCATGGGTATTTAGATAGAGTCGAGGTGACACTAATGCAGATCTGTTCTTTGTCTGTTCTATAGGATCGATGACATCTGATCCTTCAGAGCACGGACCTCCAAGACCGATAGAGGAGGAAGTAGAGAGTCACGCACCGCACTGCTTAATCAGGTGCAGATGAGAGCGTAACCATCGTTGGATACTTTAGTAAGGACACAACAGGCCTTCCTAGAGCAAATGACTCAATTGCTCCGTCCGGTCACTAGAGCTATGCCACCACCTCCCCAGCTAGTAAATATGATCTCAGTAAAGAGAGTTAGAAATGATGAGCAGTTTAGAGAGACAGCAATAGAGGGGATGAGAGCAAGAGACCTGGGGTCTTAGGTTAGATTCAGAGCAGAACAGAGGCAGAGGTTGATTTACCCGAGGAGAGGAGGTCGATGAGTGTATCAATTGGCAATTTCAGGTCCTATAGCACGGAGTTCAACCCCGATGCCAGTTTGTACACATTGTAGGAAGAACCACAGAGGAAAGTTTTGATTGCTAACGGGTGGATGTTTGGATGTGGGTCCATTGAGCATTTTTTGAGAGATTGCCCACAGAGGAGTGCTCCTCCACCAGATAGAGGGGTAGAAGACCGATGAGACCAGAGATCGCTGTTACATCACAGAGTGCTTCTTAGACTATTGAACAGCCCGTGGTTGCTGTAGCATCCCGCGTGTACGCTATGGCTCGAGAGGAGCCAAATCTGGTAGATGTTATCAGAGGTACATTTCCTAATTATAATACCTTTAAGTATGTATTGATAAACCCTAACTATGTTCACCCCTATAAATGCATTGTACCTCCTGTTGAAAGAGGATACCGATAGATGGGTCAGAAGATGACATACTTGTCACCAACCCTTTAGGTCACCAGGTGATTGTAGATTATCAACCGAAAAGGATCGTGTTAAAGATAATATATGGAAATGAGAAGGAGGCTGTAAATGAGATGAAAGAAGATGAGTACAAAACTGGTTGAAAAAAAAAAAAAAAGAGTTAGTTTATTGAGATATACCGTAGTAACTATGCAATGCTCTTGATGTTTGTACCGACATGGGACTATTGTGTAGAGCTACGTATTTTCAATAGTAAATCGAGATAAGGATAAGATTGTAGAATAAGGATTAATAAGACAGACTAAAAAAAAAAAAAAAATTTCTACACATAGAATACATGTTTTAAATGACATAAAAAGTTTACAATAGATATGATAAAACAAGATAGGGTGCTCCGGCACCGAATGTGGTACTTCTTGCTCGGCTATACTGTAGAGCTGGACTCCCTCTAGTACGGTGTGTGGTGCGAGGACGCACCAGGCGGAAGCTGGTGGGCTTGTCACGACCCAGGGATGGGGTTGGGACGTGCTGGAAACTTCGTGTCCCACATCGGAAACGGGAAGAAAAGATTTGGGCCATATATGTGGGAGCCTTCCTCACCTGGTTAGCGCGCTTTTGGGAATGAAACCTCCCAAGGGACAAATCCATGAGGCCCATGGGCCAAAGCGGACAATACTAACTGGAGAATGATCGGGCTGTTACAGCTCCAAATTGCCTTTTTGCTGTTATGATATGAAAATTATGACGATATTGCATTTCACTCCACAGGATGCATTAGCTTTGGATAGCTATAGAGATTATGGTTAAAATTCATATTTTACCCTCTGAGTCGAACGCTCACTCCTGTTCATCTATTTTTTCAGGCTACAGGAGGATTATTTATTGTGGCTAACCTGCTATTTTTCTTCGTAGGTCCATTAATAGTATTTAATGTATTTTGTACAATTGAGTTAAATTTTAGACTCCGCATGTGTTAGAAACACTTATTTTTTATTTTGGGCCTGTATTATAAAAGTTATGTTGGACTTGTAAAATTATTAACTGTATGCATAGTGTGATTGGATGAGGGAGCTGAGCTCCCATTTGAGTTATGACATTTTGATTATGTAGAGGATGAGCTGAGCTCCCCAATTTATTATATATTGTGTTTACAGGTCGAGCGAGTAAAAAACTTCCCATTAAATGGTCCATTTTATGGCTGGACTCTATCCGGTTGAATTCTTGAAACTGGGTCCAAATGGGCCTTGGAGTTGAATTGAGGAATAGGTAGGCTTACTACGGGCCTCGGAGACTTTAGGCTGGCCCAGGTCCTAGTGCCGGTCCGGCCCATAGGCTGGGTCGTGACAAATGTGGTATCAGAGCTTAGGCTCCAGATTCATAGGGAATATTTGTCTAAAGTGTTGGAAAAAGTCTAATAGGAGTCACATGCGGAGAATAGGGTCCACATTCGTCTTGCATTGTCATCTTTACTCTTAGTTTCTGCTTTATATAATTGTGTGTAAATATGAGTCCATAGAGCTGTGTAACATGCCATTTTGAATTTTATGGGGTAATGCTGTTGAATTTTAGGAAAATGCGTAGAAGCAGAAAAGCTGCCACTGCACTAGAACCGGATGTGCCTGACGAGGTGTCGGCACAGAATGAGGTGCTTGCCCCGAGGAGGCGGGATAAGAAGCCTAGAGTTGCTCAAGTTGAAGAACCCATCTTCATGGCATGGACTAGGGGGGAACTCCTCATAGTTTTGTTGTTGGTCCACTCGCATATATTCTCGGTTCACATAAGAGGGCAAACTTGCATGAGAATAGATTCAAATAAACAAGGGAATTATACTTCCAATTCCAGAAGGTGATGACAGGAGGTTTGAGATGCACAGAGAGTATTGAATTAGAAGTTGCAGAGTTACCAATAAATGAAGGTTATTTTGAGTAGATGTAACCAAAATAAATAAGATTTGGGAAATTTACAATTTGGTCCCTGAGTTTTCCCTATATTACACTTTAGTCTCTGAATTTTGAGAAATTAATTATTTAATTCATAAATTTTACACTATATTACATTTTAGTTCTTAAATTTTGAGAAATGAATTATTTAGTACATTTAATTTTAATATATAAAATAATTTAGTGCCCTTAATTTTAATATTTACAATAATTTTATTCATTAACGAAATGATTAAATTATTTTATATAATAAAATTATAGGAACAAAAGTATGATAAGTGTAAAATTTAGAGACTAAATAATTAATTTTTAAAAATTTAAAAATGAAAATATAATATAATATAAAATTTAAAAATTAAATAATTAATTTTTTAAAATTTAGATACTAAAATATAATATAAAACAAAACTCAAAGACTTTTCCCATGAGATTTCATATGCTAGAATAGAATCCATCCTCCCTATAGCACTCTAGATAAGACAAAGGAAGGTCTTGGTACCTTTGTTGGCATTTCAAACTAAGAAAAATATCTTAGATATTTCATTGTGGAGATGCCAATAATATATATATTTTAAATTTAATTTTGAAATCTCTCAATTTTAAAGATATTTTAAAATTATTGAATAAAAATTTGTTAAAACTAAATATTTTAGTCACTTTAATTTTTATATGAATACAAATACATTATATAAAAATTAATTTTATAAAATAAATTAAAAAGAATAAAAACTAACACATAATATCATATGAATTATTTAAAAAATGCTTCTTTCCAATATTCTAATATTTTATACATCTTTATAGTGTATCAAAATTAAAAATAATCTTAGAAGGAAAGTTTTTTTATTTCCCCCTTTAGAATAAATACTGTACAGTTATTCAATTTTATAAATATTCTATAAAAATTAATAAATTTTAACTTTTTTTATAAAATTTACTGAAATTTAATTTATTTTATAAAAATTACTATAATTAAAAAATTAAAAAATTTTAAGATAACCTAATCAACTGTCAATTGTTTTATAAATAAAATTATTTTATTTATTAATTTAAAAAAATGATATATAAAAAAAAATTCAGCTGCACGTCTATCATCAAATCTCTCACTTTTTATCCTTTTTTTATTAATAATTAATAATTAAATAATTTTATTTATAAAATAATTTATAAATTAATAAATTAATCTAAAAAATCTTTAATTTTTAATTATAATAATTTTTATAAAATTAAATTAAAATTAAATAAATTTTATAAAAAAATTAAAATTTAATAATTTTTATAAAAGCATGACCGCAGGTAATATTCATCTTCCTTTTATAAACTCTAAGAATACAACTTTATAGATGGATAAACAACGCCGAACAATAGGAGATTAATCGGTGGATCTTCCATCAGCAAATATGTATGCTACTAAAGGTGGTGGATTCCATTTTCATTTCTGTCCTTTTTTAAATATTTTTCTAGCACTGTAATTGCAATTGTTTGGATTTATGAAAACGTGACAAAACTTTTGGGCATGGGATAAGCTCTGCATAATCTAATTGCAATTATAACAGCATAAAAGATAAGATTGAGGATAATTTTTAATTATTTATATTTTATATTAAATTATATAACAACTCTAACTTTCCTTTCCATCATTTCTTCCACTTTCTAAGCAGGAAGAAAATCGGTAATGGGGTATCAGTAATTTTTCAGTAATAGACCTCAAGAAAAGGTAAAATGTATTAATCATGATTGTTATCTTTTATTACTTTAATTATGATTTTTATTAGGAATAAGTAAATTGGTGTTTCCATTTATTCCCATTATTTAGCCACTTATTTGGGGATAATTGGATATGTTTCTTGCAAAATGGAAATTTGATTTTTAAATTGGGTGGGAAGTAGAGTCAGGGATGTGCTCAAAGCAAACTTGACTCCTAATAATCGAAAAAATACAAATAAACCTTGACTTTGTTTATAGCCTCACCATCTTTATCCTCAACATCTTTATCCTCAGTGACTGTGATACAAGTAAGAGAGAGAAAGACTGTCACTTTTATTTTCTTGCTAAGGTAAATAAATAAAAAAGGGTCCTTGATATGAGGAGGGAAAATGACAAAGAGGTTGGACTATGTGCCAACCCAATATTGTTTTCCAGTGATTCCTCTACAATTGGAAAAGAGAGAAAAACGGTGATGGGTACTTGGGTTGTTCCTATAAGGCCTGGTGTTTCTTGCACATTGGTTCTAGCACTTCAGAAAACAGAGAGATTTCAGAAATTCCTTTCTTCTGGGTTTTGGCTTTGTTTTTGAGGCCAGAGGTAGAGTTGATTGTGCATATCTCAACTGGGTTTTCATTTTTTTTTTTCACATATATACATAGAGAGAGAGAGAGAGAGAGAGAGAGAGAGAGAGAGAGCAGAAGTGACGATGTTGGAAGGAAAAGCTTTGATAGAGGACACAGACATGCCTGTGAAGATGCAAATCCAAGCCATGGCTTCTGCTTCTGAGGCCTTGGATCTCTATGATGTCTTAGACTACAAATCTATTGCTGCCCACATGAAAAAGGTAAAATCTTTATCTCATATAAATTATAAATGTAGAAAACAAATAATTATTTTTTGTTCAAAATTGTTAAACTGGCCATTGTTAAGATGATGCTTATTCCTTCTGTGCAGAAAGTTTATTACATGAATAGTCTAATTTTCTTATTTGATTCAAATATACTAAATAGATGAATAGAGTATAAAAGAAAAGAGAAAATGGAGCCTGCAGTTATTTCATTCATTATTCTGCTGTACAATTTGGCAGGAGTTTGACAAGAAATATGGCGGTGGATGGCAATGTGTGGTGGGTTCTTCTTTTGGGTGTTTTTTCACTCATTCTAAAGGGACTTTCATCTACTTCACATTGGAGACTCTCAATTTCCTTATCTTCAAAGGGGATTCTTCTCCTTCTGCTGCCTGAGGAGAAATTACTTGATCTGTTGAATAATTACTCCTCAAGAGACTGAGGCTATCTTTGGTTGCCAAGAAAGTCCAGAGAAAGGCAAGCATAGTGGGAAAAAGTAATTTGGAGTGGAGAGGGAGAAGTAGAAAAGAACATGAGAAGATTAGAAGAACATACATGGCCACATGGAGGATATTTTGGATTTTCCTAAGTGATAGGAGCCTTGTAAATATAGTGCTTTCAAGGGGCATTTGCAATGGCAATTCTGTAAAAATAAAAAAAATAATAATAATAATTAAAAAAACCCACTTTCTCAGTTGTCATGGTGACTCTATTCCATTCTCAACTAGTTTTCTCATTGCCCTTTTTCCCTTTATGCGTTATTCATTTGCTTGGAAAGCTGTCTCATTCATCCCACCTTATATTTAAGCCAGGAATGAAAAGAGATCTTGAATCACAGTATTATGAGAAACAAAACTGTTAAAATTGAATCATTATCCCTACAAATTTGCATAATCCATGGATCAATATAAGCCACTTATATTTGGGCATAATGGTAACTTGGCAGCTTCCCAAAGCTTGTAAAACGAGAGAGAAACCATATGAATAGAGATGCAAGGGGAAAATATATGGCAGAATGTTGTCAAGGTTAATCCCAAATTCGCCAAGGGCAAAGGCAAACAAAGAACAACAAATAGAGTATTCTACTAAAACGAACCGCAGGTCCCCCTAATTTCCTTTAAGGTCTTTTTGGAAGGAGGGTATGAACTATGAAGGGCTTTTTAAAGAAATATCCGCCAAAAAAAGTAAAATAATAAAAAATAAGATATCAAAATTTTCTCAATCCACCAATTTGATAAGTTGAAAAAATGAAGGTTTTAGAGAACCTCCTTAAAAAAACATTGCTCCCTAATAAGTCGATCAAATACTTGCTACTTTAAAAATCCACACTTAACTCTAAAAACTCCCTCCCAAATATAGTGTCAAGGTTCGTACTTAAACTAGATGAGTATTGTAACTTGTAAGATTATCAAATCACTGTAAATGTTTTGAAATCCTAGCTAACAAGTGAAAATCATTAAATGGACTTCCAAGATAGCAGAAACCATGATGTTAATATAACAAATATCAGTAGAACCTAAGGATACCTAAATGACAGTAAGAGCTCAAGCTTCCAGATCAATCAACAACACGTTCCCTCACATAATCATATTACTGGAGTCAAGAGAGGTTTGTTGTCGAAGTGTGCCTCCAAGTTGGCGATCACAAGGTCTGCCATTGCGTTGCTGGTCTCTATAGTATCACTTCCCACATGAGGCAGAAGGACAACATTGCCAAGGCCCAAAAGTTGTTCAGGAGCCTCAGGTTCATTTTCATATACGTCAAGCCCTGCACCACCTAGCCGGCCTTCAAGCAGTGCAGACACAAGCTCACGTTCATCAACATGTGCACCTCTTCCAATGTTGATAAGAACGCCCTTTGGACCCAATGCATCAATGACCTCTTGATTGATGATATGTTGCGTTTCCTCTGTCAAAGCACAAGCCACAACCAAGATTTGACAATTTTTGGCCAAATCTATGACATTTGAGAAGTATTTGTAATTTGAATTTGGTTTTTGAGATCTAGAGTGGTAACTTATGGAACAACCAAAAGCTTCAGCTCTCTTCGCAATCGCTGCACCAATCCTGCCCAATCCAAGAATTCCAACTGATTTACCACTAAACTGAACAACAGAAAAAGAAAAAGATGAATCAACAAATACAAATTGAACTTGGAAAAAGGGGAAAAGAAGGGAGTGACTTCAGTTCCAAGCCAAAAACATATTTAATCATCCTACTAAATTGTGCTTTTTTACCTCCATATTTTTTCCAGCAAAAAATATCTCTATCTGTGTAAAATCTTACTGTCTTCACATGAATATTGAATGAGAAGTAATAATTACTCATAATATTAAAAAAAAAATTGATATAGAAGTGACAGGAAAACATATACAGGAAGTTGGGAACTGAGATGTGCAAGTTCAGTTATCCCTAATGCAATTCTATACCAAATAATCAGCAGCGGAAATTGAAATTTTTTTCATTTTTAATCATTTTAAATTTCTGGATTCGATCCTTTTGCTTCGAATCTGCGATTTACCCTATTACAACTCAAATAAAAATGAGGACGAGAAATGACTTAAATCAAAACAAATCTTTGGTGATAAACCATGAGAGATGCGAGTCTTAACTCTTAAAAGTCCTGAAATCAACATTATGGATGGATGAAAGTCTGGAAAATTGAAACTTGTTCCCAGTTCACCTCTAAGCAGGAGAGCTACTCTGCATTTTCTAACTTAAATACCATACGATGCCAATTAGGATACTTGTGAAATCTTTTATCAAACCAAATCAGCAGTACTGACAGTAAAAGCAAATTTCTGGGCACCCAAAAAGCAAAAGAGAAAGAGAAAAGCCATAATTTTGTAAATTATGTAAATCATGCAGGAATACTATAAAATTTGATTAAGTTTTGATATCTCATAATAGGCCAGTTCCTTACGTCACAGCTTATCAAAGAACACAACAATCCAAACAAAATTATTGTCGAGTAAACCAACTGCCAGAACAACACACATTTCAATAAATTTGCATCCAAACAACTAATATTAAATTAAATAATATTAAAAAAAAAAAACCACAAACCTTGGTTGTCAATTCAAAATCAGCGTCTTTCCACTTCCCACTTCTCACATATCCATCACAAGCACAAATGTTCCTCAAAACCCCCAATATCAATCCGATTGCCAGGTCAGCAACATCATCAGTCAACACATCGGGGGTATTTGTAACCCTAATTCCCTTCTCTTTACACTTTCTTAAATCAATTTTATCCAGTCCCACACTGAAAGTAGCCACAATCTCCAGTTCTGGCAATGCATCAATCAGCTCAGCATCTGCGCCAATTTTAGTGTTACCCACAATTGCTTTGATTTTGTGTTGATTGGTTTTCAAGAAGTCAACTTTTGAGGAGTGTTGCCAGAGTTTGAAGAGATTGAAGCGAGCGTCTAGTTCTTGCTCGAGGTATGAGTACATTGGGCAGGTCATTAGGACTCCGATGGTGTCCATTTTGAGTGTCTGTGAACTGTTAAGAAGCTGGAATTAGGGTTAGCGTTGTCAGGGGGTGTCTAAATGTCAGTTGTTATGGTTAAGCTTTGGGTGTTGTATAGTTTGTAGTGGGTGTTTAAACAAGGTCCCTTCCCTGAATATTCTAGGTTGTTTGAAAATTTCATTTTAATAAATTGAAATTTGTATAAAAAAATTTATTAAAAATATAAAATTACTCTTAAAATTCTCCCTTATAAATTTAAATTTTTATATTAAATAATTTATTAATATGATATCAAATTTTCTTTAATTAAAAATTCAAATATTATTTTACTGAAATATAAAATTAAAATATTTCATTGATAAATAAGAAATAAATGAATACAAATTCTGAAATAAGTTCAATATCTATTTATATAATTTAGAAAAGGCATAATTAATCCAGTTGTTTGATGCACATTAAAAATGAAATTTCATCACCAACACTTGACAATGATGACTGGTGATACCTTTGCTTCATACCTTAAGCATTGATGAAAATTGCTACAAAAATTTCCTTTCAACCTTCAAAACTACATTTTAGGAATCACACACAGAGTTCTTTGGTAAATATCAACTTGATCAAACCGAACTTGCCTTTGGCAACCAAGTAGATTTGTTTTTAACCATTCTGGGAAACAGTGATTATCACGATTACACCTCGCTTACAACAAATTGCAAATCAGTAGAAAGCAAATAACACTAACAACTAAATTTTAATCCCAAGCTAATTAGAGCCGATTGAATCATTCTTCATTATTTCGCACTGTTAGACACTAAATCTGCCTCAATATGCATGCTTTCTTAGCAATTTATAAAACTTTCCCTTAAGCAGAAATTGAAGATTTATCTAATTTGCATTATAGAGTAAATAAACATCGAACATGTAAACCTAGATTTGGCAGCAAAAAAAAAATGGAACATGTAAATGTCATTTCAGAATACCAACATGTTTAAGAGTGCTAAGAAGAAAATAAATTCAGCCATACAACTTGGAATCTAGAGAATATTGTTTTCTTCCATCAAGGCATTCTTGCCAGGTCCTGGAAATAATGATATCTAGATTAATTCAAGTCCCAGAAGCATGATGACGCCTCTGATCAGTCTTTGTATTCACAAATTTTTATGTCAAAATCAAACCACTGGAGTCAACAGAGGCTTCTTCAAGAAGTGTGCTTCCAAGTTGCCAACAACAAGGTCAGCCATAGCTTTTCTGGTTTCCACCGTACCACTTCCCACATGAGGCAATAGGACTACATTTTCAAGACCAAATAGCGGCTCAGGCACATTAGGCTCGTCTTCAAACACATCAAGCCCAGCACCACCTAACCTGCCTTCAAGTAGTGCAGACACCAGCTCAGGTTCATCAACATGAGGACCTCTACCAATGTTAATGAGGACCCCCTTTGGACCTAATGCATTCATAACTTCACGATTGACAATGTGGTGGGTTTCTTCTGTTAGTGCACATGCAACGACAAGGATTTGACAATTGGCAGCCAACTCAATAACGCTTGGATAGTACCTGTATTTTACATCTGGTTTTTCTGTTCTAGCATAGTAACTAATTGGACAGCTAAATGCTTCAGCTCTTGTGGCAATTGCCATGCCGATCCTGCCCAACCCAATAATGCCGACAGACTTCCCAGTAAACTGAAAAGAAGTTAACCAATAATTCTGAGAAGCATCAAGAATCATAAGAAAATCACAGGAAACCAACACAACACACTATAGTCTATGTGGTTGTTTGGCACTGCAAAAGGACCTAAGTGCCGAAACTCCCAGGTCCCCTGCAGTGCCAAATGGGACCTAACTTGGTCAAATTGAGTGCTTGGCAACAACATTATGCATGCAGAAGAAATTTTGACTGCCAAAACAAATATGCCATGTAGATTGTTGCGGAATGCTTGAAAGCTTATGAAAGTATTGCATTCCAATATATCTCCAGACAGGTGGACTCAAGGCAGTATAGAAATTTAGTTGTTTGAATACTCAGCAGCTCTGACATCACATGACTAAACAGCTGCATAAAAGCAACATTCCCAATTATCATGTCCTACTCCTGTGTGTCATGTGGATATGATAGAGAGAAAACTTTATTTTTTTACTTTGAACTTCTCAGTCCTTTAAAAGCCTTTCATGCTCATTTTTCGTTTAATTAAGACAAATGCAATATAACATAAAACCCCAGCATGCATCAATGCCCCAAGCCCCCAACACTCATTCAAACTGCTGTGTGTCATTGACTGCAAAAACCAGGAAGGTAAAGCCTGAACCCAAGAATACAAAATTGAACAAAAACAATAGTAGAATGAAAAAAAGCCACTGTACAATAAAACCAAGTTGGCAATAAAAACACCACTAAGCAACAAAATCTGTTTCATTGCTTTTGATAAGAAAAATATGCAGCAGAAAAAAAAGGAGGAAACTATTTCGACAGTAGAAGATTTGAGATAAAAACAACCAAACACAAGTGCAAACCTACTCGGCTTGCATTTTAATAAGCGGTTCATCAAATTGTCAATGCTTGGGGGAAAGACAAATCAGAATTCTCATAAGATACCTCTATACATTAGATGCGATCAACACAAGGATTTCTATCCTGTATTAAATTTCCAAGCCCACCATTTACTGACAGTACATTGAAAAGCATTGCAGTTGCAAGTTGCAACTAGCAAACTGTCATAACATCAACTCCAATAGTGACATCAATGCCAACAGACATACATAGGCCACCAAATAATGTACTACAATCTAGAAGTATGTCAGAAACCTGATCCAATGTAAATTTCTCCATCAAAATCGGACAAAGACAAAATACATTAGATGAGAAAGATTAGCTATATACAGAAAAGACACAGAAACAAATAATTACCCATCCCACAAGCCTAATTCCATACATGAATTTACTCTACCATGCAGCATCATAAAACTACCTACAGGTTCAGTCGTTCAGAGTCAGAAACAACCAACCAATCATGGCAGAAATTCTGCTCAAAATCAGGAAGCAACTCCAAAAAATCACATGCCACACTCCCCATTGTTTATCATGTGAGTTAAAAGTCCAAAACCCAAGATGATCTCATCAAAGATTTACGCAAGAGAAAGATGATATAATGAACAATTTTTGGACTGAATACAAAATTTTAGCCCTTAATTAAGCCTAAAATAATGCTTTCTTTCGCTCTAATTCAAGTTTCTCACTTTTAACGCATTCTGCTCAATTACGCACAATGATTCTCGATAATCATAAATCCCCATAATCCTGTTAAAATCTATTTTCCTTAAAAAAAAAAAAAAAATTGGACCCTTTTTTTCACAGCTTCAAAACAAGGAAACAAATCTCAAAAACGATAAATCAGAACAATCTATAAGCCAATAAAATAAAGCAAACTAACAACATTGTAGACCACAAATTCAAACCTTAGTAGTCAACTTGTAGTCACCCTTTTTCCACTTTCCACTCCTGACATACCGATCACTCTCACACAACCTCCTCAGTACCGCCAACATCAACCCAATAGCCAAGTCGGCGACATCATTCGTCAGAACATCAGGCGTGTTTGTGACCCGTATCCTTTTCTCCTTGCACTTGGGCAAATCAACCTTATCGAGCCCCACGCTGAAACTGGAGACGATTTCCAGCTTCGGCAATTGTTCGATCAGTTCGGCATCGGCACCGAACCCGGCGTTACCCACGACTGCCCTGATCGAATTCTTGTGGGAATTGATGAAGTGGGTCTTGTCTGGGGCGTTTTGGAGCTTGTAGAGGGTGAAGCGCTTCTCGAGTTCTTCAACGAGGTAGGGGAAGTTTGGAGGGCAGGTCATTAGAACACCGATCGACTCCATTGGTATTTTTGGATGGAGTCCTCCTATTTGTCAGGAGAAGTGAGCCTTTCAGTGCGAGTGATAATGGAAGAGTTGCGATTTTGTACAGTTTGGCTGCGGTTGGTTTGGGGTATTCAGGGGTCAGCGTGACTGCGTAGTTGCAGTTTACAGGTGAGTTTTCTTTGGATTTTTGCGTTTGGATTTCGCTTGTGGCGTGGCACGGCACAAAAGAGGAAAACAGTTTTCCCACCACACAGAGCTGTACAGAGCTGTTCTCAACTGCTACGTCTGCGAGTTTCCAAACGGTGTCGTTCCATTTGACAAAATGGCAAACAAAACTTATTTTCATATGAACTTTTCAGGGTCTCACGTTTTTTTTTTTTTAATAAACTCTTTTGTTATGCAAAGTATATATTTGGGGTTGCATCAAGTTGCATCAATCCATTTAAACCGTGCATTTTGGTGGTAAATTAATAAATTATAGAGAAAAATATACAGAGAAATGGCGGTTGCCCATTTATGTCTGTCTTCCCGTTTTCTTTGCAAGCTTTGACCTTTGAAAACTAAAAACAACCGCTCAATTCTCACATAACACAAATTCAAGAAAAAAAAATTTTCTTTTTCTTGTTTATTGCTCTTAATACATCTCACCCCACGTTTTACCAACACCTAGAGGAAAGCTAGCTCAATACCCACCTAGCTAATCACCTCCACAATTTTTTCAAACTAAAATCCATACAAGAATCACAAATCTGTGAAAGAAATAGAATCTTTTTGAAGTTGGGCTCCTCTTCTTGTTCTCTATAACAAACAAGTATAGTTTCTTCATGTTCAACTATCTCATGTTTTTCTTCTGTTAGTTTCGTGTCCCTTGTACGTACTTTTCCGTGACCATTAAAATGGCTCGTGCTCTTGAGCAAGAACAAGAGAGTTTGAGGTCTAGATTGTTTCATTTCAAAGGGATGAATGAGAATTCGGGAGGTCGTCATGTGAAGAGTCTGAGCGTTGATGACAGCTGTAGTTTCGAACAGCTGAGAGACCAATCGGAGAAACAACAGAGTGCAAGCGTGTCTAATGGGAACGAAAAGGATCCTAAGTCAAGGTTAAGCAAGGATGATGCTCCTGTTGCTCAAGCCAAAGATAAACAAAATGCAGGCATGTCCTTATCCAACTTTAATGTTTCTAAATATTTCTTTCCAGTCCGTTGCATTACTTTCAATGTTCCACTTTCTGTCCAATTCCTCTGCATTTAGCAAATCAATGTAAGACCAGCCTGATAGATCCTGTAGATTTTAGATAGGATTTTCTTGGGTTAACATTCATTTGGATCTTCAATTTCTCTTTTTGGGGTTTGATTCAGATATGGAACAGATGAAGGAAAGGTTTGCTAAATTGCTTTTGGGAGAGGATATGTCTGGAGGAGGAAAGGGTGTCTCCTCTGCTCTGGCATTGTCAAATGCCATTACAAATCTTGCTGGTATTTTGATCTCTTGTCCCTTTTATATTATTTAATAAAATTCATGGTCTACGAGGATTCTAGTCACAGAAGGAAACAACATCAAGAATAAAAAAAGAATCATACAATTTTGTAATATTCTGTGGCACATGATGGTATTGAAATTTATATAGTTTTCAGTTCTTCCAATATTCCTCTTCCTCTATACCCTTTTAAAAGCAGCAACTAGCAACAGAAGAGTTTGTTTTGCTTAATTCACAAGGGGAAAGATGGATAAGTATGTTGATTTCCTGAATTTTCATTTTCCCTCCTGCTGCAGCTTCTGTCTTTGGTGAACAATGGCGTCTGGAGCCAATGTCAGCAGAAAGGAAAGCACGGTGGAGAAAAGAAATTGATTGGCTATTGTGTGTGACTGATTACATCGTTGAATTTGTTGCTTCTCAGCAAAAATCCAAGGATGGGTCGAATATGGAGGTATCGATCTCCCTCATATAAATTTTTATCAACAACATGTTTCCTGATTTGTTTCTCTCTCTGACACACAGACATCCGATCGTGCCATTTTTTTCTTTGATTTAACAGATAATGGTGACAAGACAGCGAATTGATCTTCACATGAACATCCCCGCGTTGCGAAAGCTTGATGCAATGCTTATTGTAAGAAGACAATATATTACATAATCAGTTTAGTTTAAGCTTTAGATATAAACTTTGTCATATGTTGATTGCAGAAGGTCTAATTCATATCCCTTGAAATGGTTTTGTGATATTCAGGACTGCTTGGATAACTTCAAAGACCAAAATGAGTTCTATTATGTTTCAAGAGATGCCCCTGACTCAGAAAAAGGCAGCACCAAGAGAAAAGATGATAAATGGTGGCTACCTACTGCTAAAGTTCCGTCAAATGGTCTATCAGAAGCGGCGAGAAAGTTTCTGCAGTATCAGAAGGATTGCGTGAACCAGGTACTGAAAGCAGCCATGGCTATAAATGCTAATGTTCTATCAGAAATGGAGGTTCCTGAAAACTACATAGAATCTCTTCCCAAGGTAAATTAAGGGTTTGGAAGCAACATATCTCATTAAAAAGTGACACACAAGTGCCCTGACCAACTAGTCACATTTTTTTTCATGTTGATGCTTTGGCAGAATGGTAGGGCAAGCCTCGGGGACTCGATTTATAGAAGTATTACAGTTGAATTCTTTGATCCTGACCAATTCCTGTCCACCATGGACTTATCATCAGAGCATAAAATCCTAGACCTGAAGAACAGAATTGAGGCTTCTATAGTGATTTGGAAGAGGAAGATGAACCAGAAAGATGGGAAATCTGCTTGGGGTTCTGCTGTCAGTTTGGAGAAGAGAGAACTCTTCGAAGAGAGAGCAGAAACCATCTTACTCATTCTCAAGCAGAGGTTCCCTGGAATTCCTCAATCTTCACTAGACATTAGCAAAATTCAATACAACCGGGTAAGAACACATTCCCTTTCACCTTCAGCTCTCTTTCGTGTTACAATTACAGCTTGAATGATCACCTTGATCGGGAGATAGAGAGATGAAGCAAGACCAAATATGTAATTGTGTATGTTTCTAATTGAATTTTACCATGACATTGATATCTACTTTGCTAATAAATTCTAGTCATGTTAACGAAACTGGAACTCATAATATCTTCTTGGCTAACAGGATATAGGGCAGGCAATTCTGGAAAGTTACTCAAGAATTCTAGAAAGCTTGGCCTACACTGTCATGTCTCGAATTGAAGATGTGCTCTATGCTGATTATGTCACTCGAAATCCATCATATGCTGGACAGAAGAGGAACCCTTTAAAAGAGACACCTCAAGAAAGCACACCACCCATGGACGACCCAGCCACAGAGGGACCCAATTCAATGACACTGTCAGATTTTATGGGTTGGAATTTTGAATCAAATGACACTGAAGCAAAGAAGGAGCCAGCTGGAAATTCAGATGAAATAGTCAAAGAAGATAATTTGAATTCGAAGTTAGTCAAAGAAGATAATTCAAATTTGAAGTTAACAGAAAAACTTGTTAACATAGTAAACATCAAGAAACCTTCCTATCTTGAGAACTTAGGAGGTGTAAGAAGCCCGACAGCACGCCATTGATAGCAACGATACAGGGAGGAAAGGAAGGGAAAGGAAAGGGATAACCATGTCACAACAACCATACAAGAGAAACACAGAAGAAGGGTGAGAAAGCCTGGTATTGAAATATGAATTCTGGTGGTTCTTTCTGTCAAGAGTTTTCTTATTTTCATTCTATTCCTTCCTTTTGTAAATAGGGAAGAAAGCATATAAGTGTAAAAACTATTGTATTTGAAGCATTTCATACATTCTTTCATTTGTACATGAAATGCACATGTAGTATGTTAGACTCAAAGGTCATTTTTTTGGATGGGTTCAAAATGGACAAAATTCATTTTTTTTTCCGTGTTGCGTTCTAAACAGCTTGAATCTTCTGCAACAATTTCAATTCTGCTAGAGTTATTTGGCTTAGCTAATCCTATACAATTGATCAATTATACTTGGAAGATTGCAGTTCATTTTAGTATAGAGTAACATATCCAACAGAAAGCATTTGATGATTTGAAAAAGGATTTCCCCAAAATCACACTGAAAACAAATGTAGTTGAGTTAATAACAGGGGCCTTTATTCTGAAGTAGGCTTTAGACAAACTTACAAAGTCAAAAGAAGATACATACAAAGAAAAGGGCAAATTAGATCTTGTCACGTGGCCCCAGCTTTGGTGGAAGTTGAGGGCCCTTCTTGATTGGTAGGATGTCACCAGAAGCTGTAGCACTTAGGTAAGCTAGGGTAGAGCCACCTCCCAAGATCAAGAACTTGAGTAACAACCCTCTCTTGGTGAATGGAGCTGCAAATGTCTCAAAGAACTTGCTCTGCAGTAACATGTATATGCAGAATTTAGTTCCTTAACTGTCTAAACTAATCTTTAAACAATATACATATCTTCAAACATATCAAATTATGTATGCCCTCTCTCAACAAATTTTCTTCTCAACCTTATTAGTTTGAACCATATCACTAAATCATTTATGAACACCAACAGGATCAAATCATCTCAATCCACTTAATGCAAAATTACTGTTATTCAATGTTACATAAGAACATCGATTGTCAATCTGAATATCACAATTATTAATTTCTGTTGATTAAGCAGCACCTATTGCTTTCATAGCTCAGTTGGTTAGAGCACCCGTTTAGTAAGCGGGAGGTCTTGAGTTCGACTCTCATTGAAAGCATTTTGAGACATTTTTTTGCATTTTCTACCATAGAAATGAAAATTCAACGCATAACTGGACTTGGCTCTATCTTTTTCTGAATTCAAATTCAGAAGGGAAGTGGTCAGAAACCTGGAGAGGGTTGTATGGAGAAGGTGCATCTGATCCGTACAAGTCCCACTGCCCAGTAGTGTTGCCCAAATCCTCCAAATCAAAGTACACACTCTTATCACCATACTTTGCTACCACAGCACCAGTCCTATCCAAAAGCCATAACAAAATCAGACACCAAATTATGCAAAGCCAAATCATGTAAAGTGAGTACAATAGAATGAAAAGATGAGATATATTGGCATTTGGTACCTCCTGTTTTTGGGACTCAAGCTCTGGCGAGATGGCTTGACATGGAGCTTTGTTCCCCTTAGAGAGCTACCACCAAGGTCCTTGACGGTGGCAGGTTGCACAGCAGCAAAGGTTGCGAGAGATGCCATAGCCTTGGTTTTGGTTGCTAGCCAGCTGAATTCTTCGTGCGTTTCAGCAGCGAACATGGGAGTTGGGGCCTTTTGATATTTTTGCGTGGATCTTTAGCTGGACACGTGGCAAACTGGGCTTTCCTAGGAGAGATTTGGAGCGTAATTTTTGTGGTGCCATAGACATTGTAGCTGGATAAGGCGATAAGCCTATCCCTTTTTTGATCTTTCACTAAATTATGGCATAAATCAGACAAAATGCTGAAACATGGATCCACACTAGATGGGCCAAGTTGGTGTTTAAAGGGTCAGGTTCCTGAAGGCCAAAAATTGCCAAGCTCCTTCCTCGAGCTTTTACAGTCCATGATTCCATTACCATTTTGTGGGCTAAACCCGAACCGAATGCCTTTGTGCCAATTCCAACCAAACGGCAATCTCACATCCATCCCCAAACAACACCCAATCCACAAAGATGAGTAGATAACTCATCCGTTATCGCCAGGTCCCAATCTCACTGGGAAAACAATGTACCTCACATCCTCACTCAATTCGCTCACTCTCTCCACCCCTTTCCTCAATGGCACAACCCCTCTCTCTCACTTGTCAGAACCCACTTCCTCTCTGTCCCTTCAACCTCCTAAGCCCTTCACTTTTCTCCCTCCAATCAGAGCCATGAGGTCAATGCAAGGCAGAGTGGTTTGTGCAACCAATGACAAGACGGTGTCTGTTGAGGTAACCCGGTTGGCCCCGCATCCCAAGTACAAGAGACGGGTGAGGAAGAAGAAGAAGTTTCAGGCTCATGACCCTGAGAACCAGTTCAAGGTTGGCGACCTTGTCCAGCTTGAAAAGAGCAGACCCATTAGCAAGACCAAGGCTTTTATTGCTGTGCCAGTACCGCCTAGGAAGAAGAAGGAAACGAAAGGGAATGAAGAGGGAGCGGCGCCTCAGGAGCTTGGAATTCCACTGGAGTCTCAAGAAGAACAGAAAGCTTAACATGATTCCTATGGTGATGTAATTGTGCTTTTTTTGTGAATTTTTGAGAAGTACTTTGATGTTTAATTCCTTGATGATATTTGGATTTTAATGCAATTTAATGTTCGTGAAATTGAATATGTTTGATAGTTGATATGATTGTTTCAATTTCAGTATTAATTTGATTTATTTTTTCCCCTGGGAAATTAAAATATCTATATTGGGGCTTTGTGTGTATGTTTGAGTTGGCAGAGGAGAGGCACGAGGAGCCTAGGAGTCTCAACAAGAGAAGAAGGCTGCTCTTAATTTGCTAACTTGGATTGTGTTTTGGAGTTGTATTTAAATATGAAATTCTTGACTTCAAATTAAATTTTCTATTTTACTCACTTTTGATGGGCTTTGTGATCAGTATTAAATTTAAAAAGGTTGAATGTATTTTGGTTGCTCATTTGCAATATATTTAAATTTGTAATGTAGTTGGTTGTTTTAGGATTTCAATTTCATTTTTGTGTATCCGATGTGAAACGTTTCATGTCTGTCCTATAATTCTGCATTGGAACTGGGGTTGATTTTAAAGTTGTGTTCTGCTATTTTGATGGGTATTAATTGTGTATAAATAAGTCTCTATGGAATTTTCTCTTTGGTTTCAAATGGTTTGGTACATTGTTAATCATTTGTGATTCCAAATTTTATGTTTCTGTTTTGGTTTTATGGTGCTATTTGCTTGTTATGTGACGAGTTGTGCAAGAGCAACACTTATACAGCGGACTGGAGTCTCTTGTTGCTCATTTGTGATTTTGGTGACTTAATTTTTTTGCAACTCTGTATTGAAGTGTTCTGTTCTGCAATAGGTATGATATATATTAGGCTGTAGCTAAGAAAGATAAGAGTTGCAGTGATGAGAATGTTAAGGTGGATGAGTGGTCATACTAGACTAGATAAAGTCCGTAATGAGAGTATTAGAGAAAAGGTAGGAGGGGTGCCAATTGAAGATAAGTTGAGAGAAGGGAGATTGAGGTGGTTTGGTCATGTGAAGCGTAGACATACGGAGGCTCCAGTTAGACAAGTAGAGCACATTAGGTTAGAGTATAGAAAGAAAAAAAGGGGTAGACCTAAATTGACTTGGAGGAGAGTAGTACAACATGATCTAGAAGCATTACACATTTCTGAGAATTTAACCAAAAATCGTTCAGAGTGGAGAAAGCGAATCCATATAGCCGACCCCAAATTTTTTCGGATAAAGATTTAGTTGAGTTGAGTTGAGAGTGTTTGAATTCAGCCTATTTTGATGGATTTTGGTGAAGATGAGATTGCTATGATGGCTGAAGAGTTGTAATAATGGGTGTAAACATGAAGTGAAATTATCAAGCTGGGCTATGCAGTGTGAATTCATGAATGCACGAATTTATGCCATTCATTACATTGGTGGGCCCCACCAATCTGATGGCTGGCACGAATTCGTGAGCAAAAACTTTTCTGAAATTATCAATGTTCTTGAAAACTTCCATGATGATTATGGGGCTTGCCATTTGTTGTGGAAAGTCAATCACTATATTATTTCTTTGTATATTTTGTATTCCTATTTAGAATTTCTTATTTATGATTTCTTTCTAATTAGTAGAACACAATTATAGGAATCAATTGTGTACATATACCCATGTACAGATTAATTGAAATTAAGGATAATCATCTCTTTCTTCATGGTATCAGAGTAGGTTCATTAAGGAATCTAAATCTGGAATTTCTTTCCCGTCTGTTTCTGGACTGAAACCCACTGTTACCTTAGGTCATCTATCTAGGGTGACTATTTGTTCTCACCACCTAGCTCAGGAGAGTCCTTGGCCGTCGACCGGCCGTCCCTTCTGATCCGGTCCCCGGAATCCAAGCGCGTGAGGCTCACACGCCCAACTCAGATTCTCGCCGTTTCTTAACTCGCCGGCGCATGGAGGCGCGTCTGCCGGCTTTTTCGACTCCGATCAACATCGCCGGTTTGGCCTCAACCCCCTCATTCCACCACTGTGTGTTGTTGCCTGGTCCAGTATACTATTAAAGGACTTCTGAGGTTTGGCTCTCAGATCCTATTCAGTATTTGCTTGATTTGTGATTTTGGGTTATTTTGCGGCTGTAAGCACTTTGGATTAGCGTTTCGGTTAGTTTTCTTTGTCTCAACAAATGGCAGACAATAAGATTGTTATTTCTGTTGTGATTCCGGTGATGACTAAGATCACGGAGCACAAATTTAATGGTTCGAATTACCTGGAGTGGAGTAAGACTGTTAGGATCTATTTGCGTAGCATTGATAAGGATGATCACCTTACTAAAGACCCACCTACTGATGATACATGGCAAACTTGACTAAGGGAGGATGCTCGGTTATTTTTGCAGCTTCGGAACTCGATTCACAGTGAGGTAATTAGTTTAATTAATCACTGTGAATTTGTTAAGGAATTGATGGATTACTTAGATTTTCTGTATTCTGGTAAAGGGAATATCTCCCGTATTTATGATATTTGTAAGGCATTCTAGCGTGTTGAGAAAGAGGATAAGTCTCTCACGACTTATTTTATAGATTTTAAACGGGTATATGAGGAACTTAATGTATTGTTTCCTTTTAGTCCTGATGTGAAAGTTCAGCAGGCCCAACAGGAACAACTGGCTGTTATGATTTTTCTTGCAGGCTTTCTTTCAGAGTATCAGACTGTCAAATTTCAGATTCTCTCCAGTTCTGAGATTTCCTTTTTGCATGAAACGTTCACACGGGTTCTTCGTACAGAGAGTACTCAATCTTCACAGCCTGCAAGTAATGCTCTTATTAGCCGTAATCCAAATGGACAACAGGGTAATAGAAGAGGAAGTAGAGGAAGAATTACAGACAACAGAGGTAATCAGCGTAATGGGGAGGTTAGTTCTAATCAGGACTCAAAAGGAGTCATTTGTTATTATTGTCATGAGCCTGGCCATACAAAATACAATTGTCTGCAACTTCAGAGAAAAAATCAGGGATCACAGATAGCAAATATGGCAGCAGTGGATTCTACAGTATCTTCCTTTGAGAAAACTGTTTTGATATCTGCAGAGGATTTTGCACAGTTTTTCCAGTATCAGGCATCTCTAAAGCCTACCAGTTCCCTTGTCACTACTATCGCTGAGTCAGGTAAATCCACTGCATGCCTTGTGCCTTTCTCATCCAAATGGGTTATTGATTCTAGTGCGACAGATCACATGACAGGTAATTCTAGTCTTCTATCTGCTTTTCAATCTAATCTCACTTCCTCTATTGTTACTTTAGTTGATGGTTCTACTTCTTGTGTCATGGGTTTTGGAACTGCGAACCTGAATTTGTCAATTTCTTTATCATCTGTTTTGTGTCTATCAAAATTCTCTTTTAATCTACTTTCTGTTAGTAAACTTACTCGTACCTTAAATTGTTCTGTTTTCTTTTTTCCTGACCAGTGTTTGTTTCAGGATCTTACGACGAAGCAGATTATTGGTAGAGGACGTGAGTCAGGTGCTCTCTACATTCTGAAAAATCATGTACCGCGGTCGCTTGTTTGCTCTAGTACCTTAACACCTCTTGAAGTTTATTGTAGATTTGGTCATCCTTTTTTGTCTACCATGAAAAAGCTGTGTCTTCAGTTTCAGTCTTTATCAGTACTAGAATGTGAGTCATGTCAGTTTGCAAAACATCATCGTTTGCCTTCTGTGTCTAGAGTCAATAAACGGGCTTCATTCCCTTTTGAGTTAGTTCATTCTGATGTTTGGGATCCTTGTTTTATTACTTCTAAAACTTGATTTCGTTATTTTGTTACTTTTGTTGATGATTAATCTCGTGTTACATGGTTATATTTAATGAAGAATCATTCTGAGTTGTTTTCTATTTTTTGTGCCTTTTGTAATGAAATCAAAACTCAATTTAATATTTATGTGCGTATATTAAGAAATGACAATGCCAAAGAATATTTTTCAGCACAATTTCAGTCTTATATGACACAAAATGACATTCTTTATCAGTCTTTCTGTGTTGATACTCCATCTCAAAATGGCGTGGCCGAAAGAAAAAATCGGCATCTTCTTGAGGTAGCTCATGCTCTTCTTTTTCATATGAAAGTTCCTAAACACTTTTGAGCGGATGCGGTTTCTACGGCATGTTTTTTGATTAATCGTATGTCGTCTTCTGTTTTTAATGGGGATATTCCTTATACTGCTTTGTTTCCTACAAAATCTTTGTTCCCTGTTGAACCCCGTATTTTTTTTTTGTACCTGTTTTGTGCGTGATGTTCGTCCATAGGTTACTAAATTGGATCTGAAGTCTCTCAAATGTGTCTTCCTTGGGTACTCCTGACTCCAAAAAGGGTATCGCTGTTTCTCTCCTACTCTTAATCGTTATCTTGTTTTTGCAGATGTCACATTTTTTTAGTGCACTCCATTCTTTCCTCAATCATCTGTGTATGAGAGTCCGGGGAAGGAGGATGATATCTTAATATATACTGTCCAACCAATGTCTAGTCCTCTCCCACAGCTCGTTTCTTCTGTCTCTAGACTTACTCGACCTCCCGTTGTTCATGTTTATTCTAGAAGATTGGAGATTCTTGACTCAGATCCTCCATTAGCTACTTTGTTGTGAGATCCTGTATTTCATACTGGTCATGATTCTGACCTAGACTTACCCATTGCTCTTCGTAAAGGTAAGCGTGCATGCACTTACCCTATTTCTTCTTTTGTTTCTTATAACCAATTGTCTTCTTGTTCTCAGTGTTTTGTTACTTTTTTAGACTCTGTTCCTATCCCTAATACTGTTGGTGAGGCACTGTCTCATCCTGGCTAGTTTGTTGCTATGAAAGAGGAAACGGAGGCTTTAGATGCTAATGGTACATGAGAATTGTTGCCTTTGCCCACTGGTAAGAAAGCTATTGGTTGCAAATGGGTATTTACAGTAAAGGTAAATCCTAATGGTTCTGTGGCTAGGTTAAAAGCACGCCTTGTGGCAAAAGGATATGCTCAGACATATGGGGTTGATTACTCTGACACTTTTTCTCCTGTAGCTAAATTTACTTCTGTTCGCTTGTTTATCTCTTTAGCAGCTACATATGATTGGCCCCTGCACCAATTGGATATCAAGAATGCTTTCCTTCATGGTGATCTTCAGGAGGAGGTGTATATGGAGCAACCACCTGGGTTTGTTGCTCAGGGGGAGTTGGGTAAAGTTTGTGGGCTTTGAAAGTCTTTTTATGGCTTGAAACAAAGTCTTAGGGCCTGGTTTGGGAGATTCAGTAAAACAGTATAGGAATGTGGTATGCAAAAGAGTAAGTGTGATCACTCAGTATTTTATAGGCAATCTGAGGCTGGTTTAATTCTCCTGGTAGTCTATGTGGATGACATTGTCATCACTGGGGTGACTGCAGGTATTTCATCTCTTAAAACCTTCCTCCAAACTCAATTTCAGACCAAAGACTTGGATTTGTTAAAGTATTTATTGGGTATTGAAGTTATGAGAAGTAAGAAGGTTATTTTCTTGTCTCAAAGAAAATATGTCATCGATCTATTGACAGAGACAGGAAAATTAGGTGCTAAGCCTTACTGTACACCAATGACTCCAAATTTACAACTGTTAGCAGGGGATAGTGAGTTGTTTGAAGATCCAAAGAGATACAGAAGATTGGTAGGAAAATTGAACTACCTTACAGTCACTCGTCCTGACATTGCTTTTGCCGTTAGTGTGGTAAGTCAATTTATGTCTTTTCCAACTGTTGCTCATTGAGAAGCCTTGGGACAAATCTTGTGTTATATGAAGGGCGCTCCAGGAAAAGATTTGTTATATGGTAATCATGGGCATTTGAATGTTGAATTTCTTTCAGATGCGGATTGGGCTGGATCTAAGGTTGATAGGAGGTCAACTACTGGATATTACGTTTTTGTTGGAGGAAATTTGGTGTATTGGAGAAGCAAGAAGTAGAGTGTAGTTTCTCGATCTAGTGCTGAATCGGAATACAGAGCCATTGCACAATCAGTATGTGAGGTAATGTGGATACTTTAATTGCTAGATGAGATAGGTTTTAAGACCTCTCTGCTTGCGAAATTGTGGTGTGATAATCAAGCTGCTCTCCATATTGCTTCTAATCCGGTGTTTCATGAGGGGACCAAACATATTGAGATTTATTGTCACTTTGTTCGTGAAAAGATTTAACAACAGATCATCTCAATAGGACACATCAAAACTGGAGAGCAGTTAGGAGATATTTTCACAAAAGCTCTGAATGGAGCTAGGATTGACTACATTTGTAACAAGTTTGACATGATTAACATCTATGCTCTAACTTGAGGGGGAGTATTATGGAAAGTCAATTACTATATTATTTCTCTGTATATTCTGTATTCCTATTTAGGATTTCTTATTTAAGATTTCTTCCTAATTAGTAGAACACAATTATAGGAATCAATTGTATATATATACTCATGTACAGTAATTGAAATTAAGGAGAATCATCTCTTTCTTCACTATTAATGGAATGGAGAACTGAATATAATCAGGGGCTCAGTGAAATGACTTAAAGGTGACATTATTATGGTGACGGTTATGACTTTGACTGATCTTTTCTCCCTGCATTTTATTTTTTTTTTTAAATCTTTCTCCTTGTAAGTTTATTTCCTGTGAATTTCTCAGATTTTCATGGCTGTGGTTGATTCCTGTTGTTTCCAAGAAACAGCAGGATTAGTGTGCGTGTTTAATTCATCACAGTATTTTCTTTTTGTATGCCATTGATGAAAATGAATGACTTAGTTTCTTTCTTCCTTAAAAAAAAAAAAACAACGAAATTTTTTTACAGTTAATTTTCTGGATTGGGTTACTGCTGCTTCAATTGGTTTTGAGAATTAGACAGGAAGATTCTGAAAAAATATGTGAATTTTAGCAAAAATAATGAAATTGAGAATGAATAAAAATGATGCATGTGACCAAAAGAAAAAAAAAATACATATATATTCTGGTCTTAAATTAGAGCTGGTTTTCTTGAACCTCTAACCTGGCTGGATTTAGTAGGAAGTTGTGAAAGGTTGAAACTTCAGGACTCATATCATAAGGTGTGACGAAATTTTTACGCTGATTGTCACCTACCGCGACTCTCCTCCTTTATCCGAGTTGAAACTTTAGGACTATGCCCAATTAAATGAAAGACATTTGAAGTATATGATCACTTGATGAAAGGATTTGGTAGTCACTTAGAACTCATAAGATTCTGGTGTTTTTGTATCTTTAGCTTGTAGTAACCTTCAGTGAACAATATGTTGACATCGGGGAGTCCTTCTATTAACCTTGACCTTAATGTCAGTGATAGGGGTCAGGGAACCTATAAGCAGTTGGTGGAATTTGAAATGCAAAATTTTACACTGAATTTTTGTTTTTCTCAGCAGTAAAAGGGGTGTTCACATTTTAAATGGCTATCAATATATCTCATGCTTCTTCTGGCTGTGCATGCTTGCATTATTTGCATGGTTAAATGCATACCACTTGTACACTGGGGATGCTCAACTAGCATCCCTGCAATTATCCCTATATTGCTTATCTGCATCTACTCTCATCTATCAAACTAATGCATCACTGCATGATTATGCTAAGCTTGGTTGTTTTGTGACTTACTGGAGGATCACTTAGCAGAACATTCTTTGTATTCTGTCCTTATCTGAAGCATTTCACTTAATCATAATTTGTTAGAATTGGAAAGGAAACAACAATGGTAGTAAAAAGTAGTAGATTCACATCATAAGTAAAGATTGAGAAGCAAATCTCTGACTTGTGCTTCTTGCATATTCTAGCATTTTGCAACACTGACATGCTAATGTCATTTGACCTGATACACCCTTCTGGGAGATATGTTCACTTATGGGATCATAAATTTATGCATTAGAGCTGCACATTCTTTGTGGGCCAAATCAACATGAAACATTTCTTTTGTGGTTTCACTTTCTGTGCTTGCTTTAAGCATTTTCAGATGGTGAATTTGATAAAGATCGCAACTGAAACAACCACAAAATGACATTGACAAATATTCTTTCTATACATGAAAATATTTCACTCTTCTCGACTTATAAAGTTTGTAAACCACATCTCCCCCTCACTCCTCCAGAATGCTGAATTAGAGAAATGCATCTGGCTCCAAGCTCTCCACTCCAACCACAAACAATAAAGCAAACCCATATAAAAACATCCCTCTATCAAAATCTAAAATCTGGAGGGAAAAAAAATAAATAAGGAAAAAAAATAAAAACGAACCTAGGATCCTATAAATTTTACAATTAATTAGTTGTCTGTCTAACTAACAAACTAAGGGTGATCAACTATCTTCACATTGCAAACTTGTCTTAATATTCCGCAATGTGCAGGATATAAGTGTGTTAACAGACTCCACAGATTCCGTGGATAGTTTGGCTGTGGGGGAGGTATTTGTTAGGATTTGGAATGCCATTGTCAACAGGGATCCTCCTTCTGTACCCTTCTCCTCTTGCCTAGAAGTGATCACTAAGGGCCTTGATTCGAGTCCATCAGGAAGAATTGAAAATCCTGAAGGTAATACAGCGATGTTGCTTGAATCACATCCTGTAATCACAGATTGCATTCCATTTATATCCACAGAAGCGTACACTACCATGGATTCATAAGCGTTTGTGCAGCAATCTTGCAGTACCCACATAGGATTCCCTTTTGATTTCATTGCCTGCATTTGAAAAAATTCTTAGTAATTCAGAGTCATAAATAGAGAAAGAAAGATTTATTTCTGAGGTTGAGAAGATTACGCACTTGTATAGTTACTGCATTGCCTCTATCTTGTCCTTTGGCTAAATTTGCAATGGATTGCACTGGACCTCCATTAGACATGATATCCCACTAAAATTTTAGCAGAAAAAACATCATTGAGGATCAAGCAATTCTGCATTGCTGTATAATTTAGCCGAAGGAATCATATATATACCTCATTTCTATGATCATCATCTCGCAAGAAATCGAACAGAACATGAGGAGAGACTGGCAACCATGCAGAAGAAACTGCACACAAGATCACTCCAGTTGGCTCACTGGGGTCATTTAAGTTCTTCCTGGAGGAAAGCCTTATGTCATCTCCTGTTTTGCTTGTAACCTTGTTCCATGTATGAAAGCTTGATGCTCCAATCGCACGGCAAAAGCTCCTAGTCATTCTCTGTGCCAGTTTGAGAATACTTTTCCTTCCAGCCAGAGTTGCAACACCTATTTTCCCACAAATCTAGTTAGAAAACATGCCTTGGATAGATATCCAGTAGTGAAATGGAGATAAGCTAGTCAGGGCTTTTAATTACCAGTTGAATCCTTTGTAGGAACATTGGTTGCCATGAAGAATACAATCCGTTCACACTGGAGCTGCAATGTTGCTACCCAATGCCTTGCACCAAAAGCTAGACCGCTATTCACAATTGTTCTGTACATTGTATGAACTGTACTTTTCTGGCATTCCAAGTGCTCTACCCATGTCACCTGAAAATATTGTCATGAACTTGTATGATTTTTTTTTTATTTTTATTAGATGAATGTAACTAGAGCAGAACAATGTTTTCAAGGAATAAAAACAGAATTATTGCTGTAAATGCTATGCAAACAATTTGAATAATCTAAAAGCATGATTCTTGTTGTCTCTCTACAAGGAGTATACCTTGCAGTGACCATTTGATTTGTCCTCAATTATGCAGCCAGAGGGGCGTTTTCTGCACTTGACAAGGGAGGCATCAATATTATCTTCTGCTTTATCAATGGAAACATCAACAACTGCCCATTTCTCTGCACTTAGTTGCTTGCAATATCGGACAAAATATATTTCTCTGGTGGGCACCATTGGTGTGAGCATTTGTACCTCTGCAAACATCTGCAACCAATTTATTTTGAAAAACACATCAGTACATTAAATGACTATTATAATTTATCTTAGACACTGTTCTTTCTATTTGTTTCTTTCTTTTCTCTCCAGGCCAATGTCTAGAGACTAGCCATGGGCCACCTACATAAAGCAGTGATGTCTAAATTGCAAAGATTCTTGACCTTTTGCTGAAGCAGTTATCAATTATGGGTGGTTTAGAAAACAGACAAAAGGCTCCTTATCTTAACAAAAGAATTTTTGTTCATATCCAATGTGAAAGGAAATGGGTCATCACAATGCATGTTCATTGATTGCAGGTTTTTTTTTTTTTCATGTAAAAAATAAAAAATCCCACTCCCATTCGATCCCCTTAATTTTGTCTTCACTAAACTTGATGTTGATTTTTCATCTACCACATTATTTGTAAATTAAATTACTCTATATTATTTATATTTTTATTTATTTATAATTATATAAATATAAAATAATAAATAAAAATTAAATTATATATTTATTCATAATTATTTTACAAATAAAATAATTTTGTTAACTTAATCTAAAAATGAATAGCACCCAAATATACAACTCACCAACTGCACTGCTCCATTTCTCATAGGACCTTCTCCATTGGAGATAACATCAAGGGAGGCATCAATATTATCTTCTGCTTTATCAATGGAAACATCAACAACTGCCCATTTCTCTGCACTTAGTTGCTTGCAATATCGGACAAAATATATTTCTCTGGTGGGCACCATTGGTGTGAGCATTTGTACCTCTGCAAACATCTGCAACCAATTTATTTTGAAAAACACATCAGTACATTAAATGACTATTATAATTTATCTTAGACACTGTTCTTTCTATTTGTTTTTTTCTTTTCTCTCCAGGCCAATGTCTAGAGATTAGCCATGGGCCACCTACATAAAGCAGTGATGTCTAAATTGCAAAGATTCTTGACCTTTTGCTGAAGCAGTTATCAATTATGGGTGGTTTAGGAAACAGACAAAAGGCTCCTTATCTTAACAAAAGAATTTTTGTTCATATCCAATGTGAAAGGAAATGGGTCATCACAATGCATATTCATTGATTGCAGGTTTTTTTTTTATGTAAAAAATAAAAAATCCCACTCCCATTCGATCCCCTTAATTTTGTCTTCACTAAACTTGATGTTGATTTTTCATCTACCACATTATTTGTAAATTAAATTACTCTATATTATTTATATTTTTATTTATTTATAATTATATAAATATAAAATAATAAATAAAAATTAAATTATATATTTATTCATAATTATTTTACAAATAAAATAATTTTGTTAACTTAATCTAAAAATGAATAGCACCCAAATATACAACTCACCAACTGCACTGCTCCATTTCTCATAGGACCTTCTCCATTGGAGATAACATCAACTGTGGCTGCCTTTGATATCAAGCATGGAAACATCTCCTTCCACTGATTCTGCAAGAAACAATTAAGAAATTAATTAAACTCATTTATAAAAGACATCATTAATCTGAAACATGCTGTTTAATTAATGCCTCTTAATTAACAAATATTCTTTGTTGTAGTGATTATAGAAAGTCTATGAATAACCACAGAAAATAAATAAAACATATAAAAAATTTTGTAATTCAGTTAAAAACATAGAAGGTGAATAATAAAATATATAATAAATTTTGTAAAGAATTCCTTAATTAATTACCACATCAATGAAACTCCGAACAAGTCTTGGAAGATCCACGAACACAACTCCAGTTTCTCTGGAGGCCTCAATGGACCTCTTTGGCCTTCCACTGCTTGTATTTTCAACTCCAAACTCCTTCATATACTCATCATAATTAAGAATTTCACGACCTGTCTCAACGCTCCTAATCCACAGTGGCTCCTCAGCAGTAGCCATTTTCGTCAACTCTTCCATTGCTTGATTAACGATCTCCATGATTCTTGACTTCTCCAGCCCAAAAATTCCAGTGTAAAAATCCAATGAACTTCTGTTCTCTGGCTCATTTCCGGCAGAACATGAGGGCGCTGCCCCTGGAGGGTGCTTTCCTAGAGCTGCTCGAAGTTTTTCCACCTAAGATTATATATGATTTGCATTAAGTCAAAATTAAAAAATAAATAATTAAATTCTTGTAATTAATTTTGATTAATTCTAACCTCGGCTTTGAGTTTGGCATTTTCAATACGTAAATGTTGTTCCTCAGTTGTCAAAGAAGTTTCTCTGGTAGTGGTAGCCATGCCACAGTTGGGGCAGCAAGCTTTATTGATGGTCTCTCTCATGGCCTTATTTTCCTCTCTAAGCTTCTCCATTTCTGTTTTCAATAAAGAATTCTCATGTCTCTCTTGTATAGCCTGAAAAATACATACACAGTCATGCCATTGTTAGCATATATTTCACAGTAATTTAAAATTTTTTTTATAAGGGGAAAATTATATAGATATATATATATATATATATATATATATATATATATATATATATATATATATATGTACGTACCTTAATTTGAGTTCTTCGATTTTGGAACCAAAACTTGACTTGTCTAGGGGCAAGTCCTAGTTGCTTGCTTAGCTGTTGTCTTTGATTCTCATCAGGATGTGGGGACTCTTTAAATAACCTGAAAATTAATATCAAGAGAGAGGCCACATTTTAAGCTTTTTTGTGTAAGTTTCTTGATTCTGGGTTATTTTTATAGCCATTGGCATGTAAAAACAAAGGCAAAAAGAAACTTCCCCGTGCAATTCTGAGTCATCTTTAGGCTTTAACTTTATATAATTTATAACAGTAATAATAATAACAATAAAATTTACATAGTTTAATTATTAATAATCAATTACAATTAGCAAACCCCATGCACATATGGTTCAAAATTAGTTATTGTTCATATATATAATTATACATAAATATATTGGAAAATGAGAGAGCACATACGCTTCCATTTCTCTGATTTGCTCGGCGGTGTGTCTGTGATATTTCTTTCTCTTCTTCTTCTTCTTGTCATCACCTACATCATCATCACCATCACCATCACCATCATCATGTTCTCCTTCCCCTTCAAACTCATCATCTGATCTTGATCTCATAAGCCCTGAGTTCTCACTGCTAATCTCAATAGTACCTTCACTTCTTCCTCTTTCTCCTTCTCCTCCTCCACTTCCCTCTTCCCCTTCCTCCACCTCCATTGCTGGAGCCTCTGCCGCCTCGGCTGCATTTGCACTGCGGAATATTCCAGCCTGCAACGGCAAGAACATCCAATTAGAATTATACATGCGATGTATATACCAAATATAAATATTTGCTCCCAGATACATACATAAAACTACATGTGTAAATACACACGCACACACAGATATTCATTGGAGTATAGATATATTGGTGGGTATTGAAGATGGTAGCCATTAAAGCGAAAAATGAAAAGTAAAGAATAACCAAGTTATGGGTAATGGTAACAGATGGAAAAACATGAAAAGAAGATGGAGGAAAAGAGAGGGAAATTACAAGACTGAGAGAGAGAGCAGGAGAGGCGAAGAAGTCTTTGGTATGAGAAGTGGGTGGGTTAGACATGTCAACGACGCCCATGTCAGAAAGAGGGTTCCTCCATGGGTGATGAAATGGTTGTTTTAAGGAGCTAGGAAGGCAGCAATGGAGTCACTGAGAGAGAGTGTGTGTGTGTGTGAGAGAGAGAGAGAGAGAGGGATGGTGTGTGGGGTCTTATTGATTTTAAGGATATAAAAACAAAAATGAAGGCTTTGATAAAGAGAAATGTTGGAGAAAAGGGCTGGTAGGAGTTGACTGTTAGATATTGTTTTCGTGGAAATATAAAGATCATCCAAGTATATCCAACTAACTTTTAAGCAGTTGAATCTACTCATTCCAACGGTTTTTCCAGCTCCTTTCTTTTGTGGCTGCAAGTGGCTTCAGCCACACTGCCCATTATGAGCAAAAGGATCGAACAATTCCACCTTAAAAAATATAAAGTCTTTTACTGCTAATACCAGCCCATTAGATATTATTATTATTAATAATTTTTCTGCAAATATTTTAGAAGAAGGAAATGTTAAATTTAAAAAGAAAAAAGAAATTAACTGGGATGAGCCGAGCCACATTAGAAGAAGCAGCCAAGTACGGGGAAGGAAAAAAAGATAAGAGTGACAGCCAACCTGGAAGGAAATATATGAAAGTGGGTTGTTGTTTGATTAGTGAATGTGTCTTCATGTCATTTAAAAGGTTGAAGTAATGAATTTGGCTCCAAGCTTTTCAAGTTGTTTAAGAAATTGTGTCCAACATGCATGGATATATGCAGAGTCAATTTCTTCTAATACTGAAAATTACACATATTATTACTCCATCATTATTGTTTAATCATACTTAATTCTAAATTACCAAACCCTAATTTCGTTTTGTTATTATTAACATGTATACATGTCGTAATTAACTAAAAAATTCTAATTTGCCATTATTGTAGTGAATTAGGGCAATGAATTATCTTGGCTGCTTCATTATTGTAGTGAATTAAGGCAAGGAAACTGTACAAAGAAACTTAGGCATAATCAGCATTGATTAATTGATGACCCTACCAATTTGAAGGAGGGTTGGGTCCCAATAAACTTGATTAGGGTGTAATTAAGGATGATCCACTTGTCCAATAAAGTCACACTTACTACTAGTCTAATTGTATTTTTCTGACCTAAGCAAAGGTTAATTATTTGATTTTGAGGATATTTTTGATAGGACTTTGATTTAAAAAAAAAAAAAAAATTCTTAAGATTTGAGTAGCATGTGTTTAGAGTTTCATAGCTCAACTTGCAACTTTCAAACATAAACTCAAGGAGAGTGTTGGGTGGAAGTGGCAAACAGAGAGGCAATGGTGGACTCCCTTTTTCCTACTTTTTTTTTTTTTTTTGTTTCTTCTCTCTTACTCATTTATTTCATTTTATTTTTAATATAATAGTAAACTTTTAGGTCCCTTTGTTTGCTTGCATTTTTTTAGCATTTGAAATATTCAAGATGAAAAATATTTTCTTAATTAAAAAAAATAATTTTTTTTATAAAAATGATTTTCTTTTTATTTTCTTTTAAATTATTTTCTTGATTTTGATAATCTTATTAAGATATAAAATGTCTTAATATGTATAATATAAACACATAATATTAATTTAACTTGCAACTAAATAATAAAAAACAATTTCATAAAAATATTTTCTTAAAAATATAATTTTTATAAAAAATATTTTTTATATATAAATTATTTTTTATAAAATAAATAAAATATTAAACTTATATAGGAAAATTGGTCAACAAACATATCTCAAAATTATTTAATAAGTATCAATTTTTTCAATATTGAACTAAATTTATGTTGAAATTTACTCCCAAGTAATTCGTTAATAATTCTATTGAAAATTTATTCTTTAATTTTTAGTCAAAATTTTTTTAAAATTTTTTTATTTTCTAAAATTTCTATAATCGATGGTCAGACTGTCAAACTCATAAAAGTTTTTATTTTTTTCGTAATCACATCACAAAGTCATTTGATTTGCCAAAAAAAGTCGGAATCGAAATCGGTTTATTCAAATGGGCCCTCATCTTTAATCTTTCCTCGCTTTAAATCCCTTTTTTTTTTTTCTTGCTGACAAGAATTTTAATCCTTTCCCTGCCATGCAAAATTATTAATATTTATTTTTTTAAGAAAATAAAATTAAGGAAATCTTATAATATTAGGAATAAAATAAATAATTATTAAATATAATAATGGTTAAAATAAAATCTTCAAAATATAATTTTCAATATAGATAAATTGATTATTATTTTTCTTATATTTTATTATTTTCTTGTTTCAACTAACCATTAAGATGTAGTTAGCTCATTTGGACCTTAATTAAAATTAATGTTGTGGACAAGAGAGGAAATTAAAATGCCATTATTAGCCATTACCTTGAATAATTAAAGTTTTGGTTGATTGAGAGCTGATCTGCAATTCAAACCGTCTCACTATAATTTTTTTAACTTTGTTCTCCTTCCCCATTTACAGTTTTGTAAGTTGTTAGTTAAGAATGGTAGCTCATATGAAGCAATCACATGATCCAGAACAAACCTTATAATAAAAAAAAAAATCGTATTAATTGATTTGGAATTCCTTTTGGATTTCTTTCTATACTTTTTTTTTCCTTTTCTTTTCGTTCGATTCCACATATATTCTTTAAAAACAAACAAAGAAAAAAACCTCCATTGAGAAAACCACATGGCATAAAACAATAATTCTTGTAAGAGCCAAGAATTGCTTGCTTTATTATCAAGACTTGTGAAGTTTCTTATGAGGCAAGTCTAGGACCTCAAAATTTGAAATGATATAATGATAATAACAATTAAGTTTTTATTTTAAATTAGTTAGGGTCTTTCATATGAATTTATTTTTTTCTCATTTAACTCTGTTAGATATTAAGCCTACATTAATATCTAAAACTTGTAAATCTTGTGATACTATTTTCCTTCACATCATCTTATATCCTCCCTTCCCTTTCTCACTCTTTCCTTTACCAACTCATTACACTTATGTTGGGACATTTGATATTATGCGTTTGATATGACCAAACAATTTAAATCGGTCATCTCTTCTTTTATCTCCAATATGTGCTATATGAATTCTCTGACATCTGTAGTCATTTCTACTTTTATTCATTATCATGTTACCGAACATCATATTAACATCTGCATTTCTGCTACACTAAGTTATGAATATGTTGTACTATATATGCTCAACATTCACTCCCATACAATATATAAAGTCTGACCAATGTCTTATAGAACTTAAGTTACACTTTGTTCTTATAGAACTTAAGTTACACTTTGTTAGAGATCTTATGGTTTCGTCCATTCTATATTCATTCTATGAGTTACATCATCATCTATAGTTCCATTCTTTTGCATATGATGAAAGCTAAATACTTGAATTGATTGTATTTAAGTACCAAAACTCCACCTAAACGAACTTCAGCTTCATCCTTTCCCTAGAAGCTAAACTTGCATTGCATATATTTTATTTTACTTCTAGTTAACTTAAAACCATTGCTCTTAAGAGTTCTTCTCTACAACTCCAATTAATAAACCATTTCACTAGTTTCATTAACTAAGATAATATCATTTACAAAAAACATGCAGTATGGGGAAATTATCTTAAATATGATGGGTCAATTCATCCATAACTAAGGTAAACAGATGCAGCAACGACAGATCTAATTTTTTTTTTTTTAGTCAACATATAAAAAATGCTATAAGAAAAAGTAAAAAACATAATGCTAATATCTTTCAATTACGTCTAATATCCTAAAAACTATCAAGAATTATACTATTATTAATATTATTAAATATACTCTCTATGTATGACTAAGTCATTCAGTTAATATTGACATTTAAATATCTTACATCAATTAAAAAATATTATTTATTCTTATTTAGTTTCAATTTTATCAAAGAAAGAGTTCAATGTTGGATCCGCCAATGAGATACAAACTAAAAACAGATCCCTAACACAAACTCACTGTTATCTAAAACTTATCCGTTTCCCTCCAATTGTCCTTACAATAGAGGAAGGTGTGGAAAATTTTTTCTTATGCTAAAAGGAAAGATTATTTATTTATTATTATTATTTTTTTTTGGAGAGGGGAGAGACTAGAAAGAAAAAAAAAAAAAAAAAAAAAAGTCAGTCCAACAAAGGCAACAGCTACAACTTCAAAGTTTCAGTCACTTTAACAAATAAAAAAAAAGGTCTTCATAGAAAATAAAGTGTAGACATGTCTAATTGATACCTTGCTGGATGATAGAAAGTGAAGAAATGTGTAATCAATTACGTGCTGGAAAACTCGCAACAACTCCAGCATAGCAAAGAAAAATAAGCCCTTCCATTTAAAGGATAGATCACAAGGAAGATGAATGCATCATATATACACAACACAAGACTAATTACAATACCATATTTGAGGTTAACAATTGCTTTCCGAAAGCAGTTTATTCTGATTATTACAATATACTTCTCTCAATTATGGATTCCATCTTCAGTTTAAGCAATTTTAATTGTTTACTTTTAAAAGTAAAATACATGTAAAAATCAGTTTTCATATATAAAAAATTCAAAATTTGGTTGCGTACTCTTGAAATATGATGTGGGTGAAGTCAAACATTTTAGGGAATGAACAGAACACATTGTACCTACAAAAAGACAGATCATGATACTGATATGAGTCATATGACACCATATATTACAATTCTGCATATATTAAATTCTGATTCAATTTTCCTGATCACTAGTAATCAGATCTGATAAAAGCCAGGCCACAAAAAAGTTGATTGTTCTAGCAAATTTAACTATCACCATCATGTCATAACATTCTAGCAAAATGAAAGCAATAAAGCTTATTTGTATTTCCTGTCTCCTCCCTCTCATATCTTTTGCCTTTTAAAGCTATAATATGTCAAACAAGAATCACAATACTATAAACAAATTATAAATGGAGGCCTTTCCAATATAGTAATTTGCATCAACTAACATTAATAAAATGACATTTAATTAGAAATTTCCAATCACTAAGCTAGACAGAAATTCTAATACGACACGAAATCTGCATGGAACCGCAATGCCAGAACCATTGGGCCCATCAAAAGCAGAAATACCATCCTTCCAGGGATGCTGTTGTATTGGGAAATGAGTCAAATAAGGATGCCTTGACAGACTGTTAGAACACCATTAACAAGAATTACAAAATATCCTGCATTATAAAAGGGCTTCTAGTCTTTATCCAACTTGTGAGACAGTTAGATGTTGAAGAGTAGATAACATGGTGGTTTTGGAAGTCAGGTAAATAACTAACACCATATGATACCACGCAATATTGAATACATTATAACAAAGTGGAATAAATGCTGACGAAATTTCACAGAGTGGATTTTTCACAAAGAGACTTGCTGCGTATCTGTACAATTTTATGTCACGTGTATCTGTACAATTTTATGTCACTCATTCATGAATACTCATTCCTAACATTAGGTCATGCAGGTTTCAATGTGGAAATAGATTCTCCATCTTCTTGTCACTTCTTTGTAATTGAACTAATAAAGGTATTTCCTCAATCCCTCTTCAGTCTTCACAAAAGAGGAGTTAGCTGGAAAAACGAAAGTGTGACCTTAAAAAAGAAAAGAAAAGAAACACAGCACAAGCATGTGTAGAAAAGAGAACTGAACTTAAATGAATGAGTTGGTGAATTGTGATTGTCACTTTTGTCTATCCTATCATCAAATAACTTAAAAGAGTTATTTGCATTTTATGTTTGAAATCTTTAACTCTCTTCATAATCCCTTATTGGATCTTGTTAAAGTCTTAGCAACCAGTTTTATGTTAAAAGTAATCCTTTCTTCTAACTTGAATCCCCTTGTCTAATTATTCAGCAGGAAATCATAAATTACAATCACAAGAGATTTGAAAGCAAGCTACCTACAATGGGATTTCTCCAAATTCAACACAATCAAGTGAAGTTGGAGCTAAATAAATTTATTGAGGTTAGATATTGAGCCAAAACTCTTTTATAATATATAGACAATGGCAATAACACAAATAAAAGAATTCATCAACATTGAATTCCAATCACATCCACTTCATAGTTCAATTTTCAAACAATAACACGTGAAAAAATAACTACCAGTCCAAAAACTAACTCAAGAATACCTGCCCTCCTATTTATACCAAAGCTATTAGTAATCATAAAAGCAATGCATCTAGATTCTTAAAAGATAAAGTTGTTATAATAACATCGACACAAGTTTGTGGATATTTATGTTGACCAATCCTCTCTATAATCATAATCCAATGATCGTATCCACACAAACGAATGACCCAGCAGATATTCATCTGGGAAAAAAGGGGCATTGAACACTACTAGAATGTAGCACAGAGAAATAAAGAAAATGTTAAAAGAGATGCAACTGAAATATGACAAATCTCCATGATCACTCATAATTAAGTGATCAAAGCAACCCATATTGATGGCAGAGGAAAAAAAATCAACAAGCGTGAAAAAAGATACATAGTTTTTCACTCATGGAATTCTGACTATTAAATCAATTGGGACATAATTTGACATGGTGAGTATGAACTCAGATTCAGAAGTGCATCCTTTGATTCATTAAATTGATATCCATATATAGGGCATTGCAAAACATTCAATTAAGGGATTGCATAGGACAAAATTCACATCAGAAAAACAGTAACAGTTCACACAAGTTTGGTTATCTATCCAAGTATTAACAATGGCTTTTTATTGGATAAATAAATGTCTGCATGTTGACAATGTTAGTTGGCATATTTAAGATATTTTCCAAACCTTAATAAAGAAATATCATAAAATTTCAATTCACAGCTCCATAACATTTTAGCAATGCAATTTAAGTAGATAGAACTTCAGTTAAAAAAAAAATGAGCTCTGTACAAACAAAACTAATGAAGTACAAACAATTGATGTTGATGAGTTTCTCTGGAGGAAATGTTTAAAATGCTATTCTAGTTCTAAAAACGTCCTGAACAACAAGCTCTAGGGAAAATCAGATGAATGAAGAACCCTTGCATTGCAAGGGTTTTTGATGTAGGAAATCCTGAAGAAGGAAAAACTATTGTAGGGAAAAATTTAGAAAATTTATTTTATTTTACTGTTTTATTTACTGTATAAATCCTAGTCAGAGTTGAATTAGGGTTCTTAAAATCCTAGTGCAATTGAGATTTCAAACTCTATAATTAGGATTTAGTTTCTCTATTTCATTTACAGATCTATTATGACATTGATTATTTATTTGAGCAATAAAATTAAGAATTAGTTTCTCTCCCTAATCTAAGAATTTGTTTCTCTTCCCAAAATCCCCTCAATATCTATTGGTTCTACATCAATTCGTTTCTGAGTCCTGAAGAAAATGTCTCTATGAGATTAATCCCAATGCCCATAGGACCAAAAATAGCAATACCCAATCACTACTTATGTCTCTAGAAGTTATGACAAGAAAGGCATCAATCCCGCATGCATAAAACCGAGACTTTTCTGGTAGAATGTAAATTAGGAAGCAAGGCACAAAATTAAAACTAGTAATGTTCAAAAATAATGACCAAAGGACTTGGGAAAGGGTAACCTTCCAAGAAAGTAGTGCCAGAGTAAGAGAGCAAAAATGAAATTGCCTACTTTTGCAACTATTTAATAAAAGGAAAAGTAAAAGATGCAAGTAAAAGATTGACATAATCCTTATTGCACCATAAAATTGAAAATGAAAGAGTATCAAAACCTTCTCAATATTTACAAGGTGTTTATCTTCCATCGCTTAAGTTTGATTCAGAGCAATATTAACTCTAATCAGCAATATTTGACTATTGTTTTTTAATATAATAAGATATTATATTAAATTAATGACAAATAATTGAATTATTTATTTTTAATAATAAATAATACCATTATATTAATTTAAAAATAATATTTTATTATATTATTTATAAAAAATACTATATGCTTCTATTTTTATAAAGTGTCATTATTTGTTATTAATCTAATAATTTTTTATAAAGTAATTACCTTACGAAAAACATGTATCCCTATACGTAAAATTTATGAAATAAAATACATAAATGTTATAAAGTTTAAGTTCTTTAAAGTAACCGTAAAACTACCATGGCAATATGTTGCCATATGTGCTTCTCCATTTCACTCCTATCTGTATTTTCCTTGCTATAAGAAAAAAAGTAATTGACAATGGAAAGGAACCACGGATAGGAAGTTCAATGGAATGATTAGAAAAATGAGCTAAGACATCACATAATTAAGGGGAGGGTGGTGTCTCTCTTCAGGAAATCCATCTTTTTGATATAAACACAGCATAGATGAGATGTAGTGGAAAGCAATGGTCTGTCCCACTCTAGCTAGTCAGAGTAAGACAGATAAATTGTATAGTTTTGACATGTGGAAATAACTCTTCTTCTGATGGAGCTAAGGGGGAGATGAATGATCATTGACTTAGTTGTTCGAGGGGGAGGGATGCAATGCACAGCAGATTAGAGTTGGTTTTTCTATATTCTCTTTTTCATAGTGATTGAAAGCATTGCCTAATAGCGCAGTGCTACACCAGCACTTGTTCCATAAAGGTGACAATTCAGTATAATCGTTCAAATCCTCTAGAGCAACTGTTGACTATGTGGTATTGTTAATTCTTTTTCCTTATTCAGTTAGTGATTTTAAGCCATGATTTAGTAAGTTTAGTCCAACGAATAGCACCAAAACAAATATTTAATTCAAAAAAATTTAGTTAAAGAAAAACGTATAGCAGAGGATTCACAAAATTCAAATTAACAACAAAAATTCTGTCAAACTTTCAACAATATCAAGTCAAGATACAAGCATTACCTAAGAGATAAAATCATTCCATTAAGATATGCTAATCCGATACTGCTGTCATCTAGAAGCACACTGTATCATCCATTTGAAACCTCAAAAATCATCATTCCCACTTATTCTGACAGAACCTATGGCTGAAATCTAACTGACCAATCCAGGACTCACAAATTCGTTCAAAATGCCTATCTACAGCAGTCACTTTATCCTTCAGAGATGAAGCCTCCTGCATTTAAGCTGAAATCGTTGAAAGTCAAGGGCGAACTCTATTATAAAAAAAGAAAAGCTTAAATTCATGAAATCATCCCAAAAAAGCATAACTTTTTCGTTGTCTTGGGTCAATTACGCACATAAGGCATGAATTGATAAACATTATAAGTGACACCTAAAAATTTTTTCTTCTATCATTATCCTGAGAACCAAACAGAACCGATATGTCTTACCTGACCAGAACAAAAGCCTTGTAGCCCATAAATACTACCCTCACAGGAACACCAAAACAAGAATCAGATGGTATTGTAGAAGAAGAGAAAACGCATCTCGAATTTGAAATCAATCATTGTTTGGGAGCGAAAAATGAGAATTTCAAAAAATTACCATCTTGGGTTGACTGGAAGTGCCAGTTTCCAGTCACAAATCACTAGCTTTCTTGTTGCAGAACGGTCTGAGAAGCAAGTATGCTAGGAACGGCTTGTCTTCTGAATTATAAATTAGGGAATGCTTCAAACGATCAATCGTTTTTGTGATGGCAACAGGCATTACACTTTCATGGAATGACATGTCGTTAAAGTCAAGGGTAAAAAATAAATAAGGAGAGAGAAGGTTAATTATTTGGTCATATAAAACAGTTAATTGTCAATTTAAAGCTTTAAAAGCATTCATCAATATCACTACTACATGGAAGGCTACGGCAGAAGTGGTCAAGCTATAATTTGATATTAAGGGAATAAACTTTTGAAAAAAAAAATATAAAGATTTATACGGTTTAAATTTTAAAATTAAAATTAGAATGTATATTTTTTAATTTAGTTTAATAAAAAATATTTTTTTTTACGTGCATTTTCAATGAAGTATCCCAGGCCTTTACACATTTTACTCAGTCCAGATTAATCTCCCTGCGCAAACGTGTGGGTGTCTCAAAGGGCAGGATGGCTGGCCCCAGGTTTTAAAGCGCTCCATATACAACCCCGGATCGAACCTGGGACGTTGCTTAAGGGAGGACGAGCCCCAACCGCTCGACCACACCCCTGGGTTGTTTAATAAAAAATATTGATATTCGATTTCTTTTTCAGTTTATTTAGAGGAAGTTTTTAAAGATAAAATATAGATTTTAAAGTATTATGTTTATATAAGGAGAATTTTTTTTAAAGAGTTAAAAGGGTTTTTTTATTACCGCAGTTTATAAAATTTTTCTCACTTTATTTAACACAATATTAATTGTTATAATTAAAATAAATATTAAAATATAAAATTTAATTAAATTTCATAAAACTCAAGTTTGGTATAATTTATAGTTAAAATTTACTTTCTAAAATTCCATGAAGAGTAAAACAACAATTCTTTTGTTAAAGTATTCAATTGCTAAATAAAAATTTTGAGACAATAATATATTTATGAAATTGTTTGACTATCAAATTAAAATTAATTTTTCATTACAGAATAAAAATTAATTAATAGGGATAGGATGAAATTATAACTAATATTTTTTATTAGCATAATAAGGAAAATCTAACTAAAAGAAAGAGACTATAATAATTACATTATGATATCATATTTTTAATAATTTTAAGAACTAAATATAATAACAATGATTTATTCAATTATAATAAAAGTATAATTTTAGGAAAAAAAATATAAAAATCACAATAACATGATTTTAATAATATGGCATTTAACAATTTTAAAGACCAATAATAATTATAACAATTTACTTGATCATTAAAATTAACAAAAAATTTAAAATTATAATACAAATTAACAAATTTTTTATTCTTTATTATATTTAAACAAAAATTAAAATTAATAGGAAAAATTAATTTTATAAAATAGATTTTGCAGATATTTGTCTCTGCTGCAATGAATATACTTACTTTGATTATAGCAGTTTTGAATAATATATTGCGACATTTAAAATATCCTATTAATGCTTAATTATAAAATAAAAATAATTTTAAATGAAGCTATTAGTGACTATAGTTTTATAATATGACTATTTTAAAAACATACATAAATACATTAAAAGAAAATCTCATCTACTCAAAAGTATTTTAAATAAAAATATTATCTAATAGAATTTTTCAAAAGTAAATTACAAAAAAAAAAATTACTAAGACTCTACAAGATGGATTAACCATGAAAAAAATATGAAAAATACTTCATTTGAAATTGCTATTTCAATGACCTTAAAAGGCTTTACATTATCGCTAATTATTGTCAATTTTCTATCATGGATAGTGATTAATCCTATGTATTTTGAAGAATCAAAACATACCCTTTTGCTAATAATTCAGCGAATAACATCTGTAAAATAATAAGAAAAAAAATCCATTAGGAAATATAAAATGTAGTAGTGAATGGATGCTCTGGCAAGAACAATGCCTAAAATATTCAATATTTCAATAGAATTTCAAAATAGACTCGATAAGTCTTGAGTAATGTGTCAATAAAAGAAATTGGAGCATAATAAAACCAGAGCATCATTCATCCAAAAGAAGAAAATATAGAAAAATGAGCAAATAATAGCGAATCAACAGGCCTCTGCGTTATCTGCTAGTTGTATAGGAACTGAGGTTGAACTTGAAGACTCATCCTTACATGAGATATTGCTTTCATGTACGGGCATAGAAAAGTTGCAGTTGAGTTGCATGGTCTACAAGAACAAAAAATAAAACTGAGGCAATCAAGTTTTTCGACATGAACTATTAATATGGTTATTTATAGTTTTTTGAAATGAATTAGAAAAGCAGAAACAATAGGGCCTTTTTTGTTGGAGACCCCAAAAAATGATTTACCTTTGTCGCTTCATCTTGGTCCTGACAGAATTGATGCTGACTGTGGTTCTGAATGTATCATGACTACTACAGCAGCAGGAGCTTCCATCGCAGTAAATGTCAAAAAGCCATAGTCAGAAATAGGTTCCATAGTCTTCTCACCCTCTAAGACCTTCACCCCAGTAGACATTGAAGGCCTTTTGGTGGGATCATAATGTAAGCACCAAATGGCAATTCTTATCATCTCCAAAGCTTCTTCTATGCATTGTTACATGTTAGTGCACTTATCAACCAAGTCAGCTAATTGATTCTCTTCTGCCTTTTGTTTCACTATAGGCAGAAGTAAATAATCATCTTCCTCTGGCTGAGAGAGGTCCGGATTTTTCCTGCCACAAATAATTTTCCAAGATGACAACACCAAAGCTATATGCATCAACCTTTTCTGTGATTTTTCTGCTTAACCATTCAGGATCCATATACCATCGTGTTCCTCGCATTTGAGCTATTACTTGGCTTTGGTTCCTATCAATCAGCCTTGCCAAACCAAAATCAGATAACTTGGCATCAAATTCGTCATCAAAAAGAATATTTTGAGGTTTGATATCTAAATGGGCTATTCTCATTTTGCAATCTTCATGAAGATAGGCTAGCCCTTTGGCGATATTTAGGATGATATTCTTCCTGATTTTCCATTGAAGAGTGCTTTCTGGATTTTTGCTGAAGATCCATTTATCTAAGGATCCATTGCTCATATACTCATAAACTAAAAGCTTTTGTGATTTTCAGCACAAAATCCTGCAAGTCGCACAACTATTGTCTTTACTTCTGCTAAAAACTTTTCTTAATCTATTAGTTGGAGGTTCCGGAATGAAATTGTATGGGCTTGCTTCAGTGATGGAGAAACTGTAAAAACAAGGGCTTGGTTCAATTGATGGAGAAACTGTAAAAACAAGTGAAAAAAAAAATCTCCAAAGTCTTCTATGTTTAGCCCATTGATAAATAGCTCATTGAGTTACGATAAAAAGTGAAATTAAATTGATTAAATTTAATTATCTTAATTAAGAAAAATTCAATTATCTATTTGATTACGTTTAAAGTAATAATTGAACTAATCAAAATAATTAAATATTTTACTAATAGTATTATTTATCAATAATATATTATTTATAAATTTTTTACTAAATATAATTATATTTTTATTTTATTTATTACCTTGGATTTATAATTTAAATGCTTTCATTAGGTTTATTTAAATAATTTTAGTTTACTTTTTATTGTCAATTTTATTATCTATTAATTCTTTTTCAATCTTTTTAAAATTAATAATCTTAATTTAAAAATTTTTTAAACTTTAATTCTTTAATTCTTTCATTAATCAGCAAATTCTGATAGTCAAAGCCTAAAATATCCTTTTTTTTTTAATCTCAATTCTAAAAATTTTTAAAATGCTATATATGTAATAATTCATCAAATGATACCAAAATATAAGAAATTTCAAATTAAAAAATTTAACAACTATAAAAATTTGTTATGGAATTATTTTGCTCAAACAATAAATTAAAAATATTTTAATAAATTTCTTCATTGAATTATTTTTGAGTCTCTAATTTTTTACTAAATTACTTATTTAAGATCAATGAAATAAGTATTATTTAAGATCAATAATTACTTTCTTGGATTGTAGCCAGCACAGATTATTAGTATAGTTTTGATAGTTCTAAAGAATGTAGAATTAGTACCGGTTGTAGTAGTTTCATCACTAGTAGAATTCGTACTGTTTGTAATAGTTAAATGGTTGCCGCCGCCGGTGGTAGAATTAGTACTACTGGTTGTGGCAATTCCTTTGCTGGTGATGGCAAGAAGAGTACCACTTGTATTAGTCCCATTGGAGGCGACGGTAACCGTAGTAGTTGCAGTTCTTCTGCTGGTTTGTGAAGCCAACAAGTCAAGTGTTCCCGTTGCCTAGAGATTCTCCGGGGCGAAGTCGTACATGGCCGGAAACCCATCTTTCACCGATGGACCCACCTACCAAATTTGGTTCAGCTTCTCTATGCCTTCCGAGACCTTCACAGAAGCAAAGATCACGAAGTTCCCAGTAGAGTCAGACTCCGCACCCACATCCCACACATCGAACACTAGCTCTAACATCTCGTTGATAGTGTAGGACACGATATTATATTTCTTCATGAAAATGTGGCTCAGCAGCATACTTTTCTATTAGATGTTGTATATATTTATAAGTACAAGTGAAATAAAAAAAAAGGAAAAAAAAATATTTACATAAAAAATCTATGCCTACAAAATTGGGAACAGATCAGAAAGAATCACACAAACTTAGTAACAGATTAAGAAAATTAGAAAGCTGAGCTGGTGATGAATAACGCCCCTGTGCATAGCTAGTCAATACGCTCCCTCAAGTTGGAGCATCGAGGTCTCAAATGCCCAACTTGTGAATCAAGAATTGAAACTGTTGTACTCTGAGAGCTTTAGTGAATACATCTGCAAGTGGTTGTTGCGAGGAAATGTATCTGCAAATGATCAAGCCACACTAAATGCACTCTCGAATGAAATGACAATCGATTTCAATGTGCTTAGTGCGTTCATGGTAGACAGGATTAATAACAATGTGCTTAGCAGCCTCATTGTCACAATTAAGTGAAACAAGTTGTGTTATCTTGATGCTGAGGTCAAGCAACAATTGATGGAGCCAAGTGAGTTCACAAGCAGTATGAGCCGTAGAGCGGTACTCTGCCTCAGCGGATGATCGAAAGACTGTCGTTTGCTTCTTACTCTTCTAGGAGATGGGGGAATCACCAAAGAATATGAAATAACCAGTAACTGATTGTCGAGTTAGTGGACAACTCGCCTAATCTGAATCACAATATGCAGTGAGAGTGACATCATTTCGAGAAGAAAGAAAAATCCCTTGGTCAAGTGCATTCTTGAGATAATGTAATGCACGCAGAGCAGCATTCCAATGACACTTACGTGGCTAGTGCATAAATTGTGATAGCACATGAACTAAATAACATATATCTGGACGTGTGATTGTAAGGTAAATGAGACGACCAACCAAATGTCTATATTTTGCTAGATCAACTAGTGGGGCACTGTCATCCACGGCAAGTTTATGATTCTACTCTATAGGAAAAGGAGCTGATTGGGAAGTAGTCAGACCAGGTTCTTGTAAAATTTTGATGGTATATTTCCGTTGTGATAAGACAATCCCATCCTCATTTGGTGCCACCTCAATTCTTAGAAAATATTTTAAGTTTCCCAAGTCTTTGATAGGAAACCATCTCTTTAAAAAATCCTGCACTGTCTTTAATTGAGAGAGATCATTAGTGGCAATAATAACATCATCAACATATACCAAGAGTGCTATAAAGGAATCACCCTTCCAGTGTGTAAATAGGGAATTATCCGCCTGAGATTGGATGAACCCGTAAGTGAGGATAGCCTTGGAAAATTTTGCAAACCATTGGCGTGATGCTTGTTCGAAACCATATAAGGATCAGTTTAGTTTACAGACCCTGGTATCTCCTGATGACAAGTAACCAGGTGGTGGTGTCATGTAAACTTCTTCATTCAGATCCCCATGAATGAATGCATTGTGGACATCTAACTGAAGGAGATGCCCATTTTTTGTTGTAGCAATGGAAATTAAAATACGCATTGTGGTGAGTTTGGCTACTAGAGCAAAAGTTTCTATATAGTCTAGTCCTTCAATCTGAGTATAACCCTTTGCCACTAGTCTGGCCTTATACTGCTCAACAGACCCATCAGATTTATATTTGATCTTATACACCACTTGCATCCCATAGCAGTTTTTGCTGGTGGCAATTGTTGCAAGGTCCAAGTGTTATTTTGTTCCCAAGCTTCCAGTTCAAGTTTCATGGCTTCTTGCCACTAAGGATGTTTAACAGCTTTATGATAGGTAGATGGCTCTTCTTGTTTCTGAATAGCTGCTAGGAAAGAACAATGATGAGAAGAAAATTTTTCATAAGTAACAAAATGTGAAATAGGGTAAGAAATACCTAAGGAAGATTAGTCAGGAGAATTGTTGTAAAAACCCATATTATGTCTAGGAAGATCAATGTGAAAATCACACAAATGTGTAGGAAGGACCTTAGTAAAAGAATCAATTTCTTGATCCAAAGATATATCATCAAGGATGGGTAAAGGTAGAGGTGTATCAGTGATAGGTGCAGAACTCAGCTTAGGATCACTCTTGAAAGGAAAAATAGTTTCGTGGAAGATCACATCCCTGGAAACAAAGACCTAATGGGTTTTTAAATTATAAAGCTTATATCCTTTTTGGTCGAAGGGATACCCCAGAAAGACACAGGGGATTGCTCTTTCATGATACTTATCTGTGGAACGAGGCAAGATAGATACGTAACCGAAATAACCAAAACCCCAAAGATGGTGATAGTTTGGTTTTGTGGTAAACAACATTTCAAAAGGACTCTTGTTCTTCAAAAGAGGAGTTGGAGTATGGTTGATAAGGTAAGCTACAGTTAAAACACATTCCCCCTAAAATTTTATAGGTAAACCAGCATGGAAACGTAAAGCACATGCAACTTCAAGAAGATGTTCATGTTTGTGTTCCACCACCCCATTTTGTTGGGGGGTAGAAACACAAGAGAATTGATTGAAAATACCTTCTTACAAGCAAAACTGTTATGGGGAAATATTAGTAAATTTAGTCCCATTATCACTTCGAATAATTTTGATAAGATGAACCATGGCTAAAATGATGTAAGCAAAGTGAAGTCTTGTTTTTAAACAAATAGACCCATATAGTATGAGTGAAATCATCAACAATACTCGAGAAATAATGTGCATAAGAAAGTGAGGCCATCCGATATGGACCCCAAACATCATAATGAATTAAATCGAAAGGTTTAGAGCTTTTAATAGTGCTAATTGAAAAGGGTTATCGTGTCTGTTTTGCTTTATGACAAGCATCACAAGTAACAGGTAATTGTTTGCCATTCAAAAACTAAAAAATATCTAAAAAAAACAACATATTCAAAGGCACATGACCTAATCACTGATGCCACAAGGAAAGAAGTGCACCACCAGAAGCTACTGAAGCCACAAGAGTCTGAACTTCTCGAAAATAATACAAACCATTTTTCAATTCACCCTTGCCAATCAGCTTCCTCGTGGCTAGGTCCTGAAGAACACAAAAGGTGGGAAAAAAATGAGCCACACAAGTGAGAGAGTTGGTTATCATGCTAATGGAAATCAAATTACAAGTAAAGGCAGGAATGTGTAAACCATTCTTTAAAACTATAGTGGGGTTATGTGACACCCCTTACCCGTGTACAGTATACCCGAGTAAGTAATGCCACCTGGTGTACCGGCACACTCTAATATTCCTCAATTAATTTAGACAATGCTTTTGCATATAATTTATGAAATACAATTTATTTAAACCATTTATCAAAAGTATCATTCATTTAAGGTTCCGAAAATTTTAAGGAAAATCCGGCGGAGTACCGGCTAAAAATGGAGAAAGCCGTTCTTCGGAACCTGTTAAAAACACTTCCAATAAACAAATTCATTCATTCTCAACTTCAATATCATCACAAAACTCAATATCAAGATTTAAACAATTTTTCAGTTTCAGGTTTCAACAATCTTTTCATTTCACAACATCCATTTCTCATATACAAGCAATAAATACATGCTCAAATCTTGCATTCATAGTCATAACTTTCATTATTTACATAAACATCAAAATATATTACATGAGTTCAAATACATATGAGAAAATACAAATCTGCTACAAAATATCAAAATGACAAAATGACACCTAGTGCCCTACCGATGCAATCGCAGTAGTGAGGTGACACGGACACCGAGCGTAATCGGATGGACTCACCCATGCGTGGTCTACGGGCTCACGGTCGGAATCTCCAGTACCTACGCTGCGTGGCAAGCAACGCGCTAAGCAATAATGCTTAGTGGTGCAATAATATAATAGAAGAAAATAGCAAGAAAATAAATGTGTATACAATGTGTATGCTTTCTTTGTTTGATCTTGGTATATTCATTAATTCATTAACTTTGTTCACTTTTATTCATTTGATTGCCCCAAGTAACCTACACTAGACGACTGGACTGGATAACGGGTAAACTGGCACTGGGTACCTAGTACCTCGCCGTCACACCATCGGTCACATATGCATCTCCTGTGCAGTAATGTACGCTAACAATGTCAGAATAATATCAGGCACAAGGCCAAGTCTCAATGCAAGGTCAGAATGGCTAAAAGCCATGAAATCACAGAATGGCATTTTTGCCATGTGCAGTACTGCTAACCGAACCCTATTGGCATGCCAAACTATCCAAACCAATCTTGTTAGGTATACTAGGGCATTTGAAACTCTTAAATTCGTCAATTTGTGAATTTCAATTTTTTTGGTGTTACTATTCATCATTGGTCAACAAAAATGTTGACTTTTAGAATAAAAATGTGTACATCAACTTTGGCACTCCCAACATACCACATTTGGTGTTTAAAACTTGTTGGCATTAAGTGTTTTTGCCATTCCAAAGTGTAACTCAACACAAATAGATTTTTCAGTTTTGGTGAGTCAAATTCACTGTTCCATTGGACACTGTTACTGTTGGAATTTGAGGAAATGTAAAACATGAAAGTTGTTCTTTATTTTGTCTAGTTGAATTTCCTTTTTTGAATCACTCCATTTGGAGTTTTGTAGCTCCAGATATGGCTCAAAAACCCAGGCTGTCCGGATGTGCAGTCTGCAGAATTTTACCATATCTACAGTGCATGAACAGTGACTTGAGTCACTTGGTTGAATGGGTTCTAGCCATAATTTGGGGTAGTTTCCTTCATGAAAGTTGTTTGTCTATGTCTTAGCTTGTTGCTGTAAAAATTTCAGACCAATTGACCAAATCTACAGTGACTTATGGTCAAATGAACAGTTACTGTTCATTTGGTCAAATTCTGCAGAGGCAGTTTCAGGGTTCCGGATTGTGGCTGAGTTTTGACCCTTTTGCTTTGGTCTTTTGGGCATGGTTTCTTCAGCAAAAATGTGCCATTATAAGCCTAGTTTCATGTCCAATTGGCCAAACATCAATTGGACAAGCACAGCCCAAGTTATGGCAGTGCAAAGGGACTGAAATTTCAGTCCCTATGCTGCTGTCCATAGGGCAGTTTATACTTTCACTTTACCATCTCATTTTTCAGTTCTAATTAGGGTCAACCTACCTAAAATGGTCACTAATTGACCATTAAAAAAGTTCCCTAACCATTTCCTAAGCTAAGTCACAATTTCACCTACACAACCCTAATATTCAAACTCATTACTCATACACTTTGATTAACATACTTACTTAAGTCTCCATGCATATTAATACTTTAACCATGATTTCCAACCATTCTAAGCTTATCAAACAATCAACCTCAATCTCCCATAGGGCTGCCTAAATTCTTTGGTAGAGATACACATGGATTTGTTTCATTATTTCACAATTTTTCATTCATTACAAGCATAGATCATGGAACTAATGAGTTTTAAACTTCATATATGCACTAACCTTGTTTGGGCAGAATTTCCAAAGCCCTAAACTCCAATTTCTTCCTTCTTCTAGGCTGCCAAGAGACCATGCAAGGTACTAGAACAAACTTTAGTGAAGCTAGGTTATGATTTTAGGGTGAAACAAGGTAGGAATTTGAGCTTGCTTATTTGAACTTCAATGGAGGTTTCTAGGTGTGTTTCGGCTGGGTAGGGAATGAAGAGGGGCTGCTGCAAATTTTGGTAAATTTAGTATTCATTTAGTCTTTTATTTAGTTAGTCAAAGGGTGGTTAAATTGTGATTGGTCCAAATAACCTTAATGACATCACCATGATGCCATAATTAAGCTTTTTTCCTCATTTTCTTTCCTTTTCTCCACTACTCATTTTCAATTTGATTTCTAGTAATGTTTATTCATATTTTATGTTATATTAATTATTTACTCAACTGGACAAGTCGGCCAAAAATCACCTCGGAAGGCGAAATGACCAAAATGCCCTCCGTTTGGCTTAACGGGTCAAAATTGTCTGTATCGATTGAAAAAATTTTCTAGGTATTTTCTTGGCATTCTAATGCCATGGGAACCTCAATTACCCTTCTCTGGAGTCCCAAAAATTATTTTATAATTTTTCCCCCGGGTCTAGGGCTCTTCGTTGCGAGAACCGCAACTTCCCTCCAGTTACCCATCGCTAGGGCACCGGCTCATTTGACTTGGTTGTATTTTATTTCTAAAATTTTTACTAAATTTTCTTATTAATATTTGAGTTAATTAGGGTTCCTGAGTTTAGTTTAAATATTTTTCCGGACGTTCTAGCTGTCCGGACCGACACCTGGACCGATCAAGAGGGGATGTACGGAGTGGTTATCGGGAGGGTGTTACAACTCTTCCCCTCTAATTTAAATTTCGTCCTCGAAATTTACCTGATGCAAACAGTTGAGGGAACTGTTGCCTCATCGTTTCTTCACTTTCCCAAGTTGCCTCCTCGGTGTTGTGGTGCCTCCAAAGCACTTTCACCAGTGGAATCTGTTTGTTCCTCAACTCTTTATACTTCCCGAGCCAAGATTCGTAGAGGTTCTTCTTCATATGTCAAATCCGGTTGTATTTCAATTTCTTCTCTGGAGATGACATGTGAAGGGTCTGAGCGGTATCTTCTGAGCATGGATACATGGAATACATTGTGGATCTTGTCCAGCTCTGGTGGTAAAGCTAGCCTATAGGCCACTGGACCCACACGTTCAATGACTTCATATGGGCCAATGAACCTAGGGCTTAACTTACCTTTCCTTCCAAACCTCAATACCTTCTTCCACGGTGACACCTTGAGGAACACTTTGTCGCCAACCACAAATTCTATTTCTTTTCTCTTCAGGTCGGCATAAGATTTCTGTCTGTCTGAGGCAACCTTCAAGTTGGCTTTGATTATTTTCACTTTTTCCTCACTGTTTCACTGTGTCCGCCCTACCAGCTTGTCTTCTCCCAATTCAGTCCAAAGACACCGAGTTCTACATTTTCTCCCATACGATTGCTTCATACGGGCCATTTGAATACTAGCTTGGTAGCTATTGTTGTATGCAAATTCGCGATTGGGAGGTATCTATCGACTTCCTCAAACTCAATGACACAACTCCTCAGCATATCCTCAAGGACCTGACAAGTATTTCACGTTATTGTTATCATTTCAATTCAATATTTGTATCAATTTCATGGGTTTCAATTGTTTACCTGGATTACTCTTTCTGATTGCCCATCCGTCTGAGGATGGAAAGCTGTGCTGAAATGGAGTTGTGTACCCAAGGATTCATGCAATTTCTTCCAAAATCTCGATGTAAACCTTGGGTCTCGATCAGATATGATGGAAAGTGGGATTCCATGCAGTCTAACTATCTCACTGATATACAATTCTGCTAACCTCTCTAGTGAGTAGTCACCCTAATCGCGAAAGTGTGCTGACTTTGTCAATCTATCCACTATTACCCATGCTGCATCATGTTTCCTCTGGGTGAGAGGCAGACCACTTACAAAATCCATGGTGACCCGATCCCATTTCCATTCAGGTATGCGTATAGGCTGTAGCAAACCCGATGGAACTTGATGTTCTGCCTTGACTTGCTGACATGTCAAGCATCTAGTCACATAGTCAGCTATGTCTTTCTTCATACCAGGCCACCAATATCAAGCTTCGTGTCATGATACATCTTTGTACTTCACGGTGCATAGCATATACACTGGTGTGTGCCTCTTTCAGAATACTGGCCTTCAATTCCCCATTATCTGGTACACACAGTCTTCCTTTGAAATACAGACACCCATCTGCCTTTGCCTCATAGTCAGTTGCTTTTCCCTCTGAGATCTTGCTCATAATAGCCATTAACTTCTTATCTGCCTTTTGCCCATCTAATATCTGCTGCAGAGTGAGTTTGGCCTCACTTGCAACTCACCAAAATAGCTCCATCTCGAACCAAGGATAGACGGGCATTCAATGATCTCAAAGTCGTGATGGACTTTCGCTCAAAGCATCAACAACTACATTTGCCTTCCCAGGATGGTAGTCAATTACAGTCATAATCCTTCAGGAACTCAATCCATCGCCTCTGTCTAAGGTTGAGCTCCTTCTGGGTTGGCAAATATTTCAGGCTTTTGTGGTCTGTGTAAATGTAGCACTTTTCACCGTACAAGTAATGCCTCCATATCTTTAGTGCGAAGATAATTGCTGCAAGCTCTAGATCATGGGTAGGGTAGTTCTGCTCATGTGGCCTTAGCTGCCTGGAAGCATAGGCGACCACCTTCCCCTCTTGCATCAATACACACCCTAGCCCATTATGTGAGGCATCACTATAGACCACAAAGTCCTTTCCGGACACTGGCTGTGTTAACACTGGTGCCTCTGTCAACATAGCCTTCAATTTCTCAAAACTGGTCTGACACTTGTCATTCCAGTCAAATCTGACATTCTTGTGTAACAACTTGGTCATTGGAGCAGCTATTAGGGAAAATCCCTTCACAAATCTTCTGTAATACCCAGCTAGCCCCAAGAAGCTTCGGACCTCGCTTGTATTTACGGGAGGCTTCCATTCCATCATCGCTTCTATTTTCTTGGGATCCACCTAATCCCATCGGTGACACTATGTGTCCAAGGAATGCAATTTCACTCACCAAAAGTCACACTTGGACAACTTAGCATACGACTTCTTTTCCGCAGGTTTGCGAACAATCCTCAACTGTTCATCATGTTCTTCCCTGGTCTTAGAGTACACCAGAATGTCATCAATAAAAACCACTACGAACCGATCTAGGTATGGATGGAAGATACGGTTCATAAGGTCCATGAACGCCGCTGGTGCATTTGTTAGGCCAAAGGGCATCACCAGAAACTCATAATGCCCATACCGGGTCTGAATGCGATCTTGGGCACATCTACATCTTTCACCCTCACCGATGATACCGATCCGAGATCAATCTTAGAAAATACTCCTGCTCCTTGGTGATCAAACAGATCATCAATTCTAGGCAACGGATACTTGTTCTTCACGGTCACTTTATTCAATCGCCGGTAATCAATGCATAGCCTCAAAGTCCCATCCTTCTTTTTCACAACAAAGACCGAGCTCCCCATGGTGACACATCGGGCGTATGAACCCCTTATCCAGCAACTCTTGCAATTGAGTTTTCAACTCCCTCAATTCGATGGGTGCCATCCTATAAGGAGCAATGGAAATGGGTCTTTGTGCAGGCAGTGTCTCAATAGCAAATTCAACTTCCCTTTCGTGGCAAACTGTAACTCTTCAGAAATACTGGGAAGTCTCTCACCGTGGGTATGTCACTCAAGTTTGGCTTAGCGCCTAGTATCCACCACATGTGCTAGGTAGGCTTCACCTTTTCTCATCATTCTTCTTGCAATCTGTATTTGAGATGACATTGGACAAGAAATCATCCTTTCCCCACAACCGTGATCTCATTACCCTCTCAAGTTTTTAGAGAAATTCTCTTCAATTTGCAATCAACTATTGCACGATGACGTGACAACCAATCCATTCCCAATATCACGTCAAACTCATGGAAGGGCAACTCAATTAGGTCCGCCAAGAATTCATACCTCAATCCTCAACGGCAACCCTTGTATACTTTGTTCACTACCACACTGGCCCAATGGATTAGTGACCGAATGTCTTGGTCACTCTCCCTACCAATATCCCCTTTCTACGGGTAGGTTGATGCAAATGTAAGAATGAGTGGATCCTAGATCCACCAATGCATGCACAGAGTATTGTAGAGGAGAACGCACTTGATGACGCCCAGGGCATCTTGTTCCTCCTGAGCTCTCAAGGAATAATTTCTGGCAGGTGGTCTGTTATCTGGCCTCTCTGCTGGCTCAGATGTAGGCCTCTGAGATGGTCCCATAGCTTCGGATTTACCAGACCTTCTACCCCTTGGTGGTGCAGAGGCAGTCCTGCTACTTGTGTCGGAGCGGTTGTAGTAGTTCTGCGTGGGCGGTTCCTCGATTGATGTTCTGCCGACCCACATCTCAAGCAAGCACCGATTACTCTCCAACATTCCCCCTTGTGCCATTTCGGCGGTGTGGACACGCAGAAGATCTTGGGCTGGTCCTGAACCCCATCCTGGAGAGCCGCCCACCGATGGTGTGGACCGACTCTCCTAGGGGTGAATCGTGGCTCGGCCCCGAGTGACCACGACCACGTGGCTGACCGAACTGCGTGCGGAGGACCCTTAAACTTCTTCCCAAATCCAGGGTGGAACTAAACTGACCTGGTCCCCTCTTCTGCTGTCTCTCCCTTCTGGTCTGCTCATTGATTCTCACTTTTTCAACCCTTATTGCAGCTTCCACTAGCTTGCTAAATTCTGTGATTCCCAAGGCGGTGAGTGTATCTTGATATTGTCATTCATCCCTCTTCAAATCTCTTGTACCTTTCACCGTTAGGGACTATTTCCCTTCCATAGCGGCTTAACCGAACAAACTCCTTCTCATACTCGGCCACCGACAACCTCTCGCCTCGGGTTAATGAATTCCCTTCTTCTCTCTTCCGGTATCTGATGCCCACGTATTTCTTCTTGAACTCGAGAGAGGAAGAAGTCCCAAATTCTGACTTGGGCTGCACTTCACTGACACGATGTCCCACCATCCGTAGGCATCGCCTTGTAACAAGGATATAGCGACTTCTAAGTTACGCCTGGGTGCAGTGGAGTTGTTTTAAGACTCGCCTGCCTGCTCAACCAATTCTACCGCAACAGAGTCATCTTCTCTCTTGCCATAGAAGTCCACACTCCAAACTTCCTTAGCCTTTCCAGTGTGTGATTTACCGTGGAGCCGTGGTGGTGGTGGTGTCTGCATTACCCGGCCATTTGTCCAAGAAGTCGGCCATTTGTTGGAACATGGCTGTGGAGGCCGAAAGGTGCTCGCTTGAGCCGGGTGAAGCAGATTCTCTCATGCCCCAGGGCCTCAGTGCCGCAGTGGAGCATGACTCTCCACTTCATCCTCAACGGCTCTCTGTGATGTAGGGTCCATATCCTATTCAAAATAAGAAAGATAAACAGATATGCATTAGTGTCACCTCGACTCTTACAAATGCAAAGCATGGTATGGACTCAATCTAGGACCAGAAACTCCTAAACCGTGCTCTGATACCACTAAATGTGACACCCCTTACCCGTGTACAGTGTACCCGAGTAAGTAATGCCACCTGGTGTACCGGCACACTCTAATAGTCCTCAATTAATTTAGACAATGCTTTTGCATATAATTTATGAAATACAATTTATTTAAACCATTTATCAAAAGTATCATTCATTTAAGGTTCCGAAAATTTTAAGGAAAATCCATGAGTACTGGCTAAAAATGGAGAAAGCCGTTCTTCTAACTGTTAAAAACACTTCCAATAAACAAATTCATTCATTCTCAACTTCAATATCATCACAAAACTCAATATCAAGATTTAAACAATTTTTCAGTTTCAGGTTTCAACAACCTTTTCATTTCACAACATCCATTTCTCATATACAAGCAATAAATACATGCTCAAATCTGTCATTCATAGTCATAAGTTTCATTATTGACATAATCATCAAAATATATTAAATGAGTGCAAATACAAATGAGAGAATACAAATCTCCTACAAAATATCAAAATGACAAAATGACACCTAGTGCCCTACCGATGCAATCGCAGTAGTGAGGTGACACGGACATCGAGCAGAATCGGATGGACTCACCCACCTGTGGTCTACCGGGCTCACGGCCGGAATCTCCAGACTCACGCGTGGCAAAAGCAACGCGCTAAGCAATAATGCTTAGTGGTGCAATAATATAATAGAAGAAAATAGCAAGAAAATAAATGTGTATACAATGTGTATGCTTTCTTTGTTTGATCTTGGTATATTCATTAATTCATTAACTTTGTTCACTTTTATTCATTTGATTGCCCCAAGTAACCTACACTAGACGATCGGATCGATAACGGTAACCGCACTGGGTACCTAGTACCTCGCCGTCACACCATCGGTCACATATGCATCTCCGGTGTGCAACAGAACAGCTAACAAGCTGTAAATAATATCAGGCACAAGGCCAAGTCTCAATGCAAGGTCAGAATGGCTAAAAGCCATGAAATCACAGAATGGCATTTTTGCCATGTGCAGTACTGCTAACCGAACCCTATTGGCATGCCAAATTGGTCAACAAAAATGTTTACTTTTAGAATAAAAATGTGTACATCAACTTTGGCACTCCCAACATACCACATTTGGTGTTTAAAACTTATTGGCATTAAGTGTTTTTGCCATTCCAAAGTGTAACTCAACACAAACAGATTTTTCAGTTTTGGTGAGTCAACTTCACTGTTCCATTGGACACTGTTACTGTTGGAATTTGAGGAAATGTAAAACATGAAAGTTGTTCCTTATTTTGTCTAGTTGAATTTCCTTTTTTGAATCACTCCATTTGGAGTTTTGTAGCTCCAGATATGGCTCAAAAACCCAGGCTGTCCGGATGTGCAGTCTGCAGAATTTTACCATATCTACAGTGCATGAACAGTGACTTGAGTCACTTGGTTGAATGGGTTCTAGCCATAATTTGGGGTAGATTCCTTCATGAAAGTTGTTTGTCTATGTCTTAGCTTGTTGCTGTAAAAATGTCAGACCAATTGACCAAATCTACAGTGACTTATGGCCAAATGAACAGTTACTGTTCATTTGGTCAAATTCTGCAGAGGCAGTTTCAGGGTTCCGGATTGTGGCTGAGTTTTGACCCTTTTGCTTTGGTCTTTTGGGCATGGTTTCTTCAGCAAAAATGTGCCATTATAAGCCTAGTTTCATGTCCAATTGGCCAAACATCAATTGGACAAGCACAGCCCAAGTTATGGCAGTGCAAAGGGACTGAAATTTCAGTCCCTATGTCGCTGTCCATAGGGCGCTTTATACTTTCACTTTACCATCTCATTTTTCAGTTCTAATTAGGGTCAACCTACCTAAAATGGTCACTAATTGACCATTAAAAAGTTCCCTAACCATTTCCTAAGCTAAGTCACAATTTCACCTACACAACCCTAATATCCAAACTCATTACTCATACACTTTGATTAACATACTTACTTAAGTCTCCATGCATATTAATACTTTAACCATGATTTCCAACCATTCTAAGCTTATCAAACAATCAACCTCAATCTCCCATAGGGCTGCCTAAATTCTTTGGTAGAGATACACATGGATTTGTTTCATTATTTCACAATTTTTCATTCATTACAAGCATAGATCATGGAACTAATGAGTTTTAAACTTCATATATGCACTAACCTTGTTTGGACAGAATTTCCAAAGCCCTAAACTCCAATTTCTTCCTTCTTCTAGGCTGCCAAGAGACCATGCAAGGTACTAGAACAAACTTTAGTGAAGCTAGGTTATGATTTTAGGGTGAAACAAGGTAGGAATTTGAGCTTGCTTATTTGAACTTCAATGGAGGTTTCTAGGTGTGTTTCGGCTGGGTAGGGAATGAAGAGGGGCTGCTGCAAATTTTGGTAAATTTAGTATTCATTTAGTCTTTTATTTAGTTAGTCAAAGGGTGGTTAAATTGTGATTGGTCCAAATAACCTTAATGACATCACCATGATGCCATAATTAAGCTTTTTTCCTCATTTTCTTTCCTTTTCTCCACTACTCATTTTCAATTTGATTTCTAGTAATGTTTATTCATATTTTATGTTATATTAATTATTTACTCAACTGGACAAGTCGGCCAAAAATCACCTCGGAAGGCGAAATGACCAAAATGCCCTCCGTTTGGCTTAACGGGTCAAAATTGTCTGTACCGATTGAAAAAATTTTCTATGTATTTTCTTGGCATTCTAATGCCATGGGAACCTCAATTACCCTTCTCTGGAGTCCCAAAAATTATTTTATAATTTTTCCCCCGGGTCTAGGGCTCTTCGTTGCGAGAACCGCAACTTCGCTCCGGTTACCCATCGCTAGGGCACCGGCTCATTTGACTTGGTTGTATTTTATTTCTAAAATTTTTACTAAATTTTTCTTATTAATATTTGAGTTAATTAGGGTTCCTGACTTTAGTTTAAATATTTTTCCGGACGTTCTAGCTGTCCAGACCGACACCGGTCACCGGAACAGTAGGATGTACGGAGTGGTTATCGGGAGGGTGTTACAGGTTAGGTGGTACGGCTCCATTGGACGTTACTAAAACAAATTTCCCATTTGGAATCCGTACAGGTGAGGTATAAGAGGGTGGTGTCTTGAAGGTCAGTGACATGTCATATGATCGAAGGCTCCAGAATCTAATATCCATTCAACATTTTCATTCGACAGAGTAAGGGCCTTACCAGCAAAGTTAGCCATAGTGTTTATGCTCTGCCCATTCTCCAGTTTTAGTCAAGCCATGAGTTGTGAATACTAATCTGAAGACAACCCTGCAATAGGAGAAACAACAGGTTCTTCCTCACTATTCTATCCTTGTGCGACATTAGCAGATTTGCCTCTAGGATCGTGTTTTGGCTTGTTCCACCAATCTGGGAATCCATGAAGTTTGAAGTAAGTGTCTTTGGTATGCTTCTATCTCTTACAATATTCACAAAACAACTTAGAAGTATCTTTTGAATCTGTAGAAGGATTACCACTAGCACCTTTGTTAATTGGTTTAGAGGAAACAAAGGTTGCAGCTTCAATTATGGGTACACCCATCATTGCAGTCACAGTTTGCTAGCGTTCTTCTTGAGTAACCAGGGCATAAGTTCATGCCAACATTGGTGTATTGAGGATTTGTGAGCGCACAACCTGCTATCTATCATGTAGCCCCATCAAAAATTGAAGAAAATTTTCTTTCTCCTTCTCTATGGCAAATACCATTGCAGAACCACAAGAACACGATGGAACTTCTGAATATGAACTGAGCTCATCCCATAAGCCTTTCAATTTGGTGTAGTACTGTGCCACTGACAAATTCTGTTGTTGTGTGTTTACTATTTCCATTCTAAGCTGGTATCGGGGAGCATTCCCTTGCAATAAACATTCTTCGAGGTCTTTCCATACTTCTCTTATTGTGTCATAATAAGCAACATTGTCATGAAGAGAAGAATGGAGTGAGTTGAACAGCCAAGACAATGCCATCGAATTGTTCTTCTCCCAGTCTGCGTAATCTTTTGACGATTCAACAGGTCGTGGCAAAGATCCATCAATAAAACAAGTTTTGTTCTCGGCTGGAAGTGCATTGATCATTGCCCTTCGGCATTTGGGGTAATTGTCCTCCTGCAATAAAACCGAGACCAAAGTTGCACCAGAACTATTAGAAGAATTGAGATAATATGGAGAAGAAATCACTGTTTCTTTCCCTTGTACTGTCATGTTTTAGAATCCCTACTCTGATACCATGAAAAATGTGGCTCAGAAGCATGCTTTTCTATTAGATGTTGCATACATTTATAGGCACAAGTGAAATAAAACAAGGAAGAAAAATATTTACATCAGAAATCTAGGCCTACAAAATTGGGAATAGAACAGAAAGAATTTCACAAACCTAGAAACATATCAAGAAAATTAGAAAGCTAAGCTGGCGATGAATAATGCCCTCTGATTGCGTGCATAGCTAGTCAATACTTTACCACCACTGCGCTGCTGTCTTTCATGGCTACTAGAACCCGGGAACCCGGCATGGCAGTCCCAATGCCCCACCACACCCAGCCGTCATGGTTGGCTGGAGGTGCCATGAAGGCGATTGAAAGTGAGGAGTTAGTGAAGTTGACGGCGTAGTGTAGGCAGGCGTTGAGGATGGGTAGATCGATGCAGTTATCATAGACAAATTTGTTGTGTTTGTTAAACTTCTGGGAGGCGCAGGTGAGCGAATGAACTGGTGAAATTAGCAGAACCACCACCCACAGGGAATATTGTAAAGACTCCAAAAAATGATTTACCTTCGTCTCAGTCCTAACAAAATTGATGCTGATTGTGGTTGGCACCATAACTACTTAATTACGAGCTTCCACCACGGTAGATGTTAGAAACAGGTTCCATAGTCAGAAAAAAAAGTCATGTTCCATGGAAGTGCAAAAATTTCAACGTTCCAAACAGAGAAAGACAACTAATCTATAGTGATTCCGTGTAGAAAAAGAAGAAATACCAATTATACCCGTCGAAGTCTAACAAGTCAAAAAAGGTAGCAATTAATGCATGAAGAAATCCAAACCCACCTTTCTTTTCTTAATTAAAGTTTGCCAATGAAATGCCTAGCAGCAAGATCACATATTTGGAGCCAAGTTTTTTCTATCAACGTATCTATATTGACCAAGATATGTGGACCTTGTCCTAGAAATTAAGCAATGGTTTTAGTTTGACTAACTTGGTCAAACAATTAATGGGGAAATACAATTTTAATTAAAAATTAAAATATTAAACTTTTTTACGATTAAAATTGAAAAACCAATTAAAATAGTAATTATTTTACTAATTTTCAATAATAAGTCCAATTAATAAAATTTTACATAAATTTTAAAATATACATAGGAACAACTGTGATCTTCCTAGTGAATTAAGTTGATTGGGAAAAAAAATTCTTAAGGTTTACATTAAATCACAATTATAGTAAATATTTTTAATTTTATATATTATAGTTGAACGTCAATTAATTGTTATAATTATAGTCACTATGACTAAATTGAATTTAAAAAAATTAATTATAAATTATAATGTAGTCTAAGAATTTTATTTAAATAATAAAATAGTACGTTAAATTAAACTTTATATTAAAATATATTTTTTATTTATTATATAAAACGCATTTAACACACACACACACATTATGATCTGGTATTTGAGGCGATGAAGACGAAGCTACTACTCCCATTGGTAAAGGTTGAGGAGACCAAGGAACGCGCACTTGGAGGAGAGAGCAACATGCAGGCATCAGTACAGTGACCATCTCAAATATAAAGCATCCAACTATTGTCTGCTTGGAGCAGTCGAGCAGAGACTGTTTCAACTCCAGCAAGAAGGAAATCGTGGCCACCTTCGATGCGCGGCTGATGTTCAAAAGGTTGGGAACGTAAGAGGGTTTTTTATTTTTTTTTCCTTTTTTTACTGATAAATGGGTCCACTTTTATCATAAAAAAATAATGTAAATATTTTTACACAGAGGCAGCATAAAAAAAAAAAAAAAAAAAAAAAAAAAAAAAAACTCTTACCAAAGGTGTTAAGGTGTGAGGTATTACTTTGTGCCTAAATAAGTACTTCATCTTGGCCCTGAGAGTATTGATGCTGATTGTGGTTCTGAAGGTACCATAACTACTTTAGGAGGAGCTTCCACCACAGTATATGTCAAAAAGCCATAATCAGATACAGCTTCCATAGTCTTCAGACCCTCTAAAATCTTCACCACATTAGACATTGAAGGCCTTTTGGTGGGATCATTATGTAAACACAAAATGGCAATTCTAATCATCTTCACAGCTTCTTCTATGAACTGCTGCATGTTAGTGCACTTATCAACCAATTCAGTTAATTGATTCTCTTCTGCCTTCTGTTTCACTATTGGTAGAAGTAAATAATCATCTTCTTCTGGCTGTAAGAGGTCCAAATTTTTCCTTCCGCAAATAATTTCCAAGATAACAATACCAAAACTATATACATCAACCTTTTCTGTGATTTTTCTGCTCAACCATTCAGGAGCCATATATCCTCGGGTTCCTCGCATTTGAGTTATTACTTGGCTTTGGTTCCTGTCAATCAGCCTTGCCAAACCAAAATCAGATAATTTAGCATCAAACTTGCAATCAAGAAGAATATTTTGAGGTTTGATATCTAAATGAGCTATTCTCATCTTGCAATCTTCATGAAGATAGGCTAACCCTTTGGCAATATTTAGAATGATCTTCTTCCTGATTTTCCATTCAAGAGTGCTTTCTGAATTTTTGTTGAAGATCCATTTATCTAAGGATCCATTGCTCATATACTCGTAGACTAAAAGCTTGTGAGATTTTTCAGCACAAAATCCTACAAGTCTCACAAGGCTAATATGGTGTATGCTGCCTATTGTCTTTACTTCTGCTAAAAATTCTTTTTTCCCTTGGCCAAACCGATCTAAGCGCTTCACTGCAACTTTGGTGCCATCTCTCAAACTACCTTCAAAAACTGAACCAAATCCTCCTCCTCCAAGTTTTTTATGGAAGTTATCTGTTGCAGACTTCAAATCCTGGTACGTGAATCTTTTAGGCAAGTTTGTTGCCTGAAGCAATGAATTTTCCCATTCCTCATGATCTGCATTGCTTCCTCTTCCTTCCTCCTCTTTAGATCTTTGCTTTCTTATGTATCGAACACGTATCAAAATGAAGAAAGCTGCAATCATTGCAACAGGCAAAACTGACGCCAAAATTATCACAATTTTTCTTGATCTTTTAGTTGGAGGTGGAGGAACGAAATTGGACGGGCTTGGTTCAATTGATGGATAAACTGTAAAAACAATGGAAAAATCAAAAAACTCATTTCACAACCTTTGCTTTTTCTGCCTAAACAACGTCTGCTATATATGTATTACTCATCGATAAAACTCCAAACCCCAAAGTCTACCATTTTTAGCTCATTGATATAGCACATCCTTTTACAATAAACAACTCGTAAAGTTAACCATTTTTAACATTAAATTTAATGAAAGATGTGGAGAGGTCTTGAGTCTTGTAATAGCTCTGACATGCTTGAATTCACCCATTTTTCACAAATAGTTTCATTCTCACCATAAAGTTATAATTTTTTTTTTTTTTGGAACACACTATTCCTGTAAAAAGCTCTTATTACCTCTACTATGCCTCCATTAAATTTAAACATATTGATTGTTCTCCTATTTTTATTTTTATTAATTAAGAGTACTAAATTTCTAATTTTTTTACCCTAGAGTTTCTTAAATGTTTAATTTAAGTTTCCTAATTGAACTAAACTTCTTATGATTCAATATAATTATCTTTAAATAATATAAACAAGAAAATAATTTCATAGGCTTTTGTTTTTACTTTTGAGAATTTCTCATAGGCTTCCGTTTAACTTACGAATTGTGCTACATAGCATGAATGAGTAAAATAAAAATGGAAGAAATTTTGTGCATTTCAAGTTAATGTTTTTGATATTTTTTCTTTTTAATTGAAAGTAGAAAAACAGTAGTGAGAAGATGAGATAGTTTTGGAAAGTTAGCGGTAGAAGGTTGAGCTTTTAGTTTAGATTTTTCTTAGAAAGAATTATGGAGTGGTATTTGAAGATAAGAGTTTGACTGATAGAATGATTTATTGGTAGAATATAGATAGAATGTAGATAAAATGAAGAAAATGAATTAGAATAATTTTCAGAGTTTTAAAATTTCACAAGTGTAAATATTTCCTTCCTAAATGCTACCGAAGCACCATTCCCAAACCAAATCACCAAAACCAAGAATAAAAAGCTCAAATCGGTAACAAATATTCAACTCCTTAATTAAAATCCCTGATTCGATTGATCATATATCAAGAAATTAAATAGGTCTCTTGTATCCTTAATCTTGCAGCCAGCATAGATTATTATAGTATAGTTTTGATAGTTCTAAAGAAAGTAGATCATTAGTACCGCTTGTAGTAGTTCCATCGCTGCTAGAATTCGTAGTGTTTGTAGGAGTGATGTAAGGAACAGTACTAGTTGTAGGAGTTCCATCGCTGGTCGTACTGTTTATAGGAGTGATGTAAGGAACTGCACCAGTTGCAGGAGTGCCATTGCTGATGAGGACGGAAGGAGTAGGACTAGTTGGACGAGTTCCATTGCTGATGAGGACGGAAGGAGTAGGACTAGTTGCAGGAGTTCCATTGCTGGTGACGACGGAAGGAGTAGGACTAGTTAGACGAGTTCCATTGCTGTAGATGGCGGCATAAGAAGTAGCATTTTTCGTTACAGTAGTTTTGATGGGGGTGAGTGAATGAGAAGGTGAAATTAGCAGAACCACCACCCATAGGGAAAGAAACAGGGCAGGACAAGAAAGAAAGGAGAGGGAAGCCATTGTTAAAGGAAAACAGAACTTTTTGTAGATGAAATTGATTACTCGGGGAACTGGGTTGCCCTCTAAACATGGAAGGGAACATGTAGGGGTAGCGCGCACAATATTGTAATGCCTCCTAGAATTACCGGCCTTTAGATTGCATGTGTTTCAATCAGGCACGTGGATACGAATAAATATTATAAAAAAAAAAGGAGGGAGGGGGGGGGAGAAGATTACAAACCGAGAAAACCGGGTGATTGACGACATTTCAACCGTAGAAAAAAGAAAGCAAATAATGATGAATGAGTCCAAGTCTTCGTCCTTCCATTATTTCCAAATTAATGTTTGACCGCTCCCAACCAAAATTTTAGAACAAAAATTTCCATTATATTATGAATAAATGATAGACATAATATTTAAATTTAATGTTTGGTTTTATAATTTTAATAAATTTTTTTAAAATTTATTTTTATTATTTAAAATAATATTAAAAATGTAAATTTTATTTTATTTTAATTAAAAAAATTTTTGAATTTTTAAAATGTGAAATCATTAAATTTTTTATTTAATTAAATTAATAAATAAATATTAATACTTTAAACTTTTGCCAAATTTTTTCATCAAATATGAGAGTATTCAAGACGTACATTTAACTTATTTTTAATTAAAAATTAAAATTTTATTTGAGTGATAATTCCTCTCATCGTTAATTATATATATATATATATATATATATATATATATATGCACATTTTCTTAGAAATTAAGCAATTAATTTAATTTGATTAACTCGTTAAAAATGGGGACAAAAGAACTTTCAAAGAAAATTCTCCATTAATCTATCATTGAAAGCTACACAGGTCCACAGCTTTTTATGTACAGGGTGTGACTTCGGCTGTTGGATGTGCGTATGCGGTGGGTCTACGGCAGGGATCTCTGAAAGTTTCCTCTTTGAAAGGCTTTTAGTGGATCATGGCTTTCGGCTGTTTATCTATTGGTGTGTTTGGGCGTGGGCTGTATCAAAGCCCACCTTTTGTAATCTCTCTCAAATTAATGAAATTTTTTTTCAATTAAAAAGGTCAAAGTTGGTGAGAAGGACAGGTGGCATTAGAAGCTTCAACTGCAACTCTACAGCTAGCCACACCTGAACATACCTCCAGTGAGGTTAGTACTCTCAACCTCCTTGGTCACAAAGCTCGTGCATGTTCTGTGGTGTTCAGTGTCTCTCGCTTGCACTCTCTCGCTCTCTCTGCAATCAAAGACGTAAAATTTACTGAACCCAGTTTTGTTTTTGTAAACCAAGTTTCGCAACACTTCTCAAAATTTGATCTTTGAGGGTCCTTTGTTCTGTATTCAATAAGTTTTCTTTCAGGTAGACATGGCTTCCATTGTTGCAAGTTTGCCCCCTCCAGCACTGGTGGTCCCTGGTAGAAGCATTCTTTTCAGGAATCCTCTAAAACTTCTAGTTTCTTCCGTTAGAGGTAAGCTATACGGATAGAATTTTTGTATTTTTCCGCTTTAACTTCATAAACTTTATGTTTCAGTTCAACTGAATTTGTTTATTTGAATAAATCTGGCAGCTATTTGCTTTAGAGCTTGATTTTTAATAATGGGGACTTTTTTTTTTTTTTTTTTTGCTTTCTGTTATTCTTGGTGGATACTGAAAGTAATTCTGATTTGAATGGGGCGGCGTATTCAGTTTTGGAGTTAAGATTCCATGATCGTTGTAAATAGGGAAAATAATAATAGGAATTTGGGCTCATAGACATTAGCCTATCTTGCGGGATTGAGAATTGAACATTGAACATATTTTTTTAGCTGTTGGTGCTTTTGTGGGAAAGTCCACGATAATTACATCTGCTATTACCTCTTAAAGTAAAAATGATGGGTAACGTTTTATTTCCGAAATTAAGTTAATGTATTTATCAGTGAGTTCTCTTTTTCAGCTCCATGTTGAATTCAAGGAAATTTCTATAAATTTGGAATCCCAAAATTGATTGTTGTTGGTGTTGAAGTTTCAGGATTGTGATTGATGATTCTAGCAATGGAATAATTTTTCAGAAGTGTTGTCATGTTTTAAGAATTGTGTATCTTTGAATATGCAAGTGAAATAGTACAGATAGGCACCTGGATTGAATTCCATTTTCATCCATGCTTTCCCTTGTTTGCTATTATTCTTTTTTCGACCCTTGATGATCTTGCATTGCAGAGAGACAGAATTGTGTGGCTGTTGTTGTGAAGGCTGCTGGGGAAAGCTCCTAGTCATCAACCTCTCTTAGCATTGTTAAGTCCGTACAGAATATTGTGAGTCTTTCCCTCTACAGCTCTGTTTGATTTTATTGTCTGTGGTATTTCTATGTAGATGAATCTGTTTCCAACTTCTTTTATTATCATTCCTTCTAGTATTTGCAGTTTCTACTATCATGCAAAGTTGAATCTTCTTCATTTTGTTGACTGGAAACACGATGCTTGTTTTTAGGGTTCATGCATGCTTAATTATAATCATCCAAATTATGCATTTTACTATACTGTTCAAGTAAACATTTTATGATTTTCTGATGTATCCTTTGTTGATCTGGAACAGTGGGATAAATCCGAAGATCGACTGGCCATTGTTGGCTTGGGGTTTGCAGCTATAGTAGCTCTATGGGCATCAGCAAATCTCATATCTGTAAGTACTATGACTTATTCCTTTGGATTTTAAGGATAATAATATTAGCATAATTGATTTGGTGGAGAGATCATGAACTAAAAATTGAATAACATGCAATTAGTTGAGGATAGTGGAAATTGATGACAAGAGTTAAGATGAAGCAATCAATAGAAACAGCAGCATACAATGATACATGCACCAATCTTTTTCTTTTTCGGTGATACAATGATCAAATAATAATAATAACCAGCATATATCATTTTGACAAAAAAAAAAAGCCTTAATTCCAAACTATTATGGATCTTTTTTCACCATTCAGCTCATGCCTATAAATTGAGTCTAGAAAACTGAGAATACCTCATGAAGAACTGTCTTCCAAATTTACATATGGACTCCCATTTTAGTCATATTTATGGCAGGGATCTTTAAATATGGACTCCCATCCCCTAAACACCACTCAATGCATATGCCTATGCACACACAACTTATCATTCTACTGCTTTTTGCCATAATGAGAAATCTGATAGTTTTAATTTTGTAATTTACTTGGCATTTATAGGCTATTGACAAGTTGCCGCTTATCCCAACTGTGCTAGAACTTATTGGCATTCTATACTCTTCGGTGAGTTTATACATCTGCTAACAGTTCCTGAGAATATCAGGGGGAAAAGAAGCAAAACTTGCAGCAATATTTATTGGCCTAATGGTTAATAAAAATTTAAGCTTTCTTTGGTCTCTTCTCTCTCTATCTCTGTTGGTTTCTCTGCAAATCATTTTGTTTCCTCGACTTATAATTACAGCATTTGTATTTTTCTTATTTTGTCGATACTGATATAAACTTTATTCATTTCAGTGGTTTGTATATCGATATCTCCTATTCAAACCTGAGCGGTAAGTAAAATTCCAGCAATAATATGCTTTGTTTACCAAGTAATTAAAATATTGTGTAGGGGATGACTTTCATATATTAAATTGGCCCTTTCATAGTTAAAACTGGATATTAAGTTCATGGAATAAAGCTCAATTTCATCCCTGTACTTATTAGGAATGTCCAATTTAGTCATTTTTAACTTTTTATCTAATTTAGGCTAAAAGTTTCAATTTATGTTTAATTTAGCCCAAAATTAATGAATATGTGACTCACTTACCGCTTGGTGCTTGAGTTGCTTTTTTTATTTTTAAAAATTTTTAATGTTAATTACTTAGTTAATTATTTTTAATATTAATTAAATAATTATAATTAATTAATTTTTATATTTTACTTTTTTAATATTAGTAAAATGAAAATATAAAAATAATATTTTTCATATTTTCATTTTAATTAATAATATTTTTATTTTTATTTATTTACTTATAAACTATAAAAATAATTTTAATATTAAAAAATAAAAAAAAAAATATTTGGTAAATGGCACGTGTAACTCAAATGAGGGAGATTGGGCTAATTCCAGCTTAAATAAAAACTTCTAAGCTAAATTGGAGTAAAAGTTGAAAATGGATTAAATTAAACATGTCCAATAAGTGCTGGGGTGAAATTGAGCTTTATTACTTAAGTTAATACGACTTCCTTATTTTGCTGTAATTTAACATTTGATTTGTGCTCTTTTTTGCTTACAGGGAAGAGCTATTTCAGATCATCAACAAGTCAGTATCTGACGTTTTGGGCCTGTAAATCACATGTGTGTAATTTTAGATCATGAAGCTTTTCTTTATTAATGGGACATGCATCTTTATTAGTGGGAATGAATACTTGACCCATATTTTTGTTGGTGAATATAAGTTTTTGATACATCAAGTAAAATCAATGATATTACCTTGTTTTCTCCAGCTGATTTATTCCTCTTGTCGACATTCATGGAGGAACAACTGGGATTGATGTAAACTCCTACTCCTACTTATTATTGTGTCATAATAAGCAACATTGTCATGAAGAGAAGAATGGAGTGAGTTGAACAGCCAAGACAACGCCATCGAATTGTTCTTCTCCCAGTCTGCATAATCTTTTGACGATTCAGCAGGTCGTGGCAAAGATCCATCAATAAAACAAGTTTTGTTCTTGGCTCGAAGTGCATTGATCATTGCCCTTCGCCATTTGGGGTAATTGTCCTCCTGCAATAAAACCGAGACCAAAGTTGCACCAGGACTATTAGAAGAATTGAGATAATATGGAGAAGAAATCACTGTTTCTTTCCCTTGTACTGTCATGTTTTAGAATCCCTACTCTGATACCATGAAAAATGTGGCTCAGAAGCATACATTTATAGGCACAAGTGAAATAAAAAAAGGAAGAAAAATATTTACATAAAAAAATCTAGGCCTACAAAATTGGGAATAGATCAGAAAGAATTTCACAAACCTAGAAACATATCAAGAAAATTAGAAAGCTAAGCTGGCGATGAATAATGCCCCCTGATTGCGTGCATAGCTAGTCAATACTTTACCACCATTGCGCTGCTGTCTTTCATGGCTACTAGAACCCGGGAACCCGGCATGGCAGTCCCAATGCCCCACCGCACCCAGCCGTCATGGTTGGCTGGAGGCGCCGTGAAGGCGATTGAAAGTGAGGAGTTAGTGAAGTTGAAGGTGCAGTGTAGGCAGGCGTTGAGGATGGGTAGATCGATGCAGTTATCATAGACAAATTTGTTGTGTTTGTTAAACTTCTGGGAGGCGCAGGTGAGAGAATGAACTGGTGAAATTAGCAGAACACCACCCACAGGGAATATTGTAAAGACTCCAAAAAATGATTTACCTTCGTCTCAGTCCTAACAAAATTGATGCTGATTGTGGTTGGCACCATAACTACTTAATTACGAGCTTCCACCACAGTAGATGTTAGAAACAGGTTCCATAGTCCGAAAAAAAAGTCATGTTCCATGGAAATGCAAAAATTTCAACGTTCCAAGCAGAGAAAGACAACTAATCTACAGCGTTTCCGTGTAGAAAAAGAACAAATAACAATTACACCCGTCGAAGTCTAACAAGTCAAAAAAGGTAGCAATTAATGCATGAAGAAATCCAAACCCACCTTTCTTTTCTTGATTAAAGTTTGCCAATGAAATGCCTAGCAGCAAGATCACATATTTGGAGCCAAGTTTTTTCTATCAACGTATCTATATTGACCAAGATATGTGGACCTTGTCCTAGAAATTAAGCAATAGTTTTAGTTTGATTAACTTGGTCAAACAATTAATGGGGAAATACAATTTTAATTAAAAATTAAAATATTAAACTTTTTTACGATTAAAATTGAAAAACCAATTAAAATAGTAATTATTTTACTAATTTTCAATAATAAGTCCAATTAATAAAATTTGACATAAATTTTAAAATATACATAGGAACAACTGTGATCTTCCTAGTGAATTAAGTTGATTGGGAAAAAAAATTCTAAAGGTTTACATTAAATCACAATTATAGTAAATATTTTTAATTTTATATATTATAGTTGAACGTCAATTAATTGTTATAATTATAGTCACTATGACTAAATTGAATTTAAAAAAATTAATTATAAATTATAATATAGTCCATGAATTTTATTTAAATAATAAAATAATATATTAAATTAAACTTTATATCAAAATATATTTTTTATTTATTATATAAAACGCATTTACCACACACACACACACACACACACACACATATATATATATATATATATATATATATATATATATATATATATATAACCCATTTATTTACGTATTAAGGATCTGGTATTTGAGGCGATGAAGACGAAGCTACTACTCCCATTGGTAAAGGTTGAGGAGACCAAGGAACGCGCACTTGGAGGAGAGAGCAACATGCAGGCATCAGTATAGTGACCATGTCAAATATAAAGCATCCAACTATTGTCTGCTTGGAGCAGTCGAGCAGAGACTGTTTCAACTCCAGCAAGAAGTAAATCGTGGCCACCTTCGATGCGCGGCTGATGTTCAAAAGGTTGGGAACGTAAGAAGGTTTTTTATTTTTTTTCCTTTTTTTACTGATAAGTGGGTCCACTTTTATCATAAAAAAATAATGTCAATATTTTTACACGGAGTCAGCATAAAAAAAAAAACTCTTACCAAAGGTGTTAAGGTGTGAGGTATTACTTTGTGCCTAAATAAGTACTTCATCTTGGCCCTGAGAGTATTGATGCTGATTGTGGTTCTGAAGGTACCATAACTACTTTAGGAGGAGCTTCCACCACAGTATATGTCAAAAAGCCATAATCAGATACAGCTTCCACAGTCTTCACACCCTCTAAAATCTTCACCACATTAGACATTGAAGGCCTTTTGGTGGGATCATTATGTAAACACAAAATGGCAATTCTAATCATCTCCACAGCTTCTTCTATGAACTGCTGCATGTTAGTGCACTTATCAACCAATTCAGTTAATTGATTCTCTTCTGCCTTCTGTTTCACTATTGGTAGAAGTAAATAATCATCTTCTTCTGGCTGTGAGAGGTCCAAATTTTTCCTTCCGCAAATAATTTCCAAGATAACAATACCAAAACTATATACATCAACCTTTTCTGTGATTTTTCTGCTCAACCATTCAGGAGCCATATATCCTCGGGTTCCTCGCGTTTGAGTTATTACTTGGCTTTGGTCCCTGTCAATCAGCCTTGCCAAACCAAAATCAGATAATTTAGCGTCAAACTTGCAATCAAGAAGAATATTTTGAGGTTTGATATCTAAATGAGCTATTCTCATCTTGCAATCTTCATGAAGATAGGCTAACCCTTTGGCAATATTTAGAATGATCTTCTTCCTGATTTTCCATTCAAGAGTGCTTTCTGAATTTTTGTTGAAGATCCATTTATCTAAGGATCCATTGCTCATATACTCGTAGACTAAAAGCTTGTGAGATTTTTCAGCACAAAATCCTACAAGTCTCACAAGGCTAATATGGTGTATGCTGCCTATTGTCTTTACTTCTGCTAAAAATTCTTTTTTCCCTTGGCCAGACCGATCTAAGCGCTTCACTGCAACTTTGGTGCCATCTCTCAAACTACCTTCAAAAACTGAACCAAATCCTCCTCTTCCAAGTTCTTTATGGAAGTTATCTGTTGCAGACTTCAAATCCTGGTACGTGAAGCTTTTAGGCAAGTTTGTTGCCTGAAGCAATGAATTTTCCCATTCCTCATGATCTGCATTGCTTCCTCTTCCTTCCTTCTCTTTAGATCTTTGCTTTCTTATGTATCGAACACGTATCAAAATGAAGAAAGCTGCAATCATTGCAACAGGCAAAACTGACGCCAAAATTATCACAATTTTTCTTGATCTTTTAGTTGGAGGTGGAGGAACGAAATTGGACGGGCTTGGTTCAATTGATGGAGAAACTGTAAAAACAATGGAAAAATCAAAAAACTCATTTCACAACCTTTGCTTTTTCTGCCTAAACAACGTCTGCTATATATGTATTACTCATCGATAAATCTCCAAACCCCAAAGTCTACCATGTTTAGCTCATTGATATAGCACATCCTTTTACAATTAAAAACTCGTAAAGTTAACCATTTTTAACATTAAATTCTAATGAAAGATGTGGAGAGGTCTTGAGTCTTGTAATAGCTCTGACATGCTTGAATTCACCCATTTTTCACAAATAGTTTCATTCTCACCATAAAGTTGTAAATTTTTTTTTTTTGGAACACACTATTCCTGTAAAAAGCTCTTATTACCTCTACTATGCCTCCATTAAATTTAAACATATTGATTATTCTCCTATTTTTATTTTTATTAATTAAGAGTACTAAATTTCTAATTTTTTTACCCTAGAGTTTCTTAAATGTTTAATTTAAGTTTCCTAATTGAACTAAACTTCTTATGATTCAATATAATTATCTTTAAATAATATAAACAAGAAAATAATTTCATAGGCTTATGTTTTTACTTTTGAGAATTTTTCTCATAGGCTTCCGTTTAACTTACGAATTGTGCTACATAGCATGAATGAGTAAAATAAAAATGCAAGAAATTTTGTGCATTTCAAGTTAATGTTTTTCATATTTTTTTCTTTTTAATTGAAAGTAGAAAAACAGTAGTGAGAAGATGAGATAGTTTTGGAAAGTTAGCGGTAGGAGGTTGAGCTTTTAGTTTAGATTTTTCTTAGAAAGAATTATGGAGTGGTATTTGAAGATAAGAGTTTGACTGATAGAATGATTAATGTAGATAAAATGAAGAAAATGAATTAGAATAATTTTCAGATTTTTAAAATTTCACAAGTGTAAATATTTCCTTCCTAAATGCTACCCGAAGCACCATTCCCAAACCAAATCACCAAAACCAAGAATAAAAAGCTCAAATCGATCGGTAACACATATTCAACTCCTTAATTAAAATCCCTGATTCGATTGATCATATATCAAGAAATTAAATAGGTCTCTTGTATCCTTAATCTTGTAGCCAGCACAGATTATTATAGTATAGTTTTGATAGTTCTAAAGAAAGTAGATCATTAGTACCGCTTGTAGTAGTTCCATCGCTGCTAGAATTCGTAGTGTTTGTAGGAGTGACGACGACAGGAGGAGGACTAGTTGCAGGAGTTCCATTGCTGGTGACGACGGGAGGAGGAGGACTAGTTGGAGGAGTTCCATTGCTGTTGACGACGACAGAAGCAGTATCATTTTTCGTTGCAGTAGTTTTGATGGGGGTGAGTGAATGAGAAGGTGAAATTAGCAGAACCACCACCCATAGTGAAAGAAACAGGGCAGGACAAGAAAGAAAGGAGAGGGAAGCCATTGTTAAAGGAAAACAGAACTTTTTGTGGATGAAATTGATTACTCAGGGAACTGGGTTGTCCTCTATACATGGAAGGGAACATGTAGGGGTAGCGCGCACAATATTGTAATGCCTCCGAGAATTACCGGCCTTTAGATTGCATGTGTTTCAATCAGGCACGTTGATACGAATAAATATTATAAAAAAAAAAAAAGGGTGGGCGGGGGCGTGGGGGGTGGGGGTTGGGGGGGAGGAGAAGACTAGAAACCGAGTCTTCGTCCTTCCATTATTTCCAAATTAACGTTTGACAGCTCCCAACCAAAATTTTAGAACGAAAATTTCCATTATATTATGAATAAATGATAGACATAATATTTAAATTTAATGTCTCGTTTTACAATTTTAATAAATTTTTTTAAAATTTATTTTTATTATTTAAAATAATATTAAAAATGTAAATTTTGTTTTATTTTAATTAAAAAAAATTTTGAATTTTTAAAATATGAAATCATTAAATTTTTTATTTAATTAAATTAATAAATAAATATTAATACTTTAGACTCTTGCCAAATTTTTTCATCAAATATGAGAGTATTCAAGACGTACATTTAACTTATTTTTAATTAAAAATTAAAATTTTATTTGAGTGATAATTCCTCTCATCGTTATATATATATGCACATTTTCTTAGAAATTAAGCAATTAATTTAATTTGATTAACTCGTTAAAAATGGGGACAAAAGAACTTTCAAAGAAAATTCTCCATTAATTTATCATTGAAAGCTACACAGGTCCACAGCTTTTTATGTGCAGGGTGTGACTTCGGCTGTTGGATGTGCGTATGCGGTGGGTCTACGGCAGGGATCTCTGAAAGTTTCCTCTTTGAAAGGCTTTTGAAGAAACCCTAGGCTTTTAGTGGATCATGGCTTTCGGCTGTTTATCTATTTGTGTGTTTGGGCGTGGGCTGTATCAAAGCCCACCTTTTGTAATCTCTCTCAAATTAATGAAATTTTTTTTCAATTAAAAAGGTCAAAGTTGGTAAGAAGGACAGGTGGCATTAGAAGTTTCAACTGTAACTCTACACCTAGCCACACCTGAACATACCTCCAGTGAGGTTGGTACTCTCAACCTCCCTGGCCACAAAGCTCGTACATGTTCTGTGTTGTTCAGTGTCTCTCGCTTGCACTCTCTCGCTCTCTCTGCAATCAAAAACGTAAAATTTACTGAACCCAGTTTTGTTTTTGTAAACCAAGTTTCGCAACACTTCTCAAAATTTGATCTTTGAGGTTCCTTTGTTCTGTATTCAATATGTTTTCTTTCAGATAGACATGGCTTCCATTGTTGCAAGTTTGCCTCCTCCAGCACTGGTGGTCCCTCGTAGAAGCATCCTTTTCAGGAATCCTCTAAAACTTCTAGTTTCTTCCATTAGAGGTAAGCCATACGGATAGAATTTGTGTATTTTTCCGCTTTAACTTCATAAACTTTATGTTTCAGTTCAACTGAATTTGTTTATTTGAATAAATCTAGCAGCTATTTGCTTTAGAGCTTGATTTTTAATAATGGGGACATTTTTTTTTTTTTTTTGCTTTCTGTTATTCTTGGTGGATACTGGAAGTAATTCTGATTTTAATGGGGCGGCGTATTCAGTTTTTGATAGGTCCCAGTCAAAGCCAAGAAAATTAATAGAAGAAAATTAAGAAAGTTACTGATATTTCATTGATTACCATTACTGCTGCTACAGAAGAATATAAATAGGAAAGAAATAAAACTACTTAGTCCTATTCTTAAGGCCTCACTTTAGCACAAAGAGATATTATTGCCACGATCAACTGAGTGCTATTTGACTAAGTAAAACAACTTAAAAGATTAATGGCAGTAAATAAAAAATAGCAGCAATGCTAAAAATAGAAAAGCAGTAGGACCCTTAGTCCAAATACTTCTTATTGGGAACAATAGCTCTGGATGACCTTCTGAGGGGCTTATCAGTACCCCCCCCTTGAAGAGGAACCTTGTCCTCAAGGTTCAAATTTGGAAACCGAGCAGATAAGTCCGAAGAAACTTCCCAAGTGGCATCTTCAGGGGGCAATTGCTTCCAACGAACAAGGCTTTCTTCCGTAAAACGATTACCAAGACGAACCCACCTCGTATCCAAAATCTCAGCAGGCTCAAGAACAAAATATCCATCATCAGTGAGTGGAGGAATTTCAGAAGAAACAGGAACAGTATCCCCCACATGTTTCTTAAGTAAGGAGACATGAAAGACCGGGTGAACCTTGGATTCGGAAGGAAGCTGCAGGCGGTAAGCTAAGGAACCAATCTTTTCTTCAACCATGAAAGGTCCATAAAAACGACTAGCCAGCTTCTGAAATGCACGCCTATACACTGACTGTTGTCTATACGGTTGTAACTTAAGATAGACAAAATCACCTGGATAGAACTCCACATCCCTGCGTTTTTTATCTGTCACCTGTTTCATGTACTCTACGGAACGTGACAAGTGAAGCTTAAGCTCCTTCAAAATCTCATCACGGGTAGCCAAAACTTGATCGACCTCATTAACTGGAGAAGAACCCAATTCATACCGCGGAATCATTGGAGGATTCCTACCATACAATGCCAGAAATGGTGTCATACCAATAGAAATGTGAAAAGATGTGTTATACCAGTATTCCGCCCAAGGTAAGAATGAACACCACTTTCGAGGCTGCTGACTGGCGAAACAACGAAGGTACTGCTCCAAGCACCTGTTAGTAACCTCGGATTGGCCATCCGTTTGCGGGTGGTAAGAAGAGCTCATATTTAATTGGGTTCCAGAGAGCTTGAAGAACTCACGCCAAAAATGGCTCATGAAAATTGGGTCACGATCACTGACGATCGACCTAGGCATGCCATGATACTTGACAACTCCATTTACAAATAATTCAGCTATGACCTTAGCAGAGTATGGATGAGACAATGGCAAAAAATGAGCATATTTACTCAATCTGTCAATTACTACCAGAACAGAAGTTTTACCAGAGGAAGGAGGCAACCCATCAATAAAATCCATTGCGATGTCGTCCCAAACTTGGTGAGGAATCGGCAATGGCTGAAGTAAACCTGCTGGTAAAGTCGTAGCAGACTTATTTTTTTGACACACCGAGCACGCCGCAATATATTTCTGAATCTGCAATCGCATATGAGGCCAATAGAATTGTTGTGCGATGCGTTTAAATGTGCGGAGGACTCCAGAGTGGCCACCCGAAGGAGAATCATGGAACTCTTGTAAAAGCTGAGTAGGGAGATCAGACTGAGGAGGAATGACCACCCGATTCTTAAAAAAAATCAATCCATTCTTCCAAATGTAAGGTTGCCCAGGGCGATCAGACGCCAATTGACCAATTCGAAGCATATATGGATCAGTAGTGAGGGTAGCTTTAATGCGATCCCAAAGAGAAGAGTGTGGCAAAAATAGTGAATTTAGACTTGGAATTCCAGAGACGCGAGATAAAGCATCTGCGACCCGATTCTCTTTGCCGGTTTATAAAGTATCTCATAATCATAACCCAAGAACTTTGAAACCCAATTTTGTTGCTCGAGTGACAACTCTGCATTCCACCAAGTATTTCAAACTACGCTGGTCCGTCTGAATAAAGAACTTACGACCCAAAATATAAGGACGCCATGTTCTGATTGCCTGCAAGATGGCGAGCATTTCTTTAGCATATGTAGACCAAGCTTGCTTCGAAGGACCCAAAGCACGACTCATAAAAGCGATGGGCCGATCCTGCGTGTGAGATCGCACCAATCCCTGTATTAGAAGCATCAGTAGTGATAAAAAAAGGTTCATTAAAATTGGGTACTGCCAATGTTGGTGTGGCTGTCAAAGCATTTTTCAAAGCTAAAAAAGAAGCTTCAGCATCTGGTGACCAAAAAAATTTGCCTTTCTTCAATAAATTCGTCAATGGTTGGGCAAGAATCCCATAAGATTGAACGAATTTTCTGTAGTACCCGGTGAGTCCTAAAAACCCACGTAATTCAGTGACTGTTGTTGGAGTAGGCCAATCCAGTATTGCACTGATTTTCGATTTATCCACCTGCACTCCATCTCCAGAAACCACATGACCCAAATATTCAATTTGTTTGAGTCCAAAAGCACATTTGCTTAGCTTTATAAAAAATTGATGTTGCCGCAGTAGCTGTAATGCCAACTGCACATGCTCCAGATGAGTCTCCCATGATGGACTGTAAATAAGAACATCGTCAAAGAAAACCAAGACGAATTTTCTTAAGTAGGGGCGGAAAGCAGTGTTCATTAGCGCCTGGAATGTGGAGGGCGCGTTGCCTGACAAAGGCATCACGGATACTCATAATGGCCGTTATGAGTTCGGAAGGCCGTTTTATGAATATCAGGAGGATGCATCCTGACTTGATGAAATCCTGCAATAAAGTCCAGTTTAGTAAAATAAGAGGAACCATGGAGCTCATCTAACATATCGTCGACCGTTGGTATTGGAAAACGATCTCTGATAGTGACTTGATTAAGAGCTCGGTAGTCCGTACAGAACCTCCAGGAGCCATCCTTTTTCTTGACCAGTAGAACAGGGGATGAGAAGGGGCTAGTGCTGGGTCGAATCAACCCTTTTGTCAACATCTCTTGTACCTGTTTTTCGATCTCATTTTTCTGGAAGTGAGCATATCTGTAAGAGCGAACATTCACCGGATCAACACCCTCTTTAAGAATAATGTGATGATTAATTTCTCGCCGGGGAGGCAGCTTACTCGGCTTCTGGTATACATCAGAAAACTGAGTTAACAGATGCAGCATATTAGGATGTAGATGCTCAGGAAGTGTGGCTGTAGAGTTTTCGAGACAGATTGCAAAAGCTGTACTATTGTGCCTCAATTCCTTGGATATTGATTTCAAGGATAGAGGTTCAATTGGCTGACTGCAAATACCCTGCAAATGTCTCGGTTGGCCTGCCCATGTGAAGTCCATAGTCAAGTTCTTCCAATTACATGCCACCGTCCCTAATTGTTGTAGCCACTGTACACCCAACACAACGTCCAAACCCATTATAGGAAGAGAAAAGAACGTAGCTGTAAATGGTATACCTTGGAGAGAAAAAGCAATATCCTTGAATTTTCCGGTGCATCGCAATGGACTTCCATCCGCCACTTTAACATTGAAAGGTGTTGTTGGCCTGGCCGGCAATTTGAGCAAACCGGCGATTTTCTCATTGATGAAGTTATGAGTCGAACCGCTGTCAATGAGGACAATCAATTGACAAGAATTAAACTGAATTTCTACCCTCATCGTTCCTGTCGAAGACCAACCGGTTAAGGCATTCAAGGAAATTTCCGCTTCCGTATCATCTTCATCGATGTCCTGATCACATCCACCATCCAAGATGAGAAGCTGTGACTTAGTACAACGGTGACCAGGAGCAAACTTTTCGTCACAGTTAAAACAGAGCCCCTGTGCCCTTCGCTTCTGCATCTCGTCCCAGGTTAGTCGCTTCACAGGAGTGGAAGGTTTGCTTTTTGATGGAGAGAAATTACTCGTTTGGAGAGATGGGCGAATTGCTTTTTTATGACGAAGCAATTGCTCATCCTTCATTCGAGCTAAGCTTATTGCATCCTTCAAGGTCTTGGGTTTAAACATTCTGATCCCCTCTGCGATTTCAGATTTAAGTCCCCCCATGAAGGTTCCAACTAGTGCCTTCTGAGTCCAACCTCTCACCCTGTTACCCAATCGTTCAAACTCCCTTTGATAATCACGTAAGTCACCAGTCTGACGAATTTTGGAGAGAGATTCGTCAAAATCTTCACAGTCGGTGGGCCCAAAGCGGGACCACAATTCTTCTGAGAATATTTCCCACGATACCCCTTTTCCGGCCTCAGCATAAGTTCGTCGAAGCCATTGCCACCACTCGTTAGCTTCCCCGCGGAGGTGATATGATGCCAAGGAAACTTTTTCTGCATCTGGTGTTCCCTGGTATTCGAAGAACTGATCTACTCTGGTGAACCATTCAGTCGGATCGTCTCCGGTATATTTGGGAAATTCGAGTTTGGCGAGCTTAGCAGAGAATAGTGGCTTCCCTCCGTCTTTTAAGACTTCAGGAGTAGCACGTATCTGGCTAGCTCGGTCGCCTTCGCAGCTTGATTCCTCCTTATTGGCAAGAGAAGTTTCTGTCAATTTGGAGAGTGCCGCCTTGATATATTGTAAATCTTCTCCAAATCCTTTTTCAATTCGTGACATACTGTCCTGGACTTGACCAAGCCCAGTTTCGAGGTTTTCAATTCTTTCCTTGTTTGTAGCCATTTGAAAGGAAGAATAGAAAAAAATTGAGGCTCTGATACCAATGATAGGTCCCAGTCAAAGCCAAGAAAATTAATAGAAGAAAATTAAGAAAGTTACTGATATTTCATTGATTACCATTACTGCTGCTACAGAAGAATATAAATAGGAAAGAAATAAAACTACTTAGTCCTATTCTTAAGGCCTCACTTTAGCACAAAGAGATATTATTGCCACGATCAACTGAGTGCTATTTGACTAAGTAAAACAACTTAAAAGATTAATGGCAGTAAATAAAAAATAGCAGCAATGCTAAAAATAGAAAAGCAGTAGGACCCTTAGTCCAAATACTTCTTATTGGGAACAATAGCTTTGGATGACCTTTTGAGGGGCTTATCAGTTTTGGAGTTAAGATTCCATGATCGTTGTAAATAGGGAAAATAATAATAGGAATTTGGGCTCATAGACATTAGCCTATCTTGCGGGATTGAGAATTGAACATTGAACATATTTTTTTAGCTGTTGGTGCTTTTGTGGGAAAGTCCACCATAATTACATCTGCTATTACCTCTTAAAGTAAAAATGATGGGTAACTTTTTATTTCCGAAATTAAGTTAATGTATTTATCAATGAGTTCTCTTTTTCAGCTTCATGTTGAATTCAAGGAAATTTCTATAAAGTTGGAATCCCAAAATTGATTGTTGTTGGTGTTGAAGTTTCAGGATTGTGATTGATGATTCTAGCAATGGAATAATTTTTCAGAAGTGTTGTCATGTTTTAAGAATTGTGTATCTTTGAATATGCAAGTGAAATAGTACAGATAGGCACCTGGATTGAATTCCATTTTCATCCATGCTTTCCCTTATTTGCTATTATTCTTTTTTCTACCCTTGATGATCTTGCATTGCAGAGAGACAGAATTGTGTGGCTGTTGTTGTGAAGGCTGCTGGAGAAAGCTCCGAGTCATCAACCTCTCTTAGCATTGTTAAGTCCGTACAGAATATTGTGAGTCTCTCCCTCTACAGCTCTGTTTGATTTTATTGTCTGTGGTATTTCTATGTAGATGTATCTGTTTCCAACTTCTTTTATTATCATTCCTTCTAGTATTTGCAGTTTCTACTATCATGCAAAGTTGAATCTTCTTCATTTTGTTGACAGGAAACACGATGCTTGTTTTTAGGGTTCATGCATGCTTAATTATAATCATCCAAATTATGCATTTTACTATACTGCTCAAGTAAACATTTTATGATTTCCTGATGTATCCTTGGTTGATCTGGAACAGTGGGATAAATCTGAAGATCGGCTGGCCATTGTTGGCTTGGGGTTTGCAGCTATAGTAGCTCTATGGGCATCAGCAAATCTCATATCCGTAAGTACTATGACTCATTCCTTTGGATTTTAAGGATAATAATATTAGCATAATTGATTTGGTGGAGAGATCATGAACTAAAAATTGAATAACATGCAATTAGTTGAGGATAGTGGAAATTGATGACAAGAGTTAAGATGAAGCAATCAATAGAAACAGCAGCATACAATGATACATGCACCAATCTTTTTCTTTTTTGGTGATACAATGATCAAATAATAACAATAACCAGCATATATCATTTTGACCAAAAAAAAAAAGCCTTAATTCCAAACTAGTTGGGGTCACCTATATGGATCTTTTTTCACCATTCAGCTCATGCCTATAAATTGAGTCTAGAAAACTGAGAATACCTCATGAAGAACTGTCTTCCAAATTTACAGGCAAAACTTGGAAAGAAGTTTAAACCATACTTATTTTAGTCATATTTATGGCAGAGATCTTTAAATATGGACTCCCATCCCCTAAACACCACTCAATGCATATGCCTCTGCACACAGAACTTATCATTCTACTGCTTTTTGCCATAATGAGAAATCTGATAGTTTTAATTTTGTAATTTACTTGGCATTTATAGGCTATTGACAAGTTGCCGCTTATCCCAACTGTGCTAGAACTTATTGGCATTCTATACTCTTCGGTGAGTTTATACATCTGCTAACAGTTCCTGAGAATATCAGGGGGAAAAGAAGCAAAACTTGCAGCAATATTTATTGGCCTAATGGTTAATAAAAATTTAAGCTTTCTTTGGTCTCTTCTCTCTCTATCTCTGTTGGTTTCTCTGCAAATTATTTTGTTTCCTCGACTTATAATTACAGCATTAGTATTTTTCTTATTTTGTCAATACTGATATAAACTTTATTCATTTCAGTGGTTTGTATATCGATATCTCCTATTCAAACCTGAGCGGTAAGTAAAATTGCAGCAATAATATGCTTTGTTTACCAAGTAATTAAAATATTGTGTAGGGGATGACTTTCATATATTAAATTGGCCCTTGCATAGTTAAAACTGGATATTAAGTTCATGGAATAAAGCTCAATTTCGTCCCTGTACTTATTGGGAATGTCCAATTTAGTCATTTTTAACTTTTTATCTAATTTAGGCTAAAAGTTTCAATTTATGTTTAATTTAGCCCAAAATTAATGAATATGTGACTCACTTACCGCTTGGTGCTTGAGTTGCTTTTTTTATTTTTAAAAATTTTTAATGTTAATTACTTAGTTAATTATTTTTAATATTAATTAAATAATTATAATTAATTAATTTTTATATTTTACTTTTTTAATATTAGTAAAATGAAAATATAAAAATAATATTTTTCATATTTTCATTTTAATTAATGATATTTTTATTTTAATTTATTTACTTATAAACTATAAAAATAATTTTAATATTAAAAAAATAAAAAAATAAATATTTGGTAAATGGCACGTGTAACTCAAATGAGGGAGATTGGGCTAATTCCAGCTTAAATAAAAACTTGTAAGCTAAATTGGAATAAAATTTGAAAATGGATTAAATTAAACATGTCCAATAAGTGCTGGGGTGAAATTGAGCTTTATTACTTAAGTTAATATGACTTCATTATTTTGCTGTAATTTAACATTTGATTTGTGCTCTTTTTTGCTTACAGGGAAGAGCTATTTCAGATCATCAACAAGTCAGTATCTGACGTTTTGGGCCTGTAAATCACATTTGTGTAATTTTAGATCATGAAGCTTTTCTTTGTTAATGGGACATGCATCTTTATTAGTGGGAATGAATTCTTGACCCATATTTTTGTTGGTGAATTTAAGTTTTTGATACATCAAGTAAAATCAATGATATTACCTTGTTTTCTCCAGCTGATTTATTCCTCTCGTCGACATTCATGGAGGAACAACTGGGATTGATGTAAACTCCTACTCTGTATGAGCTAAAGAGTCCTTTATATCTGATTTTTGGGACTGCAATTCCTTTTCTTTTGCAAATACAATAAGCTCATCTTGAAACTTTGCTTATAGTTCCTTACTTGAGAATGGACGTCCATTGTCAAGTCTTTGACTCAAAAGTATATGGCAGGTTTGTTTTGAGCTGCAGTTGGTTCAGTTATTGAGCAGTATTCTAACTTGCACTTTTGGGTTAAGTTTATGCAGATTGGCTAGTTGAGAGACCAAGTCTTTCATAAGCCATTTGATCATTTTTGTTTTCACCTGGCTGGTTGACAGGAAATTTTACGTTTCTCCATTTTAGCCAAGTGTTCTTTTGTCCATGGCAGACCATGGCAGATGCTAATGAATTCCAGTGCTGTATATCTGAAGTATGAACCCATGAATTGCCTTAGTCAAATAAAAATCTACCATGTAACTTTGGCTTAATACCAAAAAAAGTTAAAAAAAAAAAAAAAAAGCCTAATATAGCCATCTGAGCTTGTCCCTCAAAATATTATTCAATATTTACTATGCCAATAAATCTGTCTGTGAGAATCTAACCAAACAACAAATAAGCCTGAACAAGAGAAGGCTAGGCCCAAAAAGAGGCTAGCATAATAAAAATGGCATTTAAATCTTGTACCATTTTAACTAACATTTTTCACTCAATGAAATCTTCTAGGAAGGCAATGGGGAGGGTTGGGGCAGCGATTGCTTGCTTCCCCGTCCCTTCACAAGAGTTTGGAATAAGAGCGGACGCTTCTTTATCAGAGAGCGAGATTGATTATCTCATGGGAACTCTCTTTTTTTTTTTTAATTTTTAATTTAATTTATTATTATATAATATAAATTTATTAATTAAAAATACATATTATAAATCACAAATATAAATTTTAAACATAATTTTAATAATATATATATTTTAAATTATAATATTTAAATATATAAAAATAATTTTTTAATAAAAATAATATATTATTATACAAAATAAGTTGCAAATTTGAAAAGGGACACTTTCTTCTAAACAATGTTATATATTAAGTAAAAATCATAATAGAGTATAATTAAGGTAGAAAATTTTTTAAAAAAGTTTCAAGAGGGAATTCTGCTTTATCTCTATAAATATCTTTTTTTTTTTCTCTTTTCTTTTCTTTGATTTCTAATGGTCACTGCAGGTATTTTTATCGATACCAATTCTTTTTTATTATTTTTTTAATAATTTTTAAATTTATATTTTTTTATGATAAATTTTAAGCATATCTCTTTAAATTTATAATTATTAATAGATTTAAGTTTTTATGGTATTTTCTCTCCTTTACTAGTGTTTTTTTTTATGTGTTTTTGTTGTTAATATTCACTGCAGGTATTTTTATCGATACCAATTCTTTTTTATTATTTTTTTAATAATTTTTAAATTTATATTTTTTTATGATAAATTTTAAGCATATCTCTTTAAATTTATAATTATTAATAGATTTAAGTTTTTATGGTATTTTCTCTCCTTTACTAGTGTTTTTTTTTATGTGTTTTTGTTGTTAATATTTTTTTTAGCAGAGTACTTTACGAGATGTAGATTTTTCTTTTAATAGGATAAATAAATTTTGAGGTTATTTGGGTCTGTAACAAGACTATTAAATCGAATAGTGAAGCTCATAACCTGTCTTTTAGTCAATTTACAGACTCTTTCAACACTATTAGATTTTCAAAATTCTTTCTATTATTTTTTATATAAGTGATTAGTTTTATTTATGTAAAAAATATAATATGTTGATTTGTAATTCTCTTTTTTACTTTATATCTAATTAATGAAATATTTTTTCAGTTTTTTATATAAAAAAAAGTTAGAAAAATTTTTTAGAGTTTCAATATAAAAAATTATAGAATATATAATAAGAAACAAATAGTTTAAATATTTCACATTATCTATATTATGATAAAAAAAAATATAAATTATATTTTTAGCTAAATAACTAAAATAAAATAAATATTTTTCTTAGAATACATATACATAAAAAAGAAAATTTTAGAAGTGTCGGGAGGCTATGGCTTCCCCTTGCCCTCCTTCTCTTTGTCTCTCTATGTGTTATATGTATTTTTAACTTAAGAATATATTATTAAATTTTTTTTAATAATTTTGATTCTAATACTCTTGAAAATCAAATCTTTACCAAACTAAACATTTAAGATATATAATTTTTTTCTTTTAATATTCTTTTTTGCGAATGTGGGTTTAAAACAGAGGGAACTATTCATAATTTCTCTTTAGAAAGAGTAGTAAGAATGTGATCATATAATAGAACATTTCATTTAATAAATGGTTATGAATATATAATATTTATAAATTTTTTTAATAGAACTGAGTTAAATAATTCATAATTTTTATCCAGACAAGATGATTTATAGAAGAAGAAGAAGAGGACATTTTAAATGGACTTAAAATCAACAGTTGATGGCTCAACTGACCCATTTTTGAAACTTATATCATCCAAAGGTGGTGAAGATAAAGGGAAACAAATGCTCAACTGCTTGAAGAAGAGGCATAACTCCAAGCAATTAACACTCATCCAAAGCATTGTCCTGCAATATCTTAGAAATAAAGCCCATCCACAGCAAGAGGAAATGCATCTCCTCCCAAGTATTAGTCTCTCACCAATCACAACCCATATTCAATTGGGTATATAAATATGGGTGTTATTTAAGGACAACTTTTAGGTGGTTTATTTACCTCTTCTAGCCTACCCATCTGTACATTTGCTCAACAAAAGCCTGAACATCCAAGCTTCAAATTGTTTTGATTCAAGTGTTTGCTCCCTTCTTTTGATCACATGTCCAATCTCACCCTTCTTGAATTTACTAGAAAATTAATTGGTGTGGACCTCAAATTTTTAATTGCATGTACATTCTCTAAGGGAAAAAAAAAAAATGAAACACTTTAAATATATTAATTATAATTAATTAAAGTGGCCCTTAAAATTTTTAAAGGTGTAACTAATATAAATTTAACTATTTTTTTTATAAAAAATAGTCTAATAATTTTTAAATTAAATATTTATATTACTATTTATATATAATTAAATAATATGTATACAATTAAAAAAATGAGTATATGAATCTTAATGCAATTATTTAATTTTAGCACCATTAGACTTATTCTTATATAAGTTGAGTTTATAATAGCCATCTGCACTTGACTTTTAATTACATCTAAGTCTAATTTGATATTATTATTTTCAGAAAATACTATTTAAAAAAGTAAAATTTTAAATATATTAATTACATGTCATTAAAATTTACTTTTAAATTTTATATATTTTAATTATAAAATAATTAAATAATTTTTGTCAGCATTTAATTTTTGAGGTTGCGTTTGATATATGAAAAAAAATTCAAATTTTGTTATATTTATAAGCATTCTAACAATTTTTTATTAGATGCTTTAATAAGCCATCAACTATATAATATGAGTTACTCAACTTAAGTGATTATATTAGTAACGTGTCTTAATTTTAATTTATATTATAAAAAATTCATAAATTTTAATTTAAATATTATTAAAATTCACGTTATTTGCTATAATTAGTTTATATAAAGTAGTGTTTAGCATTTAGTAGCATAATGTTTAGAGATTGAATAGATGATCTATTAAAAATTATCGAGAGAATATTTTAGATTCTATGAGATGATACTATTATTTTTTTATTTAATAATTAGTTTAATAATTATTTTTATTAAATACTTTTATTTAAAATTATTATATAAACAGATAATTATTAATAATTAATATTTAATTATTAATAATTAATAGTCATTAAAATAATTAATAATTACTAAAATAATTAATATTATAGAATCACTTATTAAATTATTAATTAATACTAAAAAAATCAAAAAAGTCACATTTATCATGAAATATGTATAATTAATAATGAAGCAGAATTTTAAAAATATCATTTGTGATTATTCAGTGAGTTGGATAGTTAATAAATACTGCTTGTCCTTCTTCTATTTATTATTGGATAGCGATTTTACATGCGGAACATCTGTCTTATAAAACGACGACATTTTCCATCCAGCAATTAATTGTGTATGCCGATGGGAATGTGATCCGTACGGGGAATCTATAAAACGTACACTTGCACGTATCGGCCAATTAAAATAAATTAAGAAAAGTTTTAAATTTTTTTTATAAAATAATTAAAATTCTAAATAATTAATTAAATATAGATAAATCATTTCCATCATATTCACATAAATATAGATAAATCTTTAAATTTTTTTGATCGGGACACGCTTGAAAAGGAAAGAACAAAAATGAAAGGGAAACGACCATGCGGGCATTATATGCCAAAGAACAGGTAAATAATTAAAATAAATATTTAAATTCTTAAAATAAAAATTATCAAAATTTAAATTTTTAATAAATAATTTTATAGTATAGAGAATGTCTATCTTAATTTATAAGTTTTAAAAATATATTAACATATTTATTTATAATTATTTTTAAGCTCTTAATTTTTTTATTTTAATATTTATATATTAATTTGATTAATTATTTTACTATATCATACTCATTTAATTTTTAAATTTTCTTTATAAATTTTATTTAATTTATATTTTAAATCATTTTAATAATACATGTATTTATAATTTTTTTCATTAAACACATTAATTACTTATAAATATTTTAATTAAATATCTAATTATTTAAAATTTTAAATATTTATAAATTTAAATTAATTTATAAATATAATAAATTAATTTTTATCTGCTAAACTAAACACTCTCATAATCATCCTACATATTCTTATCTCTTTAATATATATATATATATATATATATATATATATATATATATATATATATATATATATATATATATTGTTTGGTATGGCCCATAACTCTCCCTTGGGGTCATAAAAATAAATGAATTATATAATGATAAATTAAATAAAAAATTTGTGAATAAAATTAAATTAACAATAGCTATTATATTTAAAGATGATTAATGTACAGTACAATCACAATTAATCATTTCTGCTGTCCGTAATTAATAGGAAATTAAATGTGATAAAAAAGAAAGCCAAAATTAAATTGAAATAAGAATAATAAATATATATATATATACAATTCCACCGGAAACTGTCTTCATCAATCATCACCTGCTAATAACCATTCCTGGCAAATATTTTCTGGTCTCAACGAAGTTAGGCCTAAGCTCTTTTGCTTTCCTTATTCAGGTGATATTAACGTTATTATCACTTGGTTTTGGAGTTGCTAGTTATAAAATGGTGAAGACTAGTCCCTACTGTGATCACAAGGTGGAGTTGAAGAAAGGACAATGGATTCTCGAAGAAGACCAGAAGCTCTTTGCTTACATTCAAGAACATGGCCATGGAAGCTGGAAAACCTTGCCTGCCAGAGCTGGTAAATAATTTGAAAACCCAGAAACTCCATATTCTCTCTATGTGCCTTTGTTATGTTTTGAAATTTTCTTTTTTGGAAAAACAAGAAAGAGAGACATTCTTTAACACACAAATCTTTCATTCTCTTGTATATTAGGACTTAAAAGATGCGGAAAGAGCTGCAGACTTAGGTGGAATAACTATCTCAGACCAGATATTAAGAGAGGAAAGTTCAGTTTGCATGAAGAGCAGACCATCATTCAACTTCATGCCCTTCTTGGAAACAGGTAATTAAGTGTTCTTACAGCTTTATATTTTCATATTAATGTTTCCCTAATCAGAAAATGCTAAACATAAAGCATTTCAATTTAGATAATGATTGAAAACGAAGTGATTGTGAATGCTCATCGTCATCATCCAAGAAGCTCTCAATAAATTCCTTGTTCAGCTGGTCAGGGCATGCGGTTTATTGCTTCCACAGGCTCATTTTTTTCCCTATATTTGTTTAAAAAGTCGTATTCAGAGGCACCTATGGAGTGTAATAGCTGCTTCCTCCTTAGCCTTCATAAATGACTGCATAATTAACCTACAAAAGAAAGAACACCATACAATTAGTTATACAGAAATAATGTTGCCTCCCAGATATATCAGAATTTTTTTTTTTTTTTTATCAAGGGATGATCATATCTCTCTCTCCTTGTTGTTTCATTTAGGTGGTCGGTCATAGCAACATACTTGCCCAAACGAACAGATAATGAGATCAAGAACCATTGGAACTCACATCTAAAGAAAAGATTACACAAAATGGGCATTGATCCAACCACCCACAAACCAAGAGCCGATGCCTTTGGCTATGGTGGAACCTACTCTAAAGACGCTGCAAATTTAAGACACATTGCTCAATGGGAAAGCACTCGTCTTCAAGCCGAAGCAAGATTGGTCCGCGAGTCACAGCAACTCATCATGCCATCTAATGACTCTCTCAAAGCTAGACCAAAATGCCTTGACGTCCTCAAAGCTTGGGAACTTATAGTTTCCGGCATGTTCTCCGTCGACGGTGACTGCAAATTCTCCGGATTTGATGACAATTCAGCCGCTAAAATACTTAATGGTGATCGCAGAGGAGAATTGCCTCTTCAAGGCGGAAATAATGAAGAGGAATATTCTAACCAAATCCAACAAGTGGAAGAAAGATTGGGTATAAGTTATAAGGCAGTGCATGAAACGAGCACTTACTGTTCCAGTGATAATAATGCATGGATTATGGAAAGTTTTGGGGCAGCAGAGAATATTATGGAGGGATTTAGGGATGGTTTGGGTTTTGACCGCGACTCAGTGCTCATGGCAGGAGATAGCAGGAATTGCTGGAACAGCTTGCTCAATTTGGTAGATGCTTCAACGTCTGGTTCTCTCCTGTTTTGAATAGATGTTTGTGTTTCTTTGTGGGTTAACAATGGCGATCTAATTAAAAATGAGTACTGATATTCCAAGATTTTATAATTTGTACTGATTATCTTGCATTTCATAATTTCAAATATTGCACTTATTAGTAGGGTGTAAAAAAAATCGCTAAATGGAACAATCTGAATAAATATAAATTGTAATTAGTAGTTTTATTCATTTAAACATTTAAATATTAAAATTAGTTTGAAAATAATTATAAATTAAATTTTTTATTTAAGTTTAGAATTAATATTATAAAAATTCAATTTAAACTGAACTCATATATATATATATATATTAAAAAATATGTAAATAATTTTATTTATTTTTTATTATTTTAAATTAATATTTATTTTTCAATTAAAAAAAAAATACAAACAAGAGATAATTAATCCCATCAACAATTGTTGAATAATTAAATGGTATACCATTTAAAGGATTCAAATATGAAAATAAAAATTTATTGAATAAATTTGATTTGTTTAAATTTACTTTTAAGTCTTTTTTAAATAATTTTAAGAGACACAAATAAATAAATAAATATTTTTTTCATAAAAAATTTATATGCCTTGGGCCGCTGGAATTTTTTAAAATGTCAATAAGACGTAGATTTTTTGTTGGCGATCCTCAGATGATTCCTTGCTCTAAAACAAAACTAAAAAGATCCTGCTTATATGTTGCTTCTCAATCTTTGCTTTCACCTCTGCAAACTCAGTTCCCATTTCACTCGCTTCACCCTTCAACTACTCTTGAACCCATTCCCAGCAATCCTAAATCCCAAATTACATTTCCTTTCTCTTCCAGCCATACGCCTTCCTATTATGCATCCCTTCTCCAATCATGCATCACCCAAAAGATCCTTATCACTGGCAAACAACTTCATGCTTGCTTGTGCCATATGGGTCTGGGATTAGACTGAGTTTTAGCTACTAAATTAGTTAATCTGTACTGCGTTTGCAATTCTTTGCGTGAAGCCCACCTGTTATTTGATAAAATTCCTAAAGGTAATTTGTTTCTATGGAATGTCTTGAGTCGGGGTTATGCGTGGTATGGTCCTTACCAAGTTGCAATCGAGCTTTATTATAGAATGTTTGAGTATGGGTTAGTTCCTGATAATTTTACTGTTCCTTTCGTGCTTAAAGCATGTTCAGCTCTGTCAGCTGTTGAGGATGGGAGGAAGATTCATCTGCAAGTGATGAGAACTGGGTGGGAGAGGGATGTGTTTGTGGGTGCAGCGTTGATTGACATGCATGCCAAGTGTGGTTGTGTGGAAAATGCACGCGAAATTTTTGACAAGATTTCGGTAAGTGATACTGTTCTGTGGAATTCTATGCTTGCTGCATATTCACAGAACGGGAAACAAGACGAGTCACTTGCTTTGTGTAGTAAAATGGTGTTGGCGGGTTTATGGCCTACTGAGGCAACTCTTGTAACCGTCATCTCAGCCTCAGCTGACATTGCAGCCCTTCCTCAAGGGAGGGAGCTTCATGGGTTTGCGTGGAGATGGAGATTCGAGTCTAATGACAAGGTGAAAACCTCATTGCTAGATATGTATGCCAAGTGTGGTTCTGTGAAGGCTGCACAGAATTTGTTTGAGCAGCTTAGGGAGAAAAGGGTCGTGTCTTGGAATGCAATGATTACCGGGTATGCAATGCATGGTCATTCTAACGAAGCGCTAGACTTGTTTGAGAAAATGAGGAAAGAGGCAAAACCTGATCACATAACATTTGCAGGTGTTTTGTCAGCTTGGAGCCATGGCGGTTTGCTTGACAAAGGTTGGTTGTTTTTTGAATCAATGGTAAGAGATTATCATATTGAACCAACAATTTAGCATTATACATGTATGGTTGATCTCCTAGGCCATTCTGGTCGGTTGGTTGAGGCTTACGACCTTATAATGCAGATGAGAGTGGTGCCTGATGCTGGTGTATGGGGCACTTTTTTGAATTCATGTAAAATCCATGGGAATGTAGAGTTTGGGGAATTGGCACTAGAGAAGCTGATTGAACTAGAACCTGGTGATACTGGTAACTATGTAATTTTATCAAACATTTTTGCTCAGACAGGGAAGTGGGATGGAGTTGCAAAGCTGAGAAAAATAATGACAGATAGGGGTCTGAAGAAGAGCACTGCTTGTAGCTGGATTGATGTGAAAAACAAAGTTCATGCATTTCTTTCAGGGGATACTTCACATCCTTATTCTGAGGAAATATATGCTGAATTAAAGAGGTTGGAAGGGCGAATGGCAGATGCTGGGTGTGTACCTAGCACTGGGTCAGTTTTCCATGATGTGGGGCATGATGAGAAGATCAGCATGACCCGTAGTCACAGCCAGAGGTTGGCAATTGCATTTGGATTGATCAGCACTCCCCCTGGAACGATACTGTTGATCACAAAGAACCTTAAAATTTACGATGATTGCCATGTTGCAATCAAGTTCACCTCAAAAATTACAGAAAGGGAAATTGTTGTTAGAGATGTCAAATGCTATCATCATTGTAGAGATGGAATATGTACTTGTGGTGATTATTGGTGACCTGAACTAGGCAAAGCCCTCCAACTAATTTGGGTTTTAAGATTCATAACTCGAGAAGGAATCAAGCAATTATTTTGGCACAGGAGCACTGAAAATGTCAGAGGCTCAGAGCAAGGGGAGTGGGAGAGATGAGACTGAGAGAGGAAGCAATGAATGCCATTTCATAGGAGATATCTTTCTTTACATGAACAAAAAGCAAACTTGAGCAAATCCTTGAATTCTGTAGACTGTTGAGTTTATGCAAATAATCACACACAAAAAAAGAATTTTACATCATAAAATTTTGTGAAAACAGTATCCTTCTTTGGCTAGTGCAGCATGTGACAGTTCTTCTCCTCAAAGCTATTAGTTGTAAACAACTTGTCGGGGTAGGAGTTCTCAGCTACACGGAGCCAGGAATGCTTGTTGAACAATTAATGGAGGTTATGTTGAAAGTGAAAACAAAGCATCCGGTGGAAAATCCTCACCATTTATTTAGACGAGATATTTAATAAAAAAAACTTCATAAACATTAGATATTTTTTTCCTCTTAACCAAGGCATATTGAGTTGCAGATTCTGGACATATGTGAATTGTGGACCATCTCTTGTTGATTCAGTGTTCCTAAGTCATAAAAAGCCTCAATGCATGCTCTGCACATGGCATGAGGGGAGGACATGAATTTTTCATCAACAAATCCACTTAATAAGATCTGATGAGCATCTTAATTAACCTCAGGAAGATTACCAAAATCAATATAAATTCTTTCTTTCTTTTTATTTTTCAATCTAAATATTGGGTTTCAAATTTTGGTGATGGCTTCATCTACGAGGAACACAAGTGCACTGAAGGTTGCTGTAATTCTAATCTTTTGTCTGTTACTACAACCTTCTTAACCGGCAGGTAATGAACAGGCACATCAATGATTTTATTCTAAACAGAAAATTTTTCTAAGAAAATTAGAAAATTTTATTCTTGCCATTTGTTGTGTGAGTTCGCAGTTGGGTTGAAGTTTTCAAGATACAAGTATGAGAATATGAAAGAAAGGGAAAAGTTGACAGGTTCGACTCCTCCTGATTGCAAGAATAAGTGCTGGGGCTGCTCTCCATGCGCACCAGTTGTAGTCTCTGATCAGCCTCTAGGGCCCTCCACAATCTTGTCATAATCAAAATGACAACTATCCTACTGTATGGAAATGTAAATCTGGAAATAATCTGTAAGATCCTTGAAATTGATATATTATGGATTAGGAAAGCAACTTCTATGGGACAAAGTCCTGAATCCATGAAATTAAACATTTTATTAAATAAAATCATTATGATGATGATGCAACCAAAGTGGGATTATCTTCTATCTTAAGCATATTTGGCCTTTTTTTTTCTGCCATTTATTTCTATATCATGCTTATTACATATATTGAAGTGCAGGATCGTCTCATCTATATTCCATCATGCTTTCTTTGGCTTTTGCATTTCTGCTGTAGCTTTTTTGTGAGTAGAAATAATGCATTATTCAAATGGCTTAAAGCTAAATTTTATCTTTGCATTCAGTTTATTTTTAGAATGTGTTTAGTAAAAAGTTAAAAAAAATTAAGAATTAAATATTATTATTATAAATTTTAATATTTAATAAGATAATTATTAACTTAAATCTTAAAAAGCATTAATATTAATGAGGTGAAAAGTTAACGTATTATCTTTTAAATATCTAAATAACATTAATAAGATTAGTAAGAGATTAAAATTTTTTTTTTTATTTTTAGGTTTAAATCAGAAAATTAAGAAATTTAATTTATAAATTTTAATTTTTAAACTAAATTAAGGTTAAATTGATATTTTTAAATTAATTTAGAAAAAAAATAAAAAAAAATTAAATTAAATTTTTTCAATAAATATAAGGTAAAAATTGCACCTTTGGGCTGTATTCTGGGACAGGAACTACATGGAGCTATGAGAGCCACGGGCCCATAAGTTTTTTAAATTAGAAGTTTGCCCATAATTTTAATGTATTTGTTTTAAGAAAATTACTGTTTGTCCCTTTAAATTTTTTGAAATTAAAATTTTATTTACAAATTTTAGTGTATTTTTTCAAAAATTATTTTTTTTTCTCCAATATAATTTTTTTTTATCTTTGTGTAAATTTCATTCATATTTTTCATATATTTTATTTTCATATCTTATTATTTTATATTTTATTTTAATTTCTAAATTTTTATCAAAATTTTATTTTATTTTTTATTAATATTTATTTTTAACCCTTAAAGGTAGATTTCTAGTACCCTCCTAGCTGTATTCAAATACGAACAATCCTCTTATCTTATGTGAAGTATTTGCACTACAAGACCTCATAAAATTCTTCTTTGCAACTAAATAAACATTTAGCCTTTATTTAGTTCCTTTTATGCAATAAAATAAAAGAAATTTAATAAAAAAAAATATTTTCATTATATTATTTGATTACTTTATATTCATAATTTCAATCTCCATAACCTTTTGCTTTCTCATTTCTCTCTTTACACTATTTTTAAAAATTTAAAATAAATCAAAAAAATCAAAATTTTATTTTTTTTTCTCTTTTCCTTACCCTAATTATTATTTTTTTTTTTAAAAAAAATAATTTTTCCCATTTTTTGCTTTACTCATAAATATATATATATATATATATATATATATATATATATATATATATATATATATATATATATATTGCGGATGACTCAGATCGACCCTGGGTTGTCAATTTCTAGACCGAACTTAACCATCTGTGACTCTTCCCTAAAAATCACTACGAGATAAATTATCAATTGCTCAACCAAAAACAGAGGGAGGGAAACACCCCAGCTATGCTTGGAATCCAACACAAGGTTTCAGTTCTTGATTTCTTACTTTTTGCTCCCATTCTCTTTCTCTGATTGCAAATTTTTCTTCTTTTAAATGTCATTAGATTGATCGTCTTCTCTGCATCAATTTGAGTATTTGAACCCCTCTCTAAGCTTCTTTATTAATCAAGTTCTATTCAGAAATTATGCTTAGTTTTGTTCTTGTTTATTTTTCATTAAGATTTAGATTTTATTTTATTTTCTAATTTAAACTTGGGCTTTCTGATTCATGATGTTTATCTAATGCGTCTAGTTACGTTCAGATCTTGATAACGTGTTTAATTATTGGCTTCGAATTAATGATCCTGATTCCATCTTGATAATAGCTTCTGTGTTGCATTTTGTGTTTGTAAGGCTTGGGTGGTCCTTGGGTTTGTAACGTTAATATTGATCTATGACTTGATTATTCTTTTTTTTCTTTTTTTGGTGATGTTTTGGTGGTGTAAATGGGGACTTGATGTTTTTTTTTGGGTGATGTTTTGATGGTGTAAATGCAGGGGTATTGATATTGGATTGAGTTCTTGAATTGGTTGCGCTTAAGAGATGGCATGGTTTAGCGGGAAGGTTTCCTTGGGGAACTTCCCGGATCTTGCTGGTGCGGTGAATAAGCTAAGCGAGAGCGTCAAGAATATCGAGAAGAATTTTGATAGCGCTCTTGGGTTGGAGGAGAAGTCCGAGTCTAGCAGCGAAGGTATTCATATATTTCTTGTTATAGTTCTATTAGTTGTTAAAAAAAATTTTATAGTGCCCTTTATTGATGGTGCCTAGTAGAAAAAAAATTTTATAGGGCCCTTTATTGATGGTGCCTAGTAGAAGCTAAATTATCATTCAAGTGAAATTGGGTAGTTTACATTTTAAGCCCGCACAGGTTATCTTGTTGGATTATGTAGAAGGATGTTATTTGCTAGTGGAATTGTTGGAGCAAAAAGCATGTTGTTGAAGTAGCCAAAACAAGTACTTGATTTTGTCCATATTAGTATTGTACTGGAATATCAAGGTTCCTGTGCTAGAAATGAACCAGTATACATGTGTGGAAATTCACAGAAGTCAGTAAATAAAACAATGTGCATAATATATATGAAAAATTTAAGGTACAATATAGTGATTGATTATATTTAGAATTTGGCTGCCAACTTCAGGACTATGGCCTGTTATGTCCTTTATGGGAAACAAAAGCGAGGATACTGAATCTTCCGCAAAAATTGGATCTCCTCAGAAATCATCTACAGTTGACGAAAATGTGGCTCAAGATTCTGCTACCGAACAACCTACAGTTGAAAAAGAAAATCAATTGCTCATAAATGAAAAAGAAGAGCATCCGGAGATTGCAGAAAAAGTTGATGCTGTGATTTTAGACCCAGTCAAACCCGAGTCTGAATCACAATCTGTAGATGTTGAACCTCGTGAACCTGTTCTTCATGATGTTACGACAGTGGATTCAGTTGACACTCTGCAGAAGGAGATCTTAGAAGTGGGGCCTGCTGAAAATTCAGAGTCATTGGATGTCAAGACAGGGTTTGTCCAAGTTGATCGGGATGAGGATGATACTGTTGTGCTTGATGAGTCATATACAGTTTTTGATAGGCATGAGAGCAAAGATGAACATAAGATGCAAAAAGAGGAGGTTATAAAAAAAGGTTCTTCTGTTCTGGCTGAAATCCCAAATGATGCCCAAATTGAGACGTCAAGTGATACTCAAGCTGGAGTTGCAGTTAGTCAATCTGGTTCGCCAGTCAGTGCTGAAGAGACACAGATAGCTCGTGAAATTTCTTTCCCAACCGCAGTTCCCTCAGATGAGGTTCCTGATATGGTTCCTGAAAGAGTTTCTGATGAAAATGATGTGAATGTCAAGACAGTTGGCGAGGTCAGGCAAGTCAATGATGGTGAGATTGATACTAAAGAGCAACGCTTGAGTTCAGCATCAAATGTGTCTGACTCCTTAGATTCAGTGGTTGAATTAGAAAAGGTGAGGATGGAGATGAAAATGATGGAAACTGCATTGCAAGGTGCTGCAAGGCAAGCTCAGGTATCTGATGTAACAAAAAAAAGTTGCACATGAAAAAAGACTTGAAAATTTGCTTCACCCCTGATGCATTATCAGGGAATATACTCCTCATGCTACCTTGTTCTGTTATGCATCTTGCAGAAACCATTTATGCTCATTATTGATTCTCTTGCATTCAGCATTACATTCTTGAATTGAACTCCCTTATAAATTTTTTCAGGCAAAGGCTGATGAGATTGCAAAGTTGATGAATGAAAATGAGCATCTGAAAGCTGTGATTGACAATTTGAAGGTCACTATGAATCTCTTTTTCACACTCTCTCTCTATTTCTCTCTCTTTTTGGTTCCTTTAAATTACTACAGAGTATAGACTAGGTATTTATGCCATTTATATAATATATTTGATTAATTGAATTTTTTGATTTTGAATTATGCAAATTACATTTTCCAACTTCCATTTTTCTTTGACATAGCTTGTAGCTTTTCTCTTAAAAGAATTGATGATTTTATTAGTGCCTGCTATTGTTCAGAATTAAAATAATTTTATGATGATTGAATTCTTTTTGATGTTTACCCATCTATGTTGTTTCTGATACTATCACATTCGTAGCTTGAAATTTAAAATTCTATAGCATGCTCTTAGATTGTCACTCTCTTGTAAGTATAACGGGTGAAGAAACTCATCAAGTGCTCATCTCTAGTTGTGATTTGTTGGGTTGCCTCATGTATCTTGGAGAAATTTGTTCAGTTTCCTTAAATTTTATGTGCACACAACAATTTCATTATCTCTCACAGTCTCTTTTACTTTGAAGTTTGATTATGCACATGCTATGGTATGTAAATAGACTATCCTTTTCTGTCTGCCTGAAAATTTAATGGCTAATGTTGTGGAACAGAGAAAATCTAATGATGCTGAAATTGAGTCATTAAGAGAGGAATACCATCAAAGGGCTGCAACCCTTGAAAGAAAGGTATGCTCTTCGTTATATTTTCCCGTGATGAAATCTATCATTTTTTGAATATTTGAATGTATGAACATGTACCTTTTGTTTATTTGCAACTAAGCAACAGAGTAGCTGTTGTCTTGGTTCTCTTAGAGAATAAGCAGTTGTTGACAGTCTCATACGTAAATCAAGATATAACCAAAACCAAGATGCAATTCAGATGAGCCATGTGTATTGCTTAACATGTAAATCTTATGTAGCAATAAATTGTGTACAGAAACTTCTTAGCTGTTCCATGCATAATGTATCCATGAGAGACACTGCTAATATAATATGTAAGTTTTGTCTATGTTGCCAAAAGCTGGCAAAGAATTTTTTGTTTATTTTCTGCAATAACTTTGTCATAGCTATCATTTATGATAAAGAAAATGGAGAAAAGGGTTTTCATGTAGAATTTTGGCAACATTTGAATTTCGGAAAATTTTATAAGTGTTTAAAGCATGTTTGTAGCCCAATATGTCAATATGGTGGAAAACGTTAATGGAACTGGCTCCATTTAATTAGAACTTAAAATTTAATTGCCTGATGTTAGATTTTCTGTATGAATTCAAAATGAAGGAAGAGAATATATCTATTTGTATTTGGGTGAGATTAATCTAATTTCTTATACTTTCATTACTGCTGTGATTTAATTGCAAAATTGTAAGTTTGGTTACAGGTTTATGCTCTTACAAAGGAAAGGGATACACTCCGGAGAGAGCAGAATAAGAAAAGTGATGCAGCTGTTCTTTTGAAGGAAAAAGATGAAATTATCAGTCAGGTTATGGCTGAAGGTAGAGCAATGAAAATCCCCAACCTCCCTTTTTCCCCATTTCAGATGCCGTATACATGGTTATTCTCTTTCTTTTATGGAATAAAATTCTATATTTTTCTTCTGACTTCCTTTTTGTGGTTTATATTGAAGCCTTTTTTGTTATGTTTAGGTGGTTAGGACTAATTATTTGGGATTAGGCTTGTGAGAGTGAGATGTAATTGCTTGAATTATCGATAATTATAATGGAATATTCTTCCACTAATTGTAGTTATTTGTATGGTGCAGCTTGTAAAGAAAATGCATTATTTTTGTAAATTTGAAATGTTCAATGACTTTCATATCAAAGAAATGACGCTCCTCTTAAATACACTCAGAACTTGAAAATTTTTTTCTGTTATTCCAGGTGAAGAGCTTTCAAAGAAGCAGGCTGCTCAAGAGTCTACAATGAGGAAATTGAGGGCTCAGGTATTTTACCAGCTTAATGGTACTTGGGAACTTTCAATTTTTAGAACTACTATACAAGTGCACCTATCTTTCTGACCTAGTAAAAGTTTATCCTGTTTTGCTCTCTTTTTGTGAAAACTTAGATTAGAGAGCTTGAAGAGGAGAAGAAAGGCTTGATGACCAAACTTCAGGTAATTTGATTCAGAACTGGAATTTCGCTAGCTTACATTTCTAATTACATTTTCCCCTCAACATAAGTTCGAATTTGTGATGAAATTGGCTACTATATACGTGCTTGTTTGATTTTTGGTACTTATAATTAACAGATTCGTTCCCAGAGAATTTGCATAGTATGATTCTAGCATGTACTTGTTCCTGAGGCTTGAAATTTTTTGTTGCCTGTGGACATTTTTTGTAATGTTTTGAAATCATTGTTCAGTATCTTCCAACATCAGTTAATTGGAGTGAGCATCTATTTGATTTGTAGATAAAGACAATTCCTTGAATATTGGAGTGAAGGAGGATTCTTTATGACTTCTATCATTGTATTCGATTTTTTATTCTACTTACATGATACAAAATATCTGCAAACTGCAGAAAATAAGAAAAAACCTTTATGGGTGACTTGTGAATTTGCTTCAGCTTAAGTTGTTATTTTTATGATCATTGTTTCCTAGCATCAACCCATGTTAATAGAATTTTATGAATTTGCTCTGATCCACTTCCAGGTGGAAGAGAATAAAGTAGAGAGTATCAAGAAGGACAAGACAGCTACTGAAAAGTTGCTGCAAGAGACAATAGAAAAACACCAAGCAGAACTTGCAGGGCAGAAAGAGTATTATACAAATGCTTTGACTGCGGCCAAGGAGGCTGAAGCATTAGCAGAGGCACGTGCCAATAGTGAAGCCAGAACTGAATTGGAGAGTCGTTTGAGAGAGGCTGAGGAGCGTGAGAGTATGCTAGTTCAGGCACTTGAAGAATTAAGACAAACTTTGAGTAGAAAGGAGCAGCAGGTTTTTACTCAATTTACTGAGATTGTTTATTAGATTTCATCTCATTGATGTGCCATAGATAATGATTAGTTTACCTTTTCATTACATTTGGATTTTGTAGGCTGTTTTTAGAGAAGACATGCTTCAGAGGGACATTGAAGACCTTCAAAAACGTTATCAAGTGTGTTGAACTTTCTCCATTGTGATTTAAGTAAATTTTGCTTTATTTTTCCTTAGGTTTTAGTTGTTATAGGTAGTTTGCTTATCTCTTTAGGCAAGTGAGCGCCGGTGTGAGGAGTTGGTTACTCAAGTTCCTGAATCTACAAGACCTCTTCTAAGGCAGATAGAAGCAATGCAGGTAAATTTGTGATTTTTCATCAATCTTTTGGGTTTTTGTAGGGAAATTCTCGCACTTCAAACTCATGTTGGTTTGGTTATGAGTGATGACTTCTTTCATCAATTGGGAATAGGAAACAATGGCCAGGAGGGCTGAAGCTTGGTCTGCTGTGGAGAGATCTCTAAATTCTCGACTCCAGGTTCCTAAACATACTTCAATTATAATACAACACATGCTGAACTTGTAAATATCTCTATTTAGTAATTGTTGTTGCTTCTCCAGGAGGCAGAAGCCAAATCTGCAACTGCTGAGGAAAGAGAGCGATCTGTGGTTGAACGCTTGTCACAAACCTTATCTCGAATTGGTGTTCTGGAAGCTCAGGTTGTTTGTCTTTCCATGGGTAACCTATTTTTTAATAGTTGGAGCTTAATTTAATTAATGTTACTGAAATCATTTATATGTTTCAGATTTCATGTCTCAGAGCAGAGCAGATGCAGTTAAGTAAGTCCCTTGAAAAAGAGAGACAGAGAGCAGCTGAAAATAGGCAGGAATACCTTGCAGCCAAGGAGGAAGCTGACACTCAAGAAGGTCGTGTGAACCAACTTGAAGGGGAAATTAAAGAACTCAGGCAGAAACACAAGCAAGAGTTGCATGATGCCCTGATGCACAGGGAGCTTCTACAGCAGGTTCTGCTTTTAATATTTTCTAGTATTATACAGTGCATAGGTTCCAAAAATATGTTTACAAAATTTACCTCTCCAATTTTTCTTTGCCAACAACTGTGTTATAAAGAGGATTAAGTCTCGTTGATGCTTTGGAGGAACATGCTCAACTTGATATGTTTTAAAGAAAAAAACCAATAAAATGGGGGAGATGTTTATTTTTTTAAACTCCTAGAAGCTGAACTTTGAACTTGATGATAAAAACTCCATGTTGAAATTATAAGGAGGACTTCTTTGAGGTTTATCTAGTTCAGTTTTGAAATCCATGCTATAATAAACTGTGTGGTTGTGCATGCATAAAAGACTCGTATGGATATTGGAAGTCGAAGCTATTATCTGTACACTATTTCTTGTAGGATTCTGGAATTAAGCTATTGCTTTATTACAGGAAATTGAAAGGGAAAAAGCAGCTCGGTTGGATCTGGAAAAGACAGCGAGTATTCATTCTACTGCTGCATCTGATCAAAGTGCCACAGCAAAGAGCAATTCTGGTTTTGAGAATGGTATCGTTCTTTACTTTGAAGCTTTGCTTCAATTTATATATTTTGTTGCTTTGTTTATGTATCTTTTGTTACTTTTCAGGAAACTTGAACCGAAAGCTTTTAAGTGCTAGCAGCTTAGGCAGCATGGAGGAGAGCTACTTTCTGCAAGCATCTTTGGACACATTTGACAGTTTCTCTGAGAGAAGAATTCCCGGAGAGGCAACGATGAGCCCTTACTACATGAAGAGTATGACACCTAGTGCTTTTGAAGCTGCTCTTCGTCAGAAAGAAGGCGAACTTGCATCTTACATGTCTCGTTTGGTATGCATTATTCTTTAAACTGTGTTTGAAATATGTTTTGCTACCACATATATATTCATGCTGTATGCTATCTTGTACTTTAGTGGGCCTGGCTTATACAGAGCTGCCTATCATACATTTGGACAATTCCATGGGTTTATGGGGATATAACTTGTCATTCCATTTGATAAACAGCTTGATCAAATTTTTATACTTTTATGTGCTTCAGACATCTATGGAATCAATACGAGACTCTCTTGCAGAGGAGTTGGTCAAAATGACAGCACAGGTGTGTTTCTACAAGTTATTCTGAACTAATCAAATTTATGATACAGCCATACAGGTGATTTCCTGTCCTTTATCTTGCTTTTTTATTTCCTCTGATTTCTTTTGTTGTATGCAGTGTGAGAAGTTGCGGACAGAGTCTGCCTTGTTGCCTGGCATTCGAGCAGAACTAGAAGCACTAAGGCGGAGGCACTCAGCTGCACTGGAGTTAATGGGTGAACGTGATGAGGAGGTGTGTATGCTAACCCCGTTCAGGGTTGCTTTCTTTGATCTAAAACAAAGTTTTAGGCCTTAAAATTGTTGTTGATTGAGGTGTATTTATTATGATCTTGGTGTTTTTCATCCTGTATTCCAGTTACATGTTTGAAATGTGCTGAACCTTCTTCATTGGCAGGATCATTGATACATAAAACTGGTTTCTAGCAATTTGGAAGTGTCTTCTGATACAATTAGTATCCCCCACCCCCCGCGAACAACCCACCCCCCCCAACCCCCCCCCCCCCCCCCCCCTCTCTTTTCTCTTCCTCCTCCACCTTTTAATGCTATAAATAAATGCAATGGTAGTTCTGAAAATTAAGTCCTGAATTATACCAGATAGATTAGTCCATGCTGTGCATATTAAGCTGCAAAAGTGTCACCTTTGGCAGTAGTGCATTTCTCCACTGGATTGCTGCACATCTTTGTTTTTCATTCTCCCTGCAAGTTTCCTTTCCCTTGTTTGTGAATTTTCTTCTTACTTACTGGATCAAGCAAGGTTTTGGAAACAACAAATGAGGGAAAAAAAAGTAGAATCAATGATAAGCCTCTTTAGTGAATTAGAAGGGAAGAAATAGTGCATAAAATGAAATAGTATTTTATTTTGTAGGTTTAGAAACAATGGACGAGAAAGAAGATAATAGAAGTTGATTATATGGTTCTTGGTGAATTGAAAGAGGATAAAAGAATTGAGAAAATGTTTATGTTATATCATTTCATAGATATGGAGAAGGCATTTTGTATACACTTGACCACTAGTTATAGAAATATTGAGAAGGATTTGAAGATGAAGAACTACACAATTGTTATTATTTTAGCATTACCAACCACAATTATTATCTTAGAATGATCTATTTATTATTATTTGTTTCATCATATTGTACATATTTTATGCAATGAACCTTTTTCTTAAAGTAAGCCTATCTTGATTTTTAATTTTCAGTTTGGAAAAGGATGGTAGGGAAATCTTTGAATCCAATGGAGGGTAGTAGATATTATTCATAGCAGATACTCTTGAGCAAATATAGGCATGTAGTTGCAGTATTGCACTTAACTGCAGGATTTCTGTTTTTACTGATTCTGAAATTTCTTGATATCTTTTTATTTGTTTCTTTACCTTTTGCTGTGGTCATAGCATTGCTCATTACGTCCTGACTGAGAGAATTTCCCATTTATTTATAGTTGGAGGAACTTCGTGCTGATATTGTAGACTTGAAAGAAATGTATAGAGAGCAAGTAAACTTGCTTGTGAATAAGGTACTTTGCACAACATAATTCTTAGTTAACTTCCAAACATTCTCCAAAATTGTTTATTCATTGATTGATTTATGAGCTCTTGTATTTATTGACAGATCCAAATAATGAGTTCATCTGTGGGCGGTACCTAATAAGATGACTTTGACAGATTTTACCAACTTATTGGGAAGTCATGGTATAGTTTATTGTACATTTAGTAGATCCAATTGATCATTCAAGAGTTTTTCCTCTATACTCTGTATGAATTTAGTTTGTTCATGTGTTTTGACTGGAGATATTCAGAGCGTATATTTTTGTCGGGAACATGAAATGTATTGTAATTTTGCTGATATGTTGTACAGAAGAAATCAATCTGAACAGGACATTTGTTTTCCGACATGATGATTCTCAATTGTTTCATTTACTTACTCATAATTTTAGACATTTCATCATTTTCTTGTTTTTAAAAAATAAGACTTTTGCCCGGGTACACTAAATTATTACATGGAATTGGGACTGGCGAAACATATCTGTTGGTTCACCTGCATATAGCATGGAACTGTGCCAATGATTTTGATAACCCATTACCATTACCTAGGCTTTTATTCTTCTCCCTTTGTATTTGGGTCATTGTAGTTGTATAGAGTGGAGCCAATATGGCCAAGCTTTTCATGATGCTTGTTGTGCTCGTCCAATAGTTGACATGCCAGAATTCTCATCTCAAGCTTGCTGGTTGATCTCCTTTGCAAGGCCCTGACCCTACCAAGTAAAAAATTAATCCATTGGGATAACTTTTTCTAGTCTTCCGTGAGTACCTGAACTTTGCCAAAGTCGCTTGTGCAACAAAAAAGGCCATTCTTGTTTTGTCTAATGTTTCTGGCGACTGGTAATGTCATTCGCAATCCACAATAACATCTCGCCAGTTATAAATTTAAAATGCTGTCAATGCCATTTCTCGAACTTTAAATTAAATTTTTTTAACGAAATGATAGATTAAGATTTTCTTAACAAATAAGTACTTAATTATTAAAATATTTAATAAGATATAATTTACATTGAGATTTTGTTGAATTTCCTTTTACAAAATCAACCATTTGGAAACTATAATTTATTTTTTAAAAAAATTTAATTTTTTTAATTTTGTATAGCTATTAATTAAAAATTAAATTAAACGGTTAGCTCCTAAATGATGATCAAAATCTATAATTTGTCGATTTTGTTTTTTATAACTGAAATATGCTTGTGGGGTCTTGATGATTCTGTTTTCTTTTTCTGCCACGTGTCGCCACATAAAAAGACTCGATCCAACTCCATCTGAGACGCAGCAAATGACAACGCACAATGACCGGAGTTACGTGGCTAGCGTCTCCTACCTCTCTTCTCCCTCTTCGCTTCCTCTTTACTGTCTAAACCTGTCCTATAACCGTTAACCACCACCTGCTGCGCACGTTAGTACTGTTCTTCTTTCTCTCCTTTTATTCTGGAGGTTTCTTTCTTCTCCTTCTTATGAGAAGCGGTTACGAAATCCTCGCTTCAGATTTCCGTTTCATTTTTTGTTAGCTGAATGAAGCTGAAACTTCTTCTAATTATTAATAATTATGAGCTCTGTTAATCAACAAAAATATCATCTACACACTGGCGCATTTTAGTCACCTCTCCGTCATTCACCTCTTCTTCCTTTTCTTCTTCTCTCCTGGTAAACTAATATTGATTATGTAATGTACAGTTTAATTACTGTTATTATTTTATATACATACAGAATTGGACAATGCAACCGCAAAAATCATAGCCAGAGCTGTAGATTTTGGTTGCGTCAGATCTAAAATTGAGAGTGTGTGTGTGTTAATGAATTCCCGGAGGACTGTTTTTGTGATGATTATTATGTAGATGTATTAGGAATTTAATTAATAATTAAATATCTAATATTAGTTGATCTGATGGCGTTGCAGTTGGTTGCTGTGTAACCCCCTTGTGAATTCTGGAAAGGCGTTTGATAAGTTTACTATGAGAGAGCGCCATGTGGATGTTGCTTCCTCGAGGCACACGAGAGACCTCTTAAATGCCTATGATGCAGAACAAAGCACAGGTTTGTTCTTAAAGTTCAAGTCCGTTAACATTATATGCTTAGTCACCTGTTAATTTAAAGAGCTCGAACTTTAACTAGATAGGCAATATTTATTTTGCTTTATTGAAGCTTATCTTCCCAATTATAGCTTTATTCGGTGCAAAATCACAAGTTGTTTGGGTGACCTTGATTTTAATTATTATTTTAATCTGATGATTTGGTAGTGTGTTTTGTCCTTCCAATCTAAAAAGATACTGTAGGTGAACCTGATATGAATGCATTAACATGAAATAAAATTTGTGCAAGTTGCTTAGCATGAGGATTTTCTATATCACTATATGTTTTGTCTATGTTTTAGTGTCATTTGCTTTATTATTATTATTATTATTATTATTATTATTATTATTATTATTATTATTATTATTATTATTATTATTATTATTATTATTTGCTTTGGATTGCTTCATTAATTAATAAAGCAGTTGTGTACAAAATACAAATCATTTGTTTTTTTTTTTTGTCCTTAAGTGGGGAGGAAACCATTAAAGACCTTTGTTTATACGTAATGGACTGTAATATATATTTCATTGAATCTCAATAAATATTTTCCGAAATATTTGATTAAATTATATTTCGCTACGTCTTACCAAGCATAGCCTTATTGCTTCCATTATGGGCAGGATAAATTCAGTTCAATTTTTTGAAACATTGGATTGAAATCACTTCTCTCCATGATATAAAATGACCATCAACGAGCTAATAGATTGATGTTGCCATGGGTCTCTTTGACCAGATGCCAAGTCAACTTGTAATACAAAGAAAATGTGAGGTCGTTGGCTTAATGGCCAATCACTTCGATGCTCAAGTTAGAAATTAGTTAGAGAGCTTATGAAAACAGAGTTTAGATAGAAAATTTAAGTAGTATAGAAAGCATACCTGATTTGAGTCTTGTCCTTGATATTTATGGACTAAAAACTGTAGAGAGCCGTTTGAATTTATTGGTATGAATCTCTCAGCATATTCGGCTCCTATCCCATGATTCACACCTATAAACCTGCCTTTATGGTTATCTATCCATATCAAAGCTTGCTTGGGCGTTGCTCTGGTATCTTAGGCAAGCAAGCTGTCCATTGCTATTGTGTGGGTGTCTTTTCGAGAGTTGACGCTCATCCTAACCAGGCTGCCATGACTTCTTAACTGTGTTGACCTTCTTAACCAAGCTTCTGACTTCTTGACTGTTATGCTAGCTTCTTTGATTGCCACACTGGTTTTGTTTGATTTTTTTACTTAGTTTTGGCTGGGTTATATCATAGATCTAGCAGCACAAACAACATTTCTCTTTTCCATTTAATATTCACAACATATGAAGGAGGTTTAATATGCACTACATGAATTGCATTTCTTTATTTGTATAAACCAATTCAGTAGTTCCTTTATATAAACTCACAATTGGTCTGATTTATGCTTTGGACTGTAGAACATTTGCTTAGTGGAACAGGCAACGATACTGGAAACCCTTCTTGGAGGCATTCTTTGGTGCATGTATTGGTGGCAACTCTTTCTTCTTTCGTGTTTGGCTACCATCTTTGGTATGCCATTTTAAAATTCAATCTTTATTTGCTTTCATTTTCATGTTTCGAGATTTCACAAGTGGTAGGTGTTTTTTTTTTTTTTGGCCTGTGCTAATACAGTGTAGTCAATGAGACACTAGAAAGTATTTCTTTGGACCTTAGCTTTAGTGGGAATACCATGGCTAAAGGTACACTGTGCAATGGACTCTGCATTTTGTTTTTATATCTATTTGAAAAATTATTCTAATGTGTTATTTTAAATCCAATGTAGGTTTAGTTGTAAGTACATGCCTAGGTGGTGCTTTCGTCGGATCTATATTCAGTGGCTGGATTGCAGATGGGGTTGGTCGACGTAGGGCTTTGCAGTTGTGTGCTTTACCAATGATAATTGGGACTTCAATGAGGTATTCACTTATGGGCTCATGTCTGTCATCTGTATTTTGATATTTATTGGTTGTTCTGAGGATGTTCAATCCATGTATTTGTAGAAAATTAGTGGAGTTCTTTCAGTTAAATAGACAGATAATTCTTATTTAACGAGAAATTTTTATGAAAAGATGTATATTTTCTTAATTATAAAACCCGGTGTTAAGTATCAGTCCAGAGACAATCTCTGGATCAGAGATTGCTTAGGAAGAACACACTAAGATGAGATGAGAATAAACTTGATGAGAAGAGAAATAAAAACTAGAGAGAAGAGAAAGTATTCGGTTATTAATTTAGAGAATGAATGAATCTGTTACAGATAAGGATCTCTACTTATATAGAGTAGAGTAATTGATATTCAACTATTTCTGTTACACTCAACATCCTCAGTCAATCCTAACTACCTCACAACCATATTTCCCTCCAAAATACATTCCACCCAACTCTCTACCCATTTCTCTTCCTTCTCCTATAGTATGTAACATCAGGGGCCAGCATCTACAAGTATAACATCAAATTGTTTAGAATGGGATTTGTTTGCGTTCTTTAAGTTTCATTAGTGACAATTAGGTGCCAATGTATTATGCATATCATAAATCCGCCTAAGTAGTTTGCGCTTAGCCGGTCCCAAGCCCGGGTAAAGGAGGAGGGTTGCGGTAGGTGACAACCAGCGTAAAAATTTCGTCACACCCTATGATATGGATTCAAATGATATAAACGTTGGGGCGTCCTCTACTAACGACGCGCTACATCGGAGCCCGGGTGTAGTGATAAATATGCAAGGGTGTAGGGCGTTCACCGAAAGCGACGCGCCATGCCGGCGCCCGGGTGTGGTGTTAAGTGAGCAAGGGTTCCCACATCATGGACGGGTGTGGGTAAAGAAGTTAGTCCATAGGACAGATAGTAGAATAAATAGTGGAACAGAACACAAGATAGATATATAAAACAATAGAAGATATCATAGAAGGAGACCAATTAGGAAGGAGCAGGATAGGAGGATCAGGGTTGGTACTTGGAATGTTGGATCACTTACAGGAAAATTAATGGAGCTTGTGGATACCTTGGAAAGGAGAAGGGTGAATATTGCTTGCATTCAGGAGACTAAATGGGTAGGAGAGAAAAGTAAGAAAGTGGGTAATTCAGGGTACAAACTGTGGTTTACCGGAAAGGAGAGAAATAAGAACGGAGTGGGTATAATCATAGACAGAACATTGAAAGACGCAGTAGTAGCTGTGAAAAGAGTAGGAGATAGAATTATACTAGTAAAGCTAGTACTAGAAGGAGAAACAATAAATATAGTTAGTGCTTATGCCCCACAAATAGGACTAGACAGTGAGAGTAAACAAAGGTTTTGGGAAGATATGGATGATTTAATGCAAAGCATACCGAATGAAGAGAATGTTTTCATTGGTGGAGATTTGAATGGACATGTAGGAAGTGATAGGCAAGGTTATGAGAATGTTCATGGAGGTTTTGGTTTTGGCAGTCGAAATGAGGAGGGAAAAAACATCATGGATTTTGCTATGGCATACGACCTAATACTAGCAAATACCTACTTTATAAAAAGAGAGTCACATTTAGTGACTTTCAAAAGTGGGCAACATAGAAGCCAAATCGACTTCCTCTTAACCAGGAAGACAAATAGAGCTCTTTGCAAGGATTGCAAGGTCATTCCAGGAGAGGCTTTAACAAGTCAACATAGGTTGGTGGTCTTGGATGTCAAGTTTAGGAACAATTCAAGTAAGGTTAGAAGAAATTGTGTAGCTCGAACAAAGTGGTGGGAGTTCAAAGGAGTAAAGCAAGTGAAGTTCAAAAATGAGCTTCTCGAGTCCGAAGTATGGAAGCTAGATATGGAGGCCAATGATATGTGGATACAGATGGCATCAAAGATTAGAGAAGTAGCTAGAAAAGTACTTGGAGAGTCTAAAGGACATGGACCACCCTCAAAAGAGAGATGGTGGTGGAATGAGGAAGTACAAAAGGCAGTAAAAAGAAAAAGGGAATGGTATAAGAAATTACCTAAATGTGATAATAATGAAGCATATGAACAGTACAAGATAGCAAAGAAAGAGGCAAAAAAGGCAGTTAGTCAAGCAAGAGCACAGGCCTTTGAAAAGTTATATGAGAAACTTGGAACTAAAGAAGGGGAGAAAGATATTTATAGATTAGCAAGGAGTAGAGAAAGAAAATGTCAAGATCTCAATCAAGTTAGGTGCATTAAGGATAAAGAAGGAAAAGTGTTGGTGAAAGATGAGGACATTAAAGAAAGATGGAGAAATTATTTTAATGATCTCTTTAATAATAGTCAAAATGGTAATAGCGTGAATATAGATTATAGAACAATAGAAAAGAATGTAAATTATACTAGAAGGATTCGATCTTTAGAAGTAAAGGAAGCACTTAAGAGAATGAAAGTGGGTAAAGCCTGTGGACCCGATGAAATACCAATTGAAGTGTGGAAGTATTTGGGAGATATGGGAGTGGCATGGTTAACTAAATTATTTAATAAGATTCTAAACTCAAAGAAAATGCCTGATGAATGGAGGAAAAATATTTTAGTACTTATTTTTAAAAATAAGGGAGACATACAGAGTTGCTCAAACTATAGGGAATTAAACTCATGAGCCATACTATGAAGTTGTGGGAGAGAGTTGTGGAGCATCGACTACGTCATGATACTTCTATCTCTCTTAATCAATTTGGTTTCATGCCCGGTCGTTCAACTATGGAAGCGATCTTTCTCATTAGAAGCTTGATGGAGAAATATAGAGATGTGAAGAAAGATCTACACATGGTTTTTATTGATTTGGAGAAGGCTTATGATAGTGTTCCAAGAGAGATCTTATGGAATGTGTTAGAACAAAAGAGGGTATCTATTAGGTACATACAAGTATTGAAAGATATGTATGAAGGAGCAACTACTATTGTGCGCACAGTGGGAGGGGACACAAGTGATTTTCCGATCTCAATTGGATTACACCAAGGATCAGCCATAAGCCCTTACCTGTTTACATTAGTTTTAGATGAACTGACGAAACATATACAAGAGAGTATTCCTTGGTGCATGATGTTTGCGGATGATATTGTTCTGATAGATGAGACACGAGAAGGAATCAATAGGAAGCTAGAACTTTGGAGAAGTACTCTAGAGTCAAAGGGTTTTAAGTTAAGTAGAACGAAGACAGAATACATGCATTGCAAGTTCAGTGAAGGCCAAACTGGTGATAGGGAAGGAGTTAGTTTGAATGGGGTGGTACTGTCCCAAAGTAATCACTTTAAATATCTAGGCTCAGTCCTTCAAGTAGATGGGGGATGTGAGGAGGATGTTAGTCATAGGATTAAAGCTGGATGGTTGAAGTGGAGACATGCCACGGGAGTTTTATGTGATCGTAAGATTCCCAATAAATTAAAAGGAAAATTTTACTGTACAGCCATACGACCGGCTATGTTATATGGTAGTGAGTGTTGGGCACTGAAAGAGTCGTATGCATCTAAGATAAGAGTTGCAGAGATGAGAATGTTAAGGTGGATGAGTGGCCATACTAGACTAGATAAAGTCCGTAATGAGAGTATCAGAGAAAAGGTAGGAGTGGTGCCAATTGAAGATTGAGAGAAGGGAGATTGAGGTGGTTTGGTCATGTGAAGCGTAGACATACGGAGGCTCCAGTTAGACAAGTAGAGCACATTAGGTTAGAGGATAGAAAGAAAAAAAGGGGTAGACCTAAATTAACTTGGAGGAGAGTAGTACAACATGACTTAGAAGCATTACACATTTCTGAGGATTTAACCCAAAATCGTTCAGAGTGGAAAAAGCGAATCCATATAGCTGACCCCAAATTTTTGGGATAAAGGCTTAGTTGAGTTGAGTTGAGTTGTATTATGCATATCATCTTGGAAGATAATGTTTGAAATTCATTCTTACCCAATAATTAATGCTGCACGTCTGTGTCTTTTTCCTTGTTTAGCTCCAAAATCTTCAAGTCTCAAAGTTTTATTACTTAGAAATATGCAGAATAAAGGAAGAATCCTTTTCAGGAGCTGGATTAATATGTTTCTTTCCTTTATTTTAGATTATATGCCTGATAAATTCCTAGCTTCAAATACTCCTGTATGTTTAGTATTCAATTACTAATATGTTTTCCTTTTATACTTATGGAGCTATTCAAATATAATATTGCAGTGCAACAACAAAAGATCTGTGGGGTATGCTTCTGGGAAGGTTGTTTGTTGGAACTGGAATGGGTATTGGTCCACCTGTTACAGCTCTTTATGTGTCAGAGGTATGAGACAAGTTTTTCTGTTTTATTTTTTTTTTTAATGTTTTCAGTTAACAGTGAGGCCTCTTGCATCTTTTATCCCCCTCAAAATATATTTTCTTTCTGTTGATTTATCTAAGGATTCTCATTACTTGCCATGAACAAGCAGGTTTCACCAGCTCATGTAAGGGGTACTTATGGTAGCTTGACACAAATTGCAACAGGTCTTGGAATTATGGGGTCTCTATTTATTGGAATTCCAGCCAAAAAAACTTTGGGTTGGTAAGATATGTTGACAAGAGATTGAAAAATAAACGATCATGCATACTTACTGAGAATTTGGGACACACTGATTTTGACTGTACTTAAAACAATAATTATTTTGTTCAGGTGGCGCATTTGTTTTTGGGTCTCTGTCGTTCCTGCTACAGCACTTGCTTTTTTCATGGAGTTTTGTGCTGAGAGTCCTCATTGGCTTTTAAAGGTTACCTGGTCTCAGCATTAGATCATTTGCATCTTAAACAATGATTTTTTTTTCCTTGTGCATGGGTTTGCATTAGCGAGGGTTCATGGTTGAACTTCATATGGTCCTACTGGCTCTTTAGGTTCCAAGTATGGATGTATCTACATATATGTTGCCACACACACAGTTGCTTCAAACAACACTTTAACTTTTCTATATAGGGATAAAAGTCTACCTGCAGTATTCAACAAAAATTTCATCATGCATCCATCATAGTATGGGGCGTTTGTTGAGCTGAGTGAGGTCCTAGTGAATTTTGACTCCTAGCATGGATGTATAACATATGTATAACCACAGAAAACATAAAATTGCTTAAAAAAGCAGTTTAAATTTTCTTTTTAGGATGAGAAGCTGCATACAATCCAAGGTAAATTTCATGATGGAAATGCATTCATTGTAAAAGAATAGTTACTGATTAGACTTTATCATCAAAGAGATGCTTAAATGTAATGTTGGCTCAAGCACTTGATGGCTTAAATTTTGAGAGTAAATGGTTATTTGGCATACTTAATTTAAAATCAGGTTTTCTGATTTGATTTGGAGCTTAGTTGATTGTGATGAAAGTGATTAGGTGATCCATCTAGGATGAAATATATTATAGATCAGCATAGTAATATTAGAAGATAATATGTTTGCTCCTCAGTGCTTGTGACAAAAATAAAAAGGATCAGAACATGTGCAGAATGCACGTGAAGCAGGATTTCCCTCCTACTTCCTTTCTTTTTGTTCAAAACATTCAGAAATCAATTTATACTAGAATGTTTGCAAGTATTTTTTCGGGTGTCATCAACATTGCTAAAAAGCCCATAATAGACCAGATGTTAAATGATCTAGCTCAATTGTTTTATATAGTATGGCTTATTTAACCATTGATGTGATGAAACCTTGAAGGTATATTTATCAAAGTGTTTCTAAAATATTTTTCTGGAAATGCCTCAGAGGGGAAGAGATGCAGAGGCTGAAATTGAGTTAGAGAAGCTTTTAGGAGGATCACATGTTAAATCTGCAATGGCTGAATTGTCAAATTTAGACCGAGGAGATGATGCTGACAAAGTAAAGTTATCAGAGTTGCTCTATGGTCGGCATTTTAAAGGTAAACATTTTTTTTTTATTTGTGTTGAATTTAAAGATCAGTTTCCTTCCAGATAATTACTTTTGACTTGCCTATTTGCAGTGGTTTTCATTGGGTCTGCACTTTTTGCCTTACAACAGCTATCTGGCACAAATGCCATATTCTATTACTCATCAACAGTCTTTAAAAGCACTGGTGTTCCTTCCGATTTTGCAAACATATGTGTTGGAATTTGCAACTTGTTGGGTATAGAAAGTTTTTATCCCCAGACATTTTTATTTATAAATCATGGTTTGACTGTTTCTTCTAATCAGTTTATATTTCATCAGGTTCAATAGTTGCAATGCTTTTGATGGATAAACTAGGAAGAAAGGTGCTTCTTATAGGGAGTTTTTCTGCAACGGTAAGGAACAAAATTTTCTGGTAAAAAGTTTTGGCATTTTTATTTCTTTTCATGTTAAGTCTGTTGTATGCAAATTACCATCAGTAAATTTTTAACCTAAAATAAATGCATTATAACCATAGTACTTTTTTAATTGTACACTCTTACAGTTACAAACACACAATATGATTTTTTGTGGACTAGTATTTAACCTAGGCCCCTTTTTTTTATCATGCCCTTGAAAATTTCCAGAATAAGTTCTTATCTAATGGAATTATAAAGCTATCTCTGTTTATACATGTTTGTGATGGCCTTAAACAGAAAATAAATGGGTCTTAAGTTCATGAGCAACAAAAATTTTCTTGGCCAATAAGAAACATAGGAAATTAACAATAGGAAGATGAGGTTGTAAGTCGTGGCATAACTTTGTTGGAACTACAGCAGATACAATGATATGTTTGAATGTCAGTTCTGTATTTGCTTCTGCATATGTCTTCCTACAGATGCAAATAGCTCGCATCAGTGATTTATGATGTTCATTTATGCCAGATTTTTCACTATGCAAAATAAAATGCCAACATTGTGTTGGTTTTTAACTTTCTGCATTTTGCTGTACAGGCAGTGTCAATGGGTCTTCAAGCTATTGCAGCTAGTTCTTTTATGCCGAGCACTGCAGCAATATATCTGTCTGTTGGAGGCATGTTAATGTGAGTACTCAATCCTCCATAAAATGTACAAAAAAGATAACAATGTATATGAACCTACATGAACCAAGTAATCAACTAAGCTTACGAGAGTTGATCATTAATTTAAGATAACCCACTATCTATTTGTTATCTATTTGGTATCATGAATTATAAGAATTGTATGATTGAATATGTTGGAACGAGACATCATTCTAATATTGATTAGATAACTTGGCTGACCAAAGTTGTATGCATAAAATGCTTTAGTGAATGGACCATTCTAATATTTGATCACTAAATATAAGGAAGTTGCAAAATGTGTTAGAAGTCATTGGAAAAAAAGTCTTTTGTGCAAAGGTTGTCAAACTGAATAAGTAGTGTTTGAAGCCTCTCTGCTCTCTTGTTATTCTCTTTCTCTTGCTAGCTTGCACAGTAATATCTGTTATTTGAAAAATGGAATTGATAATACAGGTTTGTCTTGACATTTGCTCTTGGTGCTGGTCCTGTCCCTAGTCTACTTCTGTCAGAAATATTGCCAAGTCGAATTAGGGCAAAGGCAATGGCAGTTTGCATGGCCTTTCATTGGGTAATTGTCTTGTGCTAGTCTTCCTGTTATGGTTTCACTTTCCTAATTTCTTTCTGCCATGAGTGACAAAATTTTACACGCATAAAATTCAGTTTTACAACTCTAATGAACTTTAGATTGACATAGATATTACTTCATTTATCACTTTTTATATCAACCTTAGACTAATTTGGTATCCCCTTTATGCATTGCATTTTAGATTCATTGTCCTGGATCATTTGTGTGGGTTGAAAGGCAACATTCAATCCCAAATTGAGAAAAGAGTTGCAGTGCTGTAACTACCATTTATACAAACGCCTAATATACCATACTGTATTTTTATATATAACATTGAATATAATCTCGGATTTTTCTTTTGTTATTGATTTGTGCATATAATTCCCTTGTTGTTGAATAGAACTATTCTCTACCACTTTGTTGAGTTATGCTAAGGGTAGACACCATATTTTGTCCGGGTAAAAAAAAAACCTATATTTTGATTTGCCCTGTAAAAATAATAAATGAAGTTTAATTAATATATAAATGCAATTTTATTAATTGGATTGTTGTTTTCTTTTACATGCTCATTTAAGATGTAATTAAGTTTCAATTTCTAAGTCTTAATTGCATTGTTCAATTAAGTTTTAATCAAGTTTCAATTTTATTTCTTATGATCATGAAAGTCTTAATTAAATTTCATATGCTTATTTAAGTTATGATTGAATTTTAATTTCTATGCTCATTTATGTTCTAATTTCATTGTCATTTAAGTTTTAATTAAATTTCAATTTTATGATCATCTAAGTTTTGATAGAATTTTAATTATGCGATCTCCATAAAGATCTAAACTCATTCTAGAAAAGTGGAAAAGTGTAACGGTTACTCAATAAAAGATCGACTTTAAAAGATCATCAACTTTATTATTTTCAAGTAATTACAATTATTCGGCTAGTGGATCTCCGCCAGTCCGACCATTATTTACACTAGTCCCCCCTCCTCACTCTCACTCTCACTCTCCACACTAGCACCCGGGGCGAGGTTCTCGAGCCAGGAGAAATCCTCGTTAGGATATTGCTTCAGCAGCTCGGCAAGTAGGTTGTTGTGAGCTTGCACATACACACCAGCTTCCTTTTCAATGGCTTCGTCCTCCTTTGCCTTGAGTTCTACAAAGAACTTAGCCAAATCAATAGCCTGGCTTGCCTTGGCATCTTCCAGCTCCTTTTGTAGCTGAGCTATAAGCTCCTCAGAAGACTTCACCTGTTGCTCAATGCTTCAACCTGAGCATTAGCAGCTGTTAAGTGGCCCTTGCAAGTGACGATCTTGTTTACCTCCTTTGACATCTCTCTCCTCAGAAAATTCACCTTCTCTTTCACCATGTGTTTGGTAGAAACTGCCTCCAAACTTATGCTCATAGATTGGTTGAGGAGGTCATCGATACTTTTGGGGCCCATATGAGTTCAGTCCTTGGGGAAGCATATGGTTGCACTAGTGACTCGAGCCAAGTCTATGTTCCCTTTCACAGATCGGTTCCTTTCTAGGGACCTTAGCAGAACTTGAGCACCTCTAGAGATCGGTTGCCCAGATGAGACTGCTAGCCCGGATGAACCGCTCTTAGAAGTAGCAGAGACCGGCGGTTGAAGCGAAGGCTGATCTTTTTTGGCCCGTCTTGAGCCCGAGCTGTGGAGCTCATCTCTTTGACTCGAGCTCTTTTTTGGGCTTCAAGTTCCTTGGCCCTAGCAATAGCAACGGCAGCAGCAGCAGCTTCCTTCTTCTCGAGAACTCTCTTAGCAAGCTCTCTTTTTCTCTTCTTGGCTGCCTTCTCGGCCTTGGTTCACATCATATCTGCACACGAGGAATAGTTAGTGAGTTCATACTAATCGAGAGAGTGAGATACAAGGAATTTACCACTTTCGGGTCCGAGATCAAAAAGTTATAGTGGAACATTCTCTTGGGTGACCACATTCGTTAGCCACCATTTTAGCTCGGCCCCGATGACGTCGGCGCATAGATATCAATGAGTGTTTGCTTGGCTCTTTAATTCTGTGACAATCGCCTTCTCATCCCAGTTCAGAGCAATATCATCCCGAGGCCTTTCAGCTAGGTATTTCCAGCTCATGGAACACCCTCAAAACCATGGGGATCCCGACTCTGTAGAATGAAGAATCAATCCTTCCAATTCTTCAAGGAGGACAGGAGCTCAATGAAAAGCCCACAGTTCAGTTTCGCCTGGGAAAACCAGTACTCGTCATTCTTCCATTTTGTGAGGTGATGTAGCTTGGCAAATACCTTCACCTAGGCACTAGGCCCTTAGCTCAGCACAAGCCTCAAAAAGCTATCAAGGTTTGCTAGCAGTTCGGGTGCAATTGGGCAGTGCTGACATGGTGGTAATTCAATACGTCCTTATAAAATTGCTCCAAGGGGAACCGTAGCCGCGCCTTCAATTACTCCTCATACACGACAATCTGGTCCCCCTCTTTAAAACTTCGGTCAGCTCAAAAATCCTCGTGGCACCTAATGAGCTCGTATGCATCATCCGAGAGGTAGAACTCCTGGCTTATTTGGGTCAGTTCGAAAAGTCTCAAAACTGACTTCACTTCATCCATCAGGAGAGATTCTTTTTTTGGGTTTGGAGCTTGTTCTTTGCTCAGACCAAAAGACTTGTTTAAGGTCGATTCTGTTGGCATCTTAACAATAGTTTGGCCTCTAGTTCCCACACCCTCACCCTCGTCGAAAATCCACGAAACATTAACGGAAGGTGGACTCGTCGCTCTCTGGCTGTTGCTACCACTCATTTCCAGCGAAGCAAGGAGAAAAAAAAATAAACAGAAAATGAAGAGAATTAAGGACTATACCTTTACTGAAATTGAAGTCACGTCGCTGGAAATGCTAGAATCGAGGAAGTACTCGCCAGAAGGATTTGAGAGAGAATAAAGGAGAGAAAAAGTATGAAATGACAATCGCCCGCAGATATATATAGACCTGGGCATTAATATTTGAGAGTTTCGAAGAGACTTCTGGATATAAAAATATTTAATGCTTTTCCAATCTCCGAGAGATACATTGGGACAAATGTTGAAGATTTTTATTCCTTGAGCTTAAGGACTTGAACTTGGCAGCGAACTAATGACAAAAGAGGTCGACCAAGATTGAGCTCTCTCAATTAAGTTCCGACCCAAACAGGGCTAATACTTCCAATTTCAACTAATAGAAGGCCTGACCCTGGGCAATCTCAAGTACACTTTGGCCAACCACAAAAAATCGAATAAAGAGATCGGATGAAGAAAGATCGGATAAAGAGATCGAGCAAGGCAGAACTTCAAAAAACAGGAACATCATCACTTGGCCATCGGATAAAGTACACCATTGAATCATAGCCCTAGGTTTCACAAATTAAATTTTCACCATCAGATTGAGTTAGTTAAAGTATTCTGGTACATTTTCAATCTTTACCATTGATGCTACTTTTAAGGATAAATTCTTGACCTTAGGATCAAAAGCAATAAAGACAAATTCTATACTATTGAGTTCCAACCTTTGATCTAACTTATAAGATATAAACCCTGTCCTTTGGATCAAAGAAATAAGGACAAAAGACTCATGAGTTAATCTAGATCCTTGATTATTAATCTCTTTAATTCTTAACCCTTAGATCTGTCCTTTTAAATCTCAACATTTCCTTTCTATATTGAATCTTGACCTTCCATTTTAGGTTTTTCACTCCTTATAAATGCCCAAAGTTTTACTATTAAGAGGGGGGTTTTTGAGAGGGGAGTTTTGAAGAGTAGAGAGGAAGTGGATAGAGAGAGTTGTTTTGGAAGTCGGTTTTTGAGCAGTCTCCCCATTCTCAAAGCGAGAGCTCTCTTAAGGGCCCCCACAGTCCTTATTGAAAAATTGACCTCAACCTTCTCCAAAAGGACCGCACGACAACTTGTTCCATCAAAAGGTTGGGCTGATAGAGCTCTCCCCATATCTCCATTTCCTTGTAAGCATGAGAAATCAAGAAGAGTCAGCTATCCTATTATTTCTTAGATTTCATTGAAGGTAAAAATTTCTTTGAGGTTATTTACCATGCTCCCTTTGTAAAATATGTATATAGCCCAGTCATGCAATTATGAGTGAAGCACTTTGGGCCATATGTGGGCTTGAATCCGATCTCTTTCCTTCCACATTTCCATTGATTGTTTACATGAAGCATTTTCTCTAGCATTTCATCCTGCTGAACTCTTAGGTATATAAGATTAAGATTGACAAGGATAGAAATACTTTTCATTCCACAAATTTTACTTTTTTGTTGAAACATTTTTATTCTATAAATATTACATTTTTGTTGAAATACTTTATTCTATGAATATTTCATTGTTGATTGAAACATTTTTTTCAATTCCATAAATATTACTTTTTGGTCTTACATTGTAAATATATCATTTTTTTCTCTTATGAAAGATTTCGGAGACAACATCCATGGTATGACGGTTTATAGAGTTTTATAAAACTAGTGTTACTTGATGGAATTGTTGATTCGATATTCTAATTTGTTTTAATGATTCTTGATATATTTGAGCAATAACAAATGGTCATGTTATCATCCCCGAAGGATGGCATACTTATTCCTCTCATTTCTTAAAATGACCTTACGATAAAATAATATTTTAAAATGCAATCTTTTATGGTATGGGGTTCGAGGAAGAGTCATTTCCTTGAACCCTCCCTAAATGTTTATTTACAAAATATGTAACTTTTTCACATCCTTAGGTTCGAGGGAAAGTCTTTCCTTAAGCCTATGTCAAGTGTTTTACTAAATGTAATATTCTTTTACTTTTGCATCAAGGGAGAGTCCTTCCTTGGATTTTCTCTAATTTTATCTTTAAAAATTTTGCAATCTCAGCATGTCCTTATGTCAAGGGAAAGTCTTTCCTTGAACCTATACCAATTTTTACAACATTCCTCCATTTTCGGTTCATGGGAGAATCCTTCGCTGAACCTTTAAAATTCTTACATACCTTTTATACTTTTGGATTCAAAAGAAAGTCCTTAGAATCCTTAAAATCCTTTTCATTCAAACTTACTATCATAGGTACAAGGGAGAGTACTTCTTTGAACCCTTCCCGGCGTTCAGTTTTTACATACTTTAATTTAAGGGTAGTCCTTCCTTGAATTTATTAACCTAAAGTATCCCTTCATTGTTTCGTTTATCTTTTCATAATTAATCTAAATTTTTACATAAGCATTGATTTCAACACTAAATATGACAAATGTCTTTAATCAAATGTATGAATAGATTAACAATCGGTTTAGTAGAACATAAAATGTTTATTTGCTTGAAATCTATTTTGGAATTTAGAAGCTAGTTAGAATATTTTTAACATAATAAAATACGTGAATAGTTGTGCAAATCAAAATGGCATTTTCTGCATGTTGCCTTGAAAACGACCTTCTATAAATCTGTAGGTTATAAATATATCAATAATTTAAATTCAGTCAAGGTGGGTGGAGAATAACAGTCGATTATATCGATGATGGGACCATAATTCATTGATTGAGAGTCTTCATTAATAAATTAAATTCTCTAGGTTTTAATCAACACATTCCCTTTTGAATTGAATGCTCAATTGAAGGGAGTAAAAATTCAATCCCATCTTAATTCAATTTTAGCAATTTTTTTGTTTTCATGTTTTTATAAAATCTTTACTTCACACATGACACCCTCTATTGTTTGGGCACTGATGGTGAGATTACTGATGAGTAAGCTGAGAATCATCGTTACTCATTATAAATCTCTAAGAACTAAATGATAACTCTTCAATATTAGAGTCCTAGTTTTGAGAAGGGAGAAATTTAATTAAATAATTAAATAAAGTCAAAATTCACTTTTAGGGTCATCTCACTTACTTTGATGTTTGGTTTACTGTAATAGTGAGACATTGAGCATTCCTATGTTTATGCATTCCATCTTTTGTATAGCAAATATAAGAAATTTAAACTCTAATAAAATTATTGGCATTAAATTATAGAGAGAACACTCTTAAATCTACCTACCCTCATTGAGGGATAATGTGAGATGCTTAACACCTTCCCCATACATATACAGATGCTGAACCCTGAATCTTTAGACTAGAAGTGGAAAACATTTTTTTCTAATTTTTTTCACAAAATGATAAAAAAATGTATTCTTTAAATTTTTTAAAAATTAAAATGGAGATTACTCACTTTCCACTTCAGTGACAATTGCCTGACGACTGCAAAACTCTTGCAACACTGAGAAACATGAGTATGTAGTTACAAGTTATGCTGATACCCTTAACTTTCAAAATGCCCCATCTCACACCTCAACTTTGATAAAGTGGAATTATACTCCTGCAATCCTAGTAAGCAACTAGTGTGAAGAGAGCTCTATTGAGGTAGTGGAGAGTAAAAAAAAAAAAAAAGATGACATGGCATTGAAAAATGAAAAAATTAACAGTAAACTCCCTCCCTCTTTTAAAGATCACTTTTCCATCCTTAAGGAAGAAAATATATTCAAACAAAAAGGGAAAAGAATTCCATCCGATGACTTTGTTCGTGAGTCATTTTACAGTGAGGGGTATTTTCGAAAATATATTCATACATGTTAGGTTCTCTTATGAAGGAAGAAGAATTTGCTAGAGAAGTCAGAAGCCTCTTTGGGCCTAGTAACTCTGCACTTAATCTCGTAGGGTGTGAAGCTATTGTAATTGGCACCTAAACATAAAAAGCAACCAATGGCATCATCTCTCTCTACCTTCCATCACGAAAGCCAAAACCTAAATGGTAGATGCAAGAGAATGCCTTTTAGGAAGAAGATAAGCGAAGAATAGCTACTTGTTACGAAATTGGAGGCTGAGAAATGAAGATGATGGAAGAGTAGCCGTTTAAAGTATAGACCATTATCGTTTAGGATAGGAAGTTGATAAGAAAATGTATATTTTTAACACTATAGACTTGCTATGTCGGCCTTCTTTTTGGCCTTAGTCTCTTGAAAGGCATAAATGTAACAGCAGCAGATAGGGAACACCAATGTATAATTTGGATGGTCTTGTGGCATGTCTAAACAGTGTATCCTGACATCCTTGGGAACAGGGTATGGGCATCCTAAACTGACATTTTCATTGATGTCTTCCTCATAGATAAAATTCTTGGGAAGCTTGCAAGCACAAGCAATTGTTGGAACATCAACATAGAACCACTGGCCAGAGCTTAGATCATTTTCTGAAACAAAAATGCTATCACTCCCTCGAACCACTCCAACAACTTCTACTGGAGTGACAATTGGGATTTGATCCTCAATAACTTTTTGCCTAATTGACCAAAACCTCTCCTATGAGCTAAGGTATGCCTAGAGTTGCATCGATGAGGGGAAGTCGCTTGGTTTGAGAGGAGGAGACCTTGATGAGAGTCAATGCAAAAGCCATTGCAAAAGTGAGATTTGGTTCTAGGATTTTATAGATTGTACCATCTCTGTAAAGATGAAGGAGTGAATATGAAGTAATTTATATAGGATAACAAGGTCGTCAAGGTAGAAATATCACAAGGTTATATTAAGTTGAGGTGTGAGATGAGATGTTTTAAAAAGTTAAGGGTGCCACTATGATTTTTTGACAAAATTCAGGAGTAAATTTATATATTCAGCCTTTTTTATCCTGTCAAAACTTTAAGAACTACTGGCATTATAATGCTGATAAAACCTTGCGCATGTCTAACAGGTTATAAATTTCTTTGTTGGTTTTCTGTTTCTGCATTTGCTGGAACAAATTGGGCCACTAGTCTTGGATTCGGCGTTTGCTAGCTTTTCTTTACTGGCAGTGATCTTTGTGAAGAAGAATGTGTTGGAAACAAAAGGAAAATCACTCCAAGAAATTGAGATTGAACTTCAGCCATCAGAATAAAGGTATATCTTTTCTTTTATATATATATATATATATATATATATATATATGTTTTGGTTAGCTTTTACTGAGCTCTTTAACCTGAAATTAGGGTTAGATACTGCTTGACGAATTATCTGAGGATTTACAAATAATTATAAAATGAAAGTGGGCGGGCATCCATCTCTAAGGCTTTTTGTCCACATTAGAGTTTTCAACTTCATTAATAAGCGCATGAAAATGTGGGCACAACAGTGTCAACTGAAAATTCCGGAAAGCATCCTGATTCTGTTCATTGCTTGGCAAGTGCAGGTATATCTGTTGGTTGTTGATCGTCCCTTGCATCGGTTCTGGCTTATTTAGAGAAATTTGGCTAGCAGGAGAATTTAGAAAACACAAATGCATCATCTGGGAATCCTGTTTTACCGGTACATTTTACGAGCACAGGGGTGTTTCTTCTTCCTATGGAAATTATTGAAGCAATGTGGCACACATATGTGATATGACAAAGTCCCCTCTGCTTCTGTATGTGTCGGGAATCAAATATTGTTCCTATAGCATGGTCTATTATCTCAAAATCAACCAACATGCAAAAGAAGTTTTCTATCGCTTGTATCCAGTTAAGTAGTAGAAAATCGCAGTCTAAGAAACTCCTCTTGAAGGTTCAAGAAATATCCATCAAAATTTTTGGCATTAACCCATGGGTTAATATGATTAGCAATTGGATTTGCTCCTCACCTTCTTAATTAGAGTTTCAGTTCAGATTATAAAGAATGTATTTTCCTCCTTTAGCCTTTTGTTGAGTAGGTTTTATAAAGTGATGGAAAATTTTTCATGGAAAATTTTTCAAAGTTTAAAAATATTAATATTGTATTTAGAAGACTGGAAGGTTTTTTAAATTAAAAATCTTTGAAAATTTTTATTTTTTAACTCATTAATTTGATGAGATAAAAAGTCGCATCTTTAAAATTTTTAAATATTTAAAAAAGAAAATTCTCTTTTTTCAAATATAAAACAAGCAAAATTATGAAATTTTAAAAACTATGAAAACTCTTATTTAAAAAAACTTTATTTTATAAAATCTCAACTGATTGTATTGAAAGGAGAATTTCATGATGAATATCATGCCTTTCATAACCTCAACTAATCAAATAGCAGCTCTTTTTTTTATGTAAAATTAAAAAAAATAAATATTTTTTTTATAAAATTGAAGAATTAAAAATGTATAAAAATAAATGATGATGGAACCACACCGCTTAATTAAAATAAATAAATAGAAGCTGTTGTGCCCATCCTATTGGCTCGCGACGAATTAGACGAGGGCGCTCGGTCTGCACACCCGATCCAGCATCAAGAAGAAATCACTTTATCAGCCTTCCTATAGCCTACAGCCTACCCGGTTAGCATTCGGGGTGCTCTCGATGCTCCTTTCTTTGGTAGCCGAGAGAATTTGTTGGACAAGAGAAATTCAGAGAACGGTAAACCTTTATTAATTAACAATAAGGATGAATCCCAGGTTCTCTCCATCGGTTGTTTTGCGTTTGAAGCTGTATTAGGTGTTTGTTAAAATGTCTCACTGACAACGCAATTCACTGATATTAATCTAAAGTGTTATTTTTCCCCTTAATCTTTCAGTTTCTTTTGAATTGGATGATACCTGCTGACAATGGGAAGTAAAGAAGATGATGTGAAGAAGGCGCAGGTTGTGGACGCTCGGGCAAGAAATATTAGCCATAACGTTCGGTGCACGGAGTGTGGGAGTCAGTCCATTGAAGATTCTCAAGCAGATATTGCTATTCTCCTCAGGAAGGTATAATATCTAGTATTATGATCCACTGCTTTATGCAAATGAGTGTAATGTGAGATGGTATGTATTTCTTAGTGCTTGTTATTGCTATGAAATTTGTGAAACCATTTCTCAGTGCCTGGGTTCTAATGCTTGTTGAGGTTTTGTTCTTCCTTTGTTATTTGTTTTAACTCTTCAAAATGAAAACAGCATGTGGTGTGAGAACTTTTGAGGGGCTTGCATTTAAGCGACATGTATGAAGTTTGAGGTAGTTAAATGATTGCCTGTTTCCATTCTGGCGTAACCATTTTGACTCTTGTGATCAATCCTAATGGTTCAGCATTTGAGGTTGTCCTGGGAACCCTTGCCATTTATCCTCCTGTTGATAACAAGGATGGTTTAGTTCTCAAATCCACCTGATGTTTGATGACGCAAATCCTGTTTTCATTCCATAAGTTGATGGGCAATTATTTTCCCCTTTAATGGGGCTTTAAGCTCACACCAGTTCAAAATCCTGCTGTAGGATCTTGCTTTAAAAGCTTTTTGTTTATTAGAAGATGATGATCGATTCTCGTCAAGGTTATAGTCTTCAAACAATTACTGCATGAGAAAGTGATTCCATTTGAAATTACAAACCTCCACTTATGGTTTCAAGTGGCTCTTACTACGTGTGGAGAGAAACATTACTGGCCTCAAGGAATTTAAAATGTTTTAAGCTACTTAATTAGCAACTTGGGTAGAAACTATTTTTATCTGCATGATGCTAGTACCCCATGCACCATAGATGTGTTGATACTAGAGTTCTTGAGAATAATCAGATGACAACACATTTTTCAATGGTTTCTGATTTGGGCTTGAACTTGATTAATTTATTTACTATTTTAATAGTTCTCTAATTTTTGAACGTGAGATGAGATGAACAAGCTTATATAATTCTTGCCATCTGTTGCTAATTGAAATTCTGCTTTTTCAATATTTCTCTGTTATCTTCCTATTTATATTCTTAAATGTGTGCATGTTGATTATTTTTGGGATGTAGCTGATTCGTGATGAGATTCAAGCTGGGAAGACTGACAAAGAGATCTACAAAAAGCTTGAGGATGATTTTGGGGAAACAGTACTTTATGCCCCAAAGTTTGATCTGCAGACTGCAGCCTTGTGGCTATCACCGGTTAGTTTATGAGCCTAGACTTATTATTAACAGTGAGTTAATTACTTTGATAACTTTCAATATGGCCCCCAATTGTCTCTCAATTTTGATTTTGTTAATAGTATAGTCATTATGTCTAGATTGGACATTAATGACTAGTGAAATGTCCAAAATAAACCTAAATCTCCTCTTTCTCTGCCACCCCCTCTCTGTATTTGTCTCTATAGACAACCCCCTCTCTTCCCCCATTCTCTCTCTCTCTCCTTCTCTCTCTATTTGCTTCCCGCTCTCCCTACTCCCTCTCTCTCTCTCTCTCTCTCTCCCAAAATAAAGATTAGCAGAACAAAATAATTTCAAAATGGAGAAACAGTAGCCTCTCTCTCTCTTTCTCAGTAAAACAATCCTGAAAATCACAAGCAAAGCTCAAACCACATAGAATGCAAAAATGGCGATGATGTATTATCGCAAACCATATTTAATTTATTGAAAATGAGAGCATTTAGGAGTGGTTTTTGTTAATCATCAGTGGTCAAATTGTAATTTATCCAAATTTTTTTCTATTGAAATGAGGTTATATTAAAACGTGGGTATTGGAGATAGCTTCTAGTTGCAGGTGCTGCTGGTGGAATATGGGCTTACAACAAGCACAGGCAAAAGACTAATGTGCACATCATGGCATTGAACCTTGTTAGAGGTGTTCCATTAACCCCAAAAGAGAAGGAAACTATGCTGGAGATTCTTACACCTCCTGCCCCACAAGGAGCTACCCCTTCCTCTTGGTGGAGAAGGTGGCGCAATGGATGATGTCTTCCTTTTGACTGATATTGATCCTAATTCTTAATTGGCTTGTAGCTTTGTGCTGGGATCTAAAGTAGCTAGGCTGCTAAAAGTACTGCTTGGTGTGGAAGAATCGTTAATTGTCGGCATGGGGGTGTAGTGGTGAGAGATCGTTGGAAGGATTGTGTTGTAATCAGAGTGTTGCTTAGTAATGAACCAAAAAAACTGAAGTATTATTTATACTTGCACATTATTTCAACTGGACCTTATTGAAAAACCTAAAATTTATTTACTTCTAAATTTTATGATTTTTTTGAGGGTTTCTAAATTTTATGAATGACCAAATAATATTTGAAAAATGATATTATTATTATTATTTAAGAAGACTTTAGGCATTGTAGGCTAAAAGTTTGGCAGAAATGATAATTGCTGTCATTCTCATTTCTGCATCATTCTTCATAATCATTTTTAAGCACATCACATGGACGCGGGCACTGATTCAACTCTCCTTTTCTTTCTCATTCTTAGTGTAGTAAGCCTCCTCGACCCTATAATCTCTCTGCTGTTAGGCTGCACAATTGCTTCTTCTTCTTCTTCTTTTTTTTTTTTTTCATAAATAAGATTTCATTAAAGCCCTAACTGGACCTAGAAGATGTTGCAAATTGAACTTGCTGTTAAGGGATTACACGAAAAAGAGTGATAGGCATATTATTTTGAGGTCATGTACTGAATGTAAACCTACAATCGCAACTCTTCGGAAATTGTAAAGTGCGAGTTCTATTGCTAAAATAGAAAAAGAGCATGGGGCAGAAATGCTGAATAAATACCCACAGTTTCCACCTATACTTCTTACATTTAACATTAGCCAGTGTTAAGAGTGATAATTCTTGAAAATTTTTTTCATAATTTGACTCATTATTTTTTTATCTCAGTTAAGTAAAAGAGACGAGAGATAATAAGATAAATTATAAAAAATTATAAAAATAATTATTGTGATGAGTAGAAATAAGAATAAATTATGCCATTATTTTATTATTTTATTCAATTTCAATCCATTGTTGATCAGTTGAGCTTTATCTTTCTTTATTTACTTGATGCCATATTTGGACTGTACTTTGATTATTAGAAAATGGAAAGTTTGTAGTCAATGTTGAATTTTTTTTTTTTAAGACTTTAGGCATTGTGCTCCTCTTTTGGGCTAAAAGTTTGGCAGAAGTGATTATTGCTGTCATCCTCATGTCTGCATCATTCGTTAGTTTATGCTCATTTGTCAGCACATCACATGGGCATCGCTTCAACTCTTCCTCTCTTTCTCATTCTTATTGCAGTAAGCCTCCATGACCCTATAATGTCTCTGTTGTGAGGCTGCATGATACCTAGCCGATTAGGTTAATCGTATCTTATTTTGAGATCATGTTTTGAATATAAACCTACAATCTCAACTCTTTGGAAGTTGCAGACTATGAGTCTATTGCTGAAATAGGAAAAGAGTATGGGCCAGAAATGCAGTCTGGTGAGTCTTGCGGATACTTTAAATACCCAGAGTTTCCACATATACTTCTTACATTTAACATTAGCCATGTTTTGAGTGATAATTCTTTATAATTTTTCACGTGTGTAGTTGGATTGTTCTCTCAACCACTTAAATCTTTCCCCATTTGTATTGTAATTCACAAGCTTTAATTTGGGCTGTAGATCATTTTGGGACATATGAGATACCCATACTGTCCATCAACACCTTTCTTGCATCAACAATAGAGGTTCTCACTCTCCACCCAGAGTCTTTTTATGCATTTAGAATGAGCTATGTATTAAGTGATAATACTTGAAAACCTTTCCACATATGTGTTGCTGGATTGGACTCCCATTCACTTAATATTCCTTGAAAATCTGTTCACATGGGTGTTATAATTCACAAGCTTTAATCTGGATTACAGGACTATCTTAGGACACAGGAGATGTACATGTAGTCTCCACCCATACCTTTTCCTGCATTTAGTATGAACTTTTTTAAAAGGTTGGTTCTCATTAGAATTTCAAATCTGCATTTTATATTTTAATTCCTCACAACCTCTTTAAATTCTTGCTTATTTCTAAATTTCATACCCAGACATTATAAATCCTCACAGCCTCTTTAAATTCCTCACAATTTGCATTGTATTGATAGTTAATTGAAAAATCTGGTTTGGCCTCTCAGCTACATAGGAAAACAAATAGATGAAACACAAAACAGTTTCCAGACGGGAATAAATTGAAAAAAGTTCCAAAACTGAATATTTCAAAATAAAACCAAAGCAAAGCTACAAATGCAGTAACAGGAAAGGCACAATAATTGCAGTCTAGTCCCTTTTTTTTATTTTTTTGAGAAAATTGCAGTCTAGTTCTGATACTTGAGATAATCCATCAGAATTCACCAACAAAATAAGAGCAACAACTCCACCATTGCAGCTTCCAAAGATAGATGCAGCAGAGCAGCATTTGGCCATAACACACCGCTCCTCAATTAGCCAGCTCTTTATCTGCCACAAAAAACTTTTCCTCTTAAAAATATGCCCCAGTACTGCATTCTATTCCAGAATAACTATGACAAAAGCTTAATTACATTGAAATCATTCAATAGTACTACTTTGCAGGGGTCATCAACCATTCAATTTGTTTGGAATTGCATTATCTAAAACAAATTGGTTATAAATAAAAAAAAACTGAAATGCTCATAAAAACCAATTACCTATACAGAAATCAGGCAAATGTCAAAATCAATAGCGACGGTGAGAAGGCACAAAGCACGGTAGGAAGGTGGTTTTAGTAGAATCATCCTCCCATTCAACATCTTTCCACCATTTTTCCTCTGCTTCAATCACAACTTTGCATCCCTTTGCACTGCTCGAGTTTAATGGCAGCTTCTTAAGTTGTGGGCATTTATATACTTCAATTTGTTCTAGAAAGGGAAAGGACAAGGCTTTGGGATATATGCTTTTCAATACTGGCAATTTATTCAAGGAGAGCACTTGGAGTTTTAAAAATGGGTTAGAATTTTCGTCCAGAACTTCAACATCATCAAACTTTTTAACACTTATTATCTCTTCTATATGCTTGTTGACAAAGACACTCAAATTCGTCAAATTTGGAGCTAGAATAAGCCATGTCAGATCCCGCAATCTGAGGTTACCTGATACAATCAATGTATGAAGGCTATTAAAGCATGCCTCCCTTGAGATCACTGAGCTACCTAGACCTCCAGCTGCATTATGTGTTTCTGTCTCTTCCATTACAACATCAACATCCAACTCTTCTGAATCTATATCACCAAAAATTTGTAGGACACCTAGATTCTTCATATTTGCTAACCACCACACGTTGAGAGATTGTGGACCTTGAAACAGTTCAAGCCTTAGGCCTCGAGTACAGTTGAGTAATGTGTGGGCGCTGATAAAACTCTGGAGGGCTGAGACACTTCCTACTGTGCTGTTCAATTCATTCAAGTGTTCCAAACATTGTAGCTCCTCTATTAGCATAATATCTTCCCCCAGTATATTATCTTCCCCTTTTCTGTACTTCGACAAACCAATGTTGAACATTCTCAAAACTTGCAATGATGATAAACTAGATATGACTCCCCTTGGAATCACATTTAGTTGGATATTATACTCCAAGTTCAAATGTTTCAGATTCACCAACATCTTCAACTCAACTGGCAGTTGCTTTACGCATGTCCGTGACAGATTAAGATATTGCAGTGAATTCAATTTCGATATTCCCACTGGCAGTTGCTTTATACACGTCCGTGACAGATTTAGATATTGCAATGAGTTCAATTTTGATATTCCCTTTGGCAATTCATTTATGCCAGTGCTTGACAGGTCTAGAACAGTTAGTGCATCCATAAACTGAAAGAAATTGTCATTGATCTCGCACAAGCCATGATTAGCACTGAGAAACAAAGTGAAAAGATCAGGACATCTAGGAAATATATGGATTCCCTTGAAGGAGTTTGCCATCAGTGACATCCGTCTTGATCCTTCCCATTCTCCAACATCTGGCACTTCAATCAACTGGGAACCCGCTTTCACAAAAAACTTGTGCTTTTCTTTTTCACATTTGCATGCTATCCATACAGCCATATCACGAATCACATCATGCATTTTCACACATTGGCCTTCCTCTTCCAATAAACATACCCCAACAAGAGAGCCAATTATAGAATATGCCTCATTGCGAGAACAAAAATTCTCGTAAATCCAATAATCTGCTAACTCATCTTTGATAATTTTGAAATCTTCCGGAAACAAGGAACAATATAAGAAACAAGATTTAACTTTATCACTACGCAGACTATCATAACTAAACTTCAATAATGAAAATACTTCAACCTCCATTTCTTGAAATACCTCGTCCTCCATGCCTTGTGAGCTTGATGCAGAGCTTCTTAGGACCTCCAAAGCATGCTTCCATTCTTCCACTGTATTTCGACTGGCCATGGCATGACCGATAGTAATGAGTGCGATTGGCAATCCTCGACATTTTTTAGCAACATCTTGAGCCAGAGGAAGAAAATTAGGATCAATACACCCAACCTTCAGCTGAAACAACGCCCAAGCTTTTTCCCATTCTAAAGGCTTCACTTTTATCATCTTTTCAGCGTCCATTTGCCTGCCTACTCTGCGAGATCGTGTAGTGAATACTATCTTGGACTTGTTTTGTCTTGTAGGCAGAGCAACCCCAATCTCTCCAAGGTCAACTCGCTGCCATATGTCATCCAACAATAATACAAACTTCTTTCTACTCAATACATGGAATATGTCATCCCCTTTCTCACGAAGGCTTTTCCTTTCCCATTTCTCATCAAAAAAGCCAATATTTTTCCATATCTGTTCTTGAATCTTCTCAGGTTTCAAATCTTTAGAAACCACAGCCCAAATCACAAGATCAAAATTATTAGGTGTTGTGGCAAACATGTTGTTGATTTGGGTTAGGAGAGTAGTTTTTCCGACTCCCCCCATGCCGTATATGCCAACAATTCCCACTTCATCTTCCATGAGACAGCTCCATGCCTCTCCTAAAGTAGTTTCAGTACCCACCGTTGGCTTATAATTTCTTACAACCACCGGATCTGGAAGTGTCCTCTCAACCAGTTCCTTAAAATCTCCTTTGGCTTTCAAAGCAATCAGATCTTCTAATTTCTTGGCAACCCTTCCCACGAACATATAATTGGAAATGTCTCCTACTAGCAATTTCTGAATTTGTTGTGGACCATCTCTTTCCAGTTCCTCTGCTTCAGTTACCATCACTTCAGCCATAGTAAGCCACAATTGAACTTGTTGCAGCGCCTTCTTTTGTTGTCCTTCCTCTAGAGCAACCTTCCTCTTCACATCCTCCTTCAAAGCCCATAATTCTTGTCTTGCAGTCTTTAAGGCTTCGAGATCATCTTGAAGTTGGAAAGCAGGGGCCCTGATAACTACTTCTTTGAAATCACCTTCGGCCATCAAACCAACCACATGTTCAAGAGTTCCAGCAACACTTTTCCCAAAAATGTAGCTGGAGTAGCAGTTCCTGGAGCAACAGCCCGCGAGACACATTTTCTGTGTTTCTTGTGTACTTTTGCTAAGCAGAGTATTTACTTCAGCTATCACAGCATCCACCCTTGAAAGCCATCCCCCAACTTGATCCAGCTGCACTGTTTGTGGTCTTTGCTCATTGATGATCATGCGCATCACATCATTCCTCAAATCTCTTAACTGATCACTCGCAGTGTTAAGAGCTTTAAGATTATCTTGAAGCTGGCATACGTAAAAAGCTTGCCCAGTAATGCAATCCCAGCAACGACCAATCAAGGCATCACCACATTGAATCTGAAACATGTTACCCATAGCTTGTGAAAGAATTGGACACAAGGAAAGTAAGTGGAAAATGATGAATGGAAACCAAATTACTGAGAGGAACTAAGGGAAGAAAAGGAAGAACAGTTGACAGTAGGAGAAATGCAGGGGAGAGAGTAAGGTGGAAAGAATGATGGAAAAGAAATATAATTTTTGGTCTCTCTTTTGTTTTTCCATCTTTCCACCCTACATTTTAAAGTGACGCCATATGTGAATGAAAATATTTATTTTTCAAAAAGTAATATTATAAATTAATTTTATAATGCATTATATATCTATGATACTGGCTAGAAAAGAGAAAAATAATTTAAGTAATAAGTTTAATATATATATATTATTATATATATTTTCAGATTTTACTATAACTTATATTTAATCTACATATAATAACAAAATACGCCATTTTCATTATAAAAAGTGAAAAATAAATTTATTATAATAACTACTTAAATTTATTTTAGGAAGAATCAAATAAAATTTTTTATTTTGTTTTATAATAATTAATTTTATATTTTTACTAATCTTTATAATAATTATTTTCAATTATTTTTTATTTAATTTTTATTTATTGATGCCTGGTATTTGTTAAATAATTATCTTGACAATTGACATATCATGTGCATTAACGTTATTTTCTTAGTTTTTAGATATGTTATATAAATAATTAAATTAAAAGAAATTAAAAAATTCCAACCAATCATTTTTTTTTTTTACATTATTTATTGTTGGTAGGTTTTGTTTATAGATTTTATTAAAAATTAATTTTTTTAATTTTTTAAAAAAAATCACGAAAGTGATGAACCAAATCGAAAATAAGATGATTTAGAACTGATTTTTGTTAAATATCAGGGGTCAAATTGTAATTTACTGTATTTTTTTTTTTCGATAAAGAAATAAGCTTGTTTTGAAACATTGGGTCTTAGAGATGGCTTCTAGTTGCAGGTGCTGCTGGTTGAATATGGGCTTACAATGCAGAAGACTAATATGCACATCATGGCTTTGAACCTTGTTGGAGGTGTTCCATTAAAAGGAAACTATGCTGGAGATTCCTACACCTCTTGCCCCACAACCACAAGGAACTAGTCCTTCCTCTTGGTGGAGAAGGTGGCGCAAATGGATGATGTCTTCGTTTTGATTGGTGGTGATCTTAATTCTTCATTGGCTTGGAACTTTGTGTTGGGAACTAAAGTAGCTAGGCTGCTAAAGTACTGTCTGCTTGGCGTGGATTGATTGTTAATTGTCAACATGAAAGAATGGCTACAGCAGCCAAGTGGAGATACAGTGATTGACTGTTGACTGTTGAATAAAACCTTGTCCATGACCAAGTCGCTGACAGCATGCAAACGTTTGGAGTCGCTACACAAATCCCAATTCGCAACGCAAGGATGGTGAAGTAAAAAAAAATTGCTGTCGGGTGGGGACAGTGCGATTTCCCTCACTCTTGGCGTGCCAAGTACCCCAACTACCCCGCGACTCAAGTATATGCATTTGAGCCCTGAGGTGGTAAATCAACATCGCCAGAGCTCCAATTTAATTTACTTTCCTTGAACTAGACAAGTTGTGTTCTTCTGAGTTCAGATGTTGCTCCTTCTGGTGATTCTTGTGATTCAGAGTTTTGGAGCTGATTCAAATGCCAGCTGTATTAAGAATGAGAGAGATGCCCTTCTCAAGTTTAAACAAGGCCTCACCGACCCTTCAAACAGATTGGTGTCTTGGGTTGGAGAAGACTGTTGTTCATGGGAGGGAATCAGCTGTAGCAACAGAAATGGGCATGTTGTGAAGCTTGACCTTCGAAATCCTCAGGGAAGCAGAGACCGGTGGAAATTAAAGAAATCCCTCCTTGGAGGTGAGATCAGCCATTCTTTACTTAATTTGACACGCCTCAATTATCTAGACCTGAGTATGAACAATTTCTCAGAAATTGGAATTCCAGCATTTCTAGGTTCCTTCAAAATGTTAAATTATCTAAACCTTTCTGCAGCAGAATTCATGGGAACGCTTCCCCATTTCCTTGGTAACCTTTCAAGCTTGCAGTTTCTTGATCTCAGCTACAATTCAGAATTGATAGTTGATAGCCTCTTCTTTGCTTCTACCCTTACTTCCTTGAAATATCTAGATCTGTCTGATTTGCATCTCTCTAAGGTTGATGACTGGTTAAGCTCGCTAAATATGCTTCCTTCTCTAGTGGAGCTACACATGTCTTCTTGTTCTCTTCACTCTTTTCCTCGCTTTGTACATGTTAATTTCACATCTCTTGCCATTCTTGATCTCAGTTCCAATGACTTCAATTCCACGATTCCACATTGGTTTTCTAATATTAGCAACATTCAAAATCTTGATCTGAGTGGAAGTGCATTGCGAGGCTCCCTGCGCGAGCTGGGTGATTATAGTCTTCTTGAATTCCTTCATTTGCATGATAATGACCTGGAGGATGAAATACTAGAGTCATTGATGAATAATTTTTGTAATTTGCTTGAGCTGGACTTGGGTTCCAACTCTTTCAGCGGTGATATTGGTAAACTTTTTGGCAACTCATCTGGTTGCATCCAGAGTAGTTTAAGGAAAATGGATCTTTCTGATAATAATTTCAGAGGTAGTCTTCCGGATATGTTGAGACAATTTAAACATCTAGAATATCTAGATCTTTCTCATAACTGCTTTCTGGGTCCAATCCCTGAATCAATTGGAAGAATATCAAGCTTGAAAGGATTATTTCTCAATTACAATTGTCTGAATGGAAGCATACCAGCAAGTCTGGGACAGCTTTCCAAGCTAGAAATTTTAGAGATCAGCAACAATTTCTTGAATGGGAGTATCCCAGAAAGTCTTGGACAGCTTTCCAACCTAGATGTTTTAGATATCCATGACAACTCATTGGATTGTATAGTCTCCAAGCTTCACTTCTCGCAACTTAAGAGCTTGACTCGATTGGTTATGTATGGGAATTCACTTGTTTTTGACATTGAACCAACATGGGTAGCTCCTTTTCAGCTTCAATCCATTTATTTGTCATCCTGCAAAGTGGGGCCAAAGTTTCCACAGTGGCTTATATCACAAAGGAATCATTCGTTGGAATTTCTTGACCTCTATAATACAAGCATATCTGATACCATCCCGGATTGGTTTGAAAACATTTCCTCCAATATCCAGTGGTTGGATCTCTCTCACAATCAAATTACAAAGCACTTGCCGAAGTTGAAGAGAAAATCTTTGGAAGGTTCTACAAGGGTCATATACTTGAATTCCAACAAGTTTGAGGGTCCTGTGACTGCTTTTCCTACAGATGTGGAAGTATTAGATATCTCCAACAACTTTCTTTCGGGCCAAATTCCACAAGAAATTGGCAAAATGATGCCAATTTTGAGATTTTTCTCTCTCTCCAACAACAATTTGAATGGTAGCATTCCAACTTCTTTGTGCAAGATGGCACAACTAAGTTATCTTGATCTTTCAAGGAATCAACTCTCAGGAGCTCTTCCTCAATGCTGGCAGGAAATGGAATTTTTACAGGTGTTTGATGTGGGAAATAACAACTTGAGTGGTCACATTCCAGTTTCTTTGGGTTCTTTAAAGAACCTCGGATCCTTGCACATGGAGAACAACAATTTGGAGGGAAATATCCCTACATCTCTGCAGAATCTGGGAAATCTATTGACTCTTGATCTCAGTGAAAATGCATTAACAGGTGCAATTCCTCCTTGGATAGGTGAAAATCTATCTTCACTTGCCATACTTAGTATCCATTCTAACATGTTTGAAGGGGAGATTCCACCACAGCTTTGTGGCCTTGCTTCTCTTCGCATACTGAACTTGGCAAAGAATAAGGTGACAGGAACTATTCCTCCTTGTTTTGGCAATTTCACTTCGATGATTGTTGATGATCCGGATTTTGTTGATTATTGGTTATCTTCTTTTGCTTTCCCTGTCCTTTTTCAAATGCCTAACCGCTGGACAGCATATCAAGATCATGTTTTGGCCTACATAAAAGGAAGAGCACTTGTATATAACAAAACACTTGTATTTCTCTTCTCCATTGATGTTTCAGAAAATAATATTTTTGGAGAGATACCAAATGAGCTAGTGAATCTCTCCTTGATACAAAACCTGAATCTGTCTAGAAACAATTTCAAGGGCCAAATTCCTCCACAGATTGGCAAGTTGAAGTCATTAGAATCACTCGATTTATCTGGAAATGAACTTTCAGGCTTAATTCCTCCAAGCATTTCTGCTTTGAACTTTTTAAGTTACCTGAATTTGTCATTCAATAACTTATCCGGACCCATTCCTCATGGGAATCAACTCCAAACCCTGGATGACAAATCCATTTACATTGGCAACAGCGGATTATGTGGATCTCCTCTAGAAAGTTGCCAAGAGATGGAGCCGCCTGAACACGGCAAGCCTGTTAAAGAAAGTAACAAGGATGAGTTTGAGATACTTTGGTTTTACTGTGGCTTGGGAGTGGGTTTTATGGCTGGATTTGTGGGACTGTGCAGCACTCTGTACTTCAAGACTCCCTGGAGACATGCATACTTCCAATTGGTAGAAAAAATATACAACGATATTTCGGTGATAGTTGCAATAAAGATAAACCATTTCCGGAGAAAGTTCAGTAGAAGTGAATCTAGAGGGTGACCATGATAAAGATTAGTTTCCTCTCTCACACAAGATCTAGAGTGAAGGTTGAAATATTTTCGCTGCACTTTGTTTTAGCTTTGATTGCTGTGCTGCTTCTAAAGGTGATAATGTATGTTACTTGTGTGTCTTTCTATACCTTTGTTGGGGTAATAATCTCCATGATTGTTAAATCAACAACACACCAAGGGACTTGATGTTCCATTACACATCTGTAATACTACATCTTCCTTATTGCATCTTACTAGGGATTTTGTCTGGCAATGGGATTATTAATAGTTTTTGAAAATTATTTTTCCATTTTCTTTTTTATTTCCAGGGAAAAACCGTTTTCTATTTGCTGCTTGATATTAATATTTTTTTTTAAATCAATAGTTTCCCCAAAATTGTTAAACCTGCACCGGATAATATAAAAGGATATTAAAAGGCGTGGATTCAAATATTCTTGAAGTGGGGATGTTGGTTCTGGTCGTTGATGAGGGGTTGTTGCTTATTGCAGTGGAGAGAAGCTTCGGCCTAGAAAAAGAAAATGAATTTAAGAGAAAACGATTCTTGTTCATTGGTGAGAGGGATCTTGCCCATATAGTTGAAGACAAGTGGTGTAGTATTGTAATAGTAAATATATCGAGTTATGTCTAGATAAGACTGAGAGGGACTAACTAATGTATTTACTAGTATGGATTCTCTTGGCTGTAATTGAATTTATGAGTAGTATAGTTTTGAGCTTGTAATTGATGATTTATTACTTGTTAATAATGGAAAATGACATGGTTATGGATGTATCATTATATTGAGAGGGTGAATCAGGTAAGTATTTTGTATGTTTATTTTATTTCTTAGTAATTTATATATTTTTGCGGTGCGCAACAGATATGCTTCTGGTTGGCCTCTAGAAGTTTTTGCATGAGGTTGGTCTAACATTCAACAATGGAGCGGGTATGTCATTTGACATTTGGCGTTCTATATGTATATATATAATTTTGACTGCAGAAATTTTTTAAGGAGAGAGTTTGAATTTCTAGTCTTCTACCCAACCACACGGGACAAGGCACTATAAGCAACCGTCCAATATGTTAATTTATATATTTTATTAGTATTTCCAGCAAAACAACTAAAACTTGGAAACTTGTTGGGATGGCTATTCTTTGCTATAGATCATTTGTAATCCTCTTTCCTTCTTCGGCGGCTTCTTAATTTTCCTATCGCACTGTAATTCGTCTACACCCTATATGGCTTGAGTTGGACTTTTCTATTCCAGGTTCGTTGATAAGGACGCTGTTTTGAAACAAGTCCTGGAATATTGAAGATAGCTCAGGAGTTCATTTATTTCTTTAGTTGATCATATGGGTAGGCATGAAATCACTGAGGAGATCAAAGAAACATTACCATCAGATCAGCCTGCAATCACTACAACAACAACTCAGCCTCAAGCTTCATCAAGCAATCATTCTGAGACGCCCCAAGATTCTTCCACTAGCTTATTAGATGTAGATCTAGTGATTGGACGTCCCTGGACTTCTGGATTGTTTGATTGTCGTCAAGATCAAACAAATTGTAAATCTCCAACTCAGAAAATTAAAGATTTCCCTTTTCTCTCTTTCTGAACATCAACAAGACCATTGTCTTTCTTGTTTCTTGGAGTTCTCCCCTATAAGCTTAAGCTTTTAACTTCAGTGATTTCTTGACATTTCTTATATGTTTTGTCAGCCATTGCTACAGCATTTGTTCCTTGTGCAACGTTCGGACAAATATCAGAAGTGTTGGACGAAGGAAAGTCTAGTAAGTTTCTCTATATAGCCTATCATTTTTTTTTTATTTTTTCTTCCCATTTTGTAAAAACGATGTTAACTAGTGAATGCAGCTTGTAGGGGTAGGAGTTCCTGTTACTTCTTTTTGATGCTTGCTTCATACTCTCAATGGATTTTGAGCACTGAGTACAGAACTAAGCTGAGAAAGAAGTTTAATTTGGAAGAAGCTCCCTACACAGATGTGGTATCTCATATATTTTGTCCATGTTGTTCCCTTTGCCAGGAGTTCAGAGAGCTTAAAAACAGAGGACTTGACCCTGCTTTAGGTACTATCCTTCTCACTTCTCAGTACGTATCAGTCATGTTGGTCTCTAATGTATTCAACCGTATCCAAAAGAATGGCCAGGGATTTTGTCTAATTGCAGGGAACAATGAGCTCTGATTGCTACCATTATCATTCTGTAAAGACTACAAGTTCAAACCCTATCCTATTCCCTTCTGAAGTTTTTAATGTAGAAGAGATAAAAAGAAAAATACGGAAAATTCAAGAAAAAGGGAATTTTTGTTTCTTCTTTGTAGTTTGAATCAGCACTGCATTACAGCACTCAATTTTGAAAAATTTACTGTGTTAATTTTGTGAATGTTGAATGTAGGTTGGAAAGGAATCCTGGCTCAGCAACAGGGAAGACAGGCTGATGATGAACAACTAAATGTTCCCCCTCCAAATCAAGCCATGTCTAAGTAAATTCATGTTTTTCAAGTAATTAAAAAGAGCAGAGCTGCTGATTTTTCAGTGTTTTCTTGGTACAAGCCACACTTAATTTTGTCATTTACAGTAGGAACTGCTGAAGTGATTCATTCTATTCTTCTGATTGGAAATATGCATCTATAGTTTCAGGAAGTTTATGTGAAATCTCTTGTTATCAACTCCATTACCCTCATTACAGTGTATTACTCTACGGATAAGTTTTATTTTAATGGTCAGAAAAAGGTTTTAATTTGTGCAGTCATATATGTATTTGTCAAGTTTAACATAAAATAATCAATTTGTATGGATTTTTTTTTTCCATATCTTAGAATAAAATTTTGAGCTTTTTCCTTTTCATCACGAGTTAAAGATGGTCAAAGAAGGAGGCCAAGAACAGACTAATTTGAAGAGAACACATTCTAGAGGCAGTTGTGATTTGAATTTTATTTGTGCCTTTCCAGTGAAAAAAAAAAAGTCCAAAATGACAATAATTTTTCTTCTTTTTAAAGATCAAGCTTATAGAAATTGAATTGAATATACTAAGAGAGTGTTTAACTTAACTTGTAAAAATCAACTTATAAACATTTAAAATTTTAAATAATTATATGTTTGGTTAAGGTACTTATAAATTACTGATAAATAGTTAATGTGTTTGGTAAAAAAATAATTTAAAAATATATTTATTATTAAAATGATAAGAAATCCATTAAATGAGATTTATGATAAATTTTTGAAAATTAAATGAGAATGATACAGTAAAATATTTTATCAAAATTAACTTATAAGTATCAAAATGAAAATAAAAAAAAGTTTATAAGCACAATTTATAAGTTCAAAAATTATTATAAATAAAAAGGTTAACCTCTTTTTAATGCACGTAAACTGATTTGATCAATTTATAACTAAGATAAGAAAGTCGATCTATTTTATTATTTTAGCAGACTATGTTCTTTATCAATAACTGAACTAATAACCATATTAAATCTAACTACAGGACCATATCAAGTCCAAAAATGGAAATCAAATATATATAGATAAAGTTTTTCTATGTAAATAGTTTGGACTCTGTACTTGGGCATCAACAATTGGAGTTCATCAGGCCTTGGAATCTCAACCGATCACAAATGGGCAGGCCTGAAACCTGTCAGATTGATAGAAAGTCGCAGCAATCGGCTCCTCAGCCCGCAGAAGTTGCACCACAAACTTGGCATCAAGTTCAGGATAATATTCAACCTGGGATTCTTCATCAAGGTTATTCCACTACAGCTCCTGTGGTGCTTGGAAATAACATGGTTCTTGGACATCCTTGGACAACAGGATTATTCGACTGTCATGAATATCAAACAAATGGTAATTTCATTGCCAATTAGAGAAGTTCTTTGGTTTTCATAACCTTTCGTATCAGCTTCCTTAATTTCAACTTCTATAGGGCTTAATGCTTCTAGCTTAAGTACTTAGGCTTGAGCAAATGAACTGACGGTTTGATCCAACAGTCATGTGTTTAATTTACTGGGATAGCACATGGGAGCTAACCTTATCAATTTGTTGTTTGCCTTGGCAGCTATTATGACAGCATTTTTCCCTTGTGTAACATTTGGGCAGATTGTAGAAGTATTGGATGAGAGAGAGTTGAGTAAGTTTCCTGTTACCCAGGCTTACCCACATATAATTAAATTAATTGTCCAAAGTTAAAAAGTTTGGTAAAATGATCAAGAAACACAAACATTTGGATTTATTCTACTGGCAGGCTTAATATTAACATATACTGTGATTACAGCTTGTCCTTTGGGGAGTTTTATTTACGTGATAATGATGCCTACCCTGTGCTTTCAATGGATTATGGGTTCCAAGTACAGAGCAAAATTGTTGGAGGATTTACAATCTGGTGGAAGCTCCTTACACTGATGTCATCTCTCACTTCTTCTGCCCATTTTGTTCCCTTTGTCAAGAGTTTAGAGAGCTGAGAAACAGAGGACTTGATCCTGCTCTAGATACTCACTCTAATTTTTTTTCTAATTAAATGCAATCCATTTTGTTCAGAAATATTAAAGGGTTTGAAAAATACCAAAAATGAATAAAATTAGTTAACAGTGGATTTTGATGATGGGATGGAATGGGATACTCGCTCAACGACAAGGAAGACAGTATCATAATGTACAAGTAAATGTTCCTCCCCAAGATCAAGTAATGTCTAGGTGAATTTGTAATCTCTATTCATAAAACTCCATTCATATATAAATATTTTTATATTTTAATAAAATTATAATAAAAAAATTATTTAATTTTCTTTTTTATAAAAAAAATAGATTTTATTAATTAATTTTTATAAATGTCTCAAATATTAAAAATATGGGGACTGCTAGCCGGTTCTCTTTGATGTTAAAAGCCATGTATGGTCCCGCTGTTCTACAGTTGAAATGAGTTGCGCAAAAGTGAATTGAAATTCAATGCCATCACTGACTTATTTGTGTGTTTAATATTTATGTAAAAAAAACAAATTTTATTATTAAAATCTTTTAATTTTAATTTAATATTATTAAAATTTTTATAAGTTATTATTATTAATTTACAAATTAACCTATAATTAAATTTCATTCTTCTTTATTTAATTTAAATAAATACACCATTAATATTTTTTTAACTTTAAATTATATTAAAATAATATAATATGAATATTTTTATTAAAATTTTAAAGAAAAATATAGTAAACAAAAATTTAAAATTTTTTAATGTAAATTAAAATTGATGGACCATTATGATATGATAAAATTTAGTTATAAATTAATTTATAAATTAATATAATAAGTCACAATAATTTTAATAATATTTAAATTAAATTTAAAAATTCTTATGATACAAATTAAAATTAAAAGTATGAAATATTTCTGATAATCATTTATATTAAGTGATGACAAGTGAAATTAATTTTATTTTTGAAAGTTATTTATATATAAAAATAAAAATAAAAAGATCTATTTTTTACCTCTACAGGGACATTTGGCAGTGTGTTTTTCTCGTCTAAAGATCACATCTAAGGATGGTAATAGATAAAATACTTGCGAAAATCATCCTGCTCGAACTCAAATTTGATTAATATTTTCAAAATCTGAATTAATGCTAAATTCGATTAAAATTTATTCTCAATTATCTGGATCCGTCTCAAATACAATTATTATTATCCAATAAATATCTAAATTCATTTAATTTTATATATTTTAATTAATAATCTATATAAAAATTATTTTTATCAATAATTTATATTTTAAAAATTTAATAATTTAATAAAATATTTTAATTTTATTTTATATAAAATAAAATATATAAAAATTTATAATAATTATTATTTAAAATATATTTTATATTTAATTAAATATTTTTATAAATAAATTCAGATAATAAAAATTTAATACATAAAATTTAAATTCTGCTCAAACTTTTTATAAATATTAAATTTTAAATTAAATCCATTCAAAATTCAATTATAAACTGCTTTAATCCGTCTTACTAAAATTTAGTAGGATCGGATGCCCATGAAAATCCACTGACTGCCGTCATCACCTGCCTCTCCCACGCTCGCATTAACAAGATCATTCCAATTTGTAGCATCGGTGATGAGAAAAAAGTTAAAAACCGGAGGACAATCCCCCAACCGTAACTGCGGCTTGCGAAGGTCACCGACTTCCAACCGCATATAACTAATATTTTCTGTCGTTTCGAAACTTCTCTTCTCCACCTAAAATTTCCTAAATAATGTACTCCTCATTTAAAGCTTTCAACAAACACTTGAAGAACACCTACCTCTCTGTCAATTACAATCACACATCTACCTGTCACCGATGCCTTCATTACTACCCCTATCTCTGTTTCACCCTTTTTAAACCTCCATCCTTGTCTTCTTCATCTCTATCGACTCTTGCCTTTCGCTTCTTTGCTTATCGTTTTTACACTTGTAAGACACATCCCTTATGCGCCTATTGAATTTGGAATTCTCTGCTTATGTTTTCCTCGTTTTGGGTTTTTGTGGCTCTTCTGTTTGAAGAAATGACTGGCTTATGAACGCGGTTTAGTTTTTTAGTATATATATCTTAGATTATCTCGGATGAATCTACGAAGCATTCGATTTTTTTCTTCTTCTTCTATGAATTTTTAGAAAGTAATCCTATCCCATTGTACAGTGCAAATGAGGAAGCGAATTTTAATAGTTATGATTAAAATTTAATTTGATTCCCCTCTGACCTTATATTAGATTTGCAGCGCCTCGTTCTGGTACATTTATGGAGGTAGTCAAAGCGGTGTATAGACAGGGGAATGCAGCTGCAGATAGCATTGCTATCAGGGCTGACCAGAAGAATTACACTTACGCACAACTCATCTCATCTGCTTGGAACATTTCTAATATATTGTGTAACGCTGGATTAAAGACTGTGAGTTGAAATTAACTCATTGATTTGTTTTTGTGAATCTGTAGAGGAAACTGTATGATCTGTTATTAGCATTGTTACCTTCAGTTGAATTTGAAGCTTTGTGGGAAGAATTTTACACGATTTAATTATTTGTTAATGATTCAAGTCTATTATTCTTAAATGGATTTCTTCGCTTGGGGGTTTAGTTAACCCTTTGTCTTTGTGAAGCTAGCAAGACTAAAATTCTTCTTTGTAGGTTGATGGTATCAGAGGAAATGGACATCTAGGTGGAGCTCGAATAGGAATTGTGGCTAAACCTTCAGTTGAGTTTGTTGCTGGAGTGCTAGCAACTTGGTTTAGTGGAGGTGTTGCAGTTCCACTCGCACTCAGCTACCCTGAGACTGAGCTTTTGCATGTGATGAATGACTCAGTATGTATGAAATGCTTTTTGTTCCAGCAAACACACCCCCTGCTTCCCTTCTCCTCTCTCTTTTTATTGTGGAATTGCTACACCTACTCTTAGGTTATTGTACATAAAACCACTTCGGTGCACTGTTAAGCAACCCTTTTGAGGCTCATAAATATGTGTGTATACGTGTACTGGAGGGAAAGGCCTGTGTGTGTCGGGAGCAATTTTGCTTCATTCTATCCCACAAAATCTTAATTAAGTTATTTTCCTTTACTGTGAACCAATCTCTGATTTTCGTTTGATTGATAGGAAATATCTATGGTACTGAGCACCGAAGATCATAGTGAGTTGATGCGAAATATTGCTGCTAAATGCGCTGCCCAATTTTCCCTCATTCCTTCTGTTCCCAGTATTTCTTCGCAAAAAAGTGAACATTATCCTTCACAAATTGGAGCTATGGATGCAGATAGAGGTTTGTTTATGAATATTCTGAACTCATTTAAGATAGATCTTTTACCATTTTAAGATGGTAGTGTGTGTATATATATATATATATATATATATATATATATATACTCAATTTTCCATTTTGTTTTTAAAGGTTTTTGTGTCATGTTTATGGTGCAGATGAAGATCCAGCACTAATTGTTTATACAAGTGGCACAACAGGTAAACCTAAAGGTGTTGTCCATACTCACGAAAGTATTACTGCACAGGTAACTGCCTGACCACCACATACTCCCTTAGTTTGAGCATCTCTTTCTGTTTTAGTACCCCTTATGATATGGCTGTCTGTGCAACTTATGAGTTAATGGTGCGAGCATTGAACAGTAAAATAATGCATGGTATCGTATACAAATCTTATGGTGCATACACTGCCAGATACTCTTTTTCTTATTACTATTGGAATATGCTACATAGCTCAATAAATTTGTGCCACCTTTATTATCCCACTTGACATGGCATCATTCTATTGGCAGTAATCCGCATCCACCCATGAATTTTGAGCTTGCAATGCGAAAAACATAGCAATAGACATATGTCATGTCAGGTGGGATAATTAGGGCAGCAGACATGCAGCACTTTTCTTACTATTTTAATTACTTTAGCGGCATGCAATTATACTGTCAACATAGTATGTGTGAATGATAACATGCCCTTCTTGAGTTCATTTTCTATTTTAATATTGATTTTAGCAATAACTATGCTGAAGTTTGGCTAAATTTCAGGTTAAAATTTTGGCAGAAGCTTGGGAGTATACATCTGCTGATCAGTTTCTCCATTGTCTACCACTGCATCATATCCTGAAATCATACCTATTTATACTGCAATGATAATTCTTTTCATACTGATGATGCCATTGCTTCTTTAGTGCATTATGCAGAAGATTTTGTGTCAAATGGATCCTTAACTTATAACATACATGTTCATGGACTTTTCAATGCTCTATTTGCCCCTATCTATGCCGGTTCCACTGTAATTTTAATGTTTTTACTAGTTCCAATATAGACACATGCACGCATGTTCCTATTGGAAAATTTAGTTTTTTTGGTAGGTGAGATTGATTTTGTTTTGAATAATCTTTTTAAATTATTGAAGGTTGAATTTATGTCAAAATTTAGTGTGAGGGGAATCTGGCAAAGATGGCGAGAATCATATCAAATAAAAGGGAAAAAAGCTGATGATGCTATAACAGTGTTTACAGGAGTAAGTATATTCTTTATATTAGGTATTCTTATGCAGATATTCAATTTCTTACTCTTTTTCATGATATCTCTGAACTTGCAAATTTATCTTCTCTTAGCACATCAGCTATTGTGATTTGTGCTCTCTTCTTTAAATAAATGTTTGGCTCTTGTCTCACTGTATGGAATCAAAACAAGGTGCAGCATCTAGCTATTGCTTGTCAGTTGTATTAATATTAAGTGTGAAAAGGAAAACCTTAGTACAATCTTCTACTGCACACCCTACTTTCTTCTTGTGGTGTTTGTACTTAAATCCTAAATTTATGGATGTTATGCATATACTGGTAAAATTGTCATCATGAAGTTTCATAGAACCATATGTTTTTGTGACATACAGGTTCCAACCATGTACACTCGATTGATACAAGGTTATGAAGCAATGGACCCAGAGCTTCAGGCAGCTTCTGCCTCTGCTGCAGGACAATTGCGGCTAATGGTAAGTAGAACAGAAAATGATGTTCATTACCCATTTTGATTCAAAACACCTGGCGGCATTGGCAGGGTTGCATTTAATCAATTGATTTTGGCTAGATTATATGATAATTTATTCTGCAAATAAAATTTTTGATTGTTGGGATTTTATTAGTATCAGTACATTGTCAATTTGTCATTGACAATCTCATTGCTTTTCCCTGTGAATGCCAACTGCTGAATTCTTCATCATCAGTCAATTTTGTTATCCTATTTTCCCAGATGTGTGGCTCCTCAGCCCTCCCTCTTCCTGTCATGGAACAATGGGAAACCATCACAGGGCATCGCCTTCTAGAAAGATATGGCATGACCGAGGTAAGTGATTTATTTATATAATGGAGAAGTATGTTATAATTTTGTTTCAGATATTCTTATTTTCATGGTTTGATCTGTAGTTTGTCATGGCAATATCAAATCCCTTAAAAGGTGTGCGAAAGGCAGGCACTGTAGGCAAACCATTTCCTGGAGTGCAGGTTTATGCACTGTTATTTTTTATTCAATAGTTTTATATTTTAGTTCTTTGTTGCCTTTTTCTCTGCAACTTCTCCATATGTTCTGTAGGTCAAGATTGTAGAAGATGAAAGTGAAAATGATACAACAGGGGTGGGTGAGCTTTGCGTTAAAAGCCCTTCATTGTTCAAAGAGTATTGGAAACTTCCCAAGGTATGGCAGACTAGCATTTGCTATCTCTCTCGCTCTCAAAATGTTTTGTTAGTAATGTGTTCCATTGAGGATGGATTCTGTTATCTGATTGCTATCTTCGCATTTATCTCACACCACGATGACTGAGAAACATGATGTGCTTTGCAGGTTGTGTATTCTTTTTTCACATGAAACCTGTAAATCAATAAAATAGTTTAGACTTCAGCATTCTTCTCCTAAAGAAGTCACATTGTTTCCTAACTATAATTGTGCCATTTAACCCCATTTCAGATTTTAAATTTCTTTAAGTTCAAAACTTCTATGAAACTTGTACAACTTATTTCCATCCTGTGATGATATATGTACTAGGACTAATTTTTGGTCTGGACATTTTTTGTGCTAATTTGATAGATGAAAAACATAAAAGATTGATTGTTCGATCTTCTGTTGGTTATAATTTATGTGGTTGAATCACAACAAAATTAAGTTGTTTGCTTAAAAAGGCTAGGTGATGGTCTCCCTATGGATTCTGTTATCTGATTGCTATCTTCGCATTTATCTCACACCACTATGACTGAGAAAAATGATGTACTTTGCAGGTTGTGTATTCTTTTTTCACATGAAACCTGTAATCAATAAAATAGTTTAGACTTCAGCATTCTTCTCCTAAAGAAGTTGGTGCTTATCACTTTAGAAGAATTAGCTTCTATGACATTTATGATTCTATTTGCTCTTCATCTGTATTTGTGGAACTTAATCATGATTACATTGTTTCCTAATTATAATTGTGCCATTTAACCCCATTTCAGATTTTAAATTTCTTTAAGTTCAAAACTTCTATGAAACTCGTACAACTTAAGTGTTGTAATATTTCTTTCCATCCTGTGATGGATATAGTAGGAGTAATTTTTGGTCTGGACATTTTTGGTGCTAATTTGATAGATGAAAAACATAAAAGATTGATCATTCGAGCTTCTGTTGGTTCTAATTTATGTCGTTGAATCACATCAAAATTAAGTTGTTTGCTTAAAAAGGCTACTGAAAAAACCTAGGTGATGGTCTCCCTAGTCTATAATTTTTTTTCTTTAAATGTCTTGGGCAGCAATATTTCCTTGTAGATGAATATCCACTTGTTAATCATTTTTTAAGGTAGAAATGTATAAGTTTTATGTCAACTAACCTGTTTATGCTACATATTCTCACAGATATATTCTATTCTACTTCTAATTAAGGATCATAATTCCTTAGCTTCAAGGTATATTTCAACTAACTGAATCACTAACCTTTTAATTACTTTGCAGGTAACCAGTGAATCATTTACTGATGATGGCTTTTTCAAGACAGGAGATGCTGGCAAAATAGATGAAGATGGTTACTACATAATTTTGGGACGTAAGCAAATCTATATTCATTTTTTGTGCTCTTATTGATCTGTTGTATTTTTTCTTTCTTGCTATGTATGCCTTTTGCATAGGACAAGACCCTTTCCCCCATTTTTATTGCAGTCATATTTATAGTTTATGGAAGGAATTCTTTTATTGCCCTTGCAAACTTCAATATCTAGTAGTCTAATAATTTGGCCCTGCATATGTCATAACTTCACAACAATGTTCAATGTAGTGCTCATGCCTATCTGATTCATAATGGACAATGCCCTGTACAATATTCTTCAGTTCAGATACACTGTTATCTGTAAAAAACAAATTGATCAAGTGTCATCAAAAGACATTGAATAAGAACACTCAATTCCCTACACCTCACACCACACCCCCGCCCAACCGCAATCCAAAAATAAAATGAAATCCTCTTGCTGATGTGGCCACCCTTCATTTCACTGCTGATATGCCTTCTATTGATTTTGTTGATAACCATAGAACAACAAAGTTGTACCAGTATGGAAGTACTATGGCTGGAAAATATAGTAGGTCCAACTTCTGGTGTGATAGTCCTTCCTGTTGAAACCCATAACACCTTGATTTTACATTTCAGGAACAAGTGCTGATATCATGAAAGTTGGGGGATACAAATTATCAGCATTAGAAATTGAATCAGTCCTTTTGGAGGTGATTATTTCTCATTCTTTCTGTTCTGATAGTCTGATTCCATGGTCAGGAGGCTTTTCTACTGCAGCATGTCATGTTTTCTGTTTTCTCAAAGCTTTTGTCTTGATAGTTTGTGCAATATGGAAGAAAAATAGTATAATATCTGTTCTAAGAAAAAATGAACATAAAATTTCACTTGTTGTACAGTATCCAGCTGTTGCTGAATGCTGTGTTTTGGGTTTGCCGGACAAAGATTATGGAGATGCTGTGTGTGCAATTGTTGTGCTAGAGGAAGCAGAAAAAAGAAAAAGAGAGGAAGAGTTAAAGCCTGCTCTAATCTTGGAAGAACTCTGTGAGTGGGCTAAAGGAAAGCTTGCACCATACAAGGTATTGCAGCATGGACAACTCCCTATTTTCTCCATGTACATATCTATTTTGTTAAGAGTTCCTCTTCCAGTTGATTATGGCAGTTTTATGCATATTGTTAATTTTATTCATGAATGATGAAAATTGAAATACTGTCTGTATCAGGTGTAGTTTCCTAGTTAAAAGGTTTTTGCTGGTATAATTTTTTAATTGGGCAAGGGCTGTTTGGTAATTGGGGGCGAGGAGGGGGGGACATTTTTGTGGTGCAACTAAGATCTCTTCAAAGCTTAAGGATTGCTGTGTGTCCCTTCAAGTGATTTTTGTCTCTTATGAGATGAAGCCCTGGTAGGGTAGAATACTCTAATCAACCGCACAATATTTCTAAGCAGTAAGCTGCAAGAACTTTTCTCTGGCAGAGCTGGCCAAACACAGCCAATTTCTGGGTCCCCAAAAAGAATATTTCTTCTCAGTTTATTTTTCAAGGTCTCTAGTTATTTCTATCTCTTTTCATGGTAGTTTTAGTCCCTTTTTTCTTTTATTCCTATTGTCGGTAATTAAGTATCGATTCAAAACATGAACTTGATGTTTTATCTATCCATTCAGTTTTTATTTTGATTCATCAAATGATGAAACTGTATTTGAGTTGTCACTACATGTCTTCTTTTCCCAGCTACCTACTCGATTGTTCTTGTGGGACGGACTACCTCGTAATGCCATGGGGAAGGTATTTTACTTTCATCTTTTTCTTTTTTTTCTCAGAAATATTGCAGCAATTTGCATTCATATACCAGAAATCAGTTAACCGACATTTTATTTCAATTCCAGGTGAACAAGAAAGAGTTGAAAAAGGTGCTGGCAGCTGAAGAATAAAATCTGGAGCATTCCTTCTTGAAACAGGAATTAAGGAAATACCGAAATTTGTTGCTGCTTCTGCTTATCCTATTCTCCTATTTCTGGCTTGTGGGTAGAAACAGATGTTGGAATTAGGCTTCATTTGAATCGTATAATAGCATGAATAGGATAGAAATGGAAAAGTTTTTTCATGTTGAATAGTTATTCTTAACTTCTATTCAAATTTAATAAGGGGAACAATCATTTCATATTATAGTTATTCCACAACGTCAATTTTTGTTATTAAATTTATAAATACATAGTAGTTTTAATATAAAATAGATATTTTGCAAATTTATAGAATAAATAAGTTTCATAAGTAATAGGGGCATAGTTATTTTTAGGCTATGCAATAGCTTGCAAATAAAATGAAACTTTAGTGTAGGAATGGTAATTTAGGCTGATGCTCAGTAGTTGTGCACTAAGACTTGGGTTCCGTTTGGCATTGATGAGGAGGAGGAGGAGAGCTTAAAATTTGATGGGAGCAATTTTATAAAACTATGAATGGTATATGATGATTTTATATCGATAACGGGGTAATTAAACTAATTGAGTGTGGCAATTCTTTAAAATTAAAAAAAAAATAAATTATAAAGAAATAGTAGGTAATTGGGCAATTGTCCCACTGCCCCATTCATGGATCCGTAACCAAGTGTAAGAAATATGATGCCCGCTTTAAATTTTGTGATTTCTTGAACTTCCTATTACATTATCTTATGAGTTGAAAGCAAGAAATCAGAACGACGCTCCATTGGTTTTGAAAATATTTTCATGAAAAATATATTTTTTAAAAAAGTATTTTTTTTATTATTTTATTATATATATATATTTTTTTATATTTTAATAAGGTTATTAAAATTTAAAAAATTATTTAATTTTTTAATAAAAAAATATTTTTTATTATTTTTTTTTAAGTATTTTAAATACAAAATAAATGGAGTTTAAATTCTAAGTTTTTACAAAGAGCTCTCCATCGCCAATTTGAATGGATTTTGGATTTAAGAAGCGCTATACGTGTTTAAAGTTCGAAGTTTTAAATCAGTTTTGGGAACCCAAAAAGAGGAACTAGAAAAGTAGAAAGCGAGTTTGTTAATAAGAGCCAAATAAATAAATAATAAAATATTATTAAAAAAATAAAATTTATAATAAATAATTTTAAAAATTAAGAAAAATTAAATTATTCTATAAAATACATATCTCTATATAAATAAATCAAAATATTTATCAATTAATTTATTATATGTAAAATTACATTATTTTTATTTTGATAAAATTTATTGTTAAAAAAAACTGAGTACAATTTTTAAAATAAATAAAATTTTAAATGTATAATATGATTTTTTTAATTAATTATGAATTTTATGAAAAAAATGATGATTAACACGTGTTTTTATGTTAGAGGTCTGCAATCTGGTACCTGGACCTGCCTTGAGAAGAAATTAGAATTTTAATTGATAAGCTCAAGAAGGAGACACAATGATGGCACAGAAATTGAAAAGAAATCACAGCTTTGATGAAAATAGAAGCAAGAAAATAAAATAAGGAAAATGACAGATTAAAAAGAAATCGGTATTTTAATTCAAATAGGATCAAGAAGATAATACAGTGAAGGACACTGCGTAAATATTAAAGTAGGGATATTTTAATCAAAAAATAAAAAAATATATAGAATAATTCTAAACAGCTCCTATTTTAGAGCTGATAGAATGCAGCTGATAGGTATCCTATCACGCCTTTTCATCAGCCCAATCTTGAGCAGCTTCAGTCTTGTCTGTTGCTAACCAAGATGCTTGTTTTCCCATTAAATTATTTACAAATACATAATTTAATATCACTAAATTAATTGTTAAATAAAAAATTCCCATAAAAATTCACTGAAAAACACTTTATAGTAAAAAAAAAAAAAACAATTGGTACAAGTAAAAAAAAAAAAAGTATGCTTATCTACAACCTAATTTTTTTATAAATATTATTTAAAAAATTTAAAAATATTATTTATAATTTTTAATTAATAATTTTTTTAATTGACTCTCAATAATTCTAATATAAAAAAGGCAAAATCATACATACAAACACGCCCGTGAGTCTGTAATAAATGAATAAATAATTTATTTTAAAAAAAATGAATAAATTAATATTGTTCAGGCGGACGGTCGGCGACGGCGATGGATGGATAACCTGATGTTCACTATTATAATCAAGACTCAATGGAGTTCCACAACAAAGAAAAATGGAAGAGCACAGAATACGGATATCCAGTGAATGGCTTCAAGGTCTATCCAGGGGTTCAAGTCACGAACTGGAGTTGTTCTCTCTCCATGGCCTGAAAATTGTGCAGGCGCATCGGGGTTTTATACGCTGTAATTTCGTGGTCTCCAATCGCATATCTGTTAGTTTTATTTTTCTTTAACTTAATTAATCTTCTTATTGTTTGTTCCGTTTGTGGAGGTTGTGATGTTTGATTTTTTACATGATTTATAGGATGGAGATGGGAATTGGCATGTGGGCGCTATGGCTACTTTGATTGATGATGTTGGTGCAGCTGCTATATTGTCTTTGACTGGCCACATTAAAGGATCACTTGATTTCAACATTTCTTTTTATTTCCCAGCTAAGATTCAAGTACACTTTCTTATCTTCAACTCTTTTTCTAGGTTTTGGGTTTTTCTTCCCCAATTAATTTGGGATTATTTAGTTGTTGTTTGGGTTTTTCTTGGATTTGTTAATTTGTTGAGGAAATTTAATATATAGAACTCATAATTGTTTTGAAATTAGACCTTTTTAATGTATAGAACTCATAATCAAGCTTGTTTTCATCTGCTACAAAAGTAGCCTTGTACTGTGAAGCCAAATGATAGATTAGAGCGAGCAAAAATTATGTAATTCCTATCATTTCTTCCTTTTTTAGCATTTTTTTTTTCTTCTCATGTTAAGAAAATATGGCAGGAAGAAGTAGAGATAGAGGCAAAGGTTGTAGGAGAGAAGGGAAGGCTAGTGTCAGTGGTGGTAGAAGTAAGGAAGAAGGATAATGGAGAATTAATTGCTTTAGCTAAGCAATGGATGTCCGTCCCCAGTATTGCCAGTAAGATTTGAGCTAAGACCAGTTATACTTGATATTCTTTCATGTTCTTTTAAATTAACAGATTATAGAGAAGAAAACCAAATTCAGGCATCATGATTTTGTAATGCTCTGCACTTCACAAAATCAGCACACAAGAGGGATCATGGTTTTGTAATATAGTGAAGAGAAAATCCCACTTCCAATTTGTGGTTTGCTTCAAATATTTGCTCTTTATGCTGTAATCTTTTCGCTCTACCATGGTCGTCTGTCAAAGGTTTTTTTTTTTTTTTTTTTGCACTTGTAAATTTTTAAAGAGTTATCAGAACAGACATTTGACTTCTGAATTACTAGTCCTATGGTTTTGGTAACATCATTAGGTGAACAAAAGTCCATGCTTTTCAATTCCAGGGTTTCCATCCTTTTGCTCTTGGTGAACACAGTATGCCATGAGCTACCAAGAAACTATGATGAGATTAAGTTCATGGATCATGCACTTAATTAGATGGATATTAGCTAGGTTAAAAGGGTGAGCAGATTTCGTCTGCAAATGTGCAAATGGCTGACAAGGAAAGCGTTTAACTGTGAAAGAATAGACAACCGATTAGTAATTGCAGGATAAAAAAAATTAGCTAGCAAATCATAGATGGCGTGTGGATGATGAGGTGCAGGGCACAGCAGCCACGTAACTAGGCTGTGAGTAGCCAAAAATGCAAAAAAGTGTGGAGTATTCGCTAGCTATCTCACCAAGAACACGAACGTCGCACTAATTTTTTTTTTTTCTCTAAAAATAATGATGCATTTTATTAAACGACAAAGGTCAGAGGCCTACATACATAAGAATGTCCACGACCAAAGCAAAATAAACTCAACTATAAGAAATTCAACTTTACCCAAAAAATTAGTCCAAATCTATTAAAAGGAAAAGCTTACCCCACTCAGATCGAAACCTGAAACCCCTGACTAGAAGAAGCCTCAACTCGCCTCCGAGAAACATTCTAGAGGAATCCTGAGCGAGAAACAGAGTAACTATCAGGCTAATACTAGAGGGAGAAAACGTCAATTGAAGTATTACCAGAGGACCATTTACGGCTGAGAAAGCCTAAGAGGAGGTCCCCCAAAACTAGAACCCCAGAGGTTCGAGAAAGAGTTGGAATCCAACCAAAACAAAGCACAACCATAGAAACTACCACCGTCAAACTGCTGGAGCCAAAGGAAACAAAAGATCCCTTTCTTGGAAGACCAGGAAAGGAACTTGACAGCAAAAGACTCTCAAGCTCTTGTGGTAACTTTGTATCTGCTTTCGCTAATACAAAAAGAGAAAAGAGCAGAGCCCTTAGATCTAGGTCAGCGAACACATAAGATGTCGGTAGAGATCCTAAGTTGCCATCTTCTCCCAACACCTTACAAATAAACTCACACCCATGAAACAGATCCACCAATCCTACATACAAAGCCTCAAAATCAAAGAACCAAAGAAAACAAGTAACACTAGAGCTTCAACAAAGCCCTCTTCCATTTTGCGCTAAATTAAAGTCAGAGTGTCAAATACTTTGACTATTTTATATTTAGTTAATGAAAAATTAACATGTATTATAAATACAATTATTTATATTAATTCAATGTAATAATTTTAATGTAAATAATTGTAGCAAGGTATTTTGCGGTCGCCTGAACGAACAGTCACCGAAGTGGAAAAGAGTGAGGAGTCGACACTTTAATTTTGAGGGAAATTAAAGAAAACCATTCGTGAAAATAAATTAAAATGAAACCACTTCGAAAACAGAGATTTTAGGTTCGGGGTCCGTATACAGGCGGGGAAGGTGTTAGGCACCCCGCCTCGTCCCTCTATGAGGGCAAGCAGATCTAATGTTATATTCTTTGTAAATTTAAATCGATAGTTAGGAGGGTTAGAATGAAGATGTTAATCCCTTTGATAAGAGGGAATGTTTAATTTTTCACTGTTTAGGATTACCCAAATACATAAGTACAGGAGACGACCCTTAGTGAGTTGATATCGCGTAATTATTTTTGTTTAGAGGTTTGCTTCGCGCATTGTGTTATCTATGTTTGGATTTGAGAGAATCCGGGTAAAAGCTTCTCCCGATCTCTAGGGATAGTCTGTTTAATGTTTGGATGGGGAATTTCGGATAAGAACTCTCCTCCGGTCTCCCCGTATTTATTAAAATCTGAATGAGAATCGGATAAGAATTCTCCTCTGATCTCTTTGAGTATTTGGAATTATTGAAGACCGGATAAGAACTCTCCTCCGATCTCTTTTAATATTTATAATTTTGGTTGAGAATCGGATAAAAACTCTCCTCCGATCTCTTTTAATATTTATAACTTTGGTTGAGAATTGGATAAGAACTCTTCTCCGATCTCTTTTAATATGCAGTTTTAGAATTTTGAGAAAAAGATATCGGATAAGAACTCTCCTTCAATCTCCTATATTGTTCTTTTGTTTGGATGAGGATCGGGTAAGAACCCTCCCCCGACCTCTTGGGATTTAATTGCGATCGTATATCACAAGGTCCTTAGACTAAGGGTTCTGGCATCCGAAGACGCTAAGAACCTGAATAAGGCTTCTTTTAACTCATTGGTACCTTTTAACTAGCTAGGGGGTACCAGACTTAATTTCTACCGATCTCTTATGTGATTGCCTTACCAGTACCTTTCGGCATGCAATACTCGATCTCTTTCGTTTGCTAGTCTGAGATTCGATTTTACTCTGACCCCCTACCATACACAGTCATCTTCTGAGCTGGCCTAGTGGTCCGACTTCATAATTTTCTCTGATTTATTATCCAAACTTTATTATTTTAAAGAAACTCTTGTGTTAAGATACAGCTACCAACATTTTATCAAACTACTTATATATTACTCGTGACCAAAACTCCTATATTTGAAGTTAATGAAAGGCTAAAAATAAGTACCGTGAACTGATGAACAAAAAGGTAAACTCAAGAGAATAACTATCCTCATGGAACTCTTTAACATGACGTAAACTTGATGACAAAGGAAAATAAAAAAGCTTGATAAAACAATGGTTTAGACGCTCACCTGTGGGGAGTTGAATCTATTGAGCTAACTACGAAATCACAAATATGGTAGAGCTGCGCACCAATAGTCTGGGGACTAATGCTCGCCTTGAAATAAAGAATATCAAGTTAAAATGCGGTTGAACCGAAGTGACAGTGACCGGATTGGAGTGAGATGGATCTTAAAAAGGTTGATATAAAGATGATGAAGAAAAAACTGAAACTGAGGGATGGTATCACGGAGTAATGAACAAACTGAAAATAGAGAGTTTCAGTATTCAATCCCCTTCAAAGAAAATACTTTAAAAAACTGGTTTCTGAAGTTTTTCTATTTTTTGAAAGTGTCAAAAAAAAATAGCAGAGTAACAAACTGAATTAAGTTTCAAAGCTCTTCCGCTATATTCACCACCTTTTTTTCTTCTTCTTCTTCTACAGTTTCCATGCAGGTATTTATAGGGAACGTGTGCTTCCAATGAAGGGTCAGGATTCTCTTTGAGGGAGATGGAAGGTTTGGATTTTAAAGGACATGATCTGACGCTTGAGAATTGAAGAGAATCAAAATAAATGGCTGAGATCCTATCCGGAATATTTGTCCTTTCTCTTTTCTAATCTGACGGTTCATAATCCTCTTATCAAGGGAGATCTAAGGGCCAGGAATAAAAGGCGCCGGTCTTGTTGTCTTCTCTTTGATCCAAGGGCTCTAGGCTTGTCCTTACAAGTAAGATCAACGGTGAAGATCGGAATGTACAGAATTGTCATGACATACTCTGGCACCTGTCAGTAATGTGGGCGATTTTGCAGATGAGGCGTGCGGTGGAGATTTGATCTCGTCTGCAACGCTTTAACACCTCAGCTCTGATTATGACGACAGTTATTGGAAGTTGTCTTATTCTCTCTTTGCTTTCCGATCTCCTATTCCTTCCGACCTTTCCGATATGATCTTTTTCCGATCTCTCATGCCGGGTCCCTCTCCCGATCTCTCTCATTCCAGAGTCTTCTCCTTTATCCGGGTCTTGTTCAGTCAAGGCATTTATTCCTTCAGTTTTCGAGGCGCCCACTTCATTTTTTGCTAGCAATAAATGCTCAGACCTTCTCTATATATACCTTCGACGGGAAATCCTTTCGCATTTCATTTTCTCCTCTTTCTTTCTCACTTTTCCTGTTCTAGTCGCTCCGGCAACAATCCCGGCCATGATAGCTGCTTTTGATCTTTTTTCGGCCGTTCACCTTGTTTATCAACTGAAAATTTACGACCCCGGTGATCAGCAAATCACTATGGCCACCTCTGATGACAGTGGGAGAACCGGACTAATTTACCGATCCAGATTGAGAATATCGATCGTGTCGATCTCGAGTCGGTCGACCGATATAATCGGCAAACCAATTTCGGGCGCGAAGACTGCTAATTTCCCTCCTATCATTGGTGACCGCCCTTTGAAGTTCATTTGGCTTCTCACCACATTGGGTGTCTCGACAGCGGCTCGGTTCCGAGCGATAACATTGATGATGACCTCTCTCATCCTCATGAGAGTCATAGTCCCCCCATCTGAGTTGTACATCTATCCGATGTCGATGGCTGGTCTCCTGATCAAACACATCTTTTGATTCAGCCACGAGACTTGTCACACCTTACCCCTCTGTAAGGCATAACATGATCCCGTAGAATACCTAATGAACTACTGAACTTCACCTACCGATAACTCATTAAGTACCCCACAAGGGATTTTAAACAATTTTCTTACTTTTGACAAGTGGTGAGCATTTTCTAATAGGTATTTAAAACATATGATTAAAAGTAAATCTAATTAATATTTTTGGTCCATTTTAGTTTTCCGCAAATTTTATAAAAATTTTGACAGAGTTCTGTCTGCATTTTGAGAAACCAGTTCTTTAAATACCTGTAAAAAGCACTTCTAAAAGTTTTTCTCAACCACTACTTCGATTTCACAATCAAACTCAATCAATTTCACAATCATTTCAATAAATTTCTCAAGTTCAAAATTCAATAATCCTCAGCATACTAGCAATACATTTCATTTAAATTAAATAAAATAGTTGTACTCATATTTCATTAGGGACAACACAATTTATGTACATTCTTACAAAATTTACATCAAAAGAAATACAAACTGAACTTTATTACAAACTTCATACAAATTTTTGTACAAGCTGGTCAAGACCCATTTGCACGTCCATACATTTATATGCAATACATACATGAAAAGAAATATTTACAATTAGGGTATAAATTATACCCGAAGACTTTAAGCTGATAGCTCCTCACACCTCAGCAGCTCAGTCTGCTGCTCCTCTAGTCTCTGTATCTGCGACAGCAATAGAAGCCATCGCTGAGTACTAGGACTCAGTGGTGCACAACATACTAAAATAATCTTTATGCAGAATATAATCACATTTATTCAAAAATTTGACTAACATAAGCATTAAACACAAAACATGAATTATGAAATTTTAATGCAAACCAAGTTCATTTCGAAGTATCAAAATACATTTCATAAAACCCACAGTTAGATCATGCCATTCGAAACAAATAGAATCTCAATAGCCAGAGGCTAAAGAGAAATCACATCACAAGGCTAGCTAGCTCAAATATATGGATATCCATTCACATCCTCTTCTACTGGCACACCTCAACACTTCTCCAGAGAAGGAATCAAAATTCGAAACTAATTACCTCCACTAGTCGTGCTAGTGAGGTGTTCAAATATATGGTCATGACACTGTGGTTTCAAAACTTATCTTAACAATTTGCTAAACATTGTCATTTCAATATACATAATAACTTTCAACAATTTAAATCAAAACATCATAAGAATGCCATAATTCAATATTTCACATTATTCAAAACAGTATGCAAAAGATGATTATAAAAAGTATACGTTGTGCACAAACCTCAAGCGAGTCGCCTCTTGGCCTTGACTCGGTTCCTCGGGTTTTTTCCCGGTATTCTTTTCAACTGAAACACACAATTTTACAATGTTTCAGTACTAGAACTTAACATAAATCCCAAAATAAATTTAGCTTCACATTTACCTAGTTCTAACGTGTTAAATTCGACGTTCTCGAAATTTTTGTGTTTTGGGTTACTATTCACTATACTATTCAAGTCAAATAATTGACTTTCTAAGGATTGATAGGTATGGGAACTCCAACTTCACCCACATACCACATTTTGGTCACTAAACTTGTTGGTTTTGGTTGTTTACTCAAATCCTAAGTCTTTTAGGCAAATTTGGTAAATTTCAGTTTTGGAGTCCTAAGTTGCACTGTTCCAGTGGTCACTTTATTGTTGGAATTTGGCAAAACTTTCTTCATAGAAAATGTTCCCCATTGTCTTAAGTTTATTCTCCTTTTTGAATCACCCCAATTGGAGTTTTGTAGCTCAAGTTATAGCCAAAATACAGTTACTGTTTACGTGCACTGTTCATGCTGCAATTTTGGTTCTGGCAGATTTTTGATCTAATTTCGTTCAATAATTTGATCAAGTTAAGTCCATAATTTGATCTAATTTCCTTCATACGAAATGTTCTACTATGTCTTAGGTTTCTATCGGTTCAAGATTCACCTAAATCGGAGTTTTCTAGAGAGAGTTATAGCCATTGAAACTTTACTGTTTAAATGGCAATTCTGCAGTTTTGCAGGTTCAGTAACTCAACTTTGCTCAATACTTTGATTAGGTTAATGGCATAATTTGGGTTGGTATTCTTCATGAAAGTTTTAGATCTATATCTTATCTAATTACTGGTAAAATTTCAGGTCATTTTGATCTTCCTAGCTTGAGTTATGACCAAATGAATAAATACTGTTCATTTGGTCAGTTTATGCAATGACAGCCTGCACTTAACCAACTTTGGTCAATTGGTTCACTAGGTTTTGGTCAGTTTTTGGGCATGGTTCCTTAATGAAAATTGTGTCATTTTATGTCTATTTTCATCCCCAATTAGTGGCATATCAATTGGACTTGTAAAATTTCCGCTTTGGTCCTTCAAAGTTGGCTTGGTCGTGCTGCCAGCAGCATGACCATTTACCCTACGAATTTGACTTTCATTCTAACAATTCCCACACATCTCCTTTGGTCATTATTGACCATTTTTCTCTTCATAATAGGTCAAAGTCATCATTTATGCATTTTTTCAAAATTTGCCTCAAACCCTAGGCCTCCAAACCCTAATCTCACTACTTAATTACCATTAGCAATTTCAAAGTTCCAATCTATAATCATTCAACTAATTAAGACTTTTAAACTCATTCTAATGCATCAAATCACCCATTTCAAACATAAACCCTAGCTGGTTGAACTCATATATAGTCCCTCAATAATTGTTTTCTTTCCATTTAAAGTTAATTTCTAACTTATATCAATTACTTAAATAAAAATTCAATAGACAATTTGAAGAATTTGTCACTAACCTCTTGTGAAGTTTCCCCAAGCTTCAATTTCCCTTTTATTTTCTTTCAAATTTCCTTCTCAATAGGCTTGCCAAGATCTAAGAACAAGTTTTATTTAGGAAAATTATGGGATTTATGGGGTTGATTCAAGCTTTAAAAGCTTGAAATTAAGTAGCCATGGAGGATTTAGTGAGAAAAGGGGGAGGGATGAGGAGCTACGGGAAAGAGAGAAAAAAAAAAAAAAAAAAAAAAAAAAATAAGAAGAGATAAAATTTGGCTTTTCAATTTTTATTTTTATGCCCATAATTGACTTGGTCAAAAAAGGTTGGAAAATTAAAATTAATTTTTGACATCTTATATGATGTCATCATCATGATTTAATAAATATCATTTTTATTCTTTTTCTTTTTCTTTAATTCTTCAATAGTTCTTTAATTTAATTCTTAATCCCGAAATTTTCTTTTCTCAAATTTTATTTGACAGTTAGGTCAGGAGTCAGCTCTCGGGGTCAATTGACCAAATTGCCCCTCGCCGGTTCATCCCGATTTACAAATAATTCCATATTTCTTTCGGCTCCCTGACCTAATTATTTGGTAGCTTGATTCTTTTCGTGATTTTCTCTTTTCCACTATATTCATAAGGGTCCTAAGGACCGCAGCGTCACTTTTTACGGTTCGAAATTTGAGTTTAAAATGACTTCGCAGTCATTTCTGAAAAGGTCACCCATCGCTGTGACTCTCGGCTCGTTTAACTTCTTATGTTCTGTTTTTCTTATTTATACTTAACTACTTGAACATTACTAATTATTTGTGTTTATGGTTTATCTAATTGTCTTAAGTATGGTTTTAATCCCCTTAATTGTCCCGACCGACACGGGTCACCGGAGCAGTAAAATATACCAGGCTATACAAATAGGGGTGTTACAAGACTAGGCTTTGACATAGGTCTTTATTTGATGGGATGTACCGCCGATCTCTAAAGATCGCCCCTATGATGTAATCTGACCTTTAATGTAATCCGATCTCTTGAGATTGCCCAAATGATGTAATCTGACCTTTTGGAAATGTAATCTGATCTCTTGAGATCGCCCAAATGATGTAATCTGACCTTTTAAAAATGAAATTTTATTTTGACAATTATCATTTTATTATTATTGCTTTGGTTATTTTTCGATCTCTGATGTGTTTATCCGATCCGACTCCTAATTGAATAGTCCTTAGCCGATCTGTAATTCTTAAACATCTACCTTAATCTGCCAATCTTTAACTAGCCGATCTCTCCTTATTTAATTATGGAGTTTCCGGAATATTCGTGAGACGTGTCAGAAAAGGCTAGCGAATCCCGCTAACCGATGCGCCGCTTGGGACACTGTGAGCATTAAATGCTCGAACGGGTATAAATAGGGGATGGGTCAGCCAGTTGCTCCCTTATGTCATTTTCAGCCTCTCACGAGCGATTCCAAAATTCTCTCGTTTTCTTCAAGTTCTTCCGACACCGATTACACTCCGGTAAGGGTTTTGATCTTTCTTTTAGTTTAAATTTTCTCTTTTCTTTAAAATGAGCGGCACCGAGGGTCAGAGAGCTGCGAGCCCCCCTTCCGTTCATGTCTCATGATCGTCAGATGAAGTTGAAGTGGTCGGACCAAGCGAACGATCCGAACCTCCTATAACCTCCGTTCGAGCCCGGGGTCAAGTGGCACCCTTGAGGCAAACGCATTCTTCAGGGAGAGAAAACCTTCCCGTGGACGAGCTGCCGTCAATCCTCCAAGAAATCGATCTGCAGTCGTTCAGCCAAGAATATAACCTTCGGACCGATTCATATGAACTTATCAAGTGTCATGGCGATCTCCGAGCCGATCACTTCTTCGAAGAAGGTGATATGATCATGGTATATGAAGAGCAACTGAAAGCCGGGCTACGGTTCCCTCTTGATGACTTCTTCAAGGAAGTTCTGAAATTCCATGAAGTATGCATAGCCCAAGTACACCCGAACTCATGGCGGATCCTGGTAGCCTTCAGAGGCCTCTGCCGAGCTAAGGGACTCAGTCCTACAGCGAAGGTGTTCGCCGAGCTACATAGGCTAACTCGTCGAAAGGATGACGAGTACTGGTTCTTTCAGGCAAAGCCGCATTGCGGATTCTTTACCGATCTGCCCTCCCCACTGAAGAATTGGAAGAATCGCTTCTTTATCCTGAGGAGTAAAATTCCGAACGGTTTTGAGGGTTTCCCACGTAGCTGGCTGCATCTGGGCCCCTCACTTCTGAAGCGCATCACCCTGAATAGGGAGGAGGGCATAATGGTAATGGAGCTAAAAGATCAGGCGGCCACTCAGAAGTTCTCCTATTTAGATGCGGTGACGGCCGAACTGCATCATTGGACAATGCAGCTGATTACCAGCAAAGAACGCGTGCTCCAGCTCTCTGACCTCGGCCTCGGTACTTTCTATATCTCTGATCTTTGGGCCTTAGCGAACTCACTGACTCTTTCTTTGTGCAGGCATGGCTAGAGGCGAGGCTTCAAAAGAGAGCCGAAAGCGGAAGAGAGAGGTCTCCAGGAAAGTGCGGGAGATGAAGCGCACTGAGGCCTCTCAGACGCCAAGGCACGATCCAAGGGAGATGCAGGGAGGCTCGTCCCAACCCTCGGGACCGCCGATCCCTGAGGTAGAAGTGGTCCAATCTCCTCCTCGACAAGAGGAACCACCGCCTCCAACGATTGCTTCGAGTGCGGAAGGGGGTCATTCCCAACCTCCTGTGAGGACCCTTTCCCGTGGCACTCAAGCCCTAATCCATTCCCTGGAGAAGAACCGCACTGTTCGAGAAAATTCCGGCTTGGCTAAGGTTTTGGGGGCCTCGATCTGCCTTCAGGAGGATCGGGATAGGCTGACCCCGAACAGTCTCGATGATATCCTGACCCGGACTATGAGCCTGAGCGTGGAGAGTTTGGTGAACCAATACATTGTCCGGGAGAAGGCTCACCGTTTGAGGCAGGAGATCGAGAAGGTGGGTCAGGAAGCAACTTCCGCCCGATCCCAACTTTCATCAGCCCGAAACTACATAGCTGAAATTGAGGGGCGGATGAAGTTCTATGAGGATAAACTGGCCGAGCAGGCTCATGCCCTTGAAGAAGCTCGGGCACTTCGAGCTGCTGATATCGCTCGCCTCACTGAAAAACTTAGAGTAAAAGAAGAAGAGGCAGTGACGAGGGAGGCCAGCGCTTATGTGAACACCCACGGGGATCTTTTGGCCGAGCTCAAGAAGGGTTATCCCGAGGAGGACTTTTCCTGGATGGTGGATCTGGCTCCCCAAGACGAAGAGGATAGCGAGGAGGAGGCTGAGGGTGATAGAGGGGGTGAAAAAAATGTAGAACAGGCTGGGGGTGATCCTCCGGCCGAATGACTTGTATATTTTTACTCTGAAATGAAATGAAGTTCTTTCTTTGTTCAATGACTGGATGAGATCGGAAAGTATCTAAGTTGCATAAGCGCCTGATTGTCTGAACATATTAGAATAACTTGAAAGCAATTATTAATCTATGTATGAGAGATCGGTAAAACATTGTAAACATGAGATCGGCCTAAACCGAGAACAAACATTGAACGGAACTTAAGATTATTAAAATTGGAAACCTGATTTGAACACTTAAGATCGGAAGCACCATTAATCCGGATTAAAACCTTAACTTTATTAAGCAACTATCTATAATATTTATGAATGGGAGATCAGAAATAAAGACTGGGTGGCACGAAGACCTAATGTTGGTTCGATTCCTTTGACAAGAGGTCGGAAATGTGATTGACTGACCAGGATACTTGATAATTGGTTTGAGAGATCGGTAAGGATTTAAACTATATGGAAGCTTAGTATTGGTTCGATTTCTTTGAAGAGAGATCGGCAATGTGATTGACTGGCAAAGAGAGATCGGAAATGAATGGAGACTTGGTGCTGGGGCTTGATTTCAAAATCTATTGATTTTTGGGGGTCGGCCAAAATATGGTGTCGACAATAATTATGAATTTCCGATGAGTTCATACGAGCAAGTGGAATTCCAAAAATTGGTGGAAAGTGGATTGAAATAAGATTTATTTGCTATTATCACTACAATAAATATTAAATTTAAGAGAAAAAAATTTTAAATTTACGATAACGATATATGAATTACCACAACAATAAGTTAGGTGGTAATGCATCCTATCCAGTGATTTAGGCTTTCTTTGATCAAATGCTTTTCACTGACTATTTGTACTTAAGTATTCATCTGTCTGTTCTGGTTATTCATGATTGATATGGTGCAGATTTTTGTAAAATGAGAAAAAATGGGTATGGTAAAAAACAAATTGTAATCATAACTGTTGGCAATTTTGATCCTTACCCATAAACAGAAATTTAAGTTACAACTGGCTAATCATTTTACTACCCTTCCTCATTTCTTCTTCTTCATCTTCTTCTTTTTTTTTTTTTTTTTTTTAAATTGTTTACCTACTGCTAAGAAACTTCAAGGAAATTTACTTCCACTAATTACCAAAAGCACAAAGCACCTTTAGACCCGTATGCAACTCCTACTATATTAGAACTAGGGATAATCTGACAAGGATATGTCCAGCTAATTATTCAGTTTGAACAAAGAAAAAAGAACAGGCTGAACATTATTTAGGATAGAAAACTGATTCCTTAAATCCCATTCCAAATACAATAAGTCACTTATTTACAATGGAAAATCTGAAAACTCCGAACACAGCGTGATATCCATTCTAATATATGATGGATAATCAAATTCACATAGATCATTCAAGTTAGGCGCACTTTTTAATTCCACAACAAAAAAATTCTTAATAGCAAGAGTGCAATCAAAATCATCAGTAAACTGAATTATTAAAGAACCAACTCTAAATTGTAGAAGAGAAAACTCCAATGCCTATACAAACTATATAAATTCAATTTTAATCCAATTCAAAATCAGATTGGTCTAATCTAAAACTAAAATCAAATCAAAATTAAAACCAACTAATTTACCTGTTGAGCTCTGAATCGAGAATCAGGAACTCGAGAATGAAAGTTGGGCTTTGTGCACAATTGAAAATGGTGACTTGTGATTGCAACGACAGTGGTGGATTGTCACAAACGGAAAGAGATAGCAACTCCTTACTATCGAGAAAGAGAGAGGAAGATGTGTTTTGAAAGAAAGAGTATAAAATGTGGCTGTCCACATTAGAAATTTAAGTTTTAAAATCCAAATTTCCTGACAGATTTATGACGAAAATATTATTCTTCGCAAATTTCGTTCATAACCACTCACTAATTAGTTTAATATCCATTAGTATTCCCTTAAATTTCGTTCATAACCACTCGTCACGGATCTATTGAAAGTTTATTGCTAAAAGAAATTTTTTCTGACGGGTTTATTTTCGTCGCAAATTCCATCTCTGAAACCACTTTTTTTTTTTTTTTTATAGTGACAGCCATAGGAATTTTATAATAAAATTGTAGTTGCTACCAAAAAAAAATTATTGGCAACAATAATTGTTAAGCTAAAAATTTATCAAAAGTAAAAACAATTGCTGTCAGATTTTTTTATATATTATTAACAGTAATTATTTATATTGCTACTGATTATTAATTTTATAACGATAAAATTAATATTATTACAAAATTTGTGCTGCTAATAGTAATTCCTAATTGTTTAATGTAGCAATTTGATCTAATATGCCTAAAATATGGCCCCTAAGCTTCCTAATATATGCTCAATATAAAATTCAACACCATTATATTTATTCTAAGTGCCAAGAAGATTGGTTAGAAATCTGCAGGGGCTATTGACCCATATATATGCTGACTTGATGACAGCATGGTTTTCATATATATATATATTTATTTATATAAGTATTTCTTAAAATATGATATCATTTGAGGAAAAAAAAAATCATCGCTCAAAAAGGTGATGTCATCGTATTTTGAGTGTTAATTTTTCCTTCTAACGCAACTGTGTTGTTGTTTTAATATTGGACCACTACACATAAATTTTACGTTCTGAATATTTATGTTTAGGTATAAATAAAAAAATTATGTTATTTCATATTGATCGACAATAAAACAAGGCAATAATTCTAAATATAAAAACTCAAATAGTCAATTCCTTTAAATTAATTTTTAAAATTAAATTAAATGCAGCTATTAGTGCAACTATTATAAACTCAACCTATGCACTCTATCTGTATAGTACCAACAAACCGACAACATTTTCTTCACCCCATATTTCAGCTAACCATTATAGTAAGGAACGCTTTGTTTCCTTCTTTCTCTTCAAAACTAAATAGAGGATGACTATATATATATATAAAGAGATGGAGTATGAGAAACATGGAAGACGACAAAGTGAGGATTTCCAAGAAATGGCTTCAACAACTATCGAAAGGTGTAGGTAGTCCAGTGTATGTCCTGACTTCTCAGAGCTTAAAAGTTGTGCATGCACTGAAGGGCCTCATGCGATGCCGTTTCATCGTTTCAGATAGATTCGCTGTTAATTTTAATCCAACTCTAACCTTTGTTTTTCTCTATTAAATCTTCTGTTTAATGATTTTCTTAGATGTATAATTAATCAGGATGTCAATGGACATTAATGGCATGTTGGAGCCATGGCAACCTAAATGGACAATATTGCAGGAGCTACTGTACACTCATTTACTGGCCAAACTAAACCAACTCTCGACTTCAGCGTGTCATGTTAACTTCTTCTCTTAAAACTTGTTTAGAATTTCTAGTCATGAGTACTGGCTTCTGTATCATAAATAAAAACGATCATGCATGGCAGGGAGAGGTAGAGATGGAGGCAAAAGTTGGAGGAGAGAAGGTAACTAACATCAGTGTTGATAGACATAATTAAGAGGGAAGGAAAATGGACAAGTAATTGGATTAGGGAAGCAATGGACAGCTTCAAGCAGCAATGCAGCAGGTAGAGGAAGTGAGCTTTGGACGGCTTTAAACGGAAAAAATGCAGCTGGCTCAGCGATAAGTAAGCTTTGATTCAGCGCCTAGTAATTACACCAGTTAATCCCATGCATAATTACACCAGTTAATCCCATGCATAATTACAATAATGTAAAATTGGATTCTTTGAGCTTGATGAATTTGTCATGGTCATTGTTGCACGTCTTGTATTGTTAATTATATAATTGGAGTTGCAGGAACAGTTTTTTTTTTTTTAACGAAAATGAAGGATAATTTCATTAAAAACATAAGAGCAATTTCACTTACAATTAACCTATCTATACAATCTATACCCAAATCTAGGAAATTAAAAGTTCAAGAGCCTTAACAAGAGCCCAAGCCCTAATAAATTGGAGCCCTAGGAACTGAACCGGGTATGAAACCTAAACCCGCATCACTTGTGCTTGAAGGATGGATCGATGCTAAACGTTACCTTTACAATAAACCAGCCACTAGCAAGGCAGGGGCAACAAATAGCATTCAAACAGGGAACCACAAACTAAAATCGTCTCTCCTGAAGTCACTATTGATCCCTAAATTAAGACATCACCCTAAAAGAAATGGACGAAATAGGCATGAAGCATCGTAAAAGCTTGTGGGCGAGAAATCAAAAGGAAAGCTAGAACACTGGAAAAGGGACTAAGGCAATGAAATATTACAGAATATCAGTGTTTCTTACACTAAAATAAAAAGGTAAACCCAATGTAATTATATATATATTTGGAGTATTCAATAATTTCTCAATATTGTCCTAATCATTTATTGATTAAATATAAAATATTTAATTTTAACACTCATTTACTATTTATCATATCAACTTTTGATGTAAACAAATCAATCCCTAAAATTTTATTTAAGATAAGAAAATGAAAATTAGAAAGTGATTTTCCATTTTAAAAAAAGGAAGAAGAACAAAATATAATGATTTGTATATTATAAGATCAAGCGTTTACTATCGTACCAAATGTTTAAGCTATAAGTAGATGCACAATTTTAATATCTTATAGCGTAACAACTCAAACGCCGTAAGCGAAAAGAATTTAGACAAGATACTGATCCACTGAGTTATCCTTACTCTGTATAGATACAATTACTCTAATTTGAATAGAAATAAAGAGATGAAGGAAAATGATACTAATTGAATAAAATTACAAATATGCCCTTCTATAAAGTTATAGAAAATTTTGAAGCAAAAAAAACTCACCGTTTTCTTAAATAATTATATTTACAGAAAATTTTTGTTTAAATTCAGTCTATATGGATTGAAGACATTGTTATGGTAGGCACACAAATTTAAGAGGTACACAAAAATCGCATAAGTACACAATGTATAAAATAGAGAATAAAAATAACACAGGATCTAATATGGTTCGATCGTGAGGTCTACATCCACGGACAAAATAAAAGAAAAAGTCTTACCATGATTAAAAAATAAGATATAATTACTCAAAACTCTCAAATTCTAATCCCAATATGTTTCCCGAATATGTCAAAACTCATCAACCTGCGCCCTTCACTACCACTATAGACTTCGCTTTTGATCTCCATCGTTTGTGTTGGAACACAATTTATATCTATGAAGACATATTCAAAATTCAAACTACATAAAAATAGCATATACAAATATGTATAAAATCCATATATTTAATAAAAATTTTATTTTTATTTTATTTATAAATAAAAAAAAAAAAAAAAAAAATATAAATATTTGAGAAAAAAATAATAAAATGAGGCTAGCTCAATATATATTTTTTTTAAATGCTATTAACAAAAACAAAAAGAGCATTTGATGAAAAAATTTGGTATGTCAAAAAAAAAAAAAAAAAAATTGCTCAGTTTTTTTTTTTTTTTTCATGACCAACACATTAAATAAAATAGATATAACTTTAAAATATATTTTTTATCAAATAAAATCATAATAAAGGACATTTATATTACAATCATACCTAAATAACATCATTGTAAAAGGCCCTACTTCACACGCATTTCTTTTCTATGTGGACAGATTCCTCTTCTCCTGCCGTCAATTAACTTCTTTGTTAACCAAAAGGTGGTGGTGTGGATCCCCCATCAAATTTTCATGGAAGAGTCCTCCATGAATTGGCTATTTTCCCTTTTTTTTTTCTCCTTTCTTTTTCGCCTACCTTTCTAATCATCAATAGATACGCACCAAACAATTATTGGAGAAAGATCTTTGAATTTTGACCTCTAAAAATATTGTGCATGTTTGATGAGGTTTCATTCATCAATTTCCAGGCCAAACTATTTTTCTTTCTTAATTTATCATTCCTTTTGTAAGGTTAATTCATATAAACATCAAAATAATGATGATAATAGTGATAGTCATTGTGCTGAAGGCAGACAGACAAGGACTTGTTGATAATAATAATAGCTCTCAACATGATGGAATTTTTTTTTTTTTAATTTCCTCTCTTATTATAACCTAAAAGTTCATGGATCCCATTTGAGATGGTTATCATGATTGTGATATTTGACACAAGATAAATATATGAAAATTTTATGCTTGAATGTTCAGTAGTTTAATGATGGCTTTTCATTTATTATATATGATAATCAAAATTATATATTTGTTGAGCTAATACTCATCGATATATATATCGATGAGCATTAGCTCAACAAAATCGTATCTACAGTTATGAGGTCTCGAATTGAAGCTCGAAACTAATTGAAAAATATATAATATAAGTGACAAAATTCAAGCACAATTATCAAGATATTGAATTTCATTGAAAAAAATAATTATGTTACAAATTTGTATTTTGAAGTATAATATAAAAACATATAATTAATTATGTAACTCATACATAAGACTCATAGAGAATACCCATGCCATGTGCAAGTGGGCTTCAAAAGGGAGGAAGAGCTTTGAAATAATTACAAAAATGATAGTTTGCTTAATTAATTCTCACTATCACACAACAATCACACAAATGGCTACACTCAAATCAAGCCAAGAAATCCAAATATTAAACTCTTGATAACTCTTCTCCTTCATGAAACTTACCTTCTTCTTAAATCATAGTCCCTAGAATAGGCATTTCCTGTTCCTCCTTGTTAAAACCATTCCCTTCATCCCTAACCTTTGTCACTTGTTCCTTGCAAGGACCATAAGCCCAACTGCAGAACAGAAAATATAGCAGATTAATAGAACTCATAATCGCCAGAAGCCAGTAGTAGTTGTCATAATGACCCTTGTTAATATTATTCGGAACCCATCCATCTTTGCCTCCTTTTGAAGTAAGGTGATCAACAGCACTCAGAATAACAGTTGCCAACAAGTTTGCCACTGCCATTCCTAGTCCAAATAGAGCACCAGCAATACTTGAGAGGTTCTTGGGAAACTCTGAGTAATAGAACTCTGTTTGGCCTATGGCATTAAATGCTTCTGCTAAGCCATTCAAGCAAAACTGTGGTACAAGCCATAGTGCAGACATGTCCAACACAGCTTGAGGATTGTTTAAGTACCCTTCCCGGATTGCTTTTCTTCGTCGAATGTTCTCAACAATTCCCGCAACCACCATAGCAACGCAAGATAGGAATAGACCAACTCCCATCCTTAGTTTAACACCAAGCCTCACTGGCTTACCCTTGATTTTTGATGCTAAGGGAAGTATTGCTCTATCATAGAGAACAACCCATGCTGCTAGGGAGATGACTACGAACGTAGGAAAAGAGCCTGCTGGGATTTGGAAATTTGAGGTTAGGTGTCTGTCCATGGAACTAGCTTGGAGCAATTGAAATGAACTTTGGCTAACGTTTATCGACATCATAATCCCTGTAGACCATATTGGGATAACCCTGATAATAACTTTTAGTTCTTCCACTCTCTCTACCGTGCAAAGACTCCACGGGTTTGATGCTGATCCATCAGGAGCTAAATCTTGTTCTGGGTTTCTAATACTGCAAGCCTTGTTCAAGAACCTAATAGCAATAAAATTTTTTATTAATATTGTGCATTGGTTTCTTTAGTTGCTGTACTGATATATTCGTACCTTAAATTCTCAGTTAGTGCGATGGATTCTGAATCCTTCTTGTGATGATACTTGCTATCTGAGTCTCTTGGAGGGAATGGAACTTTTCTATTCCTGTAAGCAGCCACAAGAACTTGTGCAAAGCCAGTGAACAAACTCGTGCTTGCTTTCTGCTTGAGGTAAATTGGAGAAGCAACAAAGAACAAGAAAGCGGAGAAGAACATAAGAATTGCAGGAACCCCATAACCCACTCTCCAACCATGATGGTCTTGAATGTAAACAATTGCTGTCAAAGCAATCAGAACAGCAATGGCTGTGGAGGCATAGTACCAGCCAAAGTAGCTCTCCAAGACCCTCTGGTTTTTGGGGTCAGATCTGTTGTCCAATTGATCAGCCCCAAATGCTAGGGAACACGGCCTAATGCCACCTGCTCCAATGGAAACTAAGCTCATGGAAGAAACAAGCACAGCCATTTGGCCTGCTGTTGGGGTTTCACAGCTTGTTTGGGTCATTTGGACGCAAGCAGGGGGCCTTAAATGTGGAATCGTGGCTGTTAACCACATGAGGATCATCCCCTGCATCAAAGTTTATGTGATCTATTAGCACCACAAAACAACTCATTTCTCTATGTTCTATCATATATTTATTTTCATTTTTCAATCCAAGTGTGCAAAATAGTTGACAATCAATGATTGCCAGGCCAATTTGCCAGAACTCCATAATTTTTAATTGGGTCTGGCCAGCCTAAAATTTGCCTGGGTCCTAGAACATTTTCATCTGCACATACATTTTTTGGCAGGATTTCTTGGTAGATCAGCCTCAAGATTCTGAAGAGTGTAAAATGAAGGAAACGAAACCAACTATATTTTTGACAGTGAAAACACAATCTTTCTAAATTACGGTTATCATATATTTATTTTATTATTTTAAACTTTAATCCTGACAAAAATATCATGAGATATCTCCATATTATTCTTGTCCAAAGCATCTCTCTAATTTTTTATGTACCTAAAAATATCTTATGGCACTCGTTGTACAAAATAAAAACTTCCAAAGCCTTAAGTTAAGTTGGCCTATGATTCTTAAAAATTGATTCTCACCAACTTGCCACCTTGAGCTAGACTGAAGGAGTTAAAACGCATTTTGAAGGGGGGAAAAATAATGGGATTGAATCAATTCAACAAACAACTTGATAACTTGTGGTCCTGTTTTCACATGTTGAGTCAGTCCCTTTCAGCGTTCAAGAACTTGTAGGACAAGAAATGACCGCCATCTAGTAATAAAAGACTACAAGACTAGCCACAGTACACAACAGGTATCACTTAATTAAAATGCTCTAATTGCATATTTATTTATAAATCAAATAGAATTAAGTTAATCACAAATTTAAAGCACAAAGATGGTGAAAATAAACTCAAGAAATTATCAACTCAACCCATTTTTAAGCACCAAGAGACAAACTGAGATTTATATTGTAGAGGAGAAATTACCAAGAGACTGCAGATGGAACCCATGCCAATGGTGAGGAAGCGACCCAAGCATGAATCAGCGATGAAAGCACCCAAAAGAGGCATGAAATTGGTAGCAGCATTCCAGAGGAAGATTGTGGTGGTAGCCTGATCTACACCCATGTGATAATCTTTAATCAAGTAGAATATCAAGTTTGGTACAAGTCCATAGCTTGCCACCTTCTCAAAGGCCTCATTTGCTGGTTACAATTAATGACATCCAAAACCAAGATCCAAAAACTTTTAACACATGAATAGCGATAAATACCCAAAAATTAACATAGAGAAATATGCATTTTATGTACTTTCTTTTCATCCAAAATGATTGTTTATTTTCTTTTCTAGTTTAAATTCAAAGGTAGACAAACTTAGTAAAGAAATCAAGAAAGAAACTGCAAATTCTTTTTTACGTACCTATAATGAATGGCATGGTAATGAGGCCACCTTTTCTTCTTTTAGGAGAGTGTTGGTGGGTAGTCAGGACTTCCCTTTGTCCTGAAGCTGCAGGCTCTTCCATCTTCTCCATTGCTGCGCTCTAGCTTCCTTCTCCCAAAGAAGGAAAAACAGAGAAAGAAAGAAAGAAAGAAAGGGAGGGACAGGGAACTTCACAAAATCTTTTGTCCAAGCAGTTGCTTAGTTTATGCGATTTATTGGACGTAGAAAGAAAGATCATTGTGGTGTGCATGCTACCATTGGCAGCTGATAAATAAAAAAAAAATAGAAATAAAAAATATCAAATTATCAGTATTACATTAGTTAAATCTCGTGTTTTTATAATGCATCTGCATAACAATATATATATATATATATATATATATATATATATATATATATATATATATATATATATATATATATTAAGAACTTAAATAGTAATAAGAATTTTTGTCTTAAAAATTTTTAGAAAAAAAACCAGAATACACTTATATTTTCAAAAATTTTTATTTAAATTTAATTTATTATAAATTTAAAATATAAATATATAATATTTATTTGTTTAGTAAATAAATTTTATTATATATTATATATTTTGAGTTTGCAGTGGTTCAAATATATTATCTTGCACCCATATGCAGGTAAATTATTGGAGTGGAAACACACCATGATCCCAGCAAACGGCAATCTTTTTCTTGCCGGTTACACACTTCACACATCCTCTCATTTCACTTTCTTTGATTTAAAAAAAAAAATTAAAAATTTTGATCTGAAAGTCTTTTAAAAAAAAAAAAAAAAGGTTCACTGACAATACTCTGTTTGGGGGACAAGATGTGGTAGGCTCCACAGCAATATTATAGGATGGCACTTGCTCTTTTGCTTTTACTAGTGAAGCCTCTCAGGTCAATTTTCTGCACAGAAGCCAAAAGGGTAAGTCCAATTATGATTGATTTCAGTAGATCAGAAGAATTTATGAAAAACATAGGGATGCCCACAAAACCACCTGCACGTGGATTATCATTTATAAGGTAAGTCTTAGCAAATTTATTTTCTTTTGAGTTAATTTTAGAGTGAAATTACATTTTATTTATTTTTTTATATAATATTAAAATTTAAAATTATTAATATTTACATAATATAAAAAAGTTATATTTATTAAAAAAATTAAAAAAAATACATTTATTAGATGACTTTTACCAGTAAACTAATGGGCACCCCCACCATGATGATTTTAATAAATTATGACCTATGAGCAACCTTTTTTCTTTTTAAGACTTTTTTGCTCATTAAATTAATTAGTTAATCCATCAGTTCATTATTTCCATCTGTTTGAGTCAATATGACTTTCAGAATAGAATTATAAAACTCTAAATAAAATTTGGGAGAGAAGGAGAGAAGCAAATAAAATTTAGGATTTTTGTTATTATTATTACTTTTTTAATAGAGATATTGAAGAAGTGAGAACTCCAAATCATGCTAAATAAGTAAATAATATGTTTTTAACCATTGTATTAAACCAGGCTAAGTAAATTTCTTGTCATTATTATTACTTTTTCAATCAAGAAATTAGAGGAGTGAGAACTCCAAATCAAATTAAATAAGTGAATGATATATTTTTAATCACTGTATTAAAGCAGGTTAAGCAAATTCCTCGCAATTATTATTATTATTATTATTATTATTATTATTATTATTATTATTATTATTATTATTATTCCATATCAACTCAATAATAGAATGCATTATTGCATTCCTTTGTTTTTTTTTCTTTTTTTTTTTTTTTTTTGCCCATTAGAGTGTGATAAACTAGAAAAGCATGCAGGTTAATTAAGTAATTTGATTTGATTAATCAGTAATTGAGACACCGTCCTCTAATTATTTACATAAATTTCCAACAAAATAAAGGATCCTTGCAAGAAAAGGGTGTAAGACCAGCAATCAAAATTGCTAAATTTTTAGTTAATAGTTTAGACTTCAGTGTTGGATTGAACTTCTCTCAAGTGGTGTCAAAATTAACTCTATGGGTCCATTCAAGCCAATTAAGTTTGTGAAACACAGCTTGTTAATGGATCAATGCCAATGATGTTGATGTAAGATCACTAATTAGGCAGTGAAATTTTGGTTAGATTTTTCAGTGTGTATACTGTAATGCATATTTTTGAATCCAACGAATTCCCACAAAAATGGTTGCACCCATTAGGCTGGACTCCTTGATCTCACGCAGACAATCCCATTACATGGGCCTTTCACCTCTACAAGTGCCAGCCCACACACACCCTATAAAATTTTGATAAATTTAATTGGTAAAATATTCAATTTCATCTTAAAAGTTTAATTTACTCAAATTATTCTAAAAGTTTTAATTTTAAATTAATTTAATATAAAAAATAAAATTTATAGATTCAATTTCTTGATTAAATAAAAGATCAACAAGTTTAATTTCTCAAATTTTTTATTTAAACTTAAAAATTAAAAATTTTAATTTTTTTAAATTTTCTTTATTTTAGGCTTAAAATTAAATTTTCTTGACTAATTTAAATAAAAAGTTAAAAATAGAGACTTTCCTAATAAATATATGTATGAAATTAAGCTTTAAGCCAAATTTAATTCACCACAAACCATAGGGATAAATGGCGGACCCGAATGTATAATGTTCATAGTAAATCAAATTCATCTTAGAATTTCACCACACAGAAGCTTGTCTCAATAACAAAGTTTCCACCAATTTACAGTTTTACACCTTGTTCCTCAAATTAGCTACATTATTACACGGATAGTTTGGTTTGCTGGGCATGCCAGCCCAAATGGCAGATTCTCTCCACAAAAATGTACACAAGGGGTTCCCACTTGCAATGAGGACACATATTCCATCAAGACTCTGGAATTAGTGATGGGAGATCTCAGCTTTGAATTTTCTTCTACCTCCAACACTAAGAATGAGAAAAAGCAACCTCTGCCTGGAAGCTAAATAAAAGGAATAAAAGGGCAGAGAATATATGTAACATACATGAATCTCTATATACATATTATTACATAATACATGTTTACATGATTTTGGGCAAGTTTCGATCTGGGCCACCTCCCAGATAAACAACATTTTTCGCTAACATCAACCAAAGAAACAGTCTTCCAAATTTCAGTGCATCATCTTCTAATCTTCACAGTTACGGTAGTGATAATCAATAGTGCAAGAAAATGATTACCAGACTACTTGGTTTACTTCCTAAATTACAGGCAGATAAAGCCACCAAAAGACTTCGCCAGCCTATGCAGTTTAAAGCAATGATGCTAATTCCCTTCCTGATCACATATTTCCAAACAGTACAACACCTCCTGTTTTAGTAGGCTCCATCATTCATCAAATTGTTTGGTTCCACATCCAACCATACAGCATCACAATGCTTATGAAGCCTATGGTGTTCACATTCAATATTCAATAATTATCTTGATAAGCATGTAATAACCAGGAAATCAAGGAAAGAGTTATCAACATTATTCAGAACAACATGAATGGTTCACTTGCAAGATGCCAATTATTTCAAATTCACAAGTATTCCAACGGTGAAACAGATTTTTTTTTTTTGTTTTTTTAACGGTGAAACAGATTATTCACTCTAGCATCAACTCAATAATACATAGCACAAAAAGCTTTCTCCACTGGATCGTAATGTAAAAGCCTTTAACATAGCAGCTTGATGAACCATCCAGATCACGACCAACTTCTATGCTATTAATTCGTTCAAACACAAGCTGCCTCATGCATGAGATAGATTGCAATATAAGGACCATATAAGTGAGGTCGAACCTTGTACAGTCATCAGGTGGATCAAGAATCAGACTCCCACCATTCCTGCAACGTTGGGACTCTGACTCCAATATTTTTCATGTCAAAGACATTGGCTGTTTCATTGAAATAGAAATCCAGGTTGGTCATGAATGCCAATTTTTTAAGCCAACCAAAATTTCAACACATGATATACAAAGATTATAAAATATCAATAACAAATTAAAAGAACATCCAATTTACCAAGTATGCAGAATGAAAAAACACTACAAAGCTTTTTACTGATGCATCTAGTCTTCAAAGAGGGAGTGCAAAAGGTAGAATAAGACATGGAGAAATCAGGTTTTTATTTATCTTCTGAGATTAGAGATAAGCAATGCTGTGAAAATTATAATTAGGCATATCTTATTTCCTCAGTAAGACGTTGATGGTGTTATGAAATTGTGATTTTAATTAGGTTTCACCTCATCTGGAAGCATTTGAAGTCGGATAAAAAATACTTGTACTATAACTATCTAAAATTATATCAGGGCACAATTGTTCCATCTGTTTCACATTGCTAAATATGTTTCATCTACTTTCCACAATATTCCCATTCTAAAATTGTCTATCATGTTTTCTCTGTGCATTGAAATCTGATGTGGGCATTTAGAGAGTATCAGAAATTTATATGCAGATCCAGAAATCTGAGGAAAGCAGCCAATTTAAATTTCTCCTCTATAGAATTTACTATTTCACTTCAGGCCTTCAGCTTCCTTGATTCCACATACTATTATAACAGATCAAAGTTATTTCTACAAACGAGCTACAGCACTCCTTCCCAACCCCTGTCAAATATCATACAAAATTCAAGATATTTACTCCATCACCAAAACACCTTAGATAATAATGTGAATGCATTTGAAAAGACACTTAAATTCTCCCTCTCACACCACAAATGCATGTGCACCATCTTTAAATTCAAGATTTTAGCCTAATCATTTGAAGATGCTTCAGCCACAAAGTATTCATTCTCTTCCCATTCCTTCCAACACCTCAAATGAGGACAAGTTATGCAACTAATAAAAGATCTTTAAGTAATAGTTTTTTCCGCCATCTTTCTTTATTTAATAAATCTCTAGCATATTATAAATCTGCTCCTGTACATATGACAATTATATTATGAGCATGTAAGTAAAAATTCTTTAACGTTTTAACTAAAAAAGGGAAAGTATGAACATCTGTTTAAAACAAGACTTACTCATTTCAAATCTAAGAATACATACCAACATGCACATCAGGTGTAGCAGCGGCTGTGGCATCAAAAATAACAGAAACATTTTGGTAATCCAGTGCCACCGCATCAAAGACAGTCTGCCTGATGCAATTTGGAGTTTGAACACCTAAACATGCAGGAATAACGCGATCACATGTACATCAACAATACCTCATTAAATAATTCTATTTAGATGGGTCATGATTCCTGAAATTGCAATTACCAACTATCACCAAACTCTTAATTCCCTCAGCCTGAAGGAATGAATGAAGATGGGTGTTAAAAAATGCACTGAAGCGTGTCTTCACCACCTTATAATCCCCTTCTTTGATCACGAGTCCACCAACCAGTTCTGCACCCTTGCTTCCCTTACAGGTAGGACCCACTTTCCCCAAAGAGTACAAATGCCGGCGAAAAAGTTCCACATCTCTTCCTAGTGAATCATGTTCGCGGACAACCTAAACCCACAAACTCCCATAACACTCACCATCCATAAATAAGAGACATATGAACTAGAGTTTTTCAACTTATTTCCATCTAATAGATTAATGCGATTAAATTTATCTGCTCTACAAAATCAAGCAGAGCACTAAACGAAGTATACGAAGAGCAAAGCAAAAGAAATAGTCCCAGGTGAACACACAGACGGTTTTCTTGCCTTTTTGAGACAAACAACAGGCAACGAAGATGTAAACTTCCAAAGACCCCCAAAAAGGCTCCTCCAAATCACTAACTGAACAGTCCCTAAAATTTTCTCTGCACAGTCCCCTACTATCATAACATAAAGTAGCCACCAAATTATAAGTAGGCCCAAAATTTTCTGAATTTCCTATTTTTTACAATAGTTCCTCAACATTATTGCCTAAACAAACAGCACAGGGAAGTGGGGCTATGGCAATTACCAAAATGGATAAAATTGGATGAAGCCTTGGAATGCAGTTTCTCAATAGAAACCCTCCACTTTTCTATGGCAACTAAAAATTCCCAAGAATTATAGCTTACCCAGGAACAAACAGAGCTTATAAGAAAAAGAAAACTGAACTGGTTGTGTGAAAATCAATACAAAACAGAAGAAGAAGGTTACCCAGACTACAAGAATGCCAAGCTGCCTAGCGATTTCAACCGCCTTTATCACATTTGGGACAATGGCTTTCCCTCCATCGACTCTCATCAACCCATCCTCAAGGATAAAATCATTCTGAAATCCACAAAAACCAAAACCAAATCATGTAAATTTCAAATGGAATTACAGTTACACATATGCATATATAGATTCAGAGAGAGAGGGACGGAGAGAAACATACCTGCATGTCAATGACCAAGAGAGCAGTCTGCTTCCATTTATCTGCCATGTTTGTTAACAAATTTTGCAACACCTGCTCAAGGTCTCGAAACTTTACAAGGGAGGAGAGAATTCCAGTTTCCCTCCCAATCTAAAAGTAGTTGTAAGATTTTTCTTTTTCCTTGTTTCTTTTTATTAATTTTTATAAGTTTGTAGACGGCCAAGTGATTGTGAAATGGAAATAAAAATAAATAAATAAATAATTTTTATTCTATTTTTCTCTCTTTAATTCAAATTAATGAAAAATTAAAAATTTTTATTTTTACTGTTTTCTCCTCTTTTATTTTTTAATTACTATTTAAATAAAAATTAAAAAATAATATTTCTTTTTTATCTTTTTTTTCTCAAAATAAACAAAATGTAAGCATTTAAAATGGAGGAAGAATTTTCTTTATCCATAACTACACTATACATTCATGAGCATATAATTCATTAATATTTTAAAGATTTCAATACATTAATAAAAACTCATAGGAAATTGATAATTTCTTTTTATCTCTAAATAAAATTATGAATACTTTCGCTAAGCTACAAATGAAACATCTATTATGCACCTTCTTGAAATTTGATTTATTTTAATGGCTAAAAATGTATCACTTATCTAACAGAATAAAATTTAATTGTTCTCTTTTCAATATCCAGACTCGAAAAAATATGAAACATTGTAGAATTTAATTTGATGAACACTTATAATTTTCTAAAGAAGTGAAATGAGGAATTAATTTTCATAAATGTGTTTTAATTAAATTTATATTGTTGAATTAATTATTTATAGATAAAATTTCACACTTAGAGAATAAATCCATTTCTCACTTATTTAAAAAAAATCATTTCTCACTTTACATTTATTTTTAATTAATAGCTATAAATTAATTTAAAGTATTTTTTATATTTTAAAAAATAAAAATGATATCAAAGTCATCAACAATTATTATTATTTTTTCTTTTATCCCAATCTTCTCTCTCACAATTTATGCCTTCATCCCCTTAATTAAAATCATTGTCAAAATAGAATAGTTGTACAAACTTTTATTCTCCTGAATAAAGTTTTCAATGCCTTTCCTCAAATTCCTTAAAATACTTTTGTAAATGAATGTTTTTCTCTCCATCCAATCACAAATAAAATAAATGAAGAATATTTTTGTTTGCCATTATTATGAAAAGAAAGTTTGAAAATATATGAAAACATGAAAATGAAGGAAAAAAAATTACAAATGGTTGGATTTTGCAAAAAAAAAAAAATTAATATGGAAAAATTCTAAGAGATGAGTAATTATCATTTTAAAAAATCAAGAATTTAGCAAGTATAAATAAAAATTTAGAAATTTAGTAATTTTTCAAATAAAATTTAAGTTCTAAATTATTTATTAAACCTTTATAAGTGTTTAGTCTAGCTTGATTTGTATCACTCACCTAATATATATAATACTTTAACCAAATTTTGTTGAGGTAATAATTTATATTTTAGAAAAAAAATTGAGGATAATCATTAATTAACAAGAATGTGATGTAGCATATAACGTCAGGATGACGAGGAACACACGTGTCAGAAAGGGAGAGACAAAGGGTTTGTGGCTCCAAATCACTTGAGTGCATCTAATAAGTGGTCTAAAGAGACCCAAGCAGGGGGTCCAGATAAGCATATTCGGGTCAGGCACCACACCAGCGCTTTTTTTTTTTAATTGCTATAGTGTGAGTAGTGATAAAAAGTTGTCCACAGATTTTTTTTTTTAATTTTAATTTCTTTAATATATATATATAATATTTTTTATTAAAAGGTATGAAAGAGTACAGTTTTGTTGTGTTGTTGCAGACTTATAATTGTGGGGATGAATTATATATTTCCTTTTGGTTTCTGCAATAATTTCAGGCTGTCAAGACATTCTATAATCAACGAAAAGCAGAAGAAAAAACAAAAGTATGGTAAAAAATTAATAAAAACAAGTTTCAATTGTAAAAAAAATAATTAATTTTCTTTGTATAATTGTGTTTTATAGTAGTTTTAATTTAATTCTTAAGATTTATTATAATAAGAGGGTATTTGATATGATTATTTATTTTTAATTTTTAATTTAAAATATATTTTTAACTTATAAGTTTATTTAAAAATAATTAATTATTTATTTAATAAATTATTTAAAATTAATTTTTAAATAATTTAAGTATTTAATTAAAAAATTTAAAAGTAAATTAATTTATCAAAATGATAAAAATAATATATAATTGGGTATGGTGATTGTTAAAATAAGGATAGTATTTGATATTTTAAAAAATTATTATCATAATATAGTTTTTTATTTGATTAAAATATAATTTTAAAATAAATAAATAAGTTATAAGTAATTAACTTTTCACTTTTGATTAATTCTAAATAGTTTTTAACTTATAAATCAAACTAAATATTAATTTATTTATAATTTTCTACTGATAAATATGTTTGATTGATTTATAAGTTAAATTAAATATGTGTCTCAATTTTTATCATTAATCTCTTTAATTTTGACTATCATTATAACAAAATATTTTTTTTCTATGGATATTAACATTTGAAATAATGAAATTTGAATTTTATTTTAGTATATATTTTTGATAAATCGTGAATTTTAAATAGCATCATTTTCTTATTAATTTTTTTTTAGAATTATTTTGAAAAAAATATTATTTTATAAATTATTTTAAATTCACTCTTAAATAATATATTCTCTATATTCATGAGTACTATATATATTTATGACTCTAATCAATTGAACAAAAGATATATTTTTTTTATCAAATTCAAATCTCATATTTCAAATTTCTGCATCAAAACACAAGGAAAATCTTTTATTGTTAGTTATAAAATTAGAGTTGTTGAGTTGAACTCTTAATTAATTAGAATTAAATGAAAAAAAATTATTGTTAATTAACAATTTATATAAATCTAATATTTATGCATAAATTGATGTTGAAATAAAAGAATTTTTGATAAATATATTTATATATGTGTCTACCTGTTATTGGCTCTTTTAGTATGTAAATAAGTGTCAATTTTTTCAGGTAACTTAATTTAAAAAAAAACTTTTATTTTATATTTTCTCCTTTCCTTTCATCGAGTGCCAAAGTGGGAGTTCACTTTGGTTCTCTAACTCTTGTTGTCTTGCTTGGGAGCTAGTTGGGCTCTATGCACGTTCAATAGCACCGCTTGTAAGCAAATAAATACATTCTTTCTTGTTATAATGGGAGAAGAAAGAATGCTAATAAATAAGCATTTTGTGATGATCAACAAAATACTAATCGATCAATAAGCTTCACAGACATGAAGCTCTATAACATAGATAAATTAATTATGGAAACATCAATAGAACATACAAGACCATTATCTTAATTAATTAAGTTAGAAGGTACAGGAAGGAACGATCATTTGGGCATTTTCCAATCTTTAGAATGCATAGCATCATGAGCAATCAGCCTTAGATTGCTGCAGAGTGACTGCTCATGATGTTATTTCATTCAATTAAAAGCTCCATTTCATCAAAAAAAAAATAAAAAAATGCCACAGAGATAGCTTCAAAACCCCCCACCGATTGCCGGAGCCCAATAGTCAGCACCATTGTCGCTTCCAACATGCTGGGTGCAAGATACAGGAATCAAGCACAGCCCTCTACTCCTCAAGTCCTTTGGCTTGTCATTGCTATCCTGATATATTTATGATAAAATAATAGCAGAGCAGAAAGAAAGCAAAAGGGTATCAATACCCTTTTCGGGTATGAATGAAACTAATTAATTTCTATAGAACCACGATGAGAATGAGGATAATTAATGAAGATTGTAAAGTGATAGAAAGTGAACAATAAGTCAAATGAGGAGAAAGCTAAATTAGTGTAAAGATTAAAGATATTGCACAAAGAAAAAAAAAAAAAGGAAAAAAGGAGAGTACCTGCTGGTTAGGACCTCCTTTTCTTTTCAGGCAGATGTCATTCAACAGCTAAGTGAAAAATGAAAAGGAGGGGAAAGAAAAGAAAAGAAAAGGTATTAGTGTTTTTCTTTTTAATCTTTTTCTCTATCAGCCCTTTTTATGATTCCCAATTACACATAATTAAGTAGTCCAAAATTGTGGTTTTGATTAACTTCCAATTAGCTAAAGTTGAACACAAAGCTGAGAACCTTGTTCTTAGCTATAGCTATATATATGTTCTTTATTCATAATAACATAGTTAATACAGATTCTTTTCCATATAGAAAGTTTTTTTTTTTTTTTTTGATGGATCCAATAAAGCATACCTGGCCTGGGTCTTCAGGAAATACAGAATTCCTTTCTCCTTGAACCTAACAAAATAAAAAATTTTCTTTTTTAAATATACACTAGCACATGTGCATACACAGAAGAGAGAGAGAGAGAGAGAGAGAGAGAGTCTCGGTCTTGCATTGGGAAAAGAGGAGTGTGTGTGTGTGTGTGTGCAGATTTGTGGGGGTACTTACAGACTGTTGGTTCCTCATGTTTGAAGATGCAGTGCCCAAGTAAGGGGAGCTAAGGGCCTGCAAAATTGAAAGGAGGCAAAAGAGAGAATAAGATTTATGACTTCCATAACTAAAGAATTAATGATTAGAAAAAGCATGAATAATTGAGCACTTTAACTGCATGCTTCTCACTGATTCTGAATTGCTCGCAGAGAGTATAAAAATGTGGAAGAAAACATCACCTCAATTTGACCTTGAAGGAATCTGATATATCCAATAGCTTCTAACAAGACAGAAGCTGTGTCAGTCTGCAAAAGAGGAACACGTCACCCATACCCCCAAGTCTCTTCAACGTCAAAAAGAGAGAGCCAAAAGAGTAAAGATAAAGAGCACACAGAGGTCTTTGATGGGTGAAAAAGAATTTTCTTTAAAAAAAAAAAGGCTTTATGGGTTTTATCATAGAAAAGAAGAAGAAGAATAAAAAAAGATCACTGCTTTTTTATTCTTCGTTCTGTTCAGAGTTTGTGAATAAAGAAGAGGAGGCTTTACCTTTCCAAATGGGGAAACTAGCTGGTGAAGGGCTGTGATTCTATCACCCAACTTCTCCTTCCTTACCTGGCTTGGTGGAGTAACATACACATTAAAGAGTAAATTATAGAGCACTGGGATTTGTTAAAATTTTTGTCATATTTTAATTTCATAGATGAAACATAGCAGAAGAATCACACATGCCTAGAGAAATAGACAATCAAGAAAGACATTACATGACAGGCGCACCCACGCTCATAAAAATAGAAAGAGAGAGAAGCTGCTATATACCTTTAGAGGTGGTTGGCTTGAAGACGGCTGAATCCTAGGCTTCTTACAGATTCCACCGGCAGCCGTACTATTGCACTATATATCAAAGAAAGAAGCAAAAGGAAAGGAAATGAGAAGAACCTAGATGAACAAACTTACTTGATAATTCATACATATCATGAAATTTGTTATTTAACATAGAAAAGAAAGAAGGAGAGTTGGTCTCTCTCTCTCTCTCTCTCTCTCTCTCTCTCTCTCTCTCTCTGTGTTACCCACCTCAGATGATTGATCTGGATGTTGATTCCTCACATCTGACTTGTTATAAGAGAAGTCCAGTATATTACTAGTTGTAACACAAGACCTTAGGGAGGAAACTGGCAAGACTTGTGACCATGTAGGTCTGGGCGGCTGAAATTCTTCATCTTCATGACCGTACAAATTGTTATTTAAGATATGGTCTTCCCAATTTTCCAACTTTTTGGGTTGAAAGTGACTCAGACCAAACCTATCTTCTTCTTCTCCTGACAAACCCCCCCTAAAAAAAAAAAAAAAAGAACTCTCCAAGTTAATACAAGCCCCTGCCAACATTTTTGTTAGTTACAAAAGCTGAAAACCATGTCCAAATATATTATGTATAACTAGTTAGTGGTGGTAATAAGCATGATATATTCAGAGAGGCAGATACAGAAAGAGAGGGAAATAAAGTTTATACAATTTGCCATAGCTTTGAATTTTGATTTTTTGAAAAGAGAAAATCAATACATATATATGTGCGGTAGATAGTGTAACTGTTAGAAGATAAATGAAAATATGATCTGTAAATCAGAAATTAAAGAAACTCTGTGAATCAAGTACAGCATGTTAAATGCATATAATAAGAAGTAAACTTCAAAGAGGGATATATACAAAAGTAGTTGGCTCCATGACTGAGGAAGTTCTTGATTATCAGGCAAAAAATTGAAAGGAAGTGAAGAAGAAGATCCGAGCACATATTGGGAAGGGAAGAGAGATGGAGAAAGAGATGAAGATAACAAAGAAGAAGGCTGCTGTGATGGTGGATGCAAGCTCCACCGGCTAGGGTTTCCTGCCATCATTAGCTTTGCACTGATGAGCAAGATTTCTGCACTCCAATTTCCAGCTGACTTCAAAAAAGAAGCATATAAAAAATACAATTTCTTTTTCCCTTCACTTTCTTTCACTTTGTCATATTTCCTTGTTTATGCAAGCTATCAAAGCCCTTTGCGAAAGCTTTCAAAGTCCTGTTTGCTTTCCCAGATGAGGTTGAAGAAACTTTGAGTCCATTTCCTCAAAGAATTTTTATAGAGATGTGGGGTTAGAGACCTTTGCATATGTTCCCTTCTCTTTCTTTCTTCCTTTCATTCATTTAGTAGCCTTTTTTATTCTTTGCTTTTGCTTTATTATAAAGTGGGGCAAGAAAAGCTGGTGGGCAGTGTTTTCAGTCCATAAACTAATGGTTTTCTAGGAACTTATATAACTTGTTTCCTTGATTTGAGGTGGTGCATTGGAATTGTTTTTGAATTAGGGTTAGGGTAGGATTTAGGGTATAGTTTATAGTATTAATTTGTCTACTTCACATTATCATGCCTTCTTTTTTCAAGTGCAATAATTCAACTCAGCAAGCAGAAATACTGAAGCTGTGTAGAAAATAGCCCTAATTTTTTTTTTTTAAGGAAAGTGGAAACTTAATTATAAGTTTTTCAAGTGAGTGCCTATTTCACATTGAGATTGGAGGCAAAAACTGTTTTTCAAGGAAAAAAAAAAACCATTTTATATACCATTAAAATATTAGTTTGAAAAAAAAAAATAGTTTTATTATTTTATTATTTTTATAATTAAAAATTAATTTTTTAATTTTAAATAATTTTTTAATATTCTTTAATTAATATATTGAAAAAAATAATTTTTAATAGTAATTTCAACAGTAATATTAAACAAACTTTAAGTGATATTATCCTCGACTACCGAATCAAATGAGGCTAGATAATAACCCTAAAATTTCAGCATAATAGAAAAAAAAATGTAATTTATAATTAGCAAAAGAAAACTTCTACTCACGCACCAATTACATATGTACTATTTAAATCTCATTTTATTCTAATATATATTGTGGTCGTGGGCTGCTAACTTTGCCCTAAAGTGCACAAGCTTCCAAGCAAAAAGATAGGATAACCCATTTGATGGTTAATTTTCATTTAATTTAGACTTCAAACTTTGGGACAAAATATAATGATTGTACAATTCAGCCAATAGTGCTCTATTCATATAGATATATATTTTGAATTTTTGAGTTAATATTTTCTGAGGTACGTCTGCAAATACTAATCAACAGGATAAAAACAAACTAAATATGATCAATAGGATGCTTTCTTGTAAAAAAAAAAAAAAAAAAATTAAAGATTTGATTTTTGGATCATTTTGATTTGTTGTTTTATAGAATGAAGTAATTCTTGAAGAGTCCATAGCTACACAGTTAATAAGGTGAAAGATAAAATATCTAACAGTGAAAATCATTAGATATTTGACGATATCCTTTGACTGATATATAATGCATCCAACGTTTAGTAGGCCCACAAATTGAATGAAAATGATTGTTTTGTGGAATCCCAACATGAAGATATATGCAAAAAATATATGTACAACATTAGCTCTGCTAATTACAAGGGTACATCATCTGCCATCCTCTGAGATCTATGCTGTTTATTGGGATGTGAAGACATCCCTCTGAGGCAGAATGTCGAGACCAAACTTCCATGTTAAATCAGTTGATATTAGGGAAGCTTCAAGTATTCCTTGAATATCTATAAAAAAAATCTAATATAATGATATTTGTTTTGATTAATTAGCATGAATCTTATGATATCACCTAATTTCAGAAACCAACAAAAAGAACAAAAATTAGAATATTGTATTTATAATATAAAATATAGTTAATGATTAGTTTAAATATATGATTTGATTGCTAATATAGCTCGAATGAAGTCTCTATTTTAAAAGGGTATTAATATAAAAAGGAGAGAGTGGAATGAAAAGATTTTGTCATTAAGCTAAATTTCTATTAGTTTAGTGCTGAACCCTTTTTTAAATCATCTACCAAACATTCAAGAAAAATCCAGAGATGATTTTAGGTCTGTTCTAGTAACGGTTAACTATTTTAGTTACTGTTAATTGTTAATTAATTATAGATATTAATTATTAATAATTAATTAATTAATTATATGCTAATTTAAAGTAAAAATATTTAATAAAAATAGCGGTTAAATATAAAAATAATGATATTATCTTTATGATTCTAATCAAAATACCAAACATTACCTTAAAGAAATAATATTTCATGATCTACTCTTTTAATTTCTAAATACTATTATAAATATTTATACCTCCAAATAAGAGTTAATATTTTAATTAGGATCAAAACATTAAACACTTTAAAAATTGTTGCCAAACAAGACCTTTGTCATATAGTTCATCAATTAATTACTCCCTAAAGTTTGAAAAATTACATCCCTCTCAACAATGTTAATGGTTTTCAAGAGTATGCTACAAGAGCTCCATCCACCCCAGCCTCCTACCTGCTTAACCACCTGAACCAGACAGATATAACAGACTAACAGAGAGCAGCTAGAAAATAATCATGACTCTGGGAAAGCTACCTCTTGCCGTTCATGGCGGATGCAATGATCTGAGGAAAGGTTCCCTAGAGCATGATGAAATTACAAAACCATCCTGCCAATGAGGAAGAAGAAAAGGCAAAGAACAAAGAAATGCACCAAAGTTACCTATTTCAGGCCAAGGCATCAACGTTTTCTCATCTTGTTTTCAATCTGGTGTTTGGGCATAAATTATATCGTGTACACGCTTCCACTCAAAAAGTGAGGCTTGGAGACGTGAAATATATGCATTTCTTACAAAAGCATTCACACGAACACCCACCAGTTGCTATCACTTCATAGCGATTGCAGCCACTGCTATGGGCTTTAATTATTCTTACATGCACCAGTACATTACAGAAACCAAAGGAAAGGACCTTAGAGAACTCAATAATGGGTCAACTCAACTCCAATTATTGAACAAGGTGTCAAACTGTTGCATAATGGAGCTGTAAATCAAGAAGAAAACAACTGTGCAGAGGAATTTATGAATTGAGAGAAGAATTTCTTAATTTAGAATTATGACAAAGAATGATTCCCGGCTCAATTGGGGAACAATTGCTTCTAAAAATAAAAAAAAACTTTATCCCGTGATTAAATTATATGCCTAATTCTGGCACTACTTTTCTTTTCTTTTTTTTTTCTCTTACAGTACTTTATATTGATCTTATCAGTTCTTAACTAGGATTTGTATCACTGGCTGAAAAACCATGCCGCTGCATAGCTACCACTGGTTCACTGCAACTAGGACACCGAAATGATGAAGATGCAGCACATCGTGTTCTAAGGCAGTAGTAGCAGTACCTGCCAATAGGAAAAAGTCAAGACTTGAAGCAAAACATTATGCCTGAAGCCAGATTTGAAAAGTATTTAAAGAATGGAAAGATTGCCGTAGGGTGTGTTAGGAAATGTTGCTTTAGGAAGTGTTACAGACCATGAAATAACTTAAAAGCCAAACAGAAGAGCAAATGAGCACTAATTGGGGCTTAGGATTTTGCCACTGCTATTTACAACCCAGTAAGCCACATAAAAAATAAAACTGGAAAAAGAAAAATAAGGCAATATGCTACAAGGATTAAGAATGTGTAGTTAGGCCTTATCACCATAGAAAAAGGAACCGATAATGCAGTATGCAGTCTAGAATCTAAGCTGGATGTAGCTTCCAAAAAGCTGAAATAATTGAGGACAGGGGGAAAATAATTAATTTACCTGTGTTGACAGGGCAGGGCGAGGAATGGAATGGTTGGAATTGCCTGGCAAACAGGACAAGTACCATCATCTCCTGCAGAACTAGAGGATTTGTCCTTCGAAAATGGACTAAGTAAGTTTTTTATGGATGATGAGTTAAGAAGAGGAAGAAGCAACAACAGCATCTCCTGCAAATCACCAAATGAATGCAAGTTCAAGAACAAATTTGCCAAGACAGATTTCATCGTGGCTGATACTTAGGTATTTCAAGCAGTAGCCAAAGGACATGAAACTCTAAAAGAGGCAAACAAAATCAAGTGACTAGTATAAATCCTCCAAAGCTAGTAATATAATAAATGGTGGAGGCACACAACCATGTAGTCAATGAGCTCTGTAATAAGATTTACCTGGACAGGTTTCAGCAGCAGGCCATCTAAAAGAAGAATTACTCTAGTCAATTTCAAGTCAACCCAAGGAGTTTTAATAATAATATCCAGCTTAATAGCAATTTGCTCGAATCTACTTCAAAACATTAAGTTAAAGAATAATTAGAAACTTAATCTCATTAGTTGTATACACAATTTTGAGGCCTTCAATTTCCTCTAATACATTGTTCTTAACTTTGTAGCCAAGGTCTAGAACAGTTCGCACAAGGTGTTTATCAAAAGGAAGCCCAGGAAAGAGAACAAAATAACTGAACAGGCATCATATCACGACATAAGCCTCCTGCAAGGAGGTATTAAAGATGCATTTTAGTTTCAGGTAATGCTTGAGCATGCCGACAAGGCATCCAAAATGTTTTACTTTGCAGGGTTTTTATGGTATAGAACTTACAAATTGTTAAAATTGAAGGCAACAATAAATGATTAGATGAAATGAAATACTGAATACAGCCATGAGTATAAATAGTAGGTAATTTGTCTCATGTAAGAGGGAAAAAAAAAAAAAAAGTGACCCCATATCTGATTTGCAATTCCATTTTTCCTCTCTATCAACCTATGAGTTGGTCCTTTTTTTGTTTATGTTGTTGTCTTTTTTAAAAGAAAAAAATTCTGGGCTTTGTCTAAGCACAGTACGCAGTCTCACTCCAGCTTATCCATCACTAATGTCAATTGATTAATTAAAAGCAATCATTTTGCCAATTCTGAATAATGAAGAGCATTATTAAATACCAAAAGGACATTAGATGATTCAGGAGCCAAAAGAACAAGTTGATAAGAACAGAAAGAGACCTTTCAGAGCAGCACAAAGATACAGATATAACAAAACAAGTTATTAAAGGCATTTGCCTTGTATATGAAATTTCGAGCCAACATAGACTAGATAGCATGTAAATCTTATTAAAGAACAAATGCTCATAGATACTGGGAATTTAGAATCAATTACCGAAAATTCATTCCACACTAATTGGCGATTCATGTACTCAAAGCTAACAGCTCGGTTCATGTTAGGGTGTCCGTAGACAAGCCTTGCTCTTAAGACTCTTTCAACAAGGTTCCTAAACCTGCATCAAAACAAGACAAGAAATGAAGATTCATCAACTACAAAGAGGTCATCAACTAAACACTCTTTTCAAGTTATGAATTTTTCAAACAATAAAACTATATAATACAATTATGATATTTGTCACAAAAATAGAAGATATTTAATTTAAATAAGTAAACAACAAAAGAATTGATTTTCCCAAAATAAGTAAATATATGGAGTCATCCATGCAAATGCATCAGCAAATGATATGTAGTAAACTTTTGCTAGAACAATTCTTAAATCCTGTCAGAAATCACTACTACCATAACAAAGGCATAAGTTACATTTCCAAAGATCAATAATATTCCACATTAATCCATAGAGAAGAGTGATATATGACAAATTAATTTAGCCTAAATATACGGTTATTACTTGGTCATCTTAAAATTTTATTACAGATCATCTGTTTCGCTGTAAATCAAACAAGTAAGGTCAATATAATCTTTCTTTTTATATCGAGAATGACATGCAATTGATCAATTCAAATGCTTACCCATTTATTTGTCATTTTTTTGTCAAATTGAAACAATAGATACATTAATATTTTTCTTTGCACAGATTCAGTTATAAATAATTTTTCAAAAACAGAGTCACCAATAACAATCAAGAATGTTTATCTAACAATAACATCTTATAAAAACCAAAGTTAACTAAATTTCATGGCTTAATTTTGTACTAGTTGTTCTTCTAGAAAATTAGAAAAACCATGCTCAAAATCGTACCTTCCTGTGAAAAGAAATATGAGTAGGTTGCCAAATGAAGCAGCCTTATAAAGTCCCTCAATACGTTGTATCAAAATCCATGCTCGCCGTGCTAATGGCCTCTGAAGAATACAAAAAGCAAATTACTACCCCGTTCAATCCTCCACCAATTTTTCCAGGGTGAAAAGAAAATATTTAAAACAAATAAACAAAAAAGTACCTGTTCAGAATCACCCCATCTACGAAAAGCAGAGAATGTCTGCAAGCGAGCCCAGATATACTGACCACCAACAGTGGCAATGCAATACCAAAGTTTCTGAGCCATAGTAAGTCCAGGTCCTTCCAAACCTGTTCTGACTGTAGGAAACACAGTGTGCCAGGCAAAAGTTAGATGACAACTAGTTCAAGCTGGTAACAGATAAAAAGTGCCAAGTATCATTGTAATGGTGAATTATCAAAGAACTTGTACATGAACTTACTCAGCTCAACTAGAGTTTCAAACCAGTCCGATACAATCCTTAAGCCTTTTTAACCTTTTGAATGTTAGAATGACATGAATCTTCGATTTAAATATATTGAAAACACAAGTTCCATTGATGAAATCACAGAAATTAAGTCATATCAAAGCATAAAGAACGTGAATTTAAAAGGCCCATAAGATTCCCAAAAAGGGTGATCATAGCTTAGATGAAGAACATATTCACAAGCACATAAAAAGCCTATTTAAACAGGTCCATGAGAGCAATGAAAGTCATCTACAACCACTGAATTTGCTAGAGGAGCACCTATCAAGTGCAAAGGCATTCAATGTAAACATAATAATCTAAGATTAACACATAAAACTAGAGCCAGCCTCATAAAATAACAGCATATGCAGCAAAAGAGCAGACCTGCTTACCTTTTTCTCGTGGTACCACTGCACGATCATCTCTATACCTCAGATTCATCAGAGCATTTCCTGGAGTAGGCTTATCTACCCAAATAGAGAACCTCCAAATAAGAAACTCAAGGAAAGCATCAAGTTCTGGCTCATATTGAAATAACATTCCTGGCTAATCCCAATAAATGGAAGAAACAAATTAAACATTGCCTCATGCAGCATATGATCAATATACATGACCAAATAATTTAAAATGAATAAACCAGAAGAGCCAAACAAATACCTTCATTAGAGAGAAGACCTTGACCAATTGCTCTTTTAGCATTGCTGACATTTCAATGTCTAATCTTGCAGCATCAAATTGATTAACTCTAGATATTGAAATTGGTATTCTTGACTGCCACAGAAATGAAACATTAAAACACGGTTAAGATTGCAGTTTAATTGCACATAGGCCCAGCTCAAAAATCTTCTTCCAACACATGACCAGATAGAAAATTACAAATTTTGCTCTACAAATTGAAGTAGAAACTAGACATGTCCAGAACTACAGAAAATTGGAAACTTGCCTTGCATGTCGTCTATTAAGTGTGTGTGTGTGTGTGTGTGCTAACCCTACACTACCTCCATAACCATAAACATTTGGTGGTGAAAATAGGGAAAATTTCAGTCATTTATCGTAATTCAGCAATAGGAAAATTAATTCTGACCGCCTGAAGTTCTTAACTTTTTACCAGGGATTGATTTATTTCCCAAAAAATTTGTAAAAGAAAACAACAACAACAACAACAACAAAAATATGCGCCAGAAGATGAAGAAAAGTGTGTGTGTGTGTGTGTGTATATATATATATATATTCTTTTCTTTTCTTTTTAACCCTGCAATACCTCCATAACCATAAACATTTGATGGTGAAAATAGGGAAAATTTCAGTCATTTATCGTAATTCAGCAATAGGTAAATTAACTCTGACCGCCTGAAGTTCTTAACTTTTTATCAGGGATTGATTTATTTCCCCAAAAATTTCTAAAAGAAAACAACAACAACAACAAAATATAAAAAATATACGCCAGAAGATGAAGAAAAGTGTATATATATATTCTTTTCTTTTTAACCCTGCAATACCTCCATAACCATAAACATTTGATGGTGAAAATAGGGGAAATTTCAGTCATTTATCGTAATTCAGCAATAGGAAAATTAATTCTTACCGTCTGAAGTTCTTAACTTTTTATAAGGGATTGATTTATTTACCAAAAAATTTGTAAAAGAAAACAACAAGAAAGAACAAAAAAAAAAAATGCGCCAGAAGATGAAGAAAAGCCCAAATTCATAGTTGGAAGGGGAAATTAAAAGGAAGTAACAGAAACAAAGAACAAAAAAAACCTGGTGAGATGAGAGGGTGACCGATCGCCATTGAGGAAGCAATTTTTGGTAAGCAAGAACCCATGCATCTTCTGGTGGAGGCGAAGTATTGGTAGTACTCATTTTAAAAAAGCTGCAACCGACCGATAATGATGTGATTCTGGGATTTCTAGGGCTTGAAGCAGAGTAAGAGAGATAGAGGGAGATGCTGCGCTAAGCACTATTCACATATGCAGCTACTGACTGTGGTCCAATTGCAAGGTAAGTTGGGTTGAGGTTCTGAAATTAAAAAGTTACATGTATTTTTTTTTTAATAAACCATGAAAATTAATTTTATTAGCTTATATTATTTGTGTATATTTTAATTTAGATTAATTAAAATTATGATGTAACTTTATAATATAATTTATAGTAATATAATTTATACTGTATCTCTTTAAATATATATATATATACAGACACACATACATCCAGGTGAGATAAAATGGATGGTTGCCATTTCATTATATGAATATGAGAATATCTTTAGCTCCCATAACCTTTACTGGGCTGTATTCATCTATTCCAAATCAATGGGAATTTAGAACTACCTTTGAAAGTTACACTTGGCTTTTAAACATAAAATTTTCATATGAGACCACATTTTCACTTTATCACTTCAATTCATTATGCTATTTAGTGTGCTAAAAAGTAATGCATAGAATTTTCATTTAAAAATAAATATATTTTAAAATTAAAAAAATATATAAATGATATATTTAAAATTTTAAAATGATTTCAAATAATTATATAAGCTTTTAAAATATTTTAAATTTTAATTAAGCTCTTTTAACTATTTAAAACGAGATATTCAAGTTCAAAATTAACAGAAATAAATCCGTTTAGAAAGCTACAATTAAGTGCCCTTCAGCCATCATCAAACCACCGCCACCTTCACCTTTCCCTTCTCTTTCAAAAATTTTCATTGTTTCTTCACTTTCTCAATAAAAAGGCTAAAAGCTCAGTGAGCATCGAATGGCAAATGGAAGGTGCAAGGTTATCCTTTTAACAGAACCATTTAATGTAGTTAGCCAACTCAAGTAATAGCTCAATCTAGTCCCAAATAATCGAACTAAAATTAACACCATTATCTCCCAAATTCTAACAAATCTTATTGTCACATAGAAAAATAACAAAACTCTGACCTCCTGGCAATTGAGGCATCATTGCTGTACACAATAGAAATCATATATAAACTGATGATAGGATAATACATGTAAGACAAATTTGCAACCAAAAATCTAAGCAAGTGGAGAAGTGAAAGCACAACCATTATAATCAAAATAATACAAATGAGTAAACTTGCACTAAGCTTCTCAGGAAAGATATGTTGAACCCAAGCTCTCACCAATCATGGTGAATCGAGGACAACTACCATTTTTCACTCATTTCCTTTTATGCAAATGCACCACCTAAAGCAAGCAAGCAAGCATTCACACAGAATCAAAAAATGAAAACCCCCCAAAAAATATATCAATTAAAATTCCCAAATATTTATTCCTTCGATCAAATAAAGTAAAACTCATTCAGTGCAAGTGGTAGCATTGGTGGACATGCGAGTGACAAGAGAGATGACGGTAACAATGGAAATAAATGGCAAACTTGAGTCATGTGATCGTGCAAGTCAATATTGATTCAATGTTAGCTAATTTCTATTAATTTGAGACTTAAATGTATTGCATAAATAATAGAAGAGTTTAATTAAATCTTAAAATATTTTAAAAATTTATAAAATTTTTTGACATAATTTTAAAAGTCAAAATAAATTTTTTATCAAAATAAAATTAATTACTTTATAAATACACGTATACTAGATGCACTTAATCTTTATTATCCCTTATTATCATTTCATTTACACTGCTCATGCCATGAATTAAAATTACAATTAAATTAGAATAAATTATTAAAATTAACATTAATTAATATTTATTAATTTTAAATTAAATCAAAATTTGAATCATTAAAGCAATTGCCAACTTTCTTTTTAATTCAAAACCTAATCATATTTATAATTGAAAATAAAATAAAATCGTTCTCAACAAAGTCAAAATTAAATTAGAATAATTTAATATTAAATTTATACAAATTCACCCCTCAATCGAATTTAATATCCTCCTGTCATTGGCCACAAACGGAAAGCAAAACGGCTAATTTCAACTTAAAATTAGCTTGTGTCCATTATCACGGCAATTTCATAAATATTATTTATATTATTTCCTTGATTTTCATTAAAAATTTAACTTTACATATAAATAATTTTACTTTAATAATATAAAATTACTATATACCCTTTTTTTAATTTAAAAAGCAAATGTAAATAAAAATAGCCAAAATTTACACCAACACTAATAAAACGTTTTATTTTACACTCTCAAATTCTCCAACTTGCCCCTAAAAATCCCACCAAATTTCTCGTCAACCTCACTCGCCAACTCCGTCTCCCCCATCCTCCTTAGCCCTTTACTCAAAACACCAACCACATACTCATCCGCCGGCCACGTTTCCCCACACCCACTCCTCCTCAAAATCTCACAAATCTTCACCGCCGATTCCCTTCTTCCCGCATCCACCACGCCTCTTATCACCCTCAACAATCCCTTATCTGTCTCCCACTGAATCCCACCCTCATCTTTCTCCAAATACTCAATTAACTTGTCAATGTGCTCGCACAATTTGTTCCTAGAGAGACCAGAGATTACGTCTGCGTAGAGGCCCAAATCAATCTGGCCAGAGTATTCAGATCGGAGCGTTGAGAGCACGTGGATGGCGAGGGGACAGAGGTCTTGCCGGAGGAGCTCGCGGAGTATAGAGAGGAGGTCTGATTTAATGAGGCGGGAGAGATCAGGGAGATCTGTGAGGTTTGATGATGATTTTTTATAGGCTCGTTTGAGAGATTGGACAGCAAGGATTGCTTCGGTACTTAAGATACGGCCTCTGACGAGAGGACCGCGGTTGGATCGAGGACCGCCGCAGCGTATGGTTGTAGCTATAGTGGTGTTCGGAGGTTTGGTTAGGGTTTTGAGATTGGGTTTTGGATAGAGGAAAGTGGAAAAGGTGAGATTTGAGTGAAGAGCTGAGGCCATGGAGGACAGGGAGATGGAGGGAGCGACTGATGCGGCATGCGGTGATATGTGATGAAGACGATGGTTGAACTGAGTAAAAAGACGTGTTTGCCCTTGGAAAAGTATACGAATTTCGACCTAACCCAAGCAAAATTAAAAAAAATGAATAAATGAAAACGTCGACAGCAGGATTCGAACCTGCGCAGGCAAAGCCCAACAGATTTCGAGTCTGTCTCCTTAACCACTCGGACATATCGACTAATGATAGAATACTCAGTTGAATTATAATTAAAAACAATTAAGATAAGTAGAATAATTACAATCTCACTGATAAAGTTTCATTTTCATTTTTTTTTATATATATAATTAAATAATAAAATATTAAAAATGCACAAAAATAGCTTGGAATCTTTGATAGAGATAGTAACCAGGCCCATCATATTTAGAAACCATTCCTCAACTTTATGGACAGCATATGAGGCCCAGTTTTACACTGTTTGTGTTGGGCAAAAACAGCCCCAATCATTGTTTAAATAATGTTTTCCATTTCCACCATCAAGATCAGATCAGATCAAACCCACATCTTGAATCTCATCATTACAGGAATTTATTTGCACTTCAACTTGAAATCTTGGCAATCTTTTAATCTGCAATATAAAGTACAGCCAATAGTTTACATAATACATGCCATGCCATGAATAATTTAACCAAGGGGTAGCTGTCTCAAAGATATGAAAGCCAGAATGTGTGAAATGACTGGTTAATAAATATCCATTCTGATGTGTGAATTGTGATTGATTTTTGATTGATAATCCTATGAAACTTTGTATTAGTGAAAACTTAGTCATTAGGTACAAGACTAAAAAACCATAATATTTGGATTTTCTTAGTAAAATAATATTATTCTATCCATGTTTTTACAACATCTATTACTATGGAGACCTATGGCCACTCTAAAAAGCTGAAGATAGAATTGGTTAAATTAAAATAATTAGGGAAAATTAATCATTTATAAAAGTGTTGTGGGTTTTTTTTTTTCTCCTAAATAAGAGCAGTGGAAACATAAATTCATCCCTAAAATGATTGATTATTTTAATAATTGTGGGGGAGCCTTGAAAATGCTTGTCCAATGCCTGGTTGCCTTTCATGATTTTTTCTACCACTACATTAATATATTCAATCAGAGATGGATTTTATTGGTTGTGATTCAGAATTATTTATCTTAAATGGATTAAAAATCTGCTCAGAAATTAGAAGTGTGTCTGCAATTTATTAGATGCCCACAGGTTGGTGGATTTGGACCATTTCAATAAACACATACAGATGATGAATTCAACTATACAGAATGATATATGACTCTTTTCCTTGTAATATATTAAGGGATCATTAACATGCTAAACACTATTTGGACATAGAGATGTATAGAATGATTTGACAGTGTAATCAGGATTTTTGTGGCTTGGTTTTCCCAGTACATACATGCCGTAACTTCCATTCTTAATCTGCTATGATTAGGTTTATGTCATTTTCAGTAAAAGCTTTAAGGAATAAACATAAACTTCTCATTAAAATTTTGAACTACTTCACATATTAATATTCTTGGGTGGTGAGCCTTTCGGATCATGATTGATTTGACCTGTGCTCAAAACTTCAAAGCAGCAGGATCTTGAATTCCCAGTACTACTTCTTTGCTCTTCCATTCTCAAAATCTGCTGAAATTGCACACAAGATTTTGCAGTTCTTGAATAATATAGTTTCTAGGGTCATCTCTGCATTTGGCAATAGTTGCTCTACCCAGGTTATAGCTTGACTGCTAATTATATTGCTTATGTTTTGCACACAAGTAGTCAATTCCCACTATGTTGTTCTCCATTATAGCAATAGCACTTAAAATTAATCAACGTTGGAAAACCAACAACTTCAAAGTGATCTTCAGCTCAATTCCCAACACTGCTGATTCACTTTCACTCAATAATAGTATGACAAATTTGATCATCTTCAACATGTAGGCTTCTGATATCATTTCACCATTTGAACTTTTTTGCCGCTTAAAAGATTTCAGGAATAACGATGTCCCACTATCAGAATTCTCAAATTTTCTAGATAAAACTGATTTTTTTTTTTCCTTTAATGGTGAATAACTCAGGCTAGTTCTTCTGAGTAAAAGTAATTAATATGGATACGTTGCAGGCTAGCAGCATATCCAGTGACTTCTGATATGTGTGATTCAATGGGCAATATATTGATGAGTGGAGAGAATTAAATCAAGCGCCTAGATTCCTCAATCAATTTGTTTACAGAAGGCCTGGATTATTCCCACCAAGAACAAAAGGAAAAAGACCATGAACCCACACATGGAATCACAATCGGAGGCCAAAATTGCTTCTGGGTCATAAGTAGATGCCTAGATGGTGAATAATCCAAAACTTGCAAGAACTTGCTTTCGATCCGCTACAATGTTATCAGAATACACATTAATGATTCAAAAATATGCTAAAAGAAGTAAGATAAATTAGTACAGAATACTAGCCTTCTATATGTTGCATCACTGTTAAAAAATAACTCTTGTGGTATAATCAATATCTGGGGCTATATCAGTTTTAATGCAGCATCTAACTCTTGGCATTGCAGCTGTATACAATCTGTGGTCTAGCCCATAAAAGATAATGCATGCCTCTATGTGCAGCATTATTAGGTTCCCATCATTTTCTTTGAACATTAATGACTAAACATACTCAATTCGAAGTTCAAACTATAATAACTTGTGCTAGACGAAACCTCTTTCCTGTTAATCACTGATTAAAAAGACCAAATTAATATCACTTGCTTCACAAAATCTTGCTATTTCAGTTGAAAATTCTAGTGGATTAACAGCTAACCACTTCCCTTTTATCATGATAAGTTGATGGGAACTTTGATTAGGTGTTTCAGTTAGAGGCATGACAGCTTAGAATTTATAGGTTGTATTTGGATTATGCTAGAAATACTTTGTAATGTATCTCAACTCAAGGGGCCTACCATTATCGCTGTCTGAGTGAAGTCTCTTACTAGCGATCAGTAGTGACCCCAATATACATGCAAACTTGATTGAATGATATGTATGGAATGTGCAATTGGACCTCACCAATAATGCATTTTATCTCAAATCTTGTCCTACCAATATCATATACATAGACCAAAAGCACATTGAGATGACCAATCCTGTGGGTTTAGAGGATGCAATAGTAAGTGTAGGCGCCCTCAATAGTCGCCATCAAATAAGCAAAATTCTATGTCCTTTTTTTTTTTTTTTCCCTTTTTCTTTCATGAATGAGCCATTGTATCATTGCTTCGATTGTGTGGCTAAATAAAATAAGTAGTTGATAAGGTAGTAACTCCATGGCAAAGGGTAGGTGCATGCTTAGACTTCGTCCCGATTGGTTTCACTCTAATTTAGAGTTAGAATTGCCGATTTAGTCTGGTTTTAATTCAAAAATGATTTCAGTTCAAACTCATTTCAATTCGAAATAATTCTATCCTATAAATCAGTTTCAGAGCAGGTTCAAGGCCTTGAACTATTGACTAGGCTGATTTCGAGTTTAACCCGAGCCAATCCCAGTTTGGTTCAAGAGCTAAACCAACTCTTGGCCGGGTTTAGGTGCACTAACTGGCATAGTCGCAAGTATTACAGTACCTAGATAGAGCAGCCCTTGAAATGCAGTACTGAGATTGGAATTTCAAATAAGTTTCATATGCATAAGGGGAAAAATATATAGTTTCATTGTTCATTGATAGAAACAATTCAGAGAAAAGCAATATATGGTGCAGTCACAAAGTGGCTTTAAGACTTTGAGAGCCACAATTGACAATGGTTCTAATGAGAGTTCACTTGGAAATGAACATTCTTTCTCACCCTATCAAAACCTTGTGGGCCTGCAAATAATATGCTTTCAAGATATATGTAAATCTGCTTAAAACTGTTATTAAGTTAATTATTTGATTTTCTTGAATCAAAATATATAGTGAAAATTCTTGCCTTGCCAATTGTCAGGCACATAAACATAGGTTTGCTCCTAAAAAATGTTAACAAGGGTTTTGATAAAGCTTTTCAAAGGTTCATTTTCAGGCACACATCACCTTCACCAACAGGGAATTGGACTTAGCTTCAGTGGAGGGTGAAAGTGAAAGAAAGAAAGAATGAATGAAATTAAAATGAAATGAATGAAGGGAAATCATTTTCAGTCATTGAGAAAGGAAATTTAAGTTTTCAGAAAATGTAAAAAATTAACTTGTTTAATTGAAAGTATTATTCACTTTCTGATAAGTGAAATGCTATTTTTTATTATATTTCTCTAAAAGTAAGTTATTTATTCTAAACTAGATAACTTAATTCGTGAAAAGTAAAGCTAACAATAAGTAATTCATTTAACCAAACAATGTTCGAGAGAAAATTATTTTTTTATAATTTTTTTAACATAAATATAAAATATAAAAACGACTCAATGACGAGAATGGACCGCTGTAGAGAAAATTGTTGAGTCCAACAAACAGAATTTTTCTTTTTGAAGAACAGAGTTCAATTCAATCTCTCTATATTTTGGGTTAGCCTTTGCTTATCAGCTTGCCAACTAGTGCTCACTGTAGACATAGTGCGGGGCAAGTAGGTCCCTCTCTTTTTTTTTTTTTAATTAATTCATGTATTTTGATAATTATGAAGATTGAAAAAAAGAGACAGGAGATAAAAATGAAGAGAGACTGAGGAAGAGAGAGCAAGAATATTACAGGAATAATTTTTCCTTTTAATTTTACTATCTCATATAACATTATTAAAGATTAAAGGTAATTAAAATAAATAAAAATACTACTTTCACTTATTTTTATTTATTATGTTTGAATTTTTTTTTTTAAAATTATTTGTTCCATTTAAAAAAAATCTTAAAATATTAATTATTGTTTTAATTTTATTCTTTATTATTATATTTACATAATTTTTTAGGTGATATAAAAAATAATTTAGTCTATTATTAATATAATTTTTTTTATAAAAATAAGGTTATTTAATTATTTTTTTAATAATATATAAATTTTAAATAAAAATAAATAAATAAATATAATATTTTATTTACAGAATAAAATTTTAAAAATATATTAATAAAATTATTAAATTTTATAAATTGATTACTAAATAATGTGGAAACCAAAAACTTTGTAATTCCTCTAAATTTCAATATATATATATATATATATATATGCATTTTTATAAAAATAAAATAAAATAATGTGAAAGATTTGAGCAAATACTAAAGTGTTAGAATACCCAATGACCCTCCTATTGAAAAAATGGGAATACTTGGTGACCCCACTGTGGTAGGACCCACCACTCTAGCGGGGGGCACATGTTTACAAATTCGGACCCACTTCTTATAAAAGGACGCCACCATCCTTCTCCATGCGCATAGTCAAACAGGACGGTGATTGCGGGATTCTATTCAATTCCCACTCATAGCGTGGCACCAATGTACAATATCAGTCTGAAAAAAAAAAATACATCAAATATTAATTTAATTAATTAATTTAATAATTATTATATAAAATATTTATATCCAAACTTATATAAAATTAATGAATATATATATATAATAAATATATAAATTTATATATAACTATTTAATTTAATAATAATAAAATTTATATATATAATTAGTAAAATTTATATATTTATTTTTTAGTTTATAATAAATAAAATTTAGATTTTTTTACACATATATAAAAAAAAATTTAATGACTGCAAAGTGAGTTTACAAGTTAAAATTAGTAAAAATGAGAGTTCTATTTCCTTATCAATCGAGATTTAACTTTACTAATAAGTATTTTAAAATTATTTATTATAAACGTATTCCTTATTAATTAAAATTTGATTTTTTTAATAAATACTTTATAATTATTTATTTTAAATATATAAGGTTGATATAGAGAAATACAACTTTAAAATTGTAGATTTAATCTCAGTAGCAAGTATATAGTTATAGTGGCCCCTTAAGTAGCTATCCACATGGAGGGACCAAATTTCATTCTTAGTAATTAAAGTTATCTTCCAATTTATAGCTTTATATTCTCATTAAAGTTGGTTGCATTCTTCATATATATTATTTGCAATGTGTGGTACTTGTCCTCAAATTAATAGTCTCCATCTTAATTTTTATACCAAATTGATTGGAACATTATATTATAAATGTAACAATTTTTTAACATAAGAATAATTTCTTTGTTTAAAATAATTAAAAAGTCAATTCTTGGTCATCCCTTAAAAAAATATATCTATACTATTCAAGCCCTTGAGTTCTAAAATAAAATTATTATTTTTTATTTCTAAAAAAGAAAATAAAAACCAAGGGATTAAAATCTTGATGTGTCAAATGGATTAGGTTGATTTGGTTCAAATTATCCATTGAATCCACTTGGTACCATTAAAGAATTGTTTTTAAATTTAGAAGGACAGGACTGTGGATCTGTGTGTTATAGGCTTTTACAGGAGGAGGAATAAATGGCAACAATATTCAATAACTTGACACACTCAAGGCACTGAAAAGATTCAAAGGATTCTTTGGTCCTTTAAAGATAAAAATGCATCCTTTCAATTTTAGCAAAACTCATCATCTCCGATTAGGAACATTGACAATGCCATGCAAAATAGATTAGCACTAATTTCACCCAAAAATTAATTTAAAAAAAAATATTTAAATCATATATAATTCAAACACTTTATTTCAAATCAATATGAAACAGTATATCTCACATTCAAATACGAATATATAAAATATAAAATTTATCGATAAATATATTTATGGGTTCCTTAAAATTGAAGTAGAGCAAACTCTGACATCATGTAGAGAAATTAGATCAGTGTTAACTTCACTAAAAAATTAACTTAAAAAAATATATATTTAAATTATATATAATTCAAACACCTTATTTTAAATTAATTTGAAACAGTGTATTTTATATTCAAATATGAATATCTGAAGCATAAAATTTGTAAGTAAATATATTTGTGGGTGCTCTAATATTGAAACAGAACAAACTCTGATATTATATAGAAAAAAATAGATCGAGTCTAACTCAACTCTAAAGATTAACTCAAAAGAATGTGATTTGTCTAAATCTTATATAACTTAAACACCTTATTTCAAATTAATATTGAATAATATTATTATTGTTATTGTTATTTTTAGTTGATTTGAATGTGATAGAGAGAAAAATCTTTTTACTTCAACTTTACAAAAGTTAAACATGTAAATCGATAAACTTTAGCTTAATAATATTGGAATCATATCTAAAATTATGAAATTTGAAATTCAAATTTTAATAAAGTCAATTATGTAAAAAAATATATTATATAATATATAGGTTTGGTTGGATATAATTAAATCAAAATCACCTCAATTATAGTCATGTTCTATCTCATTTAATTTAATTCATAAAATCATTAATTTAATATTTTAAAGATTAAATTAAACCTCAATCCCATCATCAAAATATTGAATTAAAACATTAAAAAAATTGTTTTGAGAACCTCCATAATATTAATTAGGCTCATAATTAATATCATCCTATTCACATATTAGGCAATAATTTGAAGTTCCATTTTGAAGCAGTTGGCTGCACATACAAACAAGGCCTTGTTAAAGGTCTTATCAGGAATAATAAGCTGCCATGTGTTTGGGCAGTTGAAAGCCTGCCTGGAATAAACATACAGTCGCAAGCGCACAAGAAAGCATTTTGACAGCACATGGAAAAGCCTTTGTTTTCTTTTAGCAGGATAAAGGTGGCCTCAGGATCTCAAAATTGATCCCTACTGTCTACTGATAATAAGAATCTGCTTGCCATTTTTTTTTTCTTTAATTTTGCCTTTCTTAAAATGATTTATGCTCTGTTTGTTTTTAAAAATATATATTTTTAGTGTTTAGGATAATTAGAAAAATTGATTAAAATGAAATTTTTTTTTTTAAATTAAATTAATTTATTCTTTTAAAAAAATAACTTTCTTATTTTAAAAGAAAAAATTATGTTTCATTAAATATGAGAAATTTATAAAAACATTATATAAATGTATAACTTGTAGTTTATCAATGGTGATTATCACCATTTATTATTTTATATTTGTTTTCTTATTTATAATACAAAATAAAATTGTTTATAATATTTTAACTTGATAAAAATAATATTGTTCAATATATATTTTAAGCAGTATATTATATATTTTTTATTTTTTAATATTAAAATTAAATAAAATAAATTATTTAAAAAAATAAATTTTTGTAAAAAAACTTTTTTCATAAAATAAAAACAAAATTAATTTAACTTTAAATTTAAATTTAAATTAAAATATAAATATTCTATTTATTTCACAAAAAATATTTTCTATATTTTTTAACGTTTGAAACACTTAGAAAAATATATCAATGAGTAATATTTTCTTAATCAAAGGTGAAACGAATTTATTTTTTTTACACTTTAATAATTTAATTAAAATGTGAAAAATATTTATATATACGTGATATAAACACATATTATTAATTTAATATTATAATAAAATAGTAAAAATATTTCCATAACTGACTTGGACATCATTGCAAAGGCTCATTAGTCAGAATTTATGACTTTTGAAGCTCCATTAAAGATATAATGTTGGCTTTGTTAGTTGATGGAGTAACACATGGTCAAAGTAGCATAATATTTGAAAGAAATTTAGTCAATTAAATTGCTAATAAATGATTAACAATCTCATTAGTTGGCTGAAGTGGGTTAATTTGGACTTGAAAGAAGGAGAAGAAGGAAGATATCAATCAAAGTTCTTACAATAAGCATGCTTAGACATAGAGATTTTCTATAAAGTTGATTGGATGTTTCAGATAACACTCTTTTGGGGTGGATGAGACAAAATCTTGTGCGAAGATTATGCATAGTTTGCAGCATTTATTGAATTCATATTAAATCTTTCAAAGTTGATTTTTTTTTTCCACAATTTTTTAATTTCAACAATGATATCATGTTAAAATAATAATGATGTGTAGATATTAATAGCCTCTGCCTGCTTATTTTGAAATTAAAATTAATAAACTCTATTAATTTTAATTATATTTGAATCAAAATAGGGATTAAGAGTAGATTAAAACAGAAATTGAATAGCCTTTCAATTCAATTTTGATCTCCTAACTTTAAAATCAGAAAAAATAACCATGAGCCGCCCTACGTACCCATTTATGTTCTAAAATGCCGCCGTTAGGCGGCTTCTTCCACGATGCAATGTATTGACTGACCCTCGTATTTTATTATACTTTTTTTAAAAGAAGAAAAAAAAATTTTATGATTACAATTTCTGAATATAATAAATTTTAATAAAAAAAATCAATTAGCTTTACTTGTAATGAGATTGAAATTGTTTTTAAAGTGGTGAAATTTTTATAAATTATAAAAAAATAATGGTTTTTATAACTAGAAATAAAAAGATAATTTACAAAAGAATGTTGAATCTGGAAATAGCAAAGAGGAGAGTGGAAAAGGTGGTCTTAGACAGAAGGTTTTACCTTTAGGGGACAAACGGTAAACGGAATGGTCAAATAACCGGTTTACTTGACCGTGTCAGTCAATGGGTCTCCAATGACGCAATCATGAGGAAGCGAGGTATACTTCCGTCAACTCTAGCAACTAAACGCCGTTATGTTCGCTGACAACTAAAAGTGGTAACGTGGGTGAATCTGAAGCGTTGCATTCGTATACTTGGTCATGGAGCGTGGGATTTATTGCGCGTGATTTGTACTTTTGGATTACTCTTACACAATAATTAGGACAAGATACAGGCGTGGTAAGAAAAAGATTCACCTCCCGACATTATTAACCTTTAAAATCAGTAATTCACTGACCTCAACAGTAAAGTGAAAATTAGTATTCAGAAAATCACCTCTCACTTGCATTTGAAATTATTGAGTTTTGCCAAAAATAGGGGAATTTTAATTTTTTTTATTTTATCAATTTAAGTGTAACTTATTTAAAAGTATTACTTTTTTTGGACAGTTTTGTCTTATTTAATTTAAAATTAATAAAAAAAGAAATTTATTATCAGATGTTGAAGTGGCCTTTTCAGTTATCACTTTTCTCTGGTGCTCTGATTGTTCGATGTCAGCTTTCCAGCAATAACACACATAGAGGAAATGAACATATTTATGTATGCATAATAATGGAAAGGAAAAGAAATAAAAATGAGTGAACAATATTGAAAAATGAAGAGTTATGTTTTATGTTCGAAAAAGAAAATAATTAGCTCAGAGAGCGAATAATATACCTTCTCTTCCCCTCTTTCTCTTCCTCTACTTTCTCTCTTCCCAAGCATACCATGAAGTTTTGTCACAGCATTTGATATTTGCCAGAAGCATAAGACAAGCAGTTGTTCGTTTTTGTCCCATCACTTTCTGCTCTGTTCCTGTCCATGCACTCTTTTTTTATCATCCTTTCCTTTTTCTTATACCCTGTTAAATATAACCATGCAGGTGGTATCAATAATGAGGCTAATAAAGTAAAAACATCCAAACACTGTGCAAAAGTTTGCCGGGGAACACTCAGTGAGCTGTCGGTGGAACCTTTCTCTTTTAGTATAAACATTACATTTAATTTAGGACAACTGCTCCCCCATATATTTTAATAATCCATTCATGTGAAATTTCGTTATTTAATACATACATAATCCACGTTTCAATCCCATCGTATCAGAATTTCTCTTGATTTAGTCGTTGCTGCTGCATAATAGATTTAGTGTTGAGTGCCTGATTTAATCCTGTACAAAAACTTGCTTCTGATAAAATATAGTTAGCAGAATCCATTTTCCAATTTGGTGTTTAGCTAAATTAACACTTAACACAGTCTAAGAGACTGAAGAACTAAACTGGATATGGCATTCGTGATCCCATATCTAAAGTCATCATGCGTTTACTCTGTGGTAAGGCTGCTATGGAAAATGTTAAGAACCCGAAAAAAGGTAAAAGTTTTTTTAACAAAAATCAAATATTTATATATAAATGAAAAACAAAGTAATAGCTACAGAGAGCCCAAAAAAGCTCCCTTTCTGCATCAACAAAAACCAGCCCTTGCAAAGCTAACCAGCAACCTATTAACACCCCCCCCCCCCCCCCCCCCTCTTTTCTCTCTCTCTCTCTAACCATTCTCCTGGCTTGTTCATATATTCCTCTCAACCTTTTTCTGGTTTCTTTCATCTTGAACAAATTTGATGTCTATACCACAAGAACATGATTACATAGGTTTATCAGAGAGTTCTCCCATGGAAAGAATCTCTGACAAGCTCTCCTCTTCCTCTTCTTCCTCCTCTGCTCTCTCAACAGAAGAGAACAGCAACAAAAACAAGACTTCTTCTCTCAACCTGAAAGAAACTGAACTGAGGCTTGGTTTGCCTGGGTCTCAGTCCCCGGAGAGAAAACCGTTGCCTGGAGTGTCTCTTTTTGGTAAAGATATTGACACCAACACTAATGGGTATTCTCTTAGCCCATCAAAGAATTTAGTTTCAGGTGCTAAGAGAGGTTTCTCAGATGCCATTGATGCGTCCTCTGGGAAATGGGTTTTCTCTGTGAATAATGGATCTGACGCTGATTTGAATACGGGGGCTGTGTTATTTTCTCCCAGAGGTGATAATGGTAATACCCAGAAATCTTCTGTATCTAAGAAGGAGGTTGTTGGTGTTATTACTCAATCTTCAAAGCCAGTTCAAGAGAAGGGAAGTCAAGTATCTGGTGCAAATGAGAACAATAATGCTCCTGCCGCAAAGTAAGTTCAACTAACCAACAGTTAGGAGTTGGTTTCTTTGTCTGGGCTGTTTTGCTTTGTAACTCTGTTTGTTCCCTTCATCAATCTTTAACTGTAACGAGAATTGTGGGAAAGGGTAGAAAACAAAATTATATGTCCCAAGAAAAATGAAACTGTGAGCAAATCAAACCATTTACGTTGTGTTTCTCGCTGCTCTGGTTTGTGGGAAGATAAATGGAATGACTAATCTCAGGTTTAGGCACAAGTATTCTACTCAGCGCAGTAGAGTGTTATTAAAGGTGGTTTGGGACCTATAAACTAGAAATTGGAAAAACATCCTCTTCCTCTTCTTATCATGTTCTCATTCATTTAATTTGGTCATAAGTTTCTGCTTTCTCTTTATTGTATTTGGTTTAATTAATCTCTAGTCGGTCTCTTTGCCCTGCTCCTTATGATTGTTTGCTGCTGCACATTTAACTTTCTGTTTAGTTGTCACTTCTTTTTGTGATTCTTGCCATGGTAGCATCTAAATTTTTATGTTTTTCACTTCTGTAATCTCCAGACTATGTCAAGTGATTTGCTTTGAAGAATCTACAGAATTCCTATATAGTCACTTGAAAATTAATAATACATGCTTTTCTAGATTTATGAAGCTTTTCGTGTGCAATTTATGACTTACTTCTTCTAGTTTGTTATTTTTCTTCTCTTTAGTACCTTTCATCCTTAGCTGTTTTCCTTCCTTAGACCAGTCAATTCCATTTCAATATTATAGTAAATTTGGTGAGTTCTGATCCAAAAGTTTCTGCAACAGGGCACAAGTGGTAGGATGGCCACCTATTCGTTCTTTCCGTAAGAACACTATGGCCTCTAATTTGACAAAGATCAATGAAGATGCTGAAGGCAAATCAGGTTTTGGGTGCCTCTATGTAAAGGTTAGCATGGATGGTGCACCATACCTCAGGAAGGTCGACCTCAAAACCTACAGCAACTATGTGGAACTCTCATCTGCACTTGAGAAGATGTTCAGTTGCTTTACTATTGGTATGCCAAACCTCCTCTTTTCCCTCTCTTTCTCTCTCTCTCTCTCTCTCTCTCACATACGCTCATGCACGGTCACACACATCTCGACACATTTGCGCGTTCATATACAGTTGATAAGCAAATTGTTTCAGTGAAAAAATCTGTCCTGAATTGGTTTGGTGCTTAAATGAGATTTTTTATAATAAGAATCATAAAACGCTTACAAAGCTCTGATGGAATATTGTTATGAATCCCTTAAAGCAGGAGCAGCTATCTTCTACTCTCCAATCAACAAGTGCAAAAATCTTAAGTGGTGCTACATTTGTTTGCTGTATAATTGAATGAAGCATTTGATTCTTGAAAGTTTATGCTATATAACTTTTTCAGTGAATTTTCTGATTGGATGCTTAAAATAAAATGTTTAAAATGAAAAACCAATTCTGCTATGATAATTTTAAGAACTGCCTACCAAAAAAGGACTTGCGAGTGATAGCGGGTTTGTACCTGTTCTGTTGTTAACTATTGACCAGCTCCACCACTAGGAATTTGGGATTTTAGAAGAATGTTTCTTTTCTAGGGACAGACTCATTGCCAATCTGCTCTAATTTAACTTCCAAATGGGGTTGAGAAAAATGAGCATTTGGAGGTTCATGGATGTAAATATTTAACCTTCATTAACTTTCATTTACATCTTAAAAGAACTCATAAACGAAGCTAATGAGTCAACCTTCACTCCACCCCTTAGCTCCCTTTAATCAACTCCCATGCAATATATTAGCACTGCAAGCTAGCAAGGTTGCTTGATGACATTTTATCGGCATATTTCTTCACTTGATTGTTCTTAGATGTCTTGAAAAGTAATCCACTTGTGTTGACTATGATTCAGGACAATGTGGTTCCCATGGATTTCCAGGGCGAGATGGGCTGAGTGAGACTTGTTTAAAGGATCTTCTCCATGGCTCTGAATATGTTCTTACTTATGAAGACAAGGATGGTGATTGGATGCTTGTTGGTGATGTACCCTGGGAGTAAGTGCATTTCACTTTCGATATTCTCTTTTTGATGTTCATGAATAAATTATTTTCAGTGAGCCGAATTTGCATAATTTGGGCCCTGAAAAACAAGATATTGATGGAACTCTGTTCTATGTTATTACAGGATGTTTACCGATTCATGCAGGAGGCTGAGGATCATGAAAGGTTCAGAGGCTATTGGGCTTGGTAGGTTCTATTCACTTATAATGCCATATGCATAAACTTCAATTCGCACATAGCTAATAGTATCTAATCATAAACTCCAGCAATCCATTATGGTCATAATTTTTATTTTCTAGACCTTTTGGATGAATTTATTGGTCGACTTTTGTTTGTGTGGACATACTTTTAACATTTATGCATCTTCTTAGAAAATGGGTTTTGATCCTTGTGCTTGTTTGCAGCTCCTAGGGCCATGGAGAAATGCAAGAATCGTAATTAGCGCATTAGCATCATTGAGCAAAGGAAAGCTTAAAAAGAATTTTTCTGAAATTCCAAGAAGCCTAAAGTGTGTGTCAAAGTTGAGCTCTATGCTCATGAGCAATATATGTATGGAAATGTCATAAGTTTGCTGTATTTAGTGAACTGGGGTAAGAAAAACTTTTTACATTTAAGAGACAAATATTTAAGTTTGCCTAGTTTAATTATTCTCTTAGCTCTACTCTTTCCAGGTGTATTCCAATTTGTGTAAAAGAATGGATTGTTTGCCTAGAAACCACCGGTATTAGCTCTAATTACTACTCAGTTACTAACATTTGATCCCAAATGCTTATCATTTGGTATGCAATATGGTATTGGACAAATATGAGAAGGCTCACAAGAAAAGACTGTTATGAGTTTGCAATTATGAGGAATAATGGCTACACCTGTTTTACATACAAGTATTATCACATGCTGGGATGCACTGCTTCACTCCATTTATGTTTTGTCTCCAATTTGTTGTTTTTAGAGCCCCACAACTGCTATAACAACTTGCACCATAACAGGTACCTTGTATTGATTGTGGAAAATGGGTCATTAATACAGATAATGTGTATAATCACATTTTAGAGGCTACACTGGCAATTGTGCCAGTTCTGTTCAACAAAGTTAGAAATAGTATAGTGAACTCATGGGTTTTGAGTGCTTGCCCATCTTCATCACATAATTACAAAGTCAATGTAAGGAGATTAGCAATTTGCAGACAGCAAATAAGGGAATAGATATTAACAAGAGATTGAACAAACATGTTAGAAAGGAAGTAATGGGGTAAAGTACTACAGAAAATTGAATGAACATTAAAATGAACAGGAAAAAAGAAAGATGAAGAGGGAAAAAAAGAAAGAGGGAGGGAGGAGGGGGTGGGGGGGGGGAGGAGTTGGGGGAAGGAGGTGAGGGGAAGGGATGGGGTGGGGGTTGTAAAAAACAATTTGCAAGGTTCATTCTGAAAACCTATGTGGAAAAGGCATTAATATTAACAAACTTGTTTTTCAATCTATGCAAAACTGACAGCTCCGTCATCCGCTCTGGACAGCTTTAAGACTCTTGTTCAGAGATTTGAAGATATACCATCTGTGTATAACCATTAAATACAGATGTCTCTAGTCTACCTAGACCAAGCCGCTGAAACAGGCCATAGCGACCATCTTCCACAATAGGTGAGGTAGTTCGAGCAGGATCATACCGTGTTTGATGAGTGAGGGAAGGACCAGCTACCGGAGGAAGCTCCCAATAAACATCCAGGATTGATTCAATAAACCGGCTGTTCTGAAAATGTTCCTCATAGGAAATTGGCTTATTACTGTGATTAAAGTTATCCCGCATAAAGCCTCTAACACCCCACCAAGCTTCATTTGGGCCACATAGTTCATCTATATCAACTGCCTTCTCCCAGAATTTCTTCCTTTTTGGTCTAATCCTGGTTTCGTCACTATCCCTAAAGCAGCTATGACCGCCTCCTAGATTAAAGTAAACAACCAAGAAAAGAAAGGCCTTAAAAAATGAAGTGAATCTTCAAAATATCACTCAATTTCTGATCTACAATCAGATGCCTATAGCAAGTCAATAAACTAAGACCAAGGAGGAAATTCTTCAGTGAAAAAATACAGGTGATAACAAAATATTTAGTCTTTGAATTTCAAGGAAAAAAAATCATATCACAAAATATTTCAAACATGACATAACTTTTGTAGCCCTCGTCAAGATTATTTCTTCCTTTCCCTCTATTTCTTCTTCATAGTCATCATAAATTTTGTGCACTTTGAGAAGAATGGACAAAGGGGGAAGTTTTCATTATTTGCGGTTTACTCTTCTGATAATTGAAAAGCTAACTTTTATTTTTTTTTTTTTCTGTTTACTAACTCTTTTGGAGAAGGGAAGAAAAAAAAAGAGCACACCCCGGTACAGTTGTGGGGAAACAAGTAATCTTTGCAACTGTCCCCTAGGCAATTATGAATGGGAGAAAATGAATCAGACAAGGAACAAACCATGAATCAAATTGGGGTCCTTAGCTTCTTGTGTTGGTAATAGATTGATGACCATTATCATCTCTGATGTTCAGAGATGAAAAGTGAGAGGATATAGCTGACAAAATCAAAGTTAGGAATTCACTGGTTGATAGAACAAGGCAAGAACTACAACCTTATTATATGAAAGATAAAGATGCAAATCAATTGAGAATAAGATTGCAAAATGCAAATTCAAATCATTAAGTCACAAGAAAAAAAAATATCTATATTTCTCTTAAGGAACTAACAAAAGGGGAAGGCCAGTAGGATATATATCAAAGACATATGATGCACTGTAAAACTATACAACGGTCCCAAACAAGGTAAAGTGAAGGAAAAAGATTCATGCTTCACAACCAAATGTCAAGGTGTGAGTTAAGGCTATATAAAGTAGAATGATATCAAATGGTAAGACCATAAAATAGCCCCAAATGTTGCCTATCAGTTGTTGTAAGTTCCTAAATCTAGTTGAACCAACAAAATATCCTTTGCAATACATGACGCCTGCCCCCAACTCTCTAAATATTTTCTTTTTGTCAAAATCCAATTCATCTCCATTCCTATTTTAATAGAATTGCAAGTTTCTCGTCTATAAAATTAAAAAAAAAAACTTTTCATTTAGAGTTAACAAAAGAATAATGTTCATATTTTCTGAAACCCGGACCAGACTGGCAAAAAATACCAGAATAACAAGCAACTAGGCTAGTCACTGAATGAGGTGCCATTAAAAATCTAGCTTATTCAATCCAAATTATCAATCAGTTGACCTAGTCAGTTTAACTGAGAATCAGTTAATTTCATCCAAGTTATGGCAATTCAGCTGGTTAGCTTAACGTTAGAATGGAAAGTTTCTGTCACACCATCTGTTTCATGTAAAATTATTTTGGGAGTATTAAATATCTGTAAGGCTCAAACCTACACTCCAACCATGCTATCATTTTGGCACCATGATTACCCAATTTATAAATATAATGATAATTCATATTTATTACATCATGCCAACATCACTTTGTCAACCATCAGTTAAACTTTCTGGAATGTAAAAGACTGAACCCTTACTTCCCCTCCCCCCGCTTGATATTGTTTAGTTTTCAAAACATAGCTCATATTGTAGATGACAAGCAACCCTTACTCCCCACAACACCACCACCCACCCCGCGCCCCGCCCCCCCCCCCCAAAAAAACAAAAAAAAAAGTTTTCAAAACATAGCTCATATTGTAGATGACAAGCAACCATGATACTTATGTGAACAGAAGGGGAGAGAGTGCACCTCTTATATAGAACTGATCACATATCTGCCTTAAGGAATAATGATCTCCAGTTCCAGTATCATAGTTGTCCTCAAAAACAAGATGTTGAAAGCCAGCATTCAATGCTTGCTTTACTCTGCAAAATAAATAAATAAAATAAATAAAAATAAAAAATCTAAGAAAAATAAGCATGGAAAATTTAATAGAGTTCAAGTATATTTGCACACACAATGTATGGAGGATAATGATTACTAGTTAGGTAATGCGATTGTGAACACCTTTTTAATTCATTCTGATGGTCGTCAAAGAAGATAAGAACTCGACTGAGATCAGTAATCCCATGTTTCTTCATCACATTCTTCCATTCAACACTTCCAAAATCCACAAAATCTTTTCCAGCAAAGTAGGTGCAGTTTCTATCAACATAAGCAGGCCCCTTTTTTAGGTATTTCTCTGGATGTCTGGGTGACAATGAAATAATTGGTGTGTCTGGCATTGCTTGTCGCAGAACCCAAGTGGAATGCCCCTTGAAAGCACCACTCTCAATCATCAGATCTGGCTTCAGCCACCTTGCAATAAACCAAAGCCCAAAGCTGTGGTCAAAACCCATTCCATACATGTTGTTTTTTATTGGCCTAGTTTCGTATATTGGTACAAACTCTTCCAAGCCCTTGATTAAATCCTTGGATGTCCACTCCACCGTTTTTCCATGTTTCGATCTGCCTTTTACCAAGGACAAGAATTACAAGGGAGTAGATTATAAGAGCTCAAACTCACATTTCCAATAAATCAATAACGCTGATAAATGGAAAAAAAAATCAAAACTATTGTAACTCATAATTTTTCTTTTCCAATAAAAGTAAAGAGAATGATAGCATCCCAAGTCCTCGAGTGTGATCACAGATATGAGCTCTGCACCAACTTAACTTGTTAAGTAGAACACAAAAGAGTGAAATAAGATTAGGCAACCATAAATTTTTACAGATTGAATGAGGCTATTTCCACCAAATACAAGAATGTTTGGGGACCAAAAAGTCCATAAACCATAATAAAGTGGTTGGAAGTATTAAACAATACTCCAAAATATTTCAAAAATTTAAAACATCAGAGAAAATGGCAGTTCGAGCGTAGTTTTCACTTCAGTCATCCCTCTAGTAGGAGCAAAAGCACCATCCCTGCATTCCCCTAATACCCAATGCTCCCTCTCTTACACACACACACACACACAACTACTAATCCTCGTTCTAATTAGGGAAGAATGTCACCTTTACATTCAGTTAAATTCCTATTGAAAATAATAGCTGGAATAAGCCACCTCAAAGTGAGAAGTTTTGCGAAACTGGAAACTTGATTTTAAATAAGCCATCACCCAAGAATGATAAAGGGCACTAGTTGTTACGGTCCCATCCCATTAAATGACCAAGTTAAAAGGATATCTCACTAGAATTCAAACCAGAAATCATTTTCTTTGCGCATATTGCCCCCAGCAAAACCAACAAGAGCATGATCAAATATAAAGATCCAAACCCAGATCTAAATCAAACCCAAGAACATCTATGCATTGATGAGGAAAAAGAGACTTACACCAAGGAACACCAAGGGCTCCAAAGTCCGACTCGAGACCATCAAGCCCGAAAAATCCGACCCGTGTCTTAGGATCGAAAGGAGAAACGCAGACGAAATCCCGCGAATGATAAAGCAGCGACGCAATATAAACGAATACAAAGAGGAGGCAGAGGATGAGACACGGGGTAGGACAAGTGCAGAAGTGGGACAAGCGGGACATGTAATTAGCAGCCAATAAAGAGAGGCTCTGTTTCTTGGTCTTGGACTCGTCGCCCAAGATAGTCGAAGCGTCGGAATCGGAAACGGCGTCGTCGGGGTGGGGAGAAACCCGACGGGAGGAGAGGACTCGCTCCAGCATCTTAGCGGAGGAAGTGGTGGTCTTGGGACTGTGGGGTTGCTTCAGAGCGTGCATAGTGAATATTTTCTGTTGTCAAAGTTTTAACCTTTTCCTTCAAGTTTCAGTCTTTGAGACAACCATATCATGCTCAGGAGACCGGCGATCAAGTCTTGAGCTTTCTACTTTTTTTTTTTTTTTTTTTTTATTTTCTCTTGGAATATATATATATATATATATATATATATATATATATATTTTAACTATCTTATAATTAAAGATTTTCCAAAATTGATTAATCACATTGAAAAAGTCAATGTTAATTATAAATTAATTTTTTAACTACTAATCAAAATGCAAACTAAATTTTAATTAATAAACCACCATCTATCATAATTGTTCTAAGATTAAAAAAATCTAAATAAAAGGAGATAAAACTTGATCTATCACAATGGTTGTTTATCTTAACCTTCTCCACTTGCTTTTAAAGAATTATTTAATGATCCTTAAACACATTTTAATTTCTCCACATAGATACAAGATTCATTCTTTACATTATTTTTTATTTTACTAAGAATATTCTATAAATTTCCTTCATGATTTTACTATTATCAATTTTTCTTCAACTTATTGCTAGTCTTCTAATTTTAAGAATTGAAGTTCTAAAAATATTTATTCTAATGTATAAAATAAAAATAAAAAAATATATAAAAAATTATCATTTTATGTTTTAATATATAAATTTTATTTATATCAAGTTGATAAAAATTAAATCATGGTTTCTCAAACATTAAAGCAGCGATATCATATTTTTTTTTATATTTTACCTAATAAATAAATACCAGCAGTATTTTTCTTTTAAACATTTCTAAAGTAAATAAAAACGCAAAAAAAAAAAAAAAAATCAATCTCCTTCGTGGTGGCCTTTTTTTTTTTTTCTTGATGAGTAAGAGGAGCTGAGAAGAGCTAATGGTGGCCTTTAAATTAATGTAGTCACATGCGAAAATGTTTTAGTTGAGAAAGAAGCTTAGCAGCCAATTTAGCAATGGCAACCAACATAGAATTCTTCAAATTTTTTGTGGTATTGGGCTTTTAAATTCACATTTGCTTCATGTAAATATGAGGTAAATGGCAGTTATCCCAAGATTTCCATGGGAGGGTCCCCAAGAATTCATTTATAGCTCAGTTTACCATAATAATTCATAAAAACATTACAGTACCTAAAGGTTTTTTCTTTGCAATTTGCATCTGCATCGCAGTTGCATTGAGAGACTGATATGGCCTCATTTGACTCACCAAACTCACCACCAAACCCATCTTTTGCAATTAGAGAAACAACCCACAAGTTCTTGAGGAGTCTCTCTTCTGAAGAACCACCTTCTTTCTCTCATTTTCCCTATTCTCCAACGCATTTAGCCACCCCACACCGCCGTTCCTCTCCATACTCCTCTCCTCCTCGTCCTCACACGCCAACTAATGTCGTTTCCAGCTCTAAAACCACTTATTCTTGTCTTTCTTCCATCCTCAAGAAGGATGGCCAGATTCTTTCCATGGTTATGTCAAATGGTCTCATTTATACTGGTTCTAATGCGAATCTGATACGAATATGGAAATTGCCTGAGTTCATGGAATGTGGACAACTCAAGACTAAGGCATGTATGGTTGTGGCATTGGAGGTTTCACATGATAGGATTTATGCTGCCTATGGTGATGGCAAGATTCGAGTTTGGCGAAGAACATGGGATGGGGCTTTCAAACATGTCCGATTGGCTACCATACCCAAGACCGGAGGTTATGTCCGGAGCTACATTGCCGGAAAAGATAAGATGGTAATATTTAATGTGGCTTTTGTCCATATTTATTGCATTTACTCCTTTGTTTTTTGTGTGGGGTTGCACACCTCATCTTTTACATTGATGATAGTCTGCACACTTCATCTTTTACATTGATGATAGTCTCTACTTTCTGATTTCGTTTGGAACTTAGTTAAGGCTTACAATTGTTCTTTTCTTAGATTAGATCATGAATTTACATTAATGGATGCTTCATGGGAGACCCTTTACTAAGAAAATAACATTTTTAAGAGCATTTTGTTTGCCTTCCAAGAAGCCTAAGTACCCACTTGGAAAGTGCTAATGCATAAATAAGGCCTAATTAATCTTTAGCTTTGTGTAAAATACCAATTCTTTGCAATATATACAACTTGAGGTCGTAAATGAATTTCACACTCCAACATGTACTTGATGGTTCGCCTTCGCACCTTTCTCACCCACTATATAAACAGATTTATTATAGCTCTTTAAGCCAATAAATGCATAACAGAAGCTTTTTGGTGTAGAAATGGTAAGCCTTATTGTTAGATTTGTATGCTTCTGTGAAGCTTCTTTAATGTTGGAAGAAGTAGAAATTCTAACCATTTCTTTTAAGTTTAGGATAATGAATGGAGATGGCAGGGCAAAACCAAAAAATAGTGAAAAATGAATCCTTTGGTTGGCAAGTGGACATGGTCTTTACACTGCAAATCTTTTTTTGAGTCTCAACTATTAAAATGTACTTTTCTTGAATATAAATTTTTTAGTTTCATTGTGGATTTCACCTGACGGCAACAAGGAAAAAAATTTTAAAAATGCCTAGAAGTTAATTGCTTTCTATTAAGTGTGCACACATCAACCTCCTATTTATATTATGCACGGAATTTGAGTTGTCTCTGTAGATAACTCTTTTCATTGAACTGTGCGAGTGGTCATGTGAATCTTAAGGACATCCACGTGATAAATTTTATCTGAAAGTTGTTGCTGCAATATTGCACTGCAACTAACTTTCCTCTTCTTTTTGGACATAGTACTTAATGAAAGTTCCCTTTCAAAATTGCTTTTACATCATATTATGCAGCTTGATCTTATTCTACTTACTCTGTTAGGTTGCCCTGTGTCTTTATATGGTAAATTGAAAGTGCCTTTCTGACTCAAGGAAGAGCTGCACTACTAATAAGGAAGTAAAGAATATGTTACATATATCAGAAGGTTATTGCAATGGTCTCATTTAGGTAAAAACTTTCCACCTGGGAAGCAGTGCCTTAGGAGAACCAGTCTGTCTAGAAAGTTTTTAAACTTTCAGGTGAACAAAAAGATGTGCTATTTGGGTTGTTAAGGAAGTTAAAACTCAAATGTTAGTTTGTTACTATTAAATGTGACCAATACTTGATTGTGACATGCACACTATTTTTAACAGATGAAGCACTTAGGACCGATAACATCATTAGCAATCAACATTTCTGATGACACCCTATATTCAGCTTCCCTTGATAAAACAGTGAAAGTATGGAGATTATCAGACCTTAAATGCATTGAGACCATCCAAGCTCATCCCGAGCCAATCAACGCCATTGTTGTGGCTGATGAAGGAGTACTCTACACTGCTTCTGATGACGCCACTGTCAGAGTCTGGCGTCGAAACTTTTGCATTGGGGATGGGCCACATTCTCTCATCACAACCCTGCCTGCCAAGTTCTCACCTGTAAAGACCTTGACCCTGACCATAGATAACAGAGTCCTGTATGGTGGATGCACGGATGGGTACATTCATTACTGGCTTAGGGGTGGGTTCTCTGGCCAATTACAATATGGTGGTGCACTCCAGGGTCACACGCATGCAGTTATGTGCATAAGCAATGTGGGAAGCTATGTGATCAGTGGCTCAGCCGATTCAACTGGCAGGGTTTGGCTGAGAGAATTGGATGGGCAACATACATGCCTGGCAGTTTTGGTAGGGCACAGAGGACCTGTTAGGTGTGTATCAGCATTTCTGGGGCGATTAGGGGAGGATAACGAAGAAGAATGCACAGTTTGCACAGGTAGTCTTGACGGAGTCATAAAACTGTGGCGGGTGTCGCGTGCCAACAAGGATAGTGGCCCTTTATCACCCACTGGTTATGAGCATTTTGAGCTGCAATAGGGAATTATGAAATTTAGTTTTATTTTGTTTTTCAAATGTACAGTATTAACCATTTGAGAATTGTATTTGAGAGAGATCAAGCTCTTTTGTATTAATTGATTATTGTAGTCTTGTTTTAGTGTTAGTGCAAGTTGGTAAATATACACAACAATAATTATTAAAGAGTTAGGTCTGTTTGGTATTACTGTTAAAATAGCTATTGAGAAAATTAATTTTTTAAATATATTAGATAGAGGGTGTTAAAAATAATTAAAAATTAAATTTGATCAGTTTTAGTTATAAGAACACTAAAATAATAAAATAGTTTAAATTACTTTTCTTAATGGTATTTAAAATGATACTTTTATTCAGAAAAACAGTTTTAGACTCTGAAATTCAATATCAAACAGAGCTTTAATCTACTTGACATTATGATTCAAATCTACTTTTTAGAAAAGCACCATTTTAAACGTTAAAAAAAAAATAATAGTTTGAAAAAGTTGTTAAGCTATTTTAGAATTTTTTAACTAAAACATGTCAAATTTAACATAAAACTAATTTTAATAGCTTCTGATTAATATGTTTAAGGTTGTACTTTTTTAACAGCAACACAAATAGTAATGACAAACAGATCCTAAGTGCTCTTTCACTTCCCTGTTTTGTCTAATTTCATTTGGGGCCTGCAGCTTATTTTAAGTTGCTCTGCCTGTGGGCCTTTTGGTGAAAATGAATTGCTCAATAGAGACCCTTCTAGAAAATCTTATCTTGGATGCTTCTGCTTTATTAATAGTCCATTTCTATCTGCTAGGGAAATGACATTGACTTCTCTCTTTTTCTATTTACTTTTGCCCTTGTCCTTCAAGGTTTGCTGCGATATGATTATCTCATCAGGAAATAGAAAATGAAAAGAAAAAGAATGTTGTATTTGAAAAAAAAGAGAGAGAGAGAGAGAGAGAGAGCAATCATATATCCCAAAGCAGGTAGCAAGAAATTTCATTAACAGCAATTAGAAAGAATTGATAGCAGGCTGACTATGAGACTGGCCAATAAAGATAGCAACGTAAAATGGCTGGACTGATGAGACGAACTATACTGTGTATACTGCTGAACAACCAGAGAAGCATAATCTCCTGCCAAGATCACACATATCTTGTCCTCTCCAGCTGCATTTCCACGCCATGATCACGCAGTTCTTCCTTCTTCAACAGCCGATAAATAGTATAACAAAAAATTCTCAAGCAAATGAGAATGGCTATGATCACCAGAGCTGATAGGACATAGCCTGTGATTGAACGGGAGTGTTTGCACCCAACAAGAACTCCTAGGCACACCATGGTTAAAACGTATGCTACTTACAAGCTCTCTTGGAAGTGTTCTTGATGGATATCGGAATACAACGCCACTTTATTCTTGGGTTCTTTCCTTTCCTTGACTAAATTCTATACTGCAGATGATGAACACACTCTCTCTCTATATGGTTTCCTGGTGTATTCTTGTCTTGATTGAAATTGTTAGCACACTTCTATTTCAAGTTTGGTATCTTTATCTCTAAGGTTACTGTAAAGAGCAGAAAAAACAAGAATCTGCAGAGAACCAACTTCAGAAAAACAAGAATCTCTCTCTCTTAAGCAAAGCCTAAAATCCATCCCAGCTTTTTGCATAGATTGATTTACATATTCTCTTCTAGTACAACGTTCATCTTTGAAAACATTAAAGTAATTACCACCTTTTTATTTCTTCGTTAACAATTTCACTTTATTGTTCAAGAAGTTGAATTTTTTTTTCTTTTATTCCCTTTACACTGCTATAATATAATTAATGCCAACGGTTAGGCATCGACTTTCAACTTTCATGTTTCTAGTTGCATACTTGAGTTGCTTTTCACTGATCCATTTTGGCGGTCTTTTCGGGGGGTCTGAAACACGGGCGGTTTACAGCCCAAGTCTCAGTTTCTCTCAGTCATGCCTCTTCCTTTGGCTGTACACCCAGAATTGGTTGATAGCGACTCAATTTTCAGAACTCCATATTGGGAATTAGTGATGCTTCCCCTGGATGAGACCGTAGAAAGTGATTCCAATGAAAATCTTTCTGACAATGAAGATAAGGACCAAGAGTTGAGTTAAGGATATGATGTTGCAGTTGAACTTAAAGTTGAAGATGACAACACTACAAGAAAAAAGGAGATTTGAAACCGAATATTCGGTTTCAAATCAGTTAAAATCGGTTTCTAAATACATTTAGAAACCGATTTGAAACCGAAATATTCAGTTTTAAATCCGCAAGTTTCTAAATGAATTTGAAACGGAAAATGGCGTCCGTTTCAAATTCTGAATCTATTTTCAAACCACTATTCCGTTTCAAATTTAGAAACCGCATATATTCGGTTTCAAATTCCGTTTTAATTTAAAAACTGATATTTCGGTTTCAATTTTTTTGAAACAGAAATTCCGTTGCAAATCGGTTTCTAAATTCTGAAACCGATACTTGTGTTGTTGGATTAGAAACGGAAAAATTCGTTTTTAATCCGTTTCAAATTACTAGTAGAAAATTTTTATTTTTTTATTTAATATATTATTTCCTGTATTGAAGCATATAATATAATATTAATTTTAAATGCTCAATATCATAATATTTATAATATCAGGCTATCAAATATCAAATATCAGTCAATATTATATATAAATATGACAGTGAAGGGTTATGACAATAATATACTGTATGGAAAAATAAAATATCATAATAACAAAAAAACAAGCTACTTGTCATCAACAAGATAATCACTCATCACCACTATCAGCCTCTCTACCATCATCTTGATGAGTCGCATGTGGAGTTGGGGCTGTAAACTGCGTACCCTGCATCATTTGTGACATCATGTTTTGCATCATTTGTTGCATGCGCTCCTCCAATGTCTGCTCACGTTGTCTATATCTCTCCTCTAGCATCAACTCGCGTTGTCGATCTCTCTCCTCCATTGCAACCAAACTATCCTTGAGCGTTGCAATAGTCTGATGCAATTGTTGAATCTCTTCCTGCATTGCCTCTGACTGAGCACAATAGGATGCAGTAGAAGATGATCCATGTGATGAGCTAGGGTAAAAAATTGATGCTTGAGATCCAATGCCATAAACCCTGTTCTTCTTCTCCCCCCCCACAACTTGATAATATAGTGCGACCTCATCTACAATAGGAGGGTCACTGCACCCCTCTTGTGGTTGAGACGACTGCTCCTTAAGCGCCAAAAATGCATCCTGCATAAGTCAATACACATATTTTAAATTTATTTTTCTTGGCAATTGAATAAACAAACTCACTTATTCATTTTTTTCATATAATTGAAAGACATAAAATACTTGTTCACTTACCTTAATTGATTGCGCTCGTGAATCAACCATATCGGAGGTGCCTTTCCTAGTGTGGGTCTTATGGAAAAGTTCATAAGAAAAGGTCTTGGCCAAGTGGGCTTCCTAAAAGATATAATGATTTTAGTGATGTTTATAATAATGTTCGATTATTTGCTACTAATATGTAGACAGACAATAACAAAACTAGTAAATATGAAATCATTACCATCCTATAGTAAATATGAAATCATTACCATTCTATCTGCGTGAGTAGCATGTGAAACTGAACCCCCTGTGTGTCTAGAGATGCCTGCCCCAACTCCCCCTATCTCACTACAACGGTTAGCAGTGAATTGATGGCTCTTGGCTTTAAACTCTGGGCTACTCCATGCCTCCTTCCATTTTTGCATTGTACTATTAGGCACGATGACCTTGGATTTTCCTTTCCTGACATTGCACATTAGGGCCTTATAGCGCTCTGCAGCCTTACGCCTCCAAGCTTCCTTTACTAGTGGAGTCACCTCTTGCCAATCAAAGTATTTCTGGTATAAAATAAATAAAAATTAAGACAGTTGTATTAGTATGATAATATTTTAGAAAAAAATTGACAGCATTTCCCCTAAATTTTGGACAATCCAACCTAGTTATTAGGTATTAATTGCACCTGTTAAAAACACTTCATATATTCTCAACAATAAATAACATCCACCCCAACTACAACAACTCACAACAATATATATTTTCAATATCACACAAGCTGTACATATAGATCATTTAAGCATTAATATACTTCAATTGTGTTCTTTTACATTAATTCACAAATTCTCATCACTTAAATGATATTTGTTCATAACATTCTTTTTTGAGGTTTCATAAACTATGCAAATTAGTTATCTGATAGCTAATATTTAAATATTTATTTTATTACTTGAAATTCATCCCAGTAAAACTCTTTTGTTTCAGGCGTGATAGTTTTCCAACAGTGCCCCTCTGGGTCCATCCTCTCCTTGAAGATATTCTTCATCTTCTTAGCACATTCCTCAGATGGATGTAACCTGTACAAAAGAAAGACAGCAAATATATTGATTTTATGTAAATGTAGAAACACAGTACTTCAATTCCCAATGATATGAAATACCAAATCATAGATAAAGTTAATTAATTTTAAATACTTACGTGCCATTAATGAGCTTTATTCTTTTCTTTCTTCCAAATGTAGTGAGTGATAGGCCATCCATCGATGATATTGGTGCTGCCCCAACTGAATGACCTTCATGACCAGAGGTTGATCCAATTGCAGGCTCAGAAGATGGGGTAATAGGTGGTGGCGGTGGAGGTGGAGGTATAGCTCGATGCTGTGTTGAAGCAGTAGACCCCTCTGGATCTGGTGCCGACCTCCCAGTGGATCGTGAAGGAACCTGAGGCTGACCCTGTGTAGATTGGTCTAGTTGATCATTGGGCTCATCCTGCACAGGTAACTGCCTTGACTGTGAATGACCCAACAAACCTCCCCTGCGACCGTTGCCTCGCATCCTGCATAAATAATTGTATTAATTAGTTAGCTTCATTCAACTTATGATACATAATACAGATGAAATTAGTTAGAGTTTATACTTCAAGTTTAGAAATATAAATTCATTAAGAGAAATACCTAATTCTAATTAGTATCACTATCATATACATCATCGCATTCCTCATCACTTTCTGAGTCCAATTCAAGCTCTTCTTCATCTTCAACATCCTCTTCATTAATTTCAACTAGTACACCATTTTGATCATTCAAGTATTGTTGTTGATCATCATCATCGTCAATTTGAATCAAAGGGACTTCCATTTCATCTTCTTGAAATGGTTCTTCCCGTGCAGGGGGGGTTGTGACATTCACTTGCTCAGGAAGATCAATAACAGATCTCGCTTTGATTTTGAACAGCTCCCACCAATTATCCTTGTCACGTTTTAAGCTTGGATATATGGAATAATTCACCTGAGCAGCTTGGATAGCAAGAACAAATGGTTCATACCTATTGAAGGATCTTTTATGATTAATATCCACAAGTTTATATTTTGGATGAATCTTTGTTCCCACATTTGGTGTTGGATCAAACCAATCACATTTAAACAATACAGTTCTTTTGATTGGTAATCCAGGGTACTCCAATCGTAGCACTTCAATTAATTGTCCATAGTAGTCACTTTCATTAGTACTGTAAATAGTCCCTTGATACATACCCCACTGTTCATCGTTGCCCTATGCGAACCATAACCTTTAGTGTGAAATTTATAACCATTAACTACATAACTATTGTAGCACATAACACTTCTTAATGGACCCTTTGATAGATCCTTTAAAACTGGCTTGATATATTGTTGGAGGGATTGTGAACATATTTATTGAACCACTTATCAAATTCACGCTCTAGTTTCTCATCAACTTGTTTATCATTGATATTTGGATTGGCCATGTGTAACTCATTAACAAAAATGCTGCACACAATGAAAATAGTTAATTACATGTTTGGAATCAATAATGGCATTGCAACAATTATAATAATTGAATATTAGAAAAACTTACTCAATGTACGGTTTTACTTCTATACAATTCAACAAGATGTACATTTGTCTCGCTTGAAATTCTTGTTCGTGAGATATGTAACCTTTCCTTTTCCAGTGGCCTACCGGAATGAGTGAAAATTGATAGATTCCCTAGATGTTCATCCATATGTTCGACTGTATCATCATTGCGTGGAACCTTTCGATGCCTTGTGTTGACATGGGGTTCAAAATAATGAGCGCAGAATGACGATGCTTCTTCAACTAAGTATGCATTGCATATGGAACCTTCCACTTTGGCTTTATTTTTCACATTATTTTTTAACTTCCTAAGGTACCTGTACCATTTACTATTTAGTCACAACAAAGTTTTTATTTCTCCATGTAATGATAGTATACAACAATACATTAAACTAGTTACCTCTCAAATGGATACATCCACCGATATTGCACAGGACCAGCAATCCATGCTTCATAAGCCAAATGCACTGGGAGATGTTCCATGGAGTCAAAGAAACTTGGAGGGAATATACGCTCTAGTTTACATAATATAATAGGAATCTCTTCATTGAGCTGTAACATGGCTTCTTCTCTAAGTGTTGTTGAAGTTAACTCTCTAAAGAAATTGCTCAATTCGGTCAATGCTTGCCACACATTTTTTGGAAGCAATTCACTAAATGCTATTGGGAGTAATCTTTGCATAAAGACATGACAATCATGGCTTTTCATCCCAAACAACTTTAGTTTTCTCATGTCTATACACCTACCCATGTTTGACACATAACCATCTGGGAATCTAAGATTTTTAAGCCATTCACACAACACTGCTTTTGATTGTTTGTCTAATGTGTAACATGCTTTAGGATACTTTCCTGTTGCCATATCCCTCTCTAACTCAGGTCGGTGACAAAACTCTTTCAAATCTTCTCTTGATTTTGCATTGTCCTTCGTCTTCCCTTCAACATTCATCACAGTATTAAAAATATTTTCAAATACATTTTTCTCTATATGCATGACATCCAAGTTGTGGCGAAGCATGTTAGTACTCCAATATGGCAAATCCCAAAAAATGCTCCGTCTCTTCCAACCCGTGTTTTTTGCTTTGCAACTGTTATTCTCATCTGCACCCATATCTGTGACACACATTAATCCTAGATGTTCTATTTGTTCTAAAATTTCCTCACCAGATAGAATGGGGGGAGCACTTTTTGTAACTGTCTTGTTCTTTCTAAAAGCAATTTTATTAAAATCGAAAGGATGGTTAGCTGGTAAGAATTTACGATGATTGTCAAACCATGATTGTTTACCACCCTTTGTCAATGTGAATGCATCTGAATCGTCCCTACAATATGGACAAGCAGTCTCGCCTGTTGTGCTCCAATCGGATAACATTGAATATGCAGGGAAATCACTTATTGTCCATAATAACGCAACCCTCATATTAAAATTATTCTTCTTTGATGCATCATATGTCTCAACTCCAACTTCCCACAACTGTTTCAACTCTGCAATAAGGGGCTGTAAGTACACATCCAATTTGTCTTTTGGGTTTCTCGGACCAGGAACTAGTACCGTTAGGAACATATACTCTTCCTTCATACATAACCAAGGAGGCAAATTGTAAGGAGTGACAATGACTGCCAAGATGAATATTGTTGTCGGATCGACCGAATGGTTGAAACCCATCGGTGCAGTCCTAGCCTTACATTCGAACCTCAAGAAGAAATGAAGGATGTGTTTTATTAAAATGCTTCCATGTAGTTGCATCTGAACAATGACACATTACCCCATCTTCATGGTCATGCTCAGCATGCCATCTCATTTCTTTTGCTGTTGCATTCGAAGCATATAATCTTTGCAATCTCTGTGTGAGAGGAAAGTAGTACATTTTCTTATGTGGCACATTGGTTTGAAAATTAGAAGCGCCTCGACTATGTCGTTTGAACCGTGGATGGTCACAAAATTTGCAATTCGTTAACTCACTATCTTCATTCAATATAACATACATCCATTAGTACAACAATGAATCTTCTCAATGTAGGCCCAATGCTTGAACCAACTTCTTCAGTCAGTAAAAGTTTTGAGTCATTAAATTTTCATCCAGTAACACCTCTTTCATAAGTTGACAAATGTCATCAAAACACCTTCGACAAATGATGTTACGCCTTGATGTTCAACATCCTTGCAACAACCGAGAGCTGAATGGCTTTCACAACTGCCACACCTCTTGATTAACGACTTGCAACATGTCATACAATTTTTGGTGATGGATTTGGAGGCTCCTCCATTACATCTGAAAGAAATCGGGACTCTTGCATCCATTACCATTTGCTCATAGGTATTGCTTGTGCTATTATCAACCTCTTGAGCAGACTCCGCTATCATAACATTTATGTTTTGACTATCAATATTACTTGTGCGGGGTTCCCATGTAGAATCCATTTATAATAATATGGCACAAATCCATGCTTCATCAAATGTAACCGAATTGTATTCTCATCGGATAATTACGATTCGACACTTTCGATGATTACATGGACACTTGATTTATCCCCATCCATCCACTCTGGATGTTGCTTAGCAAATGTTATGAATTGTTCAATACCTTCTATGAATTCCGAGGTCAATAGACCATCTTTTAACCTAGCATACATCCATCTCCGATCCGATCCCATTTTCCTAATAGTTGTAATAATTAAGTGAATATTAGTAATGATATGTCATATATCGAATTACATCATATCCCCAATCATGCGTTGAAAGGTAAGGCCCTAACCCAATTAGAATTGTATCATCTCTACCAATAATGCATGAGATAATGACATGTCATATATTTGTAAAAATTCAAAGACATCTCCCATTAGTTCTCCAAGTGCACAACATAAAATTTGCACCAGAGAACAATGAGAGATGTTACAAAATTTCTACAAATAGAAAAATTATCACCTCAAAAATTGATATGCATGCATCTACAAATTAAAACGCCATATTAAAATATTACTTACCTGTGATAATGAAAGCAAGGGACAAAATAACGAGATAGTGACCAAAAGAGAGAATGAGACAGTGTAGTTAAAAAAAAAAAAAAAGAAATTCACAAGAAATTATTGTATAAAATTTAACACCTCAAAGTAAATAAATAAATAAATAACTACATTATATGGCATAATAGTATAAAATTAAAAAACATAATAATCATTAAAATTAAAGGACATGAAAAAATAGATATTAGTATAGCAATAAAATAAACATACAATCTTTTATTTGTAATTTTATTTATTTCTTCAATTTTCAATAAAGTTTCTTTACTTTATTTTTATCTCTTTCTTCTTGAAGTTTTGGATTAAACCTTTGCTGTTCTTTGAAGATTTGTTCATGTAATTATCTCTACACACTACACATTGCATCACATTGACTAATAGAAAACTTAATTTAAATTGGATAGACGGACTAAAGAATAAAATAGAAAGACTAAATAACAATTTTTCCTAAAATAAAACCTATATTTCTCTTCTCTATCTTCTCAAACCCTGCACAACATGGTGGCCTGAGAGTTTCTGGTTCTACCATGCAACATGGGGCCGCTTGGCATGATGTACTAGTCCATTTTCACAATGACAAGATCCATCTTCTTAAATGTAAAACTAAAATATTATCTCAGATCCAACAATTGGCATTCATTGCAAGCAGAAGATTATTAAAGGCATTTGAAATGTAATCAAGCCTCCTGTTTGCTTATACAACCATGAATGAAACAAATTCTCATCTTTGAAAAATGCAAAGAGAAAAAGGGACCTCACTCAGTTTCAACCCAACCTAAGCTGATATATACTTGCCTTCAGCTTAAAATTCTCCTGAGTATTTAATAAAATAGATCTATTGCTAAAGATAGCAACTTCAAATCCAATTTGACACCTGATGATGTAAGAAAAATCGCACCAAATTGGTAAGGTTAAAGATAATTGAGATATAGACAAACCAAAAGGGTCAATGGCTCTAATAACCAAATGTAATATACATACCTTTAAAAAAAAAAAAAAAAAACACGAAATTAGAATTCATTTATGAAATCATACAATCATACAAATGATTTCCAGGCTGTATTCTACTGCTTTTATTCTATGATGTTAATATGTCAGTATTCAGGTTAATTATACTAATGGCTACCAAACTCGAAGATTAATTTTATATTAGTCATGTGATTGGCAAAGAATTATATCATAAAACTTAAATTTTGTTTCAACTTCGGTACTCTCACATATCCTAATTGTATGCAATTTATCAAAACCAAATGTGTAAATGAATGCTTCATGGTTCATGACAGCATTCCCGTGAGACTTTTCCAAGAATCTGGATGTTGTACCAAATTGAAACAAAACTAAAGTTGCATGCATGGCCTAATTACAAGAAGTAAAAGTTATATGATAAAAATGAAACTAAATTATAGTTAAATAACCATTTGTACAATTAACTCGTCAATAACTTGATTATCAATTTGAAACAACAAAATTTTAACACTTCACGAGAATTGTCAATCACTTATATGATAATAAGTAAAACTAACTGCTTCAAATCGAAATATTTTGCTTCAGTTAGTTTTACATTGCCGAGTGCACTATATGATGAAAGGCACCAAAGGGAAGGAAGCTAGAAAAAATTATAGCCAAAATACCAGTGCAACCCCAACTTCATAAAACTAAATTCCCATTAAAATTACTTCCAATTTCTCAATAGCATTCTGAAATGTCTATATAACATTTCAGAATGCACAGAAACGACTAAAGTGCATATAGTTACACATTGTGTTGGGCTGTAAAACTGAATGAATGGATTTCATTTCATTTACAATTTCAGCATTTCTCAGAAATAAAACTAAAAACCAAGATAAACTGTGATGAACATATCTCAAATTGCATCACATTTTCTCTTTCTAAAAAATTTTGGTGGTGAATTAGTGATTGCGGTGAGTTTAGAAATTCAGATACTTAAAGGTAAGCCACGAATTGCAACAATGCGATCCGTTAATATGGATTATGACAATAAAGCACTTATTTAAACACGCAAACACACTAACAAGACTCGCCTCACGGACATTCAACTCAAAAACAGATTTATGCAGATAGAATTCAAAATTTGTGAAAAATGTACACTCATAAACCAATCTATGCAAACAGTACCACTACCAAAGGAAGAAGAGAACACAAAGAACAACCCACAAGCGTGCAAGAGAGAATCCTCAAAAAGCCTTTCCATTAAAAAGCAACAATCCACAGACGAAGAATGATGGAGAAACTAAAAAGAGATGTAATAAATGACGGTGAACACCACTGAAACAGCGCCAAAGTGAATGCGAAACTTGAAAAAGGAAGTGAATGGGAAGGGCCAACGAGGCAGGCATGACGGTGATAGTGAGGCGGGGAGGTCAGGAAGGAAGGGTATCGGAATATTGGATAATTTGAGATCAGAAATGAAGAACAGAAAGGTTGAAAATGAGGGTTAGGTCACGGACCTTTTCATTTGAAGAGTGCGGGATGGGTTTTAAACATTGTTTAGGTCGCAGATTATTTTATTTGGACTTTTGAGTCAATTGGAGAAAGGCCCATTAATTCTTTAAATTTGGTCTTTTTTTTTTTAATTTAAATTTAGCTAAAGTAACCAAATTGAGCTCAAAATCAAAATTCTCCAAAAATAATAACCGAACCGAACTGAATTAAAATGGTATGGTTCTGTTTTTTGTTAAAACTGATTTATGCCCACCCCTAGGTTTAACTGTTTAGGTCTATGGAGCTAGGTTTGATTTAGTGGGAGGAGGGGTAGAGCACTTCTTTGTGATATGGGAAAAAAAAATGAATTTGAAACAACAAAGGCAGATTGACATGGATCATGGAAGACATTTAATTTTGATATGTCTGTATCGAATGATTTGCTTCTGATGCAATGCAATAGATTGTACATAGTTTTGCTTCGTGTTATCAGGCTGTGAGGTTGTTTCTGATAAATCCTGCTGTTTGTTTTCCATTGTCATCCATTGGTTTTATATTATACTTGAATTTTCTCTTCTCCTTTTTGATTGGTATAGTATTTTGCAAAGAATTAACAAAATTATTGACATAGAATGGAGCTAGTATTAAATTAGTATTTACTTGTAAATATTTTTTTATTTTTATAAATATAATTAATTATTGATTTAAATTATTTTAATAGCGTAAGTTTATGAAAGACATTTCTCTAGAATGGTATAAAAAATTAATATAGTTGAAAAAAAATTAATATAATATATATATTTGAAATTAAATTAACCCTATAATTTATGAAAATAAAATTAATATAATTCTATATAATTAAAATTAAAATTAAATAAAAATAATTAGATAACACTTTAATTTTTGAAACCGAAAGCTATCGGTTTCTAAATATAACTAAAAGAATTAGAAACCGATATAAATCGGTTCCTAATTTATTTTAAAATTTCATTGATTTTGAAACCGACAGAAATCGGTTTCTAACTTTACTTTAAAATTTATTAAATCAAATATATAATCGATAAATTTTGAAACCGAAAGTTATCAGTTTCTAAGCATCAGTGAAAAAATTAGAAACCGATAATAATCGGTTTCTATTTTGAAAATTTAGTAAATAATATAGAAATTATAAATATAATTAGAGAACAATTTAATATTTGAAACCGAAAGCAATCGGTTTCTAAATTACTTTCAATTAGAAACCGACATAAATCGGTTTCTAAATATAATAAAAGAAAATAGAAACCGATAGGAATCGGTTTCTAACGATTTAAGTAAAATTTGAAACCGAAAGCAATCGGTTTCTAAATTTATTGAGTAATTAGAAACCGAAAGGAATCGGTTTCTATTTTATTTTAAAATTTAGTAAATAAAATAGAAATTACATTACTTTTGAAACCGATATAAATCGGTTTCTAAATTGTTAGGTAATTAGAAACCGATATGAATCGGTTCCTAATTTATCCTTAAAATTTAATAAATAAAATTAATGATTAGATTTATTTTGAAACCGAAATAAATCGGTTTCTAAATATAACAAAGGAAAATTGAAACCGATAGGAATCGGTTTCTATACAGAATTTAATTTTTAGTAAATAAAATGGAAATTATATGAATGTTGAAACCGATAAGAATCGGTTTCTAAATATAAATAGATAATACTTTTATTTTGAAACCGAATGAAATCGGTTTCTAAATTAAAGTGAAAGAAATTAGGAACCGATATATTCGGTTTCTAATATGACAAATATTAGAAACGGAAAATTATTCGGTTTCAAAAATCGGTTTGTAATCGGTTTATAAACAGTTGCTAAATTTGCCATCAAAATGTTCTTCATAATTTAGAAACCGACGAGTTTCCGTTTCTAATTTCGGTTTCTAATCAGTTGCTATTTGGTTTTTAATGTATTTAAGTTGTTCTACCAGATTTCCGTTTCAAAATCCGTTTCAAATTATAAACCGATATAAATCCGTTTCTAAATTCGGTTTCTATTCTGATATTTTCTTGTAGTGAAACGTGTTAAAGTAAAGTGGATCTAACTAGCATACCTCTTGCTAGTTTTACACATAAGCATCAAAGTCACTACGGGTTGGGTAATTTTAAATGAAGAGATTGTGGAACATTCTTTCTTTAGTTGATACTTGATAGCCGTTTATGGTTTCACAGAAATATAATATTTGTCCATTTTCTCCTGTGCTGAAGCTAATTAATTTGCTTCCATTTCTTCTGAGAATTAATCCATTTATTTTCTTCCTATTGTTCCTTCTCTTTTTACTTTAATATAATCTCACTAATTTATGTTGCACTTGACAGACTTGGGGATATACAAATCTACATTTATCGAATCTATAACATTTCACTTAACTGTGCTCATGTTGAATCTCTGGAACAAGGAGCGAACAGATGCAGCTGCAGATGTTTTAAAGGTATATTGTCATTGAACAAGATGTTTTTTGGCTGGTGGTAGCACTAATTCATGATGAAATGCCACATGCTTGAATTTAGAGTGTATCTTCAGAAGTGATGGAGGCCTGTTGGATAATCAACCACTCTCTTTGAGACTTAAGAGACTGGTAAGTAGAAAAGAAATTCATTCTCTTGTTTTTGTTTTCTGTAAGATACAGTGGCCTGCTTTATCCTCCGTAAATTAGGTTTGCATGCTTCTTAATTTTTACAGGAGTGACTTCTGAAAATGACTGTACATTTAGCAACAATGGTTTCAGGGTTGAACTGTCTACATTTCCTTGTTTCATGGTTACAGGCTGGTTTTTACTTGTCCTTCCTGTCTGAACTATACTCAGCTTTTACAGGTTTCAAAAGTTTAGTTGTTCATTGCTTACTATCTAATAAATCTCTTTGAGTACTACTAGTGGATAATATGATTTCAATGGAGACACAGCACATGTGATGTTTCAATGTATTTCCCTGTGGCTTGAATTAAAAGATTCAGTGATTTTGCTTTGCCCAATATAATGATTTAACGGTCATCAATGGTGATATAGTGAATTATCAATTTCAACCGTGAAAAAAAGGGGGAAAAAATTAAAGTTGTGGGTTGGCATCACATAAAATTCGCCGATTCTCAACCACAAATCCCTGCCCCATAGAACAATAGAATCACACAATGGATATCCAAATCCCCTTTTCCAAGGGTTGAAAAGGGCAGGAAGGAACAGACAGAAATTTTCAATAAGAAAAAGGCAAAGCAAGATAAATAATTAGGTTAATATCATCACATTATAATCCACTCTGATCGGAATTGGAATTTGATATTTTATTTTTCTGAATACGATTTCGATATCATTGAGTTAAAGTCCTTATTAATAATTATAAGAAAAAAAAATTAAAAAACCATCTGACTCTTCAGGAAAGTTTCTTCCCCATGAAAGCCAAATTCCTTTCCATCCATGTCCATTTAGCCGGCCTCTTCTTAACCTAATCCTAAACTAATTACAATTATATTACCTTAAAAAGCTTCAAATAATCAAATTATATACATAAATATAATCCCTAATTCCCCATTAATGACCAATCCTAGCCACTCATTTTTCAAATCCAGCAAGTTCTAGACCTTTTTTTTAACATGGTCGGTGCCCTTTTGCGGACCAAAGACTAGTCATGCCCCAATCACCTCCTTTTTCTTTGTCATTATCTTCTTCACACTTGCCTCTATCCTTCTGTGGAAGTTGGTAACATGGATGAATCATTGATATGCATCCAGACATTTCTAATAAAGTAAGTTAGTGACAGCTATGATGGCAGAAGAAACTTGATTGGATATGTGCATGTAGACATCTCCATATTCTTTTTATTTATCCCTATATATGTATAAATAAAATATATAATTAATTAGAACAATAACCCACGACTTCATTTAATAATAAAACTATTATGCTCCTATATATGTGACATGTGAAGAGAAAGGCCATTGCCTGGCCCTCTTCTCCACTGAAGAGTTCACTTCCCTCTAAGCTGAGCCAAGTTAAGCTAATCTTCTTTCAAAAATTATGGCCAGAATTGCCTTTGGTCGCTTTGATGATTCTTTTAGTTTAGGCTCTTTTAAAGCCTATCTTGCTGAATTTATCTCAACCTTGCTCTTTGTTTTTGCTGGTGTTGGTTCAGCCATTGCTTACAGTTAGTTCATTTTCTCTCTCTTCGTCTGATCTACCTATCTGGATTATCTAAACTATATTAATTATTAAACCCTTTTTTAGTTACTAATTCTTGATATTATTTAGTATCACAAATCGTACATAGTTATGTTCTTTTTTTTTTCCCCTGACTTCTTTTTCTTTCTTGTCTCTTGTACAGATAAACTGACATATGATGCAGCTCTTGATCCTGCTGGGCTAGTAGCTATTGCTATTTGCCATGGATTTGCTCTCTTTGTTGCAGTAGCCGTGGGAGCCAACATCTCCGGTGGCCATGTTAACCCTGCTGTTACCTTTGGTTTGGCTCTTGGTGGCCAAATCACTATCCTCACTGGCGTCTTTTACTGGATCGCCCAGCTTCTTGGCTCCATCGTTGCCTGCTTCCTTCTCAAATTTGTCACAGGAGGCTTGGTAAGTTCTTCGTCCATGGATACCATCTTTTATATATATGTATATAGAAGTAGTTCATGACTTCCATATCCTATCCTCAGAATATCATTATTTCTTCTTATGCATGTAATCAAGGGTAGTTTTGACATTTTACTTCCTTAATTCGTCCACAAGGATGACAGTAGAAGGTTCTCTGCCAAAGGTTGAAAATTATTTTAACATTTTAATTGAATTGATATGATATTTTTGTTGTTCTCTTTCAGGCAATCCCCACCCACAGCGTAGCAGCTGGAGTTGGAGCCATTGAAGGAGTGGTTATGGAGATAGTCATCACATTTGCTTTGGTATACACGGTGTACGCAACTGCAGCTGACCCCAAGAAAGGTTCCCTTGGCATCATTGCGCCCATTGCCATTGGCTTTATTGTTGGTGCCAATATCCTGGCTGCAGGCCCATTCTCCGGTGGCTCAATGAACCCAGCCCGGTCCTTTGGGCCAGCCGTCGCTAGCGGTGACTTCCACGACAACTGGGTCTACTGGGTCGGGCCGCTTATTGGAGGTGGGGTAGCTGGTCTCATCTATGGAAACTTGTACATCCCTAGCGACCATGCGCCCTTGTCCAGTGAGTATTGAAAGTTTGTGCTTCTAATCCATGACCTTGTAATAAAAAGAAAGGGGGAGATTATGCTCCTCCCTCTTTTCTTTACTGTTCCATTTTGTCTTTGTTGTTGTAAAGCCTTGTTGTGATTAACTTTTGCTTTATGAGAAACCAATTATGCAGACGATGTGCAGCAACTTTTCTATCATGCTCATCTATTTGCTTTTCTGGTTTTGTTTTGTTTTTCTTCTCTGTTTTTCAATAGTGCATTTGAGTTTATGGACAAATTCAAAATGTTATGTTCACATTAGGGCATTTATATTCATATTAAGAAATTAGAAGTTCCATTAAATTATTGATCCAATGATGATATTCATTTTTTTTTAATCAATGTAATTTCAAGGAATTATATGATAATAGTTTATGGTTTTGATGAAAAAATTTATCATACATATAATACTATACTACTAAATGATACATTTATACAATTAAATTAAATTAGTATTAATTTAATGTATTTCAATGAATTATGCTAGTTTAAATCTTTTTACATCAATTTTTTAGGACAAATTTAAAAAAAAATCTCTTTTTTTTATAATTATACACTAAAATACTTTAAACTATTAATTTATTATAATTATATTATACTGTTTATTTTACCGGTAATTCTACCAAGGAAAGTGTCCCCAAAAAATCTCAAATTTTACATTTTTTTATAATTACATCTTAAATTATATTTTAAAAAAATATATCCTGAATTTTGAACTCTACTGCAATTGAACCCTATCATTGTTCTGTTAGATACTAGCAGAAGTATCTTGTCATCACTTCTAACCCCTCAATTTGATACTTATTAAATCTAATTTTTAATGAAAAAAATTCATTTCCAACAAAATGACACCGTTCCCACCAATGATACCAGGGTTCATTTTTACCTCTTTATTCTTTTGTCACTAGCTCCCCTTAATTTCCATATTTCACAAAATTATTCGACACTAATCTTCCACACCTACTCACTCCACTATTATCGACCAATGTGCTTATTCATTCCCTACCACACATTAGAGCATATAACATATTTTTCAATCATACTTTATCATTTCGAAAAATCATCACCTTTATTCATTCCAACTGTACTTTTATGAAAACTCAACCTCACTCCTCGTTAATATTCTCTCTCAACAACTCAATTAGATCCACCTTAATAATACCAAAATTCTTAACCTATTAATTCATTAATTAGGATTTATTTTATTGTAAATTAGATTTAACTAATTTTAATTTGAGAAATGTTTAACTAATTTTAATTTGAGAGAATAGAAGTGATGACTTGTAATAAAATTGTAAAAAAATGTAAAGTTTAGAAATTTTTTAAATATTTTTCCTATTATCAAACATGTTGACGTGACAGAATTATTAAAATTAATGTTAGAATAGATAATAAGGTATAATTATAATAAAATTAATAATTTAGAATATTTTTATTTAAAAAAAGGAAAAAATTTGAGATTTTTTTACACATTTACCCTTTAAATTATAATACATTTTGATTTATTGTCTTGTAAGGCAAACAATGAATTAGTGGAACATATTTTGGAATGGGTAGCAATCATATAAATGATGATAAAAAAATGCCAAGCCCAATTGATTAGCTTGTACTTATTTTTAGTTTTTCACTTAAAATATAAATTTTAATTTATAAATTATTTTAAAAATAGATAATTAATTATTTAATAAAATATTTATAAATACTTAGTTAAATGTGTTTAAAATTATTCAATTTATTAAAAGAATAAAATATATGCAATTAAATGTTATAAGTGTTAAAGTAAAGAGACTAGTGATATTTCAAAAAAATTATTAGAACAATATAGTCCTTATTTTAATTAAAGAATAATTTTAAAACAAGAAAATAAATAAATGAGAAATATTTTATGTCACGACCCAACCTATGGGCCGGACCGGCACTAGGACCTGGGCCAGCCTAAAGCCCCCGAGGCCCGTAGTAAGCCTAACTGTTCATTTACCCAATTCTAAGGCCCATTTGGGCCCAATTTCAAGAAAACAAACGGACATAGTCCGCCATAAAATGGACTTTCCAACGGGGAGTTTTCGACTCACCCGACCTGTAAACACAATAAATACTCAATTGGGGAGCTCAGCTCACCCTCCACATACTCATCATCATAAAAATAAATGGGAGCTCAGCTCCCTCATCCAATCCATCCAACATGCATAGAATATTAAGTTTACAGGTCCAAAAATAATAATTTAGTTTACAGACCCAAATCAAATAAACATTCCTAACACATGCGGAAATTCTAAGATTTAACAAGTTTATACAAGCGGTAATAATTGACTGCGAGGAGAAAGCGAGTTAACCTCAAAAAAAGTATCCTCCTGTGGCCTGTAAAAATTTTTGAACAGGAGTGAGCGTTCGACTCAGAGAGTAAAATATCAATTTTAACCATAATCTCTATAATTATCTAAAACTAATGCACCCTGTAGAGTGAAATGCAACATCAACATCATTTTCACATCATAACATCAAAAAGGTAATTTGGAGCACTCACACACCCTGTAGTATCAATCATAACATATGGAGTGATCCCTATCTGACTCTCTTAAATCCAACTTTGGTGCCGAATTACTCAAGCTCGGACTTCCACTTAATAACCAAATTGAGGGTCCCAGCGAATTACTCAAGCCGTGACTACCCCTCGAAGGATCGGGTCCCAACGAATTACTCAAGCCGTGACTACCCCGTCCTATCCATAGTCCACACCACATCACACGCACGCCAACGCACGCACACTGCTCCAAATTATCACAACAACATCATGGCACTTACTTGATTATCATGCATCATAAATCGTGCCTAGAGTTTAACTACATAAATATATGCATATAAGTGATGCATGGGCATGCTGAACATATAATAATATCGAAATTACAATTAAAATTAATATTTTACTCACAGACTTGACGACAAATTACTGTGGCGGCTGGGCGGAGGAAGAAGGCTGTCCCGGATCACCTGACAATTTTATTACAATCATTTAATAAATTTGACTCAATACAAACAAAGAAAAAGACCAATACGTCCTAAGTCGTAGAAAATCCGCAGAGTCTCCCCTATACCTAGGACCTACCCAACCTGCAAAAGGGCTTAAAACACACTTCTATACTCACAATCCATATATCCACAACTCAATCACATCACACAGCCCCTCCTGGGCCCATCAAATCAATCATCCATCACAATATGTAAAATTTCAATTTAGTCCTTATAATTGATCATTTTTGCAAAAACTGCCCAAATAAGCTCTAAAAATTCTAATACTTTGCCATGGTCCTTAGCAATATTACTAAGCTATTGCAAAAGAATCATAATTGTCTAAGATACCAAGAATATTTTACGGATTTATAATCCTATTTAATAACTAGAAAATTACGTAAAAAAAAGGTTCGGTTTTACCTTTCCCGATTCCGACTTCGGGAACGCGCTGGGGATGCCTGACAATGGTGGGGTAGCCAAAACCTCGATCCAATTCGGAGACTTTTCCGGTAGCTAGTCTGTCTGGCCGGAAATTCACAGATCCGGACAACTGTCAAATTTTCGCGAATTGAGGATACCTACACGAAGCCCAATAATAATATATAAAATCAGGGGTGTTACATTCTCCCCCCCTTACAGAAAATTCGTCCTCGAATTTTACACAAGGCAGAATAAAGTACATGATTGCACATTGAACAGATAAGGGTACTTGCTACGCATGTCCCGTTTTGACTCCCAGGTGCACTCTTCCACTGACTGGCTCCTCCACAAAACTTTAACCATAGGGATCTGTTTTGATCTCAGCACCACTTGGTGGTCCACTATGGCTACAGGTTGCTCCTCAAATGTCAAGTTTTCTTTTAGCTCTATTACATCCGGCTGTAGTACATGAGAAGGATCTGGAATGTATTTCCTGAGCATGGAGATGTAAAACACGGGATGAACGTGAGAGAGGTTGGGTGGTAGCTCCAACCGGTAGGCAACTGCTCCAACTCTATCAGTAACCTCAAAAGGTCCAATATACCGAGGTGCCAACTTGCCCTTCTTTCCAAATCTCATGACTCCCTTCATTGGAGAAACCTTCAGGAATACATAGTCGCCATCGCAAACTCCACATCCCTCCGTCTGGGTCCGCATAACTCTTACGCCATCTTGAAAGTTTTGATCGTTCCTCGATTAAAGGAACTACCTCAAGTGTCCGCACTAGGTCTACATCATGCACCTTCGCTTCCCCATTTCCGCCCAACACAGAGAGACCTACACTTTCTTCCATATAGTGCCTCATGGGTGGCATCCCTATCTTTGGAGTGATAACTGTTGTTGTAGGCAAACTCCACCAAAGCTAGCTGCTCATCCCATTGACCTCCAAAATCCAAAACACTCATGCGAAGCATGTCTTCCAGTGTTTGGATTGTCCTTTCAATTCCGTCTGTCTGAGGGTGGAAAGCCGTTCTGAAGTTCAACTGTGTGCCAAGTGCCTCTCGCAACTTTCTCCAATATCGACAAGTGAACTGGGGCCCTCTGTCAGATATTATGGAAGCAGGAACTCCATGCAATCTGACTATTTCTCGAGTGTAGAGTCGGGTATACTGTGCAACAGAATACGTGATCTTCACTGGCAAAAAGTGAGCTGATTTAGTTAAGCGGTCTACAATTACCCATATTGAATCATATCCTCGCGTGGTACGAGGCAACCCAGTCACAAAATCCATAGTAATCATTTCCCACTTCCATTCTGGGATAGGGAGCTCTTGCAGCTTCCCTGACGGTCTCTGGTGTTCAAACTTCACCTTCTGACAAGTCAAGCACTTGGACACAAAGTCTGCTATGTCTCTCTTCATGCCATTCCACCAGTAGCTATCTTTCACATCATGATACATTTTGGTGGAACCTGGGTGGACACTGTAAAGTGTGTAGTGTGCCTCTCGCATGATTTTATTCCTGAGGTTGTCCACATCGGGCACACATATCCTAGAACCATGCACTAGGGCGCCATCATTGGCAAATCCAAACTCACCACCTTCACCTTGCTGTACTCTTTCTATGATCTTCATCAATTGTTGGTCTCTGTGTTGGGAAACTCTAACTCTGTCCCTCAAGTCTGGCCTCACTGAAAAGTGAGCCAACAATACCCCCTCATCTGAAAGATCTAGGATTAAACCTTGATCCATCAACTCATGTACTTCCTGAATCAACGGTCTCTTCTCTGCTGAAATGTGCGCCAAACTGCCAGAAGATTTCCTGCTCAAAGCATCTGCTACAACATTGGCCTTCCTATGGTGGTACTGGATGGTGCAATCATAGTCTTTCAGAAGCTCCATCCATCTCCTCTGTCTCAAGTTTAAATTCCTCTGTTGGAAGATGTACTTTAAACTCTTATGGTCGGTGTATATCTCGCACACTTCACCATACAGATAGTGTCTCCAGATTTTCAGTGCAAAGACTACAGCCGCCATTTCCAAATCATGGGTGGGGTAGTTCTGCTCATGCCTCTTCAGCTGCCTTGAAGCATAAGCCACTACCTTTCCATTCTGCATCAAAACACACCCAAGGCCAACTCTGGAGGCGTCACAATACACGGTGTATCCTTCACCACTCACAGGTAGTGCCAACACAGGGGCAGTGGTTAGACACTCCTTATCCTCATCATTATAACTGACTCTATCGAGCTCTCTTCCTGTCCTTTGCATCTTATCCACTTCCCTTTTCCTATTTTTGGTATTGTTGGTATCCTTTCAATCTGCTGTACTTATTCCTTAATTTTAGTCCTATCTCATCCTTACACCTTTTCCTTCAAAGATGTCTATCCCATCATCAACTTTAACTTTCTTTTTATTTCTTAGTCTTATCTTGATTACTAGTTTCATTACTTCAAGAATTCTAACCCTATGATTTACTCCTACCAGCACATTCTTCACCTTATGTAACACTTATAATTACCCATAGAAAATTTTTCTTGTATCACCTTTTTTCCAACTTAACTATCAGAACATTATCATTCCCTACCAGCCTTAGTAGGAAATTGCTTATCATGGATGAATATGAGCCCCATAAACTATAAGTTCCATCTGAACTAACACGGCTGTAGGAAATATGTGTCATGCCTTAATTCCAAACAAGATACTTCACGTGTTCATTCTCCTTAATATAATCATATATCGCCCATAGCTTTCTAAACTTCAACCTCAAATTACCCATCAAAGAACAATTTCATCTATTGAAACTCATCCATAAATAGTACTTCATCTAGCTCATAGTTTAAAACAGTCGCAAGCCTTAGTAGCTAACTCAATTTAACTCCTGTCATTACTCTGATCGTCCTTTCATACTTAACACTAGGTATGCACTTACTGTCATTCTCATATCAGGAAATTATGTATGAATTTGTGCCTACCAAACTCTCAATAACTAGGTCTCCTTGTCTCAGTTTCTGTTCCTTATATAACCTTCTAGAACCAAAAGCACAAGCTAAACTTGAAAAGAAAGAAAATATCCTCTTATATTCAACTACGCCCGATTGTCCATATAATAATGTTTAACCTATGTTTCTTAGTCTTTCTCTTCAAATTTCATCATCTCCTAGCACAATTGTGCTCTACCTATAAGGTATCATCTGCATGAACCCTTTACTGTACCATCGTCCTTCCTGCCATAATATTTATTTTTTTTTTTTAATTTATTAACTTTACTTATACTCGACCTATGATTCATATCTATCATCGTTTATATTGTGCCCTTAACTTTTGTTGATTCCTGAAAGATTTCTCTCACTAATAAATTCTTCCAACACTAATTCCACCCTTATCTAGGGTCATTAATTTGATCCTTGAACTTTCTAGTGATTTATAACCATCCAGACTTATCACTTTTCGTTCTACCCCTACTATTGTCCTGTCGTTATTGCTTCACTACAAAGTGATTCTGTTGATCACACTAAAAATGTTTGCCTGACATTCATAACGAACCTCTAACTACCTTCTCACTATCTCAAAAGTCTAACCTAAAACCTATGTGTCATTATCTATCATTCTTTTCCTCTCATCATACCTATTTGATCCCTTAGACTGACTTTTATTCAACTTACTGCTTACTAACTTCTCTTTCTCTACCTATTTAGGTAGTCCGCAATACCATCGCACACCTTCTAACATTTACTCATTATTATTGTATTCCATACCTCCATCACTATTCTTGCTAATATGGTCCCATTTTGGGTTCTCCATCCTTGTCATTCACCTTGCCAAGAATAACACTTAGCCTACCCTATATCTTAACTTTGTTCCTTTTATTATGCGCTCTTCAGGTTGTCCTTCCGTTTATCTCCTTTGTCTTACCCAAAATAGAACTTAACTATTCTATCCCTGGTTCCATTCTTCTTCCTAACATGACAGCTGTACCTGCAAACTATATCTTTCAGAGTTTCTACCACGTTATCACATGTCTATGCTACTCAGATTTGGTCCTTTGACCACTCTAGCTAGTACTTCCACTAGCATTTAGATTATATTGCATCTGCAATCAATTGTCCAAACTTTCATTCTGCACTTTCTCTATCCATTGGCCTTCTATAATTTATCTTTGCTAATTTATTACTCTTGACACTATTATAATTAGATTATACTATTGTTTTGAATAATTTGAAATTAGAAAGGAACTCAGCAAATTACAGTCATACTTTTATTGTATGATCTCTATTCTTATCCTTTAGCTTACATAATACCCTTACTACCTCGAGAACTAATTTTGCAGTAATTTTATTATTATTATTATTATTATTATTATTATTATTATTATTATTATTATTATTATTATTATTATTATTATTATTATTATTTTCCATGTTTACTCAACTAGCCCAAAACTTAAGATTCCGGGCACCCAAACCTGTCATCCAATTCAAAGGATTTACATCCATCATGATCTGATTATATATGATTCCTATAATGGAACTTGTATCCTCTCCAGGATACCCGAGCCAACTACTCTCTACCACACTCTACAGTCCCATCTGGGACACTATTTTATTGGTCACCATTATTAGTAATAACTTTCGATCCCTTCTGAAAAGATAGGACTATACCATAACTTGCTGCAACAAAGGTACTACATTTACCACCTTGCCCAAAACCATGTCAAATTAATGTCTCATTTATTATATCATAGCTCCGTAAATCATCAATTCATAGTTTCGACCTTCCCTAGGTAGTAGGGTTGTACTTTATTCCATACTGATACACACAAAGTATACTATTCTCACTCTATAGGTGTCACCTTTACTTTGCAACTAGTCCAAACCTGCAGTCCGATGGCAACTCTCATCAGTAACTCTAGCTCATGCTAGGTAATCGAGTCACTGACTCTAGTTACCACCCAACTGTGACCTTTTGATATTCTAGCTCTAGGCTCTTAACCAGGAGTTCCCAACTCCTCTGCAGATATAAAACTCTGTTCTGGTACTACTGTACCAAAACAGAGACTGCCTGCAACATCCTCATCATAAGCACTACAGGGAAGTACGCAGCTCTACACAATAATCTCATGTCGATCGTGTCTGCAGCTACAGAGCGGACATCGAGAACATTGTATAGTTACTACGATACGCCCCGGCTGGACTAGGTCTCCTAATTTCTTATCTCTCCCGAATCTTCTATTATCACAAACTTATTCGATTGGGTCATCTACCGATGACCGCAGAGTGGTATCCTCATCCTTATCTAGGGCAACTGTACTTTTAAGACTCACTTTTATGTACTCGTGTCTTACACGAAATGGGCACACCATTTAAACCCATACAGACAAAAATATAACATTTCTTGGAGTACGTATCCTCATGATAGACCTCACATGTCTACTAACTCTATTTCACATTTCTGTGTACTCCACGAAAATCAAGACACTAATCGAGGTAATCTTATATTTCAGAGATATAACGTAGAATCTAGAAACAAAGAATTACAGGAAAAGACGAAATGTAATCCTATACTCCGCATGTGACTCCTAGTAGACTATTCCCAACACTTAGATAATTTTTCCTATGAATGGAGCCTAAGCTCGATACCACATCATCACGATCCAACCTATGGGCGGACCAAGACTAGGACTGGGCCAGCCTAAAGACCCCGAGGCCCGTAGTAAGACTTAACTGTTCATTTACCTAATTCTAAGGCCCATATGGGCCCAATATCAAGAAACACACGGACAGAGTCCTGCCATACAATGGACTTTCCAACGGGAGTTTTCGACTCACTCGACTGTAAACACAACAAATACCCAATTGGGGAGCTCAGCTCACCCTCCACATACTCATCAGCATAAAAAAAAATAAATGGGAGCTCAGCTCCCTCATCCAATCCATCCAACATGCATAGAATATTAAGCTTACAGTTCCAAAAATAATCATTTAGTTTACAGACCCAAAACAAATAAACATTCCTAACACATGCTGAAATTCTAAGATTTAACAAGTTTATACAAACAGTAATAATTGACCTGCGAGGGAGAAAGCAGTTTAACCTCAAAAAGTATCCTCCTGTGGCTGTAAAAATTTTTGAACAGAGTGAGCGTTCGACTCAGAGAGTAAAATATCAATTTTAACCATAATCTCTATAACTATCTAAAACTAATGCACCTGTAGAGTGAAATGCAACATCAACATCATTTTCACATCATAACATCAAAAGGTAATTTGGAGCACTCACACACTGTAGTATCAATCATAACATATGGGAGCCGATCCTATACTGACTCTCTTAAATCCAACTCGGTGCCGAATTACTCAAGCTCGGACTTCCACTTAATAACCAAATCGAGGGTCCCAGCGAATTACTCAAGCCGTGACTACCCCTCGAAGGATCGGGTCCCAGCGAATTACTCAAGCCGTGACTACCCCGTCCTATCCATAGTCCACACCACATCACACGCACGCCAACGCACGCACACTGCTCCAAATTACCACAACAACATCATGGCACTTTAACAGTTATCATGCATCATAAATCGTGCCTAGAGTTTAACTACATAAATATATGCATATAAGTGATGCATGGGCATGCTGAACATATAATAATATCGAAATTACAATTAAAATTAATATTTTACTCACAGACTTGACGACAAATTACTGTGGTGGCTGGGCGGAGGAAGAAGGCTGTCCCGGATCACCTGACAATTTTATTACAATCATTTAATAAATTTGACTCAATACAAATAAAGAAAAAGACCAATACGTCCTAAGTCGTGCCGAAAATCCGGCAGAGTCTCCCCTATACCTAGGACCTACCCAACCTGCAAAAGGGCTTAAAACACACTTCTATACTCACAATCCATATATCCACAACTCAATCACATCACACAGCCCCTCCTGGGCCCATCAAATCAATCATCCATCACAATATGTAAAATTTCAATTTAGTCCTTATAATTGACCATTTTTGCAAAAACTGCCCAAATAAGCTCTAAAAATTCTAATACTTTGCCCCGCGGTCCTTAGCAATATTACTAAGCTATTGCAAAAAGAATCATAATTTTCTAAGCTACCACGAATATTTTACGGATTTTTAATCCTATTTAAGCACTAGAAAATTACGTAAAAACAAGGTTCGGGTTTACCTTTGCCGATTCCGACTTCGGGAACGCGCTCGGGATGCCTGACAATGGTGGGGTAGCCAAAACCTCGATCCAATTCGGAAACTTTTCCGGTAGCTAGTCTGTCTGGCTGGAAATTCACAGATCCGGACAACTGTCAAATTTTCGCGAATTGAGGATACCTACACGAAGCCCAATAATAATATATAAAATCAGGGGTGTTACATTTTACTTATAATTTTTTTATATATTTTAAGTTTTTTTTTAAAACTTGTAAACTAAATTAAACACTAATTTATTTATAATCTTTTATTTTTTAAATCAAATTAAGAAAATATTTAATTTGACTACTTTTTTTTTAATTTTAACTTAAAATATATGTTTTTAACTTATAACTTAATTTAAAATAAGTAGTTAAATGATCAATATAATTATTTAATTCAAATGTATTAAAAATAATTTTATTTATTAAAATGACTATAAAAAATATATAATCAAATGTTGTGGTTGTCAAAATAAAAATAATATTATTTTTTTTTAATTATTAAAATTATATAATTAATAAAAAATAATTTTAAAATAAAAAACTTATTTTAAGTAATTTTTCTTAACTTATTAAAGTAAAAATATCAATAATCTACTTTTTCACCTTTCTTACTTACAGGAAATTTTATCAACATATAAATCAATTCAAACATTATTAATCCACTTACAATTTTTTATTCATAAATAAATAAAATTGACTAATTAAATTAAACACTTTTTATTTTTTTATTATTAATAAATTTATAACATGTTATAAGAAATTAATATATATATATATATGTGTGTGTGTGTGTGTGTGTGTGTGTGTGTATACACATTCACGCAATGCGTGGTTGCCTCTTTCTTTCCCTGCCACCCATCTAAAGCCCTTGCAAAATCGCCCTTACAAAATCTTCCACTAACAAGGGATCACGTAACACCCAAATGCTCCAAACCTCAAATCTGCGCCTCCTCTTCTCTCCTCTAAAGCCCTTTCTGCCTTTCTCTTTCTCTAAACCCAAGCCTTACTCTCTCTTCACCATCTTCTCTTCTTCTTCTTCTTCTTCTAGACGACACCCTACCACGCCTAGCCACCAGTCTCGTAATTTTAGAAGCAGAAGTAATAGTACTTTTAGTAGAGAGACTAATAGCAAGAGTAGAGAAAGGGACAAAGGTCTTCCAATGGAAGAGAGTGGTAATGAAACTTTTGGGTTTAATAAAAGAAAGGCTGAGGGCAGAGATAAAAGTGATAAGCCCAAAAGGAATCTCCAGTTGAAAGTTCGGAAGCTTAATCCTACCAATACAATCTCTTACTTGCAGGTAATTTTAATTTTAATTTTTTTGGTTGGAAATGGTTCTTGTTTCTGTTTCTGGGCTTAAGAGGTCTCAGAGAGACGAATTCGATTGAAGATAAGAGTCATATGTCAGTTGCATTGGGCATTTGGCATTTGAATTGTATTTGTTTAACCTGTTGATTTTCAAATTGCATTTGAAATGTAATTGAAGAATTGGGCTGAGAAATTCTTAATGATAGGTGCATAACGTTCATTTTCCCCAAAAAATTACTGCACTTTTGTATTTGTATAGGAGATGGTGTTCTTTTTTTCAGCTCATGGGTTTGATAAAAAGATTTTTCCAGGATACGTTCCATTAGTCAGTGAACTGTAATTGATTTTATTTAACTTGTGTTTTTATGGTGGAATTTGAAATGTGAGATTTGAATTTGATAAATCGTTTATGTTTTGTTCAATTGATTAAAGTCGTGATTATATATTAGGCATCTTATTTGAACGTGGATTTGAAATAATTTTTTCTTATAAAATTGTGTTATTTCAAATCCACTCTAAAAAGTTCTTAATAAGTGAAATGAAATGATAATATTTGAAATCCACAATTTATCAATAATTTATAATAAAATTAAATCCAAATCCCTTATGTCAAATTTTAGTATGCATTTGGTTATTTGAAGTTGATTGTTGAATTTCTAGTGCATATATTTAGTTATAGCTTCAAATTTCGTGATATTGTTTGTATTCCTATGTTTTCCAGATTCTGGGGACTGGAATGGATACTCAGGATACTTCACCTTCAATCTTGTTCTTCTTTGACAAGCAAAGATTCATTTTTAATGCTGGTGAGGTAATCATACAGTGGTAGTAATGTTAGACATCCTTCTGTAATTCGGGATACTTCTTTTACTCGTTGGGTTAGAAATTGAACTTATTTTATCTGTATTATGCGTGGCTTAATCATAGTTATTAAAGAGGAACAGCTTCTATGCTTTGGATTCTTTTGTCTTTCTGTGATTTACACTTTATAGTTAGAAGATGGTTGAAAGTTTAAGCATACTAGTGATGCCTGTATACTAAAATTGAGCCCTTTCAGGTAATTCTATAACTAGCATACTAGTGATGCCTGTATACTTTAAGCAATAAACTGACAAGACAAGCATCCTCATATGGCGATTTCTCATAGTAGATGTTCTTGCCATCAAGGGCTTAAGTCTGCAATATATCCTGCATGGTAAATGGACACCAAAATCTATTTTGTTCACTAATCTAGGTACTACCTCATGCAGGGATTGCAGCGATTCTGCACAGAGCATAAGATTAAGCTATCAAAGGTGTGAGATATTTTCTAAAACAGAAAAACACAAACACATGCACACACATTCATGCATCCACATTCATATGCTAATGATTCTTCCTAATGTGGAACAAATATTTGGGCTCTGTTAACATTTTTCAGATAGGTCATGTATTTCTCTCTCGAGTGTGCTCAGAGACAGCTGGTGGCATTCCAGGTTTGTATCTTTATAGATTAAATAGGATGTCATGCTTACAATTTTTTTTCTTATAACCACAAAATCTTGTAATATCGCGATGTTTTGTTGTCTTTGAGCATAATTATTTACTGATATTTGGATGGTTGTGAAATAAGTGTGAGAACCGTGAATTTCTGGATATTCACTTTGCCTGACAGGTTTGTTGTTGACTTTGGCTGGCATGGGGGAAGAAGGAATGTCAGTGAGTCTCAAATTGATTTTTTTTTTTTTAATCCTATCTACCTGATAATTTATTCCTAAATTGATAATTGTGATGCTACTTGTCGACTAAAAAGTGTAGTTTTTGCTGTCATGAAGGTCAACGTATGGGGCCCTTCAGATCTTCAGTATTTGGTTGATGCAATGAAATCTTTCATTCCTCATGCTGCCATGGTTCATACAACCAGTTTTGGTTCTGATGCCACTGCTCAGCTTGGTGCAAGTAACTTCACAGATCCAATTAACCTTGTTGACAATGAGGTTGTCAAAATATCAGCCATTCTCCTACGACCAAGCTGCTCAGAAGGATCTGCAGGAAAGCCTGGTGATATGTCTGTGATATATCTTTGTGAATTGCCTGATATTGTGGGGAAGTTTGACCCTGAAAAAGCAAAAGCTCTTGGTCTGAAACCTGGGCCAAAATATGGTGAACTGCAATCAGGGAAATCGGTGAAGTCAGATCACCAGAATATTGTGGTGGGTTCTAAAGTCAATAAAACCTGTGGTTTTGCTCTTGTAGTGTTACCCATCTGAGTGTTGAAACATTTGTTTATTGTATTTTGCAGGTTCATCCAAGTGATGTAATGGGTCCATCAATTCCTGGTCCGATTGTATTTCTTGTTGACTGCCCAACAGAATCTCACATGCAGGAATTATTGTCGATACAATCCCTTCATAGTTACTATGCAGATTACTTGGTTAGCTCACCAGAGAATGTGAAAACGGTGACTTGTATCATTCATTTAAGTCCTCCTTCTGTAATAAGCAGTCCCAATTACCAGAACTGGATGAAGAATTTTGGTTCAGCCCAGCACATTATGGCTAGACATGAAATGTAAGTGGCTTTCTATCTGTTCTTCTTCCAAATGAATGATGGTATTTGTCTTACTTGATGGAGCCTTGGGTACTTGTGTTCTTTGCAGGAAGAATGTGGAAATTCCCATTCTTAAATCCAGTGCCAGAATTGCTGCAAGGCTTAATTACCTATGCCCTCAGTTCTTTCCAGCTCCAGGTTTTTGGTCACTTAAGCAGGTTAACAGCTCAAAAGTAGACTCCAGTTTTTCAGGCAAGGTTTGTTGAACATCCTCAGAGGGCATTTCTGGATTCTTTAGATGCGATGGCTATTTTTTGAAAGCTCAGGGCAACTAAAGTGTTGATTTTTTTTCCTTCTATCAGGATTGTGTCTCAAAGTTTCCTGAAAGCATATCAGCTGAAAATCTTCTTAAGGTATGCAAAATGTCCCTTTTTTTTTTCTTTTTTTTTTGACCATTTTCAGTGCCTAGCTACTTGAGAATGAAATTCACCTTTTTTATCACCTTCTCTGCTTGATCAAATATTTCCTGTTCTTCTCAGAGTGTCTCTTGTGACTTTCCTGTTATGAAACTTTATGATAAAATATTTCTCTAAGTGTCATCAGAACTGATTTTTATTTCCTTATTCAATGTTACTAATTTGATATATGTCATTTTCTTTCGTTATCAAGCTTAATTGAGTGGTTAACTATCATTATGTGTTATTTTTTATGCAAATGCTGCTTTCATTATTTCTGTTATAAACCCCCTGAAATTCAATAATATTATCCTCCTTTCCTGAAATTTTTAGTCCTTTTTTGGTTTTCCAATACATGAGGAGATATTAATTAATTATTTTTTTTCCTTTAGTATGCATTAATGCCAATGTCTGGGTTGTTTTCCTATTTCCCAGGCTATCATTTGGCTGTTCAACATCATGAAATGTTTTGCAATTACTTTAGAATGTCATAATTTGGTGCATGTGCATGTACACTTCCATTAAATAACTTTTTTTTTTCTAACTTAATGTTGAACAGTTCACTTTACGTCCTCATGCTCATCTTGGATTGGATAAATCCAGTATTCCAAGTTTGATGGCTCCCTCAGCAGTCATTCAAGAGTTAGTGACAGAGATTCCAGAAATTGTTGGTGCTGCCCAACATGTTCGTCAGTTGTTGCTTGGATCAGCAGAAACGAAAGGAGACATGACCCTTGTGCAAGACAAATATGCTGTTCCTAGTTGTTTGGAAGACATAAGGAGAGATGACCTGGAGATTGTGCTTCTGGGGACTGGTTCATCCCAACCTTCTAAGTACCGAAATGTTAGTTCTGTCTATATTAATCTCTTCTCTAAAGGAGGTTTGCTCCTAGACTGTGGGGAAGGAACACTTGGACAACTGAAAAGAAGGTAATGTAATTCAAAACTATGATGAAAATGCTGTTCTTATTATCAGCATTATTGTTCCCTTTAGAAGTGTAATGATTGGCAACTGAAAACAGGTTTGGTGTGGAGGGTGCTGATTTGGTTGTAAGAAATCTGAAGTGTATTTGGATTTCTCATATTCATGCTGATCACCATACAGGATTAGCGAGGATACTTGCTCTGCGACGTGATTTGTTGAAGGGCGTGGCCCATGAGCCATTAGCTGTTATTGGGCCAAGGCAGCTTAAGAGATTTCTAGATGCATATCAAAGACTGGAGGACCTAGATATGCAGTTCCTTGATTGTAGGAGTACTTCTCTAGCTTCCTGGGAAGCTTCTGAGGGAAATAGTGAGTATAAGCATCACTCAGCTTCAGGAAGTCCAAATAATCTTGAGGATGTAAACAAACCTGCAATGAATACTGAGTCAACTCTGTTTGCCAGAGGTAGCCGTATGCAGAGCTATTGGAAGAGACCAGGCAATCCAGTTGACAATGCCATGAATTTTGCAGTTCTTAAGGGTTTGAAGAAAGTGCTTAATGAAGCAGGATTGGAGGCATTGATTAGTTTCCCTGTTGTGCATTGTCCTCAGGCATTTGGCATTGTGCTAAAGGCAGCAGAAAGAATCAATTCTGTTGGAAAAATGATACCAGGGTGGAAGATTGGGTACTCGGGTGACACTAGGCCCTGTCCAGAACTGGTAGAAGCATCTCGTGGAGCAACAGTCCTTATACACGAGGCAAGTAATGAAATTCTATTGTATTTAATTAGTCATCTTTTTGAGAAAGCTCGTGCAATATCTTAAAATTCTATTGGTTTGAGTTGTACATCGATCTGCAACTGGTAAATGGTGACAACAAAGCTTTCATTGTGTGGGTTTTCTCTCTGATGGAGCCCTGCTTGCATATACATTAAGAAACTTCAAGTCAGATGTCAGAATATGTTTCTGATTCAGTGGTCATATAATCGCCACTTTAAAGTCATGCATTAACATATATTCCAAGTGAATATAGTTAAAAAGACATATTCTTTAAAGGTCTAGTTGGCCTATTCAGCTTGGTGGAGTGCTATACACATATGGAGAGAGAGAGAGAGAGAGAGAGAGAGAGAGAGAGAGAGAGCATGAACTAGAAATATTGTTCAGGGGAAAGAAAATAAGGTAGTGCGATTGAATGTTTTTGGGTGTCTTGCAGGCGACTTTTGAGGATGACTTGGTAGAAGAAGCTGTAGCTAGAAACCACAGCACAACAAAGGAAGCCATAGAAGTAGGAGACTCTGCTGGTGTATATCGTATCATCCTGACCCACTTCAGCCAGAGATACCCAAAAATACCTGTTTTTGATGAGACACACATGCACAAAACCTGCATTGCATTTGATATGATGAGTATTAACATAGCAGATTTGCCTGTGCTTCCTGAAGTACTTCCATACCTTAAATTGCTTTTCAAAAATGAGATGATAGTTGATGAATTAGATGATGTTGCAGATACTGTGAGTGAAGTTTCTTGATTAATTTATTGGATATATTCATATTTGGCCAGTTTGTTTTCTATTAATTTATTTACAACTTTTAGTTTTGACCAATTTATAAGAAAAATAATCCAAACATTGCATGTACAGGGTGAAAGTGGTGAGAAAGTGAAAGTTAGAATTTCTGTTCAAATTAATATGCATGGTTGAATTCATTTAATTAATGGGTAGCCATTAATATTGAAACACTAAATGGCTGGGAGGGTATTTGGCTTAATTACTTACTTTTATTTTTTAAGTAAAATATATTTTTTAACTTATAAGTTAATTTAAAAATAAGTAATTAATTATTTAGTAAATGGACAAGTGTTTAAAAGTAATTTAATTTGTTAAAAGGTGAAAGGCTTATTTTAATTCCCGAAGTATTTTTAAATAGTCCATTAAGCCCCTTAACAAAATTTGAAGTATTTTCAAATAGTCAATTAAGCCCCTTAACAAAATTTGGAGTTAATTGGGCCCTTTATATTTTTAAATAAGCTATATAAGCTCCAAAAGTATTGATGAAAGATAAGGATATTAAAGAAGAATGGAGAAATTATTTTAATAATCTCTTTAATAATAGTCAAAATGGTAATAGTATGAATATAGACTATAAAATAATAAAAAAGAATGTGAATTATACTAGAAGGATTAAGAGAATGAAAGTGGGTAAAGCCTGTGGACCCGATGGAATACCAATTGAAGTGTGTAAGTGTTTGGGAGATATGAGAGTGGCATAGTTAACTAAATTATTTAATAAGATTTTAAACTTAAAGAAAATGCATGATGAGTGGAAAAAGAATATTTTAATACCTATTTTTAAAAATAAGGGAGACATATAGAGTTGCTCGAACTATAGGGGAATTAAACTCATGAGCCATACTACAAAGTTGTGGAGCATCGACTACGTTATGATACTTCTATCTCTCTCAATCAATTTGGCTTCATGCCCAGTCGTTCAACTATGGAAGCGATATTTCTTATTAGAAGCTTGATGAAGAAATATAGAGATGTGAAGAAAGATCTACACATGGTTTTTATTGATTTGGAGAAAGTTTATGATAGTGTTCCAAGAGATGTTTTATGGAGTGTGTTAGAATAAAAAATGGTATGTATTAGGTACGTACAAAAGATATGTATTAAGGAGCAACTACTATTGTGCGTACAATGGGAGGGGACACAAGAGATTTTCTAATCTCAATTGTATTACACCAAAGATCAGCTATAAGCCCTTACCTTTTTACATTAGTTTTAGATGAATTGACGAAACATATACAAGAGAGTATTCCTTGGTGCATGATGTTTGCGGATGATATAGATGAAACGCGAGAAGGAGTCAATAGAAAGTTAAAGCTTTGGAGAAGTACTCTAGAGTTAAAGGGCTTTAAGTTAAATAGAACGAAAACAGAATATATGCATTGCAAATTCAGGGAAGGAGTTAGTTTTGATGGAGTGATACTGTCCCAAAGTAATCACTTTAAATATCTCGGCTTAGTACTTCAAGTAGATGGGGGGTGCGATGAGAATGTTAGTCATAGGATTAAAGCCGGATGGTTGAAGTGGAGACATGCCACGGGAGTTCTATGTTATCGCGAGATTCCCAATAAGTTGAAAGGAAAATTTTACCGTATAGCCATATGACCGGCTGTGTTATATGGTAGTGACTGTTGGGCACTGAAGGAATTGTATGTGTCTAAGATAAGAGTTGTAGAGATGAGAATGTTAAGGTGGATGAGTGGTCATAGTAGACTAGATAAAGTCCGTAATGAGAGTATTAGAGAAAAGGTAGGAATGGTGCCAATTGAGGATAAGTTGAGAGAAGGCAGATTGAGGTGGTTTGGTCATGTGAAGCATAGACATACAGAGGCTCCAGTTAGACAAGTAGAGCACATTAGGTTAAAGGATAGAAAGAAAAAAAGGGTAGACCTAAATTGACTTGGAGGAAAGTAGTACAACATGACCTAGAAGCATTACACATTTATGAGAATTTAACCCAAAATCGTTTAAAGTGGAAAAAGCGCCGACTCCAAAACTTAGTTGAATTGAGTTGAATTGTATATAAGCCCCAAAAGTATTGAAAATAATGCAATTGGACCCAAATTTGTGTCTTGTGACTCAAACGGCTATTTAACTATGTTAGATCATACTCATTTGCGCCATTGTCCTTATCCAAGTTCACACCTGTATTCTCAAATTGGGTCTCCAGAACAATCCCTTCCATGTTCATCTCCACATCTTCTGATCTCTACGCCATTGACTATGCTTCCACTTTCTTATTCTTATTGGAATGGATACAAGCTTGAGGGCAAGTTGCTTGCAAGCTATGTCAGGCACAAATCCAGCTTTTATGGCTCAATGGGTTAGGTCGATTGCCACAGCTGTTGGGAGATGCAAGCTGATCCTTGAAACAATTGCTGATTTTCTATTGCTAGTGTATGCAGCGTAAGCTGGGAAGACTTCTCTGCAAGGTCTGCATAGCAATAAAGAATTTTTAAAGCTCCAAATCAACTTGAAACTTTTGCAACTCAATTTCAATGATAGGTTTTAACTTATGAATGAGTTAACCAAAAATCGTTTAGAGTGGAGAAAGCGAATCCGTATAGCCGACCCTAAATTTTTGGAATAAAGACTTAGTTGAGTTGAGTTAAGTTGCGTATATTTTAGCATTATGTGGTTGTTAATTGAATCAACAACATAATTGGATTTTAAACCAATTCTTATTTATTTTACTTTGTGTTATTTCTTTTCTCTTAATTCACTTTTGGATTATCATGTAAACCATACATATAATGACTGTATAATGATAAATGATTATTTAATTACTTGGTCATGCCTTACGTTCTTTGTAAAAGTTATTAGCTTGCAATTTTATGGGTGCTGGAGGTAACTTGAACATGCATATGATATGATAAATAGCTTGTTTCTATTCCACTTTACGCGAAGGCATATAATCTGGTGAACTTGATTGGCACAGTTGCTACTATTAACTGCATGTATAAAGAGTTATTTGTTTAGGGAAAAATATTTTCTAATTGAACCGAGAAATATGTATTGCATTTAAGAACATTTGCATGAGCAATTTGCAGCTTGTTTTAGTGTTCAAAAAACAGATTATTGCTGCGGTGGAGGAGGGAATGAGCTTGCACACACGGCGTTCGAAGAAATGCAAAAGTGAACTTTGTTTTGTGGAGTGGTGATTAAATAGTGATTGGTGAGACTTGTATGATTAAATTTAATGGGAGATAAACTCTGTTAACTTTGGGCTTATATAGCCTATTTAAAAATATGGGGGGGTCCAATTAACCTCAAATTCTGTTTAGGGGTTTAATTAACTATTTAAAAATACTTTAAAAGTTAAAATGATCTTTAATCTTGTTAAAATGATAAAAAATATATATATATCGTTAAGTATCATTAAAATAGAAATAATATTGATATTTAAAAAAATTATTAAAATAATATAATTTTTTAATTTATTAAAATATAATTTTAAAATAAATAAATAAATAAATTTTAAGTAAAAATATCTTATTTATAATTTTTAATTTATTTTAAATAATTTTTATAAATTTAATTGATTTATAAATAAAATTAAATACTTTATAAATTCACTGGATATTTAAGAGTACGGCTATAATTTTATATTTATTATAATTTGAGAAACGAAGAGTTATTTCACTTCGCATGAAAAAAAAAAAAAAACTTTGGACTTTTTTATTATTTTTTTCATTTTCAATTTGTACAATAAAGGGTTTGGCGTATACCAAAACTCAAAAAAGAAAAAAAAAATCAGTAACGACGGGTGCATACTAACGTGCGCAGGTAGCGCAGCCTAAAAGCACCAACACAAACCGCACACGACGTCGGCGAGGCACGCACTCACCTGCTGACCTGTTTCCTTTCTTGATTCTGAAGCCTGTCTCTTTACGCAATACCCTTCCACATTTCTTCAATCCAAAGAACTCTAAAAATCAAGTTTTCAAAAAAAAAAAAAAAGAAAGGAACTCTAAAAATCAAAAACCCTCATTTCAATCTTCTCCAAACCCCCCGCACACTCCACGCCTAATCCATTTTTCAGGGGATTTGGTTCGATCCAATTGAATGGCGCATAATTAATCTTCATATTGAAATTCGATCTCCGTTCTTCGAATCTTTTGCCATCGCAATCTCAATTTGTCCGCGGATTTCGATTATTTTTCTTTAGTTTAAAGCTCTTTTGACTTTTCATGAAGGAAAGAAGTTGAAAGTTTGTGAATTTGATCATATTGATTAGGAGATAATAAATTGATTGTGGAAATCAAGGGTTGTTGTTTAGATTAAAAGGGGATTTGGAGATATGGATTCGAGTAGGAGAGCGGTGGAGTCGTACTGGAGATCGAAGATGGTCGATACTGTAACCTCCCAGGAAGACAAGGTAACGCCTGTTTACAAATTGGAAGAGATTTGCGAGCTCTTGCGGTCTTCTCATGTCAGTATCGTTAAAGAGGTATCAGAATTTATCTTGAAGCGGCTTGAACATAAGAGCCCCATTGTTAAACAAAAGGTATGTTGGTTTTCGTATTCTGATTGTTAATATTATGCTGTTTTAGGATGGATTTATTCGAAATTATGCATTGATGTCTATTTTTCAGGTTTTTAGTGAAACTTTAATAGATTTACCAAGAATTTAAATCAGATTTTTAAGTTATTTTGAATGATAATTTAGGCGAAAACTTTTGTTTCTGATAATGGGCAGAAAGATAAGATTTTGGATCCTTCAAATTGTTGCTATTGTGGTAGGATTAGGAATGTCTGGTGGACTTGGGTTCTAGCAATTTGATTGGAGGTACAGTGATTTGCGCCTTCTGGTGCTGGACATGTTGGGAAATATATATTATATATGCTGAAAGTTATGTTTTCATGTTTTTGCCTTTTACTATTGGGAATTATGAAGGTTCTCAGAGTCAGTTGAGTGGAGAGTGTTGTTTCTAATAAGATTCAAAGTTTGTATCGTTTTTTAAATGCACTTTATTGTTAGTAAGTGGTAACATAAATTGGAATTAATATCATTACTTCTGCAATTGCAGACTAATTAATGTACTTGAATTCTGTGCAGGCTCTGAGGTTGATAAAATATGCTGTGGGCAAGTCAGGTGTGGAGTTCAGGAGGGAAATGCAAAGACATTCAGCTGCTGTACGCCAATTATTTCATTACAGGGGTCAGACAGATCCTTTGAAGGGGGATGCCCTTAATAAGGCTGTGAGGGACACTGCTCATGAGGCTATCTCTGCTATTTTTTCAGAGGAGAATAAGCCAACAACTACTGAAGATCTTAACGAACGGATACAAGGATTTGGGAATACAAATTTTGAAATGCCATCAGAAGATAGGAAATCGTTTCTTAGTGAGGTAGTTGGTATTGGAAGTGCATCTATTAAGCAGGGACTTAGTAACTTCACACAAGGCCATTCATTACGAAAGAATGACAATGGAAGCTACAAAGGTCCTAATCTTCGTAGGTCATTGACCATAGAAAATGATCACGCAGATAGATATGAACCAGTTCAGTTACGCAATGAAACTCAGGGTAGTTTTGGAGTTTTGAAGAATGCAACTAGCGGACCTTGGGGCCAGGACATTAGGGTCTCAAATGCTGAGACAAAAAATGGGGGCTCCAGTTCAAGTTATACAGAGAGTAAGACTCGTGAGGAGAGATTATTGGAGACTATTGTAACATCTGGTGGCATACGTCTACAACCCACCCGTGATGCCATTCAAGTTTTTCTATTAGAGGCAGCAAAGTTGGATGCACGTGCCCTAAGTCATGCCCTTGAATCTAAGCTCCAGTCTCCTGTGTGGCAGGCATGATCCTTTTGTTATTCTATTAATAATGCAAAATTCCTCCTCTCGTCCTCTTTCAAATGCACAAATTTAATTACCTTTCTTCCTACTAGTTAGAAATTTTGTTTTGGCATACCGTTGCTCATCATTTGTGTATCGTATTTTGTTATCTTGTTTGTTGGTTTAGAAAAAGAGAGAAAAATAGGTTATCAACAGCTTATGTTACATTTATATTGTGGATATTATTTTCTTAAATTTTCATGGGGATTATTGTTTTCCAGGTTTGCATGAAAGCTGTGTGTGTGCTTGAGTCAATACTGAGGAAAAGGGATGATGAGCATTTTTCAATTGTAACTTCATACTTCTGTGAAAATAAGGATACTGTTGTCAGATGTACTGAGTCTCCTCAATCTTCTCTAAGGGAAAAGTCTACGAAGGTAAGTATTTCTCATGAATATGTATCAGGTTCTGCTTTTACTTACCTAATTTGCTCTGCTTTTTCCCACCACAGGGGATGCTGTGGTTAATTTCTGGATGTGATAAGTTGTTAAAAACTTATATGCTAGGCTTGCTTCTCAACTGTTATAGCAATCATCACTGTAATCATTGGTTCAAGGACTGAATTATTAATAGTAAAGCAACTGGACATCTTTGATGCCTAAGTCATTGGACATTGCTAGAGGGATTCCTGCCACGGAACTTCAATCTTTCAGCTTCTTTTGGGAATGTTTAGATCATAGTGTTGCTCCTTATTAGAATAACATCATTAAGCCCACATGACTAATAATCTAGTACTAATTTGGGTGGTCTACACTAGTTGATAATTAAATAACTCATTTTAACTTTTAGCCAAATCCTTTAATTTGAAAAATAAGGTTAGATTTTCTTTATTTTGTTTACTTCTTTTTTGCCTTGCCCCTTACTAGAATAACATTATTTTTATCTTATTAGCTGGTCCGTGTGTTCGCTTTTTGATAATTCAGAAGATATTAATATGGGACAAACTGATATAGATCACATAGAGATTCTTTTAAAATTCACAAGGTTACATTATGTGGCTATAAAAGTTTTGCCTTTGATGAACAGGTATTGAGCCTTTTGGGTGGGGAACGGACAGGTCCCTTTATGGGAAATTCAGAAAAGTCAGTTAAGGCTGAGACCGCTTCTGTTCAGATGCCTGACTTAATAGACACGGGAGATTCAAATGATTTCTTTGAAACAAATGATTCTATAAAGGAGCCAATTGATGAGAAGACGGCAAATCTGACAATGCCCACAACAAATTTAATTGATGACCTATTTGGAGATAGTTATGATGGTGGGAACTCCAGAGAACAAAAAAATGATGATGATCCCTTTGCAGATGTTTCATTCCACACTAATGAGAGTAGAGAACATGCAGATGATCTCTTTTCTGGGATGACTGTTGACAGTAAACCAGGCACTAATGAGAATCATATGCCAACAAATAAAAATGGAACAGAGCCATTCGATATTTTTGGGTCGAATGCTGAACTGACCCAGGAGCAAGGAAATTGTAAAATGGATGTTAATGATTTAATGGCTGGTATGTCCATTAATGAAAATGTCCCAAAGATGAATCAACCAGGAACCACATCTGTGGTGCTCCCAGAAAGTATCTTTGCAGATCCAAGTAATCATTCTGGACATCAGCTCTCAAATGATGCTTTAACTAGCATACTTGGTTCTCAAGCGACCACAATGAATGCAAATTCAATATTTCCTTCTGGTACTATGACATATAATATTCCTCCTGGCATTATGTTGAATCCTGCATTTCGTACGCAGCCTGTAAATTATGGTGCCATGGGGAATTTTCTTGCGCATCAGCAATTTCTGGCTACAATGTCCAACTTCCAACACTTAAGTAACCTCAATGCACAAAATCCTGGAGTTAGTAATGTTCTTGGTGCTAATGGAGGTGGATATTCTTCAGCCTTTCCGGATATTTTGCAATCAAATTATCCAAATCAAGCTCCTAGTTCATTGATGAACAACTCAAAGAAAGAGGAAACCAGAGCATTTGATTTTATTTCGGTGAGTTCGAGTTCTGGCATTGATGGCTCTGTTTTTGATATAAATTCTCTTTCTTCATGTGTATGAGTTGTGGCTTCTCGAAGATAGTGGTAAATGGCCATTATAAGACTATAGCTTTCTGTCCTTTTCTTTCAGAATGTTTTATTATCGTGATTAAATTCCGGAGGAAAGCTTATATCAGAATGTTTGCTTGGCCTTTAAAATGCTTACTATTTCCCTTTCTTCTTCTTTGCTGTGATTATTTTGAGAGTTTAGTGGCTCATAGTGAAATGGTGAGAGAAAAGAATGGGAAGAAGTAGTGTTTATTTATTTATTTATTTTTTTTTTTTTTTTCGGGTGGTTGGGGTGGGGGGGGGGGCGGCGCGTGGAGGGGGCAGGTCAGGGGAGGGATACGGGAATTGGTTTGAAGTTGTCATTAAGTGAACATCAATGCCTTGTCGGTGCAATACCTTGAATTTTTTTATTTTTATTTTTTTTTTCTTTTTTTTGGTATTCTAACTGTCAAACAGGGCACATCTTGTGATGTGGTCCACCTCAGGTTTGCCTGGGTGCGACCTTCTTGATGCCTTTGCTAAATTAGTTAATATGGGCATGTGCATTATGTCTGATTCATGAAATACCCCTTTTCATTTTGCTTGTGACAATGTTGAGCTTTCAATGGCATGTAGTAGGACAGTTATGGGTGAGCAGAGAGACGAAAGAAAGAGGACCAGGTGGGTGGCTGTTGGGAGTTGGGATTTGGTTTGTAGACGTTATGAAGCATGGTTTTAAAGCCTAGTTTGGCACAATGCTGGGGACGCATGTTTAAATCCTGTCTTCATGTTTAGTTGCTTACCTTCTTCAAGCATTATAGATGTTACCCAGAGCAAAATGACTTTGGTGCAAATTAGTGTTCGAGTCAGTTTCAGTTTATTGAGAATTTTCACCATATCAAAAATTGGGGTGAATTTAAAGTTGACCCTGTTGGATCAGTTTTCCCATGTTTAAGACAGTTGTTGCTAGATGGTATTAGACAAGGCAATTTTGCACACCATTATCACCAAATTAGTGATTTGCTCTATAGAATTTCAATCTGTAAGAATTAGATTAAGTAGTAAAAAATATTTAATATTCCAATTATTTATCATTGCATGTCCTATAAGCAATTCATTTCGTGTCAAATAAATTCCCCAAAAGGGATCTATTCCATGATATCTTTCACGCGTCAAGAACCCCGATTCTTCACATTTTCTCCACCACAATGAATTAAAGGAAAGGATTCATCAACATGATCCCTCTAAATTTACACCTAAAGAACACAAACAAACCCATTCACATCAAGGCCAGGCTAGGAAATTTTAGAAACCCACACCACACTGTAAAAGCCCTTCTACCTGTAGCAAACTAACAATGAATTCCGATGATCGAGTATAGGAGCTGTGAGATCGGAAGTGATCCAGGGAGACTAGAATTGATATACTTGAGGCATGGTTTCTTTTTTTATATGTCAACATTGTTATACAGATATTTGTATGAGGTTTCTAGTTTCTAAGTTAAATTTTATTTGTGGGTCAATTCAAATTTAGTATCAAGGTACCTGAAACCCACCTGACCAGTAAATTTACCTTTTTATGAGTAGCAAAAAAGGCTGAAAAGTGACTATAAAGGGGATTATGTGTTATATATGTTAAATGACGCATGATGTATTGTTCCTGAAAAGGCATTAATCTTGCTTCTCTGCAACAATTTCCAGTTTTTTCCGGATACTGTATTATGGATTTTACCATGAATGGGATTTGCAATTTTAATGTGTTTCAGGTCAATTATATATAGATCAGTGTTTGGTACTAAATGCAGCTTTTCTGCCTTGTAGGACCATCTTGCAGCAGCACGTGATCCAAAGAGGGTGGCTTAAATCTTTGAACTTCATATGTTTCACCTTGATGGGCCTCCTCTGGTTCAATAGTGCATTTATTTGAAGTGAATAGATCGAACCAGGTAAAACATTCTTTGGCAATAATGAAAGTTTAGGATTGAAAGTGATGAAGGCGTGGGGAGATCCCGGAACTAGATTCTGTATTTGAGATTAGGCAGAGAGATGTGGTTTCAAGTTTCTTGTTCATTTTCAGCTTGTGTTTTTGTGTTTCCCCACACTCACAGGAATGTCTGTGGTACAATGTATTTGAACATAGTTAATAAAGATGATGTTAGTGATGTTTATTGCTACGTTGCACTACCAGACCGTTCTTCGCCTGTAGTTGTCCAATGGCGCTAAGATTTGTAACCCTGGAATTTGAAGCAGTAGTGGGCGACTAGGCATCTCAATTTAAGCTTTGTTGTCTATAGCAAATATCTAAGGTTCAGAGCCTGTGGCATTTATGCTTTGAACTTCTTACTTTGAATGCATTTGCCTTAAGTTGCAGATGATAAGCTATTGATTACCAACTCATCTTTGCCTTTACGTGGGCTTATTGGAGGAATTCTTAAACTTCAGGATCCATCTCATCCGGAAAATGTGCTGTAATAAGCAAAAAGGAGTTGGATTTGTTCCTCATCCCTTCTGTTTTCTATTATTTAAAGATAAGACTTCTCCTCCTCTTCTCCCCATTTATGCCACTGTTTTCCTCCTATTAGTACCTTGTGAGACTGTTAGATTTCATGCAAAAACAGAGCAGAGGCAGATGGAGATTATCCTACACACTGTAAGATACCAAGTTATATTAAACTTCAGTATGCATCATATTCATCGTCAAGTATTTAGGGACTCTACATATACAATTAGGCACTGGTGGCATTAAAGGGAGGGCAACTATTCCATGAAAATTATTATACAACAGGATTAGAAGATTGGTCGTCAAGGTTGATTATAGAGGATGGATCTTGAAGGTTGCTCCACGATTGAACTTCCATCTTTTTAGTTCTATTTAGTTGTTTGACAACATCAAGCCGCTCAGAAGAGTATGGAGAAGGGATCTAATCACAGTAAACAAAAACAGGATTAGCATATCGGTAAAGTAATAGCAAAATATGTGAACAGGTGAAGAATGCAATACCAAGGATGGCATGTAGTTCTTGATAACTGCTAGCATTGCCGCATGGCCTACAGCAGAGACCTGATTTAGAGGGCATTAAGAATGAATCATTTCTTTTCAAGGATTGCTCTACTTTCGCTTAAAGTAAACTCTCTTGTTAGTTCATCAACATATCAAGTTTTCCAAGTTATGAGCATGGGTATCCAGATATGTGGCTTTATGAGTTCAACTTTACGAAATGGTATAAAAACGTAGTAATTTTCAACTAACTACATTGCGAGTCTAACAGCAGCAGTGCTAATTATCAATGCATTTGTGTTATGAAGGATTCAACCAAAATATCTCACTAATGCGCTACTCACTTCAGAAATTACATGGCCGTTGCATGCAAGAAAGAAACTAGAATCAACTAAATTTGCTATAGAATGCATTTCTCTCAGAATAGATGACACTCGTTGCCTGGTACTGTAAAGCTGATAACAAGAATCCAAATAATAGAGGAAATCATATAATGCAGAGGCATGTAATTTGTGTAGAGTGAAAGGTTCCATCATTCAATTTGTTTTTCGTAACTTCTGAACTTGGCTAAGAAGTTGTACACACTCAGCAGTGAGTGATTAGAAGTCCCATACATGTGCATAACTTGTTGAAGAGTTAATACAAGAAAACTTTGGCAAGCTACTTTTTTCAAGAATGGTCTTACATGAGTAACTAGCTACTGCATTTAGTCAGTTCTCAAACATCACCAGTTAAGACAGAATTTGCAAAGAGAAAGGACTGATAAGGTCTTACAGGAATTAGCATTAAAATTGTAATTGGGATAAGTGTAGCAATGTCAGTAAGAGTTCTCTTCAACTTCCTTCGTTGCCTTCTTGAAATTTTCTGGCCACGTAATTGCTTTAAGACTAATCCCAATGCATCCATAATGTCTACAAAGAGCAATTGGGTTCCCATGCATACATCCTTCAAAAAAATTGAGTTAGCAATCCAGCATCCAAAATTTATTTAGTTACGCTCATTGTCAAGAAGCAGGGCTCATTTTGGCTTACAGAACTTGTAGATGCTAATTTGACACTGTATCTCCTAAGTAAACTCTCATTCAGAGGACTTGATTTGATGGAGATGCCGGAGGCCTCCATTAAGGTTATTACTTCTGTCACAGCAAAGTTGCCAGCCTGCTCTAAAATGCATATAAAATAATGATTGCCAAATAAATACATATGCATTTAGCATGAAGAGACACATACGCAAATATGTCACCGAGTTGACACGTACACATATACATTCGTGTTAACCTTATGACATAGACACATACATACCCGTGTAAATCTCTTCACCACTTCATTGTATTTCATTTCTGTAAGCAGCTTCTCACTCTAATCTAGTGGCCCATTTGGTTCAATGGTTGGAAACCAGGGTATTTTGTTTAAAGAAACAAAGGTAGTTACTTTCATTGGAAAAAGAAAAGGTCCAATTTACAGTTTTTCCAAGGGTTTTAAATGATAGAATCAATGATGAAATTGGTCACACTGACGCTGTCATAGAATTAAACCAAATAGTTCACTGCTGCCATAAATTTCTTTCACACAAGCAGCAAAATGATGGTTAAAATTAAACCAAGAATATAACTAAATATGTAATATATCAATACAATGAACACCTACACCTTATTTTGCCAAAAGCCTTTTTGTGCAAGACTAGTAATTGAAAAATGAAGTATTAAGAGATTTGTTGTATTCATGAATAAAAATGTAATTTAATTTTCAATTATTTTTTCATGTTTATATAATTATAGATAAACATTGAATGATGTGTAATGATTTGATTGGCTTGGTTTACAATAACGTAGTTGAGTGAGTATATCTAAGAATCTCTCAGTTTCAGCAGCTGGGTATCTCTTGACCAGCTTATTTCCTTATTCCCTTAGTTTAGTTTCCCTTAGTCTAGTTAAGACGGGCTTACAATTGAGAAATCTTAGTTTCCCTTATGATAGGGGATGGCTACCACCAATGGTATAACTCAAGGCTTGATAAACCTTCCCAATGGCCCCAAGAAAAACAAGCTATACTACATAGATTTTATTTCTCTTATTAGCCACCAAAATGCTGTTTTATCTTCCATAGTTTTAATCTAAGTTGACTATTAGCCAGTTTCAGTTACTTAAAACCTTGGCTCAGTTCTATTTTATCTCAAACTTCTACTCAACATTCTCGTTTCACCACCCCATATGTGTCAACAAACAACATCAGTTCTTCCTTCAACTGATTGAAAATTAAAGACTATAGCTTATATAAATTAATTGTTCACAGCTTCTTTATGTTGGTCGTTTTTAACCAACATAATGACACAATGGTGGTTTTAAACAAGCAGCCATACCTTTCTTAGCCTAATTCCTTGTTGAGATTTAACTTTTACGCATCCCTGTAGCATTAACTCAGTTGGATTCTGTTGTGCTTCCATTGCCACAGATAACTTTTCTGTGCCCTTTAGTCCTACAGACAGGGAGCGATCAGAGGCACCTGCTTCTGCAATCTTCGGCAATTCACTGCAAGAGAAATTCAACAGAAGTTAGTTGTCTCCTATATCTCTAATGGAGTTCATATTCAACTGCATGGAAATGAGAGAGCATACCAAGATCTGGCATAAACAGCCCGGTAGTCTTCCAGACAAACAGTTAACAGACTCTGGCTGCAAAATTGGTAGTTCCATGTCATAAAAATAAATTTGCCACTGCAATAGATGATAACTAAACAAATAAGCATTGAAGCAGATGCTGTTTGCAACCTTTGCAGCAAAAATTTCAGTGATTTTGTATCTAAAGGCTGTTGAGTTGAACGGCTGAAGTGAGCAAAGCCAGAGAAAACATCGTAACAAATAGTAAATACTGTGGATAGGATAATCTCTTTCTCTGCTTGAATTGGATGCTGCTTTGACCTTTTCCTTTCTTGATTGCTCAGAGGACAACAGGTACCATAAAAATCAAGCCATCCGATTTCTTCAGTTACTGCCTATAAAGATGAGTTTTGCATATTAGGTTACTTCACATTATCCATTTCCAACAAAATTATTATAGGAGCCTACCTCCATGAAACATTCATATGCTGATATGGAAGCAAGTTCAGGGTGAATGAAAAGGATACCACACTCCAAGTAACTGCAGACAAAACATTTAACCTATTAGTCTATTACAGAATTAATGTTAAAAATAAATACAATATTCAGCATCCATCCAAATACATAAGTTACTTGAGGAAGTCTTTAACCAGCTCATCAAGATCCTTAACATTCATTCTTGACAAGAATAATCTAGTCTTTCTTCCCAGGAAGGCAAAAAGTCCAACAGTAGCCAAGCTATCTGCCTGAACCTGTTAAAGATTTGTAAGAGATACCTTATTAAAATGTCAAAAGGAATGTAGTTTTAACTAATGCCAGAAATTCCATACAGCTAACGTTAGAAAAAATTATGTGGAATTTATATACACCAGATATGCGTTGTTACAAGCATCAAATCTGGATTTGGACTTGACCAATATATTTTTGTCTAAAACTCATCTACTGGAAACGAACTCAGTCTTCTACATAAATTTTCTGTTAAAACATGAAAACTAAAATAACATCATGAAAACTAAAATAACTTTACCGCTTCTCAAAAAATTAAAATTGACCAGGAGACTTTTCTGAACCATAGAATTGACCTTTTCATGAGAGTTTTCTGTGCCTCTGACCACCATTTCTTTGCCGAATGCCACTGAGAGTTTTCGCTGAGCCAGTCCAATCCAGAATTCTAGCTCTTCAATTTTGTTGCAAGGCAGTACCTTTGCTCCAAAATGGGATAGGAAGTTGAGTTCAAATCCAGCCTCAGTTGCTAATTGATGCAATTTGTCCACTTCTACAAGACTATGTGAAAGATCCATGAGCTCTACTAATACATCCTCAACTGATAGTGTAAACATAGGACAAGAAATTCTTCCAGAACCCAGCTTTGCAACGGCAGCGCAGCAGCTTATTGCCACAATGATTCCTGCAACACCACTGAATACATATATCTATCGACTAAAATTCACTCCTCAATGACTGCAGGTAAACTTTAACAAGTTAAAAGCAAAGAGTCTTTGAACAAACCTTCCAGCATATTCCGCGGACCACTTCCTCAGCAAGGGAATGAAAAAACCTGCAATACGAGGCAATTCCACCACTCTAAACCATTGTACTAAGTCAGCATGCTTCATGTTCAACTGACTTTCAATGTACTCTCCCACCAAGTTTATCTTTGGGGTCAAGCTAAAGTAAATGAAGAAGCAAATGCGTTAGACCAAGTTGCTATCTTGACCATCAGTGATTGCAATAAGATGAAGAATTGTCACAATGATATACTGAGTCAGACATACAGACGGCATCTTGGCCATATTTAAACTAGTCATTTGGCTTTACCCAAAAAAGGTTCCAGAATGAAATTGCTCTCAAAGGTTAGCATCAAGCTAAAACATAATATGCATGCATTCAAGATTGGATAAATATCTTCTAGTAAACATCATCCACTATAATTTCTTTAGTTACTAATGTACCATAACATATGGGTTAATTTGTATTTGCAAAAAAAAAAAAAAAAATTTACTCACATTTCTTTAACGGGGGATGCATTGTTGTGACGATCAAGAGAAAGCAAAATCTCTACTTCAATTGCCGTTTTTAACAAAGCATAAACAGCTACCTGGACAGCCACAATAGTCAATGGTCTTGTTCCAATTTTTCATGTCTTCTAATGATTCATAAAGATTGTTCACCTCCAATCAATTAAATTATCTCAGTGATAGTTGTTAAAAGGCAAGGAACAAAATATGAGCAGAAACGTGTGAATGGATGTGCAATATGTCGAAATGATTGTAAATAACCTAGAACACCAGAAATAGCAAGAAAATCTTCAATATAAGCAAACATAAGTGCATGATAATTCTAAAATGTCAAATTTATGAACCCAAAAAAACAAAGAGAAAATAAAAGAAAAGAAAAGAAGAGAAGAATGTTAATGCTTTGATATGCTAGGCACTTACCTGGTAAGCAATACGTTTATGCCATTCATGAACATCCTTCCCGTTCCAAGCCATTGCGAGCTCTGCACTTCTTCCTGGCAGTTTAAGTGACTGAATTGCAATTGAAAAGCTTGCAGCAGATTCATGCAATACCCATAAAAGACAATTTACACGATTGAACTCCATTTCATTATTGTCAGCTTTAGCCACAGCGGCACTATTGTCACCCATAGTTTCTTCAGCAGAATCAGAAGAGGCCATAGATGATAATGCTCTTAAAGAAAAACAGTGTGAAGAACAGCAATGTGCAAAGAACAATTCAAGTGAACCACTATTCTTCAGAAAGAGAAAATTTCCAAGTTTCTTCCCATTTATATTTAATTTGGGTACATCAGCCATGGTCCTTTTGCTTTTTGATCCAAAAGACTTTCTGTGACATCAAAAGGACAACCAATCAATGATGAAATTTTCTGGCCTCCCATCTATAAGACATTTTGAATGCTATTGCTGTACAGCATAAACATCTGATCCTTAACTTTTTTTTCTAATGTTGTTGAACAGACTGTTTATCTTCCTAAATTCGTAGCCATGAGCAAGAACAGGACAATTACTGTAACATATTCTATCAATCTAACTGCTTGGATATTCTTCATGCAGCAGAAGGGAGTAATTTTAACATAATCTTTACTCTTAGTTCACTTTGTTTCTTCTGAAGAGCAACATCATGTATCCTAAAAGACTTGCATCATACAACCTATGAAGCACACAAACTTTTAAAAGACCAACATTCCCATGTTGGACACATTTCAGACACCAAAAACCTCCTTCTTTCTTTTTTTCTTCTTTTTTTTCTTTTAAACCGTGGAAACTCTAAGGAAACTTTGGGGAAATTTTATGAAACTTCAGAGGTTAGTTTGCAATTTAAAATTTTGAAGACGGATTTTTAATTATAACTTTCAAAAATTATGCACTTGAGAAAAAAAAAAGTGAGAAAAAATAAAAATTTATGTACTAAAGCTTCCTTTATTAAACAACAGTTTAAGAAAGTAAATCGATGATGCAGAATACTGTTTGACACTAGATTATTGTTGTAAACTAATATTCAATATATTTTTTTTCCCAGTTTAATAATTTCCTAACATCTAAGTTCCTACAATGTAGAAAACTGTTGTGTCCATGTGTTATGTCGTTTCTGTCCCGTTTCTGTCCATTTTCTGTATCCTTGCTACTCAGAACATGTTATCAAATCTTTCCACACACACACACACACATATATATATATATCCTGTATTCTATGATTACTTTGTTTTAATTAACTTTATCTCTACTTGTGTGTGTGTGAATCAGTGATACTTGTCCTCTGGCATTTATGGATCCATTTTCCAATGAGACAAGAAAATTCCTACAAATTGAAAGCCCATGCCAGTATTCAAGTTGCATTTACATTACCCAGAAAAAGAACCACCTCTAAAACTTGTAGCATAACTATTCAATGCTTAATTAAAAAGAAGAAACATTCTCTCAATACATTCAATCCCGGGGATTTAAAAAAAATAGCAGATGAATCAAAAGAAGATTAAAAACACATGTTGAGATCAAAGTTCACATATATTCTCAAACAACAGCATTCAAAGATTGCATTCGATCAAGGACTATAAAAAGCCACCCTTTTTACCGATCTTTGCAGAACCCAGATGCAGTTAACACAAACATATGCAAGTCAAGATTAAGAAAGCTTACGAGAAGTGGAATGACTTGGAAAGTTGCAGAGAGGAATGGGAAGCCATAGAAGAATGAGAAAGGAAAGAAGAAGTGGGAGAAAGAGTGGAAAATAAAGTCATTGACCGTTTATACGAGAGAAAGCTCTTCAGCGAAGCCTTCAAGGCAGAGAGACAGAGAGAGAGGATTTGTTTATGTCTTGTTGGTAATTTATTAAATACAATGTATTAGAGGCGTCTTAATGTTTGTCTCCCGCCAGCCGTTTTACTTTTTAAGTTTTTTGGACTATCCAGGAAACTGTGGATTTCTTTACAGGGATAACACTTGTTTATGATTGCTCATACTTTGCCTTGTTACGAGGTTGAAATACTACTACTAGAATACGACATTGAACTTGTCTTGTAAAGATCGCCCTACTTGGTAATCCACCAAATGGTCATTGCTCAGAAGTTGAATTGTTTGATTATTGTTTAATTTCCACCAAAAATGGGGGAAATTTGTCATTCAAGTTTTTAATCTTCTTATATTTTCAGGAAAATAAGATTTGAGGACATGTTATCTAGTTCTGATCTACCATTACCAAACAAAAACAAAATCAGTTTTAGAGAAATTATTTTTGGATTAGATGATCTTTGTAAATAATGGAATGTGCATATACGGGAATGAATAAGGATGTAAATGGAGAGATTTAAAATAATGTGGAGGAAAATAATATAAAAAATATATATATAATTTTTAAATATTAATGTGAAATTAATCTCATAGAGAGCTAAATGAAAAAAAAAAAAAATCATAAAACCAGACTTTGTTGGTGTAGATGATCTTTGTTGCAACATATCCTAGCCTCAATTTTTTTTTATTGGCTAAATGCAGAACCTATAGAATCAAGCTCAAACTTTGCTAAAATCATCATCGTGAATTACAAAGTTCATTGTTGCAGATCAACTGTCAAATAAGTAGATAGATCCACACAACTAGAGGCTAAAAAACACAAACAGAAGTTCCCTAAAAGCTGAACAGAGTTCTAATCAAACCCTAAAATGCCCCGTTATCTTGGTTGTGTGCAATCTATGATAACCACAAAAAGTATATTTGATCAAAAGAATATGAATTCCGATAACTCTGCCAGCACCTGCATAAGCTTCAGTCTTTAATTCCAAATAGATCTGCCACTATTTCCAACTCAGTTATCAATGCTCTCGTTGTTCTTTTCTTCAGAAGATTCCAAACCAGGTTCCTTTTCAAACCCGAGTTCTGACATGGCCTGCCTTGCCATCAAATTCCTGCAGAATAATAATGAAAATTTCAGCAAATGTGGCAGCCCTCTATGTAACAAGAGACTTGAATAAAACAAATTATCCAACGGCTACGATATGTATCTGACAAATAAAACACTTGTTAACCAACATTAATTCTGCAACCCCAACAAAATGTACATAATTGTTTCATCCCTTCCCCCTCTGAGCCATATGATGGTGCCAAATAGCACAGTGGATATGTGGTCAGATAAATGAATTGACCTCCTAAAATCTTATTTTACATTTTCAATGATAGGGCTGGAATCACGAAAAGGCCTATAGAAGAAGGGAAAGGATCTGCTTAGTAATACAATTCCAGAACCTTGGACTTGGGCCACTTCCCTTCTTCTAGGCCTTTTCCTGATTCCAGCCCTATCATTCAATCACCATTTGATAATTCTTATCATGCATGAGTCTTGTGTACGTAAGCAACATTCTACAACAGCAATTTGGCTCAAAACAAATATAGCTGGAAGTGTTGAAAACAAGCAGCGAACTAGCTTCCTAAATTCTTATGGTAGATGCCAGTCCGTCCTAAAATCTACAGGCGAAAAACTAATAGCATTGAGTAGTTAGAGCATTCCTTGATTATCAGTTCCACGCATATCAGTTCCACACACACACAGATATAGCAAACAATCTTTATGTAAATGTACTGGTTATTCAATAGGTTTGTTAAACTTGGTTTTTCAAAACATGTTTCACTGCCTTGAGCTTTCCATTTCTTTCTTGGATTTTGTTGATATTTTAGGATGTAGGTTTGGTGCTTTCCTTCATTTTTCCTGTTCTTTTCAGGTGCCTCTTGCATGCAACCACCACAAACATGGTTGCTTACCATTTGGGTTTCACAGAAAAAAGGATAAACCAAGACAGTTTTTCACAATCACTATGCAATCTAAGAATAAAGGTTATGCCCATATCATGCATAGATTTTCTGCAAAAAGAAGATTAAAGCTACTAGATTCTGACCAAAAGAAATTTATACTTTTCCTGTACTAAAAAATACGGGGAAAAAAAATCTCTTCCAAACAAGTATGCCCTTATTCTAGCATTGGCATATACCTCCATATCCTCCCCTAAAAACCTCCACAAGATATGCTTCTCATTAGGATTTCAGAGTTTAAGCAAAAACCAGATAAATTTAGCTACAAAAGACCAAAACCTTTTTTTTCATACAATCGACTCGAATTGGGACTCGAACTTGATACCTCATAGTCCTAGAAACGACTCCAATACCACTAAGCCAAAGGTCATTGGTTGTACAAGATAAAACCTTTACCGAAAGCATAAACATCCATATCCATCATGAAGATTATATAGGAAATTATCAAGCTTACTTTTCCATGCGACATTGCAGGTATTTTTTGGAGAAATCTCTACATTTTTCAGATTGATGGCCGGAAGATCTGAGACAATTAAGGTAATCTTTCTTCTCCTATAAACAAGCAAATACAGGAACTAAGAAAAATCAAATATAAATAGGAAAATAAATAACGATGAAAGGACTAAATTGATAAAATAAATGGAAAATTAAAACTCAAGTTATATCAGTATTTATCTTCCACTTCAACATTACTCTTTAATCCACTAAACAAGCAAGAAATTGTTTCTCCTACAAAATAAAAAACTTATGGAGAATTCATTACCAAGTCGCATTCATGCATGTGGTCCAAAGGGAACACTCCTTTCTCCGGCGGTACAGGCCTTAGTCCTCTATTTCCACCGAATGCACCACCTGCCAATAATATCAATCTTCATAAGAATACAGTAAGAATCCATGAAATACAGCAATTGAAAGAGTCTTCGTTTTTCTTTCTTCTCCAGAGGTATCCAAAATTTGAATTTCAGAACAGTAGAAATGTAGGGTTTGATTTTAATGGATCAGTGCCCTAGAGAAATGTAGCATTAAAATCAAAGCCCTTGAGAAAAAACAATGTATAATCATAACATCTAAAGTCAGTTAGACAATCCAAAATGAACAAATCTTGAAACTTGTCATTTAACTCCAACAGATTCAGAAGTGCAATTTTTCTTAAATTGGGCTTTCAGTTGAGAGGCAACAATGTCTCTTTGTAAACTTGCCTGTTTCTATTACATGATTTTCCATACAAATCCCACCAAGATACAAATATTAAACAGAAATTTAATCAAGTTTACCAATCACAGAACTAACACAATCTTAAACTATCCATCCATCTAACAATTATAGCAGGTTGGGGAATAATTACAAAAGGACGGTTTTTTAGAGATACTTTTGAGAACCCTAGATCTTATTTCAACAAGACAACAAACAGAAAACACAAAAGAGGAAATACAGTTGCCCAACCAAATACACATATGAAATATTGTATCCAAGATTTTTCTCCATAACTGTAGAAACACTAGCAGAGTTCTGTTTGAATACTAAAAAAAATGGAAAAATTGCAAACAACTAATGGGTAAAATTTATTCATAAATCAATGAAAGAATGTCTAATAAGAATAAAATTAGATTGTTTTGCACCTGCACTCATTGGAATTATTTTGATGCCTTGCGCTCTGTATTTTCTTCTGCAACGTGATTAGTTTGGGCAGTCTTCGATTTACAAGTTGATCCAAAGTCCAAGGCGACCGGCGAGGTTTGCAAACCCAGGAACCAATCCGACAGCTGATCCAAATGGGTAATTCTGGCTTATTTGAGTATTGAAACGGTGTCGTATTCTAGATTGTTAATGTTCGAATTGTTTTATTCATGCAATAATATCACAATGAATTGGGCTAAATGATTTTTGGATTTGCAATGGTTAATTTTTGAAATTAGGGTAAATTGTTGCACCTCATAAATGAAATAAAAATGGATATTCAGATCAAAAGATTTTTTCAATTATAGTTCTGATTTGATCTCAGCTTTATTAATCTTGATTAAATTTAATTATTTAAATTTTAAGAAAAAAATATTTAAAAGAAAACTTCAATTATAGTAGAACTTGCATAAGAGCTTTAAAAAAGTAAGGTATCTTTGTGAGTAAGCTATCAAAATCTCTTCATTTGATGGGTTGAAAATGGGGAAGGGTGAGAATAGTGTGAGGTGTGAGAATCTTTATGAAAGGAGATTTCAAAAGTTGAAATGGTTGGGAGAAAGTAAAGGCAGCATGCACAACATGCTTTAGTTCATCAACTTTAAAGCTACCTAGGAAGAAAGCAACCTACCACTAGCACGTGCAGTTCTAGTTGGATTTGAGACATGAGTAAAAATTGAAATTGAATTAAAATTTCAGTACGATTTTGATTTGATTTATTATTATTTTAATATTAATTATTATTTAATATATTTTATATTAAATAAAAATTTAAAAATTTTCATAAGATAAATTAAAGGTAAGAAATGTCAGTGATATATTTATTAAAATTGAAAGATGATAAATGAAATTTAATTATACATTAACCTATATACCTATAATAGCAAATCATATGAATTTTAATGATACTTAAATTAAAATTAGAAATTTTTTTAATATAAATTAAAGTCGAATGACACTATAAATATAGCTAATTAAGCTTAGATTTTATAAATAAAATTAACTCGAAAAATAGTAACAGGTGGATTAAAAAATATAAATTTATAAAATAAGAAATTCAATTAAATTATGAGTTAAAATTAAAAATTTATTTATTTATATGCAGAATTGCCTTGTTGTCCTTGTTGACTTTGTATACATTAAGGTACAGACAATTGGGCACCAAGTCAAATGATTTTTGTACAAAGTGATATTTAGTAACATGTTACATGACATAATTTGTCCTCCGCCATGTGTAAAATAAATAGGATGTCTTTCAAGTACTCTTATTTGGATTTATATTTTGTGATTATTTCCTCTTCTTTAACGTGCCCAACATTTTTCTCATTTACATCAAACTCTTGAGATTTTCCACCTAAAAAAAAGAAAAAAAAATCTGCATTTTTAAAAAAAATTAAATATTTTTTATGTGTGTTTTTATCTTTAAATTTTAAACTAAAATTGGATTTAATTACATCCTCAAACATTTTGATTTACTGATGTTAAATATTAATTTAAAATGAAAAGATATATAAAAATATAAAAAAAGTTTATAATAATAATAATAAATTTCTCTTTAAAAAAAATATAAAATTTTGATATTTGATAATAAAGAATTCATATATATTAAAGTTATCCATCACTGTATGGGAGATTTATAATTATACACTTGCACTCACTCCTAAAATGATTATAATTATCAATGCAGCTAGGGGTGAGCATTCGGTTCAAATTGAGTCGAATTGAACCGAACTGAATTAAATTACAAAAATCAAATCGAACTGAAATAGGTGAAAAATCGAATCGAATCGAACCGTTCTATTTTGGTTGGGTTCGGTTTAAATCGATTGGTTTGATTTTTTATTGATTTTTGAATTTAGACTTGATTTTCAAGTTATTTGGTCTAAGTTTAACTTTGATTTGAACCTAATAACCATTAATCAATGAAATTAAATAATTAATATATATAAAATTAAATATAATTCATAAATTTTTCATAAAAATAAATCAATTTAAAAATCGATTCAGTTCGATTTAATTTGACTTGACTATATAAATTACTATTCGGTTCTGTTCAGTTTAACCGATTTTTTTTATCTTTAAAACCGAACCAAACTAAAATAATCGAAATTTTTATAATTCAAAATCGAACCGAACCGATTTAATTTTAAAACCGAACCGATTGAATCGAATTGACTCGATTTGGTTCGATTTTTCGGTTTTAACCGAATTCTGCTCAGCCCTAAATGCAGCTTAATTAATTAAAAAAAAAAAGATGAAGTGCCAATCATGGCTCTCTACTGTTGACCCAAGTATATCACGTTTATCGATTAATTAATTAATTAATTTGATTCAATATTTTAAAGTAAAGTCAAGTTCAATTCCAAAATATTTAATTTAAAATAAATATGCAAATAGTTTAGTAGTGAGACTGAGAGGTATATATATTCCCAAATAATTATGAATTAATTTAATGTTACCTTACCTTGTAACCTAACCATTAAGGAATAAATAATTATATAAAATAATCACGTGCTAATTCCACTCCACCCCAACAAAGTAAGATTAGGTTAGCCAATTAATTAAGGAGAGTTGTCCGATTTAGAACTTCAACAACATGCATGCATTATTTTTTTAACAGACAATTGAAAATTTGCCCTTAACAGGTAGGAGAGTAAAAAATCCCACCTAACGATGAATAAATTAAGCAAAATCATTGAAAATTTTTTTATCTAAATTTAATTTATAATCAAAATGCTCCGATTATAATTTCGTCCAAAAAATTAACGTAAATTTCTTATTCTAAATTAAAAATTAGCACAAATTCATTATCTTAAACTAATATAGGATAACACACCCTCTCATGCCTAGATATGAATATTCAAATGTAAAATTTGAAATGTATTGTGAAATTTACAGGCATAAACATCTATAGGTGGTTCATCCGGAGTATGAATTTTGCAAGTACAAGCATTTATAGAAGACCCATTCGAAGCACAAAATTTATAGGTATGAGTATATGTGAACGGCCTAATATTGAAGCAGGGTAGAATCTAAATATTTAGAGAATAAAATTTACAAATATGAACATATCTGGATGGTCCAACATTGAAGCAGGGTAAACTCTAATACCATATAAAGAAAATGAATTAAACTTAATTTTATCTCAAAAACTCTAATACCATATAAAGAAAATGTATTAAAGTTAATTTCATCTCAAAAGCTAATTAAAAGAGAAAATATTTATCCAAATCATATATTTAGGTCAAATTTAGATAAAAATTTTTCAAATTTAAGATAAGAAGGATCATTAATTAGAAAGTTATATCCTGACACAATAAGACAGTATCAAAGGAAGAAAAAAAGGCAAACTGAAAGGGAAGGAATAAAGAAACAAAAAGAAAAAGGAAAACCATTGCAAGAGAGTGTCAACTGTACCCATAAAGAATTACACGGTAAACAAGCTCTAGTTTTTGAAGTTTTGATTTTCTAGTCTATTATTAGTTTATAATTTTAACATTATGCAAGAATGACCAGATCTCCCAGAGATTGATTCATAGGTTTAGGAGATTGACAATTACAATTCTATCAAATTCCAACTACTAGAAATATTCTTAGAGCTATTCATTCAGAATTTGCTGAATTTGAATGATCATTTGTGGAGGAGGATTTGGTGGTGATTATTCCATGGTTGTATTTTAATTAAATTATGTGAGTTTAGCACTAATAATTGACAAGGGAAGATTCAGTTGGAAAACCCCTAATTAACTTAATAAGTAATATCAATCTACAAACAACAAAATCTTCCCTTTTTTTGAAATGTTGATTTAAACCAATAATTGAGATTTGATGCCTAAAACTAAGAATAATTTGACAAAATTAATATTCATTAGTTTTAATTTATTAGTATTTGAGTTGTTTTTAGTTTTATAAGATTTTGAATTTAAATATTAATTGAAGTTAAATAAATAAAATATATATATATATATATATATATATATATATATATATATATGTTTATGTGCGCGCGCATATATTTACGTATAATCAAGATTTTTTTTTAAAATTTAAATTTAGCCTATCATGAATTTAAGACACAAGATATATGATGGGACTCACCCATATATCAAAAAATGATTCCCATATATTTATGTTTTTGGTCTATAATATATCGAGTCTAAGTAACAATTTCCTGTATAATCATACAAACTTTTGAAGTATAAAAAATGAAGGAGATATACTAATAGAGATTATGTCGAGTGGAAGAGACTCGATTCCTCTTAAATAATATCTCGAATTTGGGCCTTTAAAATAAAAAAAATACTCTAAAATAGGGGAATCATAGAAAAAAATAATAATAATAATAATGGAGGAAATGTATCTACTTGTCTGAGTCTATTAAATTTTCATTGAATAATAAAAATAAAGAAACAAATTAATTAATCTAGTTAAGCTAGTTGAGGCATATAAAACTCTCACCTTCAAGTCTAAACCAGAAAACAACAAACAAAGGGATTAATGTCCTAGACAAGATATCTAAAACAAGGATGGGAAATCTAAAAATTAGCAGAACGGACCCATTTGATCGAATATTGGAGTTGTATTCTATCAATACCCTGCGCTGGCTGCAGATAAAAAAATATATGCATTCCTCGAGCTCGATGCCCATGAACGTGAAGCTTCTCTACTCTTGCAGAAGAAAGGGAACAGAGGTTTCGTCATCTTCTTCTTCTTCGTGTTTACATATTTAATTATTACTATGTGTGTAGTTGGGATCGAGCAGAAACTGAAAATGACAGTCAGATATATATAATTATTAATTATCTTTAAATTAATTATATTTATTGAATAAACTTACAATTAAACTATACTCAACTGTACTTCAACTGCTACTTTCTTCTTGCCAAAATATTGATGATTACCAACCCTACTTGAGAACTTAATTTGAGGGTTTAATTAGTACCCATGTGATTATTAATTAGTGCTTTGTTTAAACTACGGAATTTAAGGTCTCATTGTGATGGCAAAAGATGATTGATGTACTATATAATAATATAATAATATGATAATCATACGATAATGATAGTGTAATGATCAGGCATGGTTTCAGTTTTCTAATTAAGCTAGCTAGCTAGAATGCCATATATTTGATGTATCCAAAACAAATGAAATATACATTTAGTGCATTAAATCATAAGAACGGATTGCCCTTGCTTGCATTGAGGAGGCACTAGATCAAAGATTTTTAGCTCTTGACGCATGTTCCAAAGTACAAATAGATTTTTTTAGTAGAAGGACGAAGGAGTGGACATTGTGAATCAAATCTGTGAGGTGAGTGATATACATAGCAAAATCCAAGAAAGCTGTGGTGGGTTGGCTTCCAACTTTATACAGAATCTAAGATGTTGTTTTTCTCCCTTCTCCTCCAATTTTACTTATAACTTTTCACCTTATCAGACAACGCAACTCTCTTCAACACCAGACTGGTAAAAGAAATAAAAAAATCAATCATTGATAAAAAAAAATAAAAATAAAAATAAACAATGAAATGCACGTAAAACAGACAAAGAAGCAACATCCCAAACGGCCAAAACAATAGGGACGTGGACAAAAACTGGTAAGAAAGAGGATATGTTTGGTCCAACAGTGGTATTGTATTAATCAGTGTCTGTCTAGACCCACTTTTCACAGCAGACCCATTCTTCCCTTTCCCTTCACTTCATCACTTCCCTCTTTGTCTTCTTCTGCTTTTATTATTTTTTCACCCTCATTTTTTTTTATAATTGCTTAATTTCCTTTAATACCCTAATTCTTTTTTCATCATGCATTTTTTTTTTCTTGCATTATTTTTTAATAAATATGGTTATGTATTTCTCCATTTTACAACTCTCGATTAACAAGTCTTCGTCAATGGAAATATTCATGGTAGGTCGAAAGTCACTATAAAGGAGCGTATCCTTCCTTTGCCCTTTCCTACAAATACCCATTAATAATTCTCATCTTCCTCGTTGTCCTCTTCCTTTCTCTCTGTTAAATTGCTAATACCAGCGTCTTCTTTTCAAGAATCATCTCCTACTGCAGTATCCCTCAACAATGTCAGAACAAAGTACCAGCATCTATTCTTCATCTCCACCAACATCACCATCTTCCCCCACCGCCGCCGCAGCCGCCACCACCACCACCAACACCTCCAGCAAGTCCAAAGCTCAAGAGCCAGTAGACAGAACAACAAAACGAGCAAAAGATAGCAAGCACCCTGTCTATAGAGGTGTTAGGATGAGAAGCTGGGGCAAATGGGTGTCAGAAATCCGTCAACCCCGCAAGAAATCACGTATTTGGCTTGGAACATTCCCTACGGCGGAAATGGCTGCTCGTGCCCACGATGTAGCCGCCATGAGTATTAAAGGGAACTCCGCGATTCTAAATTTCCCAGAACTCGTTGACTCACTGCCTCGTCCAGTGTCATTAATGCCGCAAGATATTCAGGCAGCCGCCGCTAAAGCTGCTTCGATGGTTGAGTTTAACTCATTACCCTCGTCTTCATCTTCGTCTTCTTCTTCATCTCCTTCTTCGTCATCATCAGCAATATCGGAGTCATCATCCTCGGTGTCAGTGTCTGAGGATGTTTCAGAATCCGAGGAATTAAGCGAAATTGTGGAGTTGCCAAATATTGAAGGGAGTCTTGACTTCGCCGAGCCACAGACCGAGTTCATATTGTTTGACTCAGTGGATGGGTGGGTTTACGATCCTACAGAGATGATGAGTGGAGAATTCTCTGACCAGTTGTTGGAATTGGAGAGTTTGGTTTCCAGCTACTTTGGAGCTTCAGCTTGGAATTAGAGGCTAAAATTGTTATTTAGAATATAAATATATTTCTTTATCAGGTTAACTATATTGATTTTCGTTCTGGAATTATAATTAATCCCTGCTTCTTGTTCTATTAATTTTATGCACATAATAATAAATATAATTTGAGAGTATATATAAATTAATGAATTATTTTATTTCATATTGCATTACAATTGCCTGAATTATAATTTGAAAACCCATAATCTTAAAAATGACTATTACCTGAGTTAAAATTGAAAATTAAATATAAGAATTTCAATTTATATAGATATTAGAAATTATTAGTAGACAAAAGCAAATTATTGGAATGATATTTTCTACCTTATAGTAATAGACAGCTGGAAGAATATTACAATCTTGTCATAATAATTTAATTTATTTTAATGTTAATAACCATATATTAATTAAAAAATATTAAAAAAATAATTTAAAATTAAATTTAAAAAATTTTAATTATAAAAATACTAAATAATAAAGTAATTTTTTCCCCTAAATTGTGAACTTCTTTTTCACTAAAATTGATTTAATTTTAATTAAATAAATTTATAATATTAAAAAACAACACTTTAATAATACTAAAGTTTGAAAGGAGATGTATTGGAAATTGTTAAAGAGTAACAAAAAGTGCCAAAATAGCGCATATATATAAGTAGCGCAATCATGGTCGCCACTTTGAAAGCAAATTGGAAAATGTACCGTTGGAAAGATTAATTGGAACTTGTTGTCATCATCTCGCATGAGCATAATGTGCCGTTGGAATAGACGATACGTGCGACAAATTTAAGTTTGGTAAATTGTAAAAAAATAATAAAAAACAATTAATATTTTCTTCTTAATCAGAAATGAAAATTTTTCCACTTTAATTGTTGACTAAGGATTCGAATATGAATTTACGCAATTGAATTCTTTATTTTTGTGCATTTTACTTTTTTTTTAATAAATTTAAAAAATTTTAGATTTTTTATGGGTTTGTTTTTTTTAAAAATTAATTAATGTGAATACAAAAAACGGTTCTTTGGATGCCGTTTGAGTGATTATCGAATCATCACGTGACAAAAGCGGACAGTAAAAATCATAGCTATGGGAACGAGATGGACACGCTGCGGATTTTCCATTCCGTCACCGTCAACAAAATAAATATCCGTTTTGCTATTTGTCCACCTCCTGGTGAGATGAATTGGATGTATCTGTATTTTAATTTTAATTGTTTACTTTAAAAAATTAATATTTTCTTATCTTTAAATGTAAATAAAACATGTGATACGAATAAAATTAATATTATTTTTTTATAAATATATAATTAATAAAATAAATGTTAATACAAATATTTACAAAATGGTGAATATAACGATTAAAGACATTATTAAAATATGAAGTAAAAGAAAAATTGAGGTCAATAAAAAATTAATATTGAAATTGGTCCTAACAATAAACTAATCGTGATCATTATTAGTTATTGACTTGACAAAATTGAAGGATATTAATTTTTATTAAAAATATTTAAAAAATTTTTTATTTTATGTATCTATTTAAATTACATATTTTTGTAATAGGTATATAAGAACTCAACACTATAATAATATTTCAAAAGTTATAATTAATGTTAAAATATTTTAACCTTATTTAGTATGGCAAAATACTCATAAAACATTACTTTCTTATTTACATCAATTTTGTTTGACAATGGCTCTTAAGATAATTATTTTAATAGCTGTTAACTGTTTTATTAGTTAATAGATATTAATCGTTAGTGATTAGCTATTTTATAATAATTTAAAATAAAATTGTTCGATAAAAATAACTGTTGAATTAGCTGTTAAATATAAAAATAGTGATATCATCTTGTTCATCTTGATTAAAATATTTTTTCAACTTCTAAAAGTTATGAGTGATAACTTTTTATATAAATAGTACTATAAATATTATGTCACTAAATAGTATAATCGTTATTGCAGAAATCATAATTATAGTAATTAAAATTATATTTTTTTTATAAAGTGCTTGATGCAAATTGTCAATACCGTAACCAAATTATAATTGCGTGTATGATAGTTGAAAACTTAAAATCAAATTCAAACATAACTGAAATATTTGGTTAATTAGTTCAATTATTGGAAGAACAATAAGAGATAAAACCTCCTCGTTAGTTCATGACTACCTCGTTAGTTCATGACTATGACCATTTATATATATATATATATATACACACACACACCAATGAGTAGATAGCTAAAAACCCAAATCCAATGTTTGCTTGCAAATTTTCAAACATTAATTGAAACCCCATTAATCCAATCTTATTAATGCAATGATCACCAAAACATATGTAATCATTGTTATGAAACTAGCCAGCTTACCTGTTCTAGACTTTAGCATAGGCGGCAAGTAATCTTGCTATTAGTTAGCGATTAATTATCAGACGTGCTTGCTTCCAGAACGTTAGCTAGCTACAAAGAATATCATCAATTTAAAACAAAAAGGTCAGAAGCTTAAAGAAAAATATTTGATATATATTTATATATAAATAAATAAAAACTTGAATGAATCAAATCTTGAATTGTCACAAGTTGACATATATATTTGGTGGTTGATCAAATCCCAGATGGCCAAATCAGGATGTTGAAGAACAGATTTTAATTAGCTAATGTACTTTTATTTTTATTTTATTGTTGATTTCTTATTAATTGTTTAATTAACTTACCACATGTCCTATTAAAAAATTATATCTTAGTTTCTCAAAATTCTCTGAGCTACTTTCACTTTCTTTAAGCAAAATTGTTCATAAACGAAGACTAATTAAAAGAAGAACTTAATAAATTTTTGGGCATTGAAATTATGCAGAGAAGAGAGATAGCAGATTCTTAACCACATGCAGCACGAGCATGAGTTTGGTAGATCAGAAGTCAAAATCAAGAACCCTAGCTCTTGCATTTGGCTTTACTTTAGGGAGACACTGGGACCTTATCATGGCATGTTAACATGGCATTTCACATTGTCCTTTTAGTCCTTGTAATTCATATGTTTTTATAGCTAATTAATCACTGCTATAATGAATTTTTTTACCTAGATTTGATTTATCATGATTTTAAAATACAAAATATATGGTAAAACTCATATATTAAATATATAAAATCTCACATAGTTACATCTTAAATTCATAATTAATTAGGTATAAGCAATAATTTTTCACGCTACAAAGTTTATATAATTATTTTCCTTTTCACCTCATCAATCTTAATTCAATAATTGCACTGCTTTAATTTTTTACAAATTTTCCCACATGAAACTTTTTGAGGATTAAATTTGAGATCCCTTCCATATATAAATTGGTATACTATGCATTGACTAGAAAGATTATTACTATGATATTAAAAGAACACAATCAATATTGTACATATGTAGAGGCAATTATTATTTTTATTTTTTTGAGTGGGCTTTGGAGTTGGCATTTTATTTTGTTAGGAGAAAATTCACCATGGCGTTGCAAAAAATGTTAAATTCATATAGAAATAAATCAAATAAATATGATAGAAATATTTATATGGTTAACTATTTCATTAGAGCTATATTTATGAGCATGTAATTTTTTATTATTAATTAAATAATACAAATTAACATATCAAAAAGTTAAAAATTCACTCTATATATCCATTAATCTATTATATTTAAGAGATATTACACTATTAAATATTCATATTAAATATATTAAATTGTCACTTTCATTCTCTTCTAAATTTAACTAATACATTTACTATTTTAATATTATAATAAGTTTTTTTTACTATAAGTACAATAGCTAACCCCTATGTAATAATCAAGAGTCTTTTCTTCTTGGATTTTATGTTATTTTTCTATAAATAGTCTAAAATCAATGTCTACCATATAATGCTTACATTTATAGTATTAATTCTTCAATTCAAATCTTAATAGAAATACACTCATTTATATCAGTCTTATCTTTTATCCTGCAATAAATATTTTATGTATGACAAAAAAAAATTAAAAATAACACTAAATTATAAAAATTCTAAATTATATGGGAAATAATCATCCATCCAATTAAGATATATTTCTTCCATTCTAATGATGAAAAGTTTATTTTTTTATTCTAACAAGAATTTTCAATCATACCCTAATAAATTTATTTTGGGTTAGGATTATTTTTTGTCTCATCTTTTGTTGCAGAATCATGCCAAGTCATTTTAAATTACAATTTGGTTCAAATCAATTTACAAGTTATAAGTTCATTTTGGATAAAATATTGTTAACCTTTCTTTATTATTGAGAGCACCCACATTGTTACATCTTGCAATTTTTTTACAAAAGTTTTTAGATACAATTCTTGCATAAAAAAATTCCCACTCGTTAACCATTACCATTTTTTTTAAATAACTTCGAAGAAAGATATTATCCCATTTGAAATAAACTAATTATCAATTTTGCTTCTTGATTAGACCATATAAATTAAGTTACATATATCTTGTGGAATTTAATTCATAGCATCCCAAAGTCAGAAAAAGAAAATTAATCAATGAGAGATAACCTAAACTAGTATATTAACTAATGGTTAATATAGAAAAAGCAGGTGCATGCCATGTTGAAAACAGAACTAAGTTCCCATTTGATCTTTTATACTCATGATCAAGTCAGAATTAAAATGTTTTTCAATGGCAACTGTCCAATTATGTACAGTTCAATAAGAAATGAAGATTTAAATTAAAGAAAGACCTAACTGAACAAGCCATAAAAAGAAAAGAAAAGGTTAAAGAAAAGCAAACAAAATTTTGTTTCTTTTATTTTTTTTTATTAATCAATTGATTTTATTGTCCACATTCAAGACATTGAATTTTTTTTTTTAAATAAAAAGATTGATAGAAGAACTTTCAATTTTCTTTGTTACAAAACATAGATATATTTTATTATTGAATTATTAATTAGATAGTATTTTCATCTGTAAAAAAAAAAAAAAAAATCTTTGTTTTGCCTACTAGCTAGGTAATGAGATCTTTTCTCTTTCTCTATGTTTACAAGTTACTTGTTATAATAATAAGACAATTAGACATGCTGGTTTATACATTATTTAAGTTATGCAATTGACTTACCATCCATTTTTTTTTTTTCAAATGAAGATAATGAAATGAATGAATTTTCAATGAGTTTAGGTCATTTGTAATGCATTTTAAATTCTTAAGGTAGTTGGAATGATATGCAACCAAGAGTTGATGGCACAGAAGAGTGAGCCCCATCTCCTTTAAGGGCAATTGTCCTACTTCGATTTGCAAAGCAAGGAGGATAATTTAAGGACATAGGCTTAATGGCACAGTTGCATAATGGAGCAGATGATTCTCATGTCGTAGAGCAGATAACAATGTTGGCAAATGACAAAGGTAGTGGGTCTTAGATAGACGTGCCTGCAAAAATATGAGGTTTGTATCGCCATTGATGATTGATCTTGTAAATTTCTTGTGGGAATGGCTTCTAAAAAAATTGACCCTCTTACACCTACTATTGGGCCCCAGAAGGCTCTTGTATCTTTTGAATTAAATTCTCTGGAGGTTGAGTCTATAAGAAATTTTAATTATAATATGCCTCCTCTTTGATGACCCATGAATTAAAAACCCAAGAACGTTATTTTTAACTGATACCTATTTGTGTTTGAGTGTCTAAGTGCATGGAGCTAATTCTTCATGATCTCATATTGCTCATAGAAAAAGCATATATACTATAATTTTATTAAGAGATGTGTCTTGATTGTAATCTGATACCCATTTGTGATAAGAGACTAATCAATCATTTAGGTTTGTATTAACCACAGTATTAGCCTCTATTAAGGAAGGTGGAGAGTTAGAGCAGTGAATTAATTGTCAATGTTTATGGGTTGGGTTTTGAGAAAGAAGTAAAATTCAATCTAAACAGTGAAGTAGTTTGCAATCCAAATCAGTAGTAGGCTGTGCTGTCCAATCCTCTGACCCTGAAGCATACATACATTATCCCTAGTTGCTTTGCTGGATTCTAAACTTTCTTCTAAAATCCAATAGAATGAAGCTCATTTGCTAGTTAAGACTCATTAATCAGTTCCAATTTGAGGCCCCTTACCTCTCTAATAGAGCTGGATTCAACTTACTCCTCTTGCTCCCCTCATCAATGCTTATTTGGGTAATTAAAAAAAATTTCCTAACAGTGAAGTAAACCCTAATTTGTTGAATATATATATATACACACACACTTAGATAATTTTATTAATTATTTGCTTTTTTTTTATATATTTATAAATTTATAGAGAAGCCCTGAACAACAAGCGCCCATGGCCTAATGGATAAGGCGCCTGACTTCTAATCAGGCGATTGTGGGTTCGAGTCCCACTGGGCGTGTATAAATTTTATTTTTCCTTTTTTTTCTTTTTAACTTTATTACAATTTTTATATCTTTTACACTCTTTATTTTTTCTTTATATATATATATATATATATAATTTTTTAAATTTATTGATCAAAATAAGAAAATTGGGAGTGCATTAAATTTTTTCTAAATAATTTAAAGATTAATTTATATATTAAGCTTATATTAATCTTTATCCATTCCCTTTGTGGGTGCCCAATTGAAGATGCTTAAAATTCTTGGGGAAGAAAAAAAAAAAAAATTCTAGCACCAATAGTGCTACACATATACCACAATTTTTAGGACAAGCACAATTCTGGATGTCATTTTCCACATGATTTTTCTTGAGCACATCCCTCTGAAAGGACAATTTAATTAAAGCTATTCTTGTTCTACAATTATTTAAAAAGAAATTATTATAATTTCTGGTCGTACGTATGGAAAGCTGTATGGCACTTGCTCTTGACAAATATCAACAATGAATTTGCTATCATGATTTTATTCAACATTATGCACTTAACTAGCCCCCCCTAAATCATATGAGTCTTGCCACTTTTATGCCAATCAAATGAAATCATTCTTAATCACTTAGAAGGTCAAATTGAGCATTAAGCCCATGGACATTCTACAATCCAAATGATCAAAACCCAGTTGGTAAGGTGTAATGTCATTTGGTGGCTTAATCCACTTTTAGACGTGTTATATATTGCCTCCATGTTAATTGAGCAAGTTGGTGAGGTGTAATATCATTAAGTGGCTTAATTCTCTTTGTGAAATTGTGGTGATGTTCCATAGATTAAAGTGGAATTGCATGTTTCAACCCTTTAGTTGGTTGAGAATTAAGATAAAAAGAGAGGGTTTAATTTACTTGTGATTTTTAATGAGATACTTAGCCAATTTGATTTGTTGAAAATAACCCATTTGTAAGCTACAAGGCAACATTATAGTATATTCTTTTTTTCCCATAATTATGGAGGATAATTATGTGAATTAAAGCCAATTATCAGATAATGGACTTGGATTTTGATTGATTTGAGGCTTAATAATTATTTAATGAGTCATTATTTATATTTTTATATTTCCACGAAAAAAAAATTAAAGCAAACTATGATGTAAACACTTTGTTAATCATTGAAGAGAAGAAGGCTAACAAACAAGCTCTAATCACCATCATGCTACTCTTGGTCACTAATTCTGAATCTTTTTTAAAATGAAGGAATAAAGACAAATTTAATAACGTGTGTGTATCTCTATATGTTTCCCTAAATAACAAGTTCCCAATGGGCAGCCAATCCTACCAATGTACTTCCCATTAAAAGGCTCGTGAGAACCGAGTTGAGGTTCTGTTGGGCAACGCAACTTATGTGAGCCAGTACGGCTCCTCTGGCACATGTGTTCCTGGGCTGTGGCCTATGGCTTCATCTTGCCAGATTGGTGGATAGATGGGCTTAGCTAGATGTGGCCTGTTTGAGACAATTATTTCCGAAGAATGTGATGGGCCTCAATAGAACACACTAGCTCTATTATTTGAATATTTTACATTTAGATTTCAGATTACTACCAAACTGATTTTAAAAGTTTAGAAGTTTTCAATTTACAATAAATTTTAAATAATTATAAATATAATAGAGAGATATAAAATTATTATTGAAATTGGAACCTGTATCTATAAATTTAAATTTTTAAATTGAATGATTCTTTGACATGATACGAGAGTTTCTCAAATTAAAAAGTTCAGAGTTCGGATCTTGAACACTCAATATTTCAGCATAAAATAAAGTGGATCTGTGCTTATTCACGCATCAAGCCTAGCGAGCTTTCACATACGAGAATATAATAGAGAGATAAAAATCATTCTTAGAGCCTCATCTATAAGCTTAAAATTGGATTAACTCTATTGGTAGGGTATTTTTTAATACCTACTTAATTAAAAGTGCAGTGGTGATCCTCGTTCAGAATTATCTGCATGCACTTTTTCCCTGGACCTTAGGAATTTCCTCCATGTTAACTTCATCATCATTTGGTGCTTCTTTCCAGGATTTGCAGCAATAAAGGTGTCCTTATTTCAGGAATTAATTAATTCTGCTGATTCCAACTGCACTTGATGGATGAGTTCGGGTTTTGCGGCATCGAGGGAGGTTGTCTGAGCTGCATCGAACATCAGAGGAGAGGAGAGAGAAGATAGCAGCTTTGAATTTTTGAAGTGTCTCCTCACTCCGCAATATTAAAATTTAATATTTAACATATGAAATTCAATTTGTGGAATTCAGTTTAAGATTGTTTGAAACTGTTTGGAATGAAAGAATTCCACAAAATTTTATAACATTTATTTTCAAATTTGAAATTTTGTGTTTAAAAAAAATAAATTTTAATTCTATCATTTGAATTTTACAGAATTGAATATACCATTATAAATTTTATTAAAATATGTGAAATTTTCAAATAAATTTCACTAAATTTATTACAAAAATTTTTATGATAAAATTACCCATTAAATTTAGTAAAAATATTAAAATATTTTTAATTTTATTTTTTAATATGAAAATAATTTAATTCTTAAAATTTTATCTCAATAACAATTTGCTTCTATATTCATATTTTTTTTATATATAAACAACAATATAATATAATATATAAAAATATTATAAAATATATATATATAATTATTTATATATTATTAAAATAATAATGATATAGATAAAATTTTACAAACTTATTTATAAGTAGTTATAATATTTAAAAATCAATTTATAAAATATATAGATAATTTTGTAATTATTTAAAAATTTTAAGATCCTTAAAGTAATTAATTTATTTTTTAATAATTTAAATTTAAAATTTTTTAATTTAATGAAACTCATAATTTAAAAATACAGAAAGTAAATTACTAATAAAAGAAAATTTCAAAGACAATTATTTAAAAAATAAAATTTTATGGAATAAATTATTTTTAAATAAAAAATAAAGATAAAGTTATTTTGATATTTTTACTAAAATTAACAATAATTTAATAAAATTCTACAAAATTATATGTTTGCCAAATCATAGAAGCTAAAATTATTTTATTTTAAAAATGTAAGACTAACCCAATTTTATATTTTTATTTGTTCCATTTGTGTATAAATTAAAAACTGGATTAGGTGAATGAAATGTTAATTAGGTGTAATTTGAACATATAAAATATAAATAATTATTTAAAATCTAATTATAAATGAAGTTGCCACCAAATTGACATTCCATGCAGGCATTCACCTAATCGAGTTTTTGAGCACCCAAATGGAAAAAATAAAAATGTCAGCTGGCGAAACCCTAACTCCAAGGAACAAGGAACTTGTTTTTTAATTAGCATGTCTTGTGCAAAACAAATACAAAAGGTTATATTAATACAGGCCTAAATGATTAGTGGTTAGCCCTGTCGGCTTTTTTATTTATAATTTGGTGGCAAGATACCAATAAATAGAGGGGACTTTAAGCCAATAAAATTGATATTTTATTTTATTTTATTTAATTTTTTAAAATGAAATTAAAAATTGGCACTTTCAAAAAGTTGAATATTTAATGAAAACATCTTTTTTTATTTAAAAATTTTGGAACGCTTCACAATTATTTTTAGTTACTTATTTTATAAATTATTTTGACATTTTTTACAATCAATAATTTTTTATTTTTATATTTATTATTTTTCTTAAATTTAGAAAACGAATTTTTTAAAACATTTTTATTTTCCAAGCACATATTTTTTTTTCCCTAATCTTAGAATATAATATACTACCATCAGTTTATTTTAAAATTTCCATATATGAAATTACAAAAAAAAAAATTATATAATTGAAAGAGAGCCTTATAGGCAACTTTAAAAATAAAAATTATGGTTACAATTAAAAAAGAATAAAATTAAGTTGTAACTGGAGCATTCGAGCATCTATAAGAAAAGATCAGTTTGCAAGATTTATAAACGCCTTGAATCTGGAAGCTCAGGTCTAATAACTAGGAAGAAATTGATTCGAAAAAGTTGTAAGAAAATGGATTTAACAGTTATCGAAGCAATTGCTCAAGATGAAATGGAAACATTTGAGGAGCTAGTTAAAGCGGATAAAGCAATCCTTGAGCAAAGAACGACTGATTCCTTAGATACAGTGTTACATCTTGCTTCAATCCATGGACACCTCGAAATGGCCAAGAAAATCACCGAGTGGCGTTCTGACTTGGTGGCTGCGGAGAACAAGCAAGGGGAGACTCCATTTCATGAAGCTTGTCGTCGTGGGGATCTTAAGATGCTAACGCTGCTACTTGGGGTCAAAACAGAGGCCGGTTATAAGGCCAACGCAAAGAACCAGTCCCCCCTTTTCCTGGCTTGCAGGAATGGGCACCTTGAGTTGGTGAAGCTCCTTTTGGAGCGGCCTGAGTTAGTGCAAATAGATGGTTATGATCAAACTTGTCTTCATGCTGCTATACTTCAAGGAAATACAGGTGTATATATATATATATATATATGATATTCTTGGTTTATTTTTTATTTGAATTTTTTTTGTCATTAATTAGTAGGCCACTGAATAATAAGCTATGTGCTGCATAATCCGTCCCCTACTCACTATTTTTGTTTAAATTTCTAAGGCTCCACCCAATTCCTCCTCCTCCCCCTCCACCCTTTACAAATCATATTGCATAATTCTTCATTATAGAATAATGGATATTGTTTATTTCTTTAAAATTTGGAGGTTTGGTCATTGGAACAAATTTTTTTGGCTTTATTTTTATCTAACTCTTTTTTATATATATGTTCGTTTGGTCATATTTTTTTATCCTGCTTAGAATATTTTATTTATTTTTTGTCTTAGTATTTTACATGTAATCTTTATTTGGCATTAATTAGATTTATTTTTTGAAATCACATATTATTATAAGTATAGTTTGTTTTTGTGTATATTAAATACTCATTTTTCTTTCATTAAAATATGTAAATATCAAAAAATTAAAAAAAATTGATCTTTAATCTTTAATATTTTATTATATTTTTTAGAATATTTTTTATCATTTAATTAGCTAATAATGTGGCATTTCTTGCGGAGAAATGAAAAATTAGAATTGATAATGCAGAAATTTTTGAAGCACTTGTTGATAAGATGCCAAACTTAGTCGAAAAGCTTGACGAAGATGGAAATTCAACAGTGCATTCTGCTTGTATGCAAGGGGAATCATATGTGGTGGGTCGACTGCTTGATAGTAAGTCTAGAAGACATTTCGACTATAATAAAGATGGCTATGTAGCACTGCACTTGGCAGCGATGAATGGGAGTATTTCAATTCTTAAAAAATTTTTGAGCAACTATCCATCCACTTATAGAAGGCTCACAGATAACAAGGAATCAGTTTTTCACTTGGCCACGAGACACAGCAAAGTCGATGCTTTCTTTTTCTTAGTAGAGAAATTAAGTTTTTCTCATTCACACTTCTTACGTCGTCAAGATGGATGGGGCAACACCGTATTGCATCTCGCATGTGAAAGCAAAAGTGCCCACAAGGTGTGAAATTACAACCTCTTTCCTTTGGGAAATTTATATTCAGCCAATTATATATATGAAACTAAAACATAATATATACAATGAAATCCTCACATAATTAAAGTGAGGTGAAATTCACATATTTATATTTTAAATGCATAATAAATCAGATTCAAATAATATTCTTTTTATTCTTTATATTATAATATATACATATCATATGTGTATTAATCTATGCATTGCCACTGAGTTTGAAATTTGACTGAAATTGATATGGTCAAATTACAAATCAAATTAATTGATCAATGATTTACAAATCTGAACTAAATTGAAATCACTTTGGGGGTGGTCTCAAAAAAAAGGGTCAAATCGCCTCTCTTTTTTAAAATTAATATTGTATATTTATACATTTATTTAAATTAATACTAAAAAATTTAAGTATTAAATCTTCTTTATTAATGAAGAATATATTTTATAGGAAATCAATTATGTATACTCTTGGTGCATGTGTATTTTTATTCATAAAGTTGTGGATCTCAACTTCTTAAATTTAAAAGTTTACTGCTTTTATTTAAGAATATATTATATAATTTACCTATATAGATCCTAGAATTTTTTTTTTCTAAATCTGCCACTGATCATTGTGCGTATTTGATGTTAATTATGTTTCTGTGTATTTAATTTAATGCTAAAATATTGAGCAGATTAATTAATTTTCTGTTTAAAGGAGAATAACGAATTTAAAGGAGAATAACGAATTTTTCAGTGTGAACGCTTATTTTTAACTGGAGGCTTGTGGAATTTGGTTCAGATTGCCGAGTACTTGATCAAGGAAAAGATAACAAACGTCAATGCCTTGAACAACAAAGAACTCACACCGCTGGACGTACTCGACCAGGCTGGGAGCTATGGTGGAGAAAAAGAAGCTCTTGAAACTTTACTAATCGTAGCAGGTGGTAAAAGAAAGGCAGAAATGTTAAACGGAACAGCTGGAGACAGTGACGACGACTCTAATCCAGAGCGTATAATCTCAGTCTTACCATCGCTCCATAATCTTCCTGTAAGCTCACTGCAAGATAAAGTTGGTGAAAGAAAAAGAAGAAGACCTAAAGCAAAACCTGTTACTTCAACAAATATGCAAAAAGAAAAGACGCGTCGCAACCCAGAACAAATGGAAATCACTGAAAACATCGATCGCATGCAAAAGATGGAAGAAGAGTCACTACAAAATTCAAGAAACACAATTATTTTAGTTGCTACTTTGATTGCAACAGTGACTTTTTCGGCAGGGATAAGTCCTCCTGGTGGTGTCTTCACGGATGGACCAATGAAAGGGAAGTCGACAGTCGACAAAATGACAGCTTTCAAGGTTTTTACAATAAGTAATACAATTGCATTGTTCATTTCTCTTTCATTGGTCATGATTCTGGTGAGGATCATCCCCTTTCGAAGAGAAACATTGATAAGAATGCTCAAGATCGCTGACAGGGTAATGTGGGTAGCAGTGTCATTTATGGCATCAAGTTATCTTGCAGCTGCATGGGTGATCGCGCCGCATAGTCGAGGGACAGAATGGATGTCTGTGTTGGTAATCGCGGTGGGAGGAGGCATACTTGGAATGGCTTTTATTTGTGTAGGTGTGATCACTGCTGATCAAAGGCGACGCAACAAGGAGTGGAAGGAAAGGGAAACAGAGTTAAGCATACGTCGAAATATAGACACACAGCGGAAGACAAGGAGATTAATATCAAGTCAAATTAAAAATTCAGACATAAAGACAAATTATGATCTAGGATATCACTCATTCTAATTGTTTTCAATATTATGAGAGGAAAAAAAAAGTCAAATAAAAGGCACAGTTCATTTCTCTTTTCATGGTCCTTACTAGGGTTAAGTCCTGCTGGTGTGTACCATGATGGGCCTATGAAAAGGAAAATCAACCTTCATGGTCCTTATTATTGCTATACAATGAACATTGTTTTTCGGTTAAGAAAAATAAAAGCTTATTTTAGATGCTCCTCAATTTTCTTATCAAAAGAAGATGCTCCTTAATTTCTAATGGGCAACTTTTCTCTAATACAGAACAATGTAGCGTGCAAATTTCTGTTGACTATTTCTTTTTAAGTCAAAATAATTTTCATTTCACAATTTCCTAAGTTCAATATTAAAAATCTGTGTGTCTAATATAATTGTGTAAATATTGTAAAAGATATATTAGGAGTGACGCCTAATTTCGCTCCAAAAAAAACAAGAACGGATTTTCTCCATTGCACTGTGCTTCTACCGAAAGGACAGCTTGAGATAATGAAACTGCTATTGAGATCACATCCAGGCCTGGCTATGCAATGCAATAGCCATGAATATGCACTACTGCACCTGGCAGCGATTAATGGTTATGTAGCAATACTTGAAGTATTCGTTTCTACTTCTCTCAATTTGCTAAAATGTCTCACAAAAGATGTAGAAAGAGTCTTTCGTCTTGTAAGATTCCACAGATATAATGTGATCAAAGTTCAGCACAGGTTACTGATTCCTCTCACCTTCTCCACCAGCAAGACCAAGATGGTAACACACTAACACAATATTGCATCTTGCAGATGCAGTCTCCAGAGGAGACTATCAGGTTTGGTTCTTTGCCTTCCTCTCACTTTCTCACACACACAAGCATTTGGCACACTGAACATGGTATCATCAATCCAGATAGATGATCGCACTAAATAAATGGTGCGTACCTATACAGATTTTAAGAAAAACTTTTTACCTTCTCTTTCCTTTTTTTTTTGTCTTTGTTTCCTGTACTACTAGGGTCTAAAAATAATAATGCCACAACGTATAAGACAAACAGCAGCATTCCTGGAAGGGCAAAGAAGGAAAGGCAAATGAAAGCACAGACACTAAGCAATCGAGCAAAAGCAAAGCAAGAGGAAACACGCGAGGGGAAAAAAAAAATCTCAAGCTCAAAGACGCAAAAGCCCTCGAAAAGATGGAATGACCAAAAGGGCTTACAAAAACTCGAAGGCATCCTCAATATAATGGACACTTAATTTACTAAAGTGAAATCAATTTGGATTTCAGTGTTCAATTGACAACTGAGCTATATAATATCGTTAAGTAATTTGATGTTCACATTTACTTTTAGGAGTCATTGCCCATTATATATCTTTTATATTTATATTCTTTCTTCTTTTTTTTTTCCTTATTATTGCTTCATTAGATTTTAAGTGAAAACAATTCAGATTTGCCCCTTTTAAAAGAGGATCCATGGTTACTAAACTAAGAACAAGATGAAGAAAACTGAATCTGTCGTTGATCAAGCACTAGTTGCAACATACAATTGAATATAGATTATATAGAGTAACAACAAATTGAGAGTACTACACGCGTCCAACTAATTAACTAACTAGCCGTTACCTAAATAACTAATTTCATTCACATGGCAGCAAAAATAAATGAAAAATACAGCAATTATGTTAAAGTATTTGAGTAATTCTCAATTCTAGCACAAACTAACAGCAGTTAACTAAGGTAACAGCAACCTAAACTAACACAGCCGACCTGTGCAGCTGGGCTACTTTATTCTCTTCACCGTATGTCTCCCACTTCAAGTAACTTTTACCAGTGAATTTCCTTGAAGGTGGTTGGAAGTACCAATTAAACTTCCAAGAAGGTGATAATATCCTATATATAATGGAATACAAGCTGAGGCAAGCAAAGAAAAAAAGGGGACGTTTTTTTCAAGAATAGCTTGTTTTTTTCGTTGCCAATTCCGAAGGGTGTTGCTGAACATTGGTTACTCTTAATTAAGCCAAGGACGAAAAGGCGAAGGGGGAATAGGTAGTCCTGAAGCTCAAGGAAATGGACCCAAGGCTTTCAAATGCCATTCTGAAGAACGATAAAGTTGCCTTCGAAACATTAGTTAAAGAGGACAAAGGGATGCTCCAACAACGATCCGCAAGTTGCTCCAACACGGTATTACACCGGGCTTCAAGAATAGGCCACGCAAAAGTAGCCAGAGCAATTGTAGAGCTGTGCCCTGATTTGGTTTCAGCTGAGAATGCCCTGGGGGATACTCCTTTGCATGAAGCTTGTCGCGGAGGAAATGCCGATATCGTGATGTTGCTGTTGGAGACCAAACCAGAGGTAGTCACAGGACTTAACTCTATGAAGGAGAGCGCATTTTCCATAGCTTGTAGCAGGGGGCATCTTGATGTAGTTAAGCTAATGCTCAATCAAAGCTGGTTAATGGATATCGAAGAAGATAGATTCCCTTCAAATGCTTTGCACGAATCAGTATCAAGAAAAAACACAATTATGTCCAATTAAAACTACTACCTTCAATTAATCGACACAATGAAAAGACGAGGATAATTTTTTTTTTACTGTGCAGGCATTGTGAAGGAGATATTGGAAGCGAGGCCAAAATTTGCATGGAAACGCGACAAGGATGGGTGTTTACCTCTACACTGCGCTTGTCAAAACAGCAATTTGGAGATTACAAGAATTATTTTAGAGTACGAACCAAGAAGCTGTTTGCTGCTTAATGATAAAGGATATGCGCCATTGCATTTGGCAGCGATGAATGGTGAAGCTGCCATAATTCTTGAATTTATATCAAGAGTTCCCAAATCTTTCAATTTATTTACAAAACAGGGTGACTCTGTATTTCACCTTGCTGTCAAATCCGGCGACTTCGGCGCTTTCGTTAGCATGGAGAATATTTTCAAGAACTCTTTCCACCTCCGCTTGCCAGACCAACACGGCAATACAGTTTTGCATCTTGCTGTCTCTACAGGCTGCTACGACGTAAGAATCTCTCCCTATAATACATACCAGCAAGTGTTTTTCTTTTTTTATCAGGTTAAGCCTGGTGGATGAAATTCTCGTGATTTTTGAGGCGTATCCCGTCTTATTTCGTAGACAAAATTATCCCATTTTATTTCATTATATATTGTTGTTGATGAAACCCCTCTGTTTTTAACATGAGTTTAGGAATTTTTTAACACGTACTTGTGATTTTCAGATTGCAGAATACTTGATCAACGAACACATATTGGAGCTCAATGCCCCAAATTACTCAGGACTCACAGCACTGGACTTGCTTGAACAGGGAGCGGACAGTGATGGAAAAAAAAGAGTTCTTACAGCCTTGTTAATTGAAGCCGGAGGTAAAAGGAGCAATCAACTGTTAACAGGTATCTCTTCTGCACCAATTGGAGAAGGAAATGACAACACCAAACACCACATAGATGTTAAATTGCCATGTGTTGCTCAAGGAAATAAGATGAGGAAATCTAACACTCTGCAAATACCATCGCTACAAAAATTAGATAGAGAGACTAGTTCTCACCTGCAAACGATGCAGGTTGAGGCGCTACAAAATGCAAGGAACACCATTATAGTAGTAGCAGTTTTGATTGCAACAGTAAGTTTATCTGCTGGAATAAGTCCTCCAGGTGGCGTCTACCAGGATGGACCTTTGAAAGGGAAATCAATGGTAGCCAAAACAACAGCTTTCAAGGTTTTTGAAATAAGTAACACTATTGCATTGTGCACATCTCTTTCAGTGGTCTTTATACTGGTCAGGATCATTCCCTTTCGAAGAAAGCCACTGATGAGAATGCTGAAGATGGCTGATAGAGTGATGTGGGTAGCAGTATCATTTATGGTAACAAGTTATCTAGCAGCAACATGGGTGATTATGCCGCATAGTCAAGGCACAGAATGGATTATGTCTATGTTGATACTTGCCCTCAGTGGTGGCACCGTTGGAATAACCTTTATTGTTATAGGTGCGATTCTGGCTAATCAATGGCAGAGGAAAAATAAGTGGAGGAAGTCAGAGAGTATAAATAAGGAACTAGGAAGCGTAACTTCAGCCATTGAACCCAATTACAGATCCGGATTCTACTCGTACTGATTGTTACTGAAAAATCAGGCATGCTTTTGCTGGTAAGACCTGGTGTAACTATAGCTTACTTACATGAGATAAATTGATGAATTTAATGTTCACAATTTAAATTTAATATTAAAATTCTATCTCATGTATTTATATTAGCTTTAAAAGCACCATAAGTTTCAATACAAAATACAAATTTCAATACAAATTACTATTTTGTATATTCTTATCATTAAAAAAAGCTTCACATTCATTTTAAATTTTAAAATCTTTTATTTTACTAAAATGAAATTAGCAAAAATACATATGGAACCTAACAGTCTAAGTTACTATTGTTTTTCTCATATACTTGCATTTTATATTTTTGTATTTTTATCTTATAACATAATTAAAATAAAACTTTTGTGATATTAAATTAGTTAATTATTATGATAGAAGGTCTTAATATATATGTGTGTGAAAAAATAAAAGTTCAATTAACTATCTTTGCCTCTAAAATTTTATCAATACTTTTTATGATAAATATGTTTTTATTATATACACTCATAATGCTTGTTTATTTTTATGAAAAATATTTTAACATAATATATAAAAATTATTATCAAGTAAATATTATTGTTCTTGTAAAATTAGTAATATATAATTTATAGTTGTTACTTTAATGTATAATACCTGATTATAATTTTAGTTCAGCGTTTTCATAAATTGTTCTTGTATATTGTTTTTTATTTAGTTACATTAATTGAGTTGATCATAATATTAAAATAACTTATTACATTATAGGAAAATGTATAAAAAATTAATTTTATAATAATAATAATGCATATTTATTTTAATATATAGTATCTTATTATAATTTTATTTTAATATTATGATATTCAATAATATATTTCTAAATTGTTTTTTATATAAAAACAACGAGTATATTGGTAATGAAAATTTCTTATTTTATATAAAAATAATTGATATTAACGTAAAATATGCTGGTGACTCAAAATATGCTTTGACTCGTTAATAATCCTAATAAACCCCTAATTTTGATAATATTAGAATCACAAGTACTATTCATGACCTAATTTAAAATTGTAGCTTATATGCTCTAACTCTAATAGAATGAGTATCATAAGTATGCTTTAAATTTTAAAATTTTTAAAGTATGCTTTGACTCATTTATAATCCTCATAATCCCGTAATTTTTATAATAATAGTATCACGAGTATTATTCATGGCCTAATTTAAAAATTTATCTTATATGCTCTAATTCTAATAGAATGAGTATCATAAGTATGCTTTAAACTTTTAAATTTTTAAAGTATACTTTGACTCGTTTATAATCCTAATAATCCCCTAATTTTGATAATATTAGTATCACGAGTACTATTCATGGCCTAATTTAAAAATTTAGCTTATATGCTCTAATTCTGATAAAATGAGTATCCTAAGTATCATACATGTCCTTAATTGAACGTTTAACATATATTTCACGATTTAGGAAATATGAGTATCATAGATCCAGCCATATCCTAATTCAGAAACCTATATGCCCTAATTATGATAGGCCCAATTTAAAAGTTTATCATATATGTCATAAGTATGATAGTACAAGTATCATGAGTACTAAAACCTTAATTTGAAAATTTATTATATATGTCATAATTTTGGTAGTAAGAGTACCATTAATACCATACAAGTCTTAATTTGAAGTTATCATATTTGCTTTAATTTTAACAGTATGGGCATGATAAATACTATTTTAATTAGTTTTTATTTGAAAATATTAATAAAAGTATAAACATAAGCCAAAACTAATTTAATATAACTAATTTAAAATTTGAATATGTATTTAAATATCATAATTTAAATTCTTATAACGATATGAATCTCGATGTTCTTCATAAATAATAAGTAATTTCATTTTATAATTTGATTTATTCATATAATTTTTTATTTAATTGAGAAATCACATATTAAGATTTTAATTAATTATTATAAATTCATATTTATAATATTTATATATTACTTATCATATTATATAATAGTTAAAATTATCTATTTATCTATCTTTAGATTTTACATTTTAGATATAATTATAAAATAAAGGTATTTAGATATGTTTGCAATGATCAAAGCATGAGGTCAGGGCTTGCAATTTTACATCCACGCCCCATGTTCATGATTTAAAAAATGATTCAAAATTATACAGCTTAACTTTGTCAAATTTTTGGATTACTATGCACTCATTGTAAATGTACTTGATTAAAATCATTGGGCAATAGATTGACGTCTTCATTTTTGTTTTATTAAGTTACAATCACACAACTTATATAAATTATTTTAATTTCATTAGAGCTAGCGGTGTGCAAACGGTCGGTTTGGTTCCGAATCGATAAAATTAAAAATCGAAAAATAAAAAATTTTAAAAACCGAACCGAACCGATTGATAAGAGAAAATCGAACCGAATCGAACCGATAAATATCGATTCGGTTCGGTTTTAAACTGATCAAACCGAAATTTATAAAATTTCATATTTTTAACATTAAATCTAAATAATAAAAACATAAAAACAAAAAAAATTAGAAATCAAAACTCAAAAATCTTAAGGTTCGGTTCGGTTTTCTTTGATTTTGGTTCGGTTCAATTCGGTTCGATTCAATTTGATTCGATTTTTTTTTATTTTCTATATATATTAATAATTTCGGTTTTTTTGATTTTTTTATAAAAATAACCGAACTGAACCAATTAATCTGAAATTATCAAAATTATAAACCGAACCGAACCGATTAAATTTTAAAACTAAACCGATTGAACCAAATTAATCGATTCGATTCGATTTTTCGATTTAAACTAAAAACTGCACACCCCTAATTAGAGCAGAGTTATTGAATGTAATAAGCATTATAATAATAACTTTATTGATTAAAAAAAATATACATTCACATAGGAGAACATAATAAAAATATTTAAAATTTTAAAATTTTAAATTAAATAATTTTTTATATTTTTATATAATTAAAGACTAATTATTGATATTTACTAAAAAAATAAAATATTAATCTGTCATATGTCATACTTGTATATAATATATACTTATATAATATAATAAGAATATTATTTTTTTCATGTTTAAAATAATTCATTAAAGAGATTTATTTGAAATAAAAATAAAATTATTATTTTTTATTGGTAAATAAAAAATAATTAAAATTAACTGAAAAGAAAAAATTTAACCAATAGCCTCCAAATTATATTGATGAGAACCAACTGATGTATTTTTAATGAGGATTAATTTGAACCAATAACCATTTTCGTAATATAAAAATAATGTTTATGGGACAAGGGGAATATTATTAATGATATAAACTCTATTAGTGGGGCATTTAATACGTAATTAATTAGAAGTGCACTGGCCGATGCACTTTTTCCCTAGACAGTCATTACTAAGAAATTTCCTCCATGTCACCTTCTTCGTCACTTGGTGCTTCTTTCCAAGATTTGCAGCAATAAATGTGTCAATTAAATAATGGCGTTGATTAGAACTTCACATGGGGGCCCTGTGCTTGGGCCCATTTGAGAAGAACTTTCATAGGTGGATGCAATTCCAAAAGCTGTTGAGGTATGACGTCTTCCTTGAAAGACGCGCTAGGTCTTATTGGATGTACATTTTTTTTTTTCCCCAAAGACAAGGATTGTATTAAGTAAATGTACACATTTACTTTTATGACTCATTGCCATTATGTATCTTTCATATCTTTATTCTTTCTATTTTTTGTCCTTATTATTGCTTCATTAGAATATACAAAACAACGACTCCATGGCTGGTGAATCTCACCACATTGATGATTATGCCATCATGATAATAATTGATTATGATGGATGTATGTAACTCATATATCATGAAAAATCAGTAGTGATTGCTGTATTATATGCAAGAATTTTTAATCCTACAAAATCACTGAGTAATTTAACACAAACTAACGGCAGCTAATTAAGTAAGCTAACAGCAATCTAGACTAACACAGAGCCGAGCTACTTTATTTCTTCTCACCGAATGTCTCCCAGTTCAAGTAACTTTTACCAGTGAATTTCCTTGAAGGTGGTTGGAAGTACATGGAAGATGATTTCCAAGAAACTTCCAAGAAGGTAATAGTTATAAGGAGTCTATATATAATGAAATACAAGCTGACAACAAGCAAAGAAAGAAAAGGACTTTTTCTTTTCCAGAATAGCTTCTTGTTTTTGTTGCCAATTCTTAGGGTATTGCTGAACATTGTACTTGGTTAGTCTTAATTAAGCCAAGGACGAAAAGGAGAAGGGGAAATAGGTGGTCCTGAAGTTCAAGGAAATGGACCCAAGGCTTTCAAATGCCATTCTGAAGAACGATAAAGTTGCCTTCGAAACATTAGTTAAAGAGGACAAAGGGATGCTCCAACAACGATCCGCAAGTTGCTCCAACACGGTATTACACCGGGCTTCAAGAATAGGCCATGCAGAAGTAGCCAGAGCAATTGTAGAGCTGTGCCCTGATTTGGTTTCAGCTGAGAACGCTCAGGGGGATAGTCCTTTGCATGAAGCCTGTCGCGGAGGAAATGCTGATATCGTGATGTTGCTGTTGGAGACCAAACCAGAGGTAGCCACAGTACTTAACTCTATGAAGGAGAGCGCATTTTCCATAGCTTGCAGCAGGGGGCATCTTGATGTGGTTAAGCTAATGCTCAATCAAAGCTGGTTAATGGATATCGAAGAAGCTAGATTCCCGTCAAATGCTTTGCACGAATCAGTATCAAGAAAAAACACAAGTAAGTATGTCCAATTAAAACTACTACCTTAAATTAATCGACACAATGAAAAGACGAGGAATTTTCTTTTTTTTTTTTTTTACTGTGCAGGCATTGTGAAGGAGATACTGGAAGCGAGGCCAAAATTTGCATGGAAACGCGACAAAGATGGGTGTTTACCTCTTCACTGCGCTTGTCAAAACAGCAATTTGGAGATTACAAGAATTATTTTAGAGTACGAACCAAGAAGCTGTTTGCTGCTTAATGATAAAGGATATGCGCCATTGCATTTGGCAGCGATGAATGGTGAAGCTGCCATAATTCTTGAATTTATATCAAGAGTGCCCGAATCTTTCAATTTATTCACAAAACAGGGTGACTGTATTTCACCTTGCTGTTAAATCCGGCGACTTCGGCGCTTTCATTAGCATGGAGAATATTTTCAAGAACTCTTTCCACCTCCGCTTGCCAGACCAACACGGCAATACAGTTTTGCATCTTGCTGTCTCTACAGGCTGCTGCGAAGTAAGAATCTCTCCCTATGATACATACCCTGAACAATTTAGGAAAGTGGAAGAGAAATTATCATTTCACTAAAACATAAAATTCTCTGTACAGAAGCTTTTATAGTCTCTCTGATACATGCGCACAGCACACTAACTAAAATGAACAATACAAAGCACTGCTAAGCCCAACATCCATGTTACAGCCCATTAACAATACATCAGCAGCTATACCCTACAATACCCTACATACCCGCAAATGTTGTTCTTTTTTTATCAGGCTAAGCCTGGCGGATGCAATTATTGTGATTTTTGAGACATTGCGGTCGCTTCATTTCATAGACAATCCAAACGAAAGCAAAGTATCCGGTCTTATTCGTTCTTATTCTTAGACAAAATTATCCCATTTTGTTTCATTATATATTGTTGTTGATGAAACTCCTTTTTTAAACATGACTTCAATTTTGACACGTAGTTGTGATTTTCAGATTGCAGAATACTTGATCAATGAACACATATTGGAGCTCAATGCTCCAAATTACTCAGGACTCACAGCGCTGGACATACTTGAACAGGTAGTGGACAGCGATGGAAAAAAGAGAGTTCTTACAGCCTTGTTAATTGAAGCCGGAGGTAAAAGGAGCAATCAACTGTTAACAGGCATCACTTCTGCACCAACTGGAGAAGGAAATGACAACAACAAACACCACATAGATGTTAAATTGCCTTGTGTTGCTCAAGGAAATAAGATGAGGAAATCTAACAATGTGCAAAAACCAACGCCACAGAAATTAGATAGAAAGACTAGTTCTCACCTGCAAACGATGCAGGTGGAGGCATTACAAAATGCTAGGAACACCATTATAGTAGTTGCAGTTTTGATTGCAACAGTAAGTTTTTCAGCTGGGATAAGTCCTCCAGGTGGTGTCTACCAGGATGGACCTCTGAAAGGAAAATCAATGGTAGCCAAAACAACAGCTTTCAAGGTTTTTGAAATAAGTAACACTATTGCATTGTGCACATCTCTTTCAGTGGTCTTTATACTAGTCAGGATCATTCCCCTTCGAAGAAAGCCACTGATGAGAATGCTAAAGATGGCTGACAGAGTGATGTGGGTAGCAGTGTCGTTTATGGTAACAAGTTATCTAGCAGCAACATGGGTGATTATGCCGCATGGTCAAGGCACAGAATGGATTATGTCTGTGTTGGTAATTGTACTCTGCAGTGGCACAGTGGGAATAACCTTTACTGTTATAGGTGTGATTCTGGCTAATCAATGGCAGAGGAAAATTAAGTGGAGGAAGTCAGAGAGTAAAAATAAGGAACTAGGAAGCGCAGCTTCAGCCATTGAACCCAATTACAGTCCCGGATTCTACTCGTACTGATTGTTACTGAAAAATAATGCATGCTTAATTTTTGCTGGTAAAGCCTAGTGTAACTATAGCTACATGCATGAAATAAATTGATGAATTTCAGCGAAAGTATTTCTGATTGAATATAGTCCCATTTTTGGTGGTTGGTTTAAAATGATAGAACTTGCAAATGAATCCTAAATTAGTAAGGTTATAAATTTGACTTCATATAATAGAAAGAAAATGCTTTTGGGGCCCTTTTTAAGAATTTTATATGTTCATCCAAAGCAGTTAAGCAGAGTATATGTTGCATAACATTTGCTTATATTTTCATGTCTTCTTATAATGGACTTCCACTGAAAGTGCACTGGTGGGCCATATATTTAGAATTTCCTGCAACTAGTACCTTTCTACATAAGTAATCGGCACCTTTTACTTGGACATGGAGTAATTAGGAATTGAGAGATTACTAGATGCATCTAGTGCACATTGTTACAAAACACTTATAACTGAAATGAGAGAACTCAAGAGAGTTTCTATTCTAGTAACTGCTCTTCTTATATACAACTGATCAGTAAGAAGAAAGGGGAAGGAAATTAGCGGGAAAATTACAGCTAAATGCTAGTTGTTAGCTAGCCATTGTTGATTTTTCTTAACTACCTAACCAACTGGAATTAGCTACCTACTTTTAGAAATTAGCTAGCTAAAAAATTAAGATGGTTACAGCCCCCCCTCAAGTGAGAGACTGGTGAGGACTCACTAGTCCTAGCTTGGAAACAAGAAATTGAAATGAAGAATTGGACGAGGGCTTCGTGAATAGGTCAGCAAGTTGCATTTTGCAATAAACTTTAACAATAGTGATAAACCCTTTAGAGACCTTGTTACGAACCACATGACAATCTATCTCTAAATGCTTGGTTCTTTCATGAAAGACAACTATATGCAATGCAGCTTGGTTATCACAGTGAAGATTGATTGGTGGAGAAGGAGCAATCTGAAAGTCTTTCAACAAATAAGAAATCCACTTGAGTTTACAAACAGTTGCAGTCATGCTCTGATTTTCTGCTTCTGCTGAAGATCGACTCTCTATGTTCTGTTTCTTAGTCTTCCAAGACACTAAAAAGGATCCAAGAAAGATGCAATAACCACTAATTGACCTCCTGGTGTCCAAGCAAGCTGCCCAATCAGCATCGCAAAATGCATTCAATTTGAAATATGAATCTGCCGAGAAGAAAACTCCTTTAGATGGGCAGCCTATCAAATATTTAAGAATGTGTATAGCAGCATTCCAATGTGGAATGCGAGGACACTGAAGAAATTAGGTCAATTGTTGTACCGCAAACGTGATATCTAGTCTAGTAATTCTCAAATAAAGCAATCTCCCTACGAACCTCCTGTATCTTTCTGGATTTGTCATTATCTCTCCTTCAGTATTAGTGAGATGTGAGCCTTTTACCATAGGATAAGCAATAGATTTAGCATTTTGCAGACCAGCATTGGTGAAAATATCCATTATGTATTTCCTTTGATGAAGATATAACCCAGAAGAGGATCTAGCCAATTCAATACCTAGGAAGTACTTAGCATATCCCATATCCTTAATAGTGAACTGATCATGCAAGTAATTCTTGGTGGCAATAATTAAAGACTCATCTGCACCCGTAATAAGGATGTCATCAACAGACACCAATAAACCCTCAAATGTAGCACCAGAAGATTTAGTGAACAAACAATGGTTTAATGCAGATTGGTGGAAGCCAAGCTTCTTTAATTTTGATGTAAATTCCTTATTCTATTGCCTCCCTTCTTGTTTTAACCCATATAATGACTTAACCGGTTTACAAACTTGACCTGGTTGAGCTTTTTCTTACCCATCAGGAGGTAACATATAGAGTTCCTCATCAATGTAGCCATGGAGGTATGCATTGTTAATATCAAGCTGGTGGATAGCCCAATTTCTAACAATAGCAATAGCAAGGAAAAGCCTTACTGTGACTAGTTTGGTAATGGGTGAAAAACTTATAATGTAGTCAATCCCTAGCAGTTGGTTATATCCTTTAGCAACCAACCTAGCCTTATATCTATCAATAGTCCCATCTAGCTTGTGTTTAATTCTATACACCCACTTGGAAGCTATTGGTTTCTTATTTGGAGGTAAAGAGCTGAGCTGTCAGGTATGATTTTCTTCTAGTGCAGATAATTCCTTTTGCATAGCATTAACCCAATTTGGGTCATTTCTAGCTTGACAATAATGAGTAGGTTCAATAGATTGCAACACATTTGCTATAAAATCAAGGCAATTTGGGTGAAAAACAAATTGTGAGGGATACATAGTAGGAGACTGTCACGACCCAACCTATGGGCTGGACCGGCACTAGGACCTGGGCTAGCCTAAAGCCTCCAAGGCCCATAGTAAGCCTAACTATTCCTTAATCCAATCCTAAGGCCCATATTAAGCCCGATATTAAGAAAACAATCGGACGGAATCCAACCATAACATGGGCCATACAACGGGAAGTTTTTGACTCGCCCGACTTGTAAGTACAATATATAATAATTTGGAGAGCTCAGCTCACACTCCACATACTCATAATGTCATAAAATCAAATGGGAGCTCAGCTTCCTCATTCAATCCAATCATACATATATCTAATAAATTTACAGATCCAACACGATATTATATTACAGACCCAATTCAAATAAAATATTTCTAACACATGCGAAATTCTATAAGTTAGTGAAATTATATAAAATATCACAGACATTAATAGATGACCTGCGAGGGAGAGACGCAGGTTAGAACTCAACAAGAAATCTCCTGTATCCTGAAAAAATAAGGCGAATAGGAGTGAGTGTTAGACTCAGAGAGTAAAACACTGATTTTAACTACAATTTCTATAGCTATCTAAAGCTAATGAATTTTAAAGAGTGGAATGCAATACCATTATAATTTTCATACAAATCACATCATAACAGCAAAAGGTAATTTAGAACACTCACACACCCATATAATATGCAAACAGTACACATATGGAAGTTGATCCCCTATATAGCTCTCTTAATCCAACCTCTACCAGCGAGTACATCTCAAGCCAGACTTTCACTTAATAGACCAAATGTAGGAGCTAGCGAGATCATCTTGAGCCGTGCCTACCCCGACTTATCCATAAAAGGATCCGGTCCCAGCGAGTCAAGCTCCAGTTGCATCTACCCGTCCTGTCCATATCTAACACTACACACCACACGCACGCCAACACACGTACACTACTCCAAATTACCATAAAATAATATTCATGGCACTTCATCAATTAAGAATACAATATAAAACCTACCTAGTGTTTAACTACATAGATATATATTTATAAGTGATGCATGGGCATGCCTGAACATATAATAATATTGAAATTATAATTAAAATCAATACTTTACTCACAGATGTAAACCGAAGTCACTATGGCGGCTGGACAGAGGAGAAAAGTTGTCCCGGCTCACCTAACAATTTTATTACAATTATTTAATACAATTGAATCAATACAAGCTTAAAAAGAACCAAAAACACCCTAAGTCGTGTCGAAAATTCGGCAGAGTCTCCCCTATACCTAGAACCTACCCAACCTGCAAAAGGGTTCAAAATACACTTCTATATCCACAAGTCACACAACCACCACTCAATCACATCACATGGCTCCTCCTGGGCCCATCCAAATAGTCAACAACCTCAATTTGAAAAATTATCATTTAGTCCCTACAATTAACCCTTTGCAAAAACTACCCAAATGAGCTCTAAAAATTTTAAAATTTTGTTCCGCAGTCCTTAGCAATATTATTAAGCTAATGCAAAAGGAATTATAATTTTCTAACTTACCATGAATATTTTATAGATTTTTAATTGAAATCAAGCTTAGATAATTAAGAAAAATGAGAGTTCAGGTTTATCTATGCCAATTTTGACCCTTGGGACGCGTCCGGGATGTCAGAAAATGGTGAGGTAGCCTATAATCTCGACCAATTCTGAAGCTTTTTTGATAGCCTGCCTGCCTGCCCTGCCCGAAATTGCTAGCCCGAGCAACTGTCGAATTTTCACAAAATGAGCATACCTACGCAAAATCTACAACACGGGGGTTAGTACATAATTTTTACAAAATTTATTAAGCTCATTTAATGCCCGAAAAAATACTGCGAAGTTCTGTGGGACCCATTGAAAAACAATGACAGAAAAATTTGAAATGAGTATTGCCGCGAAGCTCTTGTCGAGGGGAGCACTCTGGTACTCTCAGATTTTTCGTGGGGTTCACGGTTTGCGAGAGATCTAGCCCTAAAATCGAAATGGGCTAAAACTTTTCGGACAAAAATTGGATAAACTGCTGGATGGATTTTTGTGTTCTTAGTGTTTATGGAAAGCTCTCAAGGTATAGATGGGTTTTAGGGCAAGACCCAGTTTAATTGGTGGTCGAATTTGTCGGAATCCGCCCAGGAAATTGAAGCGACGCACGCGCCTAGGGAAGGTTTTTGGTGCGGTTTTTTGGTGACCTGTAGGCCAGCCAGTTGAGGGGAAGGGGCGAAAAAGGTCACCGGCGACGCTGGGAGGGGAGGGAAGGCAGTGGCCGGTGCAGAGGGAGAGGGAGGAGAGAGAAACGGGAGGGAGAAGTGGGGCTTCGGGGAGAGAGAAGGAAGGAGAAGAAAAGAAGGAAGGGGACCGGTTCGATTGAACCTGCCTGATTCGGTTCGATTTGATTTGACCAGTTTGATTTAAGATACCCAAAATTAAATTTTTGCTCTACCTTGGGATAAAAAACGAGGCCCAAAAATTCTGAAAAATTTCTAGAAAACTCAGAAAAATGTGTAGAGTCTAAATATATTTTTAGTTTTACATATATTTTTAGTTTTGCCACGTGGTCTTTAAATTAATTCGCAAAAATTAACAAAGTTTATTGATTTTCAAAATCAAATCCTATTTCTAAAATTCGAAAAATTTCAAATAATTTTCCAAAATTTTTAATAAAATAAATACTAATGTTTACCCATAAAATAATAAATTTAAAAATTAGGGATGTTACAGAGACATCCTTGGCAGATCCAACTGACCAATAGATGTAGCATTGATTAAGGCATTTGCATTTGAATTTTGTACATTTGCAACAAAGTCCTGTAACCAAGCAATTTTGGATTTGAGTCTTATATTCTTTCTAATATAGGGTTCTACTAGGGAATGAGAATTTTGAAGTAAATGTGAATTATTTGGGGTTAATGAATTAGAAGTAGGTTGAACATAAGTAATTAAAGAATCAACACCATGTGGGATTGGAGGAATACTAACTGAATCAAAAGAATATGTATTATGAAATTTAGTATTTAAGGTGTCTAGATGAGTTGCAGGAATGGGCAAAGAAATGTATGTGTCAGGTAAAGGTTTATGTTAAAAAGGAAAGATAGGCTCATGAAAAATGATATCTCTTGATATACAAACTGTATTTTAAGTGAGATCATATAGTTTGTATGCTTTTTTACTGGACACATATCTAAGAAAAACAATTTTTGTGGCTCTAGGTTCAAACTTTAATTTGTGTGGTTTAGTATTAGTAAAAACAAAGGCACCCAAATGTTTTTAATATTTGGTAGTTTGGTTTCTAATTGTGGAGTACTTCATAAGGAGATTACCACTGGAGAGTTGATGTAGGTAGTCTATTTATAATATATGTGATTTTAAGAATGGATTCACCCCAAAATTTCTTTAGCATGCTAGCTTACAACATGAGGGCCTTGGCTATTTGTAGTAAATGTTGGTGTTTCCTTTCTACTACACCATTTTGTTAGGGAGTACATGGGTAAGATTTCTGATGGATAACTCCCTTATCATGGCAAAGTTTTTGACTTGTAGTATTGACAAATTTAGACCCATTATCTGTAATACTCCTATATTAAGTAGTCTATACATTTTATTATTTCGATAACTAGTGTCCGTTCGGATAGTCAGAATGTTTAGAACTATATTTATGCCATCTAGAAAAGTCATAAATAAAAGTTAATAGAAATTATATGAAGGTGAAATGGAAATAAAAAAAATAAAGCATAATCAGTTAAATGAGCCGAGGTCCCGGCGATGGGTGATCGAACCGGGAAGTGACTACGAGCTCAGTTACTACCCTAATTTTGTGTGGGACCCTATGATACTCCAGGCCTAAGGATAATTGCGAAGCTAACCGTATTATGAAAATCATAGAAAAGAATAAAGAACAAGCTCAAATAATTGAATCAGAGTTCAGGAAGTAACTCAGTGCTATTGAAAAAATTGATCAGACCGATAAAGGGCAATATGATCAATTCACCCTTAGAGGTGACTCTTGGCCTGAATATCCATTAAAATGTAAGAAATTAAAATTATGAAAAATAGATTAAAAATGAAGAAGTGTAGGGAAAGAAAGGAAAAAGGAAATGAAAAATTCAAATTAAATGCTTTATGACATTATCAATGACACAATAAAAATTTATAATTTTTAAATTTTGAAAATTTGGGGATAATGATATCATAAAAAGACAAACATTAAAAGAAAAGAAAATTGGGTATTCTTCCTCTTGTTTGGCCTTCCCACTCTCTCTCAAAATCTCTCTCTAAATTTCTCCATTAACAAGCCAATTCAAGCTTCCAAAGCTTGATTTCTTATCATAAACCCTAACCATAAACCATAGAAAACTCCTAATTGACCCTAGAAGAGAAGAATTGAAGCAAGAAATTTGAAAGAAAAGTGAAAGAATAGAAGTTGAGAAGAGCATCTTTGAGGTGAGTTCTCTCTCTACTTAATTAAGTGTATATGCATGAATATAAGAGGAAATTGATAAATTATGTAAATAAACATGAAAATCATGCATGTGGGGAGAGATGAAATTTCGGCCAGCCATGGTTTACTAGGGTTTTAATGTGTTTTAGTTTAGTTGGATGTGAATTGGGACTTAGATGAAGTGGTATATGTGTTTAGTGAAGAGAAATTTCATGAAATTGCATGGATTAGTAAGATGACAAATTAGGGTTTATAGAAATTGAGGGAAATTGGGGATTTTGAAAATTATTGACCAATTAATGTGTATGATGCTTAATTTTGGTCATTTAGGGTGTTTTGAATTGTAAATTTATAATTGGAATTGAGTTGAGTTGTGGATATGGAATTGTGGAATTCTGGACTAATGAGTCCAGCTAGGTTAACAAGCCATAAGTTGAATTGTGTTGCTCCAATTGGTGTGAGACTAATTGGAGATGAAATTAGGGTCATAATGCTATATTTTTTTATGAAGAAACCTTGCCCAAAAACTGACCATAAGTTGGTCTAAAATTAGGTTGAACCCGGAATTGGTGCCCTAATTTTTGGCAGAATTGACCAAATGAACAGTATATGTTCAAATGGGCGTAACTTTGTGTAGAGAGGTCTAAATGACCTGATTTTTAAACCATTGGAAAGCTTATACATAGTAGAACAACTTTCATGAAGAACAGAAATCCAAATTCTGACCATAACCTAGTCAAATTGCTAACCAAAGTTAGGTCACCAAAACTGTCAGAACCAAAACTTGCCCAGAAAATCTGGAAATGATCAATCCGGCTAGTTATGGTAAAAATACTATAACTTGAGCTACAAAACTCCAAATGGAGTGATTCAAAAAGGGAATTAAACTAGACACATTAAGGAACAACTTTGATGGAGAAAGTTTAGTCAAATTTCTACTATAGATTGGTCTAATGGAATAGTAATCTTAAGTGATCAAATCTGAAATTTTAGAATTTCATCTAATAGGCCTTGAATTGTAATTGGCAACCAATGCCAACAAATTTGTGACCTAAAATGTGGTATGACCATGTGTTTAGAAATGGTATACCAATTAATTATGAAAAAGTGAAAAATTTGCATGAATAGTAATATGAATAGTAACCACAATATTATTAAATACAAAGAACTCAACCCTTAGGTGAATTTATAAGTAAATTAAGTATGCAAAATTCAATTGTTGGATTAATTATTTAGAAATGATTTGGATGGATATTGAAACGCCCTAATTATGTGTTTCAGTGGGAAAGGAGCCCTCCAAGGAAGGAGGAAGAGTGGACTAAGTCAAAGCAACATAAGAGATTTATGCACAACAAACTTAAAATTCTTTGTTTCTACTTGACAATTCTTGAAATAAATGCTGTGAATAATTTTGATTGTTATGTCTTTGAAAATCTTATTTAAAAAATAGTGTGTAGCCTACTTTGTAAATAAAAAATTTGGAATGAAATATGATTTGTGAATTGTATGAAATATTTGAATGATTTGGTTTTGAATTGGACTTTGAAATCACACTTGGCATGACAATATTATTGTGTTCCTCCTTTATCTATAGAGTTCAGATTGATTATATTCTTCCCTCTCTGACTTGCCAGTTGAGTTTGAAATCGGATGAGTACTCATATAGCTAGCTAGCCACCTCTCTCATTAATTTCAGTTAGTGAGGTTGTAGATTGCTTTGTCGTGGTGTATAACACGGCATTGATCGTGAAATTTTGTGTCATGACCTAAGTTGTGTATTTATTGGCAACACTATTGTTTATAATTTATTTTGATAAATTGTTATTAAAAATCTTAACTTCAACTTGAGAACTGTGATTGTGAAAATTTTTAAATTTTGTTCCCAAATGAATGATTATTTTTCTTGTGACTTTTAAAAATTTATTGTTGTGCACCACTGAGTAAATTACTCAGCGATGGCTTTTTCTTGCTGTCGCAGATAGAGAGAAAGATAAAGTAGTAGAGTGAGTTGCTATAGCTACAGAGAAACATATTTTGGGATCTTTTACGGGTATAATATTTTATACCCTTGTACATTTCTTTTGATGTAAATTATTTGTACATATATATTTATAGAATCGAATGAGCAGTTGTACAATCAAAATTGTAATAATATTATTTTGTTTTCTTTTCTTGAATTGAGAATTTTATGTATAAATTGCATTAACTTCAATGATACTGAAACTTGTTGAAATTGTATTGGTTGAGATTGAATGGTGTTGATATTAAATGGAGTTGTGGAAAATATTCATATTAAGAGTGTTTTAACAGGTTGTGAAAAACTGTTTTTTCAAATTTTAGCCGGTACTCTGTCAAAATTTTTATAAAATTTTCAAAATTTCAGATAAATCAAAATTTGAATTCATGACCTAAACTTCAACTAAAGGCTTTTTAACAATTATTCAACATTTCTTTAAACTTTAAAATGAATAGAAATTAGTTCAAAATCCCTTGTAGTATATTTAATGGGTTATTGATAGGTGAAATTCGGTAATTCATTAGGTATATTACGGGATCATGTTATACCTTACAGAGGGGTAGGGTGTGACATTATCTGTCCTGATGACTTTTACTGACTTGGTAAATTAGTTTTACATCATATTCAAAAAAGTAGTAAGCATAGAGGAGGTTTGGGTTTTATCATGAAGCAAACATGTCTAGGTTGCTTTGCTAAAGTCATCTACCAACGTTAAGAAATATCTAGCCCCAAAAATGGATGTAACTTGATATATGTAACTTGAGATGGTTCCCCCAAATCAACATGAAGTAAAGCAATATTTCAGTAATGGATGTACTACTAACAGGGAAAGGTAATCTCCCTTGTTTTGCTAATGGACACACTTCTCAAACTGGTAAATTTTCATTAGATACATCAAAATCCAGAGTTTTAGCAATTGTGGATTTAGGTGCATGACCTAATTAGAATGTCATAGAGAAATGTCAAAATCTTTACTCATACGAACTGTATTACAGGTTTCACTTAATTGAAAATCAAATTTGACTGAAGACACAATATTTGCAAAGAACTGAGAATTAAAGAATGAAGAATCAAACTTCTAGAGACCAGCATGTGCCTTGTCAATAGCTACAATCTTTCTAGTCAAAAGGTCTTGCAGGATACAAAATTAAGGTAAGAAATGAACTATCATGCTTGTATTTTGTATGAGTTTGCTAACAAATAGTAGGTTATATTTGAAATGTGGAAAATACAGAACATTGGTTAAGGTCAAGTTGGGTGAACTTTTACATTTCCCACATGAGTAACTCGTTGAATAGATCCATCAGGGAGATATACAAGGCTTATATGGGACTGTTTGCATGGGTTAATCAGGTAATTGAAGTTAGAACACATGTGACTGGTTGCTCATGTGTCAACTATCCATGTTCCCATCTTAGTATCATTCATACTAGAAAAGCACAAATTAGGATATTTACCTGCAAAATTGGAACAATTTGCACTACAATTTACCTTCTCCACATCTTTGCCTTTCATGTATTTGGCAACTTCCTATTGTACCATCCTTGCAAGATTCATGTTCCACAAAATCCTTGGTTCAGTTGGTGTAGTTGCCTTGCAATTATCACAATATTTGTGCTCCTTAGTGAAATTCTTCTTCTTAACAGCATCTCCAAAGCGCAGAACCCTTCCTATTTGAAGATTAATTCCATTAATCCTATTTGCCCCATGGACGACTCTTCTCTGGGTTTTGTTCATGGGTTTCTAAAAATTCCTCCATATTCAATGTTAATTTTGCAGATTTTTACTATATTTTCTTAAGATAGAAACAAGATCTATATAGGTGAATCAGAAAACAAACAAGTTCCAAAGATCACAGCTCTAATACCATGTTACAAAAACACTTAGAACTGATACCATGTTACAAAAACACTTAGAACTGAGATGAGAGAACTCAAGAGAGTTTCTATTCTAGTAACTGCTCTCCATATTATAAATATACTTTTAAAAAACTCACAATAATATCATTAAATTAGCAGCTCAATAATGGAGTATTTACCTCAGTATAAAAAATCAGAATTCGAAATTTGACAATCACTATTTCCAATAGTAATTTTCAAAAGTATCAAAAAATTGCTTAAAAAAATAAAATAAAACCTCCAGCTGATTTGGAAACCTCTCTTGTTTAATTTAATCATTATCGTCAGATTTTTCTTTTTCTTCTTCTTCTCTTAATTCTTCACTTTCTATCATTACTCAATCCTATGCTTCCTCTATGGAACTCCCCTTTGTCTTTGGAATTCTTCACTTTTTATTATTATTATTTTTTTTTATTTTAGAGTGATTTACAATTCAGTTCTTAACAAATTATCCCGTATTTTTAAAAATTCATTAAATTTCTTTAAATTTTAATTCCATTAAATCCAACAAATTATCTCTTTATTCATTTTCTAAGCGTATTCTAACATATTTCATCAATCAAATTCTAAATAAATGACTTTTATTTTTGAGTTTTATCATGGTTAACACTTTTATCCATTTATTTAAAAAAAAAATAAATTAAAACATCGTGATTGCTGACTTTTGTAAGGGTATTTTAGTCTTCTTTAAGTATAACCAGCTGAATGAAATGAAAGATATAAATGTTTAAGGACCTATTTAATTTAACTATTAAATATAATTAATTATTGATAATTTACGGTTGTTACCGTTAAATGATAATTGATGGTTGATTTATATTAAATATTTGATAAAATTATATTTATTTATTATTATTAATATGTAAAATGATTAATAATAATATATTTTTTATAATTTATTTTATTATTAAAATAAATATATAATTAATAATTTATTATATTATTTATTTTATTATTAAAATATATTTTTTAAAATTTATTATTAAAATATAAAAATTAAAATTAAATAATTTTAAAAATATAATTGTAAAATAATTCTTTATTTAAAGATATTTAAGTCTCGCTGTCAATCAGATGCGGTAGTTAAAATTATAATTAAACTTAAAAAAAATACATGTAGATATAAATCCAATAACCTAAGAAATGAGCAATACCCGAATGTTTCCTATCATGAAAAATACTTCATTCATCCAAAACACGTAAGAGTTAATAATAATAATAATAATAATAATAATAATAAAATTGAAGTGATATAAAATTCGTTAAACCCGTATTTAATAGATATAGAAGCCAGTATGAGAAAGAACTTGTAAATGGGTGCCGTCATAATTAAAAATATAGTGACGTTTTTGTCAAATAATAAAAGAAATATAGAGCAGTCTATAAACAATTCTATAATTAAAGTTGATAAAAAAGATAATTGATAAGTAACCTATTAATTTTCAATTGCCTTTTTAAAACATCTACCAAATAAATAAGTTCGGTTGTTGTACTTAACAATTAAATCAAATATCTTCTAAACTGAAATAAAATTTAAGAAAGTTTTAAGGAATTTTTTAAAATATAAGTATCAACTTGTTAATAAAAATAATATTAAAGACTAAATTATAATTCATTCTTAATTTTATAGGCACAATTAATACGTCACAGAGAAAATAAAAATACAACAGTCACATCCTTTATATCATAATTGTTAGCATGATTATAAGAAAATCTGTCTTTACATGATTTTAGGATATTTGTTTAGCAAAATTATAGCAATTAGTATGATTATAGGAGATTAGTTTAGTATAATTACATCAATTATTATTCTTGTCAAAATTAGCTCATATTCTCAAGTATAAATAGATATAGTATCTCTGTAAATAAGATAGCATATATATACACAATCTTTTCCATCATCACTTGTATTCTTTCTGCTAATATGGTATCAGAGCCTTAAGGCTTTTATTCCTAGTTTCGGGGGTCTCTCTTCTCTCTCTACAACCTGTTTTGGTTCATTCTTTCATTCCTGTTATTATATTACTTTTTCTCCTCATCTTGTTATCAATATACACTCTACTACAGACTAGAAAACCAATAGAGAAATCTAATATTTCAAAACCTATTGCAACGGTTCTGACTGTTTCCAACTATAATATTTGGGTTCAAGGAATGAAAAGTTTTTTGATAGGTCGCAAGTTTTGACTTATTGTTACCGGAGATATCATTACACCGACAAAAGAGAACGATGGAACTGATGCAAAATTTGTTGACCGTCTTGAGGATTGGGATAGTAAAAATCATTAGATCATCACATGGTTTCGCAATACCTCTGTCTCGTCCATTCACATCTAATTTTCTGATTATGACTCTGTAAAAGAAATGTGAGATTTTTTGGCTAATCGATATCAGACCACTGGATTTGCCTACTATTATCAGTTGTGGACTACTCTTCATAATCTGAAATAAGAAGCAAGTCAATCTGTGAATGATTTTTTTGCCCAGGTCCAACCCATTTGGAATCAAACATCTCAGGCCAAAATCAGTGAAGATCATCTTCATCTCATTCAAGTTCTAATAGCTCTTCGACCAGAATATGAGGCCGTTTGAGCGTCCCTGCTACATCGAAATCCACTCCCATCATTGGATACTGCTATTCAAGAGATTATTTTTTAAGAGAATCATCTTAGTTTAGATAAAACTCCTCAATTTGAAATAGCTCTTGCAACTACTCGATCCTCACATCAGAGATCTGGCAATCAACTCTGTAAGAATTGTAATCAAATTAGTCATGCTTTTGCTTATTGTCCTACTATAGATTGCAAATAATGTCATATTTACAGTCATATTCTTAAACATTGTCCCACATGCCCTCCAAGACTAAAAAGAGGGCATTCTAAATTCAAGAATGTCTCAAAGCCTGGATCTTCCTCTGTCACTGCTATTGCTGCTACTGAGGGTTCTACTACCATCAACATGAGTGATCTTGAGGCACTATTCAAACAGGTTATTTCTTCTAATTCCCCTGCTGTCATGTCTGCCACTCCGGGTAATTCTTATTGGCTTTTTTACTCTGCATGTTATAATCATATGACCACTAATCTTAAATTCTTATCTTCTGCAAAAACCTGTATCTTTCTTACCACCAATCCATACTGCAAATGATACTAAAATGAACATCACACATACTGGTCATGTGTCTACCTCAAATCTTCATCTCCCCGCCACCTATTATATCCCTAATTTGGCACTCAATCTTATTTCTGTTGGTCAGTTGTGTGAAAAATGACTAAATGTTATTTTTTCTCCCCGTGGTGTCCAGGTACAGGATCCACAAACGGGACAGGTTCTTGTTAATCCAGTACTTGCGCCTGCATTTCCTCCTAATAGTACTCTTCGTCGTTCTACCCTTGTAAGAGAAACTCTTCATTATCTTTCTGATTTTCACTGTTACTCTACTATTGCAACCCTTCATGAGCATTGTTCTTATCGTGAGGCAAGTACTGACCCTCTTTGGCAGCAAGCTATGACTGAAGAACTTTAGGCTTTAGAGAAAACTCATACTTGGGATTTAGTTGATCTTCCACCAAACAAGACCCCTATTGGTTGCAAATGGATTTACAAAATCAAGACCCGTTCTGATGGAACTATTGAATGCTACAAAGCTCTCTTAGTAGCCAAAGGGTACACTCAAGAGTATGGTATCGACTATGAAGAAACTTTTGCTCCAGTGGCCCCATTAACATCTGTTTGCAGTCTCTTAGCTATTACAGTAGTTCTAAATGGAAACTTTTCCAGATGGAAGTCAAAAATGCTTTTCTTCATGGTGATTTAACAGAAGAGATTTATATGCATCCTCCTCCTAGTTATCATTCTCCTCATAAGGTTTGCAAACTTCGGCGAGCCTTGTATGGATTAAAACAAGCTCCTAGGGCCTAGTTTGCCAAATTTAGTTCCACTCTTGCTCAACGTGATTTTCTCTCTAGTCCATATGATTCTGCATTATTCACTCGCCGAACTGATAGTGGTATTGTTCTTCTGTTGCTTTATGTTGATGATATGATAATAACAGGAGATGATTCATTTGGTATTTCAGAGTTACAACATTATCTCAATCAGCATTTTGAAATGAAAGACCTGGGTTTTCTCAGCTATTTTTTGGGTCTTAAAGTTTCTCAAAATTCTGATCGCTATTATCTCTCTCAAGCCAAGTATGCATCCGACTTACTTTCTCGAGTAGGCATCATTGATAGCAAAACAGTATCAACCCCGATGGAGCTCAATTGTAAACTTACACCTCTTGATGGCACTCCTCTTGATGATCCTACTTTATATCGACAGGTTGTCGGGAGTCTTGTTTATCTCACAGTTACTCGACCTGATATTTCATATTCTGTTCATCTAATCAACCAGTTTATGTCTGCTCCTGGCTCAACTCATTTCTCTGTAGTACTTCGAATCCTTCGTTATATCAAAGGCACTCTTTTTCATGGTTTGCACTTTTCTTCTACCTCCTCCCTAGTATTATCTTGCTACTCTAATGCTGATTGGGCTAGTGATCTGACAAATCGTCGCTCTACAAGTGGTTATTATTTCTTCTTGGGTGATTCTCTTATCTCTGGCATAGCAAAAAGCAAACTATTGCTGCACGTTCTAGCACAGAATCTGAATATCGTGCTCTTGCTGATGCTACATCTGAATTACTTTAGTTACTGTGGTTATTAACTGATTTGGGTGTCATTCATTCTTCTGCCACGATGCTTCATTGCGATAATAGAAGTGCCATGCAAATTTCTCATAATGATGTATTTCATGAGCATACCAAACACATCGAAATTAATTGTCATTTTGTACGTCATCATGTTGCTCATAGCACCATACGTTTAATTCCTGTCTCCTCTATCAACCAAACCGCTAATATATTCACCAAAACACATCCTCCCGCTCGCTTTCAGGATCTCTTAAGTAAACTCAAGTTGGCACCTATGCTACCACCTTGATTATAGGAGATTTGTTTAGTATAATTACAGCAATTAGCATGATTATAGGAGATTAATTTAGCATAATTACAGCAATTATTATTCTTGTCAAAATTAGCTCATATTCTCATGTATAAATAGATGTAATATCTCTGTAATAAGACAACATATATATATACAATCTTTATCATCATCACTTGTATTCTTTCTACTAATAATAATGTTATATTATAATTTATTTTATATATAAATTAATATTGCGATTATGCAAAATTTAAATTAAATTTTTAAAAATCATGTTATAGACTTTGGAAAAGCCCTTCAGGCTTCACCCACTTCAAAAGAATCATCCACCGATATGAATTTCCTAGAAAGTGGCTGGAACTCGGAAGATGAATCCCTTGAAGGCTCAGAGAAGGTAATAGCTAATTGAAAAGTGTACATTTGATGGAGTACAGCACAACAAATAAATTAATTAGAGAAATTCGAACATCTTAATATTGGTCCAGCAATCTAGAAGATTATTTGATTAATGGGTTATATAAAATCCTAGACGCTAGTTTTAATTATTTTTATTTTATTTATTTTTATAACTTTAATAATATAAATACACAAGTTCATTAAAAAATTAATGTATATTTATTTTTAAAATTAAAAAGTAAAAAAAAAATTAGAATAATTTAGTATTATGGTATATCAAAATGGGAGATAAATTTATTAAAATTTTGTTTAACTAAATTTATTAATTCTAAAAATAAAATTATAAAATCAAATAAATAATAATAAAATTTAAAGTATTGTTAAATTATTTTAATAAAAGTTAAGTGTTAATTTATATATTCCATCTTCAATTATTTTAGTGATAATAAAGCCCATTAATAAATTCTTTAAACCTAAAAATTTAATTGATAAATTTAAAATTTGATTATAAAAATTAGAGAATATTTTCATTAATGATAAATATTTTTTGCCTTCAAATTTTTATTATCGTTTAATTTTTGTCTCTTATTATTATTTTCTAATCTCATAATTAAATATTAAATTATAAAAATAGATAAAAAAAAGATTAAATAATTAACAGAATTAAATATAAAAAAATTAAATTATATTTTGAAAAATATAAAAATTAAATTATTAATTTTAATATAAACAAAGAACTAAATAATAATTTATAAAAAAAATTTTGGTGACCCAATACCGTATTAAAATGAATCAGTTGATTTTGATTTAATTTTAAATTAGTTTTAATCAACTAGAGTTTTGAATGATGAGGACTTAATTTCAATTTTGAGTCACATCAATCTGATTTCAATATCAAACCAAACCATAGCAGAATCTACAGCGTAATTTTTTCATACATGAATTTTATTATTATTTTTTAAATAATTTTTAATTAAAAAATTAATTTTTTTATTTTAAATATAAAAAATAATTAAAAAATCAATTAAATTAAATTTTTACAAAATTATTGTTTACAAAACGGAATTAAAATTTCTCCACTTACGAAGGAACGAAGCAAAACGTTGGGGGCCCGACAGCAGGCAAAAGAAAAGTGGAAAGATTTTCTTTCCACCTACAGTGTTAAAAGATTCCATGCTTTCCAAGATGTGAATTAAATGAGAAATCAGTAAGCTCATTCTTCGAAAGTTCCAGCCGAACTTCAGGGTTGACGACTGAGAACGGATCATAAGCAGAGAGGAAAGCCGTGTTGTTTTCTCCTTGTGCAGAGGCATCGCCCCTTTATTTATCTCTCTTTCGTCTGCGATCATTGCAGAATAGGTTACACCTGGGGATTCAAGAATGGGGCACAATAAAATAGCCAGAAAGATTGCTGAACTATGTCCTGAGTTGGCTGGAATTGTGCAAGAAAGGATCAGTCCACGCAATTTAATATTAAAAGAAAACACAAGTAAGTAGCTTAGATACTTCATTTGCTAACGGTAGTTTGAAACTTATTTTACTTTCTTATAAGAGATTAATGAATTATTTGATGTTCACTAGCAGACCTCTAATTAATTAGTTTTTCTCTAATATTCATGGGAATTGATTGTTTAAAGTCTGAAAATCAATCGGTTCTGTAAGGCAGGATTGGTGTTCTGTTGAATTCTGAACTCATCCCTTCTTTTTATGTAATGAGGTTAATTAATTAATTAAGCTAGTTTCAAGTTCAACTATAGCTCCACCTAAAACTCAATTCAGTGGAGCTGCTGGTGCAGATATTGTGAGGAAAGTACTCGAAGGGTGGCCAGAATTTGCTTGGGAGACCGACGAGGATGGTTGTGTACCATTGCACTACGCTTGTGAAAGAGGTCTCTTGGAGATTACAAGATTGATTCTAAAAGTAGAACCAAGGTGTGCTAACAGGTTTAATAAGAATGCCTACACACCATTGCACTTTGCAGCAATGAATGGTGACGTTCTCCTACTTACTGAATTTATGACAATGGCTCCCAAATCTTTCATGCTTCTCACCAAAAAGGCAGAAACAGTAATGCACCTTGCTGCTAAATTTGGTAAATGCAAAGCTTTCGTCACAATGACGGAGACTTTAGGGAGCAACGATCTTTTCCGCCGACCGGATCTGTATGGCAACACAGTCTTACATCTTGCTGTTTCTGCAAGCTGCTATCAAGTAAGGATATATCATATGTCTCATGCTTATTTTACGCTTTGCTTTGGGATTGTTTTGTAAGAAGCAAAATGGAAAATAATAATAACAATAATAATAAGAAAAGGTCTCTAATGCTCGTAAGCCATTTTAATCTGGTTAATTCTTTCCTTCAACTATATCCTAGCTAGCAGAATACATAATCGTTACGGCAATTGTTGATGTCGAGCATAGAAACTATCATGGACATACAGCACTCGACCTTCTTAATCAAGCAAGAGTCACCGGTGAAACTGAGCATATTAGAGCTTTGTTGAAATCTGGCTATCCTTATAGCTCTATAACATCACAACTTTCATCAGAGGTCGAGACTTCGACTTCTCAGAATGTGACAATTGGATCCAGATATGCATCTGATCAAAAATTTGAGAAGCCACCTACGTTTATGACGAATATGGGGAATGATGTTGGCAACAAAACCAACAATCAGCATGTGATCAATGATGAACTTGATGAAACCACTGCTGAAGCTGATGCTCTCTCTCAATCTGAAGAAATCCAGGATGATAAATATGAACAAGGATCCTCATCAGAAAGAACAGAATTGCATCATCAACGCAAGTATCTAAGCAAGAGACACAGGAAAGAACAGAGGGAGCTCCACAGAAATCGTCGAAATAGACAATATGACACACATAGGGAGGGACTACAAAATGCTCGAAACACAATCATACTAGTAGCCATTCTGATAGCCACAGTTACTTTTACTGTTGGTTTGAATCCCCCTGGGGGTTTCTATCAGCAGGGAACGCTAATAGGCCAGTCAACAGTTGGTAGAAATTTGGCTTTTAAGATCTTCGCTATGAGCAACAGCATTGCATTGTTCACATCTCTGTGCATTGTAATTATTCTAGTGAGCATCATCCCCTTCGAGAGAAGAAAACTAATGAGGCTAATGGTGATCACTCACAAGGTCATATGGGTGGCTTTGTCTTTCATGGCAACAGCTTTTGTTGCAGCCTCATGGGTGATCTTGCCAAATGATCGCAAAACAAGATGGATGCTTGAGACTATATTGACTATTGGTGCTGGGAGCATGGTAACTGTGTTTATCTATCTGGGAGTTCAGTTAGCTAGACACTGGTTGAGGAAGCAGAAATGGAAGAAACAAAGAGGCAAGAAGAGCAGAATTGTTGCTGTCAACAAGGAATTGAAATTACAACCTTCTAAAACCTTGATTACAAAACAAATCGAACCTTATCCAGTGCTATTCAACAATCAATCAGACTCATCCAACTCTGATGTTGAAAGTGCAAAATCCTTTGGGTATCACACCTACTAATGGTGAAATCTGCTTGTTCCTGATCTGCCCAATAATTTCAGAAATAAATTGTCCTTTTTTTTCCGATTCTTTCGGTGAAATGTCAAGAAATTTTAATAAACTATCAACAAACTCTAACATGCTGACAGGGTACAATTTACAAACAACATGATTTGCAATGAACTTAAATGCAAATTCACTCAATAATTACTAGAACTAGAAAACCTGAAGTCTTGCTGATGATAAATTTTCAAGAACCTTGTAAATTGTGGTTGATTGGGGGACTCTTATCCTTTCGGTTAGTGTTTAAGTTTGTCTTGTAAAAAATTTAAAGAAACTCATTTAACTGAGAAATTTCATCAATCCCTCTTCATCAGCATTAATGAACATCTTCATCTAAAAGGCTAAAATTGACATTCTGATTATAGTTATGCCATTAGGATTTGAACAATTTACCTTTCCTTTGGACATTTAATTCCAAATTTGAGTAGCTGTCAAAATATCAAACATGTTGCTTGTAAGACACAAAATCATACAACTGAAATAACAAGCTTTAAAAACATTGGAAACAAACAAAACTCATCCTGGAATGTCGAAAGCAATTATGTTCAATAGCTACGAAATTACTCAAAAGACAAATTTTTAATACAGGATTCCAACAGCTAGCTGAAACCTGACACCGATTGACAAAGAATAAATGCCATATGAAAGTTGTTTTAAGGTGACCATAGTAAAGCTACTAATGTGGCAAGAAGAACCACCAAGACTGAAACAAGTCTCACTGAGACTATTTCTCCTGAACTTGGCTGTGGTGATGGTGCCAGCTGATAAGAATCAGATGGAGTTGCAATGAATGGTGGAGAATGTGATCTTTGGTGGTGCAGACCCATCACTTCCACAATCAAACGCTGGCCATTTTTGCAGTGATTAGGGGCTCCAATAATAAAGTAGAAAGGTCCTGGCCTGTCAAGATTGAAAATGCTCCTTCTATTGTTGAAGGCAACAATAGGTTTGCTGGTGTTGCAGTGGTAATAACCCCATTTGTCCACTTGAAAAACCGAGTCATTCTTGTACCCCAATACTGCAAACAAAAGAAATCAGTACTGTGACAGTGCAAGAACAAGACAACCCAAGAGATGTTCATGTGTTATATAGCACTTGTTTGCCTGTAACCAAACTTTCAACTATAGAACTTTCTTTTTTTACAGAGAAAAGAACTGTTTTCGAAGTTGATAATCATATTAATCTGCTGGAAGAAATTTTACTGCGCAACAACTGCAAGCAATTTGCATAATCTCATCAATTCTGTCCTAAATGATTCAACCATCTATTCACAAACGATTTAAAATTGTAAGATATTATTTGGAAATTGAAGCCTCTACTATTTTCACAGTTACTAAAGTTTGGACAGGAAATGACAGTTTTCAAGTGAAACAAATTGAAATAAACTCACAGAGAGAATCTCCAACTTGAAATCTATTCCTTTCAGCCCATTGGGTGTACATTGCAGTGTTGTTGCCTAATAAACTCATTTTATATAAGTATTTAAGAGTAGTTTTGCATCCATTTTGCCCTTTTTAGTTTAGTAATTTTATGCTTTTAATACTTATTTTAGTTAATTTGTTAATTTTAGTTTTATTATATTTGATTTTCGGAATTTTAATGTTTTTAATAGGTTTGAATAAGGTTTAAAGGCAAAAATGTCCATATAGAAGAAATTCAAAGTGATTTAGAAGCCTAAAGTGGCGTGAAAAATGAAGAATATTGGCTTAAAGAAGAAGACCAGCCGAGACTTTCAAGGGCCTCAACACGCCCAGTGTTGAGAGTTGTGTGAAGATAAGAGTTAGCCAGCAGGAATCCACATGAGGCATGTAAATTCACACTGGATTGTGTAAACAGAGATTTTGAAGCAAAACACGCCGAAAGTTTCAGGGACTCCCACATGCCCCGTGTAGCTAGTCATGCAGAATCTAAAGGCTCCTCCTCCGAATCAACATGAGGCATGTGGGATAGCACTGGCAGATTTACTGACATGGAAAAATTTTCTCTTTTCACACCTTTTACACCTTTTGTTTTTATCCCTTTAGAGATTATTTTTAGGGTAAACCTTGAGGGAATATATAAGTATCATATTCTCATTTTTACCATAGGGAGAAAGAGAGAGGAAAAATCAAAAGAAGAAGGAAAGAGGGAATCACGCCATTTTTTGAGGAAGAATACCTGCAAAGTGACGTTTTCTAGCTTCCATTTTCAGATATTTGGATTTTCTTCTTCTGAGTTCTTTTATTTTTAGTTTTATTTTCATATTTTCTTGCTTTATTTTATATTTTCTACTTGTAAATACAAGCATGAGTGAGTAGATACTTAAGATTTCAGAGTTGGGTGTAATGATTTAAGTTTTATTGTGGATTTAGACTGGTTTTAACCAAATTTTAGTATATATAAGCTTTAATTCTAATCTTGTATGCTTATTTACATATCCATTGTTGATACTGTTTAGGTTTTGTTCTTAATCTTAGATCGAAGGATCGAGAGGTAAAAATCTATGATAGATAATTAAGATAATGAACTTAATCATCTAGTATTAGAAATAAACTAGTGGGTTAAGAGGAATTTCAAGTTGATTAAAATGCTTAAAGAGTTTTGGGTAATTAAACATCGCATGAGAATGGGGTTTAGTTTCCTTTAAAACACTCTTTAGTTTGCTTGAAAGAGAAATTAAAGAAAATCAGAATCAACTTCCTTCAAACTTGTATTTCCCTTAATCTTGGCTTTGCCTATCCAAATCCCAATGAAATTTACTTCATGAACCTTAACTCTGGAATTAATTTTTACCATTAATTAATTAAATCTTTTGTTACTTGCTGAAATTTTAGTAAATTAGTATAGTGCTTAGATTTTTAATTACTTAATTCATTATAATTTCCTTATTTTTCCCAATTTAATTTATTGTATCTCTTACTCTATTTTTGGCACAAATTATCAATAGCCCAAATAATCATAACTTTTATAGTTTGGTACTCAAACAATAAATCTCTATGGGACGATATCTTTTCTTTACTACTTGAATGACCCGTATACTTGCGGAGTACGCAATCAAGTTTTTGGCGCCGTTGCCAGAGAATTGTTCTGTTTGATATTAGACGATTGATTGTTTGGTTAATTTGGGTATTTTATTTTTTTTATTTTAATTTCTTTTTTTTATCATTATACTTTGAGATTTTCTTATTTTGATTTTTCAAGTACATATCTTTTATATGAGAAGAACAAAAAGTGCAGAAATTGATTTAATTTTTGATCCTAAGATTGAAAAGATAGCTAAAGCTTTAAGAGCAGAGTCAAAAAGAAGAAAAGTTGAACTCATAATTTAAAGACAGCAAGAGCAACAAGTGATAGAAGCTATGGCAAACAATAATAACCGATCAATTAAGGATCATGCTTGTCGCAAGGGATTTTGCGGTCGCCTGAACGAACCCTCACCGAAGTGGAAAAGAATGAGGAGTCGCCACCTTATTTTTGAGGGAAACTAAAGAAAACCATTTGTGAAGACAAATTGAAATAAAACCACTTCAAAACAGAGATTCCAAGTTCGGGGTCCGTAAACGGTTGGGGAAGGTGTTAGGCACCCCACCTCGTCCCTTAATAAGGGTAAGTAGATTTAACTTCGCATTTTATAAATTAGTTAGGAGGGCTTGAATGGAAATGTTAATCCTTTTAACAAAAAGGAATATTTAATTTTTCACTAAGTTTGGATTACCCAGATACATAAGTAAATGAGATAACCTTAGTGAGTTACTGTTGTATATTAGTTTTGTTTGAAGGGCTATTTTATTAGAATTCAATTTTTGGAATTGGATGAGAACTCTCCTCCGAGATTAGGATGTACAGCGCTGTCCTGACGTACGCATGTCAGAAATGCGGGCGATTCTGGGGCGTGCGGTTGAGATTTCTCCTGCAACGCTTTAACTACCTTGGCTCTGATTATGACGATAATTGCCAGGAGCTGTCTTATTCTCTTTGTCTCCCGACCTCCCCTCTTTTCCGGTCTTTTCAACGAGATCCTTCTCCGATCTTGCATACCGGTCTCCCATCTTCCGATCTCTGTTATTCCGATATTTCCCTTAATCAGGCCCGGTCCGGTCAAAGCATTAATTCCCCTCGATTCCCGAAGCGTCCGCTTCGTTTTCTGCTTAGCAATAAATGCCCGATTTTCCCTATATATACCCCCTGACAGAGGAGACTTTCTTCATTCGATTTCCCTCTCTTCCTTCTTACTTTCCAGTTCTAGCTGCTCCGGCAGATGTTCCGGCCATGATTGTGGCTGTTGATCCCTTTCCGATGGACCTCTTTATTCCCCGACTGAAAATTTACGACCCCGGTGCTCGAATAATCGTGATAACCTTATCTGATGATGGTGAGAGAACTGGATCAATTAACCGATCTGGATCGCGGACCTTGATCGTGCCGATCTCGAGTCGTTCGATCGGTATAATCGGTGAACCGATTTCAGCCGAGAAGACTACTAATGTTCTGTCGACCCTTAGCGGTTGTTCTTCCAAGTTTATTCGGCTTCTCACCACATTGGGTGTTCCGACAGCGGCTTTCCTTCACATTGGGTGTTCCGACAGCGGCTCGGTTCCGGTCGATGACATCCTTTGGATCAGTCACAATGTTGACTTTGACATAGGCCCCCTTTTAGATGGGATGTTCCACCGGTCTCTGAGATCGCCCAAATGATGTAGTCCAATTTCAATGTAATCTGATCTCTAGAGATCACAGAAATGATGTAGTCCAATTTTAATGCAATCCGATCTCTAGAGATCACCGAAATGATGCAGTCCAATTTTAATGCAATCCGATCTCTAGAGATCGCCCAAATGATGTAATCCGATCTTTTGGAAATAAAGATTTTATTTGTCAATTATCATTTTATTATTATTGCATTAATTATTTTTCGATCTCTGAAGTATTTACCCGATCTGACCTTTAATTTAAATGACCCTAAACCGATCCGCCATTCAAAAGGTTTATCTTAATCTGTCGATCTCTAGTTAGCCGATCTCTTTATGGAACTTCTGGAATATTCATGAGATGTCAGAAACAGCTGGCAGATCTCGCTGACCGATGCACCGCCTGGGATGCCGTGAGCATTAAATGCTCGGACGAGTATAAATAGGGGTGGGGGTTAGCCATTTGCTCTCTTGTGTCATTTTCAGCTTCTCGCGAACAACTTCGAAATTCTCTCATTTTCTCAAGCTCTTGCGACTCCGATCAAGCTCCGGTAAGGGTTTTGATCCTTCTTTTAGTTCAAATTCTTTATTTTCTTTGAAAATGAGCAGCGCCGAAGGTCAGAGAGCGGCGAGTCCTCCTTCCATCCAGTTCTCGTGGTCATCTAATGAAGTAGAGGTGGTCGGGCCAAGGGCGCGACCTGAACCTCCTAGAGTCTCCGTTCTAGTTCGGGAACAAGTGACGTCCTCAAGGCATGCGCCTTCTTCAGGGAGAGAGAATCTTCCCATGGACGAACTGCCGTCGGTCCTTCAAGAAACCGATCTGCAGTCATTCAGCCAGGAGTACAACATTGAGCCCGATTCATATGAACTTATCCGGTGTCACGGCGATCTCCGAGCCGATCATTTCTTCGAAGAGAACGACATGATTATGGTATACGAAGAATAGTTGAAAGCCGGGCTGCGGTTCCCTCTTGACGACTTCTTTAAGGAAGTCTTAAAATTTTCCAAGTGTGCATAGCTCAAGTTCACCGGAATTCGTGGCGGATCTTAGTAGCCTTTCGAGGCCTCTGTCGAGCTAAGGGATTCCGTCCTACGCCTAAGGTATTCGCCGAACTGCATAAATTAACTCGTCGAAAGGACGATGAGTACTGGTTTTTCCAGGCGAAGCCACATTGCGGGCTCTTCATCGATCTGCCCTCCTCCCTGAAAAACTGGAAGAACCGCTTCTTCATTCTAAGGAGCAAAATTTCGAATGGCTTTGAGGGTTTCCCTCGTAGCTGGCTACACCAAGGCCCTTTAATTCCGAAGCGTCTCGTATTGAATAGGGAAGAGGGTGCCATGGTGATGGAGTTGAAGGAGCAGGCGTCCAGAGAGAAGTTCTCTTGCTTGGATGCAGTGACCACCGAGCTGCACCATTGGACTATGGAATTGATCACCGGCCAAGATCGCGGACTCCAGCTCTCTGACCTCGGCATCGGTATTTTCTACATCTCAGATCTCAGGACCTTAGCGATCTCACTGACCTCTTCTTTGTGCAGGTATGGCCAGCGGCGAAGCCTCCAAGGAGAGCTGGATGCGAAAGAGGGAGATATCCCGGAAGGTACAGGAGATGAAACGAGTTGAGGAAATGCAGACACCCAGGCATGAGCCCAGGGAAATACAAGAAGGCTCGTCTCAACCTTCGGGACCGGTGATCGCAGAAGTGGTCCGATCCCCTCCTCGCCGGGAAAAGCTGCCTCCACCTCCTCCAGTCGCTCCGAATGTAGAAGAGGGTTCTTCTCAACCTAACGTGAGGACTATCTCCCGCGGTGCCCAAGTCTTAGTCCACTCACTGGAGAAGAATCGTACGGTTCGAGAAAACCCTGGTTTCGCTAAGGTCTTGGCGTCCTCTATCTGTCTCCGAGAAGATCGGGATAGGCTGTCTCCAGATAACCTTGATGATATCCTGACCCGATCCATGAGCCTGAACGTGGAGTGCCTGGTGAACCAGCACATCATACGGGAGAAGGCGCATCGCCTGGGTAAAGAGGTCGAGAGGATGGGTCATGAGGCAGTTTCCCTCCGATCTCAACTTTCATCCGCTCAGGGCTACATATCTCAACTTGAGGGGCGAATGAAGTTTTATGAGGACAAGCTGGCCGAGCAAGCTCACGCTTTTGAAGAAGTGCAAGCGCTCCGGGCCGATGAAGCTGCTCAACTCGCTCACCTTGCTGAGGAGCTCAAGGTGAAAGAGGAAGAGATAGTGACTGGAGTGGCCGACGCTTATGTGAATGCTCACAGAGATCTCCTGGCTGAGCTCAAGAAGCATTACCCTGAGGAGGACTTCTCCTGGATGGCCAACCTGGCTCCCGAGGATGAAGGTGAGGAGAGTGAGGAGGAGGCTGAGGGTGAAAGAGGGAACGGACAAAATGTAGATCAGGCTGGGGGTGATCCTCCAGCTGAATAACTTGTACAACTTCTTGAAATGAAATGAAATGGAATGCCTCTTTTGTTCGATGAATGGTTATGATTGGAAAATTTCTAAATTATTTAAACACTTGATTGTCTGAGTATGTTGAAATAACTGAAAGTGATTATTAACCCAAGTGTGAGAGATCGGAAAACACAATGAGTATGAGATCGGTAGGGAACCAACGCTAAACGGGACTTGATTAAAATTAGGAATTTGGCTTGAACATTTAAGATTGGGATGGTCATTAAACCGGAATGGAACCTTTGATTATTTTTAAACTTTCGAAAGGGAGATCGGCAACAAAAATGGTAACAAAGATCTAGTGTCAGTTCAATTTCATTTGTCAATAGAGATCAGGAATATACTTGACTGGTCAGGAGATTCGACAATGGGTTTGAGAGATCGGTGAGTGATTTAATAGACCGGTAAGGCTTTGACTGATGTGAGGACTTAGCATTGATTCAATTCTTTGTGAGGAAAGATCGGAAATGTGGTGATCTAGCAAAAAGAGATCGGAAATGTGGTTAGCTGTCAAAGGGAGACTTAGTACTGGAGATTGGTTTAATCGGCCAAAATATGGTGTCGATAGCTGCCCCTCTTTTCATAATTTCTATTAAGGGAAAAATTTCCCGTGTAGGAATTATGTAAAGATTCAGACCCATATTTTGGACGATTAGGTGTTCGAAGTTAGGGAACTAAAGCATAGCTAAGTTAGTGACCTAAAGATCGGCAACAGAAGTTAAAATACTAGAAAATTAAAATCAACTTGGATCAAGGAACCAGAGGTTGATAACAGGAAATTTAAATTGCATGAAATTAAAATCAACTTAGATCAAGGAACCAGAGGTTGATAACAGGAAATTTAAATGCAGGAAATTAAAATCAACGTAGATCAAGGAACCAGAGGTTGATAACAGGAAATGTAAATTGCAGTAAATTAAAATCAACTTAGATCAAGGAACCAGAGGTTGATAACAGGAAATGTAAATTGCAGTAAATTAAAATCAACTTAGATCAAGGAACCAGAGGTTAATTACAGGAAATTTAAATGCAGGAAATTAAAATCAACTTAGATCAAGGAACCAGAGGTTGATAACAGGAAATTTAAATGCAGGAAATTAAAATCAACTTAGATCAAGGAACCAGAGGTTGATAACAGGAAATTTAAATGCAGGAAATTAAAATCAACTTAGATCAAGGAACCAGAGGTTGATAACAGAAAATTTAAATTGCAGGAAATTAAAATCAACTTAGATCAAGGAACCAGAGGTTGATAACAGGAAATTTAAATGCAGGAAATTAAAATCAACTTAGATCAAGGAACCAGAGGTTAATAACAGGAAATTTAAATGCATGAAATTAAAATCAACTTAGATCAAGGAACCAGAGATTGATTACAGGAAATTTAAATGCAGGAAATTAAAATCAACTTAGATCAAGGAACCAGAGGTTGATTACAGGAAATTTAAATGCAGGAAATTAAAATCAACTTAGATCAAGGAACCAGAGGTTGATAATAGGAAATTTAAATGCACTTACAAAGCAAGCATAATCCGGACACAAGAAATTTCTCCCCAATGAAGTGTACTTAACAGAATCCCGAAGGCCAATGATGAATGGAGGACGAGTTGCAAGACTTGACCTATGGCCTCATTTCTTCCAATGCCCCATTTCTGTTTTTTCGACTTTCTCCCGAAAAGTGCCCTTGCGGGTTTTCACTTCCCTTTTGTCTATATGACTAGAAGCGCCCTTCCGAGTTTTCACCTCTAGTTTTTTTTTTTTTTTCACTTTTGGGGCCCTTCGGGTTTCATCCTTCACTCATTTCTGAGCGCCCTTCGGGGTTTTCGCCTTCTTTCACACATTTTGCTAGGAGCGCCCTTTTGGGTTTTTACTCCTACCCCTCTTTTCTTCCAAGTCATTTCCTGCAAATCTCATAGTAAAGTACGTGAGGTTATCAATTGTCAAATCTTAGTCTTATGGCAAAAATTTTAATCGATTAATAGCGCATTACATAACGAGATTGCAGAAAGATAATGTTAAAGAGTGGGTATAAAGAGAAGATAAAAGCATAGGGAACGAAATGTGACTTTATTATAGCTTTAATAAAAACAAAGATAAAGTTTCAAAGGAAAAGGGTACAAGGATAGATCTCACATATTCCTTGTGGCTGGCTTTGAAATCCCTTAACTGCCATTATTTCAAGTCTTCTGAAGCCTCATGTCGTGACGGTTTCTTCTCCATCCTCGGTTTCATACCACATTCCTTATTTCTCCATTTTGGTTCTTGGGACTCCCCTTTTTTTTTTTTTTTTTTTGCTCACTTTTTCAGGACGCCCTTCCGGGTTTTCATCCTTTACTCATTTTACAGAAAGCGCCCCTTCAGGGTTTTCGCCTTCTTTCACACATTTTGCTAGGAGCGCCTTTTCGGGTTTTCACTCCTATCCCTTTTTTTTTTTTTTAGGCATAGTATCTCTTGACGGTGTCAGCATTCACAGGTCTTGGCAATTCTTCACTGTCCATGTGAGCCAAGATCAAGGCTCCCTCGGAAAATGCCTTTTTAACCACATAGGGTCCCTCGTAGGTTGGTGACCATTTACTCCGGGGATCGTTTTGATTCGACAGTACTTTCTTCAAAATCAGGTCCCCGGGTTGGAATTCGCGTAGGCGAACGCTTTTGTCAAATGCCCTAACCATTCTCCTCTGGTACAACTGCCCATGACATGCTGCTGCTAACCTTTTCTCGTCCAGCAAGTTTAATTGATCCAACCTTGACTGGATCCATTCTGACTCATCGATACCTGACTCCTTCAGAATCCTTAAGGAAGGAATTTCAACTTCAATAGGTAATACTGCTTCCATCTCGTAAATCAGTGAGTATGGAGTTGCCCCGGTTGAGGTTCTTACAGAAGTCCGGTATGCGTGAAGAGCATAGGGAAGCATATCATGCCAATCCCTATATGTGACTGTCATTTTCCGGATTATTCTTTTGAGATTTTTGTTCGCGGCTTCCACCGCTCCATTCATCCGGGACGATGCGGAGGAATTGAGATGTCGGATCTTGTATTGATCACATAATTTCTGAATCTTCGGACCATTCAGATTCTTGGCGTTATCAGTGATGATTTCGTTGGGGAGACCATGCTGGCAAATGATGTTGTTTCTGAGGAATTTGAGAAACGTGTTCTGTGTAATATGGGCGTATGATGTTGCTTCGACCCATTTGGAAAAATAGTCGATTGCTACCAGGATAAACCTGTATCCGTTGGATGCCTTAGGGTTGATGGGGCCAATCACGTCGATGCCCCACATTGCGAAAGGCCATGGCGAAACGAGGTTGAACAATTTGTGAGGTGGAACATTTATCGGATCTGCGTAGATCTGACACTTATGGCATTTTTGGAAATATTCGATGCAGTCCTTTTCCATGGTGGTCCAGAAATAGCCCCGTCGCATGATTTGCTTAGCCATCATATGTCCATTAGTATGGGTGGCACAGTTTCCTTCATGAGTCTCGAAAAGGATTTTCTTCGCCTCCTTTGCATCCACACATCTCAACAATTCGCCGTTGGAGCTCCTCTTGTATAGGGTCTCTCCACTGGGGAAGTATCCCAATGCTAATCTCTGAATCATCCTCTTTTCATTTTTGCTTGCCCCCGAAGGGAATTCTCTGGTTTTGCAGTAGACCAGGATGTCATGATACCAAGGTTCATCATCAGGTTCTTCTTCAATCACGAAGCAATAAGCTGGCTCATTCCTTGTCTTAATCTTCAGTATCTGAGTCATCTGCCCTTCTTCGATTTGAGCCATAACAGCTAGAGTAGCTAAGGCATCAGCAAATTGATTCTTGTCTCTACTAAGGTGAGTGAAAGAGATTTCTTTGAATTTCTTAATCAGCTTCAGTAAGTATTTCTGATACGGGATTAGCTTAGGATCCTTAGTTTGCCATTCTCCCTTAACCTAATAAATGATCAGAGCTGAGTCTCCATACACCTTCAACTTTCTGATTTTCATTTCGATGGCAGCCTGTAGACCCATCACACAAGCTTCGTATTCTGCGACGTTGTTGGTGCAGTCAAATCTCAACTTGATAGCTATCGGAAAGTGTTTTCCATCCGGGGATATCAACACAGCTCCAATTCCATTACCGGACAAATTGACAGCTCCGTCGAAATACATTTCCCATACATCGGCTGGCCCTTTTTCTTCGCAGTCTACTTCATTAATATGTTCATCAGGGAACTCAAAATCCAGAGCTTCATAATCTTGGATAGGATTTTCCGCTAGGAGGTCAGCGATCACGCTACCTTTTACCGCCTTCTGGGTCATATAGACTATGTCATATTGGGAGAGTATGACCTGCCACTTGGCTATCCTGCCTGGCACGAATGGGCTTTCGAATACATATTTGATAGGATCCATCCTGGAGATGAGCCATGTCTTGTGATTCAACATGCAGTGCTTGAGGCGGTTTGCCGTCCAGGCTAACGCGCAGCAAGTCTTCTCTAAGAAAGAGTACCTCGACTCACAATCATTGAACTTTTTACTCAGGTAATAGATAGCCCTCTCTTTTCAGCCAGTGTCATCATGTTGTCCCAAAACGCATCCCATCGAATTCTGTTGGACTGCCATATACAGGATCAGAGGTCTCCCCGCCACGGGTGGAACCAATATTGGTGGGCTTGACAGATACTGCTTGATTGTCTCGAAAGCCTCTTGACAAACTGAATCCCATTGAGTGGTATTGTTCTTTTGGAGCAGTTTAAAAATAGGCTCGGCCTTAGCAGTGAGATTGGAAATAAACCTTGATATATAGTTCAATTTTCCCAGGAAACTGCGCACCTCCCTTTCTGTTCTTGGGGATGGCATCTCTTGAATAGCTCAAACTTTATCGGGATCTACCTCTATTCCCTTCTCGCTCACTATGAATCCTAACAATTTCCCTGACCTAGCTCTGAATATGCATTTGCTGGATTCAGTTTCAACTGATATTTCCTGAATCTCTCAAATACTTTCCTCACCACCTGTACGTGGCTCTCTTCTCCTCTGGATTTGATAATCATATCATCCACGTACACCTCTACTTCTTTATGCATCATATCGTGGAATAATGTGACCATAGCGCGTTGATAGGTAGCACCGGCATTCTTCAGCCCGAAAGGCATGACCCGATAGCAAAATACTCCCCATTGAGTGATAAAAGCGGTTTTCTCTTTGCCTTCCTTATCCATTGGGATTTGATTGTACCCAGATGCCCCATCAATGCATGAACATCTGCCCAATCCCGCCGCATTGTCTACTAACACATCGATGTGGGGGAGAGGGAAGTCATCCTTTAAGCTTGCTCTATTAAGATCCCTGTAGTCAACGCACACCCTAACTCTCCCGTCCTTTTTCATTATCGGGACGACGTTAGCTATCCATTGGGGGTATTTGACTACTTCCAGGAACCCAGCATCATAATGTTTCTTGACTTCATCCCGAACTTTGAGCAGTATGTCAGGATTCATTCTTCTTAGTTTCTGTTTCACCGGGATTGTCCCCGGAATAAGGGGAATTTTGTGTGCCACTATCTGGGGGTCCAAACCAACCATATCATCATAGCTCCAGGAAAATACGTCCAGGAATTCTCTAAGCAAACTGATCATATCTCCCACTTCTTCACTCTCCATAACCTTAAGTTCCCTCTTCACTTCTTCCGTGCCTAGATTTATGGTGCGTGTTTCATCGCCACAAGGCACTAAGGAAGGTTCATCCTTTTCATCGTTTTCTTCTGTGAGCTCCACCTCAGAATCACTTGAAGTAATGGCAGTTATAGGGGTTTCAAAATTAACCAGAGGAATTTCCGAGTCTATTGAATTATTAGGTGTTAATTGATGAATGGTCCTGAATGAACGAAAATAGAATATATTATAAGGATGGAATTCAAATGGAGAAAAGATTTGGAAATAAATGCGCTATTGATTGATTAAAAATTTATGACATAAGAAAATGGTCAATTTACAATGTTACACTTGTCATCATGGACAAAATGATCAAGTGCATATAACCAAAGGTACTTTACTCGAAATTAAGTACAGGGATGTCCTCCGCTGTCCAGTTGTCCAACTCTTGCCCCTCAGCTATCGGCGAAACCAGAGCCTCATACAAGGAATCCAGGTGGATGACGTCAATGGATGGTTCATCAGGTGATTCTTCATCCTCTGTCGGATTTTCGATGACCGGTTTAGTAAAGACCTCTGTGATTCTCGGGACTACTTTCCCTTTTCCCATTTTCTGGTCAAATCTCTGATCCCGAAGCATTTTCCTCATCCAGAATCGCCCATTCATAAGGGCATCTTCCTCATATCCCAAACCGCAGCGGCCTATCTTCTGGATAGTTGGTATGGGTTCAACGATTCCCTGTAATGTGGCGCCTAGGCCTTTGCCTTCTTTGTACCCACTCCTCAACATTATCTTAGCTACCATAGCCAGAGCCCCTTCATTTCTGGTTTCTTGCAACTCAAGGGCCTGGAAGGAGCTTTCTAACGACTCCTCAGCCGCTTCCACATAAGGGAGTGATTGTGGCTTGGTGACCAAAATGGCTTCTTCACCTCTTACGGTGATGATTTTGCCGTCCATAATGTATTTTATCTTCTGGTGTAGAGTTGAGGGAACGGTGTTCGCATAATGGATCCAAGGCCTCCCCAGCAACATAGTGTAGGCCGGCTCAATATTCATCACCTGGAATGTGACGTTGAAGGTACATGCGCCAATTTGGAGTGGTAAATCAATATCTCCCAACACTTCTCTTCTGGCACCGTCAAAGGCTCTTACCACCATAGCACTTTGACGTATATCTGATTGATCAATTGGCAACCTAGCCAAGGTAGCACTAGGGAGTACATTGAGAGCTGATCCGTTATCAATCAGTACCTTGGCTACTATACAACCCTTATATTTTACTGTCACATGTAAGGCTTTATTATGTGTCAGGCCTGCAGGATCTATCTCGTCTTCCGAGAAAGTAACAAAACTGGATGCCTGGATTTGTCCCACTATCTTCTCAAATTACCCCGGAGTGATGTCGGGGTTTACAAAGGCCTGACCCAGGATTCTCTGCAAGGCTTGTCGGTGCACTTCTGAACTCAGGATCAATGATAACAGTGAAATTCGGGCAGGTGTCTTTCTCAACTGCTCCACCACATCATACTCACTTTGTTTCATTATTTGGAGCAGCAGCTCCTCTTCTTCTTTTCGTCCGGCAGGCTCCACTTCCCCTGTCTTCTCATCCTCCTCTTCTGTATCCTTCGGTGACTCTCCCATTTTTACTTTCCCCTTCTTCTTTTCTTTCTCTTCGTTCCCGTAACATCTCCCACTTCGAGTTATAAACTTGACTTCTTGCTCAGGTGGGGAGGATTTTGTGGCAGCAACGGGCTGAAGATTAACCTGGGGAGTAGTACTGGCGGTAGGTCCGGTATAAGTCATTTTAAAATGCACATGAGGAGTAAAACATGGTTTTGGTGGTGCCGGGGGTGAGGCAAGATTAGGAGCTGATGTACTGCTTGACGCTCCTTGAGTGAAAACTTGAAAATTATAGTTCCAAGGAACAGCGTGAGTATTGGTGACAGGGAGCTGAGGAGGAGTTCGGATAACCGTCACTGGCGGTGAGGCTACTGGGGGTGAGAAGGTGATTTTGGATTTAGAAGTAGAAGCATTCTGGCTGTATCTAGTTGTGTTCACTCCCCCTTCCGTTTTCGACCTTGTCCGGCACCTCAGAACTTTGAGGGATAATAAGTTCTGAACCTCTTGCTTGAATTCCTCACAGTTCTGCAACTCATGATCAGCTGCCCCTCCATGGTAAGGACATCCCGCATCCTCTACTGATTTTGATGCTCGAGGGCAAAGGTAGCCTTCCTTTATTGCCACGGCAAAAATATCCTCAAAGTGAGGAATCATCTTGTCTACCTCCGGTGTTGACCTCTCTCCGTCAGACTCTATCATATTTACACCATTGCCTGCATTATGGTTGGGCAATGGGTTTGAGGTAACATTAGGGAGGGAACCATTTCCCTCAATTTTCAGCCATCCGTTTTGGATTAAAGCGTGCACTCTCCCCCTAAGTGCTCCGCAATTGTCAGTTGAATGCCCTTGTGCCCCTCCATGATACTCACAACGGGCAGTGGCATTATACCACCTAGGATATGGAGGCTGAATTGGGTCTAGGGGAACTGGTACAATCTGGTTTATACCGATAAGGTATCGGTATATTTCACTGAGCGGGAGGGGAAGAGGTGGATCAGGGTTTCTCGGGGGTCTTGGGTTGTTTTGTGGTGGTCTTGGTTGAGCAGGAGGAGGAGGTGATCTAGGTTGGTAATTTGTAGATGGGGGATATTGTGGGCGCGGGTGTGGATAATTCGGGAAAGGAGGCGGAATGTTTGCGATGGTTTGGCCAGGAGGAGAAGAGTATGGTTGATAGTTATTTTGGGGAAGTGGGGAGTAATTATTCTGCCGAGTGATGGAATGCACATCACCCTCCTTTTTCTTGCCAAAATTGGCAGCCTTCTTTGCAGGGTTCTCAGCCAAATCCTGCAATCGTCCCATTCTTAAATTGGCCTCTATTCTTTCACCGGCCTGAATGATGTCAGAGAAGCTGTTGGAAGTATTCCCAATCATTAAGTTGAAGTAAGGAGCCTTTAGTGTTTCGATGAATAGGGAGCAGAGTTCATTGTCGGTCACCGGAGGATATACTTCTGCAGCCTTCTCTCTCCATCTCTGGGCATACTCTTTGAAGCTTTCCCTGTCCCTTTGCACCAAATTTTGGAGATCTCTCCTTGTAGGGGCCACGTCGCAGTTGAACTTATACTTTTTTAAGAAGGCGTCAGCTAAATCCTTCCAGGAGTGCAGTTTGCTCCTGTCCAATTGTATGCACCATCTCAGGGCTGCTCCTGAGAGGCTCTCATGAAAGAAGTGGATGAGAAGCCTATCATCTTCTGTCAAGGCAGACATTTTGGCAATGTAGGTTACCAGGTGAATGCGGGGATCTGAGTTCCCGGTGTACTTGTCGAAATCCGGGACCTTGAATTTAGGTGGCACTACCACATCAGGAACCAATCTAAGTGATGCTACATCGACTGAACCATACATATTCAGTCCTTCGATTGCTCTCAATCTCTCTTCTAGAGCAAATAGTTTTTCATTTTCTCTCGTCTTATTTTCTCCTCCCACTGCATGAAATGCTCCCCCAATTGGGAGGTGAGGGGTAGAGTGGACTGGAGGGATTAGAATTGAAGGGTATGGGTCGGTGTTTGAAACGGTTGGGTAATGAGAGTAAGGTAGGTCATTATTCATGGTAGCCGGATTGACAGTGATTGTCGGGTCCGGAATAGGCGACTGAAAGGTAAAAGAAGTTGAAGCCTGGTGAGGATCCATTGTTGTAGGAGGTGGAGGAGGTAGTGGTAAGTTAGGTTCTGAAGCAGGCTTATTCTGGGACATTTCTCTCATTAGTCTCATAAGTTCCGAGACCTGATCCTTCAATTCGGAAACCTGCCCTTGTAGGTTATGTACTTGTTCCTGATCTTCCATTATCTTCTTTGTTCGAGATCTTGTTAAGTACACTCTTTTAGGTTGAACCGTGTGCTTGGTCAGGCTTGCCTTGTTTGCAGCAATGTTGACTTTCTGTAAGGAGTAAAAAGTTTTAATGAATTTCGAATTTCGTAAAAAAAACTAAAAGCCCTGGTCTGGACGAAGGATACAGTGGCATTTGGGAGCCAGAATATAATCTGCAAAAGGATAATTGCATCAACTTTATCATGGCATCATTCGATAGTCTGACTGTGAATGACTGGATTGAATGCGCATTTATGATACTTGTCCATGTAGCGCATTCAATTTTTCACATAACCCTAGTGAGGGAGTTCCTACGGGAGTCATATTATTCATTCACAAATTTGCTAAACAATGGTCCAAAAATCATTTCATTAACCGAATAATTTGTACACCGTGTTCTTTACATCGGCCTAGGCTCTGGGAGGTTCTTTATAATGAGATGACATTTTCTGAGATACTCATATAACCTTTCTTCTTGTTTGGCAGGGTCGAATGCTTTCAGAGCATACTCGGATTCAGGTAATAGTTCTTGTTTTCCCTGTGCTGTTGTTCTCTCCAGCTGGTCAACATTCTCTTTCAGTTCTTGATAGAGAGCGGCTTGTCTTTCTTTCTCTTTCCTTTCCTTAGCATACTCTTTCAGAATATCGTTGATGAGTAGTGCCTGTTCTTTCAATTCGAGCTTCTTCTTTTTGTTTTCTTGTTTGTACTCCTCAACGAGTATTTCTTGGTATTTTATTTTTTCTTGAAGCTTACTATTTTGCATTTCTAGTTCTTTTACCACAGCTTGGAGAGAGTCTTTTTCCTTTTTCCATCATTCCTCTTGCTCTTCGAACCCTATCTTTTCGGCTTTTGCCTCTTCCCTGAGCCTTCTCACTTTCCTTTTAAGGTTCTGCCGTTGGTTTTCCAGCTGTTTCACTTGTTCTTGCAATTGTGAGTTCTCGGTATTTGCCTTTTGTAGTGAGTCAGCCAGACGATTATCAGCTTCTTCTAATAGGATGTTTTGGCGAGGGTCGCTGTCTTCGAATTCTGTAGTTGAGTGTTCTCGGTCCCTGTCAGCCCTCCATTCAAGATAATCGCGTGTGGCACTTGGACCTTTAGGCGACCTTTCCATCAGAGAGATGTTTTCCCAAGATTTGTGAGCCATTTTCAACCCTTCCTCTTCCTTGAGCTCATGGTAGAAATGACCTTGGTGATATTCTTCAATGTTGATTCTGGACTGTGTTGAGCCAAACTGCCTCATTACCAATGCCGGAGTGTAACTTGTGTATCCAGTCACTCCGATTAGGGATACCGACCGATTACCTCCCGTGCTGATCAAAACGGATTGGCCTGACGCCCACAGTTTCCTCCAACAGTAATCATGGCTATTGAAACTCAAAATCCGTTCCATACTGCTTCATTCATTCTTGGATGATTACCAACTGGGTCATCTTCTCGATGGGAGGCTGGTCAAGGTACCAAGTCAATCCTTTTGTCTCCACAGGGCACATGTGACTGATAATCCAAAGGTACAACAATTGAGAATAACACTTAATGGACCCTTTGCCCTGTTGTCTGCAGTAGGTAAGGGTTAATAAGGTCTCCGCAAGAATTGCCGGTATCAGATTGACCTCCTGCTTTTCTACCGCCCAGAATACTTCCACCGTGCTGCGGGTTATGATTCCCGATGGTCCCGGGAACAAAATCAGGCCATAGATTCCCAAGGCGAGTGTTACTGAAGCTCAATCCCACTGTTTCTCTCGGATGTATTGATCTAACCACTTCTTGAGATGTGTCCAATACCAACCATGCGTGTTTCCTTTGACAGTTTCTTTTGACTTTACTTCTTCTGGGGAAATACCAATCATATGTGTCAATCGTTTCCAAGCCTGCCTATGCTCGAGATGAAGGTAGATCCGATTTTGCGTCAGGTAAGGAATCTCTAGTAATGTCTGATATTCTTCCATTGTGGGAACTGTATCAATATCATTGAGAGAGAATACTTCATACTTGGGACTCCAAACCGACAGCATGGCCTTTAATGCCGAGATTTGGACATTGACTCGCATTAGGGTTGCAATCCTCCCGTACTTCTTCTCAAATCGCGCCTTGATCTGGTCGGGAAGCGACCTCTAACCGTTAGACAGACCCTCGAGACTGTTCATTCTGACCTCAATTTTATTCAGATCCAATGAAGGTAGCAAGCCGGCATGTGCCTTGGAAACATCATTTTGCGGGGGTACTGGACTATGAGCTGATTTGGACCAAAGCTTAGCATTTTGGACTTCTTCTGCCGACTGACTCGAGGATGCCATGATAAAAATGATGCCTATCCTTTTCACAGACTTTTGGTTTGATGACGCCTGCGGAAAAACTCGTTAGCAGGATAAATTCAGGTAATCCTGTATTATATTATTGGCGGAGTGGTACCTACACATTTATCAAAGTAGGAAAATGTGTAGGTTTTCTTAACAATATGATTCAAGACTACCTTTAAAAATAAGAACAAGATAAAATAAACAGAATAGGTTAAGAGTAAGTATGCCCCTTTTGTCCTAGGATAGGGAGACTCCTGATACCGGATGAGTGCTACCTAATTGGATAGTTCTATCTTATAAGGTAGCTTACTACGGCTTTCAGCTATCGTGATAGTTTAGCTCAGGATCTAGTTTTCTAAGAGCCACAGGTTCCCAAATTGCCCCTACTGTAAACAGTAGAGCCCCATTCTATCCCCCACGATACTGTCGGGAAAATTCCACGAGTATCACAGTGAATAGAACGAGTTTCAATTTGAGCAGAAGCCTTCACGGATACTAACGGGGTAAAACCCACGGGTACCGCTACATGACTCCCTCCTACTTTCCTAAGAGGGTAAGAAAGCCCGGGTATAGGGCTGATGTGTGTGAGGACATCGTGTGAGTGTTCAGTGTGTGAAGGGACACCTTTACCTCTTCCCAATTCAGGGAGATTTTATTTTTCCTTCCTTTTTTAAATGTAGAGCACTGTAAGGAAATAAGACAAGCAAGACAAACAAAAATGGTTAGCAGGAATAACAATAATTAATGTATAGAATTTTGCGGAGTGAGCCCGTCTAACTATGAAATACACAAAATTAAATCTACTTTTGGACCTCTAGACCGGGATTTAGTTTGGATAAAATCCCCAGCGGAGTCGCCAAGCTGTCGCACGGGATTTTGCGGTCGCCTGAACGAACCCTCACCGAAGTAGAAAAGAATGAGGAGTCGCCACCTTAGTTTTGAGGGAAACTAAAGAAAACCATTTGTGAAGACAAATTGAAATAAAACCACTTCAAAATAGAGATTCCAAATTCGGGGTCTGTAAACGGGTGGGGAAGGTGTTAGGCACCCCACCTCGTCCCTTAATAAGGGTAAGTAGATTTAACTTCGCATTTTATAAATTAGTTAGGAGGGCTTGAATGGAAATGTTAATCCTTTTAACAAAAAGGAATATTTAATTTTTCACTAAGTTTGGATTACCCAGATACATAAGTAAATGAGATAACCTTAGTGAGTTACTGTTGTATATTAGTTTTGTTTGAAGGGCTATTTTATTAGAATTCAATTTTTGGAATTGGATGAGAACTCTCCTCCGATTTCTTTTGAATATTTATTTAAATTTTAGATTGAGAACCGGATAAGAACTCTCCTCCGATCTCTTTTAATATTAAAATTTTTAAGCTTGAGAACCGGATAAGAACTCTCCTCCGGTCTCTTTTAATATTTAAAATTTTTAAGCTTGAGAACCGGATAAGAACTCTCCTCCGGTCTCTTTTAATATTTATTAAAATTTTAAGCTTGAGAATCGGATAAGAACTCTCCTTCGATCTCTTTTAATATTTATTAAAATTTTAAGCTTGAGAATCGGATAAGAACTCTCCTCCGATCTCTTTTAATATTTATTTTTAGCTTGAGGATCGGATAAGAACTCTCCTCCGATCTCTTTTAATATTTATTAAAATTTTAAGCTTGAGAATCGGATAAGAACTCTCCTCCGATCTCTTTTAATATTTATTTTTAGCTTGAGGATCGGCTAAGAACTCTCCTCCGATCTCTTTTAATATTTATTAAAATTTTAAGCTTGAGAATCGGATAAGAACTCTCCTCCGATCTCTTTTAATATTTATTTTTAGCTTGAGGATCGGATAAAAACTCTCCTCCGATCTCTTTTAAAATATTTGTTAATGTTTTTAAGCTTGGGAACTGGATAAGAACTCTCTTCCGATTTCCTTTAAAATATTTGTTAAAGTTTTAGATTGAGAATCGGATAGGAACTCTCCTCCGACCTCTTTTAATTAAACGGTGGTCGGATGAGGATTTTTCCGATCTCTCTAAATTTTACCTATCGAGAGAGCCTAAGGCTAAGGGTTCTGACTTTCAAAGGTGTCAGGGGGTCTGCGCGAGACCTCTTTAACTTATTGGTACCTTAGGACTGGGCAGGGGATGCCAAACCGAATCCTCCGACCTTCCAATATGGTCGTCTTACCAGCATTTTTGGCAACCGATCTATTCCATTTAGTTACCCGGGTTTTGGTTTTGCTCGTCTTAGGACGTCTTGCCCTATAACCTATTGAGTTATTTTAGTGACTCAGCTTTACCATTTTCCAGGCTTATTATTCAAACTCTTCATTATTTCAAAAGGACTCTTAAGTTGTCGTTACCTACATCTCATTCAACTACTTATGTATCGCTTGGAACTAGATGACTTACGCTCAGAAATAATAAAGATTAACAAAGGTATTGACACGGAAATAAACTAGAGCACAACCTTTCTTTATATCTTTCTAGCGTGATATGAACTTAAAGAAAATAACATACATAAAGAAAGAAGAATGGGAATGCGTAGAACAAAAACTAAACTTAATAAAATGGCAACATGAATACTGACCTGTAAGGAGTCGATTCTAGTGAACTAACCGATAATCACAAAACGTAATAAGATTGCAAGTTGATAGTCGGGAGACTAAGGTTCTCCTTGGAACAAAGAGTGCTTCACTAAATGCAATCGAGTCAGAATTATACCCGAGTTTAAATGAGATTGAGCATGGGCGATGGAAGTGAAAATAAAGATAACAAGGAACTGAAAAATGTGAACGCTACGGGATAAGGAACGAGCTGAAAATGGAGAGTTTCAGCGTTCCAAATCTTTTAAGAAAACACTTCAGAAAACTAGTTTCAAAAGTTCTTCTTGTGGAAGCTAAGTAACGATCTGAATTAAATTTCAGAGTTCTTCCGCTATAGTAACTTCGTTCTTTTTTTCGTCCCCCCTGAACAGTTTTCATGCGGGTATTTATAGGGACCGGGTGTTTCCTGTGAAGGGTCAGGATCTATTTTGAGGGAGATGGAGGGTCAGGATTTCGAAGGACATGATCTGAGGCTCAGGGATTAAAGAGGATCAGAATGGACGGCTGAGATCCCCTTCAGAATTTTTGTCATTTTCTTCTTCTAATCTGACGGTCCTAAATTTTCTTGTCCAGGGCGATCCGAGGGCTGAAAGTGAAGGGCGCTGATTTTGTCGTTTTTCTTCTTTGATCCGAGGGCTCCGAGCTCGTCCTTACAAGTAAGATCAACGGTGGAGATTAGCATGTACAGCGCTGTCCTGACGTATGCATGTCAGAAATGCAGGCGATTCTGGGGCATGCGGTTGAGATTTCTCCTGCAACGCTTTAACTACCTTGGCTCTGATTATGACGATAATTGCCAGGAGCTGTCTTATTTTCTTTGTCTCCCGACCTCACCTCTTTTTCGGTCTTTTCAACGAGATCCTTCTCCGATCTTGCATACTGGTCTCCCATTTTCCGATCTCTGTTATTCCGATATTTCCCTTAATCAGGCTCGGTCCGGTCAAAGCATTAATTCCCCTCGATTCCCGAAGCGTCCGCTTCATTTTCTGCTTAGCAATAAATGCCCGATTTTCCCTATATATACCCCCTGACAGAGGAGACTTTCTTCATTCGATTTCCCTCTCTTCCTTCTTACTTTCCAGTTCTAACTGCTCCGGCAGATGTTCCGGCCATGATTGTGGCTGTTGATCCCTTTCTGATGGACCTCTTTATTCCCCGACTGAAAATTTATGACCCCAGTGCTCGAATAATCGTGATAACCTTATCTGATGATGGTGAGAGAACTGGATCAATTAACCGATCTGGATCGCGGACCTTGATCGTGCCGATCTCGAGTCGTTCGATTGGTATAATCGGTGAACCGATTTCAGCCGAGAAGACTACTAATGTTCTGTTGACCCTTAGCGGTTGTTCTTCCAAGTTTATTCGGCTTCTCACCACATTGGGTGTTCCGACAGCGGCTTTCCTTCACATTGGGTGTTCCGACAGCGGCTCGGTTCCGGTCGATGACATCCTTTGGATCAGTCACAATGTTGACTTTGACATAGGCCCCCTTTTAGATGGGATGTTCCACCGGTCTCTGAGATCGCCCAAATGATGTAGTCCAATTTCAATGTAATATGATCTCTAGAGATCACAGAAATGATGTAGTCCAATTTTAATGCAATCCGATCTCTAGAGATCACCGAAATGATGTAGTCCAATTTTAATGCAATCCGATCTCTAGAGATCGCCCAAATGATGTAATCCGATCTTTTGGAAATAAAGATTTTATTTGTCAATTATCATTTTATTATTATTGCATTAATTATTTTCCGATCTCTGAAGTATTTACCCGATCTGACCTTTAATTTAAATGACCCTAAACCGATCCGCCATTCAAAAGGTTTATCTTAATCTGTCGATCTCTAGTTAGCCGATCTCTTTATGGAACTTCTGGAATATTCATGAGATGTCAGAAACAGCTGGCAGATCTCGCTGACCGATGCACCGCCTGGGATGCCGTGAGCATTAAATGCTCGGACGAGTATAAATAGGGGTGGGGGTTAGCCATTTGCTCTCTTGTGTCATTTTTAGCTTCTCGCGAACAACTTCGAAATTCTCTCATTTTCTCAAGCTCTTCCGACTCCGATCAAGCTCCGGTAAGGGTTTTGATCCTTCTTTTAGTTCAAATTCTTTATTTTCTTTGAAAATGAGCGGCGCCGAAGGTCAGAGAGCGGCGAGTCCTCCTTCCATCCAATTCTCGTGGTCATCTGATGAAGTAGAGGTGGTCGGGCCAAGGGTGCGACCTGAACCTCCTAGAGTCTCCGTTCCAGTTCGGGAACAAGTGACGTCCTCAAGGCATGCGCCTTCTTCAGGGAGAGAGAATCTTCCCATGGACGAACTGCCGTCGGTCCTTCAAGAAACCGATCTACAGTCATTCAGCCAGGAGTACAACATTGAGCCTGATTCATATGAACTTATCCGGTGTCACGGCGATCTCCGGGCCGATCATTTCTTCGAAGAGAACGACATGACTATGGTATACGAAGAACAGTTGAAAGCCGGGCTGCGGTTCCCTCTTGACGACTTCTTTAAGGAAGTCTTAAAATTTTTCCAAGTGTGCATAGCTCAAGTTCACCCGAACTCGTGGCGGATCTTAGCAGCCTTTCGAGGCCTCTGTCGAGCTAAGGGATTCCGTCCTACGCCTAAGGTATTCGCCGAACTGCATAGATTAACTCATCGAAAGGACGACGAGTACTGGTTTTTCCAGGCGAAGCCACATTGCGGGCTCTTCATCGATCTGCCCTCCTCCCTGAAAAACTGGAAGAACCGCTTCTTCATTCTAAGGAGCAAAATTCTGAACGGCTTTGAGGGTTCCCTAAATGGTAGCTACACCAAGGCCCTTTAATTCCGAAGCGTCTCGTATTGAATAGGGAAGAGGGTGCCATGGTGATGGAGTTGAAGGAGCAGGCGTCCAGAGAGAAGTTCTCTTGCTTGGATGCAGTGACCGCCGAGCTGCACCATTGGACTATGGAATTGATCACCGGCCAAGATCGCGGACTCCAGCTCTCTGACCTCGGCATCGGTATTTTCTACATCTCAGATCTCAGGACCTTAGCGATCTCACTGACCTCTTCTTTGTGCAGGTATGGCCAGCGGCGAAGCCTCCAAGGAGAGCCGGAAGCGAAAGAGGGAGATATCCCGGAAGGTACGGAAGATGAAACGAGTTGAGGAAATGCAGACACCCAGGCATGAGCCCAGGGAAATACAAGAAGGCTCGTCGCAACCTTCGGGACCGGTGATCGCAGAAGTGGTCCGATCCCCTCCTCGCCGGGAAGAGCCGCCTCCACCTCCTCCAGTTGCTCCGAATGCAGAAGAGGGTTCTTCTCAACCTAACATGAGGACTATCTCCCGCGGTGCCCAAGTCTTAGTCCACTCACTGGAGAAGAATCGTACGGTTCGAGAAAACCCTGGTTTCGCTAAGGTCTTGGCGTCGTCTATCTGTCTCCGAGAAGATCGGGATAGGCTATCTCCAGATAACCTTGATGATATCCTGACCCGATCCATGAGCCTGAACGTGGAGTGCCTGGTGAACCAGCACATCATACGGGAGAAGGCGCATCGCCTGGGTAAAGAGGTCGAGAGGATGGGTCATGAGGCAGCTTCCCTCCGATCTCAACTTTCATCCGCTCAGGGCTACATATCTCAACTTGAGGGGCAAATGAAGTTTTATGAGGACAAGCTGGCCGAGCAAGCTCAGTCTTTTGAAGAAGTGCAAGCGCTCCGAGCCGATGAAGCTGCTCAACTCACTCGCCTTGCTGAGGAGCTCAAGGTGAAAGAGGAAGAGATAGTGACTGGAGTGGCCGGCGCTTATGTGAATGCTCACAAAGATCTCCTGGCTGAGCTTAAGAAGCGTTACCCTGAGGAGGACTTCTCCTGGATGGCCAACCTGGCTCCCGAGGATGAAGGTGAGGAGAGTGAGGAGGAGGCTGAGGGTGAGAGAGGGAACGGACAAAATGTAGATCAGGCTGGGGGTGATCCTCCAGCTGAATAACTTGTACAACTTCTTGAAATGAAATGAAATGGAATGCCTCTTTTGTTCGATGAATGGTTGTGATTGGAAAATTTCTAAATTATTTAAACACTTGATTGTCTGAGTATGTTGAAATAACTGAAAGTGATTATTAACCCAAGTGTGAGAGATCGGAAAACACAATGAGCATGAGATTGGTAGGGAACCAACGCTAAACGGGACTTGATTAAAATTAGGAATTTGGCTTGAACATTTAAGATCGGGATCATCATTAAACCGGAACGGAACCTTTGATTATTTTTAAACTTTCGAAAGGGAGATCGGCAACAAAAATGGTAACAAAGATCTAGTGTCAGTTCAATTTCGTTTGTCAACAGAGATCAGGAATATACTTGACTGGTCAGGAGATTCGACAATGGGTTTGAGAGATCGGTGAGTGATTTAATAGACTGGTAAGGCTTTGACTAATGTGAGGACTTATCATTGATTCAATTCTTTGTGAGGAAAGATCGGAAATGTGGTGATCTAGCAAAGAGAGATCGAAAATGTGGTTAGCTGTCAAAGGGAGACTTAGTACTGGGGATTGGTTTGATCGGCCAAAATATGGTGTTGACAATGCTTTTCCTAATTTTGGAGATTTTAGACCCAGTATTACAAGGCCTAGAGTGGAAGCAAATAACTTTGAATTGAAGCCCTCACTTTGTTAAATGGTTCAACAATTACAGTTTGGGGGAGGTCCTACTGAGAGTCCACATGTGCACTTTGCACATTTTCTTGAGATTAGTGACATGCTGAAGATAAATGGAGTGTCAGATGATGCCATCCAGCTGAGATTATTTCCTTTTTCTTTGAAGGATCGTGCTAGGGAGTGGTTACATTCATTACCTCTGGGTTCAATAACTACTTGGGATGAGTTGTCACAAGCTTTCTTGGCTCAATACTTTTCTCCTAGCAAGACTGCAAAATTGAGAAATGGACTAACTTCTTTCAGACCAAGGGATGATGAGAGTCTCTATGAAGCTTGGGAGAGATATAAGGATCTTCAAAGGAGATGTCCACATCATGGAATCCCTAAATGGATGCTAGTTCAACATTTCTACAATGGTGTTTCTCCAACAATTAGAAGTATAATTGATGCATCTTCAGGAGGTGATCTTATAGAAAAGTCAGAAGATGAAGCTTATTCAGCATTGGATAAAATTGATTACAACAATTATCAATGGAGCTGTGAAAGAAATGAAATGAAGAAGCCACCAGCTGGTGTATATGAATTAGATGCCGTGAGTATGTTCAATGCCAAATTTGATGCTTTGACGAGAAAAATGGATAAGTTAAGCATGAAGGTTGACTCATCAATTAGAGGATCTAGTCATACAGAAGATGTTGGTGCGGGAAATATGCATTGTATTAATGATTTTCCATCCTATGGGCAAGAGTTTGGAAATGAGCAAGTTGATTTTGTTGGGAATTACAACCAGAAACCAGTTAGTAATCCTTTTTCTGCTACATATAATCCAACATGGAGGAACCACCCTAACTTTTCTTGGGGAAGTCGACAAGGGCAACAACAGAATTATCAACAACCTCCTAATTTCTAGCAACAACAGCAGAATTTTAAGCAAAACAAAGTACCACCTAGATTTCCACCACAAAGGAATCAAAATGCACCTATTCCACAACCACCAGTTCAGTCTTCAGACCAAGATTCAATTTTTAAGTCTATGATGGAGAATTTCTTAACTGCTCAACAAAAACAAGGAGAAATGATTCAACAATTAACTTCAAGGATAGACCAGCTTGCCACTCATAACAGGATGTTGGAAAACCAAATAGCTCAATAAGCAAGCTCTTCTAGCAAAGCACAAGGAAAACTTCCAAGTCAACCAGAGAATCCTACAGAACATTGCAAAGCAGTGATCCTACGGAGTGGGAAAATTTTGGGAAATGAAAAGAAAGATAAAGAAGAAGAGGAAAAGAAGAAAGAAGATGAAGACAAAAATGAATCTATTTTGAATCATGATGAAGTTAATGAGGAAGCAAACAAGAAGAAGGAAGTTGAAAAAGAAGAAGAGGAAAAGTATGTGCCTCCACCACCATACAAGCCACCATTGTCATATCCTCAGAGGTTTCAGAAAGCAAAGCTAGATAAGCAGTTTGGGAAATTTTTGGAAGTTTTGAAAAAGTTATACATCAACATTCCATTTACAGATGCAATTTCTCAAATGCCCTCATATACTAAATTCCTGAAAGAAATTTTATCAAACAAGAGGAGATTAGAAGATTATGAAACTGTGGCAGTAACAGAGGAGTGTAGTGCTCTTTTACAGAATAAACTTCCACCAAAATTGAAGGATCCAGGAAGTTTCTCTATTCCTTGTCACATTAGGGATACTAGTATTGAAAAGGCATTGTGTGATCTTAGAGCTAGTATAAGTTTGATACCACTCTCCATTTGTGAAAAGCTGAAGGTAGGAGATTTGAAGCCCACCACCATTTTTTTGCAGCTAGTTGATAGATCCATCAAATATCCAGTGGGAATTTTGGAAAATGTGCCCTTAAAAGTTGGAAAATTTTTCATTCCTGTAGATTTTGTGGTTCTTGAGATGAAAGAGGATATTCACATACCTATCATCTTGGGAAGGCCATTTTTAGCCACAGTAGGGGCTATAATTGATGTAAAGAATGATAGATTAACATTAAAAGTTGGAGAAGAGGAGGTGGAATTTAATTTGAATCAGACTTTGAAGAAACATCATAGAGTTGATCCTTGTTTAAGGGTGGATGTTATTGATGAGATTGTGGAAGCAAAATTTAAGGAAAGATATCCTGAGGACCCTTTGGAGAATTGTTTGGTACAGTAGGAGATGAAGTTTTGCAAGTTGAAGAATTGAAATATGAAGTTGCACAACCATCTTTGCTAGATGAGAAGGACGCACCACAGGTAGACCTCAAACCACTTCCATCTACATTAAGGTATGTTTTTCTTAGATCTAATTCAACTTATCCTGTCATTATTAATGCAAATTTGAGTAATGTACAAGTTAAAAAATTGCTGAGAGAGTTAAGAGCACATAGGAAAGTCATTGGTTACACCATTGATGACATAAAAGGTATAAACCCCACCCTGTGCATGCATAGGATTCTTTTAGAGGATAATTTTAATGCTATCATAAAACATCAAAGAAGATTAAATCCTAATATGAAAGAGGTGGTGAAGAAAGAAGTCTTGAAACTGCTTGAAGCTGGGATCATTTATCCTATTTCTGATAGTAGTTGGGTTAGCCCAGTTCATGTCGTTCCTAAGAAAGGAGGTGTGACCATTGTGAAAAATGAAAATAATGAGTTGATACCTACTAGAATTGTCACAGGGTGGAGGATGTGTATAGATTACAGGAAGCTTAATAGTGCCACTAGGAAAGACCATTTTCCCTTGCCTTTTATTGATCAAATGTTAGAGAGGTTAGTAAAACATTTATATTTTGTTATTTGGATGGGTATTCTGATTTTTTCCAAATCCCAATACATCCTATGATCAAGAGAAAACCACATTCACATGTCCATATGACACATTTGCATATAGAAGGATGCCTTTTAGCTTATGTAATGCACCAGTTACTTTTTAGCGGTGTATGATGGCCATTTTCTCTGATTTTATTGAGGAAATTATGGAAGTTTTCATGGACGATTTTTTTGTATATGGTTTTTCTTTTGATGATTGTCTATCTAACCTCTCTAAAGTGCTTAAAAGATGTGAAGAAACAGATTTGGTGCTAAATTGGGAGAAATGTCATTTTATGGTGTAAGAAGGCATTGTGCTTGGACATTTGGTATCACATACAGGAATTAAAGTGGACAAGGCCAAAGTAGAAGTGATTGAGAAGATGCCTGCACCAACTTCAGTGAAAGGAATTAAAAGTTTTCTTGGGCATGCTAGGTTCTAACGACGATTTATAAAAGATTTCTCAAAAATTGCTAAACCTCTTACAAATTTGTTAAATCATGATGTTCCTTTTAATTTTGACCACGCTTGTTTTGATTCTTTTAATAGGTTGAAGGAAGCTCTAACAACAGCCCCTATTATGCAACCTCCGGATTGGTCATTGTCATTTGAGATTATGTGTGATGCTAGTGACTTTGCTGTGGGAGTTGTACTTGGTCAGAAAAAAGAGAAGAGGTCATATGCAATCTATTATGCCAGCAAAACTCTAGATGATGCTCAAGTAAATTATGCCACCATTGAGAAAGAATTTTTAACTGTGGTATTTGCTGTGGAAAAGTTCAGATCATACCTGGTTGGATCGAAAGTGATTGTCTATACAGACCATGCAGCCATAAGATATTTGATGAATAAAAAAGAAGCAAAACCAAGACTGATAAGATGGGTTCTATTGCTACAGGAGTTTGACTTACAAATTAAAGATAAAAAGGGAGCTGAAAATGTTGTGGCAGACCATCTATCAAGGATTAAGTATGAAAGTAAGGATGGAAATAAAGAGGAATTTCCAATTGATGAGTTTTTCTCGAATGAGCAATTGCTAGTTGTTGTTGCTACATTGCCGTGGTTTGCAAATTTTGTCAATTACCTGTCTTGTGGAGTTCTCCCACCAGATTTGAGCTATTAACAGAAAAAGAAATTTTTGCATGATGTGAAATTTTATACATGGGAGGATCCATTGTTATTCAAGAGATGTAATGATGGCCTAGTTAGAAGGTGCGTGCCTGAAGAGGAAATAGGAAACATTCTAGAGCATTGTCATTCTTCTGCCTATGGAGGTCATTTTAGTGTGAAAAAAATAGTAGGTAAAATACTTCAAGCTGGATTTTATTGGCCACACATGTTTAAAATTGTGAGATAATTTATTTTGAGATGTGACAGATGTGAAAGAGTGGAGAATATTTCAAGAAAAAATGAGATGCCACAACAAGGAATTTTGGAGATTGAGTTATTTGATGTTTGGAGCATAGATTTCATGGGACCATTCCCATCATCTTTTAGGAATAAGTACATTTTGGTAGGTGTGGATTATGTGTCTAAATAGGTTGAGGCAATTGCTTCCCCTACAAATGAAGCAAGGGTAGTAGTGAAGTTTTTGAAAAGGTTTATTTTCACTAGATTTGGAGCTCCAAGAGCTATAAACAGTGATGGTGGATCTCATTTCTGCAATAAACAGTTTGAAAATCTTTTGAAGAAATATGGGATTACTCATAAGGTAGCTACATCTTATCATCTTCAGACTAGTGGGCAAGTTGAAGTATCTAATAGGGAATTGAACAGAATTCTGGTAAAAACTGTTAATCATTCAAGGAAGGATTAGTCATTGAGGCTAGATGATGCATTATGGGCGTACAGGATAGCTTACAAGACACCCATTGGAACTACACCTTTTAAGCTAGTCTATGGAAAATCATGTCATTTGCCGGTTGAGTTAGAGCACAAAGCATATTGGGAAATCCGAACTTTGAATTTTGACTTAAACAATGCTGGTGAGAAAAGGTTACTTCAATTAAATGAACTTGAAGAGATAAGATTGGATGCATATGAGAATGCTAGGATTTTTAAGGAAATTACTAGATTTTGGCATGATAAGTATATTAAAAGAAAGGAGTTTAAAGAGGGTGATCTGGTTTTATTGTATAATTCTAGACTTAGACTCTTTCCTGGAAAGTTGAAATCAACATGGTCTAGTTCTTTCAAGGTCGTCAAAGTTTATCCACATGGAGCTATAGATATTTGGAGTGAAAATTCTGGTCTTTTTAAAGTTAATGGTCAAAGGCTCAAGATTTATATCACAGGCCAGCCCATTGAGAAAGGAACAAGTTGTTTCCTTGATGATCCACCAATTCACTAAATTAAAGAGGGTCAAGCTAATGACCTAAAATTAGCGCTCTTTGGGAGGCACCCCAAAAATTTTTCCTTATACTTAATTTTTCTTTTATTTTGTTTCATCTTATATCCCATTGAACTCAAATTTGACATTAAAATTTCTTTCTGCAGGTTGGTGGAGATTTTCAAGCAAATATGTATGCTGAATTGAAAGAATTAATGCATGGGAAGTTGCTGAACCTTATATTTGTCTTCCATGATGATATTGATTTTAACAAAGTCAAATCTGAACTAATTTAAGCTTTATGTCTGATTGCAGCAACATGGTGGAGTGAAAGGCCATTTGAGTTGCAGCATTTTGAGGAAATTGGTGAGAAATATAAGAACTTTCATGGTAATCAATAGCAATATGCTTTTGATTTTACTTTTTGGGTAATTAATTTTGATATAGTGCACTGAGATTGACATACTTGCCATTGTATATTTTGTGAAATTTCATAATACAATTCTGCAGAAATTTAACCATGTGAACTTGTTCATGAATTTTTAATGATGAGTTTGGGGTTGAATTTGGGTGTTATTCCTTGTTGTGTGATTGTTAATGTGAATATTACTTGAATAATGTTTTAGTTTGTGTTTGGTGGATTGATAGATTTTAATTGTTCTTAGCAATTAATTGGGTTCCTATTGAATTTTGAGTGAAATTTCTATGCAAATTATGTTTTAGGGTTGGTTTTAGTGTGTTTGGGATCACAGTTCTAGGTTTTTCATCAGGTCATTTAACACTAGGTTCAACATGATGTATGCTGGGGGTAGTGTCACCACCAAAACCTATTCTGGGTAGTTTAACTTGCTAAAAATGTAAAACCTGCCGAGAGTTTCAAGGGGTCTCACATGCCTCATGTAGCACTTCATGTACAATAACACCGGGCATGTCATTTTTCCCTTTTATTCCAACATGCCTCATGTTACTCATCTTACACCAATTCACACAGGGCATGTCACCCCTCATTATTCTTAACATGCCTCATGTTAGACACTAGGTATATCACCACTTAAATCTTTACCTTAGCCATTTTATCCTATTTCATCTCATCAACCGCACGACCTAAGCCTTCACTGTTCCTTCCATGGTGCGCAATAAACAGCTTTCAACCCACATACCCAAGCTGCGAGCCATAAAAATGGCTGCCAATAGTAATTCTTCAACTCCAACATCAAACCCTACACCACCCAATGCTCAACCAGAAACACACATTTCGTCCCCAAATCCCCAAATTCCCGATACGAACCCTAGCTCTCCACCTCGCCAATCCTCTCATTCCAACCCTAATCCCGACAATGCCACCCAAGACTCCACACCTTCCTCCCAAAAACACACCAAATCCGCCCCTTCAGCTATATACGAGACACGAAAAAGAAAGAAACCAGTTCTCCACTCCTCTGCTTCACCGAAACAGCCTAGAGTTAACTCCCCAAGACCCGTTAGTGCCAGAACCCGCTCTGCTGCCCAAAATCGTATCTCACCACAGGTTTCTTTTGCTCCAATTAGGGTCCAATCACCCCTGCATCATTCACCAACAGTGTCTCAAACTACTCCAGTTATCCCTCCATCTGGAAGTCAAGTAAACTCATCTTACCCATGGACTTTTAGGGACTTTGAAATGAGGAAAAATTATGAGGCCCTTTCTAAAAAGAAAATTTTAGCCACCAAGTACATTGATGAGCACAGTATTAGGGAGATAGTGCTTTATGAATATGTTAGTGAATATTTAGAAAATATAGGTTGGAGTGATTTTGCTAGGATTCAAGAACCTGTTTCGAGGGAATTGACAATTGAATTCTTAAGCTCATTGCAATTGGAATTCCAACCTATGCAAAGTAACCATAGGGACACCATTTCCTTTAGGTGTTTGGGTCAGGACAGAGAATTTGACACTATTCAAGTGAATGCTTTATTTGGTTTTTGTAATGATGGAGAAAAAGTGATAGAGTGGCAAAGAACTATCTACGATCCCCCTACATTTTGGAAGTCCATTGCACCATATGGGAAATACTACAACCCTAGTTCTGTTAAGGCCTCAGCTATTCAAGAACCTGCTCTGAGATACTTGCAAAGATTCATGTCTTACACTATACTAGGTAGAGGGCACAGTAATGGGGTTGCAGGAAAGAATGATTTATTCTTTTATAGTGCATGAAAGAGAAGAAAAAAAAAATGGTGCTTATTTTCTTTGCTCTCATATGGAACATATAGTCTCTAAGCATTCAGCTGGCAGTATAGTTATTGGAGGGATGGTGACTGTAATTGCCAAATCATTTGGTTTTAACCCTAACCAGTATGCTATGGTGTCTATGGTTGGCCAGTCTTTTCTAAATATAATTATTATGACTCAAATGAAATTTTGTGTAAAGAAGGGTGATGTTTATGTGTTGGTAAATGGGGGACATGAGGGTACAGAGCAGCAGCAATCACAAACTATAGGACAACATACTGATGCTAGTCCTTCTAGCTCACACCCACCTACTGCTGGACAATCAGACTTGTTTTTCTTAAGGATTTGGAAGCAAAAATTGACAGAATGAGTGCAGCACAATAGCCTGTTTCTAATGCTAATTATGATATTATGGTTTCTTTAAAGGCTTTAGAAGCTAAGGTTGATACTCTTGGTCAAAAGCAAGCCCAGCTTGAGAAAAAGATTAAAAAGAAGTTTTCTGCATTCAGGAAAAAGCAGAAAATCCATGACAAAGAAATGATTGATATTTACAACAAGCTGGCAGCCTCTTTTAACCAGTTGTATAAATGGGGCCAAGACATTTTTAAAGAGATGAAGAATATGGTAGAAAACCTGGATACTGCTTCTGAGAAATCCACTGAGCAAGTACCTACAGCAGCAAATGAGCCCATGCCATCCACCAATGAAGAAGACCAACCAGCTGTCTACTTTTAGAATTTTGTTTTTGTTAATTTCAGTTAGTTTGTGAAACTTTAGCTTTTAATTGCGCAAATTGGTCAGTTTGCTTTATTCTTCAACTGTTAATTTCCTGGTTATTGGAACATTTATATGTTTTATCTATTTGTAAATGATTTAATTTTTATTTCTTTTAATTCTGTTTGTTTCATGAATCTTACGTTGGCTTGTTCATTGTTACTGGCTGCATAGTTTTCTTTTGCTGTGATACTTGCACTATCCTTGTTATCCAGATTTCTATTGAATTGATCATTTTCTTTAATTTAAGTTTCTATTGACTATTGTAATAGCATTACTGATATTGCTTTTTAATAGTCATATAACTGAATTATTGACAATACAGCAGCTGCTCTTCTCTTGGCCTTGACAATTCAGTTTCTAAGGTAACTTCTCGACATTCATCTGCCACATGTTGACACTGCTTCCCTTTGCCATGCCTCATGCTAAGGGCCTTGCTCTCCTATGAGCTATTTGCATTACTTCAAATTTTCAAAATTTTCGAAAACCCACCGAATTTTTCATGGAGCATCACATGCCCCATGTTGATACCCCACATCAATTCCTTAGCAGTAGGCACAGGGCATGTTAATTTACTTTTACTTCAACACGCCTCATGCTTTTTGATTAACATGCCTCATGCTCCCAATACTTATAATTCACATGCCTCATGTACATATTCTGATCATTCACCACGAGGCATGTACGTTCTACATGATAACTTGTTCCACTCTTCCTTAGTTTATATCTCTCCAAGTTATCATTTATTGATTTCATTGATATTTCTGCCACTTCGATTAAGCCAATGAGGACATTGTCTAATTTGAGTTTGGGGGAGGGCAAAATTTTTGCAAAATTTTTAATCCTTTTCATTTACATTACTTAAATTGCATTTCATTGCATTTCATTTATACCTAGTTACTTAGTTCACATACACCATATACCTACACCATGTAAATATATACACTTGCATATAGATATCATATAGATTACGTATAGTTTTTATTTCATTTTTTATTTTTATTTTTTATTTAATTTTTGCATTCATTTTAGGAATCATGCATACATAAAAATAAATAAATATAAATAAATAAATTTTTACCTAATTTTTAGAAGATTGAGAATCATTTTGAAAAGCAATTGAGCTTACCTCTTGATGGGTTTGATGAATTGAAAGTTTCGGATTGGTATGAGGTTATGAGATTCTTATCTAAGTTTATATCTTCTTAGCCAAGGGTCACCCAATTAATTACATTGAGTTTTGAGTGCTTGGAGAAAACTCTAGAATAAGAAATAACTAATTGTATCTCACCAAACCTAGAACAAGCCTTCTAGACCTTTCGAGGCAAAATTTTAGCATTCACTTGAAAAGAGAAATGATTAAGGCATTTTTCGAATTTTAGACCCACATTTTTTACCTTAACCAACCTCACTTTAAAAATTTCCCTTTAAAACCAATTTGAGCCTTCATTTATACCCCTTATTTCCTTAGCACCCATAATTTACCTAGCCATAAACCTAAACACTTACCTACCCTTTATGAGAATAATTTATTTAAGTGATAGATATGCAAATAATAGAAAAAAAGGGTATATAACAATCAAGTGGGAGAAGTACTAACATAAAATTGGCTAGCAATCATATCATGTTGTGAAAAAAAAAATTATTTACCACCTAAGTATATAAAGAAATGAGTTTGAGGGTGGATTAAAAAGGGATAATTGCAATGCAAAATTCAATGTTATTTATGTAGTCCCTAAAAAAGTTTCAAAAATTGTATGCTAGCATGGGTGATTTATTGTAAAGTTCTTCCTCCCATTTGATTCAAAAAATAATAATAACAATAAATAAAATAATAATAAAGAAAATTGTATCTTGATCTTTTTAATAATTTAATTATTCTCATGTTTTGCTTCCCTTTTGCCTTTTCTTTGTTAGCTACATTATTACCCCTTAGCCCTATTACATCCATTAAAAGTCATTTTGATCTCTTGATTGTGTTTTGCTACATTAGTGGAGATTGGATTAGTTGGTTTGCCTATGGGATTGGCACATTATTCATCCATTTAAACTATTTTCATCATCATTTGAGATGCTTTAGTTTATGGATTGGTTTAGAGTCTATTTTAGCATGATTTCTCTATGTAATTGATTGGTTTGGGTTTGATGGAATGAATAATTGACCTAAGGCTAAGTGATGATAACTTTGGTGAGAATTGAATTCCTTATATCTTGAAGGTGGGTATATGGTTTGTTGGTGGCTAGAGGTAAGTTTGAAAGCTTGAATGAGTGATTTTCATGAATTTAAGAAAATGTACCCCAATTGCATATAATTGTTTTTAATTTGCTTGAGGACAAACAAAGATTTGAGTTTGGGGGAATTTGATAAACTCATTTTATATAAGTATTTTAGGGTAGTTTTACATTCATTTTGCCCTTTTTAGTTTAGTAATTTTATGCTTTTAATGTTTATTTTAGTTAATTTGTTAATTTTAGTTTCATTATATTTGATTTTCGAAATTTTAATGTTTTTTAGAGGTTTTAATAAGGTTTAAAGGCAAAAAGGTCCATATAGAAGAAATTCAAAGTAATTTGAAAGCCTAAAGTGGTGTGAAAAATGAAGAAAATTAGCTTAAAGAAGAAGATCAGCTGAGACTTTCAAGGGCCTCAACATGCCCCGTGTTGAGAGTCGTGTGAAGAAAAGAGTTAGCCAGCAGGAATCCACATGAGGCATGTAAATTCACACTGGGTCGTGTAAATAGAGATTTTGGAGCAAAACACGCCGAAAGTTTCAGGGACTCCCACATGCCCCGTATAGCTGGTCATGCAGAATCTAAAGGCTCCTTCTCTGAATCAACATGAGGCATGTGGAAAATAACTTAAATCAACATGAGGCATGTGGAATGGCGCTGGCTATTTGCTGACATGGAAAAATTTTCTCTTTTCACACCTTTTACACTTTTTGTTTTTATCTCTTTAGAGACTATTTTTAGGGCAAACCTTGAGGGGATATATAAGCATCATATTCTCATTTTTACCATAAGGAGAAATAGAGAGAAAAAATCAAAAGAAGAATGAAAGAGGAAATCATGCCATTTTTGGAGAAAGAACACCTGCTGAGTGACATTTTTTAGCTTCCATTTTCTAAGATTTGGATTTTCTTCTTCTGAGTTCTTTTATTTTTAGTTTTATTTTCATGTTTTCTTGCTTTATTTCATATTTTCTACTTGTAAATACAAGCATGAGTGAGTAGATACTTAAAATTTTAGAGTTATGTGTAATGATTTAAGTTTTATTTGTGGATTTGGACTATTTTTAATCAGATTTTAGTATATATAAGCTTTGATTCTTATCTTGTATGCTTATTTACATATCCATTGTTGGTACCCTTTGGGTTTTGTTCTTAATCTTAGATTGAAGGACCGATAGGTGAAAATTTATGATAGATAATCAAGATAATGAACTTAATCACCTAGTATTAGAAATAAACTAATGGGTTAAGAGTAATTTCAAGTTTAAAATGCTTAAAGGGTTTTGGGTAATTAAACATCGCATGAGAATGAGGTTTAGTTTCCTTTAAAATACTCTTTAGTTTGCTTGAAAGAGAAATTAAAGAAAATCAGAATCAACTTCTTTCAAACTTATATTTTCCTTAATCTTGGCTTTGCCTATCCAAATCTCAATGAAATTTACTTCATGAATCTCAACTCTGGAATTAATTTTTACCATTAATTAATTAAATCTTTTGTTACTTGCTAAAATTTTAGTAAATTAGTATAGTGTTTAGAATTTTAATTATTTAATTCATTATAATTTCTTTAGTTTTCCCAATTTAATTTGTTGCATCTCTTACTCTATTTTTGGCACAAATTATCGATAGTCCAAATAATCATAACTTTTTGTAGTTTGGTACTCAAACAACAAATCTCTGTGGGACGATATATTTTCTTTACTACTTGAACGACCTATATACTTGCAGAGTACGCAATCATTGCCTCCAGGTTCTTGCCAACCCAACTCATCACTCACTTTGAACACCCTTGCTGCACCAACCAAACCATTCATGGATGCTAGAAAGAATAGAGAACAAGTGCAAAAGAGACCCACAAGAAAGGCCATGTTTTTCATTTTTCTCTCCTTGAAAGGTTACTGGTTAGAGAATGTGAAAACGAATGTTGGTGCATTTGATGTAATACGGAATGTGATTTATCATCGGAAGAGAGTTACATAGTTAAGGTAGCTAGTGGGTAGTTTTTATTCAGAAAAAAAGTGGCGGGATTTGGCAGTTAGTGGTTGCTATGGTTTGTTAGAGAAGGAACGTTCCTTTTAAATGGTAGCAGTTAAAGTGAAGTGCAGTCCCTTTCAATAGGCTATGTCGCGCCTGAAGATGGTGTCAGGAAAGAGATAGAATCCGACTTTAAAATGGACCCTCATTACCAACAGTAATAGCCCAGTTAAAATTAGCGCTTTGAGAAATATTACTCGAAAGATTAGGAAGTGGATACCATTATCCATATTGTTGCATCCCCAAATCATAATCTTGGCCTTATTCCTGTCTGAGGCAAGATTATAGTATCTCATTTCCTATCCTAATCTTGAAAATTTTGAAGAATGGAGGCTCGAAGTTAATGCTTAAGTGATATACTTTTAAGCATTGGACAAAGCTAAGCTAGGCTATCCTAATCTTGGCCTTATTCCTTCGTTTGCATGCAAGAATAATTTGGCACATTCCGAAATGGCTTTGAACTATTGGTGGTGAATGTTTCCCTACATAACTAAGAAGAGAAGTTTTAATTTGTCTAAAGTTTCAATCTTTAAAACTTTTTTGCAGATACAAAAAATCGTTGCACGAGATGTTATAAATGCATCTCCAAAAGAAAAGACCGATGGGGAGGCTTGTGGTTGTCCTCTGCGCAACCCAAAAGACCACATTAAAGGATCAAAGAATGAGAGAGAACTGGCCAGTTCCATCAACACAAGACTTTCAACAATCTGGTCATAATCACTGAATTAGAACATGTTATCATAATTAGATAAACCCCCATCTTTGCTCTTTACTAATTAAGGCAACTTAAACGTGGTAAACTACAGAATTTTCCATTAAGAAAGTCGATCAGTGGAACTAATTAGAGCATATATATATTTCCTAAAAGTGTACATGCTCATATAAGTGCGCAAACATCCAGTATCGAAGGCAAAGGAACTTCAATACTTTGACTTGGAGAGCCACATAACCTCATGAACGGCCAATGCAGCAAGCAAGAAGCAGCTGAAAAAAGTGAAGGCTATAGAGACAGCAACATGGTCACAGAAGTAGTGTAAGGGCTTGCAGAAATTTGGCAAAGGGGCATGTTGGATTCCTGTGCGGTTCAGGTTGGTGACCCCTGATGCAGCAGCCCCAGCACCAATCATTGCATATGCAAACACCTGCAAACTTGAAGATTAATCAGGCCCTTAAAAGCACTAATTGTACTTAAGGTGAAACAAAATTAATAAAAGATTCGGATATTTTAAGCGCATGGCAGATGAGGACTATTTGGAAAGATGCCCAAGTTAAACACAAGATGAAAACAGAATTCTTGAAAGATGAATACCAGGGTAAGCTACAAAATTCTGAACTACATTAAAATAGTTTCTCTGCCAAAAAAGAAAAATGTGAAATTTCTTTTGACCAAAAAATTAAGAAAGTGGAATATCAGATGTCTTAAACTGCTTCAGCATTAACAGTTCGAGAAAAATAGACAATCTATTGACATCAGATGTGTAACATACTGAAAGCAGTTCTTTTATATATACTTTAAGAAGAAGATGATGAAGCTTATACAGCATGGTATGATGCAAGTAATGAGGCTTGACCTAAAAATACAATAATGACATTTTCACCAAGGCAATAGTCCAACTGTCCAAGTCTCCCTTAGTTTTTTTTCAAAAGAACAAGAGGAACTGCAACTTGTATCACTTTCTAACCCTGTTTATATTCTGCTATATGTTGTATTTATAATTAAAAAAAAAAAAAAAAGAAGAAGAAGAAGAAGAAGAAGAAGAACTTGCACAAAATTTCATTTACATCTAGCTCTTCTAACGTCAAGATAGTTTTCCCATGATCAATGCTTAACCACTAAACAGAAAATAGCAGTGTTTTTATTAGATCTTCCTTCGTATTTCTTAAGTTTAAAAGCATCAAATTCAAATCTTTTCAGCTTAGTATTGTTTCCCAGTCCACTCATAATCCCGCCTTTACCTGTATAGTTCATTGGGTGATGATAGATATTTCCTTATTGTTGATGTGGCTTTGTTCTATAATATTAGTTGGTAAGATTCTATTGGTACAACCAGCGCATATAGAACTGCTCCAATATCAGAAAAGAAAAATAAATAAAGCCAAGCACATCAACATAAAATTACCCCAAGGTGTTAATCTAGTAATCTATGAGAAACAACTAGCAAAATACAATACCTGATCGCCTGCAAAAATAAGCCATGCATGACTCCTTGATGTAATCACTGGAGATTTTCTAAGCAACCTTGACATGCTAATTAGCAGTTGCAGCAAGGAGTGTGCAACTACAGCTGCTGAGACTCCAACTAAATACCTGTTCACCACCCAATAACAGAATCAACAAAAACTGATCATACACTTTTCCAAGGCATTTTAATTATTCAAAATTAGACTATTCACTGTTGTTTGAATCCTTCCCTTTTAACAATCATGTCATTGATACTTGAGGAGTGAAATATATCTAAAATGATTGCAAAATTTTGCTTTAAGAAATCTATATATAACCCAACCCCTGAATAGAAGCTTTGTCATAATGTAATGGCAATCCATTTCAGGAATTTAGTAAAAATGCACTCAACCATTAATGTCACTCATTTGTCATTTCAACATCAATGACCTTGAAAATTCCGTGTCATTCCAAAAAATAATATAGTAATTAAAAACAAAAACGGCTCACGAGTTTTATTCTGTTCATTCAAATGCCATGAATCTGGAAGGTAGCAAAAATTTGTTTTTACTCGTGGAAGCAACAAAAAAGAGGGCAATTTCGTCAACACAAAGTTCAACAGAATCAGTAGTTCCCGCATAACATGACAAACAAACGAGGAAATGACCCGGCTTTTGACGGTCATTCAATCCCAGTGATTCAATTCTCAAATTAAGGACATTCCAGTCAATTAAAAAAATTATGATGGACTGTTTGGTTGCCATGAAAATGTTGGGAATTAAAAAAAAAAAAGAAAAGAAAGAAGAAAACTTTAAACTCGTTTGCACCATCAGAAACCGTGAAAAAGAAAAACCCAAAGAAGATTAAGGGAAAGAGGGAAAACCCCCGTTAGATGGAAATGATGTGATATCTAAATTCCCTTTTTTCTACTGATTTCCCCTCACTTTCTCAGCGACCAAACGATAGAAACATCATGATCAACAACAAAAAGCGCCTGAGTAAAAAACAAAGACACGACATTTTGACAATTATTTAGACCCAAGAAACTTAGAATCTTACATGAACGAGTGAGAGAAGGACCACTTAGAGTAAACAGGAAGCTTAAACCCATAGATGGAGACAGAGCTGGACTGATGGGCTGTGACCATAAACGAAAGAGCTGCCACAGATGTGGCCATGCACAACAGCCTAAGTGCCACGTGCAAGACTTCAGCTTTCCGTGCAAAAGGCCTCGTCGTCCCCATCAGCGGCCCACTCATTGTGCCACTGTTCTCCATAGCAGCCACCTTGGAGTCCGGTAGCTGCACAGCCACCTCCAGTGGCGGCACTTTTTGGCCATTCATCATCATCACAGCTTCACTTTTGATTAACCTTTTAAAAATGTCTTACTCTGTGACGGGTGGTGCTTTCGCAGCGTAGAAGGGAAATGGTGTTGGCTTTATAGAGGAGGCAGTGACGACCCAGATGAGGACTTGGAGGCAGGAAAAAATTCATGATATTCACACCCTGAGAAAGAACATCATACTATATATTTTAATATATATTTTTTTTTATTTAGTTTCAATTATCAAAAGTTTATAATTTTATAATATTAATAAGTAATTATTGTATTATTTTTTACGATATAGGAAAAAAATTATATTAAGCATGCTCAAAAATGAGATGTACTAAGTTGGAGGAGAATGATTGGGTTTCAATTTTAAGGTATCAACCAAACATTTTGACTATTTGGACTTGAATGAAATGAAATTAGTAACTCCATATGCATTTTACATTTCAATCCTTTTTAGTTTTTTTTTTTTTATCGTGATAAGATAATATTACATTTAGGTTTTTTTTGACCCCAAAGTAAATTTGTATCTTTAATTTAATAAAAAGATTAATCATTTATACCAAAATTAAAGATTTCACAATTTTTTTTATTAATTGAGATTAAGATTCTGTTTGATTCAATTTTATAATAAAATTTATTTTATTTATTAATAAATACTAAATAAAGAAATTTATTTATAAATAAATTCTATCATAAATTTTATTTTTTTAATATATTTTATACTAAATGTAGGATTTATTTCAAATAAAATAATTTTCATGTTTAAAATAAAGTAAAATAAAATGATAAATTAGAGGATAATTTAATCACTTGAAGTATATATAATTTTAAATTTAAAATTTATTTATAAATTCTATTAATTTTGATAAAATTTAGTTTAATTACAATAAATTTTATAGAATTAATTATTAAAAATTTTAAATGAATTTTCATTTAAATCAAATATTAAAATTTTATATTTATAGATGAATTTCACAAAATTTTATGAAATTCATTTATATCAAATACTATCTAAAATAATTATAAATAAAAAGAAATATCTATTTTGTGTCTGACTCAAAATTATGGGGTAAATTGCACCGTCTCATTTGTAAATAAATTCCATAATAGAATTTATTTATAAATAAATTTCTTTTATTTGATATATTTTATATTAAATATGAATTTTATTTCAAATGAAATAAATTTTGTGTTTAGAATAAAATAAAATAAAATGATATATAATCAGAAAATAATTTTATCGTTTGAAATATATATGATTTTAAATTTAAAATTCATTTATAAACTCTATCAATTTCGATGAAATTTAATTTAGTTATAATAAATTTTATAGAGTTAATTATTAAAAATTCTAAATGAATTTTTATTTAAATCAAATACTAAAATTTTAGATTTATAAATAAATTTTATAAAATTTTGTGAAATTCATTTATACCAAATAATACCTAAAATTTTAAATTTATGAATAAATTTCATAAAATTTTATAAAATTTATTTATACCAAATATTACCTAAAATAATTATAAATGAGAAAAATATCTCTTTTGCGTCTACTCAAGATTATGGGGTAAATTACATTAATAGTCTCTGTTATTTCATTTCAATTATTTAATTTTAATTTTATTAAAATAAAATTTCTAACTTTAATTTTATTAAAATAAAATTTCTAACTTTAATTTTATTAAAATAAAATTTCTAACTTTAATTTTGTTTCCAAAAAAGTCACCATAACCTCCAACAAGTTTTATGTTAAAAATAATAAAATTACCCTTTTACTATTTTTTTCCTTCTCTTTCTTACTTTTATTATTAAATTAATTAACAATTATTATAAATAAAATAATTTTAATTTAACTAAATTTATTAATAAAATTATTAATTATACATATGTTATTTATTTTTAATTAAATTCAATTTATAACAAACTATAATAATAATAATAATAATAATAATAATAATAATAATAATAATAATAATTTTAAACAATATTTTAATATTTATATAAAAATAAATAATAAATAATAATTTATATATTTATTTTGATTAAATATTAATTTAGTATTAATAAAAAAAATTTAAAAACTTGCTATAACAAGTTAAAATTTTTTTTTTAAAATAAAATTAAAATTAAGAGATTTTATTTTAATAAATTAAAATAAAATATTTATTTAAATTGAGAGATGAAAGTACAATTTACCAAGTTTCTGGCTATGATAAAAAAAAAAGGGCTTACATTCAAATTTAATCTAAGCAAATATCTCATGGTAGATTTCTTTTATTAAAAAAAAATTACTATTAACCATGCTACAATTGTTGCATGAGCAGATAAAATATCCAAGTACTTCATGGATGGAAGCTTAATCATCGCATTACCTGTAGTTATACAAGGCAAAGAAATAGCCTTAGTACCAGGCAATAAAGATGGATGTCGTTGACCATGAAGCTGGCACCCATTATGATTATCCACAGCAAAATCAGAAAACAAAGCTCTTTTCACGACAACTATTGCCAGAACTCAAGGGCATGCATGATTTACATTTGGACATTTTATGATCATTTCTTTCCATTGGAAACATTAGTGAAATTTAATTCTTTCTTCTGAGAAAAACAAAAGTTTCTTACCTCAATTGAAGCTCATTAATTGCCTATGCAAGTCCTGAGCCTGTGGATGGTTATTGGTTACTGATTGAGCTCTCCGACCTTGAAAATTGAAATTGATCATGTTATTTTGGGAAGATATTTCTATTTGATATATTTCAGTTTTAGCTTTTGGGTATGTACTTCAGTACTTGTGCCAAAACTAACAAATGGAACAAATTTGAGAGTGGGGATGGAAAGTTTGGATTTTTTTTCTAACCCAATTGAATTGAGTTTATGGTAGATTTAGGTTTCAAAAATACTCCATACTTCTAATAGATAATTTAAAATATATTTTATTTTTTAAAATAACAAATAAAATGCTATATATATATATCATTTTATTTGTTATTTTAAAAAATAAAAAATATTAATTTTTTTTAATTTTATTTTTATCTATTATTATTTTCAAAATATTTATCTCTTCTTAATACATTTTCACATTTCAATGATACTATAAAGATATTTTAATCAATTATTAGTGTTCTTTTATAAAAATAATATTATTCAACCACCTGTTTAATCTTTGTATAAAAACCTTGAAAAACTATTGAAATGGAACAGAGTGAACAACGCTTATTTCAAGTTAAAATTTTATATATTAAATATTCATTTAAAATAATTTATATATAAAAAATATTAAGAAAAAAACAATTTAATATCACGTACATTTACACATTTTCAATTCAAAAATTGAACTAAATTTTGTTAAAAATTGAGGATTGTACCAACATGCCGTTAACGACAGTTTAAGGATTCAATTTAAGGATTCAATAGGTAACACCATTGCTGACAGTTTAAGGATTCAACAGGTCGCTGGTGTGATATACTGACATCATCATTACATTTAACATTATATGCTACTGACATTATGCTAATGTCAACACGATATCTGACATGACATACTAACATTATCACATCTTTTTTAAAAATGTTTTTCATTAATAATATTTTAAACAAAAATATTCTTTATTTTTTGTTTTAATATTAAATTAATAATATATATTTATATTATATATTTATAATATTTTTACATTTAATAAAATTGCTACAGCCCACAAAATGATTTTTTTTAAGAGAAAATTATTTTCATTAAAAAAAATTTAATTCTCTTTTACCAAAAAAATATTTTTTGTTGATATATTTTTCTAAACATTAAAACATGCAAAGACTAGTTTCCCTGAAACAAATACGATTAAAAATTATTTTTATATAAATAAATAATTAAATATATTATATATTTTTATTATGATATTCATAATTTGTAGTTTTATATTTTGAACAAATAGAATTATTGAATTTTTAAAATATAAATTATAAATAAAAATATTTTTATATAAATTATTAATTAAAATATACAAAATCAAATAAATTTAAATAATATTCCAATAATAATCAAGTTTTAAATTGATATAGATAATTTAATTAAATTTACAATAATTAAATTATTAAAACTTTTAATCAAATTCAATTACCATTGCGGCACCCCTGTTTGAGAGATTTGGGAGGCTTGGGGAGTCATTTCTCAACCTTCAAACATTTATCACCAATCTTTTACAAATTCAAAATATAACAACTCTCATATAGAGAATATATCGAATCAAGCTAAAAAGAGAAAGAAAGACTCTCAACCTCATACTTGAATTGCCAATGGCCGTAATGCATCTCATTGTAGAAGATAATAAAAGGCCATGCATGAGCAAAATATTAACCTAAATGCCAAACATAACATCAAATATTTTGGACACTAGAGACTTGGTTGGGGAAGCAATGGCAACTGCTGACTGCTGGGTGCTGCCACTGCCATTTTGAAGATAGTAGGGGCGAGAAGAAGCTCTTATTGTCTTCAAATCTGCACTTCTAGATGGTGGTGGGGGTAAAGTCATGAATCCCTGATTGTTAAGTCTTTCATTCAAAGCTTGGCGTTGCATTGGATCTACTGGTTTCACGCCTACTATTAGCACCCCATTTATTTGCATCCCGTTCTTGCTGAGAGCCTTCTGAGCATCAGATTGACTCTACACCAACGAAAATGACAGTTCAGTTAATGATAACTTGCTAAATATATCATCAGCAAACTTACAATTATGTCATATCTTAATATCATTGGCTAAAAAATTAACAGGAAAACTCAATTCCACTTTACCTATGCTTATCAGCAAAATCTACAAGTTAAGAAAGACAAGGCCTCAATTGTGGTAAACACTAATGAAAACAGATGGATAACATTGTTCAATAGACTCTATACTCTATAAGCACTGACAAACTTTTTTTAAAGTTGAAAAAAGGAGGAGCAGGAAAACGAAGAAGAGAAAAAAGACAGCAGCAGTAGCATTTCAGACCTATAGCCTCAGTTGAATTCTTCAGATCATAAAAAAGTTCAAATAACAGTAAGCACATTTTGTAAACACTGACAAAATAGGATTATAAATATCATTTTCATATTTTGAAATTAAAAGAATCCTAAGAAATGACAGCCAAAACCAACCATTATCTATTATATACAAACTACCCAACACATAACAAGATAAATAACATGCACAGGCACTTCCACGTTTTACATAAATTCCGTGCAACAGTTCACTGCTCTAGATCTCAAAAAATTAACTGCACGAACGTGACATTGTCATCATGTTCAACCTCCTGGATTTATCAGTTATCAACTGTTCCACTTAAATCAACCAAAAATAAAAAAAGAATCCTCAACCTCAAATTACATAATATTAGCAAACAAGTAGAACCTGATAAAGAATGTGCATCCAGTTAGCATCCCTTGGACCAGGAACATGTTTCAAGATCACACCACATTTCTCAAACTCCCGTAAAACTAGATTGGTATCACCAGGAGAGAACCTGGAAAGAAATATTTAGGATCAGCAGTGTAGATCTGCAACCAACAGAACACACCAGAGAAAATGCAAAAAAGAATTAAAAAGAAAAAGAGGAGGGAAAGAATGTTAGATGGAGATTGAACACTGACAATTAACTTTTATCAATGAAATTTTCTGGATTGAACAATGCTACAAAAGAGTTTACAACTTCACATTCTTCAAGAGAGGGAACAAGAGTACAAAGAGACTCGATCGTCTAACTCAAAGCTTTCAAACCTCAAGGAAATAGGTGCCGTTAGTTGCTATAACACATCTTCAGGTAAATGCTCAAGCTCAATCCAGAAAAAATTGCACAAAACCATATTATGTCATGCACACTTTTTACCCAAAAAAAAATACAGCTTTTTGCCTTTATCAAACCTGCCATCTCTACTTATGTTGATATACACTGGGGCCACATCTAGAAGAAAGAATACATCCCTGATACATATATTAAATTGGGAGCTATCACATTTTCATCTGACTGCTTGTCTTAATATTTCACAAAAATATATTCCCCATCAAATGAAGTTCTAATAAACAAACTTTATCAAGTATCAACTAGGCTCTAGGCATTAGACATTTCATACGTTTGTTTGCCTTTAAAGTGTGTCTCCTCTAGTGCTCTGGATGACTTTAAGAGAATAGCACTAAAGTGATTGCTTGCAATAATTGTAAGAAGAATATTTAGACCTATCAAAAGGGGAAAGCATATTAAGATAGAACACAAGTATTTTGAAAAGGAATTTTCAAAAAATAACCATGAGTTACTTTTCAATTCCACTACAGTAACTAAGAGAATTGCATCATTGTAAAATGCAAAATGATTCAACTGCAAAGAAAATGATACTAGGCTGATATCATTTACAACTTTGTAAAATCTGAAAAAATACAGGTGTTCAACCAAAGATTGAGATTTAATGCCAATAGATGAACAAAGTAGAAATCACGTTCAAAAACAATGCAGAAAGTTTGGCAAACAAAAAACTGAAGGAAGATATAATAGATAAGATGACAGAGCACTGAAAAAGTAAATAAAATGAGCAACAAGTACATATAGATGAGAGACAAAACATACCCATAAACAGTAACCCATTCCTCCTCATCAAGATTCCCTGCAGGCAAGCAGTTCCTCTGCATCTCTGGCCTTGCAACTTCCCTTGGAGGTGGAAGTGTGATCAAAGCACCAGGTTGGACCACACCCTCAACTGGAGAACCTTTCCCCTTATCTTCTTGCTCACTGCTACTAGCCTTAGTTGGTGACCACCATGCTGAACTTGCTGAACCCTGTTGATTCTGGTGACTACTCATTAAAGCAAACGAAGCGCTGGCCTCAGATTTGCTTTTTACTGGAGTCATGAAGTCCCTCCCAGAACTTTGGAATGGAGTCCTTGGGTCTGATTTTATTTCAGGGGAAAGAGGGTAATCAGGAATTCCAGACTCGGGAGAGAAATCTGAGCGGTCCTCCAAGGTATACATGGGAGGGGGTGGAAGATCTGAACCACCAAAATTTTCACGCCATAAAGCAGATACTGCTGCTGCCTGACCTGGCGTTGAGAATTTCCCTTTATGGGTAGAGACAGGGGAAGCCAAATCTTGGAAAAACAATGACCGATTCCCAGAGGATTTGGGAGTTCTATGCACTGTATTACTCATCTTCTAATGTCTTCAAAAGAGAAGCTGGCCTTTACCAGCAAACAACAAAATGATTAGCCTTCAGAGATAAATAGAAAAATAAAATGAGAAACATGACTGATACCTTAAATTGCAAGTAGGCAACTCAACACTCAGAAATGAGGGAAGAAATAATCACACAAAGCCATCTCATGATACCACAATTGCTCAATAATGAAAAACGATTTCGTACCCAAATTCTAACATAAACTTGAAATTAGGCTAAGCAATATTATAAGTATTATATTTTCTCTTCTCTTTCTGCAGCTTAGGAAAAACGAATCTGGTCTTCTTCTAATTTCTCGACATTTTCTTAGAATGCAAACAGAGATTCCTAATACCATATTCGTGCAAAAGTATACAGAGAGAGAGAGAGAGTACCTGTGAATTGTGATTTGGGCTTTTATGGCTTTCCCTCCCAATCACCAGAGCAGTAGATGGGATCCCTCCGCTAAAATGGAGCCGAAAATCAAAAATTTGAAACCCTAACTAAACCTCAATCTAATGCGATTCAAAATTCTCAGTTTAAATAGTTTGGTGACGAAACTGACCTTACTTCTTCTGTCCTCCTCCCACTCATTCAGCTCATCAGTGCAAGGGTAATTTTGTCTATCATGACTAATTATCGGTCTTTCCTCTTTTCAGGCAGGACAACCATACCAACACAAACGCTTTTAGCTTAATGACATTAAAATTGTCTTCAAATATATATATATATATATATATATATATATATATATATATATATATATATATATATTAGATCAAAAAATTTATTTTTACAATTTAATTTTTCATTTTAGAGCAATTTTGATTTAATCCTTAAAAAATTCCAATTTTTAATTTCATCCAACTTTCAATTTTTATAACAAAACCAATCAATGGACTATGGATATTAAATTACATTCGAACGTTGAATGTGCAAAGTGATGCTCTCCACAAACTATCAGATTTTATGAATCCAACGCTTAATCAATCCATGAAATATATTAATTAAATATTCACCACTATAGCAAACCTACTTATGTTAGTGACTTCTTTAACAACTAAAATCCCATAACTTGATGAAATTCATATTGATTTTTCTTGAAGAAACATATGGCAAACCAAACCTAATAAGAAGTATAAATATTACAAATTGCAAGCTTCTTCACATAAACTAAACCAAGTCATCTAGTGAATAATAAACGTGCATCCATCCAAAAGCATAATCAAATGGAAATCAAAATGGGGCTGAAAGAGGCTCCTTAATTGTTTGTTCTGGGGATTCCATTTCTATGTTGCTCCTATCGAGTGAGCATTGGCAAGGACTTTCAATCATTTCAGGTTCAGCCTTTTCATTGCAATCAACAACAAGAAGTTTGTGCTTCTGTTGATGTTCATTTTCCTCCATTTCTTCTACTTTCATTTTTGGAATTGACCTCAATCCCTGCAGAAACAAATTATAAAAAACAGTGACATGCAAATCTTTATTTTCCAAATTCTGAAAATATTATTCTGTAGCATTGAACAAAATTCAGTAGCAGTACAATTATATTTTCGCGAATGATTTACATTCTTTGAAACATATTATGATGCAGAATCTAAGGGGTTTAAAAAGGTTTACATGAAAGTTGACGTACCTCAATGAATACATTGGAGGCTTCTTTGGGTTCCATCTTTTGCACTACATCTGCAGCCACCTCCTGCGAGCATCACAATAATGAATAGGTCAAGCTTAAGAAAATAGATACAGTTAACATTGTACTGATAATAATTTCCCTATTTTCTACAATTGTAGCACTTAATAACCTTTTAATTTTCAACCCCTAGCTAACTTATCAGTAAAGAGAAGAACTGAAGTTAAATTATAAAGAAGTTACCCTAGCATGGGTTAGCTGGCCTTCTCTCAAGGTTCTAGGCTCCATTTCAATGGAGCAACAAACGTTAGCCATAGGAGATGAAGACGAAACCAAAACCTTTGAAGCATGCAAGTTGGATTGTAGACCATCACCTCCACTGATGTTCTTATCACTCTTTTTCATGGATACACGCTTGTCTATAAATATTTTGATTATCCTACTCACAGTCACAGATATGTTTTTTGCTTAAAATTGACAACAAACTGGTGGCTTTAAACTAAAGCAAGCAAACCATTCATCTTTCTCATTCAATTCCCGTGCCATCGTACTCGAGTTCACGGGCTCACTTCACTCTTTTTCTTTCTTTCTTTCATTTCAATTTGGGTCTAGAGGCCTGGGGATACTGGGCATTGAACCTAACTCCTCACTACATGACATGGATCAATCTCACGTAGCCCAATCATATACATAGATATATTTAAGCACATATAAACTTTGGTCAATTTCAAAAGGGTGGAGACATTTGAGGGATTATGTAATAGTTATAATTAAGCACACAGATAAGTTTTGCAAAAAGCAGTAGCGGTCATTCAAAACAATAGACAAGGAGAAGGGGATGATGAACTGGAGCCTCCCTTGCTTCAGTACTAAGATCAAATATAAAAACCCAACTGGAATTGGGCTACCCATGGATCCCATGTGCCCTAAAGCTAATGGGGTATTCATAAACAGTCAAAATTATAATATTTATTTTTGTCTTTTCAAAAGGCTTACCATCATCTAGCTAGCTAGGTCAAGTTCCCAATTATATCCCTGTAGATTATTTGTTTCTTCCATGCCAACTCTTCTTTATTATATATATATATATATACAAAGAACCGTCCACCCATGGAAAGCTAGAAGCTACCCACTCCTCCAAAAGAAACCTAATACATACTGAATGAGAAAATTTGTCTTCTTGGCCACGTGAGAGAAGATCCATCAGAAATGGAGAGATTGTCCAATTACAGATATTTTTGAGTAATCAAATTCACAAAGAATATTGTGGATATATATTATGATTATACATATATCTACCCAAAAAAAATGACCATAAATAATTAATGAGAGAATCAATAGAATCAAATAAATATGACTATCTTAATTTGGTTTCTATCACCTTCATATTTCTGAAGCATAGGTTGGAGCCAAATCACTGAAGTGAAAGATGACTATTACCCACCATTTCCATGGGGGCAAGCAATCACTAACCACAGCTTTTACCTACCGACAATGACCCACACTTAGCCCATAACAAGCCAGATGACCAACATTACCTCACTACCCAAAATTCTGAAGTCCTCAAATTTCCCAAGAAAGAGAAAAATTTGAGCTTACCTTTGTCCTCGATTAAAGGAACACTTGAATGGCAAAATTTTGAGATTTAAAATTAATTCCAAAATTCAACAAATTATGTAAAGAAGAAGCAAATAATAAAAAAGGCATATATAATATTACTATTATGTAAAAAGGGCATTCAAAAGTTAAAATAATTAGTGTGGGGGTGGTGGTGGTGGGTGATGGGAACCCTATCAACATCTTAGCAAATAACATGGAAAGATCCTTCGCTAGACACAATGGGAAACAAAGCCACAGTGGGAATTTGGAGATATTATCTAAAAACAATTGCAAAGAAACAGTCATGCACGTCATAGTGCATGTGCTGCCTTTGCTTCCTCACATATGCATGTCTATTCTTGCATAATCTCACATGTCTATGCATGCATGTAATGAGTTGCCCACATATTTATTTATTTATTTAGTAGCATTCTACATCCACACTCTGTACTTTAGTGTACTCTTATACACATTAGTATTTTTTTTTTTTTTTGTGGCTTTTCTGGGTCTAAAAAAATAAAAGTGACCAATAATTAGAAGATTTCAAAGCTCTGCTTTCCTATTTTGCTAATTCTCGACTCCAATATTAATCAAATGTAATAGCTTTAGTAAGCATGAAAGAGCAATGTCTACGATCAAGTGGACAGTTACATAACACCCCAATGCAACACCTAATTGTAATTAAGTGTTCATTTGTTTTAATAACTGATCCACATGGCCTTATGTACTACTGCACCATTAACTGCTTCTGCAGCAAGCTGACTTGCAATTATTTCTTCTTTCATAACTTTATTTTCTCTTTCTCGATATTATAATCATACCTTGATTTCATATATTTATATATTTGTTTACCTTATTTCTATGAAGATGGTACGTACTGAACACGATGTTTAGCTGGTGCACAATCCCTATTTTTCATTATTCTTCTTCACTGAAATCCATGCCCAGTAATTATAAAACAATAAATAAATCCTAAAAAGAATACAATTTTCTTGATAAGGATATATTAATTTAAAAAATAATTATTCGTGATATGTGAAACAATAACTTGACATTGAACCAAGGAAATAAAAGAGCAACTGAAAATTGGGTACCAGAGGCAATGAATTTGCCAACCAACATTTCATGTGCAAGTGTGTTTTAGGTATGGACACACCATACTTTCCGTGGGCCAAAGGTTTTCATTAAAGTGTTGCACCATTTCATTGATTCCAGCAAAAACTCAATACAACTGATTTTTTTTTTAGTGATGGCTACATTATTTTTTAATGCATCATGTAATTTATTTTTTTAAAATTATTTTAAATATTATTAATTTTTTCAATAAAAAAACCCATGAAATTCAAATTAGTTTTGATATTTGCTATTTTTTTGCAAACAAAAATTATTTCCATTGAAGAATCAATTAATTCCTTCTCTTCCCCTCGTCTCTCTCTTTTTTTTTTTTTTCCACTTAATTCTCTTTTTTTTTTTCAAAGAAAAAGCTACGAATTTAAATCTGATGAGGCAAAATTACCAATTAATCCTACGCTCGGACCCATTAGATCATATGCCTAAAATTGGGCCCACTATGATGATGCATAAAGAAATCATCGCCACCGTTGGATACACCAAAAATGGAACTTGGATGTAGAAACTGTTCCTGCTGTGCTCTTTGCAATTCCTTTTGCCTCCTGAGCTCCAAAACCTTCCTATGTGAATTTGAATGCTTGGTCAATACAAAAGTTGGACTCGCTGCAGGTCGATATTCCGGTACCAACCGACCCGACTTGTACCGGACTCCACAAGCATTACACAAGGTTTTTGGTCCCATTGGGCCTGTCCGCCACTGAGGCGTCTTCTCCGCTGCACAATGAAGACATTTCCTCACCGGAGTCTCTGTAACAAAATTCGGATTATGATTTCCTTGCTTTTTGGAGAATGGTTTGGTATGGGGTGAGAGGTGGAGAAGACGCGTGGACCAATCACAGGGGGCTGCTCGGGGGCGCTTAGAGCGGGCCTTACCGGGGAGTGGAGTTTCGGGCTGAAACATTGAGTTATTAAGGTTACGGGCTGATGGTTCCGAGTGGGATTCAGATGAAGAGGATTCGGGTGTGGGTGGTTTGGATCCGGAGAGAATGTGGAGGTTCGCTTGGAGGTTTTGCTCCGTTGAGAAAGAATCTTCCACAAAATTTGAGAGCCATTCAAGCTCAGCCAAGTCATCATACTGCAGCACAGCGGAAAAGAATTTCTCAAGTTCAAAATTCAGTTACACAATTAATTAAGCAGCTCAACGATAATGAAAAGTTCCCAAAATCGAATCCATTACGATAATAATTAGGTAATTACCGGAACGCAGAGTTCGCTGGAGAAGTGAGAATCGGCGAAGCTTTGGTAACCGACTTGATTGCCAGAAATGGAAGAATTGCTGCTGTCATTGGAGGTGAACGTGGAAGAATCAGTAGTGGCAGCGCAGTTTGTAGTGATATTATCAAAGAAATCATCTGTCATTATAGCATCATCCTCGTTTGGAAAATCAAGGAGGTCATCAACTGCGAAGTGGTCCCCAGGTTTCTGATCGGAAATTCTTTTCTCTGGAAAGAACTCTGCCGCTGCTCCTCCGCGGTAGTACCCACCCATGAAGAAGTCCGGTACGTCCATTGGTCCCTACGTAGGGGAAGGGGAAGTGTGAGGTGAGGTTTTAGAGAGAAAGAGTGTTAAAAGTGAGTGAATGATATGTGGAATGTAGAGAGAGAAGTGAGCGTGAAGCCTTTTAGAGAGAGTGAGAATGGAGACTGGTGGTGGATTACGGGTGGGTTTTGAGGAGTAAAAGAGGGGCCAAAGTGAAAATAATGGAAAATAGGAGTATCTTTTTGCATGAAAAAGGAATATTAATAAAAAATAAGGAAGTGACTTGCAAGTTCTCGGTGCAAGTTAAAAAATTACATATAGTTTATTTCACAAAAGTAAACCCTATTTTTATTTTTTTTATTAATTTTTTATCTATTTTATAATTTATAAAAAAATTAATTTTTTTTTTTAAATTTATAATGACTCTCTTAATAATATATTTTTCTTCAATCAATCTGATTTCTCCTAATAAGCCTTACTCTGCCTAATACTTGCTGTTTCCTTTTAATATTACTTTAATCAAAGCTTAAAGAATAAAAAGTAAAGAGTGCATTATAAATATGCAAATTCAATGCTTGATAAAAAGTGGGCAGCAATTTGGGTTCAGTTAAGTTAAAATATTTATTGGAGTAGGTGACTCGATTGATTTCTAATATGCCTAGACTCCAAAGTCTGGTTGGGGCTTATAATTAATTCCATTTTGAGATTAAAATCAGTTAATAATTTATAAATTCAAATTGAATTAAAATTATTTCTTTTTCTTTTTAAATTATAACAGATCTGATCAGATAATTTTTATTTGATTTAATTTAAATTTTAAAATAGCAAATAAAAAATATTAATAATCAAAATAATTCAAGTCTAAATTGAAATCGAATCAATTCAGGTAATCTTAGTCCAAAACTTTGAATCTTATAAATTGAAATAAGTATTTAAGGCTCCATACAAATACAAAATATTTTTCAGAAAAAATATTTTCTAAAAAATTATCATTAAAATTAACTAATAATATATATTTATATCATACATGTATAATTATTTTTTATATTTTAATAAAATTATTAAAATTTAAAAAATATATTTTTTTTAAAATATATTTTTTGGACACTTGGAAGATAATAATTAAAAAAAAAAACCTGCACAAAGATGATTTTAAATCATTTACGAACTTAAAGTAGGTATAAGTCGCATTTCAATTAAGGAAAAGTTGCATTTCACATACAAAAACCTGAAAAATTAATGGGAGAAAAAAACAAGTTTAGATATGTTGCATAATATTAATTGTTCCAATAATTATTGATTGTTTTACTTGTTATAAGTTTTACAAGTATTTAATTGCTAGTTATTAATTATTTATATAATAATTTAAAATTAAAATATTTTATAAAAATAGTTATTAAATTAATTATTAAATATAAAAATAATTATATCATGTTTAAAACACTCTTTTAATATCTAAAATTTAAAAGAAATAATTTTTTTATAAATTACTCCTTTAATTTTTAAATGCTAATATAAATATTATTCTCTCTATCTACAAATAATAATCACATTTAAAATTTTTATTATAATTAAAAAAATAATTAAATAATATCATTTTCATAAAAAAAATATAAGTAATTTACTTAATTATTCTTCTTTGAAAATCTTAAAAAACGAACGACAACATGGCAAATAGAAGAAAGTGGTAATATTAATTTTAAAAAATTATATAAATATTTATTATATTTTATAAAATAAAATATAAAATTAAAAAATAATTAATTACCTTTGATATTTTAGATGTAGCTAATAATTTAAAAAAATAAATAATTATTATTTATAAAAAAATTATATTATAAAATAATATAAATAAAAAAATAATATTTTAATTATACTTAAAATATTAAATATTATTTTAAAAATATTTATGAAAAAATTATATAATTAATAAGTTTATTAAATATTTGAAAATAAATGTAATGTCCGAAAATTCAACCCTAGAGAATCGATCTATGGCAGATTTTGTCGCTGTGATTCCTTAAAGCGTCCAAGTTTACAGCCGGATTCCTCTGCTCCAAATTATTATTACTATTATTTTTTTAAATATTGGGAACTGTACTCTCCTCTTTGTATAACTTAATTTCATAATTTTCTCATTTTTCCCTCCGAACTTAATTAATTGCTGTTCATTATTCATTACCTGCTATTAATATTCCCTACCCACGTTTAAGCACGATGGTTACAGCTCAACTTAATCAAAATAACGGTCATGATCTCATCCTCGTGGCCTATTAAGAGAATTATTTCACTTTTAATCTCCTCCGCTCACTTGGGTTTATGTTAAAAAAATTAAAATATTAAAGAAGATTATACAAAATTTGATAATATTTCCTCAAATATTTAAGAATAATTAAATTTTACTAATTTATTTTTATATTTATTAATAAATTTTAATTTAATAATTAAATATTTCTTCCAAAGAATCGTCATTCTACAGGTTGAGGTTAAGGTAAATAGAAATTGGTAAAATGGATTACACGTAATTATTGCTTCAATTTTTTTAACAGAGATAAAAAAGTGAAGAGCATCCTGCCATCCTCTCAACCAATCCCTGATTAAAATTAAATAAGATAAAGGCTTTTTAAAAAAAAAAAAAAAAAAGGAGAGGGCAGGGGAAGGGAACGGTGGGGTGGGGTCCACTGGGCACGTGACAAAGGAGGTGGTGTTGTCAGTTATCATGTGACTTCTTTCTTTCTTTAGTTTCATTTTCTAAAGGCTAACGAAATTGTGGAGGTGGGTCAAATTCCACGTGGCTCCAACCAATTGAGAGTTGATACTGTCCTTTGATGATGCTTCTCTCACACGTGCGTTTGTGCTTCATCATTAGCTCTTGTAGCCTTAGCCACTGGTCCGGTCGCATACCGGATCAAAACCGGTAACTCAAGATCGATTTCAGCCGATTTCGATTCTTAGGCAGTTCTAATCTGATTTCAATTTGATTTGAGGACGTTTTCGATTTTAGTTTATAATAATTATTAAGGGAATTTAATTTAAATTATAAATTAAATTTATTTATAAATAAAAAATAATTACTATTTAATTAAATTATAAATTAAAAAAATTAATTAAAATAAATAAAAAATCACAAGTAAATAACTTTATTTATAACTTATTTATTTATTTTAAAATTATATTTTAACAAAATAAAATACTATATTATTTTTAAAATTTTAAAAAAAATTAACACTATCCTTATTTTAATAAATAAAATACTTAATAATATATCTTTTTTTATTATTTTAATAAATTAAATTCTTTTAAATTACTTTTTAATTAAATATTTAAATTATTTAAAAATTAATTTTAAATAATTTTATTAAATAATTAATTATTTTTTTTAATTATTTTATAAATTAAAAATTATATTTTAAATTAAAAATTAAAAAGAAATAATCAAATCAAATATCATCCCAACCAAGTCCCATTTTATTTCAATTGGGCCCATACCTTAAACTATTGACGAGGGCCGATAATCAAGTCTCTGTTAGTGTTTAACGCTAACATTATAGCATGCGCCTACATATCACGTGGTTCTCACGTGCCTCTATTCTTAATAATTAGAATAAATTTTCTCAGTATCACTTAATTTTTGTTAATTGTTCATTTCCATCACTATATTTTAATTTATTTTAATAAAATTTTTATTTTTAATGACATATCTTATGTGACTTTAAATCATAAAAATTTATCTTATTGCTATGTTGGATTAAAAAATAAAAAAAAAATTATTTTCATATTATTTATTATTTTTACTAATCTCTATTTTTAGATTAAAAAAATTAAAAAAAAATAAATTTTAATCGTAAATGATAAAGATATAATTTTTTTATGACTTAAAATCACATAAAACACGCTACAGCCTGCATGAGAGTTTTATAAAATATTTTATCTGATTTTTGTTTAAGTGATTGTTAGTGAATAAAAAATAAAAAATAAAAAATTTTATTGAAATAAATTAAAATATAATAACTAAAATAAAATGATTAGTAAAATTAAGTGATTGCGATTAAAATTTATCCTAATAATTATGTGTTTACAAAAATTTGTTATTTGTTTCTAATAATAAGCCTTAAAATCAACATAGGTTTTGAATTTAATTAAAGTTGTACCCTTATATCTATCATTCGTAGCCATTTCAAGAATTTATCATAATATATTTCACTTATACAAGCAAGCAATTTTTTACGGACTCAAAATCCAGTGTGAATTGAATTTCAATGCCAGTACACAAATGATCAAATATCAATGTTATTCATGGTTAATTTATCATATCCACAAGAAGGTTTGCATCTCCATGCATGCATTGGTTGAAAAAAAGAAGTTAATATAAAGATTTTCAAGAAATGCAGTAATATGAGCTTCATGCTAATGATCATCTGTACAAGAAAGTTGTGGGAGCTAGAGAGGGAGAGAGTATGATCTGCATCATAACTTGGCTTGCCATGAGCTCATGATCAAATGCAGAGAAAAGAAAGATGGAAAACAGTGATCGGTGATTCCATGCATGTTTCCTAGAAAATATTTTTTGTGAGAAACAACCGCATTTCAATAGCATGTAATCTTGCTATAGATGCTCAGAGCATCGTTTTTCAGATTCTAAACACTTATTGAACCAAGTATCAAAATGATGAAAGCAGATTTGAGATAACTAGTCCAGAGCCTGCAAATACATGGCAAAGTTGCCACATTTACAGCTTTTTCCCATAGCTTCACATTAGCCAACACGAGACTAATCTCTCAAAACAGCAGCCTTGAAGAGATCATGTAAGACCTCACCATCCCATTGGTCCCCTTCTCATCCTGAGAAGCACTCAGCAATAGTCTTTAGAAAGCCCAAGTTGGGTACCCATTCCCACATGCGGGAAAGCAAACCAGAAACAATAAGAGCAGCAGGAGCAGGGTGCAGTCAATGGAGCCCATGAAAGTTACACCAACTGGGTCAACTTCATCAATCCTAGAAGATGCGTTCCAACCCCCACTATTATGTGCTCGAGTCAGAAAAAGTCGATATATTTCCATCCCAGAAGCCGCACGCCAAACAATGATCAACATGATGAGGTGGCCAAGCAATAGAGTTGAAAGATGATTTGAATCTACTATCATATTCTGAATTTCAATTTCTCTTCTTATCAGGCATCTCCCAATTGAGATGTTTCAGAACTGAAATAAGGCCAGTGATATTGGAATTTCTCCAACTGTGAATGCCAGGGCAGTGGGAAGAGGAGTTTTTGTCCTGAGTTTCTTTGTCTAAAATGGGTCGACAGGCCCAAGGGTGCTATTCGTTTGTTTGGATTTTGCTGGCAGGCATGGCTCTCAAGTACTAAATAGACCCCTTCTTTTACTGGTTTTTTTTTTCTTTATTTTCTTTTTTACCCTTTTTTCTTTAGGCCTTATTTGATTAATTTGATTGGATTTGATTTGATATGATTCAATTGTAAGTGCACTAAAGAAAATAGATATCGTTACCTTAAATAATTGTGTTATAAATTGAATTTTTGATATAAAATGAACTATGAATTTGCGAAAAAATGAAGTTTAAGGTATGAAAATACAAAATTCAATTAAACAATGACTTATTTAATAATTGGCTAATTAAATAAATTGAGAGATTAACAATGAAAATTTATGAAATGAGATTTAATTAAGCACTCAGAAAATATTAAGTAACAATTATAAAAAGACGATTCCAAAGTTAAGGATTCATATTCAAGACAAATTAGGATTTTTCCTAGTTAGTTCTTTTTATAAAGATTATGAGTTTTAAGGAGATCAATTATAAAATCCTTTGAAATCTCTTTCGAGTGAGACAAAGAGTGTGTCGATAAATTACATCTTACTTTCATGGAGTTTAAAATCAACAAAGACTCATTAGATTCTTTAATTAATCTATTAAGCCCTCTTAATCCTTAGTCTATTTCTGAATCTAAACTAATCAAGTCTAATTTCCTGATTATCTATTACTTAATTTTCTCCTTTCAGTCTTTTGACCAAAAATTTAAAACATAACTTAATGAGATTTTACACTAAATATGTCATGAAGCACATAACATATGGATAAAACTTCAAAAAATTCATAAAATTTCGACTAATGTAGTTCAAATCCACAAAATAATTCAAATATTATATTCTTAAATTTAGAATATTAAAAAACTACTCACTATTCATGCTTAATATAAGAGATTCTAAACTAAAGAAGAATAAAACATGAAAATAAATTAAGACTACAGAAAGCCTATGTTTGCTGTGAAGAAATAGTGAAGAAGAAAAAGAAGAATCCAAGCTCTTTAGACTGAAAATGGCATGTCTACTACTTTCTCTTTCCTTTTCCTTCAATTGTTTCTTTATACAGCAAAAAGTGATATAAGAAAGCTTCAATATCACCTAACAAAAATCCTAGAATAGACTAAAAATGGCGTTGAGTGAGGTCATTACATGTGTATAATGATTTGCCACTTCAGCCAATTTACATGAAGATGCATAGCTAGAATTGTGCTTGTGCAGCATGTTATGCCAAACCAAGTCCGGAAAGGAAGGTTGGAGATGAGTTTATATGGTCATGCAGGTCCCTATGCATATTTCGATAAGTTTTAGAGATTCTCTATGATACTACATAAACAGGTGCATAGGTTATATAGGAGTTTAGTGAGTCGGGAAAATTTTCTAGTCTACTGCATAAGCAGGTGCACAAGCTGTGCACAATCCTAAAAGATGCATTCCAACCCACTATTATACGCTCGAGTCAGAAAAAGTTGATATATTTCCATTTGCGAAGCTGCACGCCAAACAAAGATCAACATGATGAGGTGGCCAAGCAATAGAGTTGAAAGATGATTTGAGTCCATTATCATATTCTGAATTTCAATTTCTCTTTTTATCAGACATCTCCCAATTGAGATGTTTCAGAATTAAAATAAGGCAAAAATTACCTAGTGATATTGGAATTTCTCAAACTGTAAATGCGAGGGAAGTGGGAAGAGGAGTTTCTGTTTTGAGTTTCTTTGTCTAAAATGGGTCGATAGGCCCGATACTTCTTTGCATAAGTTAGTAGACTAAGAAAATAACACTTTCTTGGATATGTAAAAAATAATTTTATTTGATTTACATTATCAAATTAACTTTTCGAGAATATGCCTTTCTACTTTCTTTATGTAAAAGTAATAACTTATTTAGATCAAATTTGATAAACTGCAATTTCTTAATTAAATGTAATATAATTTATCAATTTATCCTTTAATTTGCTACACTTTACATTATATTAAGTTCATTATTGTCTGTTATAATTTTGAAGCAAATTATTTCTTGAGAATTTATTTACATACTAAATATATTTATATCATACTAAATTTCATGAAAATGTACTTTCTGAAAAGTATACTTCTCACAAATATGGCATTTTGAATCAAATAAAGTCTTAATTTTAGATCTAATGGGTTATAAGAATAAAAGACAATGTTAAAAATAAAATAAAATAAAATAAAATAAAATAAAAGCTTTTTAGTGTTACAATCTTGAAAGAATCGTCGGTAAAATTACAAACTAGTCCTGTGCTCACCAGTCACTGCCCATTTGCCGAATTGCCGTATTTGAAGCTGCTTCTTTGAGTCAAAATCTCATTGCCTTGCTTATAATTTGAAAAAGCCAATTTTGAAAGAAAAATGGACGGCGGACTAAAATTTTTCTTTCCATCAATGCCCTCTGATTAATTGACAAATCCCAATTGATCAAAATTCGAAAAAAGAGCAAATCCAAACCATTAGTAGGGATTTCAGGGAGTGTTTTGGAAATGAAGTTGACAAAGTGTAACCTTCACATTGGAATTTCAACCTATCACATGACTTTCAAAGCTGCCTTTAACGAATTTTCTTAGTGTACAAAGAAAGGCGATATCTTTCGCCTTCTTTGAATTCTTTTCTTTCTAATATCTTTTCAAGAATCTCAAGCATAGAATTTCTTTGTTCCTACTTCAGTTGGGTTCTCTTTTGCAGGTTCTAACATTTGACAATCAAGAGGTTGTTTCATACACATCTGTTGTTCTTTTCCAACTCCTACCATTCTTGCATCATTGTCATCATCAACAAGTAATCTTCAGGTAATCATACTTGTGATTGTAATATGTTTATTGATTAACTTTGAAAATAATGAGATTATTGTTAATTATCAATAATTTTTAGCAGCTGTTCTTTTTTCTTGTTTTTAAGTTTTGGAAGTAGGAATCTAGGAGTACAAAGGCTAGTTTCTTTTCTTGGCAAGAGAGTTCACCTTAATTAGATACATAATAGCTTTACATATATGTTTCTTTTCATGTCGAACAAGAAATATTAAATAATAGGATCATATAATATTAACAGTGAACGCCTCTAATTTTAGAAGTCGCATGGCAAGTAAGGGGCACAAAAAGATGAAAACTCAGAAGAATCTATATCGATTGACAAGCTTTTTCTATGCCCATATTATTTCTATCTTCCCACTTCTTAGTTGCTTTCAATTTTTCCCAGGGATCAATGGAACAAAATCTTACATCCCACCATTCAAGTGGGCGAAATTACAGATCGAAAGTGTTGGATAAGAAAAGGGTTCTTCAGTTTGTTTTGCTTGCAGGAATTTGCATGTGGTTGCTATACAAAGTCAATAACTCGCACCACCAACATGAGAGTTACAATGTGAATCCTCAAAATCCCAGTGAAAGAAACATAACCATAGTTTTGGGGCGCAAGGGGATGGTGAAGGAACTAAATGGACCTAAGGAAGAATCCCAAGATAAAAATGGTCCAGAAGAATTTGAAAGAAGAGAAGATGGAGGTGTAGGAGACGATGAGATTGATGTTAAAAATAATGAAGATGCAAAGAATGTATTGGAAATTGTACAAGAAGAAACTGGAATACTAAATGGTGGAAATGAAGCAGCACACCTAGCCAAGTCTCATCTTGAAATTGCAAACGAAGATTCTGAAATAGAGATAGTGGACGATATTGGTGAAAATGTTCATAGAGTTGAGGCATTTCTGGATGAAAATGGGATTCCACCAGATGCCTACTATTTTATCAATCCAACATCATATGAGCCTAGGGGCAGAGCCCAAGAATCTTAACAAGAGTCGAGCAATTTCAAATGAAAATTCATTGCAGGCTAACGAACTAACAGATTAACATCCTCGCAAGAGTCCTACTAGTATGAGTAGAGGATGTTAAATTGAAAGTGTTAGTCATAATTGTTGTGCATTGTGCAGAATGTGAGTTTGAAACTGCTAATATTTAGATGCTTCATGGCCTAATCAACTTTAAAATGATGGTTCCCCAGATATTTCTAGCGAAATGATAGAATGTTAAAGTTAAACGTGCTTTCAACAAGACAAATAAAACCTATGCAAAAGCATTTCAGTTCAATTCTCGTTTATCATGTATGATTGCTCTGTTTGTGCTAAGTGCTTAATGACGTACTTGGTGAGTCTTGGCTTTATGCCTCTAGGCATCAACAATCTGCATAAGCTGAATAAAACAACTAAATGTACTCATATTGGTAAATATGTGATATAACTTCCAATAAGAACAAGGTGAACAAACTTGTTACTATATACTATATACACAATATGAATAAACCGTTATGTATGCTGCATTAATTTTTACTGAAAGCCACTGAAGGAATGAGACACAATCATGTTTTAAATCAATAAATTGGACAAATTTTCCAATAGAAACTTTACATTTGAGATAATCCAATCATATCTGAATATATGTGTTTCTTTATTCCTGTATATATTATTCCAAGCTCCTCCTTTGCAAGTGAATGGTTCAGATGATGTGCCCTCAAAACTGTTTCTTCAAGTAGACTAAATACTGAATTTATCATAACACTAAGCATATTAGTATTAAAGTTGCTGCCATTCAATCAAATTATCCTATTCTAGACTTTTGCTTAAAAATGATTTTTGACTTTGCTTTTCACCAAGTGCATTTTAATGGCTTTTGGTATTGTTTTTCATGAATAACTAACTCATAAACTTCTATAAAATAGAAAACATGGAATATATTGACTAAAATCTTAAGCCATCTTTGGAAGACTAGATGGCATATGAAGTGCACCCTAAGTCCATAACTCCAACAGATAAGAACCTAAACTCAGGGAACCATGTAAAATTTCCTGAATCTTATGCAAAATTTTTTGAGATAAAAAAAGATTTTAGGTAAAACTATATGCATAATGTGACTTATACATGCATGCAGTAAACAAAATGTAGTATCTTTCAACCCAATAGATTATCATAGTTTATAACTTACCTGTTTAAGCACTGGTGACAGAGTATTGTATAGGATCACCAGATGGTTCAGTAAAAACAGCAGCTTCATGAATATTTTCAGAAAAATCTCTGAGATTGTGCTCTTGCAAATGCCTCAAGTGCCTCAGATTCCCATCTTCCAAGAAGGGCCCCACACGACCTGAGCTTTGATCCTCACAAGCTGTTTGCGAGTAACTTGATCCATCACACAAATGACACTCTTGAGCATAACTATAAGCAGTTTCACTGAAAACAACATTTGTTTCTTCTGCAGCACCTGAAAAGTATACAGCTAGGCCTTAAAACAAATGCAAATACAATATTTCTTGCATAATTCAAAATCAATTAACCATTTAATTGATCATAAAAAGGGCTAAACTAAAATTATTTAAAGGAGAACATTAAAGAGGCATATCACACAAGGCTAGGACCTAATTATTGATTTTCTATTAGATTTGCATGCACGTGTATTACAAGAGATTTTTAAGCCTTACAAGTAAAAAGAAAGAGAACAAAACAAGACACGCAATAAAAATGAACAGAAGTGAAGTAATTAAAACACGCACAATAATATACTAGAGTCTTCTAGGTCATGATATCACAATCAATACACTTTATAAATGGGTACGTATAACAAATTAATGACATTTGGACATAGATATAGATTGTAATGCCAGAAAATTCTGTCTCATTTCCACTTATATTAGTATGCATCTTATAAATCAATAAATAATTGAAAAGATCACCAAATAATGATATACAGTTGTTTGCGTAAAAAACTGACCAAAATTCATGGATGAAACACCCATCAATTATGCTGCACACATATAAGTGGGTTTACACTTGTGCAAGCAAGTAGACGTGTTTTATTGTCCATCTCACCTTGAAATATTGTACTCAAAGATGCATATGAAAATTTCCAGAATTAATAACCCATTAAATCAAAAACAGATGACAAAATGTAATTACTTTACTGAAAAGAACCTTATAAATCATGATAATCTTTTTACATTAAGAAGTTCAGCAATCAAATTGTTACATATCAGCCTGCACATTTACTAAAACGGAGAAATAGAAAGAGAAAGAGATAGAAATAGATGAGAAAAGAGAAGAGAGAGTAGAGAAGAGAAATAGATTGCATGAGAAGAGAAAGAGCATATTTCAAAGATGAGAGATATCTTTGATTATTAATGATCTCCGATAGTCTCCTCTTTACAAGTAAGCTCTTATTTATATTTCTTTGGATCTTATAACTGCTTTCTACAGTTACAACTGACTGGAGAGTAATTACAATAGACTAGTACAATAGAATCTCCCTATTTAACTGCTGGACCAACCCCCTAATTGCTCTACTCCTTACTCATAACACAAATGTTTTTCCATTATCTCAAAAAAAGTTAGTGGCAAATATATTCTTTGCACTGACCTAATGTACACAGTTCCTTGTATGCAGGCCAAAATAACAGATAGATAAACAATGCCTTCCTCAAGTGTTTGACTGATTTTTCATTCCGACTGGTATACCTAAAAGGAAAAGATCAGAAAACCAACAGCACATGAGAAGTTGATATGTTTAACAAGTTGATGAGCTAAAATGCATTAGATCCTACCTGGAAAAGAACATGGAGACATAAGAGGGTTGTAGCACTAACATATCTAGCTGATAAAGTAATCATCCATGCTAATAAATATGTAATGTTAAAATATAGAAGCCTATACCCATCCCCATGCATGTTAACCATGATCTTCACAAGAAGCTCACGTGAAAGCTTTATTCATGATGTATTAAGGCTTAGATATGCATGTTGTCAATGAACTCAGCCCAATCAGATCCAGCATGATCCCACATGGGAAGCTTGCGTGCTTGAATATATTGCTAAATTGATCAGAAAGGTAGAAGTAAACTCAAACAAATTGTTGGCATGGAGTGGGAATAGCTCAATAAGCCAGCATCCTGTCCACGACCCATGACGTTTGGGCTACCATGCTATAAGGTGTTAGAGTTGCACCTCTGCTAATAATTTAAACTTTTGGCACAGTGATAAGCTCTCTATCTTACACAAATGTCTAAACCAGAGTACCAGATTGGTGAGGGTGAAGCCAGTTTCATTTCATCCAACAACTTCAGAACATGTTCCCACATAATTAACAACATGTGAGTCCTGAATCCTCTGGGAAAGAAAAAGGGTTTCATGGTTCTGGTTTTCATTCTCGTAAAATCTTGAATTAATGAAGACTAGTAGCATGTAATGCCATAACAAATTTTTGTGAGCTAAGAAGAATGAAAAGATACAAATACAAAGAAAACTTCAAACTGTGATATTAAAATTAACAATAATTTCCATTAACCTGTATATGAGTCCAAGAAGGTAATGACCAGCTGCGCCTTCTGGAACCTACATATTACAGAAATCACATCAACATGAGCCAACTAAAGACCAGGACATATCCACACCAAAAAAATTTTAACACTTTTATCTGCTGTGATGACCATCTAAGAACCCTATCCCCCTTTTAAAGCACTGAATGCTCAATGCCTTGGGGGAGGAAATACATAAGATGATGTTGGTGATGACAGTGCATAAACATCAATTAATAGAATGCTAAAATGCAAAGGATACCTCTGCATCAGGCTCTCTAGCAGGCAATAATACTGCTTCAGCTTCACTAAGAAGATCCATCTGAAAGCACGACATTGCAAACAAATAGCGAGACTGAGCTGTTTCTGTGCCTCGAATTTTATAAAGAAAGCAAGAATGAGATTTCGATACACCAAACTCTCAAGTCAGTACAAGCCTAATCATAGCGACGAGTTAATACCTTTTAGAATGTGATAAGCACGATAAGCTTGATTGTTATTCAAGTAACACCTACCCAGTAATTGTAAGTTCACCTACATTGTCAGCAATTATTAGAATTAAGCATAAATTTTGAACAATTTAATCCATTTCTTTTGAACTAATACATTATTTTTCTTTCACAATGCACAAATTCAGCTTCGCAGCTTAAAGCCAATTTCAAAGTCAAATTCACCAATGTAAAAGTAAACTAGCAATCATGAGAACTATAGCTCAACTCTCAAAGTTAACCAAATCAGTTTGGAAACAGAAACCACGAAAACGAAGCCATTGGGTTCCAAGCTAAACCAATTTCAAGGGGATAAAAAAAAGAACCTCGGAGGGGAATTCAGCGCAGGCGTTCGTAGAGAAAGATGGGGTTTCTGAGCATCATTTGGTTCTTTTCCACGCATTTCACCAGGATGATTTCCATTTGATTGATTCTGTTTTTATTAAAAAAAAAAAAAAAAAAAAAAAACAGAGAAGATTATGATTTTCTTGAGGATTTTGTAGTTTCTTCGTTCTTTTGCTTTGCAGACACAAGAGAGCAGGTGACGCGCGGCCTCAACGTTGAAAAGGCATGTGCTTTGTCAGTGGAGTAACGGAGGAGTGTTTGTTTCGAAGGAAAATACAACACTGCCAGAGTTTTCTTTGGTAAGTTTTGTTTATGTATGGGTAAATTCGGGAAAGTCCTAGCGTTCATACGGGTTCAGTGCTCTCTATGCATACATAAATATACTTATTGTCTAAATTAAGAACAATGAGTCAAATGTTTTACAAGGAGAGCATATGCTTCAAGAGCATACGATAATATTTCGTAAATTCACACCTAAAGTTGCGGCTTTGTAACAGATCATTCTTCAAATTTATTTTTTTTTACTAATTTTTTAAATTTAATTTGTGATATAAAACTTTCTTAGTTTTAATTTAATACATAAAAAATTTTATCTTATTTGAGATAATCAATTTATAAATCCTAAGAAAAATATCAGAAAAAAAAAATAAAATATATCTCTCCTCCCCAAAAAATATTTATTGTCCATATCATTACAATTCTTCATTTTCCACCCAATTTCGTCATCAATATCAATAATCCAAACTAAATATGTTGTAGAAAAAAATTGGTATTGTATGAGGAGAGAGCTTCCATTTTTTTTTCCCTTTTTCTAACACAACACAAACCTAATAAAGTTTTTTATTAGACGTGTATAGCAAAAAAAATAATATATTAAAAAAATAAATTTAAATTTAATTATTAAAAGAGTAAAATTATATTGAGTTAAAAAATTTTGAGAATGAGACATTAATTATAATACCGTTTTAAAAGTGAAACACTAATTATAACAGTTTTTTGAGCCAGATGTTGTCAATAACAACATGCACCTAATTATAGTTAAAAATTATTAAATAAAATAATTAAACAAAAATTAAAAGAAAGCTCCAACATTATTTTTTCTATTAATTGTTTTATTTTATATTTTTAAATAAAATATAAATATTATTTTAATAAATAATATTATAATAATTAATATTTTAATCATAATATTTTTATTATATAAAAATAACTTTTTTATTTTAAAATTAAATTAAATTTTAATTAAATAAAAATTAAAATATAAAATGTTATTAATTTTGTTTTAATAATTACTTTCAAAAATAATAAATTAATAAATATTAAATTAAAATTTAAATTAAATAAAAATTAAAATATATAATATTGTTAATTCTATTTTAATAATTATTTTAAAAAATAAATTACTAATTATAATTAAGCATTATTATTAATTTTCCTAATTATTAAGATTACAATATTAAATATGTTATTCAATTATTATATTTTTATGAATAAAAAATTTATTAAAAATAATAAAAATACTAAATTTATTTAATAAATTAATAAAATTAAATAGATGAGCTAGAACTGACATATAAATAAAAATATTTGAATAATTTGTAAATTGATGAGTTTAATTATTTTTAATTATATATAATTGTCAAAATTAAAAATAATATGAAAAGTTTATAATTAAATCGATAAAAATAAAAGGTTTGATTAAAAGTAGGGATAATAACAGGTAAGGTATTTGTGAAAATTGTCCTACCCAAATTCGAACTCATTACATATATTATTTCTTAAATTCAACCATGTCTCAAATTTAATTATATACTATCCAAACTTATTCTATTATGATTCAGTCAAATTAAGTACTCATAAATACTCAATTTGTTGTCACCCTAGTTAAAATTGATAATTAACATAAAGGTTTTAATTTTTTTTTTTGTCATTTGGCCTAAAATTAATTAAATATATAGTAAATAAAATTAATATTAACCAAATGCACACATTAATCGAGACAAACAAATTTATAAAATTGATTCAATCATTGAACTGGTGAAAGTAAAAGGTTTAAGAGTTAACATTTAGCTCGAATCGAATCTTATTTAACTAGTATACTATGCAATAAATATTAATTATTTTATAAAATTAATAATTAAAAAAATTAATAACAATACTTAATTATAATTAGTAATTTATTTTTTAAAATAATTATTAAAATAAAATTAATAACATTTAAATTTAATAATTAATTATTTTTTGAAATAATTATTAAAACGAAATTAACAATATTTTATATTTGTAACTTTTTTATTTAATTTAAAATTTAATTAAATATTTAGTAATTTATTATTTTCTAGAAGTAATTATTAAACAAAATTAATAACATTTTATATTTTAAATTTTTATTTAATTAAAATTTAATTTAATTTTAAATTAAAAAATAATTATTTATAATAAAAATATTATGATCTACAATATTAATTATTATAACATTATTTATTAAAATAATATTTACATTTTATTTAAAAATATAAAATAAAATAATTAATTAAAAAAATAATGTTGAACGCTACCTCGATAGCGTTCGGCTTTCCTTTCATTTTTTTAATTATTTTATTTAATAATTTTTAATTGATATCAGTTACACGTTATTACGTTATTATGAATAGCATCTGATTTTGAACGCTATTATATAATTAGTGTCCTGTTTTTAAAGCGTTATTATAATTATTATCCCATCCTCAAAACTTCTAATAATTAAGTTCAAACTCAACCTAATACTCCAACGACACTAAAAGAAATTTTTTACTTAAATTTTATTATCATGAATGAAAAAGAATTTATATATTTAATAAATTGATGATGATAGATCGAAACCAAACAAGAAAATCCTACATTAAATTCAATCTCTAACTTAGGGGCAGCCACAGTCTGGTTTCGAACTGGAACCGAACTGAAATTGATTCGGTCAAAATCAAATCGAAACTGCTCAAAACTGGAACCGGTTTCAAATCGGATCGAAACTGTCCTTCTGCAATTTGGTTTAGGTTCGTATTTTTTAGGAATCATGAATTGGCGGTTCTGAATCGGATTGAATAAATAATTATGAACAGGACTAAACCGGCGATTTAAATACAAAAGAATTTAATAAATACCTCACTCCTCTCCTAATTCATTCATATATATCATTAATTTTCTACACTCTCTTTAATTCTTAATACTTTTTCAATTTCTCTCAAATTCTCTAAATAATTATTTTTTACACTTCTTTTAATTCCAGTACTATCTCAATTTTCCTACCTTAATATTTTATATGCTTACTGAAATTTTCAATACTATCTCAATTACTCTATTATTATTTTATGTCCTCAATAAAATTTTCAATACCCTCTATTTTAATTTTTTGTTCTTTATACTTTTTTAATTATCAATTATCATATAATTTAAAAAAAAAGGCAAGTATCTATAACTATAAATTTTAATTCCTGTAAATCCTAAAGGGATATACAGGCAAATTAAGTTCATACAATTTTTTTTAATTTCTTTAAAAAAAATAATTTAATCTCTTATTTTTTAATAAAGTTCAAGTCTTTACTTATTAAATTTTTCTTAAAGATAAATTATTTTAATTTTCTTTTTTCTTATTTTATTTTGATTGAAAGATTTTTAAGAAAAATTAAAATATTTTTATAAATATAACTTAAATTATGAATCAATAAAATTTTTTTCTAATTTTTTTCATCTAAATCACTTTTAAACCGTCTCTAAACTGCTCTCAAATCATCCTCCAAACCGTCTTGAACAGTCCTTTTGCGAACCATTCTTCAAACCGTTTTAAACCGGGCTCGAACCGAAACTGACGATTCAGGATCTGTCTTCCAAACCGTCTCCTAATGGTTTGGTTCAAGTTCATAATATCATTGAATATGAACCAGCAGTCTGTGAATCGTAACCAGTTATTCTTGAACCGTAGCCACCCCTTACTCTTAACTCATACATGGCTTAAGCGCTAACACGTTGTGGCAGTAGGATGATGTCATTTACCACTTCACCCTTAATTCAAGGTCTACGTCCCTAATCGCTTGATTTTTTTCAGCGATTCATTCACCAGTCGACCAGAATGAACTGAATCGTTCTAGGCACAATGCGGATACGGGCCATGGAGGGCAATTCAATACAGAAGCTAAGCTTAGCTGGGTATGGGAGGAATGTGGGAGGCAGAGACAAAAAGAGAGAATGAGACTATGATAGAGATCATTATTTTTTTATTTAATGCATGTCACATTAGCTTGATAATCGGGGAACTAACTATAAGTCTTTATTGTTTGCTAAAATTTAGAAAGTCATATATTATAAATTAAAATTTAAAAATATTTTAATTATAAAAATCAAAGTTAAAGAAATGGCAAATGAAATTTACTCGATTTATAATTTGTAAAATGACTATCTAAAATAAGAGAGACTTTCATGTGCACTAAATTAAAGTTAACAAAGATTTTATATTATAAATTAAAGTTTAAAATCAATTTCATTACAATAATTGATGAAAGTACAGTGGATGAAATTTAATTTTTATTTGTCAACGCCACTAAGGGATAAAACGTAGTCAGTGGATATTTTCTTTATCCATGATAAGTTGAATAATCGACATCGCTTAAGTAATAAAAATATCAAATCACTTATATTAAATATCGATAGGTTATATTTATTTTTTTTAATATTTTTAATTAACTATTTGAAAATTTATTAAAATCATATATTTTCCACTTTAATTCTATTTTTAAATTTAAAATTTAATTATAAATTAATCTTTAAATTATTATATTATAAAATATTTTTCTTCCTCAAAATCTTAAAACCCTATTTAATAGAAGAAATTATTAGCTAGGTAATTTGAAATTATATGCTCTCATCTCTCTCTCGAAATTAATGTGTTAAGGTCATAATGTTAATGTGGAGCATCAAATTATACACTGATTGGACTTCGCTTTGGAGAAATTTATGCCAAACTTATTATTCATGTGAGATTTTTTTTTATAAAAAAAATAATAAAAACTCTATTCATGTGAAAAAGTTGATATACGCTAAAAACAGTCTCATTTTATGTAATAATTTTTTTGATGTGAGGATTTTATATTTATATATTTTTAAAAAATATTTTTTAAAGAAGTTACATCATATATATATATATATATATATATATATATATATATATATATGATGACGCATGAAAGATGTATAAATAAAATTGTAAAGTAATCTACTTTATGTGATGCCAACTTAATCTTCAGTGGCATGCATGGCAGCCTCAATTTTCTTAACTCATAAATGTTTAATATTACTCCATAAGATTGAGCTGCCAATTATATATTTACGTCCACAAGATTATGTATCTTCTTTCATCCACAATTTTTGAATGAAACGAGAGACACAAATACGTTTTTTTTTTTTTTTAATTTTAGGTTTTATATGTTTCATAAAAAATATTATTTATATTTTTTAACGTTAAAAGCATTAAAAAAATGAATTAACAGAAATTTTTAACAAAATTAACTCATAAAATAGTAATTAAAAAAAAAGTTTGACACAGAATTCAATGTCCAACGAATCGAGATACATGATCACGAAGCTGATTAATTAGTGGATTGGCGGAGCTCTAGCTTTTTGTCTAAAAGCCCAATATCTTTTCAATTTCCAATTATAGCATGCAGGTTCAATCACATTAATGATGATCCACAGGAACCATGCAAAGAATCAAGCCAGTAGAGGTCATATCCATCCGCTTATTTATATGTCAGTACTATCACATTGCATGCACGTAAAAGTTAGGGTTAAAAACATTTATGAAGTAGCCGTCCACAACATATATGTGATAACCCACGTATGGAGAAAGATTCATATCACAGAGACTTTTTTTATTCCAAGTTGTGATCCCTAACTGCTTCAAATACCTGTGGTTAGCATGATTTAGATGCTCGTGAATCTATATATGTGAAGTATAGCTAATTAAATTGTGCTTGGTCAGAATATAATCCCTCGTGAATGCTCTAAAGTTTTATAATACTTTCAGATGAAAAAATAATTGTTGAAGGGGAAATGAAAAATTAAATTTTGTAATCTTTATACAGTATTCATAATTAATTATTAGGATTAAAAAAAAGAAAGAATATATATATATATATATATATATATATATATATATATATATATATATATATATTAAGCTCTATATCCTTAAAGCATATCATAAGAAGAACCCAATAATTATATATTATATCAAATTATAATCCCATAATAATTCCTTAATTATTTTCCAATGGGAAGTATAAAATACAAAATATATATATGATCAATTAATTAATTATAACGAAGTTATGAAGTATTACAGCTTCAACTATTCAAGTACCCTATCAAAAATACAAAAAGCCATCTCTTATCCGCAAATAGAATGCATTTATTGGACGCTAACTACGGAAAGGAATGGTAGAGGATGATCCACACCCAACATATCTACCAAAACAGGCAAAAAAGAAGGTTGAACATGCAAAATATCCTCATTTTTTCAATGAGGTGGTAGTCATATGGTGCTGATTAAAGTTAAGAGTTAACCCTCAAAAAGTAAAATCAACTTGTTTGGCTTACTAATCTTTCCTGAAATATCTAGCAAGTTCACGATTGTTCACGCTTGAATTGATGATTGACAGGTGAGTCTCCAAGATCCACAGAAATTCACAGTTAAGATTCTCAAGAAAAGGGGAGTGAACTACTATAAGTATGGTGCATGTACTTACCCTCTAGCTGCAACCGTTAAGACAATCTCCAAGTTAATTATCTACAAGTTTCTCCCTTTCAAATCACTCATACCCTACTCTGCAGGTGCCTTGATTATTTTCTGGTTATTTTGTCAATCATGGCACCACCAGATGGAGAGGCTATTGCTAGCACTTACAATAAGACCATCAGCTTCTCCAAGCCACCAAGACTCTCAAACGACAATAATCTTCATCGAACAATATCCGATATCTCTTATGAACTGAGCAAGGAAGCAATAGATATCAAGCAGCTCCCACCAATATCTGAGGTTGAAGATGCAAAATGTGAGTGTTGTGGCATGAGTGAAGAGTGCACCCCCGAGTACATTGATCGCGTTCGTAACAAGTTTTTAGGGAAGTGGATTTGTGGGTTGTGTGCAGAAGCAGTGAAGGAAGAGAAGGAGAAAAAAAGATGCAAAATAGAGGAGGCCGTGAATGCTCATATGAGTGCATGTGCAAGGTTTAACAAGTTTGGTAGGGCATATCCAGTCCTGTCCCAAGCTGAGGCCATGAGGGAGATCTTGAAGAAAAGCACAAGAAGGGCACAATCTTTTAGTCCTAAAGGTGCTCAAAAGAATGGAGGAGGGATTGCCAGGAGTTCTAGCTGCATTGCAGCTATTACAAGGGACATGACCAATTTTACAATGGCAAATTGAGTGGCCAAAAGACTTCTTAATGTTCTTAAATATCCTCATCTTTTCTGAACCATTAACTATTTTTCATTATTGCCTTTCTATGAGTATCCCCTTCAGGTCTTGCACATGTTTTTCCTGGCTTCATTTTATGGAACAACCTTTTTGGTTACCTTGCAAAGGTTTTTTGGGTTGATCCATGCTTGTTTTATCCCTTTCAACTAAAGGGCATTTTATTTTCTTCCCTTGGTTGTTTTCTGCATCCACCTTTCATATATTTTTAACTTCTTTGGTTTTTCTAGGTGGGTCTAAATTCTGCTTTCTTCCCTCTTTTGCTCTTTTGGGTTATCTTACATGATCAAAAATTGATCAGTACGTCTCTCTCTCTCTCGTGGAATTTGTCCAAAACCTCTGATTCTCTTGCTCTTCCTGCCACTTTCTTCTGTTATGCATAAAAATCCTCTGGCTAGCAGTTCTTTTATTGGCAAAATGTGGCAATTTTCAGCTGATGATTTATGTAATAACAAGGATTTAGTTGTTAGACGCTGTGAAGGGCTGTGTCAAATATAGTTCTCACTTTCACTCTAACCTCTGGGTCTTCCGTTGAACCATGTACTCAATCTATATATCTGGATAAATATCTATTTTGAATTGATTAAATAAATTATTATGCTGCTTTGAATACGTCTTCAGCCTTTTATTTTCTTTTTGATTATTATTTTTGAGAAACAAATATAAATTTTAAATTTATAAATCCATATAAATTATATTCTTATCAATTCAACTAATAAATGAACATTAGCGGTCAGTGAGACTCACTATTAGTGATCACTGATCAGTAACATAAATGAACTGGCAATTAATTCTTAAGTTGCTGCGTCAAAGGTTTGAAAAAATAATTTTCTCACCTTTGGGAATAATAATTCATAGCCCTTTCCACCTTAGTAGTTTTTTATGCAAAAGATTGCAGCTATTACTAATGATTAATCATTCAGACAATGATCCAAAAAAAAATCACCCAAAACAAGGCCTTAATCTGTTTTCATGCAACAGAACCAGAACAAGACACCAACTCAAAATCCATCAGGAAAATTAAAATGAGACAGGGTCAAAGATCAAACCAACTGAAACAGAGTGATTGCAGCCTAATAATATAAAAGTCAAATACAACCATCCGAGGTACTTTTGGGACAACGATTCCAACACACAATGAAGTTTAACACATAGCAAATGAACAAGAGCACGGCACCATGTTTAGTTCTTCCAAGGCTGTTATACATTAAAGATAGACATGCCAACAAAACAACACAGTTCTGGAGTTCCCTTTCTTTGAACCTCACAGGATTATGGACCGAATCTTAGACAAAAGACCAGTTTATAAACATGAAGCAGATGCAATGTGCAGTTTCTTCTTCATTTAACACCTTCCAGGCCACTGCTCGCTCATATGAGACTGGCCTGCCCATGCTTGACAAACAGATTCCACCTTGAAGACAAGCAAAACCCTAGCAGAAGAAAGACATATGAGACGAAGCATGCCAAACTGTCAAGTGTAATACAGTCTACTACAAAAATGCTAGACCAAAAGATATATATATATATATATATATATATATATATTAAAATACGAGTAAATTTTAATATGTTTTAACAGAAGTTTTTGAACAGCAAGCCATTTATTTCTATAGTTTTACCCAGGAATCTAAAATATCCTGGAATGGCTCAATCATGCTAATGCTTACTTCCTTGAGCATAATTTCTTAGTCATGCATTATTTCTTTATTCCCTTTGATCAGATATTCAGATTTCTAGGAGAACTGCAAACCTGTTGCGTTATCTGTGGGAACTCTGAGCAGAGAGTCTTTCGACCATGATCATCAAATATCTTTTCCAAAGTTATGTCTTGCAAGGCTACCAAAGTCGTCTCCAACATGTCAAGCCCTGCTTGGTTTGCAAAAGTGAAGACTGGCAAAGCCTGCATATGCTTTTATAGTATTAGAGCAAATGGCTTCAAATATATAGGTAGCCCTTAGCCATGGAAATTGAAAAAAAAATTTCACAAGAACCACTTAACTTGGCAATTCACATCTAAATACATAATTGTAAATGCATCTAAACGAAAAGGAGCTGATAATATCTACTCCACTTGCACTGGCAGAATGAAAATTTTGAAATTTAGGTTTGAATGTTGATGATGAAAAGGATGAAACATATAATGTTTCACTGGTTCCATAGATTCATCTAGTAAGAAAGCAGGAAAATAAATAACAAAAAAAAAAAGAAAAGACTCCTAATGTTTTTTAAGTATCTCAGGAAAAAAAAATCAACATTACTAACAATTTGCATGAAATATTTCTATTCAATGTATTTAGTGTAGTGTTGTACAATATCTCCTTTGGAAGACATGTTAGGACGCCAAGGTGGGTAGGTCAGATTTTAAAAGATTCCGAATTTAGGTATTCATATTGTAAAATTCAAAATGATAAAGAGAAAGTATTAAAGTATTATGCACCTTCAGAGAGCAGCACATGATAGCATCTGAGTGATGCCACAAAGTTTTGAGAATGGTTTCGCTTCCTTCACTGCTTGATTTGAGTAACTCCACACCCAAGTAGCACCTGCAAAGTTATGGCCATACAAATGAAACAAAACACAGCCTTTATTCAATGCAATGCTTCCAACACAAAATGTCCTGAAATACTTATTTAAGTTGGGACTTCATATAATGTATTACAACAAGGTATTATTATACAAGTGAAAAGACACAAGCAACCTAGCTTTTTTTTCCTCTTCTGTACCCCAAATTCAAGCTAATTAAGAAAATAATGTCGCATTAATGAGGTACATCAAAACTATAAAATATAGTAGGATCAGAGAAAAATGTTAAACAACCAACTTCATTTCATCTTTCAAGTCCATAAGTTAAAACACATTAGCCCCAATATATTTTACATTTAGAAAGAAGAACCAGAAGAAGTATAAGTCAGAGAAACTAGTCACAATAAAAAAGAATTGATTTATCGTGCACATCAAAGATTCAGTAAGCAGAAAATATCTCAGTTTCAGAGTAAATCCAATTCATGTAACTCAAATGTAGCACAAATACCCAAGCCACATAAATTGATATCATGGAAAAATACTAATCAGATTGAGAGACTACCATGGAAAGTGTAAGTGCCATACCTATAGCTCTGGCAGATCCAACGAGCAAGCGTCTGTGCTTCAGGAGTACCAAGTGGAGGCCGAAGACCAGCATGTGACCCCAAATGAGAAGGAGAGAGTGCTAATGCTACTCTCTGAACTGATGATATAATACTTCGGACATATTGTCGAGCCATGGATGCTACATGGTCTTGCATATGGCTCTCAAATGCAAATTCAAATGCAATTGTCATCACAGATCTCATACATCCAGAATTAGCAGTATAATCGGTAGAGGATTTGTTTCCAGCTGGTCCAGTTTCAAGAGCAGAAGCAAGATCCAGGGTTCGATTTGGACTGGAGGCTTCCTGCATTATTCATAATGCATCAACAAAGAACGTGCAAGAGAAACAAATTGAGAAATACATGATTTTTAATACAATTAACGAACCTTTGCAGAATCAAGGGGAATTATGCGAAAACCCGAAGGCAGAAGAGGCGCATCATCTGCAAAGGATGCATCAATGGGAGCAAATATAAGTTCAGCACAGGTGCCGATAGCATTCTCATCCATTCCACTACAGAGCTGTCAAAATGGAGCAAACAGGGATAAATAAGCCAGAGAACCATGATGAAGAATGCTATATAAAGGTAAAAGGTGCTACCATGGCAGCAGAAGTATAATGATAAGCAAGCAGTACCCTCCCTCTTAAAACTACTAAAATTCAGAGTCGTAATGAACATAACAAAACAGAGATAACCAATTATTCAAAACCACTAACCATACTGACTGTTCCCAAAATACCATAATCAATCCAGCTTAAGCAACATTATCTAGAAGGGGCAGTCGGAGAACCAAAAATGTGAATTTTCCTTTCATTCCATAATTTTAATCCAGGAACTTGTGTAAGTTATGAACAGAGAGAGAGAGAGAGAGAGAGAGAGAGAGATTCCCTTTGCTAAGTACACATATATTTGAAGATACATCAACAATGCATTTAAGGTAAATACAAGGATAACTGAATATTGTTGAACACCAGACAAAGGGGAAGATTCAAAAAATAACTTGTCCATATTTCAAATCCTGTAGCTCACTCCATATATCGGCCAACTAAAACTTCATTAGAATCTAAATGCTTTCCCTCACTTTATATCCTTTTTCAATCAACAATCAATTTCATCATCCAATTGTCATATCCAATGAAATCTTATTTTCATTGAAAGGTAACAATCACGCCCTTAAATCCACCCCATCCCATCAAATGCCACCTCCTTGATCCAACCATTTACTTCCTCCTGCCAGGACATCTTCCATATCGTGTTGATAATAACATTACCCCAAAAAGAAGTGTAAAGAAACAATACTTACTTGCAATAGAAACATGTCCCTAGGCATCATTGGATCTTCAGGAGAATGGCCCACACCTTCCAATTTAATGACCTCCAAAAACTAATAAGCACAGACAACTCATCACATTAAAGAGAGCAAAAACGACAAAGAAACAGCTTGCCTATTTTCATGATATAACAGCTATATAATTTTATCAACTAGCTCACCTCTTCATGCTCAATAGTATGAGCAAGAGGGAGTATGACTTGACCTCCAAAACTTCCAACTCGAGACCCTGGTAAGCTACAAGGACCAACTTTAATTGCAGCAGCTGAGTAAGCATCAATATTGTTGTCTGCCCATTCTGACCTGTGCTCCCGCAAGAACCTAAGAAGGATTGCAGGAGGAACATTCTGAAGGAGAAGCACATGGGCCATGGCACAAAGAGGAAGAAAAATGATAAATGTTAACACTGATGTAAAATACAATAACCAGAAGATTAGTAAGTACAACTTCAAAAGAATTTCTACAATCCCATAATCTTTCAGTTTTACTGGGTAGATACCAAAAGTAGTGAAATGGTAATGATATACATATACTAAAATATATTCTTACACTATATATTCTAGGTAATGATCATTGGACAGAATAAATCTGTGGAAATATGATTATCAATTACAAGAACTTCATTTTTGAAGTTAGAACACAGCATAACACCTGCAGACTTGCAGAGACACTATTGCCTAACAAAATGATAAAATGTGCAACTATTATAGTTAATTGTTCAAGCAGTCTTTATTTCCAATTATTTCCTAGCAAACCTATCAAATGAAATATTTTGGTATCCTAACCTGTAAAAGCATCGATGCTTTGGCACACAAAACTGCATTGCTGACAGCTGGAAATCCATTAGTAAAGGAAAGATTTAAACCCATTAACTTCTCAGGTGAGGAATTCACCAGGACAGTCACATCATCCATGCCATCATTTCCCATCATTGACCATCCCTCATCAGTAAAACCATTGAGTGCCTCATTAAAACCCCTGCCATAATTACATATCAAGATTCTAAATGCAAGGTAACAATTAACAGACCAGATTACATACTATAAAACAGGAGGTACTAACCTGCTTAACCTCTGACTCAATGATCGTAGTGCTGCTGGTCGTCTGCCCCAGTTGGTTACATTAGACTGAGAAACCTCCTGAGCAATCTGCCTTAGCTGGCGCAGAGCCTGAGAGAAAGTACAAAAGACATAATTGAAAAATTAGATCCTCTACAGTTCCTAACTTGCAATTACATCACCCAGAAGCATATAGGCCACTACAATTGTTTAAAATCTCGAGAAGTAGAAAAATTACACTGCAACAAGAAGAAAATAAACTTGCAATCTTACAGCCATTGTTGTTTTTTGAGCAAGCACTGTTGATGATTCATACAGGGGCCGCAGCACTTCAGGCACGCTCCAGGGCTGGTGGACAAATTAATATTCAAATTATTATCTAGTTTTGGTCAATAAGAAACTTCACATTTCACAAACAAAAAAATCAAATGAAAAAATGTAAAGGAGTGCCCACCTCTAAATCCATATGATCAACTATGTGTATGATTGAGCCACCCCCTTCACAAGGTCGTATCAGGTAACCACTCGGCAGCATTTCAGCTCTCACAAAATGCTGTACAGGTGGCATGCTTGGGCCATTTTGTGTATTTTTAAGTGACCTTTCACAGATCTAAATTAAAACAGACACAATTAATATAAAAAAGCTAAAACAGCAGAAGTTATGAATAAAAAATTGAAAACTTTGGGGAACATACCACAAGGCTGCCATCTTCTAAAACAGAAGTATAGCGCAGCAACCAGAAGTCACGAGCAGGCGCCAATGTTGTTGGTGCATAGAGCTATAACATCAACAAAAGTTTGTAGTTTTAAACAACTGCATAATAAAATCCTCCAACAGACATGATAAAGTACCAAACGACTAACATTCTTACCTGCATGTACAGCAGCTCAATGGTTCCACCATTGGCAGTGGGCAGCACATTCAGCACATCCACAGCTCGGCAATCACGGAACCATGATGGCCGATCCTTGAGGATTTCTGCAACCTGCATGGAAATAGTGAAGTATAATGTATTAGCTTTATTAGCTCAAACTAGAAGAATGGCAAGGAAGGGAAGAAACCAAGTGCACTTACCCTTGTAGGCTCTAAGCCCACCAGGCCACAGGCTCGTGCTGCCACGCCAGTGCAACCATGTGAAATAGCAATGATTCCAATGGAATCCGGACCAGGCTGCACAAATTATTTTGCAGGGAGAAAACAAGTTCGTTAAAAACAGCCAATTCCATAAAAAAAAAAAAAAAAATTAAATGCTTGTAAAAGAAAAAGTTAAGACCCAAGAGCAAACTGATTTTACGGTATCTGTAGATTACAAAATTAAGATAAAAGGTAAAAAATTAACAGAAAGTTAAGGCGTTCGGGAGCCAACATTATCAAGGTCTGTAGTAACGTTAAGGATATAAATTCAGTTCACTGTGCATTTCATTTATATCTCCCTTGGATAGGATTTTACCAAAAGCAAAATAAAATATTAGCTAGTTTTGAAATATTTTATGAGAGAAACGATTTGCTTGCAGTAAAATTTTAAAAAGAAAAAAGAAAAGTGACAAAAGATACCTTCATTCCAGGCATTTGGACCCACTCCACAGCAGTTCCAGTAGCCTTTGAAAGAAACTCTGTTAAAGTCTCTTCTGCAATGGATAAAAGCCTAGAAAAAATACAAACATGAATTTAATATTACTCACACACATTCACACACAACAAAGTGGTCACAAAGCACGATAACAGAAAAGGACCCAACAACCATATCCCCACTAACCCTGCAGGGCTCGCATCCCTTGGCGGATGCTGAGGTGTCAAGTGGTGTTGACCGCTTGTCACCACTGATTCACAACTTGTATCTTTGGTTGCAAGCGTTGTCTGTTAGAAAACAACCATTCTATCTCAATTCTCATACAATTCAATAATATTTCAATTAAAGAAAAAAAAATAAACTAAAGCATTAATCCTCTTGGTTACTGATACAAAATACAAAAAGAGAAATGTTGTGTTTGAGTCTCAAGAGGAATGGAGTGGAAAAGGCAATTTCAAAAGTTTTTTTTTTTTCCTTTAATCAAAAATTTCTTTTATCAAAAAAAAAATCAACAATTTCCAAAATAATCAGAAAGTCTATGGTATGTACAAAGGAAATATAGCAATAAAGGCCAGCCTAAATTCTCACATTCTGGGTATGTTGGCGAAAGTAGCCATTCTCGTACACCAGCTGTGACACCTGCTTCTGCAACCTATCATTTTCCTCCATGAGAAGCTTGTTCATTGCAGTCAGCTTCCTATTCACCGCTTGAAGGCGGGATGCCTCTTTCCTCTGCTTCTCTCTGCATCTGAAAATCAAAACAAAACACATTGTTATGATTAACATTGCAACAGAATTCAGTAAGAAAAATGATTGGAAATATAGTTTTCATTAAAAGCAGTACCAAACCAGACTACATGCTGAAAAAAATCCTTTCTTTTTGTTTATTTTCTTTTGGCAATCAATGGTAAAATTCGACATCCCAATTCTATTATTTTCTTAAATTCTCACACCAACTGAAAACGATTTAAATGTACTTAAAAAATACTAAATTTTTAAGTGCAATGTTTTCAGCGTCATTCGACTTCATCACCGAGGGAATCTTAAGCCACTTAATTGCATTATCCCAAACAAGAAAATTTGGAAAAACATAATAAAAAATTTGTTTCTACTGCAGTTATAAATGGAGAAAATCTAAGCTTAAGAAAAGAAACAAAAATGATATTCCTTGATGTGAAACTAAAATTTATATGTACCTTCTATTTTGGAACCAAACTTTGATTTGTTTGGGTTCAACGTTAGAGAGCATTGGGCATTCCCTAATGAACTGTTGGCGACGAATGGAGCTGGGTTTGGGGCAATCGTGATAAAGCCTCTCCAAGGCCTCGACCTGCTCAGGCGTGTAGCGGACATACTTGGCATTGTCCAAGTTCGCTGGTTGCTTACCATCCTTGCAGTACATTGCCATCTTAAAAATAAATTTCACCACAAATCACAGATACCCACCAAAAAATCCAAACAAACCCAAGTAGATCCTTTCCTCAAAAATCTAATTTAAGCACTTAGTTAGCACCAAAAAGTATGCGCAAATGGGATCCTAGCGGATACTCTTAGCTGCAAATTCAAAATAACCACGCATAACCAAATAAGACCCAAGCAGTTTCCCTCCCTTAGCAACACTTGAAAGCAAATTGTGGAGCTTCAAATTCAAGATAGAAATGATACTGCAATTGACATAACCCCACAATATCCAAAGAAGCTAAAATACCTAAAACAAACCCGAAAAGCTTCGCTTAAGCATAGATTATAACACTTCCTGGAACATAAGAAAAGCATAAAAATCGACACGAGGGGAACTTCACTCAGAACTTACGACCACAAATTACAGTGCCCACAGAATTTAAAGCAAACCCATATAGATTATCCTCCTTTACCACCAGAAAGAACAATAAATGGGCACCAGACCACTTTAAAACTTCGACTTTTGTATTCTCTAATGCTTGATTTTGAAGCGCCAGGATAGAGATAAAGCCAGTAGAGACAGCGATATCCAGATTGGAGACATCGTTATCCTCGCTTTGTCTATTACTAGACACCCCCCAAACACAAGAAAAGCATAAACCTTTCGAGATCAGAGCTCAACACCAAACGATCAATTTCACCAAAACACTGAAAAATGCTTCCGAAAATAATAACAGAAACAACACCTAGAAAACTTTCTCCCGATTCGAGCTGGACTCTGCGGCAATGAAATAACAACGCGAATCAGAATCTTTCATCAAGAGATCTCCCCATCACGGCCGTAGAACCAGCCAAAACGGCACCGTATTAGCGATCCAAGCTCCAAAAACAATCGTTCCCAGGTGCTGAAACATTTTCTAGGGGCTCGTATCACATCATATCAACACACCCAAAACAAAAAAGCAAAACAAAAGGCAGAAAATGAAAAGGAAGCGTTTCCGGTTTTGAGAAAAGTTGAGGGCTTTTGCAACATGTGAAGGATTTGGAAGGGGGAAAAATGAAAAAGTAGAGTGGGTATCGAAAATTTTAATAGAGAGTAAATAAAGAGAAAGAACAGCCTCAGTGGTTGAAGGCGGAGGATAGGAAAAAAGCAAATGGAAGTAAAGTACTTTGGTTGAGCTTTTGTTGCTTTGTTTTCATTGTTTTTTCTTTTGTATTTTGAGGTTTTTGCTCTCTTGTGTGTGTTTTCGTGTGGGTTTTTTCATTGGCTCGTCACTTTCGTCTTCAGACAAAGAGAGAGAGAGAATCTGCGAGCTCAGCTCCACGGTGAGGGGAGAGCCCTAGTTTTGTTAGGGAGTTAGTAAACTTTTTTGGATTTTTATAAATTAAAATTTATGTTATTAATAATTAGATGAATTAATAAATTTTAATTTAATAGTATCCCAATTCGTATAAATCTCTTAATGATTGAGTTTTTGAGTTCTTACATCAAATGTAAATCGTGAATGTGATTTATATAAATTAATATATCTATAATTTTATTAAAGATTATATTATATTTTTAAATCACTTATATAAATCTATTTTTAATATAAAAAAATTTATTTAAAAAAAATTAAGCGCGATAGATGTTAATTTTTGGAAATAAGATATAAAATTTTAAAATAATAAATTTATTTTAAAGAAATATTTTGTAAGAGTGAAGAAATTTTTGAAGATTATAAAAATTCTATTACATTTTTTTTCATTCAAAAAATTGAAGAGATGGAAAAGTTTTGATATCTTCCCTTCAGTTGAATTAATATTTAATTAAATAAATATTAAATGCATATTATAAAATTTATATTTTTTTAAAATATAATAATTTATTATCATAATTAATAATTTGATACATTTTATATAAAAATTATTAAAATAAATGTTATTAAATTTTATACCTATCTTTAAAAAAAATATTTTTATTTTGGAATAAAATATTTTATATCATAAAAATACTTAAAATAATATTTTAAGATAATAAAATTTATTTATATTAATGAAAAATAAATGTTGATGTATTATTTATAGCACAATAAAATTAGATATAATTTGACACATTTAAGATAAAGTGAAAATTATAATTTAATTTTTGTATTTTAATAAAATTAATTATTTAGTTTTGTATGTTAAAAATATATTATTTAATCTCGATATTTTACTTCTTTTAAATTATTTAATCTTTTTATTAAAATTTTCATTATTCATACTATAAATTATTATTTAGTCCATTTATTTTAAAAAAATTAACTAGTTGATTCTTATATTTTAAAAAATACTATTTTTTAATTCTTTTATTTTTGTAAAACTAATTAATTGGTTTATATATTTTGAAAAATATATTTTTGGATAAATAGAAATTTTAATGAGGGGGAGAAGGATGTTGGTATATAAGAAAATAAACATAAGGAGATAAGTAAGAGAGAATAAGAAGAAAATAAGGAGAGGGAATTATTGTAGTTTAAGTATAAAATAAATTATAAAACTAAATAGTTAACGGAATCAAATTATAAGTACCAATTAATATATTTTTTCAAAATATAGGGGTTAACTAGTTAGTTTAATTAAAACGAAAAGACTAAATAATAGGTTAAGCAATATTAATTAACGAAAAAATGGCGAATAAACTAAGCAGTTTAATACAAGTAAAATATATGAACTAAATAGTATATTTTTAAAATATAAAAATTAAATAATTAGTTTCGTTAAAATACATAAATTAAATAATAATTTACTAAAGATGAATAATTTAAATGAAAATATCAAATATCTACACTGTCAGTTACATAATCCATAACTTTTTTTTCTTTTCTGAGTAAAATACATAACCCATAACTTAGTAAAGTTAAAATAAGTATATATATATATATTTCTCATGAACTCAAGGTTTGAGTATTAATATTGGCTGTGCAGATATTATTTTTCTTTGATGAGGATTATGTGGTAATTATCTAAAACTGTTACATCATTCTTGAAAAATGATTAATTCATTGAACTATAACTAGATCAATCAATTTCAGTTCAATGGGTTAATTCTACTTCTTTAATTGAAAAGATTTATTAACTAGAATGTACTAACCAATACTCATTTTTTTATTATTTTCTGTTTTTTAACACAACTATAAAATACTTTGTTGGGTTGGTTAAAATCCTTTCATGGAATTACCATGAGTGTGACTTCAATTTACTATTGAATGTCAATTTTATGATGTCAAAATTTCCCCAACATGTTTATTTACAGGCATCTTTGAATTTTTTTTAAACAATTTTTGAAGTTCAATAAAATAAATTTTTGCTTCAATTTATGTAAATTTAATACACAACATGTATAATAAGATCTATATATAAAATAATTAAATAAAATTTATATATTTATATCTTAAATTTATAATTGAGCAAATATAAATAAGTTTGTCCCCTTAAATGTTAACATATTTGTAGAAAATTAGACTTTTGTCTTTGTCACGACCCAACCTATGGGCTGGACCGGCACTAGGACCTGGGCCAGCCTAAAGCCCCCGAGGCCCGTAGTAAGTCTAACTATTCATCAACCCATAACCAAGCCCATAATTTAGGCCCAATATGCATATAAAATAATTTAAATTAAACTGTTATAATTTTATTTCGGGCTAACTTAGCCCAGAAATTATCAGAAACTAAAATTAGGGGAGCCCAGCTCAACCCTGTTACCTCATTTATAACCATTTAAAACTCATAAAATTTGTTTCTTTTCATTTATTAATACTAAAACTTGAATTCATACAGTCCCTAACAGGTTTAATACTACTACTAGCACATGCGGAGTCCTAAATTACAAATTTGGAGAATAATAATACAATTAAGTAATCTTTTCATAACCTGAGAGGAAAGGGACAGGTTATTCTGAAAAATGTCTCCTCCTGTGGCCTGGAAAAATATTGAACAGGAGTGAGCGTTCGACTCAGAGAGTAAAATATCAATTTTAACCATAATCTCTATAACTATCTAAAACTAATGCACCCTGTAAAGTGAAATGCAACAACAGCAATAATTTCACATCATAGCAGCAAAAAGGTAATTTGGAGCACTCACACACCCAGTAATATCAATCATAATATATGGGAGCCGATCCCCTATACAGCTCTCTTAAATCCAACCTGGTGCCAGCGAAGAACTTAAGCCGGACTTTCGCTTAATAAACCAAATCGGGGTCCCAGCGAAGAACTCAAGCCGTGACTACCCCCGAAGGATCGGGTCCCAGCGAAGATCTCAAGCCGTGACTACCCGTCCTGTCCATAGTCCACACCACATCACACGCACGCCAACGCACGCACACTGCTCTAAATTACCACAACAACATCCATGGCACTTTAATAGTTATGAATGCAACATAAATCGTGCATAGAGTTTAACTACATAAATATATGCATATAAGTGATGCATGGGCATGCTTGAACATATAATAATATCAAAATTACAATTAAAATTAATATTTTACTCACAGTACACCGATGACTATTGTGGCTGCTGGATGCAGGAAAATAGCTGACATCGATCACCTAATAATTAAATTATAAATCTATTAGTACTAAGTTAAGATAAAACTCTAAAGAGGCAATAGACAGCCTAATTCATGCCGAAAATCCGGCAGAGTTTCCCCTATACCTGGAACCTACTCAACCTGCAAAAAGACTCAAATAACACTTCTAAATTTTCAATTTCCACAATCACATCTCATCAATATCACATAGCACCTCCTGGGCCCTCCAAATCATACAATACTCAAAATCTTAAAAATTATGTTTTAGTCCCTATAGTTGACATTTTGCAAAAATCAACTCAAATAAGCTCTAAAAATTCTAAAATTTTACCCTGCGGTCCTTAATAATATTATAAGGCTATTGTAAAATGAATTGTAATTTTCTAATCACCCATTAATATTTTATTCAAGAATTTTACTCAATTCCATAAGTTTCCAACAGCTAACATATTATTAATTCAACCCAATTCAATATTCACATATTTAAACCTCCACCCTCAAGCTTCAACCAATCATATAAAATTTAAATATCTTAATTTCAAATAATCTGATATGCCCATATGCTAAAAATCTAACTAAAATCCATCTATATTTTTCAAAAACATTCTACAATCACTCAAAAAAATTCAACAAGCACCATAGAATATCTCCAAATAATTTTACTTTCATCATATATTTTTCTTACAATTTTTCTCCAAATTTTCCTGTTTAAGAAATACTGTATTTATGCTCCACAGACAGAGAAATAATAAAAATTGTCTTACCCGAAGTTTATCTGTGTCTCAAAAATTTCAAAAATTTATGAGGAAACCTCTGGAAGTTGAATCATCTCCATAGCCCACCGGAGCCACCGCCGGCACCACCGCGCACGGTGGCCGGCCGCCGATCGCCTGCGACTTTTGCCGGATCTGATCATACCACCATGTTCCTCTCCTCTTCCTCAGTCCATAGGTGGTCTCGGATCGTCGATCCAACGGTCAGATCGTCGTAGATCTGACGAAAAAACTTGAAAAACCCGAAACTTCTCTCCTCCATATCTCACTCATCCGACCTCCATTTGCTGCAAAATTGGTATCAAAAGAAAGCTCTCGGAACAAGCTTTCCAACGCCACCTGAATCGCCTCGATCGGACGTCGGATGAAGCCGGAATCGCGCCGGAAAGCCGCTGCCCACTGTGCGCGCGTTTTCTCTCTCTCCTCCCTCTCTTGCCGCCGTTTTCTGGTGGCTCTTGCCATCGCCGGAGGGTCGCCGGCCGGGTGGGGAGCTGCTTGGGAGGTCACCGGCCGGTCACCGGAAAAAGAAAGAAGAAGAAGAGAGAGAAGGAGAGGAGAGAGGAGAGAGGAGAGAAGAGAGAATGGGGGGGGGGGGGGGTTTCCTCCTCCCGATTTTCAACTTCTTTTTTTTTTTTTTTTTAAATGTTTGGCAGTGACAGTGAAAATCCATTGTCACACGCCAAACTCAAATCACCTTTTTTTTTTATGGGTTGTTACAGTCTTATTTTTTAAATGACATTTAAAAAAAATAATATACTTAAAAATTTTTAATATAATTTTATATTGTCACGATTTGATCCCACGGGCCGGACCAGCATTAGGACCTGGACTAATATAAAGTCTCTGAATCCCATAGTAAATCTCACTGTTCCCAAAGCCCTATCCAGTACCAAAATTAAGGCCCAACATGCAATCAAAAATAAAATAAAATACTATAATTTTATTTTAGGCCAACTCGACCTAATATCTATAAAAAAATCAAAATTAGAGGAGTCCAGCTCAACTATAATATCCATTATGTATAAACTGTTTAATGTCATAAATTTTCTATTAATTAATACAATATTTACATTAACAATTATCACAGTGGAGCTCTTATTATTAAATAAAGAAATAAAAATAATAAACTATATTAACTAAAAAGCACAACCAGCAGAGTAAAATGCAGGTTAGACTCGAAGAAATAAACTCGCTCGTCTTGCAACTTAGGAAAAAATACTTAAACAGGAATGAACATTCGACTCAGAGAATTTAGGTATTGATTATAGACGCAATTTCTATAACTATCTAAAACTAATGCAATCCTACAATAAAAATACACATCCAACACATAAAATAAATAATTCATCTAATATTCACGCTATAAATTAATTTAGAATTACTCACATACCTAGTGTATCATATCAAAATATATCTGTATATGGGAGATGATCCCCTATAGAACTCTCTTAATCTAATACCTGCCAATAAGGTTAACTTAAGCTAGACTTTCGCTTAATAATCAAAGTGCAGAGTCAGTGAGATCAACTAAAAGTCATACTCACCTCGACTTATCCATATATACAAGGATCCGGTCCTAGCAAATCAAGGTCCAACCACGACTACCCATCATACCCATATCCATATCCACATCATACTCATGCCAACACACGCAAAGAGCTCCAAATTATCATCAGGCAGCAATCACAAATAAATAACAATAATTAAATATGCAATAATCAAAATATCTCTAATATATTAACTATTCATGTGCATAATAAATTATTTATAAAATGCATGAACATGCCATACATATAATTAATATGGAAATTACAAAAATAATCAATATCCAACTCACAGGTTGATCAATTGGACTGCAGCTGGTCCGGCTGGAAGGATAAGATAGTCGGTACCAATCATCTAAACATACACATTGACCTCTATAAAAAAACTGACAAAATTAAATAATTAATTCAAATTACAGAATCAAAACAAATCCTAAGATCTTACTCTATAACTAGACAACCCCCTACAAGAAAAACACAATATCAACAACACATAGGGCCTCAGACCTACAACAATAATTATAATGCCCATCCGAGGCTTACAAGGATCATAATCTTGATCCAATCCTCCAAACTCTAATTCGGGTCCCTAAATCCTATGTAGTCAAAATATTTATTTTCAGCACTTTAAAAATTATGAAAATATTCCTGAAAGTCCTCCACATTGTCCTTGTATTAATTAAAATCATTTTACTAAATATTTCTAAGTCAATAATATTTTAAAGATTTTACCAGTTAACTTAATCAAATAACAAGCTACACAATATATATATATTATTTAATTTCATTGATTAATGATTATTAGGTTCAAACTAAAATCAAAATTAGACCAAATAACTTGAAAATCAAGTCTAAATTAAAAAATCAAAACCGATCAGTTTGAATAGAACTGAACTGAAATAGAGCGGTTCAATTCGATTTTTTTATCAATTTCGATTCGGTTCGATTTCTAAAATATGTAATTTGATTTTCATAATTTAACTTGATTCGGTTCGGTTTGAACCGAATGCTCACCCCTAATTGAGATTGATGGTGTCGCTAGGCACTGGACGGAACGACCAGATTTTGACTTGAGAAAATCTCTCTCTCTATTCTCTCTCTCTTCCCGCCTGTTGCCGTGAGCCACCTCCGTCTGGTGGTCAACCGGTGTGGAGGAATCCATTTGTGCCTTGCCAGCGCTGCTACTAGTTGACCAGAAGGGAAAACGAGAGAGATAAAAAAGGGGGGGTCTATGCAATTTTGAGTTTTTTTTTTGTTAACTTTTAATTACACTTTCAGTCTCTTAACTTTTTGGGTATATTCAAATAAGTTCAAAATTCTTTTCAATTAAGTCCTAAAATACAAATACGTGTATAATTAAAGAATAAAGAAAATACAATAATTAATTAATAATAATAATCAAATTAATAACAATTAATCAAATCTTAAAACTAAGGTTAACAATAATGCAATAATATATTTTGTTAATTGAATTAATATTAATATTTAAAACTAATCATTTTAATTGAAATTGGACTGTTAAATAATTTTACAAAAAATGTTTAGAAATAACATTAAAAATATATAAATAAAATTTTTACAAAAATTATAAATTAGTTAGATAATATTAAAATAATATTTAAATACTATATAAAAATATAAATTTTATATTTTAAAATTCAGGTTATTACATATATATTTAAAATTAAGTTGACCCTTTAATTTCATAAAAATAAAATTTAATAATTAAATTGGCCACATAAGTTTAAAAATTTTATATTTTATTATACTATTTATCTATTTGAATTTATAGCATTTTGCTCCAAAATATTAATTTTATTTTCACTATAAGTTCGAATTTGAGTGGACCAAATAAAAAATTATGTTTAAAGTATAGTCCATAATTTTTCAAAATAATTAATTTAAAAATATTTTCTCATATTAATTTTAAAGTAAAAGTTTTTAAAAGAAATAAAAATCTCTTTTCCCTCATATTAAATATCAATTTTAATTTTAACATTTTACATTTCAACTACTATGATCTTATCTCATATAAAATGATAATAGTTATCTAAAATTCTTCTTATTATTTTTTTAAGAATTTAAAAATTTTTAAATTTATAATTCCATGCATTATAAAACTATACTTGTCATATTATATATCTCCAAATATTTTTTAAATAATATTTTTATTAGATTGCACAAGATGATTTTTTAAATTATATCATATATTTAAATAATTATTCACTAAAAAATTATTTATAAAATTTAAACATTTATTTTTTTTAAATATGTCCCATATTTTAAATATAAAAATTTTAATAATAATAATATTTCAAAAAACATCATATAACATACGTCTTTTTTTATTTTATTTATCTTTTTATTGATATATGTTAAGTAATTTTTTAAAATAATAAAAAAAATCTATTAATAAACTTATTTACTTATTAACTGTCACGACTCAACCTATGGGCTGGACCGGCACTAGGATCTGGGCCAGCCTAAAGCCCCCGAGACAATAAGCATAATTATTCCTCAACCCAACTCTATGGCCCATTTGGGCCCAATTTCAAAAATTCAACCGGACAGAGTTCGGCTATAAAATGGACATTTCAACGAGGAGTTTTTGACTCACCCGACCTGTAAACACAATGTACAATCAATTTGGGAGCTCAGCTCACCCTCCACATACTCATATGTCATAGAAATAAATAGGAGCTCAGCTCCCTCATCCAGTCCAATATACACGCATAATAATAAGTTTACAAGTTCAACATGGTAATTATATTACAGACCCATATCAAATGAATATTTCTAACACATGCGGAATTCTATAAGTTAACAAAATTACACAAACATTAATAAATAACCTGCGAAGGAGAAAAGTAGGGAACCATAACAATAATCGTCCTGTAGCCTGAAAAATAATGAACATGAGTGAGCGTTCGACTCAGAGAGTAAAATATCAATTTTAACCATAATCTCTATAACTATCTAAAGCTAATGCACCCTGCAGAGTGAAATACAACATCGATAATACTTTCACATCATAACAGCAAAAAGGTTATTTGGAGCACTCACACACCCGATAATGTCAAACAATACATATATGGGAGCTGATCCCCTATACAGCTCTCTTAATCCAAACTGTGCCAGCGAATTACTCAAGCTCGGACTTCCACTTAATAAACCAAATCGGGGTCCCAACGAAGAACTCAAGCCGTGTCTACCCCGAAGGACCAGGTCCCAACGAAGATCTCAAGCCGTGTCTACCCGTCCTGTCCATAGCCAACACCACACCACACGCACGCCAACTCACGTACACTGCTCCAAATTACCACAACAACATCCATGAAACTTTAACAGTTGTGAATGCAACATAAAACATGCTTAGAGTTTAACTACATAGATATATACATATAAGTGATGCATGGGCATGCTTGAACATATAATAATATTGAAATTATAATTAAAATTAATATTTTACTCACAGACTCAACCGAAGTCACTGTGGCGGCTGGGCGGAGGAGAAAGGCTGTCCCGGCTCACCTGACAATTTTATTATAATTATTTAATAAATTTGACTCAGTACAAACTAATAAAAAGACCAAATACGTCCTAAGTCGTGCTGAAAATCCGGTAGAGTCTCCCCTATACCTAGGACCTACCCAACCTGCAAAAAGGCTTAAAACACACTTCTATATCCACAAACCATATATCCATAACTCAATCACATCACACAGCCCTTCCTGGGCCCATCCAAACAGTCATCAATCACAATATATAAAATTACAGTTTAGTCCTTAAAATTGATCCTTTTTCCAAAAACTACCCAAATAAGCTCTAAAAATTCTAAAACTTTGCCCCGCGGTCCTTAGCAACATTACTAAGCTAATGCAAAAAGAATCATAATTTTTTGAGCTACCACGAATATTTTATGAATTTTTGAATTCAATTCAAGCACTAGAAAATTACGAAAAAGCAAGTTTCGGGTTTACCTATGCTTATTCCGATCTCGGAAACGCGCTCGAGGCGTCTGACAACGGTGCGGTAGCCAAAATCTCGATCCAATTCTAAGATTTTTTCGGTAGCCGGTCTGTCTGGCCGAAAATTTACAGACCTGAGCAATTTTCGAATTTTCGCGAATTGAAGGTACCTACACAAAGCCCACAACACGGGGGTTAGTATATAATTTTTACGAAATTTTCTAAGCTCATTTAATGCTCGAAAAAAATTATGAAGTTTCGTGGGACCCACCGAAAAACTGTGTTAGAAAATTTTGAAATTTATATTGCCGCGAAGCTCTCAACAGTGGAGTGCTCTGGTACTATTGGTTTTCTCGTGGGGTTCACGGTTTGCGAGAAATCTAACCCAAAAATCAAAATGGGCTAAAACTTCCCGGACAAAAATTGGGCAAACCGCTTAATGGATTTTGGTGTTCTTGGTGTCTATGGAAAACTCTCGAGGTGTTGATGGTGTTTGACACAAGACCCGCCCCAATCGGTGGCCGGATCGGCCGGATTTCGGCAGGGAAGGTGAGGCGTCACGCACGCGTAAGGGAGGAGTTCGCTGGTGTTTTTCGGCTGCCTGGGACGTCAGCCGGCAGTGAGGAGGCACTGGGGCGGCGCGCCAGTGAGGTGGGGAGGGTTGGGTGGCGGCGGCGCGACCTGGGGAGGAGGGAGGAGAGAAAACGGGAGAGAGAGGAAGAGAGGTCGGGATGCGCGGGGAAGGGAAGAAGAAGAAAAGAAAAGGCCGATCCGATTCGATCGGTCCGATCCAGTTCGGTTTGATTCAGCTGGTCCGATTCAGGATACAAAATTTTAAATTTTTACTCTGTCTTGGGACAGAAAATGAGGCCCAAAAATTCTGAAAAAAATTCTTAAAAACTCAGAAAAATTATTAGATTCCAAATATATTTTTAGTTTTGCCACGTGGTCTTTAAATCAATTTTTAAAAATTATCGAAATTTTATATTTTTGGAAAATCAAACCTGATTTTGAAAATCGGAAAAATTTCAAATAATTTCCTAAAATTTATATAAAATAAAAATATTAATATTACTCACAAAATAATAAATTTAAAAATTTGGGTGTTACATTAACGCTTCAAATAAAATTATAAATATCATTAATATAATTTTATAATATAATTATAAAAATATAAAATATAAAAAAATACATGTTAAATTATATTATTAAAATAAAATAATAAATGTTTTATATAATACATGGACAAATAATGCATTACTTTGGCTTTTAAGATTAAATCCTGGCCTCACCTCTGTTACAAATGTTAATTAAATTCAAATATTATGTACAAGGTGGTGCAAAGTTCTATAAAATGAATGAAGATTAATTGATTGCTCTACATAATAAATTGAAGAGAAATAATTTCATGCAATAACCAATAAAAGTTTTCATATCCTAATTATTCATAACAAACTATGCTAAAATTTTAATTTATAAAAATAATCAATGATAATATGGTTGATATTAATATATTATGAAAATCATCACATTTATGATGATAAAAAAATAATTATTTCTCATTGTATAATTTAATATTATTATATTCTATTCAATTGTAATAATTCATTCATTCTGACAGCAAGGGAGGGAGTGAGGGGCAAAGTGGTAAATAAAAAAAATAAAAGGGGCAATAAAGTATGAAAAAAGGGGGAAGCGGAGGCATGGAGAGAGAAAGAGGAAGGTTTTGTGTTGGACTGGGGCATGCATCTTGATTTAAAGCTGAATTCCACAAATAAAAATAAAATTTTTATTTAACCAATAAAATCATGCTACGTCATCATCATGGCAGACACCTGCAGAATCCGCATGCAAACGCCAGAGGCGCTTGAAGTTGCCAGGATAACATAAATAAGAGGAAAAACCTTCAGATTCACTCATTTATTTCAGTCACGACTCAATTGAGCTTCTACACCAAACCTTCGTAATTTTCAAGTTCTTTGACTTATTTGGTTGTTGGTGTTACTGCTACTGCTTAATCGTAACACTCTAATGTGATTGTGTGTAATGGGCGTATATACATACGTTGCATGTATACATATACATACACACATAGAAGAAGATGCTAGAGCTTTGATGTATGAGTATGGTATGAATGACATGACATGACATGACATGTGAAATGAGTATATATAGTATTATTACGGTGGGTGTGTGATGCAATGTGGGGACAGACAGGGTGCTTGTTAGCTGAGGCTCATCGTTGGATGTGTGATGTGTAGTAGGGAGATGACATGCTCATCATAATGCTTGATCTGGTCACCATATCAGAATTGAAAATATACATTATTACAACAGCTATTCTGTTTGCCTCATCTGAAAAGACAACCCAATTATTATTTTTTTTAATAATTATAAAAATTACTTAACAATAAATTTTTAATAAAATTTATTGATTTGTTAATCAAAATATATTATATTGTTCTGCCTTACTAATAATTAAACTTTTAATTTTGATTTTTTTTAACTATATAAAATGAAGGCTTTCATAGTTTCATTGACCGGGAGTTAGGGATCATCGGTTAATAATTCTCGATTTAACTTAATATTATAGGAATGAATATATCATTAAACTCAAAGTGTATTATTAAACTGAAAGTGACATTCAATAATATGAATCATTGAATAATTTATCGTCGTCGCTTATTACACATTTAAATATAGATATTATTTAGTTATAAGAAGAATAAAATCAAGATAAGATAAAATAATTTCATCAAATTAATCACCAAATTATTACATTCTATGATTAGCTTTTAATTTTAGCTTAGATAATAAAAACACTGCTTTTATTATAAATTGTTTAAAAATTTTAAATATGAATAACACCCTGGTGATGTTACATACAGTTCATATGTCACTTCTTAAATAATCATTTGGCTGAAATTAATAATCCTTTTTCAACAGGCAATTATATTGTTTTCTACCTTCAAGAAAATAGGTCAAGGATAATTATGCACAAAATTTCGTGTGAAATTTAAATTATGAATTTCACATGAATGAGGTAATTTACTTATTTTGGCAAATGTGAATGAAGTAATTAGGTAAGACGTATTCGAATAGCTTCATTATTTGTTGTGAAAATGACTACGTTGGCTCTATAATTAAGTTTAGGATTTTACATTTCAGTCAAGTATATATATGATAAATTATTAATTTTTTAAATCATACTCATTATAGTAATGGTTAGAAGTTAACGGTAATTAAAATCTTAAGAATATCAAATATGAAACAAAATAATTTTTTGGAAACATATAATATAAAGTTATATATATTATTAGTACAACTTATAAATTAAAATTCTTTTAAAGAAGCGTTAAAAAATCATCTAAAGTATAAATCCATCTAAAAAATTGTTCATAAGACGTTTAAGATATAAATTTATATGAATAAGTGTTGACAAGCCATCTAAAAGTACAAATTCACTATAAAAATATTTGATAAGTCACTCAATAAATATATTTAATGTGATAGTGTGTCTAAAATTTTAAAGCGATAGTTTATTTTATCCCGTGACTAAAATTTCGTCATCTAATACATCATCTAGTATTTTAAATTCGTACTTAATAATTAGACTAACGATACAGTGACACCCAAAAAACTTAAATAATAGAATTATGATCTTATACAAACATTGTTCACCAAAAATAAGTACCACACTTTATTCAGATTATAAATCACACTCTAATTATACTTCTATTAAGATAAGAATCTCATATTGCTATAATCGTAATAACAATCTAAGGCGACATGATATTTATATAAGGAGCTCAAAGTTTTATAGCTAAGTATGTTATTCTCTTTAATTATTTTTGTTTTAGCTCCTTTAATCTTAAGCATTTAAGAGGCTATATAAGCTAACTAATCCACCAAGTCCAAAATGAGAATATAAAAATATTTGGAGAGGTTAATAATATTATTTAAAAATATATTATAATTGATTGATAAAATTTTAGTTAAAAAAATATTATGGCAAGCACCAATAAATTTCAGCTTAATGGGATTATAATTATTTTCAAGTCTAAGTTTGGATTTCGACTGAAATCAATTTAAAAAAATATATATATATTGTGGAGTGGCTGGCCGCGCTGTGGTTCGGCCCCTCTGATTCTGAATCCATTTTTACACAGGGAAAAATCGAAAGGCCAACAGAAATGATGATTGCCCTGTCCATCAATGTTTACTAATTTCAAATTTAGGCCCACAAATCTCCTCATTTTAATTTTAATGAAGAGGACAAAAAAATATATATTAATAATGAATTTTGGCTTTTATATATTAATTTTTTTTATAAATTTAAAGACTATATATTTCTGTTATTTTTTAAAATTCATTTTGTTTATATAACAATGTGTAATTAGTATTAAAAAAAAGGTGCTATATAAATGCTTTAAAAGAAAAAGATATTTTGAAAGAAGAACACCAAAGATAAGTTGTTGGGTTTAACTTATATATTTTTGAAAAAAAATAATTTAACATAGTTACTAAATTTTTAATTATTCTTTAAAATATCCAATTCACCAATAAATCACTAATGTTAAATAAATACCCTTTTGTTTTCTAACTCTTCGTTGTTTTGCTGATGGAGAAGTCGTAAATTGATCTCAAGTCCATGCGAGTGTTTAAAAGAAATTGTAGAAGCATCATGTATACACGTATTTCACTTATACCACCCCAAATATTTACCCTAACACTTCGTTCATATGTCCATCATCGAAGATACCACCCTTATCACCAGTCACCAAAATCGTATCACAAAAAGCTCATCACCCATGTAGAATATTACAAATATATTTTATCGAATGTATATATTTAATTAATCTATAAAATATCATATTATTATGATTTATTTGCTTTTTTTTTTTTTAAAACATGATTTGTTTGCTTCTTATTGATTAGGTATACATACATCCGCATATAAGCGTTTTCTGCATTTTCCTTAATAAAGTAGCGGCCCAACCCACCAAAAGGTTGGCTATTTAATATTTAGTTAAGGCCCAGGTACTAGATAGATGGAGCAAATGTTTGTATGATTGCTTCAATGTCCTTTCTTTTACATTGTCAGGCAATACCAATGGTTTATAGGAAGACTCAGGAAAGATCTCTCGTTTGAGTCTGAGGTTGTAAGTGTATTACTTAATCTAAGATTTTACAGTTAGTTATTTAATTTTTGTAGTTTTAAGGTTATTGTGGAAGCTTAAAGAGTGATTTATCTGATTAATTAATAGTTAAAATACACAATTGTCATAATTATCTGGCTTCTTTATTTTGATTTTTTTTTAATTTTTTAGTTGAGTTTTGTATTATTATTATTATTATTATTATTATTATTATTATTATTATTATTATTATGTTTGAATTTAGAATATCTAAATATTGAGAAAGTTACAAAAATATGGTATATATATATTTTATTTCTATTTAAAATTCTAAAATAGTGTAATTATTTTTAGATAAATTTGTATTATTTTTATATGTTTTATTTTTATATAATAAATATTTTGTCATAATAATTTTTCAAATTAAATTCTGAAGTAAACTTACTTTACTGCACATTATCTAATATAAACTAAGCCGATATATGGTATTTAACTTTTAATTTTATTCATAATTATTGAATTTATTAATTTTATTTTAATAATATGATAAATAAATTTTATTATTTTTTAATTGATAAAGCACATTTGATATTTTGCTAAATATTTTAGCTGATAACTGATTAAGTTTGACATCCATTCCCCAATAGCCTATAGAATTAAGTTGGACCAATTGGTTAGGGGAGAAAGAAAATAAATTTAAATTTCTTAGACAGCTCTTTTCAAGCTCACGGAAGGTTAACTACACTGGATCATTACTCCTCCAAAAAATGATTGTACCAATTATTTCATAATCACTAAAATAACCCTAATTAACCAATGCACCCATAGGTCGTTCTAGTACACTACTTTTACTTTTGTTTGTCTTCCACCTTCAGCTCTCACAGCCCCTTTATATAACCCTCCACCGCCCCTCTCTTCCTCTCGTCCCAAAACATATCTTTCTCTCTTCTCTCTCTCTCTCTCTCTCTCTCTCTCTCTCTCTCTCTTTCTTACAGATTCCAAAGAAATGGTCTCTCTCTTTCTCGATGCAAAATCACAGAAAATGGAACAAAATCTACCGTTGATAGCCAAAAGAATATGGGAAACCGTGCGTGTTATCTTCTTCATGCTGCGAAAGGGCATATTAAAGAGAAAGCTTCTGGTTGATCTCAACATGATGCTTAAACGCGGCAACAAGATTGCAACTAAAGCCATAGGGAATCTCATGTTCCACCATCATGACCACCACCGTGACATCTCCTTCCCTGCCCCACCCCACGAGTACGAGTTCAGCTGCAGTAACACCCCCATGTATTCACTTCCCTTCCATGTCAACAAGCGTCGCCACCATCACCACCACCACCGCCACCATAATAACTTCTTCTCATGTGCATTCCACACTCCACAAACTCTTGATGATGATGTTACAACCATGAACGCTGTTAAGCTGGCTTTGGAGATGATAAACAACAACAGCAATGAGGTGATGATGGAGGCGTCTCCCATGTTGCCGGGGTTTGGCAAGAGCCCAATGGTGAGACAATTGAGGATAACGGACTCGCCGTTTCCATTGAGAGATGTTGATGATGATAATGGTATTGTGGACAAGAAAGCTGAGGAGTTTATAGAGAAGTTCTACAAGGAACTGAGGCAGCAGCAGCAGCGAAAGAAATGAGAGAGTGGCTGATCGATGAGTGAGAAGGGTGTTGTGGTTTCAATTTGGTTCTATTGTTAATAAAAAGTTTCATGGAGTCTATGTTCAGGATCTCAATGTTCTTGATGTTGAAGAAGGCTGTAATTAAGCAATGAATTAAAATGAGGTGTATATTACAGGGAATCAAAACTTGATCCTTTGCTTAATTGCTATATATTTCAGTTATATTTGTATACACTAAATCAATAAATGCTTTATATGGATGAAATTTTGGGATATTTAAAGCTTTTTAATCATTTGTGGACTTTATCCTTTTTTTTTTTTTTAATTTTTTGCGAGAATTGAAATTTCCAGGATTGGAATTCCCTATATATATATATATATATATATATATATATATATATATATATATAGTGATATATTAACCCTGATTAATTAAGATTTTATTAATTTAAGGAATTAATTAAAGATTTTTCAGTCACTTTTAATTAATAAGCACAGCTTTTACTGGGTTTGCCATCAGCCCCACTTATTTGTCCTGATGAGATTCCACTAAGTTAAAGCAACACAATTAATTAGCTGGCCCTCTGCTAAATACAATCAACTTTTTCAACTTTTTCTTTTTCTCTTTATTTGGTTTCCTACTTTGAAATTTTATAAGAAACTTCCCAATCCCTTGCTTTAGGTATATACTTTGGAGATTGAACTTGTGTGGTCACACCCAAAACTTGAATTCAGTTGAAAACACTACTGATGATGCATAAAGGGTTTGCCACTACTCTCTCTATATATATTGATTGGTCAATTTCTTAGTTTAACAAATTTTTTAAGGCAAAAGTTATGTTTGAAATTCTGAAAGAAACAATTAATTCCATCATTTGTCACCAAATATTTGCACTTAGCCCTTGCTTAATTAATTATTTATATGATATAATGTTGGATCCGATTAAATTTTAGCATTTTATCAATCTATAAAACATGCAGTAAAAAAACAACAGTTTTTTTACAAATTGGTTAAATTAAATATTAATTTAGAAAAAACTTATTTATCATGGACTCACCTATTTTACCTGTTGCATTTTAGATTTATCATAAATCGTATAAGACCAAGAATTCTCCAATTATTATTTTTTTTAGTATAAGAAAGTTTAGGGGCAAGGTGTATTCCCATCCCTGGGCCAGGGAGAGTTCACAGACCATTAGAGATTTAAAATACTTACATACCACCAGCCCCCATGAGAGATTCCAACAATAATTAGTGGAATTCAAACTCTAAATAGGGTGCAATGTAGCTTAATTTTTAACCGCTAAGCTCTCTGAAATTTTCCTATTAATTTGTGGATTAGGTATATAGCAAATCAAATGATTAACCGTCTTGTCTATGCAATTTTAAACTGGCTACCTGCAAGGAAACAATGTCCATGTCAGCTTGGAATTTAAGCTAGCTGATGACTAGCAATAGCAAAACGGTTTAATGCAGCACTAATTATTTCAGCCAAGAAATGCAATATTAATTAGAACATGGAATTCAACACAAAGATGTTGAAGTAACTTTTAAAAATATAAAGTGTCGAATTTAAATTCCAAATATAGTAAAATAAAATAATAAAAGAAGGATTTCTAGCAGTATTACTGCCGTGGTTTCAGCAAGAGAGAGAAAAATCTAATGAAAGAAATCATCGAAAGTGAAAGCATTCAATGATTAATTGATTAATTTGATTAAAGAGAAGAAAAAATGTATTAAAAATCTCTGAAAAGACCCGAATGGGGATAAGAAGAATAATTGAAGTGAAAATGAGCTGGATTGTTATTTCTTGCGGGCAAGATCTTTGTGATTGGTAAGCAAGAAGGGTAAGATCAAAGGAACACAGAGATCAGATGTTATTTAACTTTTTGTTAAATAAGTGAGGAGAGGTGGTTCATCACTCACACACTAAAACACCCTATAAAGCCAAAAGTTTAGGTACAGTGTTAGGTGAAAGTGTGGAATTATAGCAATTTGAAAGACAGATGTCTAATTCTGAACTTACCCTTGCCTTATTTCGACATGCTTCACGTGGAATTTAATCAAGCTTTTATATTATTTTTTAAAAAAATTATTAATAATGTTGTTTTCCTCCTTGAAGTAACCCTTTTTTTATTTATAATTTAATAACAAATACCTTAAATCAGTTATACTTAGGTCATAGAATTATATGTTTATTAGTGCAATTTGGTACGAGTTCCCTGTGAATCAGTTATACTTAGGTCATAGAATTATAAGTATAATTTGTTTTTAATATACTTAATTCCGTAATTTATATTCATCTGTCGTTGAAATACCTTAATTCTGTAATTTTAGAAACGTGTTAAAAATTCCTATTTTGAAAAATTATATTTCTTAATTTGTACATAAGCTTTTCCTAGAGTATAAAGCATAATTAATAAATTATTCGTATTTAATTACTTGAAAAAGAGAGTAATGACCGTTGAACGTTAACTCATTATTCATATTTAATCAAATGAATAATGATTTGTTAAAAAAAAAAAACCTCTAATTTTACCTTAGATAGATGAAAGTATAAAAATACTTTTTATTTAACATATTTATGCCTAAATAATTAATGAGATCTAATATTTTTTTTAAAGCAAAATGTATATTTTGACTCTAAAGTATATGCTAATAGTCATATAATTATTTAAAGTATTTCGATATTCATAAATCATTTAAATTTTAAGAAAGAATGAACAAATCTTTCGAATTTCAAAAGTAGATAAAATAAATTTTTTTATTATTTTAGAGATGAATAAATATTTTAATTTTTAAAATAAATGAAAAAGACTAAATTATAATTTGACTCTAATATAAATCCAGTTAAAATCGCGCACGAAGATTTAATATAAATCTAATCAAGGCTGTGCACGAAAATCTTTAAATGCACAAGTCCTCATTAGCAATCTTACGTATTTAATTTGTAATATCACAGTAAGTATTTGCTCTAAGGTATAATAAATTTAATTTATCAGTATGCTATAGGTTGTAATAGATACTTATCGGAATATTGCAAATTAGATATGTAAGATTGCTGATGAAAACTCATGCATTAGAAGATTTTCGTGCACATACTTAAATAGATATATATCAAAGATCAATTATAATTTAGTATTTTTTAATTTATTTTTAAAAATTAAAAAACTTATTTATTTTATAGGCTTATTTGATCCATTATTAAAAATTAAAAAGAGTTTTTTTATTTTTTTTAAAATGTAAGTTTAATTAGACTCAAAATATTTTAAATATTTATATAATTATTTAACATAATTTTAAGCGTCTAAATATTTTTTTTTCCTTTCTTACATGGGTGGCTAACTACTTCTAACAAATTTCTCCTGTTTTAAGTAGGTTATTAATCAATTATTATTAGACTCTATTTGCTTTTTTAGTAAAATTCTAGGGTCTATCATTTAACAAAGTAATTGCATATAAGCTTTAAGAAATTGCATTTAAATAAAAACTGAATTATAAAAATTTGCTTGCATGCATGTTATTGAGTCAATAATTTAATAATCTTATACTTTTTTATAATAAAAAAATAGGAGTTAATTAATAAATTTAGTAACTAATTAATTAATCTATTGTTTTACACAATTGATTTTCATCTTTAAGCTAACCCACTAAATCATCTTAAATTATAATGCTGATTTCTGAATAAATATCAAGATTAATTAGGATTTTTTTGTTTTATAATTAATTATTGTCATTTTGTTTTTGGAAGCAGTTGCAAGTCAAATTAATAAGCCATAATATATGAGTCTAAAGAAGAAAAAACTTTCCCTAAAGTTACTAATTATAATTTAAAATTCCATGAATATAATTAATTAACTTTGTCTACATTATAATGCATTTCACCATTGTCTCCAATTGTTCTGTAGAGATGGTAGATCCAATGTGAGATATTTCTACCAACATGGTGTTCTGCCTAATAAAGATCCCATTTAATTTGTCCTTTACATGTTCAACAATGTCAACTAATTGTTGGACTTGTTCTTCAACTTTATTGATAGAAAAATTTTCAAATTTTAGAAAACAAAATTACAAGGAGCCCAAGTCTTTAGAATTTTTTGGCATGGGGTGATGCAATTATTGATTGCTAAGTCCTTGGAGAATTGACACTTCCATGACACAATTCAAGCCTTAATTAAATAATAAGGCCAAGCCAAATAATTAAAATAAACTATATTATATTCCTAAAATTCAATTGAGGAAAATTAAAAAAAAAAAAAACACCCTAGCTAGTAGCTAGTCTTTAATGCTTGATGGGGATTTTTTTTTTTTTAATAGAACTATTGGATGCTGTTTAAAAGGAAATTAAAGTGAGAAAAGGGAAAATATAATCACTGATCAATCTGCATTTGAACCTCATATAACTAAAGTACATATACCACACACTCATTGTATAACTTTTTAGTTTTTTTTTTTTTTTCTTTTTCTTGTTCTTTTTTCATTTTACAATAAGTTTTTAAGTATCCAAGACTGAATCTCTCTACATACATCATCAAATGTTGATTCTATAGGCCTCCCCATAGAGAAAAAAAGGAAATTATATATACATATACATGATTAAGGAAATTATTTATACATATACATGATTCATAAACATATTCATATCTTACATATACATATCTTGAAAGCTGCCTTTCTATTGCATTATTATGGTTGTTATATTATTCGTATTTAATCAAATGAATAATGATTTGTAAAAGAGAAAAAAAGCCTTTAAGTTCACCTAAAAAAAACCTTTAATTTCACCTTTGATGAAAGTCTAAAATAATTTTATTTAACACGTTTATGACTAAGAAATAATAATAATAATAATAATAATAATAATAATAATAATAATAATAATAATAAAAAAATTAATTTAGTGAAAGGTTAATGAGTTTTTAGGCATCTTCTCCTTATAAGCCAGTTTTCAAGGATGAATTTTACTTAGGTAGTCTATCCCTCACATGATTCAACTTCAGTGACTCGTGATGCTTAACAATTCATATCAATTAGTAATAGAACCAACCCCATCTTACGACACTCAATACTCAAAATGGGGGCCTATGGAGTGGTGGCCTAGAATCATTGTGTAAGGCCAGGTGGTTCAATGTATAGGATGCTAGTTGTGACCAACATGATCGTGATCTACAAGAACGTTAGTACTCCAAGCGTGGGGTATTGTTATGATTTTACATTACTAAGGAATAACCTTAACAATAGGTTAATAAGTCTCTAGGTACCCTCCCCTTACAAGCCAGTTTTTAAGGGTGAATTCTATTTAGATGATTTATTCCTCACATGATTTAACTTTAATAAATCGTGGTACTCAATAATTCATATTAATTGATTGGAATAAAGATTTTATAATATATATATATATATATATATATATATTAGATTCGACCCATTTTCTCTATATATTTTTTTGTAAGAGTGGCTAACGATTTCTAACCATTTTCTCTTGTTTAAATCAAAGTAGGTTATTAATTAATAAGACTCTATTTGCATTTTTAGTATAAGTTAATTTCTAGAGTCTATCATCTAATAAATTGCTTACAAGCTTTAATAAATTGCATTTAAATAAAAAAAAACTAAATTATAAAAATTTGTTTACACGCATCTTATTAGTTAGTAATTTAATAATTATATATACTTTTTTAACCCTAAAAATAATTCAATTTATGATATTTTCCTTAAAAAAAATTAATGATACAAAAAAACTCCTATCATTAATTATAAACTTAGAAATAAACACTTCACTACTTTTATTTTATTTGTAGAAATAAACATATAGCTCAATTCGGTCTAAGTCTATATTAGTAAATATGAATTTATTATACAATAATTGAGATTGCAGTATAATTATTTGATAAGGACTTTAAAAAGTTTAGCTCCTAATTAAATAAAATTAAATAATTAATCTTATCAGATGGGTTATGAAATCAGAAAGTAGATTACAAAGTAAAATAATTTGATTTTTCTTCATGTACGTATTCTTTGATCTGTAACCTTGACTCAAGAAAATTAAAAGCAAAATAGTAAGGAAGTAATATTTTGTGGAATTTTATCGTTCAAACTGTCTACTGATGGTCTTGTCTCTATATGTTTTTTAGAGCAATTTTGTATGAGTTCTCTGCAAATCCGGTATACTTAGGTCATAGAATTATAAGTATAATTTGTTTTTAATATACTTAATTCTGTAATTTATATTCATCTGTCGTTAAAATACCTTAATTCTGTAATTTTAGAAACATGTTAAAAATTCCTATTTTGAAAAATTATATTTCTTAATTTGTACATAAGCTTTTCCTCCATTATAAGGCATAATTAATAAATTATTCATATTTAATTATGTGAAAAAAAGCCATTCAAATTTTAAGAAATAATGAACAAACCTTTTGAATTTTAAAAGTAGGTAAAATAAGTCTTTTTATTATTTTAGAGATAGTTAAGTTCTTCAACTTTTAAAATAAATAAAAAAAATTAAACTATAATTTGCAACATCACAGTAAGTATTTGTTCAAAGATATAATAAATTTAACTTATTAATATACTCTAGGATATAACATATATTTATCAGGATATTGCAAATTAGACATATAAGATTGCTGATTAAAATCCATACACTAAAAGATTTTTATGCAAATACTTAAATGGATATATAATAGAGGTCAATTATAATTTAGTATATTTTAATCTATTTTTAAAAGTTAAAAAATTTATTTATCCTATAGGCTTATTTGATCTATTATTAAAATTGAAAAGATTTTTTAATTTTTTTAGAAATTAAGTTTAATAAGACTCCAAATATTTTAAATTTTTATATAATTATTTAACGTAACTTTAAAGGTCTATATATATATATATATATATATATATATATATATATATATATATATATATATATATATATATATATATATATATATATATATTGCCTTTCTTACATGGTGGCTTACTATTTCTAACAAATTTCTCCTGTTTTAAGTAGGTTATTAATCATTTATTATTAGACTCTATTTGCTTTTTTAGTAAAATTATAGGGTCTATGGTTTAATAAAGTAATTGCATATAAGCTTTAGGAAATTGCCTTTGAATAAAAACTGAATTATAAAAATTTGCTTGCATGCATGATAATGAGTCAATAATTTAATAATCTTACATTTTTTATAATAAAAAAATTAGGAGTTAATTAATAAAATTAGTAACTAATTAATTAAAATAAATTAGTAATTAATTAATTAATCAATTGTTTTACACAATTGATTTTCATCTTCAAGCTAACCCACTAAATCATCTTAAATTATGATGCTGATTTCTGAATAAATATCAAGGTTAATTAGGATTCTTTTGTTTTATAATTAATTCTTGTCATTTTGTTTTTGGAAGCAGTTGACAAGTCAAATTAATAAACCATAATATACGAGTCTAAAGAAGAAAAAACTTTCCCTAAAGTTGCTAATTATAATTTAAAATTCAATGAATATAATTAATTAACTTTGTCTACGTTATAATGCGTTTCACCATTGTCTCCAATTGTTCTATAGAGATGGTAGATCCAGTGTGAGATATTTCTACCAACATGGTGTTCTGCCTAGTAAAGATCCCATTTAATTTGTCCTATACATGTTCAACAATGTCAACTAACTCTTGGACTTGTTCTTCAACTTTATTGATTGAAAAGAAAACAAAATGATAAGAAGCCCAAGTCTTTAGAATTTTTTGGCATGGGGTGATGCAAGGGGTGATGCAATTATTGATTGCTAAGTCCTTGGAGAATTGACACTTCCATAGACACAATTCAAGCCTTAATTAAATAATAAGGCCAAGCCAAATAATTAAAATAAAACTATATTATATTCCTAAAATTGAATTGAGGAAAATTAAAAAAAAAAAAAACCTAGCTAGTAGCTAGTCTTTAATGCTTGATGGGGAATTTTTTTTTTTTAATAGAACTATTGGATGCTGTTTAAAAGGAAATTAAAGATGTCCAATTCAATGTCCTTTTTTAGTTTGAAAGAAAAACAAGGTATCCTTTGCTTTGTTAGATTGGTCTTAAACCATGCGCTTGGAAACTTGCTTGAAACATGGGGAAAGATGGTACTAAAGGAGGCTTTGAAAAAAGTTAATTTCTTTCATGCCAAGCTTTCTCCATTCTCCTCCATTAAGAAAACCAACACCTACAACAACAACAAATCGAAGCATTCTTAATTTCATTTTCAAACTACAATATAATATAATATATATGCATGCATATATGCCCATCCCACATGCCAAAATCATCATAATACACACACCCATCTCTCTCTTTTTAAGGATAGATTTTTTATGATTAGATAATGGCATTATATGGGATGGATTTACTTGCATTATATATGCATGGATTACTATGGATTCAATTTTTGTCTTGCAATTAGGTTAGTACTAAATAGAATAATCTAACATTGTTAGATTTTGGATCCTAAAGAAAAGCAAATATGTGAAAACAATCTCAAGAAAAGGGAAAGGGAGTAGTAGTGGGTGGGAAGGCTGCCATATAGCAGTGCTCAATAATTGAACTCTTCTTCTGTAGAGCACTAATTAAAAATCTCTCTCTCTTTCTCTCTCTCATAACATGCCAAGAACATACTTCCTATGATCTTTTGGCTATGGGGTCCTTTTGAATATATATTATGGAGGTGGTTGTTGAACCATGCAACCCTTTGATTTGAGACATGTGGAATTGCATGTAATATATATATATATATTTTTTTTTTATCAAAGGCAAGTTCCATCAAGGGACTACCATTCTACACGTTTAAAAAAAAAATGGAACGTTAAGGTCAATTCGAGGGTGTTTAATTGCTTTTAACCTAAAGGTAATCAAACAAACATAACAAAATGTGAACTAAGTTATGTGGAGAATTTCAAATTGGTGTCATTTCGTTTATTAAGTATTAATAAAATTATTTTACAAAAAATCAGAATATGGAGAGAAAAGAAATGCGATACATAAACATCAAATTGATCTAATTTTTATGTAATAATTCAATGAATAATTTAAATTTATATATAATTTAAAATAATCCAACTAGATTCTACAAGGAAAAAATTAGACGATTCAAACCCGTTGAATTGATTTATTTGCCATCTTTAATTATATTATTTGGATTACAAGTGTGCGATTTTGATTTTGATTTAAGGTCTATGCAAGAGATTAGGAATTAAAATTGAATTAAATTTTTACAATGATTTTATTTCAGTCTAATTTTATATAAATTATTGACTTATTGAAATCATAAGTGGGTGACGTATTTAACTCTAAATACAACTTAATTTCTTATGAAATAAATAGATTTTTTTAAACAAGGGTCTGAATATTGATCGACTCGATTTGGCGGATCAATCTGGTTCGATTTAAAAATTATGCGGGAGACACTAGGCAGGCGATCCTCTCTTTGTATCAAGGCAAAGCAAAATAATTGGACGGCAAACACAAAGTTCAATTAGAAAAGCTGAAAGTGGAGTATTTGACTATTGTGGTTCAACACGGATCACATATATATATATATATATATATATATATATATATATATATATATTGCACGTTAAAGCTAGAATTAAAGAAAGTTGATATAGACTTTTTAGACCCACTTAGAATGCTAAATCTTTAACACATGGAAGTCTTCAATCTCGGGCTCATCCAAATAAATTATAATTATGCAATACCTGCTTTCTTTTCTTTCCTTACTTCACTAAGGAACCTTTGTTGCAGACAAAAAGGTGGCCAATTACCTCAAATCTATCACTTCTCAGTCTTAAACTCAACCTTATTGGAGTTTAGAAGGAGGCCAACTTAAGAGCCATCCGTTACCCTTTCATAATCCCACATCATTTGATGGGATGAGTCTTTAACTTAATTTTAACTAACTTGATTATCTAGTTTAATTATCTTAATTTTTTCATATATAGTAAAGTTTATATAATAAACATCTAATTAACTGATTAATCCCACTTTTATTTATTTTACTAATTTTGTAAAACAAAAATCGTTGTAAAATAAATAAAAAATAATTAATATATTAAAAACAAACTGATTAAATTGATCACAGCAACGTATCTTCCGTACATGAGCTCCGTCGGACCAAACGCATGATAGCCATGTGAGACTTTAGGATGAGCTTTTCTTGGGAAAGCTTTACCCTTTTTTATCTGGAAAGCTTTACCCTTTGCTTTTAGTCCTTTTACGTAAGGTCATAAGATTTCTCACTTGGAGATGGTAAGGTATGCTGCTGCTGCTATTGAGAGAAATTCACACAAGAAGAGTATGATCATGATGTGGTTTTTGGCAATTTCCTTTTCCTTTTAATTTTTGGTTTTAAGTAATTAAATTTTGTGGCAATTTTCTTTCTTTTTTCTCTTTTTTTTCTTTCAAATCATCAAAATAAAAAAAAAAAAAAAAATACTAAAAAAGACTTTAAAAAAAAAAAACAAAAAAAAAGAACATAAAAAAAAAAAAACAAAAATAACAAAAAAAAATTTATAAAAAAAAAAGGATAAAAAAAAAAAACAAAATAATAAAAAAAAATAAAAAAAATTAATATTAAAAAAAAAAAATATTCAAATAAAAATAAAATTAAAATATTCAATATATTATGAATAAATTTATATAATTTTTGGATTTTTTTTTTTTTTTTGAAATGAATATGGAATATAATGATATTATGATATCATTGATGAAATCATTGATCTGATCAATGAGCTTTTCATTTAAATTTTTGCTTTTTGCTTTTTAAAAAGCTTTGGCTAGCTTTTTTTTAATTTAAGACTAAAAACTTTAAGATGCCCAAAAAAATGGAAAAAAAAAAAAAAAAAAAAAAAAAAACAAAAAAAAAAAAAAAAAAAAAAAAAAAAAAGGACAAAAAAACCGACCACAAGAACCAGAGCCCTAAAGGACTAGACAGCTACCCCTAACTACTACTATTTGGCTACTTATACTTTTTATCACTATTAAATTATTTAAATTTATAAATTATTTTTTTATTATTATATTTTAATTTTTTTTTTTTTTTTTTTTTTTTTTTTTTTTTTTTTTTTTTTTTTTTTTTTTTTTTTTTTTTTTTTTTTTTTTTTTTTTTTTTTTTTTTTTTTTTATTTTTTTTTTTTTTTTTTTTATATATTTTTTGTATTTATTGTATGTATCTATAATTTAATATTTTTACATATTATTTTCTAATAATTTTTTATATGATATAATACTATTATAATATATTAATTATTATTGTGATAACATAATATTTTTTTGATATTTATATTTTATGTGTATTTATTATTTTTAGATTATGTTAATGAAAATGAAAGTATATCAAGGAAAACAAAAAATTATAGAGGCGAAATTTATAATAAGAAATTTATTATTATAATATAATTTTTATAATTGTAAGTGTTTTATAAATATATAAATTTAATTATTTATTATTTTGTTGGTTCATAAGTATTAAATTTATCAAGATTAATTAGTTTTTGTCATTTTATAATTTTTATAAAAACATATATAATTAACTTAAAAATTTAAACTTTTTTCAACGTTATTTAAGGGTTTATGCACATAATAGTAAAATAAATTTAATTTGGTATAATTTTATATAATCTCTATTTTTTTAGTTTTAGTTATTTTTAATTTATTTTTTAAATTTTGTTTGACAAAATTAATTACGCACATACATATCAATAAATACTAATATTATTAATTTTTATTTGATATGTAATATTTTACATAATTTTATATTTTTTTATTATAGAGAAAAGCTTTTAAAATATGATTGAAAAACGTATTAATATTAATAATTTATTTATAAATAATAAATTAATAACTAAAATATTCCTTTTCTATAAAAAAATAAAAAATTTGTACTAATAAAGTAAAAAATATTAACATTAATATATTATTATTTTTAATTGAACATATTACAGTTAAAGACGTATGAAAAATTATTCAGTTTATAGTAAAATATTTTAATAAATTAACTTATAATGCATTTTTAAATTATATTTTTTTACAAAAAGAGAAATTATTTATTTTAAATAAATAAAAATTATATTAAATGATGTAATAATTATATTTTTATGAAAATTGTGACTCTTTTAATTAAAATATTAATTTATATTTATATTTAAATATAAAATTATTAAATTGAAAAAACAATTCTATGTGATTTCTAATTTTTTTATATGTATTTACTGTTTATTAAGTTAAGATAACATTATAATATTAAAAAAATAAAAAAATATTATATTTTGTTATATATATACAGACATTAATATTTTTAAACTTTTAATAATGTATTATTTTAAAATAAAAAATAATTAATATTATAAATTATAATATGCTATTAATTATGTAACCAAATTCAAATTTAACAAATTCTGTTAATTATTAATCTTTTAAATAATATATGCTTATCTATTTAAAAGTTTTTCTCATATATATAATTTATTTTTTATATATTTTGTACATAATTACATATCATTTTAAAATTTTAGATTTGAATAATTTTAATATATACTGCATACTAATTAAATATTTTTTATAAATCAATGAATAGGAATTTCTTTTTCATTGTCAAGTATATATATATATATATATCAATTAATAATTAATAGTATTTATATAAGGCTTATGAATTCAATTTTAATTAGAATTAATTTATATATTAATATAATAATTAATAATTTTATAAATATATTTATAATTAAGAAAAATATAAATTTATTTTATATGAAATATGATTTTTTTAATCAACTTATAAGAAATTACATTAAATGAGAATTTAAAAAATAATAATAAAGTTATTAAGTAGACTTTAAATACAAGTAAGACTAAAAATTTTAAATTTATATAAATGCTATAATTATATGGATAATTAAATTTTAAGTTTTAAGAATTTTAAATTTATATAAATTTTAAAATTAAATTAAATATTAAAAAATATAATTATAAATACTATAAATAATAAAGAGCAATTTAGTCGAAGTTAATGTTCTTCATGCACACATTTATAAATTATATAGATAGTGTGACTAAATCATTTCATTCTTAGGTTTCATAATATTATTAATGTCACGACCCAACCTATGGGCCGGACCGGCACTAGGACCTGGGCCAGCCTAAAACCCCCGAGGCCCGTAGTAAGCCTTAACTATTCATTTACCCAACTCTAAGGCCCATTTGGGCCCAATTTCAAGAAACCAACCGGACAGAGTCCGGCCATAAAATGGACCTACCAACGGGGAGCTTTTGACTCACCCGACCTGTAAACACAATAAACAATCAATTGGGGAGCTCAGCTCACCCTCCACATACTCATATCATCATAATGATAAATGGGAGCTCAGCTCCCTCATCCAGTCCATCAAACATGCATATAATAATTTTACAGGTCCACAATAATAATTTAGTTTACAGACCCAAATCAAATAAACATTTCTAACACATGCGAAAATTTTAGGAGTAAATAAAATTACACAAATATTGATAAACAACCTGCGAGGAAAGGAATGTTATTAAGCTCAAAAATATCCTCCTATGGCCTGGAAAAATATTGAACAGGAGTGAGCGTTCGACTCAGAGAGTAAAATATCAATTTTAACCATAATCTCTATAACTATCTAAAACTAATGCACCCTGTAGAGTGAAATGCAACATCAACAACATTTTCACATCATAACATCAAAAAGGTAATTTGAAGCACTCACGCACTCTGTAACATCAATCATAATATATGGGAGCTGATCCCCTATACAGCTCTTTTAAATCCAACCTGGTGCCAGCGAAGAACTCAGCTCGGACTTCCACTTAATAACCAAATCGGGGTCCCAGCGAAGAACTCAAGCCGTGTCTACGTCGAAGGACCGAGTCCCAGCGAAGATCTCAAGCCGTGTCTACCCGTCCTATCCATAGTCCACACCACATCACACGCACGCCAATGCACGCACACTGCTCAAAATTACCACAACAACATCCATGGCACTTTCACAGTTATGAATGCAACATAAATCGTGCATAGAATTTATCTACATAGATATATGCATATAAGTGATGCATGGGCATGCTTGAACATATAATAATATCGAAATTACAATTAAAATTAATATTTTACTCACAGACTTGACGGTGGTCACTGAGGCGGCTGGGCGGAGGAAGAAGGCTGTCCCGACTCACCTGACAATTTTTTTACAATCATTTAATAAATTTGACTCAATACAAACAAAGAAAATACCAAATACGTCCTAAGTCGTGCCAAAAATCCGGCAGAGTCTCCCCTATACCTAGGACCTACCCATCCTGCAAAAGGGCTCAAAACACACTTCTATATTCACAATCCATATGTCCACAACTCAATCCCATCACACAGCCCCTCCTGGGCCTATCAAATCAATCATCCATCACAATATGTAAAATTTCAATTTAGTCATTATAATTGACCATTTTTGTAAAAAATGCCCAAATCAGCTCTAAAAATTCTAAAACTTTGCCCCGCGGTCCTTAGCAATATTACTAAGCGATTGCAAAAAGAATCATAATTTTCTAAGCTACCACGAATATTTTATGAATTTTTAATCCTATTTAAGCACTAGAAAATTACTTAAAAACAAGGTTCGGGTTTAACTTTGCCGATTCCGACTTCGGGGACGCGCTCGGGACGCCTAACAATGTGGGGGTAGCCAAAACTTCGGTCCAATTCGGAGACTTTTCCGGTAACGGGTCTGTCTGGCCAGAAATTCACAGACTCGATCAACTGTCGAATTTCCGCGAATTGAGGATACCTACACGAAGCCCACAACACGGGGGTTAGTACATAAATTTTTCAGAATTTTCTAAGCTTATTAAATGCTCGGAAAGACACTGCGAAGTTCCGTAGGACCCACCGAAAAACGGTGTCAGAAAAATTTGAAATTTATGTCGCCGCGAAGCTCTCGACGAGTGGAGTGCTCTGGTACTCTCAGTTTTCTCATGGGATTCACGGTTTGTGAGAAATCTAGCCCGAAAGTCAAAATGGGCTAAAACTTTCCGGGCAAAAATTGGATAAACGGCTCGATGGATTTTAGTGTTCTTGGTGTCTATGGAAAGCTCTCCACGAGTAGATGATTTTAGACACAAGACCCGGTCCGATTGGTGGCCGGATCGACCGGATTTCGGCTGGGAAGACCAACAGTTGCGCACGCGTCGCTCAACTTCGGGCGACGTTTTCCGGCGTTCCAGGCGGCGGCCGGCCGTGGGGGAGGGCCAAGGTGGGGCGCCGGCGAGGTGGGGAGGCAGGAGAGGTGGCGGCGCGGCAAGGGGAGGAGGGAGGAGAGAGAAAAGAGAGAGAGAAGGGAGAGAGGTCGACGCGCGTGGGAGGAAGAAGGAAGAAAAAGAAAAGGCCGGTCCGATTCGATCGGTCCGATCTGGTCCGGTTCGATTCGATCGGTCCGATTTAGGATACAAAATTTTGAATTTTTACTCTGCCTCGGGACCGAAAACGAGGTCCAAAAATTTCGAAAAAAATTTTAGAAAATTCAGAAAAATAAGTAGACTCCAAATATATTTTTAGTTTTGCCACGTGGTCTTTAAATTAATTTTTAAAAATCATCAAAGTTTATATTTTCGAAAAATCGAACCCGATTTTTAAAATCCGAAAAATCTCAAAAAAATTCCTAAAATTTAAATAAAATTAAAATACCAAAAATACTCATAAATAATAAAATTTAAAATCTTGGGGTGTTACAATTAATAAGTTAATTAGTAATTATTATCAATCATATTAATAATAAAAGAAATATATTCTATTTGACTGATCATATATTTTCATTTCTATTAACTTAAAAATATAATAATATATTCCAAAATTGCATAAAATGCTTTAAAATTTTTATTTTTATAATAATTTTAATTCTAAAAATAATTTTTTATTACTTTAATTTAGATAATACAATTTCAATGCAAAAAATACAAAATAAAATATAAATATAAATCGTAAAGAAAATATAAAAAACAAATTATTTTTTGTAGAATAAAAGAATAGAATTTGAAAGAAATTAATATATATCATTAGCCAGCTCACACGCAATATTATTTTCATCATTTTAATTTATTTTCTTTCATTTATATTTTCAAATGCTTAATAATATAAGATATATTTATTATTTTATTTTTTTATATTTAAGTTAATAATTAGATTCATTATAATCTATAAAATTTCATAAAAATCATACCAAACGAAAAGATATGATAAAATAAATTTTAAATTAATAGATATTATTTTTTATAAATTCAATTTAAATAATTAAATTAATATTCGTATATAAATTAAATAATTATAAATTGTAAATTAATCTTATTATACTTATTGTGCATATTTTATAATTATTTTTTTTATGTTTGAATTAAATGGAAAATTGACAATTGCTTTTATATTTGAAATGTCAAAAGTAAAAAATTAAATTAAAGTCAAGTAAGTATTGTGCATGTATCATGGTTTCATTTTTCCGTTGATGACTATAATTAAGGGTAATTTATTATTTAATGTTTGGTGATTTGATAATATTTTTTTTGTTGTGAAAATTTGATGAATCATAAGATTTTTTTTATAGTAATTATCTATATATATATATATTTCTTTTATAAATAGAGAGAGAAAGGAAATCAATAATTAGTTTTGTAAAATTGAAAAATTAAATTAATATTGAATAAAAAAACGCCTCATTCTTTATGTTTATATATAAAGTAAGAAGATAACTTTAGTAGTCTAGCCCGTGATATTCTTTTTTATAGTATTGTTATATGATATTTTCTATTATAGGTAAGTTATAGATACTCTATTAATATTATAATAAATAGTAATTATTATAAAGTAATTTATTATGTATTAACACATATTAATTATATATATTATATGTGTATTTTACTTATTTTTATTATGAAATATTTATTAAAATGTCTGAGGGATAAAAATAATAAAAATCAAATTTGAAATAATTAATAAAAATTTAAAATATTATATTATTTGTATATATTAAAATTAAAAAATATATATAAAAATCAAAATTATTAATAGCTATGTATATTAACACGGTAGTTTCTGTCTGATATTTGATATTATCTTTTATAATATTATCAGGTAACGTTTTATATTTTATATTATATGTAAGTTATAAATTATTCAATAATTACTTATTAGTATTATAATAAATAGCTATTATTATAAAATAACTTATAAAATATATATTAATTACATATATTCGCATCTATATTATATATAGATAGGTTTTAATTATTTTTATTATGAAATATTTATTAACATGTTTTCAAAATAATAATAATAATAATAATAATAATAATTAATTTTAAAATAACTTTTTTTTTTCTAGTTCTTCAAGAAAGCTTAGATATTCATACCACTCCAAATGTAGCATACACCTCTTGTACAAAAAATATAAATTGTAAATAAATATAAAAAATTAAATAGGATTTAGAATATCAACAAAAAAAAAATCAAAGTTAAATATAAGTAAGTTAAAAAATTAAAATTTATATAGAATTTAAAATAATAAAAATATAAATTTATAGGTGCCATCCGTTATGATATGTAATCAAATCAAAATGGATTTCCATCAAAAACCGTTAACAAATCGACTAAACATACAATTTCTCGAGCTAACGGTTAAGATCAACGAATCTCGCTACTAAATATACACTAATATGCAGATAAATTTTAACAATCATCTCTAAATATATATAGTTATTATATTATAGTCTATCAATTTAAAAATATAACATAAAATTTCATCAATTTTTATATTTTATACAGTAAAATTTATATAATATCTAATTATTAATTTTTCTGTAAGACGTTGAATTAAACAGTTTTAGCATAGAGTTTAATTAGTATTTCTCTTTTTTCTCTTAAACTATGTGTAAATTGAATCATTATCCTCTTTATAAATAAAATAATTTTTTATGTGTATAGAAAATAATTTTATACTTTATATAAGAGAGAATAGAGAAATATTAATAAAATACTATGTGAAAATTATTTTCATTAATTTTTAATTAAAAAATTAATAATTAAAAATTAAAAAATTTATATTATATTTTAAAATTAAAAAATTAAAACATTATAACCATATAAATTTAAATTCAATTGTTAAAATTTATCCACTAAGGCACACTTGAACATCAGAGCCACAGACATAGCAGAGTGCCTGTTTCGCGATGAAATTGGAGGGCAAAACTGTTAAAAAAAGCACACCATTTTAAAATCATTAAAAATAAATTGGAAAATTTATTTTATTATTATTAAATTTAATTTTAAATTAGTTTTTAATATTATCTAACTCACCTGTCCAAAAGTGTTCCTTAATAGCAACTCGCTGGAAGGCCGTTGTTGTCATTTCGTCTTTCAAATATAATTTTCGGCAAAGTAACATCCTCTTGTACCCTAATATCGCCGTACATATTCTCCACATCAACGATCCATAACCTGCCACGTATTATTTCTTCATTTAATAATAATTTCCCCCCTAAACAGAATTTCAGACTAAAATTTCTCTCTCCGAGTTTCTCCTCGTGAAGCACCCAAGGCCTTCTCTCTCTCTCTCTCTCTCTCTCTCTCTCTCTCTCTGAGTTTCTCTCTCTGAGAGGCGATCCCTAATCCAAAGCCTTATTTCTTTTTGTTTTAATCTTTCTTTATTCTCCGATTTCTTGCTCTAAAGATTCCTAATTTTTGTTACATTCTGCTTCTGTTCGCATTGAATTTCTCTAGGTGCTTTGTTCAGCTTTCTGTTGGCTTAGATAATTGCACACAGCGGATGCCATTTGGGTTTTCCGTTCTTGCGAGCGATACAGCGTCTTTGTTGCAAATTTCGCTTCACCGTTTGGATTCGGTTGGTATTGTGATTCGTGAGTTGATCGATTCGGTTGGCTGTGGAGCGCGGATTTGGCTTTGTGTTTAGGTGCGTGAGAGCGAGGATTATTGGGATTTTTTTTTAAACAATTTTTTTTTTCTAATTCTGTGATGAGAATCGTTATCAGAGGATGAACGATGCCGGTGCTGCGTAGTGGAGCGCGCAGGGGCCGGGGAGCAGCAACAGCAGCAACGAAGCAGCAGACAAATCCGACCGAGGCAGTAGAGGCAATCGCAACAAGGACACGCAGAAGACGTGCGGAAGCTGCGGCCGCTGGGGCTGCACCTAAAAACAATAATACTAACAACAATAACGAAAAGGACCAGCAGCAGCCGGTAGATGAAAACATAGTTGCTGTTGCTGCAGTGGCGGCGGGGGCAGTAGCAGTGAATCAGGGGGAGAATAGGGGTTTAGAGGGGGGAGTGGGAGTTGCTGGTGTTGGCGTTATTGGTGGAGGGGCGGAAAAGGAGGAAGTAGGAGAGAAGCCTATGGATGACTACGATGGTGGCGGGAAAAGTAATGAAAAAGCCAATGCTGGTGAAGATGAGGGAAGCACTGCTCCACTTCCTGAGAAGGTTTGTTGAGTTTTAGTTTTACATTAATTTCAAGTGCATTTGTTGATATATGATTATACATATAGATTGTTGATCTTTTTAAAGGTTTTTGCAGTTTAGGTTTGATATTGGGGTTATAGTGGCTGCTGTGAGTTGTGTTTGAAGTTGTAGGAATTGCATTTCCTCATCTTTTAGATATAGTAAAAGGACAGTTTTTATCTCTTCTCTTCTGGTTTGGGGCTACAATGGGTTGTTTTAGTGTTATTGGTAGGATAATTTTACTGATTTTGAAGGAGTTACCAACCCTTCAAGCAATTGGGTAAATTATGGGGTTCCTAGTTCGGTTTCTGATCGTTGCATTGAACTTTCTGTACCTGATGGGGGTTATTGTTGTTTGGAAAATTTGGGGTTCTATAGAAGCATTGCAAAGTCTGTAAGTATCTATGTTTGTGTCTTTTTTCTGGGGATTTAGGATGTTCAATCAAGAATGTGATCCAACTGTTTTTATTTGTGTGGTTTATTATATGGAATCTTAGACAAAGAATTTTCTGTAATTTTTACTGTTGGCATTTTATTATTATTGTCTGCATACATTGCTGATCTTTACAGGTGGTAGTTACTCTCTAGTTTTCCTTCCAAAAGTCTGACTTTAGGTTCCTTTTTTAAATGTGACAAGACATGCCAGTTTCTGAACTATATGGCTTATTTCAGTAAATTGCCTTTCATAAGTATACATGGCTAGACAACATAACCTGAAAGTGATCACTTAGCATGCATGTTACAACTTCATCTCTTCCTCAATTCTAGGTGTAGTGTTTCTTTTGGTTAATTTAATTTATGATTTGCTTGTAGTTAAACTTGAGCGAGTAATCAATTTACTAAATTATCGCACTTAGGATGTGCTTAATGGCAGCTTGCATTCATCATTTTTGTTGTTGCAAGTGCTATGCACCATGGGGATAATGTATCTTGCTTGGTTCAAGCAATTCGACCCCAATTGTTGGTCAGTTTTTGAAATTTGGATTTGCTAATTTTCTGTGCTGATCTTTGAACATATAAAATTTAAGATCTGTTACTGATGGGACCTATATTATCCGGTCTATATTGACTTTTTCATAAATGGGAATCTATATTGATTAATGGATTTTCCCACATACACATTGATTTGCCCATTTCTATGATGGCGAATGCTTTGCTTTAGGGCAAATTTATGAAGTGCTTAACTTCATTACCGCCCTTTCCTTCCATTGGTTTCTATGTTTTCATAGTCCCAGTCCCACCTCCACTGCAAATTGTGGTCCATTCTGAATACAAAGTTTTGTTACGGCACTCAATTCATTACAGGGTCAATGCAGTTTTTTAATCTAAATTATTCTTAGATTAGTGTGTTGCATGCCCCCAATAACATTCTTTGAATACATAAGTGTTATTAAGGCGAAAGGCGACCCTAAGGCAGCAAGGGACCTTACGGCCTTAGTCGAGAGGCGAGGCGAGGCGAGGCCTTTTCAAAGCAAGGCGCCATAGTCTAAATTGTCTAAATTATAGTAAAAATGTGTACTTGTAACATTAAAATTCATACTTTTAACTAATTTGATATGTAAAAAAATGCATATTGAAAAGGGAAAAAAAACATTATTTACATTATGTTTATATGTAAGATAAAAGAAATTGACAATTGTGCGTACCTGTATTTCCAGCTTAAGTAAAAGATAAAAGTGAGACTGCAAAATTAAAACTCATAGCATAAGCAATAACTAGTTTAATTACCTATTTAATAAAAATATATCACATTTAATTACCTATTTAATAAAAATATAATCACAATCACAATTACATAAATTTAATTAGCACATTTAATTACCTATTTAATAACATAATCACATTTAATTACCTATTTAATAAAAATATATCACTTAATCACAATTACAAATTCACAATACCCATTTAATTAGCATCTTACATAATACCTATCAAGTAATAAAATGACATCACATTAAAATTTTAATAAATTTTTTAAAAAATTTGCTATTGTCAAAAAAGAAAAAAATTGCTGGAACTTGAAATAAATACAGCAGCATGCCGGCATGAAATGGGAGCAGTGCAGAAAAAAGAAGAAAAAAAAAAAGAAACTGATCGCAGGTCACAGCAGTGAGAGGAGAACGGAGCAGATGAGAATGAGAGGAGCAGATGAGAGGAGAAAGCATCGTGAAGATGAGAGAGAGAGAGAGAGAGAGAGAGAGAGAGAGAGAGAGAGAGGAAGATGACGACATACCTGGTTTGCTGTTCGGGCTTGGTCTGTTGCTGGTGGCTTTCTCTGTTCTTGCTTCTTCAAACTGCTGGGTAGATGAAGGACTGAAGGTAAGTAACGATAGATTAGGGCTCCTTTTATTTTTTGGCTGTTAAGAAAAAAAAAAAATTAAATTTCCCGTTTCTTTCACAAGGCGGCGCCTTGGGGCCTTGTCGCCTGTCGCCTTTGAGGTCCGGGGCATCCGCCTTGTATCAGTCGCCTCGCCTTGGACTGGGGAGTCGCTGGAGCATCATCTCGGCTCGCCTCTCGACTCGCCCAGCGCCTCTTCTCGCCTTTTACAACACTGGAATACATGCATTGTATATTTCTAATTTCTACCCTTAGTTAATACATTCAGGTTTGGTGTTTTCTCGGCTACTGGTAGCAACTGTGTTTCTTAGTTATTCTTCTTGGTAGATTATCCTATTCATTTATTAAGTCATTTTTTCTAACCAAACACTGTATTGGCATTTGACTGTCTCTTTTGTTCCTTAATGATAAAGTTTCAGTTCCTTGGTTGTGATGCAACAGGTTCAGGTTGGGGGGTCCCCAGTTTACAAATTGGAAAGAAAGTTGGGTAAGGGTGGCTTTGGTCAAGTGTATGTTGGTCGGCGTCTTTCTCCTATTGCTTCAAATGATAGAACCAGTTCTGGAGCTGCAGAGGTATTGCTGTTATCCTATGTGCTTGGATTATTATGGTTGGTGTTTGTTCGTTCATTTTCTACTTTGTATTTTTTTTTCACTGCCTGTAAGCTTTGATTTTAGGTGGCCTTAAAATTTGAGCATAGAAGTAGTAAAGGATGTAACTATGGACCGCCATATGAGTGGCAAGTTTACAGGTGAATATAATTACACTTGTTATGCTTGGCAATTACTGTGACATGTTATGTTTCTTTTTTTAGCTGGAGTAATATTTCTGAATCTCTCTCTCTCTCTCTCTCTCTCCCTCTTTAATCACTTGCAACAGCTTTCTTGGTGGGAGTCATGGAATACCACGGGTACACTACAAGGGTCGGCAAGGTGACTATTATGTCATGGTATGTTATCCTACTATTTTATTGCTGGTTTTGGATTATTGGAACTTTATTTTTAAAATAACTTGTCAAGTTGCCATTCCCTTGTCTTATAATGGTTTTTGCCAGAAACTTATTGGTCTGTACTCTGTAGGCTATGGATATACTGGGGCCAAGCTTGTGGGATGTTTGGAATAATAACTCTCACACGTGAGTTATATTACTAATTTTTCTGCTATCCATTCTATTATTGTGTGCATTTATTGATTCTTTTCTTTTCTTTTCTTCTCGGGGGTAAATTACAGAATGTCTATGGAAATGGTTGGTTGTATTGCCATTGAAGCAATATCAATATTGGAGAAGATGCATTCTAGAGGGTAAGTTTTTTCAGTTGCATATGCTGTTTTGATGGGAGCAGCCCCTTTCCTTGGATGTATTTTGTTAAGGTGAATTGGGTTGGTTTGCACCAGCAGGTGGAGGGATTAGACTATTGTTTTTTATTGTTGGCTCGATATACTAATCACATTATGAGTTAGATAATCAGTTGATATTCTATTGTTTTGTTGTCGGTTTTTTTTTTTATTTATTTTTTTTATATATAGAAAAGGCTGGAACTCTCAATGCCACTAAAAATTTTTGCAGTTATGTCCATGGAGATGTAAAGCCGGAGAATTTTCTGCTTGGATCTCCTGGAACTCCTGATGAGAAAAAGTTATTTCTTGTTGATCTTGGATTAGGTAATTGTTAATTCAACTTAATTTTCATTTCCCCTTATATTATAGATGTGTGCATAACTGTCTTCACCTGCTGACCCACTATTTAACGAATTATTTTTTGGAATCAGCGACCAGATGGCGAGATACTTCAACTGGTCTTCATGTTGAGTATGATCAAAGGCCAGATGTTTTCAGGTGTGGCTCTTGATTATAGTTATTGGCATTAAATTATTCATTTTATTAGTCTTGCCTTCCATTGTTATAATAAGTTATATAGATTCATTGCTCTATGGTTGATTATTCTTTTATTCTGACAGAGGAACAGTTCGTTATGCTAGTGCACATGCCCATCTGGGGAGAACAGCTAGTAGAAGAGATGATTTAGAATCTCTTGCCTACACCCTCATTTTCCTTCTCCGAGGTCGGTTACCTTGGCAAGGATACCAGGTTGGTTTTCTTTCTTAAATCACACAAAAACTTGTGCAGCCTATTTTTTCTGGCCGCTATTACATTGGTATACACATGGGCATATATGTATCTTTGTGCTTTTGTATAGCATTAATGTTTTTTTAACATGATATTCTTAGGGAGAGAACAAGGGCTTTCTTGTTTGTAAGAAAAAGATGGCAACATCCCCAGAGGGCCTCTGTTGTTTCTGTCCACTGCCTTTCAAACAGTTTGTTGAATATGTGGTGAACTTAAAGTTTGGCGAAGAACCTAATTATGCAAAATGCATTTCTTTTTTCAATGGGGTTGTTGGTCCAAATCCAGATCTCAGGCCAATTAACACGGAAGGCGCTCTAAAGGTGAATGAGTTTGTTCCTTTCTTTTTGATATGCTAATGGCTTGTGAGTTGGACTTTGTTTTTTTAATGAGCTATTGAAGTTAGCTTTTGATGTATCTAAACTTGCGAAATGTCAAATATACTTAATCAGTGCTTTAACTATTGCGAAGCTTATACTCAATCAGGTTGGTCATAAGAGAGGCCGGTTGTCTATGGAGGAAGAAGAAGAAGAAGAAGAAGATGATGGACAACCAAAGAAGAAGGTTCGACTGGGCATGGCAGCAGCACAATGGATTAGTGTGTACAATGCTCGTAGACCTATGAAGCAACGGTATAAACCATATGCATCAAGTTGTTATTTATGGTCTACTGTGATGTTTTTACATTTTAGCAGTGTTCTATTGATATTATCAGACATCTTGTTTGTATTGCATTATGGATCTCTCTTGAATTTGTGCGAAAAATACGTGCTGTGTCAAATCAGGATCACTTCTTGTTTTTTCCCCCTCCAACCTTGTCTTTTGTTCAGCCTGATTTCTTTTTGTGAAGTCCTATAATATTATCGCGTTTGAGAAGCTTCTATCATATGCTTTTGTAGGTATCACTATAATGTGGCTGATGCAAGACTTGCCCAGCACATTGAAAAAGGAAATGAGGATGGCTTATTTATTAGCAGCGTAGCTTCATGTCAAAATCTTTGGGCCTTGATTATGGATGCTGGTACTGGTTACACTGCACAAGTCTATGAACTATCGCCACATTTTCTTCACAAGGTACTTGCTTGTCTTTGATATAATTTAAGTAATTGTTTTCTATGGTTTCACTGAAAACTTTTGCTAGCTATATTGTTCTGAATGTGCATAATAACAATGTAACTGAATTTTTCGCCCATGTAAAGGAATGGATAATGGAGCACTGGGAGAAGAATTATTATATCAGTGCCTTAGCTGGAGCAGCTAATGGAAGCTCATTAGTTGTTATGTCTAAGGGTTAGTCTAAGTTCTATAAATGTTCAGTTTGTATTTGATGTGTTATTAATTTGTTAGTCTTGTTTGACTGACTGCATTCCATTTGAGTTTAGGTACTCTCTATTTGCAGCAGTCATATAAAGTTAGTGATTCATTTCCTTTTAAATGGATTAACAAAAAATGGAAGGAAGGTTTCTATGTTACTGCAATGGCCACCTCAGGGAGTAGATGGGGAGTTGTTATGTCTCGTGGGGCAGGGTTTGCACACCAGGTCATCTACAATGTTCAAATATTGTATCCCGATATATTCTTGCGTAGATAAGGTGTGGACAACTGACTATTTTGGGTGGCGAATTTCAGGTTGTTGAACTTGATTTCCTTTATCCAAGTGAAGGCATACATCGTCGGTGGGATCATGGATATCGTATTACAGCAACTGCAGCAACTTGGGACCAGGCTGCTTTTGTTCTTAGTGTGCCAAGACAGAAACCTCCAGATGAAACACAGGAGACACTTCGAACGTCTGCTTTTCCTAGTACCCATGTCAAGGTGAGATATGTGTATTTATATAGAATCTACTCTTTGGTACTGATTTTTCCTGTATTGAGGGTCTAAAGTTTTAGATGGGCCTTGCAGGAGAAGTGGGCAAAGAATTTATACATAGCATCAATTTGTTATGGACGAACAGTCTCATGAGTGACACCTCTCTCTCCATGTAGTTGCTTGATTGAGGAGAAAAACCATGGTTTTCTGAAGTGGCAATATCTAGGCATAGAGAAATTTTGACGAGTATATAGCTTTTTTTTTATCAATTGTAATCAGAAGTATAGAAGCTTTGGGTTGTGCCTGTCATTTATGTAAAATTTCTACTGCCAAAGTCTGATCCAACAAAGCCCAAAGGGATGATGGGCATCTTTTTTAAACTTTCTGTACAGTCTTTGAATAATTACTCTAACTAGAACATCCTGTAGAAGTCATGGTCCTCCTCGTGGGGATTGTTGATTTTGCTCTAGCATGTTAGTGATTGTCCCTTTTTTTTATTTATAAATAACCTGCAAATTTCATCGATTCCTTAGCATGCTAGTGATCCCTATCCAACAGGAGTTGCCTTTCAGGTGACTTGTTCATTTTTTTATTTATGTATATAAATTTTCATTTGTAGATAAAACCGTATCTTCTAATTAGGGGCATTGCCTGGGATCTGTCTGGCTGCAGAGGTAGTAATACTTTTATTTTTCACAATTTTTATTTTCTACAGAGCAATGCATTTAAAAGTCTGGGGTATTTTGTAAAAGAACCTCAACAATTGTGCGAGAGCCAGCAGCTACTCTAGTGCCCGTTGCTTCCTACCCTTAGATTTTTGTTTGAGCCTACTACTTATCTGTGATTGTAGGCCTGCGAAATTTAACGGTGATGATATAACTGATTTTTTTTTTCTTTTTTTTTTTTTTTTTATCAACGATATGACTGATGATTACTAGTCTATAATTGATGGTAAATTATGGTTAGTTACTGTCATGAACTAATATATATATATATATATATATATATATATATATATATATATATATATTATTTTATTATTAAAATAAATATAATTATTAATTTATTATATTATATTATTTATTTTTATTATCAAAATTAATAAATAAATTTAAAAATTAAAGAAAATATAATTTAAAATAATATATTATTTAAATATATTTATATTTAAATTATAAATAAAATTGGTAAATAGAATGTTTTATATTTAAAAATAGTGCGATAATTTAAATTTTTTTATATTATATATATATATATATATATATATATATATATATATATATATTTTAAATAGTTACTTGAAAACATACGGCACCATCGCTGGACGAGGCACTATAATGTTATTATGTCAAAGAAAAATACAGGTACAAAGCCTTGAATTTGAAAGATATGCAACCCTTAATGGACGAGGCACCATCGCTTTGAACTAGTGATATGAGAAAATTGTTAATTAAGAGCTGATTCAACCGTAATTGATAGATGGTATATCAATTGTTTGATTGCATTATGAAATAAGTTGATTCAACTATTTAGAAATGAATCAACTGTTTCTAAAAGTTAAAGCAAATGTCGTATTAGAATTTCATCTAAGTTTACTTGACCTTTTGATTGAGCATTGAAGTCTTTTTTAGCTTTTACACTTTACTTAAATATATAACTAAAACTTAAAAAATAATTTATAAAATTGTATCATTTAACTTAATATAGATATTTGAAAATTCCTTGCGTGGCATATAAAATTTTATAAAATTATGTCACCTAATTTATTGAGGATACTTGAAAAATCGCTTTATATCAGATAACCAAAATTAATATAACTTAAAAATTAATAAAAATGTTTACTAATTTACTTATTTTAAAATTTAAAATTAAATAGCATACTTTTTATAATTTCTATTAAATATAAAATTATATTAATTGTTATTAAAAAATTTTTTTATTAACGCTTAAAATCAAATTTATTATTGAATTTCCTTGAATAATGAATATAGGAATTATTAAAATTTTCACCTTTTTCACTTATCAAAATTACAAAAATGAAAATTAAAACAAAATACAAATTAGAAATAATTGACTTTTTTATGATTTTTTTATTATTATTTCTTAAATATTAGCTTAATATTTAGGACACTATCTTTAAAAATTCTCATGATATTTGCTATATGTACATATTCTTGTTAATCGTGCACAATTTTTTTGAATATCAATTACACCGCAAAGATATATTATTACATTATTATGATGGAATATTTAAAAAAATTAATAATTATTTAAAAATTAAAATTAAAATTTAAATTTATAGACATAATTATTCAAAAATTTAATATAAATTATATTATATTTAATGTAATTAATTAAAAATGTTATTATTAATAAAATTTTAAAAATATAAAAAAATTAAGTTCCATGATTAAAGCGCAGATAAAATATCTAATCATGTTTCTTAAAGCTAAGATTCTCAATTATTGACCGTCAACAATTTACCACAACAGCTGCACTAAATAGCTAACCACACAATGGAGGAGGCTGCCATTTATTCTTCACTTTGATGTTTCTGATAGTTGGAAATTAAATGTAATTTCATGGTCAGGGGCCAAGAGTATGCATAGGAACATCAATATTCTCAGTTTATGAACATTGCAAGTCAACGAACTTCAAAATCAAAGAATTTTCTATTCTCGTTCTCATCTTGAGTATGGCTTCTTGATTTTCACCAGCTGCCCTAGAAATTTATTGAGTTGGTCTGCGACATAACCTCTGCCACTGAACACTTTCCTGTTATTGCACATAATATTGTAGTACAGCAACATTTCAGTTTTGGTTTTCAGACAAGATAATGCTTATAACTTGAAAATAGCCGGGGCTAATGAGGAAAGTGATAAACATCAGGCATAGCTAGCAGTGGCTCACAGACAGACACAGGCATGTAGTAACTTTACCTCCATGAAATCATAGTCATATCTGACCACAAAGACGCACCCACAGTCCCTCGCGTCATGTGGTTCCCTTTGGATTCCCACCACATAGGCATCACAGTAGACTGCTAGTTCTTGGCGTTCCTGTAAACCAGACATGAAGGCCAAAGCTAAGACTGATAAAAAATCAAAAGAAAACTAGAAAATGCTTAAAGGATGAAAGTAATAAGAGCACAGCCTGGCTCAACACGGTGATACAATGGTAGAAGTACTTCAATGAGTAAATATGGATGTATGTATGTGTTCCTAGGCCTCTGTCCCATAACATTTCAATCCTTTGTTTACTTAAAGGAAGAAATCAAGCACTTATCATTCATGAGTGGAAATGGCGACTGAACTCATGTATCACTATAGCTTATGCCTGTGGATTCTGTAAATGTCAACTGTAATATTGCATTTCCAATTCAGGTCAACATGTCAAAGACATTGTAGCTTTTGGAAGTGAGAAATAGAAAGGTACCCTAAAGCACAGTACAAGATCTCCAACTTTCACCCTGCTGCATTCTGAAGGTTCTAAAGGAATAGATCGCTCACGCACTGCCCTTTTTACATTCACCCACTCATCATCTGTATTACGGAATCCAGCAAATCGTATACGTGCTTCCTATGTTGCAGAAAAAGATTCAAAACCTTCATCAGGCTGAATGCAAAATAATTTCTACAGGGAAAGAAATATCAAGCAGCCATGCACAGCATCCTTGCGAGCAGAATCTCTTAAAACAAATGCACCCATAGTATTTAAAAGAGCTGGTAATGACTTGTGAAGACATATGTCAGAACTATAGAATACTCTTACTAGTTCACCAGTACAAAGAACTCTGTAGCTGAGGAAAGCAGCAACATCATACCTGGAGATAGAAAATTTTGTTAAAAATGCCAGTTTAATATAGAAATATGACATGGCTGTGAAATTTAAAATTTTTGGTCTAGTCTGTAACAGCCAAAACAAATTTCTTCTGTCAGCCAAACAGCCACTTATAGATGAAGCATAATTGGTAAATTGCTACGGTAAATCAGTAATAAATATGAACTGACAATAATTTTGTCCAATCTCAGCCCCTATGAAAGATTAGATGGAAACATTGAAAGCCATTATAAAGTTAAATAAATCAGACAAATGACAGGATGTCATATTCCCTGCATTCCATCTTGTGCATGGTAGGAAATATATCAATCCAACCTTTGAGAAAAAAATGTGAAGGGATCTCAAATAAAATCTACAAAACATTGTATAGCTTTTAAATGTATGCCACTTTGTACTTCATGCTAAAAGTTTAATATTTCTTTATTAGTAGATGCATTCTCACCAAGCATGATCTCTTGCCGATTTAGCTTCAAATGTCAAGTCTGAAAGATCAGTGACTCTGTTAACTGTATAAAAGTCCATGTTTGCCAAGTTATAAGTGCATCCGCAAAGAGTTGCAATGAAAAGTTATAAATGCATCTAGAGACAGACAGAAGCATCCAATTTTTACAGCTACAATAAAATGCATCTATAGGCAGTGCAGGCAGAATCATTTCTCTCCATGATTGTACTAAAAATTCATTGCAGGACATGAACACTGAAAAAACATTGTTGAAAACCTAATTTATGTTTGAAACATGTTGCAATAGGCATTCCATAAATAATCAATGTAGATGACCGAGTAAGGGCCTGTTTGGTATTATTGTTAAAACAACTGACGGAAGAAAAATCACTTTTTCAAATATACTAGTTGGAAAATGTTAAAAATTAATTTAAAATTAAATTTGATTAGTTTTAGTAATAAGAACACTAAAATAACAAAACAGTTTTTTACACACTGCTTTTTTCAACATCTAAAATGATACTTTTATTCAGAAAAAGCAGTTTTGGCCTTTTAACCTTAATGCCAAATAGGCACTAAAGATGCGAGATTGATCCAAGGTGTGACACAAATGAAAAATAACCTACCTGCTTGCCCAGAGGTGAAATGAGAGGCATATTACTTAAAGTTATATAACAGGAAGCAAAGAACAGTACAAATAGAATATATTATGGCAGGTGAAAATATGGAAAGTCACACATCCAGAATAATGAGCTGGCAAACAGAAAATTTATTTGCATTACTGACAGCAAGACATAATCTAAGCATCTCTCTATATGAAAAAACAAGCTCTTGCCTCCTAATAATTCTACATAAATTAATTGATAGGGAACCCATTCTAGGTCATTTCAACAACATGCAATTATATACTCGACTATCTCTTTGTGCTAGGAAAATGTATAATAAGTTGATTGAGCTGTGGTCAATGACAAGATTTCAAACCATATTCTCATTCAGATTCAATAGATTGTGGCTGCTGATAAGAATCTAAATCCCAAATCTCAATCCTGTCATTATCTGATGTCCGAAACCAACACAACTGCTGTGCATTGCTTGTGTTGCAAATCCTGATAGGGATTGGTGAGTAAAAATTCATCAAAATTATTTGCAATGATTACAGTTTTCCCCCAAACCAAAATTTTATATTCATATGCGTGACAGGTTATGGTCTTGCAAGTTTATTTACTTTTAACATTAGGGGGGTAAAGACAACTGTATTTAGTTCTATGGAGTGGATGAAGAAATTTTTGGGATAATTATTATGAAGATATCACTATATGTGTGCAATAGTTAAATCATAGAGAGATTCTTAAACAGAATATGTCTACAACAATCTTAGATATGCTTCCCTCATGCCAGTTAAAAGAAAGACCTTTAGACTTTCGATAAGTTTCAGATGCGTCACTTGAAATACTTGCATCAGAAAGATCAACAAATAGTTTCAGAGCCACAGGCGAAGGATTGACTTTAGACTGTGATTCCTTTTGTCTATCCTCAAACCAACTTTGCACCTAGAACCCAATAAGAGCAAGATACAAGTTACTAATGGCTCAACCAGGGATGAATCTAGGATTGGTGTCTAGGAGGGGAAACCATTTTGTCCATGTTATTGAGAGGATCAACTTAATAAGAAAAAAAAAAAAAGCATATTTGAATGTCACATACATGAAGTTAACATTTTGCCAGAGGTTTAAGAGCTCTTGTGGAAGGCTTGGGAGACCACAGCCCTCCTAGCCCTCTCCCTAGCTCTGTCCCTAGGCTTAACTGGCTCAACTATAAAAACAAAAATTGACTGGAAATTTAAAGGAAAATAAATACCTGTTTCCATGTTATTGCTGGCTTTCCAGCACGATTTGGCGTGAAACTGAAAAATATATATAATGTTTTAATTAAAAAGAAATATTTCTCAAAAGAACATGATATAAATATATATAAAATAGTAGATTTGCCTAAATGGACCTCACCTAAAGCTTGTTGCAAGCCTTTGGCAAAAATCTGGATTTAATGATTCTTCTCCTATCTCCTTGTATGTATTCTCCAGTTCCACCATCTTCCAGCAAATGCAAAATTACACACCAGTTAGTCAGATAAAAAGATTTAAAAAAAAAAAAAAAAAAAAACTACGTTCAATGTAATTGAAATAGCTAATGCGGAATATAAATCTACTGAGAGAACGTTCAAAACTCATAGGAGTAAACTATTGACTTTAATTTATTTCCTATCAATTTTGGGAACTGGCCATTGCATCCTCAAGTTGCATTAGCATGAAATATAAATGCCTATCAATTGGCTACTGAGTAGCCAATTATGCCAAATAAAACCATAATCATCTAACATGATATCAAAGAGCAACCCATCAAAGAAAAAGTACAAAATTGACGGTTTGAACTACAGAAACGAAGAATTAAGCAGGATTTGGAGCTAAAGTGTCCATCTTTTGCAGATTATGAGGCGAAATGGCGGACCCAGATCAAAAAGGCGAATCAAAATCCAGCGAAGGGAAATACAAGAAAAGAATCCAGTTGTATTGTACCTCAGCAAGTGTGAATTCAGAGAGAGAATCCATTGCTGGTGCGATCCGTTGATGAAATGCTAGAGAGATTGCGTTTATCTCTGCGATTTTGACAGGGTTTTTGTTGCTGGTTGCTGAGGATTTTGCACTTGACCAGTGTGGGGTCTCTTATGGCCCACACGACACTAGCACGAGTAAAATGGATTTTTTTTTCCCCTTAATTGTATTTTAATCTTTAATTATTATATTACAAAATTTATTTTCTCCAAAAAATTAATATTGTGTAAGGAGTAAGATTATTAATTTTAAAAAAGAATAAATCTAAATACATATTATGATAAATTTCCAGAATTTTCAGTAATTTATCTTAAATATTTTTAAGTTAGTGTCAATTTTAATGGTGAAATTAATATCTTATAATTTTATTTAATATATAAATTAAATTTTATTATTTTAAATACACAAATGAAGACTCTATTTTAAAAAAAAAAATAAAATAACAGAGAATGATGCTCATAGGAGAATAAACTCATTAACCGTTAAATTAAATATTTATATATAAATTTATATATTTTATATATATACTTTAATTAATTTTATATATTTTTTGATAAAATATTTAATTTAATAATTATTAAAATCATTGAGTTCGAATTTTTATTAAATGCACTTTTTTTCTTTCTATATTGCACAAGGATCATTAAATGTCATATATATATATATATATATGACTTGTAATATGTTTTTTAATTATTAAGTTCATGAATTATTAATTTTATTTTAATTATATTCAAATTGATAAAACGAAAATAGTGAAATACAAATTAAAAAGCATGGAAAAAATTTTGATAACAAAGCATGTTGAATAAATGATAAAATATTATCCTTTAATTTTAAATAATTTGATATAATTATAACTAGGGCTCTGTTTGTTTTACTGAAAAATATTTTTAAGTTTTGTATTTTTTAGTATTTTGGACACTCAGGAAAATTGATTAACGAAAAATATTTTTCTGATTAAAGAGAAATTGAGTCATTTTAAAAAAAAATAACTTCTATTTTTAAAAAAGTAAATCATTTTTCGTTTTTTAAATTTTAAAAATTTTATTAAAATATGAACACACTTATATATATATGAAATAAATAAATATCATTAATTTAACACTATAACCAAATAACGAAAAATATTTTTTTAGAAAATATTCTTCATGAAAAATATTTTTCACACACAAGTTATTTTCTGTGAAACAAGTCATTTTCTGTGAAACAAATAGAGCTTAAATTTAAAATTAGAACAAAATTACAAAATTAACGATGAGTCACAAAATCTGGTTTTTGTTGTAGTATAACAAAGCCAATCAACTTAAAGAGTTTAGATAATTCTCAAAACTTATCTATTACACCATATCATCTAAGCTTGTGGGTGTTTTTAAATAATAATTTTTATTAAATAATATCATATATGATAAAATTAATGCAGTTTTATGATTAATTTATCACAAATGTCCAAGCCGAATCCAGCTAAATCTATCAAACTTCATTGATCTTTTTTTTTATTGGCAAATTTTTTAGGCCTTGTTGATGAAAAACTTCGACACGCTAACCCAAATTTGAAATAGCAGCATAAAGCTTAATTTTCACTGTATCAAAGTTGTGAGCCGGAAAAGCAATTATGGCATATTCTGCATGGTTAGACGATATTTCTATTATGGCATTCGAGGCCATGACAGCATTTGCAGAACCAGTTAGGTTTGAAGCAATAAAGGACACACATTTAGTAGGATTTTCAGTAATAAAGCATAAATGGTAAATGGAAGGATGCAGATGAAGGTGGCTTGGATGGAAATGGCCTCTAATTAAATAGCAATTAAACAATTTTTATATAGTAGCAATGGATAAGAGGCCTCTAATTTTATCAATATCAGTTTCCTTTTATCCAATAAATTAAAAAATAAATAGTATAGATATGTATTATTTCCATTACTTTGGTCTTCACAAAATCAAACTTCCTTATAAATATAAACAAAAAAATGATATACAAGAGTCAAAATTATTGCAACTATAACTTGTTGGCCAAGGGAAATAGTCTTTCCCATTTCTGATTTGGTAGGGGTGGTGCTGCTGCTGCTTTTGGTGAAGCTTGGAGGAGAATAGAGAAAAGCCATTGAAATGGCGTCCTCTTCCTCACCTTTGAAGATTGGCCTTCCCAACACATGCTTGTATTGCCCACCACTCAGAGTCTGTGAGATAGAACGAAAATGGAATTTAAAAAACTCATAACTAAATTAATTTTTTTAAAATTTCGATTAAAACTTAAATTTTAATATTTTATAATTTAAAAACAGCTCTAAATCACTGAATTAAAATTAATTGATAAAGAGATTTCGAGTGACATGATTAGACCACATTTTAATAGCTGTCATTAATTGAACATAAAGAAAACATAATGATAACTCAAGCTAGTGAAAGTCTGAATTATACCATAAAACAAGGTTAATTTTGTTGATCATGCTAATGCTTTTAAAGCTCAAATATTATTGCTTTTTCACAGTTGTAGAGAGGCTAAGAATCTCTAAAAGGAAAAAATTGAAGTTCTCCCATCCTCCTTTCACTTGTAATGAACTCCCATACGCTAAAAATTATTTGGTATAGCTATTGTATCTACAGTAGATTGATTTTCATAGTTGATTATGATGGAACTTACTATAATCAATGTCTATGATAAAATCACTGTAAATAGGATTATATTTTAAAATTTTTACCTGTAAACACCGCTACCAATTTTTTTTTTTTTTTTTTTTTTTTTATCAAAATGCCCTCTAAGATAATGGCTTAGTTATTGAAAAGGTTTCCATAAGTTTATGCAAGCTAGTACCTGTGTTTGATCTCCAACAGTGACGACTATTGCATCTTTATCCGGGGAGAAAGACACCCATCCTTTTTTGGAGTAAACATGAAACTCTGAAGACCCATCGCATATGTGCAAGCACAAGGCATGAGAATAATCAATTCCCCTTATCAGCATTCTGATCACATCATATCCTAAGGAGTTAGCTCTATGATCATGTTTATGCTTGTAAAGATAACATACTGATCCAACAAGATCTAGCCCCTGCATAATATCTTCCCCATACGTTGTCTTTTTCTGAGAATTTTCTCTGAGAACTTGTAGAATTTTCTCCGCTACATTTTCCATATCAGATACAAGAGTTTCCATTTTCTCACTGCAAAATTATGATGAAATTTTTGGCATGAGATATAGATCAAATACAATTTCTTTGAAATGGCAAACTTGTAAGTGCAATCTTGGGTTTACTATCCCAATAATGCCATCTTGAACAGAAATTATCATCCAGTTCAAATTTATAAATATTCAAGACAAGGCAGTTATTACCTGAAATTTGAATATCCAGCTGCGTGTATTTCCTCCATATCTACCTTCAACTTCTCATCTCTACACCACACGAACTCTTCACTCAATTCGCTTTCCTCCTCTCCATGCACTTCCTCGAACCCATATGGCTTTTCCAGGGACCTTGTCACAGCCACCCTTTTCTCTGGTGGCACCCTAAATATTCCGGCAGCCATGGCCAGCACCAATCTTGTAAAATCACTTGGAATTCCATAATTAACCAGTTGAAAGCATCCAATCCTTTCAAGGGAATCCAAAATCCTGGAAATTGAATCACTTTCTGCAGAATGTAATGATTGGAAATCGATTCTGGGGGGTGTTTCAACAATCTTTTGCCTAGGGAAGATCTTATCTGGCAAAACTAAATCCGGCACACGCAGTGAGTGCTCAAGAAATTCAGTAAGCACATCATCATTGGCCACGGATGATCTCCGGCCAGAGGCGATCGGAGATGGAGGCGGGGCACGGAAATCAATGGGATTTTCAGGCATGGTATGAGGTGATGAAAATGCCATGAATATGATACTATTTAAAACTGAACTCAGGCACGGTAAACAATTCTTTTTTGCTTGCTGTAGAGAGATATTATAGTGTTTTAAAGAATAGAATTCTCATTCTTTTTCTTTCTTTCTTTATTTCTTTATACATAATTAAAGAAAAGAAAAAGTGTTAAGGAGCAGCAATGATTGCCCTGTCATGGACATTATAGATACATGAAGAATCATCACTAAGCAAGGTTTTACTTTCTTTTGAAATGATGTGCTTTTCTTTTTCTGATCTCAACCTTTACAACTTTCACTCTCGTATTCGTCCTCTCAAGTCTCTTTGATAGCCAGCACTAGCCAGCAGGCTGACAAGGGCTATAGCTCTCGCTGCTGATGGGGTTACCATGGTGACCAAAACCCATTCTTCCCTGCTGACACACTAAACCCTTTGTCGCACCCTGCACACCAGGAACAGTACTGATAGCTACTTAAGCATCACTCTTTACCTGTGTTTCCTAAAGATTGAGGCTGCGAAGTTGATGGGGACCATGGGGTAGAAGCATCGATGGACCACCAAAAGAAGCTAATGATGACAAACGTGAGGGTCTTAGTGATTTACATCTCACAAGGTGCTAATGATATATTAGGTGGGCTATCTTGTGTCATTTTGTGGGACTGCAAGAATACTCCAATTTTCAGCTCCAGGCATTAGTCCTCAATTTTAGAATTAAAGTTGAGAATGGGCTGGATAATCATTATTCTTGATCCCATCAATTTTTCTTTGATAAAGAAATCGTACAATTAATCCAATTCTTATATCCAAGCTGAGTAGTTCGGGTTTTCTTGTTTGGTTGGATGGGTTCAGAGAGTGCCCTAAGCCCATTATGTTTGGAAGGAGGTCTTGTGAAATAACCTGATGTTTTTCAAGGTTTCATAACTATGTATTTACATTTGAAAATTTTAATGATTTGATTTTATATATATATATATATTCAATGAGTGAAAGTTAATATAAAAATAATTTTATTATAAGTATTTAAACAAAATACAAAAAGGTTTATTCTTACAAATCAACCATATTTTCTATGAGAATGCTTAAATATATTCTTGAGAAGTAAAGAACTTTTAAATATATTGTAAAATCAAATAAATGATAAAATGTATTTTTGAATATGATAGTATATAATTAATTTTTTTTATAAATAAATTATTATTATTATTATTAAATGATATTCATATTTTTAGAATTATTTTTAAATAAAATGATTTAAATATTTTATAAAATTATTAAAATTTTAAAATATAAATTATTAATTAAAAACAATATTCTAATATTTGTCAAATTTATAATAAATTTTGATATTAAAATTATTAATTAAATTCAAAACAAGTGAGATAATTTTTACGAATAACTTACATATATTTCCATCTCAATTTGTCCTTTGTAAAAATGCCTACGTTCACTGCTGAATTTTCAAAATAAACACAATAATATTCATGGAAAATGTGATAATTCTAGCTACCACCTAATGCATTTGTCGAAATACGATAGTTCGTTCTAGCTACCACTTAAAAAGTGTCAATCGATTTCATTTTCATAAGTAAAAAAATTTTATTTTTCTTTAAAAATATAGAAAATCTATTTTTTTTATTAGGGAAAAAAGTCCATAATTTTTTTTTTCTATTTATACTATGAAATCAATAAGTATATAACCATGCAAAAATATCCAATATATAATATAGTATATTTAGCATTGCTATTGCATATTATCATTAAATGCACTTGATAAAAGTTAAATAAAAAATTTTTATTTACAAAAATTTAGTAATTCGAATTATTTAAAAACTATTTATAAAAATTTAATATAATTTTTAAAAAATAAAATTAACATATAAAATAAAAATTTATTACTTATCAGCAATTAAATTTTCCTTCAACATTTTACCTAAAAATTTCCAGTATCTAAAAATTTATAGAGAATATAATATATAAAATAATAAATAAATAAATATAATTCATATATAAATAAATAGATCAAATGACATTATAATCTATTAAATGATTTTTACTTTTTCAAAGCATAGCATCCGTAGAAGCATGAGGCCCTACAGAAGAAGATAAAGATGTTAAAAAAGAAGCAATAATGGATGACTGTGATCGGTTGGTATAATAGGGCCCACAAAGAAATGTCTGCATGAGATCAAAATCTCCTTCCGTTGACGTACTGTCTACAGCGTACTCTGCGGTCTCCTCCTCTTGGTGTCTAGTTCCACCTCCACCAATCGCCAATATACGGCGGCAGCTACCCCACGTGGCTTTTTCATTTTTCTAATACATGTATGGTATATAAATATTATCATTTCTACAAAATCTTAAAATATTACACTTTAAGATTTAATAATTTAAACATTTTAATTCAAATATTAGTAGTTCTTAATTTATATTTTTTTCTCATTTCTATTTTTTAATTAACGAAAATTTAATTCAGATTGAACTATTTAATAAAAATTCCAAATTTTCAAAAAAATATTTAATATTTATATATTAAAATAAATTAAACCTTTTGCTTGAAAAAACATTCTTTTTTTTTTTTTTGTCCCTTATGATAATGAAATTGAAGGCATTTTATTTTCAAAGTGAAAATTTGTGGAAGTGGAGGAATCATTAATATGATCCACAAGATGACAAGAAAATGTTGACATCTAATTCAATATTTTGTAGCAAATTTTAAAATGAGGTCTCCCATTCATCCACAAATAACCAGAAGTTGATGAAGGTTTGAAAATGTGGATCGCAATGTCATTTAACATATGCAGATAATAATTTGTCTAACTGTCTAGTTTTTATCCACAAAACCATTGTACATTATAGGTTTTGGCCGATTTAATCAAGAAATTTAGAATCGAGTATACGATTAGTTTCGATTATAATTATAAATCATACGGGTGAATATAAGCTTAACATTTATTAAATAGTATTTAAAATGAATAATATATTTATTTGATCTTGATTTGATTTTAATTGAGTTTTAAAAATTTAATTCTCTATCTACATCAATTCTCGAATCGGATCAGATTTGAAAATCTTGTTACATTTAATTTTTTTTTCCTTAATAGAAGAGATTAGAATTTTTTTTTCTTGTACATTATATAACATGAAGTCATTATATAATTATAAATATCTATTTTTTCAAACACAAATTCAAATGCATTAAAAAAAGAAAAAACTATGGACTCATGGTAGATTAATGTACTCATCAATTATGAGAAATTTATCATAAAATTGGGCTTGTATTGAAATCGCAGTCCCATAAATTTAAAATGTGTAAGTAAAATTCTTCTAGTCTTTTAGAATTTGGAGGGGGCAGGAGGGTGGAAATTAATGATAGGGATATGAACTTTGAAAAAATGTTAGCCCCTATTATAATTAAAGTACTAAATGTGAACATCTGAATTTTTGTGTTCCTTATGACATTTACTACGGAGTCATCATTTTCATCATACGAGTACTTTTGTCGGTCTTAAATTTTGAGCTCCTTAATTCTACCAATGATGCAAAAGTCTTATGCAAAAGTCTTTCATCTCCTTCATTCGATGGGCAGTTTTTATAGCCTGGTTCTAATTTTGTTGTGTCTCACTTTAATTTATTATTAAAAGATTTTTAAAATTTAATTTTGTTTTATAAAATCTTTTTATTATAGATATTCCTATTAAAAAAATAATAAATTTATTATTTTACTTACGTTCAACTATTAAAAAAAAAAGTCATTTCAATCACTGTCTAAACTTATAAAAAAATACTAATTCTATTATCATAATTTACTTTTTGAAATTAGAAAATGCTAAAACCGCATTTGTAGACGTTATATTGTAGCGTAGAGAGATTTTTTAATTTAAAGATTTGCTATTACACGTTAGTGAGATTTTTTGTTAAACAAAATTAAAATTTAGAGATTTTTTAATAACAAATTAAAATTAAGAGATAAAAGTGAAATATATAGTAAAATTTAGAGATGATCTATAAAAATTATCCTTTCTTTGAGTAGTCATTGATGTGTGTTTTCAACCATAGTAATTTCTTCCTTTCCTTTTTTATTTGTTTTTATAATTTCTTTCTAAAAATTCTTAAAGATCTATGTCTATTTAGAATTAATTTTTGGCATATTATTACTTGGAGATCTGAGTGTGAATAAACAGTGTGATGAATACATAATTTTTTTTTGTTAACATATAAAAAAATTTAATAAAATATATTCTTATAATTGCATTCAAGGAGATCTAATAGGCTGAAAAATATTAAAAATTGAGAAGGATTAATTCATTTATCATTATGAAAATGTTTTTCATCAAAAAAATAGTTCAAGGCTTAAAATTAAGAGAAATCAATTTATGACGACGCATATATATACATTGAAGTAATTTCAAAAAAATAGGGGTCCATCGACCTCTCATTTACATTCATACATTCGTTACTGTGAAAAAACTCTCATATTTGTCATTTTTAATAGATTTTGAGCGTATAATTTTATTATATTTTTTCCTTTAATAAAGTTATTATATATTTTTGTTGGTGAATTATCTTTTTTTTTTAACTAGTGCTCTAGGGGATGCATATCATTCTTACAATAAGATGTCTAAATTTAGAAGTTATCTAATAGAACTTGTAAAAAACAATGGAAGCACAAAGTCTGCTTTGTTAATACCATTGAATCTTCTAAATTTTTAGTATTATTTTGTATATAAATAATTAATTTTATTTATACAGAAATATGGATTTTGATATTTACTTTTGTACTCTATCTCTAATTAATGACATAATTTTTTTTATTTCATAAAAAAAATAAAATTAACGGTTAGTTCTTCCATTCTCATTTCAATAATTTAATCAATTTAATTTTAACTAATAATTTGTGGTTAAAGTTTTAAGTAATTTTTCATACAATTAAATTTAAGTATTTGCACATTGCAAATTCAACAACATACGTTTATATATAATCGAGGCATTATTTATTAATTAAAAAGTTTGATTATGTGATTTTTTTAGGAAAAGATAATTAATTAATAAAATAAAATATAAATTTGAAATACAAATTATGGTATTATTATATTTTTTATACGTAAATTTAAAGTAAATAATTTATAAAAAAATAACAATAATTATTATCTTAATATGAATGGTTTGATCGTGTTGGTAGAGTATTTAACATATTCAATTTACAAAAAGCAAGCTTTATTAAGTAGTGATTTTTATCAGTGTTTCACTTCACCATCTTTCTACGAGTTTATTCTAATAACTATAAAATTTTAGCTACAGAAGAAAAGATTTTTGCATCTCATATTGCACTTCTTTCCAAATATCAAATTAGTTGCACATCCAAACACTTGATAAAATAGACACAAAATAAATCCTCAACTGAGCAATTTCATACAAATGGAGAGCAAACAAAATAAATCCTCATTAAAAAGGAAGCAAATAACATAAGATCTATTAATAAGAATTAATTAGAATACGTATACCAGAATCAGTTCTAAAATGATAGAGATTTGAGAATTATTAAAAAAATAAAAATAAAGAAAAAAAAATACAAAGTAAGGCATTTGAAAAGAAAAAAACACTGTGAGAACATTCACGGATGATCACCTAAAAGAAATTAAAAGGGAAAAAAAAATTATTTATTTTATTTATTTTTTTGCTTTTACACCCAACCAAACTCATTACTATTTTTATTATGGTGAAAAGCATACTTATTCTACAAATGATGAAAAAAATTCAGCTGTTAACAAACCCTTTATGAAAAGAGAAGCATAAACACATGTGAACAGAAAGAAAAAATTGTTCTATTTCAGCAACATTGACATACGTTAAGAAATAAGATATAGTTTAAAAAAAAAAACTCAGGAAATGTAGCAATCAAGTTGAAGAGCAAAGGTCTTACAGAAGAGGAAACAAAATTATACATCTGACGTAAGCATAATAAGCGTACAACATATGAAGATAGTGAAAAGAAATAGAGAGTAACCTAACAAATCAACCGAGCTAGAATACCCAAAGTGGTCTTACCAGAGAATTGGTTTGGCGTACAAGAAAAACAGCTCACCTACCATTGCAAAGAAAGTCTTCCAGTAGATGAAAAAGAATTCTACGTTTTCACATGGGGATAAAGTTTGTATAATTAAAATTAATTATAACATATTATAAAACGATTTTAGATTTCAATTTAGAAACGATTCCTTATAATTATATTATATGGGACGATCCCTTTGAAATCGTATTCATATTTTGTTGTGGAAGGATCCCTTAATTTGAAATTAATTAACAATGACATATATATTATATTGATCAGAAGAGTTAACGTTACGATATTAATCAACAAAATCCTACCAACCATGTGACATCCCGCTTATTAAATAATAATTCCTTTGACTTTTGGTGTAGCAAATAGCTAATTAATGAAGATTTAGGGATGATTCAATTCGTTTGAAAGATTATTCTGCAAACATATCCTTTTAATCAAGACCCTTTTAAATACATGAATATCAAGAAGCAAATTGATTCTTTATCTGTTGAATGCGGTCATGCTAAGTTTTTCTTAACAAATTTTTATTATTAATAAAATTTCATGACTATTAAAAAAAAAATTGATTCTTTAGCTTTGGTCTATGATGCAATATGTCATTTTAAAAAAAATTGATTCAGAGAATATATTTTGTATAAATGATTTATCTAATGCTTTATGAAATATGTTCATTAACGATTGATTTAGATATGAAGAGAAAAATAAGAGAATTAGTAATTAGTAATTAATGATTAATCTTATAATCCGAATAACTCGATCAGAAATTTATTAAAAATATAAAAAAAACCTAGATCAGAAGTTGATATATATTAATATAAAAATTAATTTTTATAGTAAAAATTAATATTTTAACTTTAAATGATTCGGAACTCAGAAATTGATTCAACTGAGACATAAAATCCTCTAATTTCTATATAATGATTTGATGTACAACTCAAATCAATTCATAATTCAAATTAATGACTCAATTCAATTCCTTAAAAACGATACCCAAATAATCCTAACCCACATATTTGCCACCTTTATTAATATGCATACCAGTCCCCATAGCATAAACACATCTTTTTTTTTTTAATATATACTTTTATTATTTTTGTTTATTATTATTAATAGTAGTTAGACTTTTCAATTATTTTGATATTAATTTATCTCACTTAATGTCACGCAATATATAGTATAAATTTATTGCAAAAATAAATAATAGTAAAAAAAAAAATACTGTAAAATATTTTCCATGTTTTGTATTATTTATTTAGAGAAAAAAAAATACTAAAGAAAATTACTTTTCCAATCATTGGAAATTATTTTTTAAGTTTGGAAAAATGATTTTCTGTTTCAGAGAAATTATATTCTCCGATACTTAATCGACTATTATTAGTCCTTTTTTTTGTTGTAGGCACACTTCACTAGTAATAGTAACCAATTAATGTCTCTAATTGTTTTTTTTTTCCCCTCTCCTTTTGCTTAATTTTTGACGATAAATAATTTTGTTTCAACTGATTTTAAATTTTATACCAAATAACAAAAAATAATATATTTTTTCAAAAAATATTTTTTTATAAATAATAATTATTTTCTATGAAACAAACTGGGTATAATATTTTCCAATTTTATTATAAGCTATGTGATTTTTCTTCTCTATCTAAAAAACAAAAAAATAACTTGCTCAGACGTCTTATAAGCGCAAGCAAATGTCCTTGAATGTTAGATTTTCCCGTGTTATCATTTTCTGGGAAGGAAAAAAAAAATGTGAATATTATATGAACAAATCTCTTTAGAATTTACTTAGAAGTTAGAGCTTGATTAGAAGCAACATTCTGGAGAAAGATTTCGAAGGGTGAAAGGAATTAAGGGCGTGAGTTAATGAAGTCTAGCTACCTTTAAGAAAGACTTCATCTCATACCATATATTTACCTATAATTTTATAACATACAATTAAATTATAAAGAAATTTTCAGTTGTCAATTTCCATCTTGTCTTTTTCACCAAAGAAAATGGTTAAAATTAAAAAAAAAAGGTTAAAATTGAAATGAATTTGAGTTTATAGTTTTTTTAATAAAATGATTAAGTAAATAAAAATGGTAAATTTTGATTTGATCCACTAATTTTTTTTATTTGTTTTAAAAAATAAAAGTTAGAGCTTTTATTAAATGGAGAAAAATACAAATCTAAAGTACAAATTTTTATATTAATATAATTTTGTATAAAAAAGTTTAAAATAAATTATTTATGCAAAATATAATAGTAAATATCTAAGTTAAGAACTTGATTATATTGATAAAGAATTTAAATTAGCTATTTAACAAGAAGCATTCTCTACTCGATGATAATATATCACTATTCAACTTTATAATATTTCTAAGAGTTAGATGTGAAAACAATCAATATCCTGGTAAAGGAAAAATGGGCACATTATATCATTACACTTATATATAAATAACAAAATAAAATATCTAACGACTCCACTATTAAAAAAAAGAAAAAAAATTAATAAATTCTCACAAATGAGAAAATACCAAATCCTCACATGATATGGATAACAAATCTTCTTATAGGAGGAGACAAACCTTAAGTAAACTGAAAATAAATATAAATAAATTGTGAATAAACACAAATCTCTTCTAAAAGAAAAAAAAATAGAAATTATTAGAAAAGTATACAAAAATAAAAAAGAAAATGGGAGGGACAACTACCCATAACCACCTCAAAGAGCTCACAAGAAAAAAAAAATAATTTATAGAGTTATAGGGTTACACAAAAAGTCTAAAATTTGAAAGTTTTGATCCACTATTTGATCTGAAGTGATTCATAACTTATATATATATATATATATATATATATATATATATATATATATATATATATATATATATATATATAATTTATTTCAAATGGGGCTCGAATTTAAGACTTGACAATTCTCTGGTAGTGATTCCAGCATCAATATTAGTGTAGTTGGCTACTTTTATACGTTATTAATAACATGGGTGAAAGCTTATGTGAGCATATAAAATGTGCGTATTCATATGCTAAACACGAGTTTTTCTCGGTTATATGAATTTAATTTACCATCTGTAATTAATTAAAATCTGCGAGCTTATGATATCATGTTTATTCTCCGACTTGCATAGAAGTGTTTTATATGAAAAAAAATACTTAATTCATATATTTTAATTATTATTTGTTATTTATATTATAAAAAATATATTTTTTATTTTTTATATTTTTCTTCTATCAAAATTATTTAGTCATATAGTCAAATTTTTTTATTAATTAAAGGATTTTAATGTCAATCAAATAATTATTTAACCATTTATTTTAATAAAACAAATTAATTAATTTAATATATCTTGAAAATATATATTAATTAGTTCATATAATTTAATTTTGTTAACTCTTTAATTTTTTATATTATTTTTTTATCTAAACTATCATGATTCTCTTCCTCTTATTTTTCTTTCCATCTCTTATTTCTTTTTCTCTCTCTATATTCCTTACTCTTAGCACCATGCACACCCTTCTCTCTTTCTCATTCTCTCTGTATTTTTCATCTTTTGATAAAATTTAGTACAAATTTTATGTATAAAAATGATTAATCAATTTCTCTAGGTCTCTAAGTAATTATTGTAATAATCTAGGAAAAATGTTTTCTAATAGAGAAAACATAAAAATGATGTTTAGAGAATTGAATGAAAATATTTCAATAATTTTTTTAAGAAAATGAAATTCACATTTAATTTTCACATATCAAAATTTTCATTTTCATCAAGAAATATGTCTTTCAAAATATTGTATTTTTAAAATACAAGCACTAACTAATTAGTTTTATAAAAATAAAGAGATTAAATAGTAGTATTTTTTAAAATATAGAGACTAATTAATTATTTTCATTAAAAATAAAGAGACTAAATAATATATAGTTTGATAGGCTTGACTAATAAAAAATTTGATAGAAAAACTAAATTGTTTAACAGAAGTAAAATATATTGATTAAATAATATATTTTTTCTAAATATAGAAATAAAATATTTAGTTTTATTATATAGGGACTAAATAATACATTTTTATTTTTATATTAATATTTAATTTAATCAGATCAAATTTAAAAATTAATTTTAGATTTAGTATTGTTAGATTGACGATTGGATCAAATCCAAGAATCATTTTTAGAATTGATATTGTTAAATTGATGATAGAATCAAATTCAAGAATCAATTTTATATCAAATCATACGATCAAGTACCAATTTTACTAGACTGAATGATGCAAATTAAAGAATCAGTTTTAGATAAGTCACATATTGTCCCTCAATTGTGTAAGCTACTCAATGTATCTAAGCAGAATTCAGAATGATCACAAGTGATCCATTGCCACATGTAGAGGTTTTTATGGTAATTTACATAGACATGGATAGAAATTCAACATATATATCCAGAAGAAATCAATAAAAGTCTGAAAACTAGACGAAATTACATACAAGAGCTTACGTGAGGTGACGAGACTATAACATATGCAGGAATTTCGCCAAGTTTTAGGCTCAGCTACTTCATTTATTGTGGCCCTGTTGATTTTGGTAGAAGAGCTTGGAGTTTCTAAACTCCAGGTACGCACATGATCGAGAAGGATTGCCAAAAAACTTGTGGCCACATCCAGGAAAAACAGGAATTTTGTCAAAAGTAATAAATTAAATAGGTTCATGCAAGTTTCAAGAAAATGACTAGAAGCAAAACTGCAAACACTAGAAATTAGCAGACTTTAAATATGAAAAAATAATGGCCTCTGCTTCTTGTGCCTTTCACTTGGCTGAAATTATATGCAATCATTCAACTTCGTGACTTCCGATTGAAAGCTCCATGTTAATTAATGTAGTGTAGACTTTGTTATTCCTGTATGTTTGGAATCTTCTGAGCACATCTTAAATAAAGTTCATTTTAGACTTTAGCTTTCTTCTTAATTATTGTCAAAGAAAAAAAAAATTTAGTTTGTCCTCCAATCTATTGATACTTTATTATGAAACCAGTCGTTGCAAATTATTATTAATTATTATTATTATTATTGTAGCATAATTTATTTTTTTTTACATTTATATTTTCATAATCATATTATAAAATTTTATTTAAAATTTTTAATTAATTATAGTTTTATTTCAAGTTATTATAAATAAATAAATTGATTAATATATTATTTTTAATTTATTTAACTTATATTAATAAAGGATAAATAAAAAAAATTAAAAAAAATCATATATGTCATGTGGCAATTTTTGAAGTATTATTATTAAAATTTTTAGATTTTAAATATAATAAATTTTTTTAAAAAAATACGTTTAAAATTTATAAACAATTTTTTTATAATAATTATATTAAAAAATATATATAATTTTTAAAAAATAATTCATCAATTTTCTAATTTAATTAAAAATAATTATTTTTCAAATTATATAATACAATTAGCAGAATTTTATAATACTTAAAACTATAAATTTAAGAATTTTCAAATTCTTAAAGGATGTAGTACTATTAGTATTTTTGTATGAAATAAGATTTTAATAATAAAAATTTAAAAATATTTAAATAAAAAATTAATATTTCATATAAGTTTTTTTTATATAATAAAATAAAAAATAAAAATAAAAAAATTATGCCACATGGTAATTTTTTAAACATTGTGATATATTTTTTTAATATATAATATTTTAGTTCTCATTATTCTCATCATATTTCTAAAAGCATGACGTGATTAATTTGTTGTTTTATTTTTGGGGAAATAGTGAAGACAAATTAAATCATATCTCTTGGACATTATATTGCTTGCAAGTTTTAAGTTAGAAGTTATGTGAAAGCTCATGATAAATGTTAACATATTATTATCTGAATTTAACAGGATATTAGAGTACAGATTAAATTATGGATTTTAGTCATTTATAAAAATGTATAAATGAATTTATATTGAATTAATACTACCTAATTATCAAATAACAATTATATGATAGCATTTAAGTGAAGAGTATTGTGAAATAAATTAAGACTAAAAATTTTACATTCAAAATATAAATAATAAAAGGACACTATATAAATAATTAAATTATAATATTAAATTGACAATATTTTGATATATAAACAGCTTAATTACTTTATAAACCTATATAAAAAATGACATGAATAATATACTGTGACGATAGTTTTAACATCAAACCTTAAAAATATACGATCATGTGTTTTGAGATTTTCTTGATATTTCATCATAATAATATCTTGAAAGTATAATTATTCAGATTATTGCTTGGCATGGTATACACCTTTCGGCTTTCTATTGATAGTACCAAAAAAAAAAAAAAAATCCACAACTAGCAAATGAAATACATTCATATCCATGGATGACACTATGGATAAGTTCTGGAAGGAAACACAATCGACCTGCATGATTTGCATGATGCACTGATTTTTGTAACAGAGAAGCTTTTGAAATGAGGAAGGAAATGGCGAAGCAAACTTTAATGGAGAATCATCCCTTTAGGGTTTAAAAGGAAGGAAAGAAAAGGTATAATATTCTGTCTACTGACTTGAGCAAGATCATGCGAATAGAAATGTGTATCAACATTTGTCATTTATCTACTTATACATCCATAATTTTTTTATTTTTTATGGACAAGAGAGAGTAGGTATGCCGCAATATTAATTAAAATTTAAGAAATTTAAATAAATTTAGTCCTCTGTATTATCTATGTTTAATATAAATGTTAACCCTAATATCACTCATCGCGATTAAAAAAAAAAAAAATTACGTGTGAATGAGAAGGTAGACCTAAATAACAACCCCCTTTACATCATTTCAACAATCTTGACACAAGTGGTGGACTTGGGGCATTCCCATTTCTTCGTTTGGGTTGAATAAAAAAAAAATAATGAAGATAGTTGATGACCTAAATTTATTAGAATAATGATAAAAAATCCAAGCTTTTGCCTCGTAGCTGCATCGCTGTTTGCACATTCTCAATGTGTTTGATGATCACAGGTTGCTAATTGCACCTATCAACTTGATTTAGCACTCTCTAGTCCATAATTTACTGTCTTTCATTGTGTTTCCTTTTGTATGAGTTTTTAGGGAAAAATTTGCTCCCCATAGCTAATTAAAACTGTGTTACCTTTCAAAACACAGGAAAAGGTTACTGAAAGCATTTCCATAACCTTTTTTCAGTGGAAAAATTCAATGTGTCTTCTACCTTTTTCCAACTCGACGACAAAACAGCACACAAAGAAAATAATCAATCCTTTTCAGTGGCTTCCCTCAATCCCGAATCTTTTTCTTAATTTCCTTCACTCTAAACCAAATAAATTGTATTGGAACTTGGAAGTCAAGAAATTAAAAATTTAAAATTTTGACATTAATGATGAATTCCAAATTTAAATAAATCATGAACAAATATTGCCCCGTTTGTCTCTTTTTTAGAGGTTCATACATTTTATTTTATTTTATTTTATTTTATTTTACAATAATTTCTTTCTGTTATCAAAATTTAAATTCTCTCCTCTAAAAAAAATTCTTGATTAATCAAGTCATGTTAACCAGACAATCAGCAAAATAATGAAGCTTAAAAATTTTTTAATTAACCTAATTACATCAGCCATTCCATGGTCTTCTATGGCGTTCTGAATTGAAATAATCAAGAACCACATTTTCTTACACCCAAAAAAGGTAATTGATTGTGATTAATTAAGCTAAAATAATTAGGGGAGGGCCCTTTTACTAACCCAAATAGGGAATTTTAAAAGATGACATCAGAGTGACATTGTTAACAATTAGACCACCCAACCTCTCCACCCTAAAAATCATATGTAATTAAGTTCATTTTGGATTGTAGTTTAACTGTGTCTGTATCCTGCAGAATTTTGGACACATATATGCTAGCTCGTAGATGTCTCCTACCAAACACAAACAGATATACACTCTATAGTCTACACCATATCTCCCACCAAACAAGATTAATTTGTTTTTAATTATAATTTGGTTTATAAATTTTTTATTTTATTAACTTCAAGTATTAGCTTAATTAACCAATTGATTTATTATTTATTTTATTAACCAAAATCCAAAACATGGGTCATATTATAAAATAAATGTTTTCTTTGTTTTGAATTCTTAGTTTCATTTTGAATGACCTGTATTTGACCAAAATTAAAGAAATATTAATTTTATTTTGATTGTATTTAATATATTTTATCACTTAATTTATTTTTATTGCATTCCATATATATAAAGAAAATAGAATTTATCTTTAAAAAAAGAATTAATAAAAGAAACGATCTTCTACAGGGAAGTACATAGGACATCTAACTTATTACCTTCTTCCTTGCTACACCATTTTTGTTCCATCATTGATTTTAGATTTGATTGAAAACTTACTTGGTATCAATGAATTTCGTAAAATTTAATAGAAATTTTAAAAATGTCTTATAATTTAATTTATTTTTAATTTGTGATGGACAGGTAACATGTGTTTTTTCCATTAGTAAAATGAAGATAAGACTCTTAAAACTGTCTAATTTGAGCTGATATGGTAACTTTAAATAACTAGCTAGTTGACTATCGGCATTAACCATTAAGGATTTTGTCCCCAAAACACAATGTACATATTTATTACCAAGTAAATCACATGTTTAACTTTGAAAATACGCATTTGTTTCATAGAAAATATGTTTTTAAAAATATTTTTTATATTTTTTCCGTTTGGTTGTGTTTGGGACATTTAAAAAAATAGTAAAAAAAATATTTTTTTAATAAAAAATTAAGTCATTTAAAAAAAAAAGATAAAATCATTCTCAATTGGGCTTTGATAATCTTATTAAAATGTAAAAACACTTGTACATATATAACATAAATATATATTATTAATTTAAAAATTAAATAATAAAAAAATATTTTTATAAAAAATATTTTTTTATTTTTAATATATAAATTATTTTTTTAAAATAAACGGAGTCTAAATTACATAATTTTTTTATATTACTTTTTTTTTTATAAAATTACAAATTTAATTTGTGAATCTTTAGTTATTTAATAGAATTTGAGAAATTAATATAATATGACGCGCAAGATTTGGCTTGTGATCACTTACTACAATTTTAATAAATAAATTATTAATTTTATTTTGCTTACATTCTATATAATTTTTTTTATGGCTTTAGTTTATGAATATTTTTAAAATTTCTTTATTGCATTCCTTATAAAGAAAAATAGAATTAATAAAGGAACATGGCATTTAAGAAAGAGGCAAGTTAATTAGATGTCTTATTATGTAGCCCCCAATAGTAGATAGTTTCCTTAATTAATTTTAGATTTGATTAAAAAATTTATTTGGTATAAATAAATTTTGTAAAATTTAATTATATTTATTTATAAAAGGTAAAGTATAAAAAGATTATCATATTTTTAAATTTATATTTGTAATTTTTTTTATGATAAACATGTACTTTATATTAAAATAAGGATAACTTTTAATAAATCTACACCAGGTTTTGTCATTTGGAAATCAATCCATGAATGAGTTTCGATAAACTTTTACAAAAATTACAATTTTAATTTGTGAAAAAAATTGTTTAAAATTTTAAATCATTAATTCAATGAAATTGATAATGCTCAGAGTCAAATCCTAGCAAATTAATCAGCATAATTTGAGAATGCGTACTACATTAGTAAGGTTTAAATTTAATGTGTATGTGAATTCCATATTCAATAATTAGAACACCAAACATCAAAATTGATTTATAAATGAAATAATTTCAATTCATTTAATCCAAATATTAAGTTAAAGACACTCATTAATCCATATTAATTAGGTTTTAAGTTTAATAAAAAAAAACATAATTAAGTACAAACTCATATTTGATCACTTGCCATCTCTACATGCCTAGACTAAACCAAATTTTGGGATATTATTTATGGAGAAAAATTAAAATATTTAATTATTAATTACCTATATATTTTATCAGATTATTATAATTAAATGGATGAGGCAGTATTGGATTTGGAGTACACACAGAAACTTAATAAGACTGACCCACAGTTTTTTGCTGAATGATAATCAAGATGAGAACTTGAAATATAAAAACTTAGTCCAATACTTAATGCTCCAATAATTGGAATATCAAAATGAATTAAAAGTGAAACAAAGTAATAATAAGATTGCATGAAGTAGGAGAGAAGAAAGTAGGTATGGCCAATCCTGTTTGAAAATTGATATAACGTTGAAAATTCTCACTTGGCAACCATTTCCCTAGCTATATCTCAAGTATATATATATACATCCTCCAACATTTCTAGAGCACTTCCATCGCTCTCTCTGCAAGCAAAAGAGATCCAGCTATAGAGAGAGAGAGAGAGACTTTTTCAAGAGTTTCTTGGAGTGAAAGTACATTGCAAAGGCTAGTTTTAAGAAGAAAAACTCCAACAACCCACTTCACATCTCTCCTTCCCCTGCCTGATTCCTCTGTTTAACAAAGAGAATTCAGCATACTTTCCTTCCAGTTATTCAAGAAAATTAACTGGACTGAGTAAGTGTTTTTCTTTCAGTTTCCTACCCTTTGTTTGATAGCTGGGAAAAATGATATATATGATTTATTTCAAAAGCTCATGGTCGCACCAGGCTCAGAAAGTCATCAGAACTCGTACTTCAATGTGAATGCAGGCTTTAATTTAATTTGCCTTTTCTCAGCGACCAAACAATATATAGAAACTATCTTTTTCTCTCTTTATTTACGTTCTATTAAATTGCAGCTTAGTCATGTACTTTTCCTTTTTTTTTTTCTCTCTAAATTCAGTCCAAAGCAATGCAAAACAGGGATGATGTAGAGAAACTGGCAAGAGCTTCGAGTAGACGAGCAAGCCACAACATGAGCAGAAGCATAAGCAGGAGCTTTAGCAGGAGCATGGAAGATGTATTTTCAGGTGGCAGGCACTCTAGGAGAAGTAGCCGCCATGCTGAAGAAGATGAAGAAGCCCTAAAATGGGCTGCGATAGAGAAGCTACCAACATATGATAGGTTGAGAACAACTATCATGAAATCTTTCGTTGAGAATGAGCTCCAAGGAACCAAGATGGTTCATAAAGAAGTTGATGTCAGCAAGCTTGATATGAATGATAGGCAGACGTTCATCGATATGCTTTTTAAGGTTGCAGAGGAAGATAATGAGAAGTTCTTGAGAAAATTTAGACAGAGAATTGATAAGTAAGTTTTTTCTTCTTCCTCCTCTTAAATTTGGAACTCCTATGGAGAATTTTTTTTTTTTTTTTTTTTTTTTCGGGGGGGGGGACCATTTACTATAAAAATCAACATTTTAAAACAAATACAGACAGCCAAATCATGATCTGAATTAGGCTGAGTTTTAACTCTTTATGGTTAATTGCATATTTCACGAATTGTTGACTTTTTTTTTAACTATTCAATTGGTTCCATTAACATATTATTTTCTAATCAATGCTTATCTGGTTCCCTGTCTCAGTCACTTTCCAAGAAATTGAAATTTCGCACTTATTTTCCTTTCTACTTTTACTTCTTCTTCCTTTAATCAAATATCTTACCTTTCTGATACATTAAGAACATTAAATTAAAAAAAAAAAATAGAACACCTTTGTTTAGTTCAAATGAACCACTTTCTTGGGAACTCTACTTCTCAACAATTTAAGAGGTGGAGAAAAAAATAACCTTTCATTTCTCAGAAAGTAGACACTTACTTTCAACCAAACAAATAAATTTTTGGACTTTCTGGGAATTTGAACTTCCTCAGCTCACTTGTTCTCAACCGAAACTTATCTTTCCATACCATAATGCAAAATATCAGAAGCGAGATATGACTTTCCTAGAGTTCCCTTTCTTAAATAGTAATCAAGTATTTGATTACTTATGCTTGGCCGCAAATATTTGGAGTATTATCATATAGTATCCTATTTTATTTAATAAAATAAAAAGATTATTAAGTAAGGAAAATTATTAGAAACATCGGAAATACTAAATTTCAGTAGTCCTTGCATAAATGAGGATGCATAAATGAGGATTTTAATAAATTGTAAAAATTGGATCCACGTCTATGCGAGTGAAGGAGCATTGATGTATTCTATAACTTGCCTTTCCAATACACACACATTCTCTCACAATAATACTGAATTTATCCTTCATATTGTAAGAAAGACCTACATTTTTTAAGGAGATGAGCATTATTTTAATGCATAGTGCTCCGAATAATATACCAATTAAATAGATAAAAGTATCAGTGAATCCAATGTAAACCCATTTCAAGGATGCGCTAAATCATTGATTTTGTCCTAAGACGCAACCAGACTCCCTCACCTCATCAGCTCAGCCAAGTCAACTTGGTCGATTGGGGATATTTTTGTTTAATCTAAGTAATACATGTTAATTATTAATTATTCAAATTAATGATGATAATTTTCTTTGTAATTTCAGGGTTGGAATCCGACTTCCAACAGTGGAAGTTAGGTTTGAGAATTTAACTGTAGAAGCTGATTGCCAAATTGGCAGCAGAGCTCTTCCTACTCTTCCAAATGTTGCCAGAAACATTGCAGAGTCAGCCATTGGCATGCTTGGGATTAATATGTCTAAGAGAACAAAGCTCACAATTCTTAAAGATGTTTCTGGGATTCTAAAGCCATCAAGGTAAACAAATTAATATCAAGAAATAATTGTTTTTTTTTCTTGTTTAATATTTGTTGATTTAAATTTCCATAACTTGATCTGACCTCAAAATTTTTTTTCTTTTTATAGGATGACTCTATTATTAGGTCCACCATCCTCTGGGAAAACAACCCTTTTGTTAGCTTTGGCCGGAAAGTTGGACCCAAATCTTAAGGTCACCAACCAATTTGACATAGAATTTGCTTGCTATATGTTATAATAAAATTTTTTTCATGATACAATGAAAAAGATTTTAATTCTTAATTTTTTTTATAATTTTTTTTTTATGTTGAACAGGTTAGTGGAGATATAACGTATAATGGGTATAAGTTAAATGAATTTGTGCCTCGAAAGACATCTGCATACATTAGCCAAAATGATGTTCATGTTGGAGTAATGACAGTGAAAGAAACCTTAGATTTCTCAGCAAGGTGTCAAGGAGTTGGGACTCGATATGGTAATTAATTATAATGTTCTCTCAACAATTAAAGCAATTAATTGACTAGCTAGTTCATCTGTGAGCGTTCATTAAATACTAATTTATCAAGAAAATATTTAAATTATTAATTATTTGTGTTAACTAATGTAGATCTCCTGACTGAGCTTGCAAGAAGAGAAAAGGATGCAGGAATATTCCCAGAGGCAGAAGTAGATCTTTTCATGAAGGTAAATAATAATAATTAAGAATCTGAATTTATATAAAATCTTCAAGTTAATTACTTAAATTTCCTTAATATCTACATATAATTTTCAGGCAACTGCAATGAAAGGAGCTGAGAGCAATCTCTTTACCGACTACACTCTCAAAGTAAGTTTCAAGAATTTTTGTTATCTTCTTCATATGGAAGAGAACATGCATGTGAAGATGGGGCCAAGTAGGAAGGAAAATGGAACTGAGCTATGTCAAAGTTGAAATCTAATTTATGACTTTTTTGTTTTTGTGAATTTTTAATTTGTCAATTATTTCTCCTTACCTACTCCTGTGCTTGTGTCTGAGTCTCTTGCTAGATTATGGGGACCCCTAATGCCGAACCTCTATTATTTTTCTAATACCCTTTGGGGTGGTGAACTAATTTACGATGCCACCTACTAATTACATTTGATTATTGACCTAGCTACATCATTAATTTTTTAATTATTATTAACAAAATTAGTTAGCATCTCATGTTTTTATTTAATGTCGAATGGAACAGCTGCTGGGGCTTGATATCTGCAAGGACACCATTGTAGGAGATGAAATGCTTCGAGGGATATCTGGTGGACAGAAAAAGAGAGTAACAACAGGTTGAACAATTTTTTCTTAATTATAAAATTAATATTTTTCTTCAGTCTTGACTGGATTTTGCTTGTCAATTAAGACATAATTAAAGGAGCAAGTTATTGTACTTAACGAAGAAAACAAGTTTCTGTGGGAACAAGATCCAATGACCGAGCAAATACATCTTTTGACCAAATTGGGGCTGAACTTGAATCCCACCAACCCCTCAATTTATGAGTCAAAACGGATCAATATATATATATATATATACATATGTGTGTAGCCTAATTTTGTTTGATACAGGAGAGATGATTGTTGGGCCCACAAAAACACTATTCATGGACGAGATATCAACGGGTCTAGATAGCTCCACAACATTTCAGATAGTGAAGTGCATGCAGCAGATTGTGCACCTTACTGAGGCCACTGTGTTGATGTCCCTACTACAGCCTGCACCTGAGACATTTGAACTGTTTGATGATGTTATCCTCTTGTCAGAAGGCCGTATAGTCTACCAGGGCCCACGACAGCAAATTCTTGAATTCTTTGAGAGCTGTGGGTTCCGCTGCCCTGAGAGAAAAGGGACTGCTGATTTCTTGCAAGAGGTCAAAACCCAAAACTCCTTTCCCTTGGCCCGTGAATTTGCAGCAATGGACCTTGTAACTTAACAAGATTAGAATTGGACTAATGTTACTTTGTAATTCTTGCAGGTTACATCAAAGAAAGACCAAGAACAATACTGGGCTGCCAAATATAAGCCATACAGATATATTTCAGTCCCTGAATTTGCAGAAAGGTTCAAGAAGTTCCATGTGGGCATGCACCTAGAGAACGACCTTTCCGTGCCATTTGACAAGTCACGGGGCCATAGAGCAGCTCTAGCATTCACAAAATATTCAGTTCCAAAAATGGACCTACTCAAGGCCTGCTGGGATAAGGAATGGTTACTGATTAAGAGAAATTCTGTGGTTTTTGTCTCCAAGACTGTCCAAATTATTATTGTTGCAATTATAGCATCTACAGTGTTTATAAAGCCCAGAATGCATACAGGGAATGAAGCAGATGGATCACTATATGTTGGAGCACTTCTGTTTACTATGATCATTAACATGTTTAATGGTTTTGCTGAGCTTTCTCTGATGATCTCAAGGCTTCCAGTGTTTTACAAGCAAAGAGACCTTCTGTTCCACCCACCTTGGGCTTTCACTCTCCCAACTTTCCTGCTTACATTGCCCATGTCCATAATAGAGTCTATTGTTTGGGTGTGTATCACTTATTACTCCATTGGATTTGCTCCTGAAGCAAGCAGGTAAATTTTATCATACCCATATTTCCGTACAATCAATATCATTGTTAGGCTTAACGAATAAAAAGAGTTTGTTTCTAACTATTGAATGCCATATCTGCAGGTTTTTTAAGCATCTGCTACTGGTATTCCTGACCCAACAAATGGCTGCTGGTCTCTTCCGACTTATTGCTGGATTTTGCAGAACTATGATTATTGCCAACACTGGTGGGGTGCTCATTCTCCTCCTCATTTTCTTACTTGGAGGCTTCATCATACCTAAAGGTCAGCATGAATCCAAACCTTTTGAGCTTGCGTTAAATAAAAACAAGCTTGGGTAGTTAATGAATTACTAAAAGAGTTGTTTACATTGGTGACAGGACAAATTCCAAACTGGTGGGAGTGGGCTTATTGGATTTCACCTTTGTCTTATGGTTACAATGCCTTTGCTGTAAATGAATTGTATGCTCCAAGATGGATGAACAGACTGGTATGTTTCACATTATCAATCAGATATTCAAGAAATAGCCTTTAGACTTGTGTTCGATAAATACATGAAAATTGAGTTGCAATTGATTGCATTACAGGCTTCAGACAATAGTACAAGATTAGGCATAGCAATGCTTGAGAGCATCGATGTTTTCCGCGACAAGAACTGGTATTGGATTGGTGCAGCTGCTCTTATAGGATTTGCAGTTCTTTTCAATATCCTCTTCACCTTTGCTCTCATGTACTTGACCCGTAAGTTCTGTCACAACTTTCGCGGTTTGAATTGAAATTTCATTCTTTTCGGCTTCATTCTCTTGTTTGAGGTAGCTAATCTTCGTGCATATGCTATTGTTTCTTTGATATAATAGCTCCTGGAAATAAACAAGCAATAATCTCTGAGGAATCAGCAAAAGAAATGGAGGGTGAGGAAGACTCGAAGGGTCAACCAAGACTAAGAATGTCCAAGTCAAACCATCACTCTTTATCTTCTGCTGATGGAAACAATCCAAGTAACGAACACAAAATTATAGTCTTATATGACCTGTTTCAATGGTAATTGAATTCCTTATAGAGACTTGAAATTGAAATATCTCAGGGGAAATGGCAATTCGGAAGATGAGCAGCAGATCCAATCCCAATGGATTAAGTAGAAATGCAGATTCATCTCTTGAGGGAGCTAATGGTTTTGCTCCAAAGAGAGGAATGGTTCTTCCTTTCACTCCTCTAGCCATGTCATTTAACAGCGTCAATTATTACGTAGACATGCCTGCTGTAAGAATCAATACCTTTATAGCTCTCAAATTGTTATCTATTACTATTATCAAGTAGTGCACAGAATGCAACTTAATTTATGACTTTATGGCAACAGGAAATGAAGCAGCAAGGTGTTCCAGAGGACAGGCTTCAACTACTTCGGGAAGTAACAGGTGCATTTAGGCCTGGAGTCCTGACAGCACTAATGGGAGTCAGTGGTGCTGGAAAGACAACATTGATGGACGTTTTGGCAGGAAGAAAAACGGGAGGATATATCGAAGGTGATATTAGAATTTCAGGATTCCCCAAGAAGCAAGAAACCTTTGCTAGAATTTCTGGATATTGAGAACAGAATGATATCCATTCACCTCAAGTCACAGTTAGAGAATCCTTGATCTACTCAGCATTCCTCCGACTTCCCAAAGAAGTCAGCAAAGAGGAAAAGATGGTAAATTCATCACTTAATCACTTTTTCAGAAACAAAATGTGATGTAAATAATGAAATGCTAAAAGAAAATTTTCCTTTTTTTTCTTATTTTTCCAGATTTTTGTTGATGAAGTGATGGAGTTGGTAGAGCTAGACAATCTCAAGGATGCTATAGTTGGGCTTCCAGGACTGACGGGGTTGTCAACAGAACAGAGAAAGAGGTTGACAATTGCAGTGGAACTTGTTGCTAATCCTTCAATCATTTTCATGGACGAACCAACTTCCGGTCTAGATGCCAGAGCAGCAGCAATTGTTATGAGAACTGTAAGAAACACTGTGGATACTGGAAGAACTGTTGTCTGCACAATCCACCAGCCCAGCATCGACATCTTTGAAGCCTTCGATGAGTTGCTACTGATGAAGAGAGGAGGACAAGTGATATATTCAGGTCCATTGGGTCGCAATTCCCACAAGATCATCGAGTACTTTGAGGTGACTAGAAATTTTCTGGATTCTCCAGGGTAGTTTAAAAAAAAAAATTATGTGTTATCTAACTTTTTTTTTGCTCATTCACACATTGCAGGAAATCCCTGGGGTTCCTAAAATCAAAGACAAGTACAATCCAGCAACATGGATGCTAGAAGTGAGTTCAGTAGCAGCAGAGGTCCGGCTTGGAATTGACTTTGCAGAACACTACAAGTCATCATCCTTATATCAGTATGTCAACACAACTCATATTCAAACCATTTTGCTTTTATATATATATATGTGCAAGATTTTTCAAATTTTAACAATCAAATATATGCTTCCCTATGAGCAGGAGAAACAAGGCTTTAGTGAAAGAGTTGAGCACACCACCAGCAGGAGCAAAAGACCTTTATTTTGCTTCCCAATATTCTCAATCTCCATGGGGGCAGTTCAAGTCATGCCTTTGGAAGCAGTGGTGGACTTACTGGAGAAGTCCTGACTATAACCTCGTTAGATACTTCTTCACCTTGGCTGCTGCCCTTATGGTTGGGACTATATTCTGGAAAGTTGGCACTAAAAAGTATGCAATAGCTAAAATACATCTTATCTTCTGCTTGCTTATAGATTCAAATATCATTAATTCTAATTGCTAAAATAATTTCTCTACAATTCAGGGATACCACAACTGACCTGAGAATGATCATTGGGGCTATGTATGCTGCGGTCTTGTTTATCGGTATCAACAACTGCTCAACAGTACAGCCAGTAATAGCAGTTGAAAGATCCGTCTTTTATCGCGAAAGAGCAGCGGGGATGTACTCTGCACTACCTTATGCCCTTGCACAGGTAAGCTAAAGAGCTTCCTTTTTATTAGCATACAATGTAATGTGAAAGAACAGCCCTTAACTGATTGAAAATTAAATGATATGACTTTGTAGGTTATTTGTGAAATACCTTATGTGCTGGTTCAAACTACATATTATACAGTAATTGTGTATGCTATGGTAGCCTTTGAATGGACAGCAGCCAAATTCTTCTGGTTCTTCTTTATCTCCTTCTTCTCCTTCCTCTACTTCACATACTATGGAATGATGACCGTCTCTGTCTCACCAAACCTCCAAGTAGCATCCATATTTGCAGCAACATTCTATGCACTCTTCAATCTCTTCTCAGGCTTCTTCATTCCTCGACCGGTAATATTCATTTCTTTGCATTGTCATTTCTCTCACTTGAACAATAACAAAGCATTGGGTTTTATCGAAACTTCATTCCATTTCTTCTTGTGAAATTTCAGAGAATTCCCAAGTGGTGGGTATGGTACTATTGGATTTGCCCAGTGGCATGGACAGTGTATGGACTAATTGTGTCACAATACAAGGATGCTGAAGACACCATTACAGTACCTGGATTATCTCCTAATCCTTCAATCAAGTCATACATTCAAGATTACTATGGGTATGATCCAGACTTCATGGGGCCAGTTGCTGCAGTATTGGTTGGATTCACAGTCTTCTTTGCATTTGTGTATGCCTACGCTATAAGGACATTGAACTTCCAGACAAGATAGAAAAATTACCATAAATTAAATTAAACCTGTAGATATATATATGTAGTATTATATATGGAGGACAATAAGCCATCACAAGTTCAAAGTACTGGTGGCTATTGTATAATGCTTTTTGTATTTGTATTTGTCTCGTAGGAATTAAAATATAGATATGGTATTTTGGATTTATGTATGATGTGTTACTCGGTGAAGATAAAGATGAAAATTTTAAGCTTCAATCTTTGGGAGGTGTATATATATGTACAAGAAATTCATGTGTGAAAATTGTGAGAATGTATACTGATCAAATTCTTGATTAATTCATCCTAAATAAGCATTTAATCACCAATAACTATATGAAAATTACATGGTAATTCTCAAAATAATATCAGCTTATCTCTCTTCCTCTACTTTCTAACATTTTCTCCACAATTCTGTTCCACCACCCAAAGTGTTCTAATTAACATTCAATTCAATCATTTAGCATTCGCTTTTTAGATGGAAATTTACCAAAAAAATTACATAATTCAAACACAAATATATATAGCAAAGGGTAGAAATTTAAAAAAAAAAAAAACTTCCAATGTGGAGTTTTCTCTCGCCCTAGGGTTAGGGTTTAACTAGTTTACGGTCCAGATATTCTCTTCCTTGCGGAGTCTTCACTTCGTCACGAAGCCCCATATCTTGATCTTCGTCTCATCCTTCTGAGACTAACCTTTGTTTGGATCTTAATTGTGCAAGAAATTAAATGGGAAAAAAAAAATCCAATTTCTTTCATGATGTTTAACTAGATCATTAGAATGGAAGAATTTCTCATTCAAATGGAAAGATGAAAAATACCTTTTATACTCTTATTTATTTTCTTATATCTAAATTCATTACTGGAATGTATTATATATTAACTAAGCAGAATACTCATACTATATATATATATATATTATTAATTAATAATATTTTAATATTATTAATTAATGTATTAAAATTTTAAAATAATAACAATAAATTTTAATTAAATAAGATAATAATTACTCTCAAATAAATGAACTTAATAACTATAAGTTTTTTTTTAATGGCTATAAATTATTTTTCATATATAATAACAATAAAATCATTTAAAATAATAAAAATAAAATAAAATTAAGGTAAATTAAATTTTATTAAATGCATAAAAAGAAGAGAAAAAAACTTGTAAATATTAATTTTTTTTTAAAGTAAATATGAGTATTGATTTTAGCGCAATTGACTTTTTAAATTAAAAATTAGGAATATAATAACATGTGATAATTATATTACATTTATTTAAAAAATATAAAAAATACTTAATATTGACTTTTCACTTTTAAAAAATTAAAAATTAATAGATAAACATTACCTTTAATAATTTGACATTTTTAAAAAAATTTAATCATTAATTTCTTACAAAAATTTAAATAATTTGATTCTAATTTAGAACATATATTTTAAAGGAAATTAAACTTTTAATTGTAATAATAATTGGATAATCATTATAATATTAGTTGAATTTTAAAATTAAATGTCTTGAGTCGTCAAATTATTATTAATTACATACTAAATTTAATTATAGTAAATGCGTTCAAAAGTATTTAACCTTCTTTTAAAATAACTGTCATTGACTTTTTAAATTAAAAAGTAAGAAACTTATAATGAATGACAATTATATTTAGTAATTAATAATTTTTCTATTATTTAAATTTAGAAGATCAAAATAATTAAGAATCATATTTAAAAATAAAATCATATAATAATTATATATCACAAATGTTTAAGAAATATAGAAAAATTATTATTAATAAATTTAATTAAAAATTACTACTTGCTATAAATGTGACAAATTTAAAATCATATATCTTATTGAATTTATTTTATAAAATTTGAACAACCTCTTTATAGGAAAGCGAACATGGAATATACATAAATTAACATATGTGTGTTCATTGAGTATAATTAATAAATTAATATGATTAACTCTTAATTTTTCCTAACTCTAATTAAATTAAACTTTTCTAGACATTTATAATAATAATAATAATAATAATAATAATAATAATAATAATAGCTACTTATTATAATATTAAAATATAATAGTTATATAATTTATAACTTATATATACATAATTAGGGAATTAATAACTTAATCATAATTTATAGAAATTATATAATTAATTAATTTTTCTAAATAATAATAAAATAATATAACATAACATGATTAATATTAACTAAATTAATAATATTAATTATTTATTAATATACTATAAAAAATATCAAAAAAATAATGAAAATTAAATATTAATATAAATTTATTATTTACCATAACTATGAAAATAAATTTTTATTTTATTTTATTTTTTCATAATTCATTTTATATAGCATTCAATATATAATTAAAAATATGTCTTTATTAAATGAATACTAAAATAAGATAAGTAAAAATAAAATAACATTAAAGTAAATTAAAATTATTAAATATATAAAAGAAAGAGAGAAAGAAAGCAAAGTATTTAACTTCATGTGACTACTTTCATAACATAATTTTAAATTATTTTATTAATTTTAAGATATATATATATATAATTATTAAATTTTTATAATTAAATGAAATAATTAAAAATTTAAGAATCATTAAATAAGAAATTTATAAAATTATTAAAATATGTCTTATATTTTTAATTAGTTAACCATAAAAATTGTGATAATAATAGTAATAGTAAAAATAATTAATGATAATAGTAATGATAATAATTAATTACAATAATTAATATAATTATTAAATATAATCTTTATATATATATAAAATAAAGAGTTTTTCCTATATCTAATTAAATTGAGGTTTCTACATAATAATAATAATAATAATAAAATAATAATAATAATAATAATAGCTACTTATTACAATATTAAAGTAATAACTAAGTAAATAGTTTGTAACTTATATACGCATAATTAAGAAATTAATAACTTAATCATAATTTAAAAAAATTATATTATTAATTAATTTTTCTAAATGATAATAAAACAATATAATATAATTAATATTAACTAAAGTAATAATATTAATTATTTATTAATATACTATAAAAAAATATAAAAAAAGTGAAAATTGAATATTGATATAAATTTTCTATTTACCATAACTATTAAAATAAATTTTTATTTCATTTCATTTTTTCATAATTCAATATATATATATAATTAAAAATATATATCTGATTCCTTATTTTAATTTAGAACATATATTTTAAAGGAAATTAAACTTAATGAAAATTTTTATCATTAATTTTTAAAAAAATTCAAATATTTCTTTATTCTTAGTTCTAATTTTAAATATATATTTTTAAAGAAATTAAACCTAATTATGGGGGTGTGTGTGTGCCTATATATATATATATATATATATATATATATATATATATCTTAATCACCAAAAATCTTGGTCCTAATTTAGAATAGATATTTTAAAGGAAATTAAATTTAATTAAAACTATTTAAGAAATATAAATAGAATTTAATGTTGACCTTTCATTTTTTTTTTAAATTGAATAGTAATTATCTTTAAAATTTCAATCATTAATTTCTCATAAAAATTTAAATATCTCTTGATTCCTTATTTTAATTTAAAGCATATATTTTAAAGAAAATTACACCCAATAAAAATTTTTATCATTAATTTCTAAATAAAATTCAAATATCTAATTTTAAATAGATATTTTTTAAAAAATTAAATATAATTATAGTAATTAATAATTTTTCATTATTTAAATTTGGAAGATCATATTAATTAAGAATTGTATTTAGAAAATTAGATTATATAATAATTATATATTACAACTAAATATAGATAAAATTTAATTTTGATCTTTTTTTTAAATAACCTTTAATAATTAGATATCTTTTAAAAAAAATTCAATTATTAATTTCTCACAAATATTCAAATATTCTTGATTCTTTGAGATGGGAGATGATTTTTCTATTTAAGTTATTGAAGGGTTTTGAATTAATTTCAACGTAAACAATAATAATTTTCCCCTATTCCCCTTAAATTTGGAGAGAAATTTTTGAGGCAGATGCAATAGAGAGGAGAAATACAATTTCTCCTTCTCTCTTCCTTTCTCTCTTCAAATTGATGTCTAAATAAGAAAAATGAAGGAAATCAAATTTCATTTCTTTTCTTTCTCTCCATTTCCCTCAATCCAAACAAAAAGGTAAGGAAAGTTTATTTTGCTCTTCTTTGATCCCCTAATTTCATTCTGTTTTGTTTTGCTTTTATTCTCCTATGTCCTATTTTGAATTGCTTTTCTTTTGTTATTTTGTTCTATCTCCTATTTTGGTTTTCTCTTCTTGCTTCAATTGTATCCACTATTGTAGGATTTGATATGTAGTTTTGTCTTGTGTTTTTGCCTCACAGTAATGTGGGACATAATCTCCATAACACAAGAAAGGACCACATTTTTATGAAAAAGAAAATATTATTTTTGCTATTCTATAATCTTCTTTCATGAGAGATTATTAGATATGCTTAGCGTATATATATCATCTTTCATAATCACGTGAGACTTATTATCCACATTATAAGAAGGTCCATATTTTTATGAGAGGAAATACTATTTTTATTTGTACTAGAAATATACTATAATCTTTATGGTTAAAAATCTTGAACAGTTTTGGAAATGCTTTGTCTCACTAATGACAAGGGTTAGTAGTTGATCTCAAGTCAAGTTATGGGTGTGGGTAAATTATAAAGTGCAATGAGTATATTTGTATTTTCATTTATAAAAATGTGGGTATCATTTTTCATAATTTAGTGTGAGTATTCAATATATTATTTTTTTAATGCCTTTGACCATTTAGTGACCAAGGAACCCTTTAATAGAATCGTTTTGTTTAAAACTTAATAATACCATCAAGTGCACTCTGTATCGTATGTTAAATTTAATTTTTTATAAATTACTTTTTTCTATCTATCTTGGCACTATATATATATATATATATATATTGCGTATGTTAGATTTAATTTTCTGTAAGTTACAAATTAAAATATATCTAGTTTTTCATTAAAAATAGAATTAAAGTCGTACTGAAATCAAATCAGAATCGAATCGAAAACTAAATTTATACATATGTTACAATTAAAATTTTCAATATAATAGTATTTATCTAGAAATTTACACAAAATTTTATAGAAAAGAATATATGTTCAAAATTTTTTCTTCAAAATTTTAATATTAATCTTGGCTATCATCTTAACTAGTTGGAGCCAACATATGATATAACTAGTAAATGTTTTGACCCATCATTCATGGAATTTCTAAAAAAAAAAAGTTTCAAATTATTAAAATATAGGCCATTAGATTTTTTTTATTTAATTGAACTATTAAAAAAATTAATTTTTTAAAATTTTATTAAGATTTTTTTGGACTAAACATGTGAGACAGTTTATAATATATCCACATTGAAAGAACTTTAAATTAAAAATTAAAATTTTAAAGAGGTTATAGCTTTGTTTCAACCCGGCTTTGATTTGTATAAAATACAGTATTAATGGTATAACTTAAAGTGAGTTTCATGAATGTGTTTTTCCACTAAACTGACTAGTTTGTTCAGCAGATGCAGGTGAACTTTCCTTTAACCATGCTCTTGACATGATATATATTCGCCCTATAACTTAGCATTACAATAAGGACCAAACAAAAGGGAAGTAGGGCTCTCACCCCGTATCTTTCAGCATATCAAATGGTATAGTTTGGCACTTTCTTAACCATGCTTTTGACATGATTACAGTTGCCTTAACTTAGCATTAGATCAGGACGAACCAAAAGAGGTGTAACAACTCTATCTCCGCATCCTGCGATAAATTTCTAGCACAGTGAAATCAAAGTTAAAGATCAAACCGTAATTATACAAAATTTCTCCTTCCCTTTGATATCAATATCAAATAATTGAGAAAAGTAAATCAAAAACATATGAAAACACAAATTAAGACTTGTCTTGAATTCTTGCCTGATTATACTCTTATCTAGCTTAAATTTACCTGTTATTGGTTTTCACCATTTACTATTCCTTTGTATAATTATATAGGATACAATATCTTAAGATTAAGAAAATTGTTTAAGATAATAATAATATTCCCAGAAAAATCCCAATCACTTATTTTCTTAATTTGAGTTCTACATCCCAAAAGGCTAGCCAACTTCGAAGGGAATGGAGTAGCCTAAACTTTTGGATGTGGGATCGTAAGATTTTATTTTCACAGTTGGAACAGAGAAAGTTAGGGTCCCCAACAATAAGATGTTAGCTGGTTATGTATTTTTGATATTAAATGTAATTGAATCCTATTAATAGGAGTTTGAAAATGTATAATCAATTTTGAAATGAGTTTAAATTTAGAAAATAGTATTTATGCCATGTTTAGATTTACACTATGAATATTTATTATCTAATAACTCTTAGATAAATAAATAATTAACTAAACATAAATATTATATTTTAGAATAATTTTTATAAATTTAGAATATTATATTTTAAATAATTAGATTTTAAATATTTTTGTACAATTATTAAATTTTTAAAAATTATATTATTAATAAATTTTGTATATAAATAATTAATTAAAATATATAAATTAGACAGACTCAAATAATATATAGAGAATGATAATAAGTTTGGATAATAAGGATTTATGATGAATTTTAATATGATTAAGACGGATTTAATTATTAAACATAATTGAATTTCAGCTGGGTGATAATTTTCAAGATTATTGTTACGAACCCAACCCAGTAGGACAGTCCTGAGAATTGGAATTTCCTTTCCTTCTGGACCAGTTTTGACTTTGAACCTATGTGGAAAATGGCGTCCTAATGGCTAATCTCCTTTTGTTTAGATAATTAATTATTAAAAAAATTGAGTGTATTAAAAATAATATTTTCTCTCTTTTAGAAAAGTATTTTTTTTCTTATAATATAAAAAATGGGTTTCTCATTGGTGTAAGACAGTACGTATACACTCCGGTGCACTAATAATTTGTCCAAACGGTGTCCAGGCCTCCAACAACTCGTACGGGACATACAAAGGTTGAGGACATAGGCAAAAGAGTCACTATCGTTGCATGGCTCTGAAGCTGCCTGCGTACTATCGATATATTCTCCTATGTTTGGTGGTTTAATACGTTTTTTTAAATAGGAATGCAAATCAATCTCTCTTTCTATCTCCTTATTCTCGGTAAAAGACTAGAGAAAGAGAAAGTGCGCATCGTTTATAAGAGTTCTGCTGAGGAGAAAACAGAAAATATTGTGTCAAGGTTAACATTGAACTATGGAGAACGTGTTTGCAAGTTCTATTCGATCAAGAAAAGAAGATGAAGAAGCTCAGAGTTGGGCAGCCATAGAAAGATTGCCTACCTACACTCGTTTGAGAACTAGCTTATTCAAGTCTTTAGCAGAAGACGAAAATCAAGAAAACAAGTTGGTTGATGTTAGCAAGTTTGATGTCGATGATAGGAGCCTGTTCTTGAAGAAAGAACTTTCAAGGTTCTTGAAGAAGATGATGAAAAGTTATTTAGAAAATTGAAAGATTGTATAGAGAGGTAAGTCTTGATGGTACATTGCTTTCTCGTTTTTCCTTTTCTTTTTTTTTTTTGTCCAACATGAAATTAGCTGCGATATATTGTTTTATTTGTATTGAATTTAGGGTTGGAATCCAACTACCCATCGTCGAAGTTAGATTTGAGAGACTACGAGTAGAAGCTAATTGCGATGTTGGCACCAGAGCTCTCCCAACTCTTTTGAATACTTCAAGAAATATTTTGGAATCAGTTCTTGGCTTGTGTGGAATCAGAATGGCCAAGAGAACAATATACACCATCCTTAGGGATGTTTCAGGAATTATATAACCATCAAGGTACTTAAAAAACCAAAAGCAACTAAAGAATTACTCTGTATATCTTATACCTTATTTGTGTTTTCCCAGCCTGAGCATAGATTTTGCATAGATTTCGTTATTTATGTGGGTATTTTGGATATATTTTTATGAAATGTCGGAAAAGTTCTTGTAAAAGAACTAAGAAATTTTGGAATAAGAATTCTGATGTTTATTGCCCAGAAATTAAAGATATATATAAAAAATTACAGCTAACAAATAGGTTCCTAATCAAGCTAAACTACCAAAATTGTATCAGGATCATACAACAAAAGGTAAGAACAGATATGCACACAAAAATTCCTAAACAAATACCCCAAACAAATGCAAAATAAGTGGCAGCTAACAGCTGCCTTTCCAATACCCCCCATCAAGTTGAAGCATAGAGATCTCGAATGCCCAACTTGCGAAGAAGAAAGTCAAACTGATCCTTTCCCAACGCCTTTGTGAAGATATCCGCAGGTTGCATTGAACTACGTACATAATCTGTTCGAATGTTACCATTCAATATCTCATCACGGATAAAATGACAGTCCACTTCAATATGCTTGGTACGTTCATGATAGACAGGATTAGCAGCTATATGCAGAGCTGCCTGACTATCACAATACAAATTCATAGGTTCAATATGCGCCACACTAAGAGAATTCAATAATCCTTTCAACCATTTAAGTTCACAAGTTGTAGTACTCATAGACCGATATTCAGCTTCAGCGGATGAGCGAGACACTATCTGTTGCTTTTTAGTCTTCCACGAGATAGGGGATTCACCCAAAAGAACAAAATAACTGGTCAAAGACCGTCTCATCAAAGGACAGCTAGCCCAATCAGAATCACAGTAAGCAGACAATTTGAGATCACAATTGGCATGCAGTAGTATACCCTGACCTGGATTTCCTTTCAAATAATGCGCAACTCTAACAGCTGCCTCCCAATGAGCTTTCTTCGGTTGTTGCATGAACTGAGCAAGAATATGCACACAATAAGACAACTCAGGCCGAGTTATTGTTAGATAAATAAGCCATCCCACCAGATGCCTATACTGAGCAGGGTCATCCACATCATCACTCTCGGTAAGGGCCAGCTTGTGATTTTGTTCAAGAGGAGTTTTAGCCGGCTTGTAACCCAGTAATCTAACTTCTAAAATTACATCCAACGCATACTTACATTGACACAAGAAAATACCATTTGAGTTTCTGACTACTTCAATCCCTAAGAAAAATTTCAGCTTCCCCTAATTCTTTCATATGAAAGCAACGACTCAAATAGTTCTTGAATTTTTGTACAGTAGAAACGTCATTGTTGGAGATAATAAGGTCATCCACATAAATAAGCACATTCAATTGAACAGTCCCAACTCGAAAAGTGAACAAAGAGTAATCTAAATATGATTACTGAAATCAATAAGCTTTCAGAGATGCAGCCAATTTCGCAAATCAACATCTAGGTGCTTGCCGCAAACCGTATAGAGAATTCCGGAGTTTACAAACCTTCCCTGGTGATTAAGAAGCAAATCCAGGCAGCATCGTCATGTAAACCTCTTCCTCTAAATCACCGTGTAAGAAAGCATTTTGGACATCCATCTGATGGAGTTCCCAATTCTTTGCAGCCGCAACGGCAAGAAAGGTGCGCACAGTAACCATTTTTGCTGTAGGAGCAAAAGTCTCCTGATAATCTATGCCTTCAACTTAATTATTTCCCAATATCACTAACCGCGCTTTGTATCATTCAACACTTCCATCAGAATTATATTTAATTTTATATACCTACTTGCTTCCTATTGCTTTCTTCCCAAATGGCAGATTTTCAACTGTCCATGTACCATTATCCTCCAAAGCCTATATTTCTTTTCTCATAGCCGCTCTCCACTGTTCATCCTTAACTGCTTCTGCATAAGAGCTTGGTTATGTCCTGTAGTAATGGCTGCCAAAAAATATCGGTGTTGTGCAAAGAATTTATCATAACCCACATAATGTGCTATAGAGAAGGCGTACCTGAGGAATCAAATCACTAACTGCACCTTGTATCGTTCAACACTTCCATCGGAATTGTATTTAATTTTGTATACCCACTTGCTTCCTATTGCTTTCTTCCCAAATGGCAGATTTTCAACTGTCCATGTACCATTATCCTCCAAAGCCTACATTTCTTTTCTCATAGCCGCTCTCCACCGTTCATCCTTAACTGCTTCTGCATAAGAGCTTGGTTCATGTCCTGTAGTAATGGCTGCCAAAAAATATCGGTATTGTGCAAAGAATTTATCATAACCCACATAATGTGCTATAGAGTAAGGTGTACCTGAGGAATCAAATTGGGCAGGTGAGCATACCGAGGGGCTTGTTTTGATGGCGTTTGTCATATAATCCTTCAAACGAACACAAGGTTGCTTGGCCCTTTGTCCCCTACCTAGTTGCTCTTTAATAACTTCACCTCTATCCACTCCCTCACTATTTTCATGGATCAATTCTTCTGTTTCAGGATTCACCTCACTTTCTCTACCCACACTTTTATCGTGCTCCTTTCCCAAGTTGTTCTCTAAACCATCAACTTCATCACCCAACTCTTCAACTCCATTTTTAATGAGTTCATCACCCATTGTTTTCTCATTTGCATATGGAAATTCTGTTTCAGCGAATACCACGTCTCTTGATACAAAGTATTCTTTAGCTTCCAAATCATACAATCTCCATCCCTTCTTTTCAAATGGATACCCAACAAAAACACACCTATGATTTCTACTATCAAATTTATCTTTATCCTGATTCAGATTATGCGCATAGCACAAACAACCGAAAACCCGAACGTGTTTGTAAGAAGGTACTTTCCCAAAGAGCATATCATATGGGGTTTTACCATTTAATAACATAGATGGAGTCCTATTAATCAAATACCTGGCTGCAAGTACACATTCTCCCCAAAATTCTATGGGTAAATTTGTTTGGAAACATAAGGCTCTTGTCACATTAAGAATATAGCGATGTTTTCTTTCCACTCGGCCATTTTGTTGAGGTGTTCCTACACAGGAAGTCTGATGCAACATTCCTTGTTCATCAAAATATTCTTTCAAGCACATAAATTTACTTCCGTTATCACTTCTGACAATTTTTACATTTTTTTCAAATTGGCGTTTAACCATCACAACAAATTTCTTAAGAACACAAGCTACTTCTTATTTTCCATTCAGCAAATATATCCAAATAACACGAGAGTAATCATCAATAATTTTTAAGAAGTAAATTGCTCCACAAGAAGTTGGGACTCTATAAGGTACCCACAAATCACAATGTAACCATCAGTTTTATTGTCACTAGAAAAGAAAATCTCTCTTGTTTGCTTTGCTCTAAAACGAACTTCACAAGTTTTATTAGTTTTCCTAACTATGCTACCAGCTTCTGGAATTAACTCTACCACCTTATAAGAAGGATGACCCATTCTCTTATGCCAAAGCTCAAAAGACCCCACATCAGTTACTTTGCAAGCATGTACTGATGTCACTCCCTTGAGAAAGTACAGCCCCTCACGTTGCTCACCCGCTCCAATCAGGTTCCTCGAATTTAGGTCCTGTATAGCACAAATTTTGTTAGTAAGTTGAATAACCAAATTTGAATTATTAAGTAGTTGTGATACAGAGATCAGATTGCAATTCAAATTTTGCACATAAAGGACTCGTTGCAATTTCAAGTCTCCTCCAAGCAACACAGTTTCTTCTTTCACCACCAAGGTCTTTTCTCCATTAGGTAACCCAACTGAGCATGGCACAATGTCACGCAATTCACTCAAAAATGCCAACGTTTCTGTCATATGATGGGAAGCTCCTATGTCAATAATCCAATGAAATATCCTCTGCGTACGTGTCAGCCTCTCATTGCCACCATTCTGACAAGAATTCAACATGCCCAACAAAGCAGCCCACTGCTCTTCATTTAATCCACTAAGACCCTTTCGATCTGAATCTGTCACAATTCCACGCCCACCATCAACTCCAGTTGCTTGTGTGGCGTTGGCACGAGCAACTCCTCCCTTGCTACTTCCTGCTCCATTGCCATGCTTTTAACCACCTCCTCGTCCAGCAGAAGTTCCACGTGGTCTATTACCTCACCATTCTGGATAACCAATCAGCTGGAAACAACTTTCAGCATCATGTCCCTCTCGGTTACAATTAAAACAAATTGAGGATTTGTCTTTATCCCCCCCCCCCTGAATTTTGACTTCCTGCTCGAATTGCAAAACTCATAGGATTGCCTCTTACTTCCTTGGTTCGTGTCATAGTTCGCACCCGCTCTTGCTGAACAACCATAGCATAGGCACGATTCAAATTGGGTAAGGGTTCAGTGCTCAAAATATTAGAGCACACTATTCCGTATCCTTCTTCATCCAAGCCCATCAAAAACTGATGAACTCCCTCTTCTTCGCGCTTTCTTTCCAATTCAATGGTAAGATTGCATCTGCAGCCTGCACAGATACACACTAGTATCTGATCATAGTTGTTTATTTCATCCCATAATGTTTTGAGTCTTCCGAAATAGGACACGATCGGTTGACCTTCCTGCCTACAATTCGCCAGATCCGATCTCAGTTGCTGCATTCGTAGACCATTCCTAATCGAGAACCTCTGTTTAATATCCTCCCACAGATCCTTTACATTCTCCATGTGAGAGATGGTCAAGTGAAGCATCGGTTCAATGGTGTTAAACACCCAAGAAACCAGCATAGAGTTAACCGTCCACCAATCTTCAAGTTCCAGTGTGTCATCTGCTGGTTGCTTAATAGATCCATCAATAAAACCATATTTCTTTTTGGCCCTCAATGCAGTCCGCATAGCTCGCGCCCATTCTTCGTAATTCTCGCCCTTCAATTGAATTTGGGTAATCAAGTTACCTAGGTTGTCATTCGAATTCAGTGTGTAAGAACTAGAAGTTTTCTTCCCTGATCCAGAACTTTCATTTTTCTTTTCATCAGCCATGGCTCTGATACCATGTAAAAGAACTAAGAAATTTTGGAATAAGAATTCTGATGTTTATTGCCTCAGAAATTAAAGATATATATAAAAAATTACAACTAACAAATAGGTTCCTAATCAAGCTAAACTATCAAAATTATATCAGAATCATACAACTAAAGGTAAAAACAGATATGCACACAAAAATTTTTAAACAAATATCCTAAATAAATATAAAATAAGTGATAACTAATAACTGCCTTTTCAATAGTTCTGCGTTGCATTATATAGTGTGATTTCACTGGTGTACTCCGGGCCAGGATCTCCTAGTCCAAAACAATGTAAATATTGTATCGGGCCAGGATCCACAGTCCAAACTAATATAAATATTATATATATATATTTTTTTTGTCTATAGTGATAAATTCGGAAAAGATACGATTTGAGAGCTTTAGTGATGTAATTATAGCGAACTTTTTTCTTTCTCGTGTCTTGCCCACGTGGACTCACGGTCGAACAACTTGTGTCTATTTTTCTCTCTCATTGTGTGAGTCGGTTGTGTGGCTTAGATCTGTGGGCACCTTGTAACGGATTTTTAATTTTTTACGTACTTTGGAAATTCTTAAAGGAGCTGGGAACTAGGAGGCAGACATAAGCAAAGATTATTAAGTATCGTCTCTTGTTCTGTTGTATTCGTAATTACATATTCATGAATGGAACACAAATTAAATTAGTATGAAACTTCAATCTTGTTGCAGGATGACCTTACTGTTAGGTCCTCCTTCATCTGGGAAGACAACCCTTTTGCTTGCGCTGGCTGGGAAGTTAGATCCAACTTTAAAGGTTAGTTAATTTGAGTCAACTGGGTTGTAGTGCTTGTTACGTGCTTTAATGCAAAAACTAAAGTTACATATATTTGTGCTTGAAAATCAGATAGAAGGACAAGTAAGCTACAACGGTTTTAGGCTTGATGAATTTGAGCCTCGGAAGACATCAGCCTATGTTAGCCAAAATGATGTTCACTTGGGAGATCTAACAGTTAAAGAAACCTTTGATTATTCAGCATGGTTTCAAGGAGTTGCTCATCGATATGGTAACAAAATCATATGAAGTTAACTTGTAATGAGAACCCTTCAATTTTATTTAATTTCAACAACTAATTTTGTCCTCTAAATTTCAGACCAGCTAAATGAGCTTGATAGGAGGGAGAAGGAAGCTGGCATTATCCCTGACTCTGACAGTGATCTTTTCATGAAGGTATATTACATTCAAGAAACTAAAATTGTTGACAAAACAAAACATAGGATACACTTAACAACTTGCTGCCATAGCTTCTGGGGCTTGACAATGCAAGGACACTGTTGTTGGAGACGAAATGACTCGAGGAATTTCTGGTGGACAAAAGAAGAGAGTAACAACAGGTTAGTCATCTAAAACTTAATTGCTTGCCTTTCAGCTTCGAGATGAACAACTGATGCAATTTCTATCGTGGTTTTTATAATGTAGGGGAGATGATTGTTGGACCTACAAAAACACTATTTATGGATGAGATATCAACTGGTTTAGACAGTTCCGCAACATATCAGATTGTTAGGTGCATGCAGCAAATTGTGCACCTCACTAAGGCCACTGCCGTCATGTTCCTCCTCCAGCCTGATCCTGAAACTTTTGAACTCTTTGATGATGTTGTTCTGTTATCTGAGGGTCAGATTGTGTATCAGGACCCTCGGGAGCAAGTAGTACCATTCTTTGAGAGCTGTGGATTCAAATGCCCTGAGAGGAAGGGCACTGCTGATTTTTTGCAGGAGGTAAATATATCATTTATGAGTTTGCATGACATGCCAGTGCACTTAGCGGTGGTTCTGCCGTTGGTCCTTGTAATAATATATGGAAGTTGAATAAAAAAATGTTGAAATTTCGCAACTTTATGTAAGAATGTTTCCAACTTCTCAAGTAAATGAGTAATTTAGCCTCAATATATAAAATTTGAACCAACCAGTATCCCTTCTGTTTAGCTCCATTCAAGTTCAAGTTGACCTTGCAGGGAACTTTATCCTGAAAGCTGCTGTTGGGAAGAAATTTGGATTAGTAATGCATTTCATGTCACATTATGATATCAAAAGCCTAATTATTTAACAATGTTTGTATGGACATTTTTTTATAGGTTACATCAAAGAAAGACCAAGAGCAATACTGGGCAGGTGAGAGCAAGCCCTACCGATACGTAACAGTAACTGAGTTTGCAAGACAGTTTAAGGCTTTCCATGTTGGCCTGAATCTTGAGAAAGAGCTTTCCATTTCATACGATAAGGCTAGAAGTCATAAAGCAGCTCTAGTATTCCAGAAATGCAGAATCCCAAAACTGCAGCTTTTCAAGGCCTGCATTGACAAGGAGAAGCTCTTAATGAGGAGTACTCTGCCTGTGTACATCTTTAAAGCCGTCCAAATTTTTGTCATTGCGGTCATTGCAGCAACTGTTTTTTTGAGGACGACACTTCATGTCACATACGATGATGGATCGCTATATGTTGGTGCAACTATATTTGTCATGATTGTGAACATGTTCAATGGCTTTGCAGAGCTCTCTACAGCAACAATGAGGCTTCCTGTGTTTTACAAGCAAAGAGATCTCCTATTTTATCCAGCTTGGGCATTTACCCTCCCAAATTTCTTGCTCAGGGTCCCAATTTCTGTTGTTGAGTCGTTTGTTTGGACTGCTGTGACATAATATTCTATTGGATTTGCGGCAGAAGCAAGCAGGTGACATTTCCTGGCCAAGATTTCTAATAACTTAACATAGACCTGCAGTTACTATCCACAGTATCATGGATTTTGTGTTTTTGCCTTGTCAGATTTTTCAAGCAGACGCTGTTAATATTTTTAATTCAACAAATGGCTGCTGGATTATTTAGGCTTATGGCTGGGGTATGCAGGACCATGATCATTACACACAATGGAGGAGCACTTGCTCTCCTCATTTTGTTCCTACTGGGAGGCTTTATCCTTCCAAGAGGTTGGATTATTTCTTTTTTTTTTTAAGAAAAAAAAAGTTAGTATTTAAGTATAATTACAATAATAAATATTCAACTTTCCAGGGAACTGCATTAGTTACACTCTCTTGATTTTATTTCCTATTGAGGTTAAGTCCTATTTATTCTTACAGAATTGAGCTCTTATTGTAACAGGAAGAATTCCTGTGTGGTGGACATGGGCTTACTGGATTTCACCTGTGTCTTATGGAATCAAATCCTTGACAGTCAATGAACTGCTTTCTCCAAGGTGGATTAATAAACTAGTACGTCATCAATACACAATTAATTTTCTTTAACAAGTATGTCTGTACTTAGCACACATATCTAGAACACATTGAGAAGAAAATCCGGATAGAAATAAACTAAGGGATATTACAGAAATAAACTTAGGATAATATGTATAATCTAAAAGTAAGGTTTTTAGTGTGGAGATGACTCGTTGAAAGAACTTTAATCTGATAGCAGGCATCAGACAACGTTAACAAGTTGAGTACAGCTGTGCTGGAGAACTTTGGTGTAGAACAGGAAAAATACTGGTGTTGGATTGGAGCGGTAGCACTTCTGGGATTTACCATTCTCTTCAATGTCTTATTCACATTCTCACTCATGTATTTAAACTGTAAGTTTCTTTAAGTAACCTGGTTTGATTAATGTGATCTTCTTTCATCTTTTCGTGAAGACTGTTATCATTTCTAATCCTATTTGTTAGTAACAGCTCTTGGAAAGCCACAGGCAATTATACCTGAAGAAGTAGCCAATGAGCAATCTGACAGGGAAGGATCAGAAGGGAGAAGACTTGAAACAAAGATATCAATCAATGGCAACAATGCAGGTGAGAATTTGAAGTATATATGACCAATTTCTGTTTCAACCAAAAATTACTTTGAGAGGTACAATATACTAATTAAATTTAAGCGCTATAGAGTTACTGACATGAATCTGTAATGTTGAAGGAGAAATCCAAATGCCACAAGTAAGCCTGCAATCTAGCGCCAATGGACGTAACACTGAGGCCACAAATAGAGCTGCGCCCTGGAGGGGGATGATTCTTCCATTTACACCTCTTGCTATGTCCTTTGATAGTGTAAACTATTATGTGGATATGCCCTCAGTGAGAATCTATGTCCCTTTTTTCTATATAATTTGAGTTTCAATTCTTTATTTAGTATGGCTAATATTAGAAAACTATTTGACGGTAACTAACTTAACTACCTAAATGGTCCATATCTTGCCGGAAATGAAGGGTCAGGGAGTGACAGAGGACAGGCTGCAATTGCTTCAAGAAGTGACTGGAGCATTTAGGCCGGGGATCCTGACTGCTTTGATGGGAGTTAGTGGAGCTGGAAAGACAACATTGATGGATGTTCTAGCAGGCAGAAAAACTGGGGTTTACATTGAAGGCGATATTAGAATTTCTGGATTCCCTAAAAATCAAGAAACTTTTGCAAGAATTTCTGGTTACTGCGAGCAGACTGACATTCACTCTCCTCAAGTCACTATTCAGCTTTCCTTAGACTCCCGAAAGAAGTCAGTGACGAAGAAAAGATGGTAAGAATTACGAATATGGAATGAAAACTCATTTTCAATGAAATTGTGATGTTTAGATTCTAGTTTATAACTATCTTTGTTTCTTGGATTTTGCTTTCAGGTTTTTCTAGATGAAGTGATGGAGCTAGTTGAGCTCACCAATCTGAAAAATGCAATAGTTGGACTACCAGGAATAACAGGGCTGTCGACAGAACAAAGAAAGAGATTGACAATAGCAGTGGAGCTAGTGGTAAACCCTTCAATTATTTTCATGGATGAACCTACTTCTGGGCTGAATGCAAGAGCAGCAGCCATTGTTATGAGGACTGTAAGAAACACTGTGGACACTGGAAGAACAGTTGTCTGCACAATTCATCAGCCTAGCATCGACATCTTTGAAGCCTTCGACGAGCTGGTACTGATGAAGAGAGGAGGGAAACTGATTTACTCAGGACCATTAGGCCAGAATTCTCGCAAGATCATTAAATATTTTGAGGTGCGTGATAAAATCTTCCCAAATCTATTTATGACATGACAGTAACTTGTCTTACACAACCGCTTGTGATTGCTTTCAGGCAATTCCAGGAGTGCCTAGAATTAAAGAAAGGCAAAATCCAGCAGCGTGGATGCTAGAAGCAAGCTCAGCTGCAACTCAAGTTAGACTCGGAATTGATTTTGCTGAGCATTATAAATCATCATCCTTGTATAAGTAAGTGCAGAACACAATTTGTGATAGTAATGACAACTTACTCGAAATTTTCAGGTTTTTATTTAGCTAACATACATGGTTATATTTATAGACAAACCAAGGCTGTGGTGAAAGACTTGAGTACACCATCAGAAGGGGCTACAGATATCTACTTCCCTACTCAATATCCACAATCCACATGGGGGCAACAAGTGGTGAGCACATTTCGGTTCAAATAAAAAAACTGAACCGAACTGAATCAATTCGGTTTAATCGATTCGGTTTTAAAATTCAATCGGTTCGGTTCGGTTTTATATTATAAAAATTTTAGTTATTTCTGTTCGGTTTGGTTTTGAAGAGAAAAAAATTGGTTAAATCAAACAGAACTGAATAATAATTTTATATATTCAAATCAAACCAAATCGAACTGAATTGATTTTTGAATTGATTTATGTTTATGGAGAATTTATGAATTATTTAATTTTATATAATTTATGAATTATTTAATTATATATATATATATATAAATTGTTTAATTTCATTGATTAATGGTTATTAGGTTCAAACCAAAGTTAAAATTAGAATAAATAACTTGAAAATAAGTTTAAATTAAAAAATAATCAAAATCGGACGGTTTGAACCAAACCAAAATAGAGCGGTTTGATTCGATTTGATTTTTCATCCATTTCGATTCAATTCGATTTCTAAAATATGTAATTTGATTTTATAATTTAATTCGATTCGATTTTATTCGATTTGAACCGAATGCTAACCCTATGGGGCAATTCAAATCCTGCCTGTGGAAGCAGTCGTGGACTTATTGGAGAAGTCCTTACTATAATCTTCTTGGGTATTTTTACACCTTGGTAACTGGTCTTGTTCTAGGCACAGTCTTCTGGCAGGTTGGAGCCAAGAGGTCAGATATGCATATGCCTACTCCAAAGCTACAACTTCCCCTCCTCTTCTTGTTTTTTACCCTCTCCATTTTTTTGAAATTTTTTTTAATTGAAGCCCTTTATTCTGTACTTAGAGAGGACGCAACTGATCTAACCATGATCATAGGAGCGATGTACGTAGCAGTTTTGTTCGTCGGAATCAACAATTGCTCAACTGTGCAGCCAATTGTAGCTGTTGAAAGAACTGTATTCTACCGAGAAAGAGCTGCAGGGATGTACTCAGCTTTACCAAATGCCTTGGCACAGGTAAGGAAAAAGGATTACTACTCCAAAAGCTAAATAGATGAATACAAAATGCTGAAGATATGACAATTCTAGACCCCTATTGCGTAAGTTCTGCACTAACCCATTTCGAGTTTTGATCCCTTTTATGCAGGTGATGGTGGAAATACCATGTATTTTTGTTCAAACCGTATACTACTCTCTTATAGTATATTCTACGGTGACCTTTCAGTGGAAGTTGGCTAAGTTCTTCTGGTTCTTCTTCATCACCTTCTTCTCCTTCCTATACTTCACATACTATGGAATGATGACCGTTTCAATCACACCAAATGACCAAGTAGCAGCAATCTTTGCATCAGCATTTTATGCACTCTTCACCCTTTTCTCCTGCTTCTTCATCCCGAAGCCGGTAAGTCAATTTCCTCCCTCTGCTGCAGCCATTTTGTAAGCCTAATATTTAAAAAAAAAAATTTTTTAAAAAAAAGCCTTAAATTTCATAATTCTTTGCTTGTGACATTGCAGAGAATTCCCAAGTGGCGGACATGGCACTACTACATCTGCCCTGTGGCGTGGACTGTGTACGGATTAAAAGTAACAATTACGGTTACATTGAAGACAGAAGGTGAGCGGGATTGAGCCAGATCCAAGCATCAAATGGTATGTGCAGAACCATTATGGGTATGATCTAAACTTCATGGGTCCAACTGCTGCAATCTTGGTCGCTTTCGGTGTCTTATTCGCTCTCATGTTTACCTTCTGCATCAAAAAACTCAGCTTCCAAAATAGATAGTTCGTCTTGGGTTTGGGCTTGGTGGGCCTTGGTGTAGACCGAAACCGACCAGAGTTCATACGTGAGAAAGCACACAGGTGTGAGAAGGAAAAGCTAGGGTTGTGAGTGGGACCCAAATTTCCTCGTGCTTTGAAAGATAGAAAATAAAACCGCGACCTCATGTGTGTCTTTTTTCTCTTAATTCAACGGCGTGTCCTAGCGTTTCCTCCAACTCGGAGATTACGTGTCAGATAACTACACCATTTTCAATTTACCATGATTCCCTTTAAGTGATTCCTGCCCAAATACTAACTGCTCCAGGTCTAGCTTGAGGTCACCAAACGGTCACGTTTGGCAACGGTCAAATGAGACGCCCCCCGCCCACCCCATGAATGAGAGCATCCAAAGAAATCCAAAGGCTAAAAATGTCAAGGTCAAACTTTTTTCCTTGATAATGAGAATCCAATTAGACTTCAGACTTAATATTTTACAAATGAATGGAGATGAGATGGTCAAGAAATTAATCTAAACCAAATCCTAGTTCCAAATCAAATGACCAATAAAATTAATAAATTGAATATAATTCATGGCTTAATTAATTAATACAAGTGAAATGAATTTAAAATAAAAGATTATAAAATAAAGCATACGCAAAAACACCAGAGATTAATTAAGAAGTAAAGTTGATTGTGATGTAGTGGGGGAAGGGAGTGGAGTAGCTAAATCAAATGTGAGGCATGTTGAAATTGTGCCTTAGCCACCAACCTTGCCTAGTGCCTACGCGTTTTATCTCCAACCACATTCTGCCCTTTGCCTAAATTTGAACCACGAAAATCATACTACGCCTAGTTTGGCCACTTTGGTCCCCACTTCCAGTGAAACACAATGTGTCAATTATAACTGATGAGTAATGTATTTATTATAATTGATAAATTATATAGTGATAGATAATTTTATTTCTCTCTTATAATAGTGGTAATTAATTTTAGAATAGTTACGTAGGAAGATTCAAATTCGAGCCAATCTATACATTTAATCAACCAGACCACTTTGATTGAGTTAAAATTTATCATATTGTCTTTTATTTTTAATTTTATTTAAGACAATTTTTTATTTAATTTTAAAGTTAATATTTTAAAAACATTATCATTATTTTATTAGTTAAAAAAATAATTATTTATATTTTTTATATTAATTTCTCAAAATTTAACTTAATTTAATATTGTATTAAATTTATCGCTTTAATTCTATTAAAAATAAATTATTCACATTAAAATTAAGTAATGTACAATGATGAAAAATAATTTCCTAATGGTTTGATTCAGGATTTGAACTTTAATTAATAAAATGACTAGTAAATTCTTTGTTAATTTAGTTAATTCTTAAAATTAATAACAAATCCAATGATAATCATTTGATATTTTATATAAATTATGGATTTTATTGGAAGACCCATTTACATTTAATGAAAGAAAGAATACAGCATATAACTGCCTTACTAAATAATTTTTCTTTATTTTTATTTTTTATTTCAAATATGATACATCAACTCGTTTAAGAAAAATTGGTGTAATATAAATGTTGTTCTTTTTTATTTTTAAGTAGGGATTTAAACATAAGTCTATTAAATGAATTATTTATCTTCAGCCATACAATCATATTAGACTAGACAATATTAATAAATGTTGTTTTACAATACCTAATTAAAAACTTATAAAGAGAGGTTCTATAAACCTCTTCTTCTCCTATATTTTTTTTTCATTTTTTTTTTATTTCTTTCATTCAATCTTCTTTTTGGATAATTATCGATGAGTATATTTATATGTGACAATTTTCTCATTTTTTTTCTCGTTTTCTAATAAGTCCAGTGATGGATCTAGAGGAAAAATTCTATGGTCAACATATAAACAAATTATATAGTGTATTTAATGTACTAAAAAATATTGTACTTAATACTCATATTAAAATAATTGAGTTTAAAATATTGAAAGATAAAATCCATACATTTTGTGAGTGAAACTGCACTTATACCACAAGCATACAATAATTTGCTCAATATATAAAGATCAATTGATTTTTTATTAATAAAAATATATTATTCATTTAAAAAGAGGTCAAATACTTAAATATATGAGAAGTCAATTTAAAAATATATATAAATATACGAGTGTAATTTATAAAAAATAGATAGGTCAATCGATTATTCTTTTATCATAATGAATCCATCATTGATAACTCTCATATTTATATCCGTTTAAAACAGACTTTATACATATCTCTTCATATCTATCATTATTGATAGATTTTAAATAAATAAATCATTAAATATATTATCTTAATAGATCTTGAGTTTTTTTTTTCATGTTTTTCTCCCCTCTAACAAAGCTATTTTATTTTTATTATTGATATATTTTATTTTTTTGGATATAAGTACTTTATGAAATGCATATCTTTCATTTAATAATAAATTTAAATTTAAAAATTATTTAAATTTGACAAACTTAAAAAATGACTATAAAATCAAAAAATTTAGCGCGTAATTTACTTATTGATTAATTTATATACTTTATTAATATTATTATTTATATAATTTTTTATATGAATAGTTAACTAGTTTCATTTATATAAAAATATAATATTTTGATTTACCATCTTAACTTTTTATTATTATTATTATTATTTTATTTGGTAAATGAGGAAAGTTGGTGGAAAAGTCCTTTTTGGATGAACTAATTAAATACCCCCTTGATAAACAAATATTTCCTAAAGTTTTCGGACTTGAATTCAAAGGAAATGAGAAAATATGTGCTGCGGCGAGCCAAGGATAAGGATATATAAATTTGTGTCTCGCCGCAGCACATATTTTCTCATTTCCTTTGATTTGCAAGGAGCATTTTTCTCGATGTGATATATTATATTATATAGGAAATTTTATTAACTTTTCTAACTTGGTAAAATCACACAATATTGTTAAGGGCTTTGAATCTGTGTGCAAAGTAGAAGACAATTCTGGTTTTATAAAAAAAAAAAAAAAAAAGTAAAAGACAATGTGGCTCTTTGAACCAGGAGCATGGTATTCATTTCTCTTATATTCCTGTGGGCTCCATAGCAGGTGGATTCATTATTGATCGTAAACTGTTAAATTAAGTTGTACTGAAAGGTGTTTCGCTTTTTTATATATATATATCTTAATTTATTAAAATTAGTATTTATAATGTTTATTAACTAGTTAATTTAAATTTATTTTTATTTTTTTATTTACTTTCAATATTATCATCACCACTATTTAATTATCATTGTTATTATTATCATTACAATCAATTATAAAAATGTGATAATTATATTATATTATATTATAATTTTAATTACAATATATAATTGATTGTATTGTATTATATTATGTTTTACCAAATATAATTTAGAGTTTAGATTAATTTAAATTTATTATTTTAATTTAATTATATTGGAATAGTTATTAAAATTATGAGGTCTTTAATTTAAAATTTAGTGAGACTTAATTATAAAAAAATTATAAAAAAAAGACTTTTTTCAATATTTTTTGTCAAAGATTTTATTTTTTTAATTTAAAAAGATGTCTGACGCGTGATCAATAATTAAGGGCCTTGAGAATATGATAATTATAGGATTTTAGATAGATTTGGTGACAACTAACAAACACGTTAATGTTATGCTCACTATTGGTGACAGCTACAATTTTTTATTTTCTTTTTTTTTTTTTAATCTACAATTGAAAATAGAAATTACAAAATCTTCGTTTTAACTTAAAATCATATGGCAATCTTATTCGCATATTTTTTTAATTTTAATGAAATAATTATTTAATCTATTTATTTTGATATTATAAATTAAAATCTCCATCAATTTTACTCTTGTCTACCAATTAGCATTTTCGTTGATTTTTCTTAGCATACTTTGTTGGTCCAACTAATAAAATAAAAAATATATATTTTTATTTCTATATGGATAGAGAATGAACGGATGAGAGATAAAGAAGAAAATTATGTTGATTATTTGGATTAAAATAAGTTACTAAAATTGTTATATCAATGATCAATGAATTTTAATTTAATAATATTAAAATTATTTTCCAAATGATGAGATCCGTATTCTAATGAAAATCAATTTTAAAAAAACTTTCACACCAATATTTAAATAAGAAATAAGAGAAATTTTGTTATTTGGAAAATAAATTTTAATTTTAATAATATTTTTACTTATTTTTGTTACAAATAATTCATAAATTGAATAAAAATGACAATGTATAGGATATTTATGAAAATATCTCACTCAAATTTAAATCTAATTAACATTTATAATACTCAAATTTGTTACAAATTTAAATAATATTTTTTAATAATATTTGAACCCATTTAAATTTATATATTTTAATTAATAATTTATATAAAATATATTTTCGATTGAAAATTTATATTTTAAAAATTTTATAATTATATGAAATATTTAAATATTATTTATTTAAAATATATTATATAAAAAATTATTAATATTATTATAAAAATATATATTTTTTAGTTAATTATTTATATATAATAAATATATAAAATTTGAGTTTTACCCTAATTTAATTTGGATATTAGTTATTAAATTTAAATTATTTTAAATTTAATTATATATTATTTAAATTCATTTTAATAAATATCCCTTTCATTAATAAATGAAAGGACATAGAGATGGCTCATATAGAAGCACCATCTATACACCAGAATAGGAGGCTATTTAATGCATATAAAAATTTAGAGTTTAATTAAGAAGGTGCTTTTAAGATTGATTAATATTAGAGTGTATGTGTAGATAGCTCGAATTAATGTGAGAATTAATTTATTAATTATTAAATTAAATTTTTATATTTAAATTTATGCATCTTTTATATATAATTTAATTAATTTTATATATATTTCAATATAAATTTTATGATTGTTAAATTTAATTTTATATAAGGTTAAACTTATATTATATGCGCTTTTAATTCTAATGAATAGTTGAAGAGAAAGAAATTAGAACGACCAACTCTCAACCACCGTTGGTCTCTTGATATTACCCACAAGGATTTGGATTTCCACCTAACTCTTGCAAGGCCTTCGATGATTGCTAGGCGCACACCCATCTCACAATTTAATAATAATATTGGGAAAAAAAAAATCATGAAAAGAATAGAATGCACGTGAAGCCATTGCTAGAAGGATATGCTCATGCTCCTTCCTTCCCACCACTTGTTCTTGCTGCCTAAACCAATATGCTAAGACAAATAAAACAATTGGCCATAACTAGAGGAGTAAATGTTAAACTTGGTCTCGTCTTCTTTTTAATATTATTTATTTAATTTAGATTAAATTAAAACTCAACATTTTATAGTTTGTAAAAACTCTCTAAAACTAATTTTAATATTATATTTGAGATTAGCATTTGATTAATTGAATTAAATTAAATTTTTAATTAATTGAATTATTAATTAATTTTAAAATTATTAATCAAACTAAATTGAAATCAAAAGAAAATTAAAATTAATCAAAATCAATTATTTTTTTGAATGATTATCGATTATAATTAAATTAATAAAATATATATATATATATATATATATTTATATTATTAATTAATTATTAATAAAAATATTTTTATAATCCTTTTTTATTTATAAAAAAATAATATATGTGATTTAATATTAATAATAGAATAATTATTAAATATTATTATAAAATCATAAAAATAATAATTATAAATAATATATTATTAATAAAATTATAATTGGATGCAATTTCTTTGACAAATGGAAGGAGGAGTCCTCAAGATGTGGCTGCATAAGCTTCATCCCACATTTCACTGTCCATATACACATATGCACACACACAGCAATTTCTGTATCCATTGCCCATTTGCCCTTATGGGAAAGATAGAGAATGGGCATCCTCATAATTTTTTTTTTTTGGATTATTTGTTATTATTTTTCTTAAAAAATCATTTGAAATTCAGCAATTGCTAAGTTTTTATATGATGAGAAAAATATAAAAATTTGTTTATATTGAGAAAAATATATTGAGAAATATGGTTAAACGGTGAAGTGGGCAAACTTTTATATTGATTAAAATGGTTTGTCAGTGGCAGTGCTGTTGACGGAGTCCCAACGATCAAGGGCATATTTATTGTCCTTCTCAAACCCAGAAGAGAAGGCCCCATTCATGACATTTGCATAACAGCCATGAAATCCCTCGGATGGAGAATCTAATGTTAGTATGGAACTAAAGGACAAACCCCCATGCTAATCTCTTAAGTGCGCTCATCCTACACCTTACCATCACATCCCTTCCGTGAAAATGCAATCGTTTATATATATATACTTATAGTTAATTATGACGGATTCATTATGATTAATTATTATAATATAATTTTTATAAAATAATTATATTTTAAAATTTTCTTTCATCCTCAACTCTCATTTAATTTCATTAATTTTTTTTTCTTAATTAATTAATAAATTTTAATTTTAAAATATTAGAAACATCTTTAAAATTATAATTAAATTAAAATTATCTATTTAAACTTAATTAGATTTTTTTTACCACAATTAGAATCAATTGAAAACATAATGTATAAGTAGGAATAACAATAAATAGAGTACATGTGAAAATTATCATTTCTAAATTTGAATCTTGATTAATATTTATGAAACTTAAATTTAATTAAAATTTATTTTTAATTATTCAATTTATCTCAAACTCAATTATTATTGTTCAAAAAATATCTAAATTCATTTAATTTTATATATTTAATTAATAATAAAAAAATAATTTTAATTAATAACTTATACTTAAAAATTTAATAATTTCATAAAATATTAAATTTCTATTTTATATAAAATAAAATATATAAAAATTTATAAATATTATTATAAAAAATATATTTTATATTTAATTAAATATTTATATAAATAAATACAACTAATAAAATATCTAAAATATAAAATTTAAACTCATCATAAATGTTAAAATTAAGTCATGTCGATTACCTATAAAAACTTGATATATTGCGTATGTATAAATTTAAAATATTTTTTCACAATAAAAATTCGAGGGTGCAAAAAAGAATAAAAAAAACATCACCTTGTCAATAGCACTTCTTGGTGCCTGCCTCAGGCCATCACAATAACACAGTCACAAATCCGAGCGCTAGTAATGCCCCCAATACAAGAAAGGGTCCTACGTTTTATGGGACACATTGGTAATATTTGGACAAAATCAGTTGCGCACATGTCATTTCAATAAAGAGAAAATAAAAATTAAAAAAATAAGAAGAAAAAGTTGGTAGAGAGAGGAAGTGAGTCGAGACACGTTTTAGCCTCCTTCGTTGCCATTTCTCGATACCTCCTCCCCTCTCTCTATCTTTCCTCTGTTAAGTAGAGAGAGAGGGAGATCAGAGAGAGAAAAACCACAGCTAGGAGAAGCTTATATATTTCCTCTTTTAGACTCTCTCTACTCTCTCTCTCTCTCTCTTCCCTTCACTCACTTTGTTATTCTATTTTTCTCTGCTTCTTTTCTCTAAGGAGGGAGAGTGTTTGTAGAACGCGAAAGACACTGTCTTTCCCACGTTTCTTCCGCCATGATCTCCTTGAAAAGCAGTTTCCTGGTAATATAAACCACACCCATTTCTCTATTCACAATTTCAACCTCACATACTTCACACAAATTATTCAAACAATCTATTAATTCAAAGTTTGGCTTTGCATTTCACATCGTCAATCAGCAACTTGTAGATTTTTCTTCAATTTTTTGCTTATGCTCCTTTTCAGTTGATTTACATTTCTGGGTATGTTCCCTTTAATCTCCTTTTACATTTAAAACTATCAAACTGTTTTCAGTATACTTGTTTATACATATTTTTCCATATCTGGGTTTTTGAAAAATTGAAAATTAATTTACTTTTAATTTCTGAAAATAAAATTTGTTGATCCCGTAGATTATTCATATCTGGGCGTTGTTTTAAATTCAAAGCCACCAAATCATCCTTATTCCGATAAGTGTTTTTTTTTTTTTTTACTGAACTATTTGATTTACAAACATTTAAAACTTCTTGTTACCATTTATAGTTTCAAGGTCTCTTATATTTTCATTTCAAATCGATCATGAAATTGGAACACAAAATGTTTTCCTTCTGAGAAAAGAACTTTTGATGTTAATAATTTCTTGATGATTGTCATTATTAACTCACAGCAATGAAGAAGAAAAGGTAATTATTTTTGTTATTATTATAATAATCATCATCTTGTGGTGAACAGAGTAACACGGGCATCTCAGGCTCGTGTAGCCCTTTCGCGGGGAAGCAGAGAGGACTAGTTCGTACAGCTCCACCTTCACTAAAAGTACAGGCACTGAATCCAAATAGGGAACGAAACGGCAGCGTCTTGATGGAGAGCACACTGCAGGAAATGAGAGATGGAGCCTCTGTGCTTGACTTGGAACCCAAATCCACCGTTGCTGGTGGCGTCCGCGATGTTTACGGTGAGGATACTGCCACTGAGGATCAGCTTGTCACGCCTTGGTCCCTTTCGGTTGCTAGGTAAGCTTTATGAATAAGGAATTGTTGACGTTAAATTTTTGTAACACGCGTCTCTTTTTTTTTTTTTTTTTTTCTGGTTATTCGATTTTGTTTAAATTTTTTATTTTATTTTCGATGATATCGATGTTTTTAGCTTGTCATGTACTATGTTGTTGATGTAAGTTGCATATGTTGCTTAGATGGGATCTTTGGACATATCTTTGTTGCTTTATGTTTATGGCTCCCTTTGGCTTGGTTGTATTTTCTGTTTTTAGTTTATATATTTATAGCCAGTATAATTTCTCATTATTATTTAAGTGTTTTTCTTCTATTATTTTATGCAATCTAATTTTTTCCAGCCCTTTTTAAGCCTTTGTCTCGTTTGGAGCAGTAGTTTCTATGTTCTTTTGCTATCTTAGCAATTTGAATGGCATAAGCTAACCTAATCTTAATTGGTTATGTTTTGCTATCTTTCTTACTTATTGGCTCCTTTCTGATGCTGCAGTGGATATTCTTTGTTGCGAGATCCACACCACAACAAAGGACTTGCCTTCAATGATAAAGAGAGAGATGCCCACTACTTGCGTGGCCTTCTCCCCCCAGCTGTGGTTTCTCAGGAGGTTCAGGTTGTTTTTCCTTATTTGTTGTCTCTTGATTTAATTTACCCTTTGTTTTACACACACACACACACACACATGAAATGCTGATGAAACTTTTGGCCCTATGCTGACCAGGTGAAGAAACTGATGCACATTATTCGCCAGTATCAACTTCCATTGCAAAAGTACATGGCTATGATGGATCTTCAGGTAGCCACAAAGTTTCTCTGATATTTTGCCTGTATTATTCATGCTTCAATGTAAAGAATTGTAATTGACTCATAGTTTGCATGTCAACTGATTTACTGATAATTACGAGCAGTGTGAATACCATTGATTACTTTAATTTTGTTGCAATATATTTGAGAATACATCATATTTTCTTCCCTAGCCTGGATTGCCTATTGTACTAGTGTAATTGGTGTTGTAAATAAGGGGTATGCCCTTTCCATAACTTAGTGGCCTTTTCTAGAGTTTTGTTTTAACTGGTACCACTAGACTCTCCAGCTTTATTTTATTGAAAATATGAAATAAACATGCTAACTTATTGCAGGAAAGAAATGAAAAACTGTTTTACAAGCTTCTCATTGACAATGTTGAGGAGATGCTCCCTATCGTTTACACTCCAACTGTTGGTGAGGCGTGCCAGAAATATGGAAGTATCTTCAGTCGTCCTCAGGGTCTTTACATCAGTTTGAAAGAAAAGTAAGTACCGCACAATATATTTGTATTCTTCATTTTTGTGGTACAAAGTCTCTATTGCAACACTTTCTTGCTATCCATGGTTAAGCTGATAAATTTTCTTTTACAGGGGTAGAATTCTTGAGGTGCTGAGGAACTGGCCTGAGAAGAATATTCAAGTCATTGTTGTGACTGATGGTGAGCGTATTCTGGGCCTTGGGGACCTTGGATGTCAGGTGAGATCTATTTAAATACCATTTCAAAAGTTCCTGTGATTCTTTTACCCTTTCACCTCCATATCTTTCTCACACACACACATTCATGCTCTCATTTGCACAGAAATATAATTGGTGACACTTAATTTTTATTTTTTTAGGGTATGGGGATACCTGTTGGAAAACTCTCTTTATATACTGCACTTGGTGGAGTCCGTCCTTCAGCTGTAAGTATCAACAAAACAATTTTTTTTTCCCTTCTTATCTTTAGTTCCTTTGTTCCTTATTTTTGTTTTTCTGTGGGACATACCTGAGCCAAAATACTTGTACTCAATCAGCTGTTATATTTTATCTCATCTAGAATTCCACTGTAGCCTGTGCACATGGTCTAAGCCTTTTCTGGCAGAACTTGAGAGTTTCCAGAGGTTGCCATTGTTTTTTCAGGATTGGAGGATGGTATTTTAGTGCTTCACTACGTTTTCTTTTGTTTGATGATGGCAATGTGTACTTAGCTGCATGTACAGGATGTAAAGAATATGGCAAATCTTGACAAGTTTTGCATCTTGTCACCCTTTCCCTTATCATTAACAAAAAGGATATTAATTATGTGAATTATTGCAGTGCCTGCCTGTTACAATTGATGTGGGAACCAACAATGAGAAACTGTTAAATGATGAGTTCTACATAGGGCTCAGGCAAAGAAGAGCTACTGGACAGGTACATGATGTGTTCACTTAACTTGTATGGACTTCTTCTGTGCTCATAAGATTTTTTTATAGGTGTTGCGTAATTTTCTGTTAAAGTGGAGTGCTCTTCATTTCAGGAATATTCTGAATTGCTACATGAATTCATGAGTGCAGTCAAGCAGAATTATGGTGAGAGAGTCCTCATTCAGGTTGTTAGCTAAAGCCAAAGACACTGATGATCCTTCTGTGATTTGGTTTTACATGTTCTTTTTTTTTTATGGGTAAGCTTACATGCATTTGTTTTTTTAAAATCTATGTCAAACTCTGCAGTTTGAAGACTTTGCAAACCACAATGCATTTGACCTGCTTGCAAAATATGGTACTACTCATCTTGTTTTCAATGATGATATTCAGGTAATTTTTACTTTTTCTTATAAAAGGCAATTTTTTACTTGTATTATTTGTAGCAGTTAGGATTTAGGATGGGAATAGCTCTAAATGCTTAAATCAATTGTTCTATTCCAGGGTACAGCATCTGTGGTCCTTGCAGGGCTTGTTGCAGCACTAAAATTAGTTGGTGGAACACTAGCTGACCACAAATTTTTATTTCTTGGTGCCGGAGAGGTGAGTAGATACTTGGTACAACTTTCACAAAATGTGGATTCATGGAAGTTTGTGAACATGTAAGCTGATAAATGGAAAAGGATAAATTGCTTGCCTTAATTTATGCCAGCATATGTATTTTTTGGGGTTCTTTATCATGTGTGCAAGTGCAACTGCTTTTCCTGACCATGACTGCATCATCAACCCCATTCTCCATTTTCACATTTTCCTTTTCTTCTACTTGTGTTTATATCTCACTTTGTTGCTGATAACAGGCTGGCACTGGAATTGCAGAACTGATAGCCCTTGAGATGTCCAAACAGGTCTGAAAATAATTTCTTTTGCATGTAATCTTTTTTTCCTTGGATATTATTATGAAAGCATTCGATGTCAAATAGACCTTAATGGCTATACATTTTGTCTTATTCTTTGTGCAGACAAACATGCCAGTGGAAGAGACTCGCAAGAGGATTTGGCTTGTGGATTCGAAGGTAGTAAAAATTTGTTCTGATTCTGGTTAATGGAAGGAGAATGATCATTAGCTTCTCATTCTGTTTCATTTTTATCAGTTATAAATCTGCACATGTAATTCCTTTGCAGGGGTTGATTGTTGGTTCCCGTAAGGAATCACTCCAACATTTCAAGAAGCCCTGGGCTCACGAGCATGAACCTATAAAGACACTTCTGGATGCTGTCAACGTATGGATTCTCTCTCTCTTCTCACTCTTCTCTTACAGTGCAAAAGAAAAATGTATTCTTATTCTCTTTACTTGTCTGATTTCCATCAGGACATTAAGCCAACAGTGTTGATTGGAACATCAGGGGTAGGAAGAACATTTACTAAAGAAGTGGTTGAGGCTATGGCCTCTTTCAATGAGGTATGAATCTTTATCCATCTACTTTGGTGTTGAATTTTGAACTCTGAGATAACCATGTGTTGCATTATCTCGTGCAGAGACCTATAATTCTTGCTCTTTCCAACCCAACTTCACAGTCTGAATGTACCGCTGAAGAAGCTTATACATGGAGTAAGGTAATGCAAACGGTATTTGTATGTGTTATTTGCCGACAAGAAATTAGCATATCACGGTGCTTTTCCTTCACCTTTGCATATGATTTTCACTTAATACACTGCCTACCATAGGACTGCTGGATTTTATATAGACCAACATTTCTTTCTTCTTTGCATGCAGGGTCGTGCCATTTTTGCAAGTGGAAGCCCATTTGCCCCTGTTGAATATGAGGGGAAAGTTTATGTGCCTGGTCAGGTAGGAAACCTTGGGAATTTAAATGATTTTCTAAGTAGAGACGTTTGATCCATTGGATATTGATTTTTGTTTTATTGTTATTTTTGGTTCAGGCAAACAATGCATACATTTTCCCTGGATTTGGTCTGGGTTTGATAATGTCTGGTACAATTCGTGTTCATGATGATATGCTTCTGGCAGCATGTAAGTGAACCAAAAATATGAGTACTTGAGATCATTTTACCTTTAGTTGTTAAACTGGTAAAGTTTTAGGGAACTTCATGTCATTCAACTATCCCTGCATAAAGTCTCCTCTCATCATTTAGAATTAGTAGATCTTGTTCTTGCATTTGAATTGATGATATTACGTGATATAATTCTGAGTTAGAATATGGGACACATCTAGAAGTAGGGCCTACAACATAGAGCTTGGAGGATCTAAATTAGCAGAGTTTGTTTTTCAGGCTTGATCTTACAATTCTGTCTTCAGCTCTTTTGGAGGTTTTGTTCCTAGATTTTAAATAGTTCCATGTATGTGTTCATTTCTTTGGTGCAGCGGAAGCTTTGGCTGCCCAGGTGACCCAGGAAAACTTCGACAAGGGACTCATATACCCACCGTTTACAAACATCAGAAAGATCTCTGCACAAATTGCCGCCAATGTGGCTGCTAAAGCTTATGAACTTGGTGAGTCCTTAATTCTTCTAATTCAGCTCATCCATGATATGATATGAAAGTCTTAGCTTGTGATACATATATTTGTCATCTCAAAAACGCCTTGTGTATAGGTTTGGCTACTCGCCTCCCTCAGCCTAAGGATCTGGTTAAGTATGCTGAAAGCTGTATGTACAGCCCTGCCTACCGAAGCTACCGATGAAGCAGCAGAAGCTTCCCACGCTAAACTATGCCTCCACCTCATCCCCGAAGGGAAGGTGGCAAAAAAATATTAAAAGAAATATTAGAGGTTCACTTTTAGCACATAATCAGCTGGTTTGTAATTTTTTCCCGTTCTTCCCCTTATTTTTTCAGTTTTTATTGTTAATCCTTTCTTTTATGGCTTGAAAAAGCTGTTGTGAACTTGAAAAATCTCACATGGAAATGAAATTCAATAGTGTTCTTTGACTTGTAATCTACTCAGAATAGTCCTTCTGTAATGTAAGGGAATAAATTAGTAAATAACATTGATTCCAGGAAGGTGACAGCAGTTGGCCAAGTGAATCCAACCCAAAATTGCCCGGATGGTCTTGGACTAGTCAACATGAAAGCTATTGAAAGAATTAAGTAAACAAGTGGGATTTTGCTTAGCATTGATTGGAAACTCTGAATTTTGTCTGTTTGGGTCGTTTCTGACTGCCTTCGGCGATGTGATAAGACTCTAAAACAGAGTTCAAAGTTAATGTTCTGCCAAAATAAAACGAGGGAAAATGAATTTCACTTATTTTAACTCTCATCACGAACTCTTTCGTTAATTTCATGAATTGTATTTCCTGAGGCAGTTCATTAACAATTTCTGATTCCTCAATCTCTTCTATTTTTAATTAGCTTCAACGTCTAGTCAAGAATCAAGGCAAATCAGAGAGAAATCCAGCAGGGAACAAAGGCATCAGTGAGTAATTGCACTTATTTTAAAAGAAAACAGCAGTCACATCCAAAATTATTAAATAAATCTATTTGGGTCGACTTCCAGTCTTATGTCGGCCCATTTTCCAAGATAAATCCTAGGCTTGGTTTGAGATTGAGTTTCAAAGGCTTCGGCTCGGTTTGAGATTGAGTTTGTTAAATGGGCATTTTTTATTTTTCATGTTTATAAAAAAATATATTAAATTTAATTTTAAATTATTTTAAATATATTTTAATTAACATATTTAAAGACATAACCTTTTTAATGCAACCTTAGCAGCAATACTAAAACAAATCAAATTTGGGAGTATAAAGATGTAGTTATTATAAGTTTGATTTTATATGAAAAATAAATTTAATAATCACTGGATTAAATATTTATATTTATATTTATATTTATATATTTATTAATTAATTCTAAATAAATCTCAACACAAATATTTTATTTAACAATTATTAAAAGTGTTCTCATATGAAATCGTTCTCGTATTATATAATTCTAATTTATATTTGTAAAAAATTCTCTTTTATGAAACAACTAATAAATATGATTGATATCAATATATTTTCATGAAGTGATATTTAATAAAATCAAATATAATTATTGAAAAACCCATGAAAAAAAAAACTATTTTATGGTCATAAATGGTGTGATATAGAACAGAAATGACTTCAGAATCCAAACTAGTGGTTGACTCAATGAATGTTAAGGTTAAATTTGGAGTCAAAATTTTTAATTTGATTATTGTAGCACATTTTCTAGGCAACTACCCCCTAGAGCAAGGTGGATTTATTAGAATATGAAGGACAATGACCTTATCAATTCAAGCCACTTTTGTCAAATCAAATCCTATTTTGTTTATGCAAAAATTCAAAGATGGGTTAGTTTTGATTAGGAAATTTCCATGAGATTTCTGCTCCAATTTCCTACCCTAATTCCACTAGTCTTCCATGCTTAGAAATGTAGGAAACTTATTCCCATTTGATCTATTAGACGAAAAATCATAGCTTGCAACTTGGGTTAATTGGATTTGTCATATTCTGTGTGTTTTATTTTAAGGCTGAATGTATAAATTAATCTCTTACCCTTATTAAAACAAAAAAGGTATGGTAACATTCTCAACTTTAAAAAGTCTATTTTACCCTTAAATTTTCATAACTTATATTTTATTTAAATGAAGATGAAAGAGAAGTAAATAAAAGTAACGAGGGGTAAATAAAAAATAATAAAATTTTTATAGGGTAAGTGGAAGTAAGCCTCATCATTTTTTACCTCGTGATTCATAATTTCTTTTACACCTTAATTTAAAATGTAAAAATGAGAAGTGACAGATATAATTATTTTATTTCATACGCCCTTTAAATTTATCATTCTTTTACCTATTTTTAAATATAAAAAAAAATATATTACTTTTCTCCCATTTTCAAGTATGATTTTTTTTTTTATTATACACTCTTTATTTTTTCACTCCTTATCTTTTCATTAATTACTCTTCTCTCGTCCCATCTAAATATAGTCTTAATTAATAAATTTAAAAAGATCAAATATATAAATTAAATTCTGACTTTTCTTTAAAAAAAATCTAATAATACCTTCCACTACTCTAATTTCTTCATAAATTTTAATGCTGACTAGGGTCACAAGATTCATTTAATTTTTTTTAGTATTAGGATGCTATTAGACTTTTCAAATAAGTCAGAAGTTAAATATGTTTTCCACGAATTTTAATAAAATTAATCTTAAATGTTTATTAAATTTAGATACCTATTTTTTTCCTCTTTTTGACGTATTGTATGATTTTCATTTTCTTAATGAAAGTGACGGACATTTTCAATAAATAATAGTTATGTGACATTTAGAAATACATCTATTATAAAAAAATAAAAATAAAAATCAATTTGCCGACATTTATTTATAGTATTCTCTCTATTCCTTTATGGTCTATTCTAAATTATAGACCATTCTCTTTTAAAAATGTACTTTATTTATTAGCTCACTAATATACTCTTATTTAATATGTATTAAAAAAATATTTATTCGAATAATAAATCAGTTACATAAGTTATTTAATTTTTAAAGTGCAGCTATAGAAAGTCCAACTTCATATGAGGATGTGTATAATAATTATTAGATTAAATAGTTTTACACTTTATAAATATTTGATTTGGCAGTTCTTAAATTTATACTCATATGAGTTCGAGCTAGTATTAAATGCATTCTAATTTTTAATGGAGCAATATAAATAAAGGGTATATTAAAAGCAAAATTAATTACTTTAATTATATTTTATTAATTTATATAAAAAAAATCTATTTTTATGAGGCAGAGAAAATATAAGTTATAAAATTAAAAAGTATAATTTGTCCATAAATAAACCTAATTAATTGGGTTTTTTTTTTGGACAGCGTTCAAATTTTTGTTTGACATAATCTTTGATACGCTCAATAACAAGTGCCCATTGCGAATAATTTAATAGTCGAGTGTTTAAGTTTATTTTATACAATAAAATGGCTATAATTTTTTTTTATTATTAATTTATAATTCTTATGCTAAATTTTAATTTATTATATTTCAAATTTTTTTTGTAAAATTGCTACAATTTTCTTTCTAAAAGAAAAAAATTTGGAATTCCTTTTCCTCGTATAAACTAAGAAGCTTGACACATAAAATACGGGAGGTCATTTTCCATTGCTTTGAATTTTCTAAATAATAATGTAAAAAGTTTTAGGCTTATTTATAAAATCTAATAAGAGTTTCACATATCAAAAAACATTAAATTTAAGGATTTATAATCATCAACAGTCAATTAATTAATTAATTTTAATCTTTTAGCAAATTTTATAGACTATAAAAATTGATGGACTAAGAAGAATGAAGATGGATGCAGTTGAGATTTTGAGTCAAAACTGTCAATTTCTTTTTATTATGTAATGCACACCAACATTTTCCTTTTTTTTTTTTTCCTTTATTTTTCTTTGCCCATTAAGGCTTTGCTTGCTTTGTGAAATATGTTTTCATATAATTTTTTTCATATTTTTTAATATTTTAAACACTCATAAAATGAATCAATAGAAAATAATTTCATGGTTAAAGAAAAATGACTTCCTCCTCTTTATTAAAATTACAAATGCTAATATATACATAACATAAATACATAATATTAATTTAACATTGTTGAAATCTTATATTGAAAGAACATGAAGTAAAAAGACAATATATAAGTGATTGGATTACAACATTGACTTGATTAGTTATTTGATGTGTAAAATAATTTAATCACTTATACAAATCCAAATTAAAATGAATTAAATTGTAATTTGACAAATGCTCTCTCAATTTAACAAACATTGCAATTAAATAATAATAAAATATTTTTATAAAAAATAATCTTCATAAAAAAAATATTTTTTTTATATATAAATTACTTGATATGGAATAAATAGAGTCGAAGTGATAAAAGTAAAATGCTATTAACACTAATTTGATCAAAAAAAGGCATGTTTGATTCAACCATTCCAATCGGCTATTTTATATATATATATATATATATATATATATATATATATATATATATATATATATATATATATATATATATATATTAAAAGCTATGAAAAACTATGCTTTAAAAACTTTTACAATTTTACTCTCTTCCTCTATTTAAACAAAGTGTTAGTGGGTAAAGAGAAAATGTGAGGAAGTTTCTATTTCTATTGTAGGTTTTACAAAATCTAATTTCCTTTTAGGCTTGTCTTAATTATCTCAATTAAATGACAAATATCTATTTTTTATTTAAATTCAATAAATATCATCTTATTCAATCTATATTTAAATGGATTCCAAATTAGATCATTCGTAATTATATCAATTTAAATTTTAATTTATATTCTAATTATAAATGTCACGATCCAACCTATGGGCCGGATCGGCACTAGGACCTGAGCCAGCCTAAAACCCCCGATACCCGTAGTAAGCCTAACTGTTCCTCAACCTAATCCTAAGGCCCATTTGAGCGCAATTTTAAGAATTCAACCGGATAGAGTCCGGCCATAAAATGGATCGTTCAACGGAGAGTTTTTTACTCGCCCGACCTATAAACACAATATATAATAAATTGAGAAGCTCAGCTCACCCTCCATATACTCATTATATCAAAAGTCCTATAGGAGCTCAGCTCCCTCATCCAATATAGTCATACATACAGTTAATAATTTTACAGGTCCAACATAACTTTTATAATACATACTCAAAATAAAAATAAGTACTTATAGCACATGCGCAGTCTATAATTTAACTCAATTGTACAAAATACATTAAATACTATCATTGGACCTGTGGAGAAGAAGAGCAGGTTAGCCATAACAAATAATACTCCTATAGCCTGGAAAAATAGATGAACAGGAGTGAGCGTTCGACTCAGAGAGTAAAATACCAATTTTAATTATAATCTCTATAACTATCTAAAACTAATACACCATGTGGAGTGAAATGCAATATCGTCATAATTTTCATATCATAACAGCAAAAAGGTAAATTTGGAGCACTCACACCTTAACACTGTCAAGCAATACATATATGGGAGCTGATCCCCTTTACAGTTCTCTTAATTCAACCTCTGCCAGCGAGTGTCTCTGAAGCCGGACTTTTCGCTTAATAAACTAAATGCGGGGTCCCAGCAAGTGTCTCTCAAGCCGTGTCTACCCCGAATGACCTGGTCCTAACGAGTATCTCTCAAGCCGTGTCTACTCGTCTTGTCCATATACAATACCATATTACACGCATGCCAACGCACGCACACTGTTCCAAATTACCACAAACAACATCCATAACACTTCATCAATTTAAAAATGCAATATAAATCATGCCTAGTATTTAACTACATAGATATATATTTATAAGTGATGCATGGACATACTTAAACATATAATAATATCGAAATTATAATTAAAATTAATATTTTAATCACAGACTTAACCGATGTCACTGTGGCGGTTGGGCGAAGGAGGAAGGCTGGGCCGATCGTGCCTAAAATCTGGTAGAGTCTTCCCTATACCTAAGACCTACCCAACCTGTAAAAAGGCTTAAAACGCACTTCTATATCCACAAACCACACACTCACAACTTAATCACATCACATAGCCCCTCCTAGGCCAATCCAAACAATCAACAATTATAATATGAAAAATTACAGTTTAGTCCTTATAATTAATCATTTTACAAAAACTACCCAAATGAGCTTTAAAAATTATAAAACTTTTCTCCGCAGTCCTTAGTAATATTACTAAGCTAATGCAAAAGGATTTTTAATTTTCTAAACTACCACGAATATTCTATGGATTTTTAATCCAATTCAAGCACTAGATAGTTAAGAAAAAGTAAGGTTCGGGTTTACCTATGCCGATTCTGACCCTGGATTCGCATTCAGGACGTCTGGCAACGGTGGGATAGCCAAAATCTCGACCCAATTCTGAGACTTTTTCGATAGCCTGTCTGCTTGGCCTGAAATTTACAGATCCGGGCAACCGTTGAATTTCCGCGAATTGAAGGTATCTACACGAAGCTAATAACATGGAGGTTAATACATAATTTTTATAGAATTTTCTAAGCTCATTTAGTGCTCAAAAAAATACTACGAAGTTTCGCGGGACCCACCGAAAAACGATGTCAGAAAATTTTGAAATTGGTATTCCCAAGAAACTCTCGACGAGTGGAGCACTCCGGTACTCTCGGTTTTCTCGTGGGGTTCACGGTTTGCGAGAAATTTAGCTTAAAAGTTGAAATAGGCTAAAACTTCCCGGACAAGAATTGGGCAAACCGCTCAATGAATTTTGGTGTTCTTGGTGTCTATGAAAAGTTCTCGAGGTGTAGATGGATTTTGGTACAAGACCCGTTTCGATTGATGGCCGGATCGGCCGGAATTGACCTGAGAATACGAAACGACGCGCCCGTGCAGGGGGGACTTTGCCCAACTTTTCTGACCTCCTGAAGATTCGGCCTGTGGCGGGGAGGTGGCTTGGAGATGCGCCGGCGTGTGGGGGAGGCTGGGGCGGTGGCTGGCCGGCGAGGGGTGGAGGGAGGAGAGAGAAAAAGGGAAGAGAAGTGGGGGGTGTTGGGGCGCGCGGGGAAGAAAAAAAAGAAGGGAAAGAGGGTCGGTCCGATTCGATCGGTCCTACTCAGTTCGGTTTGATTCGGTCGGTCCGATTCAGGATACAAAATTTTAAATTTTTTACTTTGCTTTAGGATTGAAAACGAGGCCCCAAAATTACGAAAAAAATTTCAAAAAACTCAGAAAAATTCGTAAAATCCAAATATATTTTTAGTTTTATCACGTGATCTTTAAATTAATTTTTAAAAATCATTAAAGTTTTATATTTTTAGAAAATCGAACCCAATTTCTAAAATCTGAAAAATTTCAAATAATTTTTTAAAATTTAAATAAAACAAAATATAAATAATTATCTATAACATAATAAATTTAAAAATTATGAATGTTATAATAAATTTAATTTAATTTAATTTAATAATTAAAAATATATTATTCATATGATAAATTCATCTTTGAACTATCCATGAAATTATTGATTCAATAAAATAATAAACTAGAAAAACAAGGATAAGCCGCATAATGAGTGGAAATCCTAAATTGCTTTTCCTATATGCTTTTGGCTATAAGATAAGATATTATTATTATTATTATTATTATTATTATTATTATTATTATTATTATTATTATTATCTAGAGAAGAGGTAATTGGGAAGCTTTTGGCTGGCTGGGAAGCAAACGTGCATAGTGCTATCTCAGGGAATCCTGGAACTTCCCCCATTGAAGATAACATTCTTTATTTCATTTTCTTTAGCCACAAGAGATAAAAAGGGAGGCTCTATGTTATCTCTTTGGAGTTGGAGATAATAATCTGCAAAGATTGACTTTACTGCCACCTTGTCTATTTTCAACCCATCATCTGCCACGTTGCTGACTCAACCCTCCCCTATTCGTTATGTCTTTTTCTCGAGTTTCTACAATTCTTTAATATTTGGTGCTTGTGGAATGTATAAAGGTTAATTGTTTCATGATTAGATCAAAGGGTAAATCATTATTACCAATTTTCAACCATGGAAATATCTCTACCACTAGTGCTAACTCCCAGGTCTTGTCTTTGCATAGCCAACCATAGGCTTGGTTTCGGGTCAATTTGAACTAGAAATCAAATCAAAATTGTTTTATATCAAATTCATAATTGAGTTGGATTAACGATTTTGATTCATGAATTGACTCAAAATTATAATGGATCAATTTCGGTCCTTTCTCATTAAATCTGAATTGAAACTAGCTCAATTTGGAAAAATTTTTCTTTTTATCTGAAAAATTTACATTAGATCCCTTTTAATTTTTTAGGCTATGTTTGGAAACTTTAATAAAGAGAAAAGAAAATAAAATAGAGAAAATAAGAAAAAAAATAAAAAAAATATAAAAGTTATTTTTTTCTTTTTATTTGGATATCAAGATAAAAAATAAGAAAAGAAAATAACTTTTTAAATAGTAAAATATTTATTTTATCTTTTTTATTTGAAATTAAAATAAATAATTATAGTGATAAAAAAATAATTTTATTTATTTTTTACTTACTTTCTGTCCAAAATGGAGAGATTATGAATAGTAACTCTCATTTGTTATTTTTCACCCTTATCTTTTATTTTTCTCAATTTTCCCTCATTCCTAAGCAAAAGAAGAGAGAAACCATTTTATTTTTCTTCATAATTTTTTTTTCTCTCTTATTTTCTTTCAATCCAAATATAACCTTATTTTAGAATTAAAATTGAACCGATATTATATCAAATTAAAATTATTTTATACTGAAACTATTATAAATTAAAATCATTATGAACCAAAGTCATTCGAAACAAAACCGATTAAAATTGTGAAGCTAAATGAATTGACAATTTCAATTCATAATCGAATCAAAATTATTCTATGGCCAAAACTAAGTAAACAAACTAGGTGGTGCTAATGGCAAACAACAATGTGTTCAAACATTTTTTTTTTAAATATAGTTCTAACATGTTTAACATAAGGTTAATAATGGATATCTATAGTAATAAAATATTGGCTAAGCTTTATCATGATTATAATTAAGAATTAGGCCTCGCCATCGCAAAACTCCTCCAATCAATCACCGCCCATTGCCTAATTAATTATTTATTGATTAATTAATATATTTTTTAAAATACAATGCTAAATACTATAATAAAAAATAAATAATAATGCTTATTAATTTTATTCGTAATTAAAAAAATTATTATTTTAATTATTATGTATTAAATAAAAATAAATCACAAAAAGCACGTTCTTTTGAGTAATCCAAAGATTATATTAAAAAACAAAGAGATTAAGTAAAAGGTTAGGATGGAGCTTTTGTTGATGGGACGCCCAATCAATAGTTGATTAAGCATTTGAAGCAACTGACCTTTGAAAGACATAATAATTAGCGGCCATTCCTCATGATTAGGAAAAGGATTAATGTCATTAAATTTTATTATTATAATAAGTTAATTTCTTATTAAAAGATCTTTAAATTTTAATTTCCTCCATCACTTTAATCATTTCATTGGATTTTTTAAATATATTTTATGGGATATGTTTAATATAAATTTAAATTTATTCAAAAATAAATTTAATATTTAAATTAAAATATATATAAAACTAATTTAATGACAAATATAAAATATAAAAATTTAATCTTGATAAATTTATTTTTATATGAACTTATATTCCCCATAGCCACGTTCATTCAATATTTTTTTAATAACATTTCAAATAGATAAGTAGATATTTAAGTATATTATTATTACTTTCATTCATCTGTTTTAAAAAAATATTTTAAATACTTTTTAGCTTTACATGATTATTTTAATATTTTATTTAAATATAAAGAAGTTTACATGATAATTAAGAAAAATAGTTAAATTATTTAAATTATAATAAAATATTTTATAAATTAATTAAATTATTTTTTTATTTCACTTAATTAAAAAAAAATAGAAGTGATAAGATAAATTATAAGAAATTATTATATATATTAAGAGTATTAAAAAATAGTATTTTCTCAAAAATAAAAAATTAATTTTTTTTTTAATTTTAGAAATATGAGATCATTATATTTACATAAAGAATATATGTGTTCAGAGTGTAATTAATAATTTTTAATAAAAAATTACATATAAAAAATTATTAATTAATATATTTTAAATTTCTGTAAATATTAAATAATTTTAAATAAAATAACTTTAAGAACGATAGATAAGAGTGGAGGGATGAAAATGATCAAAAGCGAAAGAATCCCAATAATGCTCTTGGTATTCGTGTGCGGTGATCCTTTAGCAAGGCTCCACACAGAGTAAATGTGGGCCATGTTTAATTCCACGTGGAACACTATGGTTGGTAAGTACATCCACTAGACTATTGGGTGGTCCAAAACGATATTTTCATAAAATTCCCAATATGCCCCTTCCATGAACAGGCATAGAAGGCAATTTGGTCATGAAATGATGTATGTTTTAACCAGCGGGCTAATTTTGCAGGAATTGGGTAAACAGGGGTGTTTGTGTCCGCTAATTTATGTCCCCAAACGAGAGATCCATTTCCATAAATACGCAAACACAGGGTAGGGAAGGGAAGCATTATCCAAGTTAGGTGGTCGACTGCACCTCCTTTTAAAGTGACCTCAATCTCCTTATGCAACATGAATGCATGAATTATATAACACTATATATATGAAAAATTTATAATTTGATCATTCAATTTTATCTTATATCTAAAATTTAAAAAATTAATTATTTAATCAATAAATAATGTATTATATTAATTTTAGTCATTAAATTTTAAAAAATTAAATATTTATATTTCATTTATTTTATAGAAAATATTTTTTAAAAAAATATTTTTATATTTTCTAACATTTGAGATACTCAGAAAAATTAATCATTGAAAAATATTTTTTGATAAAAAGAAAAATATGTCATTTAAAAAACTGATTTTCTTTTTTTAAAAGAGATACTATTTTTTATTTTTTAAATTTTGATAATTTTATTAAAATATGAAAATATTTATACATATATGAAATAAATATATATTATTAATTTAAAATTATAACTAAACAATGAAAAATTTTTTACAAAAAATATTTATTTATTTGAAAAATATTTTATGTATATAAATTATTTTTCGTGAAACAAGCGAAACCTTAGTCTCTTTAATTTTAATATATAAAATAATTTAATTCTCGTAATTTTAATATTTATGACAATTTCATCCGTAGACAAAAGAATTAAATTATTTTGTATATTAAAGTTACAAAGATTAAAGTGTAATATAATGTAAATTTTAGAGATTAAATAATTCATTTCTCAAAATTCAGGAATTAAAATATAATATAGTGCAAAACTTATGGATTAAATAATTAATTTCTCAAAATTAATAAATTAAAGTGTAATATAAATAAAACTCAGAGACTAAAATATAAATTTTCTTATATTTAATATAAATTTAAATTTTAATAATTTTATTCTTTTTTATATTCATGATCAAAATATTTTAAATTAATTTCAAATTTTTTTAATGATTTGGCAAATATTAATATTTTAGAGAGTCAAATATTGATTGACAATTAATAAAAATTTTCATTATTATTACTCATACTAACTCTATTAAATAATTTTATTTATGTTTAGAAAAATTTAAATATACATATAAACACATCCATAAAAATACTCATTCTAATAAAAGGATTACACTAATTATGTATGAACACAAATATCTTTACTTTTTTTTTAATATTATTTATAAAAAATATAATAATAAATGTAAATATGTAACAATAATAATTAAATAAAAAAATAAATTTATAAAATAATAGATTCTTACTATAATCATAAATTCTTTCACGAAGAAAATTCTTAGAATTTTAAGATCCAATATCCTATTATTTATTTTTTATATGGGATCGCACATCTATATATTTAACAACTTCTAGCGACCACATGAAATAATCTATATAAAGACTATCCTCAATAAAAAAAATATCCACAATCTATTGTATATTTATAAAGAGGAATGTGAGATTTGTTAAGATTCTTGTATCTTAAATAAAGCATAAACCAACAAAGAAAGAAAGAGGAAGAAATTGCTCATTGCCGACAGCAAAAATCAAATGATTTTGTTAATACATAGAAAGAGAATTTATTACCACACACTCGTCAAACTCCGTATGGTTTTGTAAGGGATTTCAATTCTAGTCATTTGCTATGAAATTTAAAGACACCTTCGTACTCTGTAATTAAAGGTTGAAGCTCAGTTGTTTCCACGTTTTGAAGTCGTTTATATCTCCACCCTCCAACTTTTTTTTTTTTTCCAGCTCAGAGGTTCTTTTGTCATGCAACACGTAAGCAAGATATTTTCACAAATTCAAACCATATTTATTTATTTATTTATTTTTTCTCTTTTTTATCCAACTGAAATTAATACTTCCTTCCGCTTAGACTCTGTTGGTCAACACTATGCTATTATTAATTATTTTATTAATTATTTTATCATAATTAATGATTAATAATTAATTATTTATATTAAATTTAAATTAATTATTAAATATAAAAATATTTATAAAAAGATTCCTATTAAAATGAAGCTACTTCAATATTTAACCAAAAAATTGCTGTTATTGAACATATTTACATAGATAATTAGTTTTTATTACCCATTATTAATAAATTTAATTTATATATATGAATATCTTGATTTTTATTAACTTTTAGTTCTTTCAAATAACTTATTTTTAATTTGAGAAAAATTATATTTGGATAATTTTTATATTTTTCAAAAATAAAAATAAAAATAAAAAAGAAAGAAGAAAACGTCATCCTTCGTGGAAGGATAGAAAAGTAAATTCAATTATTTCCCAATGAACGATCCCCCGCTATCCTCTAATCCCTTCCTAAATTCCCCCGAAAAAACTAAAATTCCAAAATTACCACTGCCCTCACCATCTCTCTCTTCCCCAAATAAATCCCCAACTCCTCAATCTCCTCTTCGTCCATGCAACTCTCCTTCTCTCTCTCTCTCTCTCTCTCTATTGTTCTTTCTCTCTCTGAAAAACAGCTCTCTTTATAAACTGCTATATTTATCCGTTTCTTCGTTTCTCTTTATTAACCTTGCTCCGGTTAACTCGCCGGTAATTCGGCAGAGTCATTCACCATGACTCGACGGTGCTCGCATTGCAGCAACAACGGCCACAACTCCCGTACCTGTCCCACGCGCTCATCTGGCGCGTCATCTACGTCGGCCTCTTCTGCCGCCGGAGTCAGGCTCTTCGGTGTGAGGCTCACCGATGGCTCCATTATCAAGAAGAGTGCCAGTATGGGTAACTTGTCGGCGCACTACCATTCGTCATCATCAGCCGCTGCTTCACCCAATCCCGACTCTCCCTTATCGGATCATGTCCGCGATTCAGGCAACGTTCCGGACGGGTATTTGTCTGATGATCCGGCCCATGCTAGCTGCTCCGCCAATCGACGCGGAGAGAGAAAGAAAGGTAAGCTCTTTTTTTTTCCCTCCATTTTTTCCGCGGCAAAAGAATAAAGATATGGTCTTGTTTGCTTGGTTTACCCGATGCGTTTATGACTGGTAGGGTATTTTTCTTTGCTTATATGATTTTTTTTCTTGATTATCAATTATTTTTTAAAAAACTTACACTTAATTTTTTAAAGAGATCGTGTAGTTATAAATCATACTCGGATTTAGTTTGCTTTTTTTTTTTTTTTGGGATAAGGTGCACGTCGATGATGATTAATTGTGTTGGTCGATGATGATCAGTTGCATTTCATCCGTATTTTTAATTTTTAAAATTTTAAATTTTAAATTTCCTAATAATTTTTCAGTATATATCTATCATCCGAGCTTGGTTGTGAGAGTTTGTTTATTTCATGCTGGTTAACTCTTTAAAGGACTCTAAAATCTAAAAATTATTGGATCATTTTTATGCCCGAAATTATCTCAATTTTGGATTTTCATTTATCTGTAAATGACATCAAATTGTATGGTTAGTTTCTGGGTAAATTCTAGAGAGATTATCTTAAAGCGCCACATTGCTAAAGATGGTAATAAGAAATTTTAATCCCATTTAAACAAACCCCCTTTGCCTTTATACGTTTTCGTGCTTGGAGATGGTGAATTCTGCTTAATTCATATGCAGTACATATAATAAAAGAAAAAGTACCTCATTTACATTTCATGCTCTCACAAAAGAAAGTGCACAGACGTTTTTGCCAATTTGTTGTGAAAGTGTCACTATCTAGAGTTTGCTAAATAAATTTCTTCCTTAGGCCTTCTGGTGAAAGTTTCCTGTTATTTTTTCTTCCTTTTCTTTCTTGGATTTATAGGGGAACTGTTGTTTCTATTTTTTTATAAGTTCAATTTGGAGTTCCAGGTGACCAACGTTTTCTATGACCAATTGACGTGATTCTTACTTTGGGGCATGAGGTTTATCAGTGCTCTTTAATGATTAAGTTCAGGGAATTCAGCCTGTACTATTTGATTCAGGAGAATCAGGTGCATCAAACTTTAAAAGTTAGTATGTTTTTTCATAGTTGAAGGGATTAAGGGAATGTGTTCCTGCTTTGAATCATCTGAATTGGTATTTTTGCTGATTATAATTTACTTAAACAAAATAGAATATTGCCTCTTTATATTTCTATAGAAGATATCAGCCTTTAATTGTAATATAAAATTTCTTTGAAGCTGAAGGCATTTAGATTATCGGGATTGCCTTAAAATACATGAACGTGTATTTATTTTACTGTTGGATCCATTGGCTGACATGCACTCCAACCTTACTATTCTGCTAACTAGGAGCAACTATTTTATTGGACTTAAGCTCTGCATTTTAAAAGGCGATTTCTGCCAAAACGTTAATTTCCCCTTATTTGGCGCTCGATGATATGCATTTCATCAAGTAAGCTCCTAGGTCCCAAGTTTCTGACTGTGGGGTTTGGAGTATTGGAGTGATTAGATTAATGTTTAACTGGCATTTTGAAGTTCATGTCCTTTTTTGTGCAACTTTTGCTTTTAATAAATCTTGGAACTGCATTTCAAACAAATGATACATAGTTCAGTCACTCATCATTGTTTCTTCACTCTGTGTCTGTGTGTGTGTGTTTTTCAATACAGGAGTTGTCATTGGCGTGTTCTACTTCATAAATAGCCTCCTTTTAGTAAGTGGGAAATCATATAATTTGCTGCATTTCAAAATCGAAGTAAATCACATAATTTGCTTTTTTTTTTCAAAATCTAATGTTGAAATGATGGTGATTATTGTTCTTATTTGGTCAACTATCTAATAGTTGTCAAGTGGCTGTGCAGCCAAAGTTTTTACATTGGTCCTATATTGAATCTTTTCACTTTTGTATTTGGATTTTAGGTGTCCCCTGGACAGAAGAGGAGCATCGTCTATTCTTAGTTGGTCTTCAGAAACTGGGGAAAGGAGATTGGCGTGGAATAGCTCGAAATTTTGTGGTGTCTAGAACCCCTACCCAGGTAGCAAGCCATGCTCAGAAGTATTTTATCCGCCAGAGCAATGCCACACGAAGAAAGAGGCGCTCCAGCCTTTTTGACATGGTTCCAGACATGGTTTGTTGTCCTTTCTTTATGTTTATTTTACATGTTTATATATGTATGTACTGACTCGTGGTAAGACCAATGGCAGTCGGCTTCAATCTGGCAGTTGCTTTTTGGGCTTGCCACATTACAGAATTTCATATATATAAAAGCAATCCATTTTAACACCAAAAATCAAAGTTGTGCTACTCCTTCCTTAGTAAGTAGTGAGATGCACTTTATGAGGTTATATAATGCAGGATATTTGCTACTCCAAATTTCCTTTCATCTTATTATTTTTAATGTTCAGATAAGTGTGTAATCTGGTGGAGAATTGGTGGTCAGCCCATGCTTGTGTAACCTGTTATAACTAGATAACGAGATAAGTTTATTCAGCTGTGTTATCATTCATCCTTCGGAACTGATGAAATTATTTGTATACTTTATCGTGTATTTCTCAGGCAACTGAACCCCAGACAGTTCCAGAAGAACATGAGTTGCCATCTTTTCAGTCAGGAGAAATGGATAATGCAGATGCGCTGCCTTCACTGAACCTCTCCCTGAGGCCAGAATATGTACCCATGGACACAGCATCTGAAGAACAAGTGAAAGAACATGATGAAACAGTGATAGATTCCAGTGAATCCAAACAAACTGTTCCAAAATCAAGTGAATTCAGTCCAATTGTCCCTCAGTTAAGTGAATTCCCACAATTTGTTCCTGGATTCTATCCAGCTTATGTGCCAATCCCTTATCCCTTTTGGCCTGCAAATACTGCCCCTCTTCAAGAAGTAAAGGGCGTGGAGACATCAAATCATGAGGTCCTAAAGCCAGTTCCAATCTTTCCCAAGGAGCCTGTTAATGTAGATGAACTGGTTGGCATGTCTCACCTCAGTATAGGAGAGACCGAGAGAGGCCAAAGAGAGCCTTCGCCACTCTCCCTGAAATTAATAGGTGAGCCATCGAGGCAGTCAGCATTTCAAGCCAATGCTTCGGCAGTGGGTTAGAGTCAAGCCAGGGCAAGGGCAGTCCTATACAAGCAGTTTGACATGGAGAAAAGAAGCTGTATTTTAGCTTTTGATTAGTTTAGCGCCTCCCTTCCCCCTGTAGAATCTTTGTTTTACCATTTGATAGTGCCAAGCTTTTTCTATTTCTTATAACGTAGGGTGACATTGATTTGGTTTGAAATATTTATTCTTTCTAACTGTAATCAGCTAGAAATATAAATAAATGAAGGGGGCGTGGCGCCAAATTGCAAATTCTTGTAAGTGCTGTATGCAGTTTAGCTTTAACTTCAAACTTGTTAGTACCTTTGTGGCAATATTCTACTTGACGAATTCTGATGCATTCTGCTAGTATATGTTTTTTTGGAACCATCTTCTACGCTATTAGCACATCTGGCTTTCTTTTATAATTATCTTCTTTCAGAGTAGGCCAATTTTTTTTTAAAGAAAATCGTCTTCAACCCTTTTTCATAAAAAAAAAAAAGAAGAAAATTGATTGTCATAAGAATTGAAAATATCGGTAGATTCGGTTCTCCCTCTTTTCTCGTGACAATTTCTGTTATTTGCTTTCAATGAAGACATCTTCTTTTATTTTTAAAAAAAATATATTCATAGAGAAATATTAATTTTTTTTAGAGTGTCAATAAATAAATTTTAATCCATTTATTTATCTTAGATTATCCACTTTATAATTCATCAACCATTACACTTCCATTGAATTAAAAAAAAATGTTACAAAATATTTGCAATGTCATGAGTTAATTTAAAGAATTTTTGAATTTAGGATTTGTTTTAATTGCTTAAAAATCCATGATACGATTGGAAATTTCAGTTAAAATTTTAGTATGTTGATCGAAGATAAATATTGATACTAATTTATAAGAAAAATTAGAATTTATTACTTATGTGATTTGACATATTTTTTAGGTAGCGTCTTGAGACTAAATTTATGATAAAAATATATCTAAACTTTAGTAAAGAGAGGTTAAGTTTTGTAACACTATTTAAAAAATGCGTATAATTGCATAGTAGTTTTTTTTTTTTTTAATTTAAATTTCTCTTAATTTATAAATGATAAAGAGTTAAGTGCAATGGGATTATGGTCATGGGCGGGTAAGCAAGCAAAATATACCCAAACAAAAATGCCCAAAACAAAGACATTATTGGTTGGGCGGGAGTTTGTGCTCCCTCGCTCGCACTCACTATTTTAACTCTCAGTCAGTTTGTTCTTCTACTGCAACATCCAAACCTTCTGCTTGGTTCTCAAGAATCTGAGTGAAAACGAAAGAAAGTGGAACAAAATGATAGATCATACCAACTTCACGTTGAGAGACCTAACGAAAAAAGGTACCTCGACCTTTAATTTGATGAAACACCGTAAAAAAATTGAGCCTATCTCACGCTTGTTAGAGGTTGTGGTTTCGTAGGCTCCATATTTGTGAATTTTGCTTTCCGTTTTTCTGTTTTTCCAATTGAGATTAATAGTAATTTGATTCTATTTTATTAGCTTCTGTTGAATATGTTTCAATGTATGTTAATACTGGTTTCTATATTTTGCCTGTTATGTGCTCGATGGTATTTCTATATACTCGAATGAGAAACAAATCCTGCAGTACGGAATTCTCAATTAGAGTCTAATGTTGATGGTGAGTTCGTTGCATCGGATTGCTCTTTTTTTTGGAAATGTTTCAACGAAAAAGTTGTTGAAGCCTTCTTCTGTAGAGGATGAAAGAAAATGAGTTGTTTGTTCTTGGGAATTAATGCTGTTATTGTACTTTTATGTTTTAATGAAATAGTAATTAGTTAAGAGCAGAAGGGAGTTGGTGCAAGACTCCAGAAGCAATGTCTGTTTGGATTTGACAAGTTCTCTTTCACAGTTAAAATTGGTTCTTGTTAACCTTCTATGCTGGTGGTTCTTCATGTAATGTTTAAATTCGTAAATCCTAAATCAGCTGCAGTCTTTTACATAATCTTTTTAGTGTCTGCACTTAGTCCATAGATTCTGCTCACTTATTTTGTAATGTCATTTTCAGCAAGGAAGGAAATATATGAACTCTCCATCTGTTTCACAGTGAAGGAAAAGGGGAAAGCAAGAGTTATGATTGTACAAGTACCAGCTCTCGCCCTTTAATAATAGAAATTCAATTATCTTTTAAAGTCTGATAGGTCTGGAGACATTGTCAATTAATGATAAGGTTTTTTTGCATCAAATTTTATCATGCAATTATTACTTTCTTGTTTGTAATTCCAAAAACCTCACTCAGCGGTCAATGATTTGCAATGCAATATTCTTGCAAAAGTTTTATGAGATGGTGCTGCTAGTAACATGACTTTTTTTTTTTTTTTTTTAAAGTTCGCATGGAAATGTGAAATTTCTTTTCATGAATTTGGAAATGAATTTTTTTTTTCTTTTATTGAATTGCAATCTTGTTATCTTCCTTTTGCATTAGCAATGCTTGGTTACATTGTTTTGCTTTCGCATAACCAAAAGTGTTTCTCTATGTTTACACATCATAATGGAGTATGATTTTCATTAATATGATTTTTTTTTTTTTTTTTTTTTTTTGCACTTTTGAAGAATGTGATGCCATTGTACCTAGAAAAAAGTAGTGCATGAAGACTAAGGTTTATGTAGAATGAAGGAAAAACATAGTTGGGAAATACATGAATAGAATACCCAGATAAACAATACACATTAAGGTATTTATAATTCTTTTTGAGTTCATCAATATTTTATCTCTTTAACAGTTTCATGTTTACACATGGGTGTCTCCAACCTGTGAAATACAGGTCTTGGACTTAAGTTTTAAGCTTTGCAGATTAGGCTTGATAGCAAAAGAAATTGTTTATGGCTATTGATCCGTAAGTTATGTCCTGAGCCTCCACAGCAAAATAATTTGTTTGTTAAAAAAGGATGACCTAGCACAAGCTTGCGCGAGCCCTTCATTGGGTCGAGCTCGAGTTTTGAGCCCAACCTGCCTTGCTCTGGACCTTGATTTTTACCATATCCTAGCCTGAGTCCAGCCACACTCACCCTATTGCACAATCTACCTTTGTCTCAACATAATCCAATATATTTTATTAACTATATTCTGCTTCTGCTTATCCATGCCCACAAGTGTGCATCTAGATGGTTCAGAGATTGTCTTTTTTTATTATAATTTTTGTCCATGCATGCTAATTTTGAATGTAGCAAGCAAAATGAATTTTTTTTTTTCCGGTTAGCATTAAAATCATGATCACCTCATACACTTGCCAACATTATATTTCCCTGCCTCAAAAGTTTATGGGTGCGGTTATTAGAAGTTTGTGCTCATATGAGAATGAACTTAACAACTGTTAGATTTATATTTGCATCTAGATTCATGCATTCATTATATACATTTTAATTAATTCTGCATACATTTCGATACAAATATTTAATCTAACGGCTCATATGAGGTCAAGTTTATATTAGATGCATCCAAAGTTTATTACTTTTCCTTGATGTTCTGTAATCACTAATTTGGTGATTCTATGGTCATTTGTTTATTGCTTTTTCAGGATTAATATGAGGATCACTGTCTTATTCAGTTTTTTTGGATAAATTTTGGCAGAGTGAGCAAAAGCTGCAATATAATGGGGCTGCTGCATTCAATAATGTATACCATGCAATAGGATTCTTATGAAGATGAGCAGAATTGATGCTGCAAAGAGAATATCTATGGAAAGGTTAGTGAGAAAGCAACCTCAAAGATAAAATGCCCCACAAGTTTTTGATTATTCGCATAAAATTTTTTCAAGAAGGTCCGAGAAGCTGCTAATTCTGTGATATGGCAACCCTACTCTCACTTTAGAGACAATGGCATTTCAAATCCATGGCCATGTTGTATGCCCTTTCTTATCACTTTCTGCACTAGTATTACACAAGTTTTTTAAGTTCATTAAGAATTACAAGTGATTAAATTTATCAAAATTAGTAAACATAATTAAAATTTATGTAAATCGGTAAAATAACAATTAGGAACTCAGTAACTTTTTGGGAGATGATTTCATATCTTAATGGCTAATTGAAATGGAGAAGGTATCAGTAATGCTTTAGAAGTTCCTAGGTTTTACTCCTTTAGCTTGAAATTAATTTTGTAAATGTTATAATTTGGTTGGACCAGTGATCTGCTCTGGTTCTGATAACAATGGTTTCTGGTGTTTCTCTTCATGCCAGATATACATTGACTTCCAACTGATTTGTGGGCAAGATTTTCCTTTATGAGAACAAGAGAACCTATTCTTATCATAATTTCCATCAAATAATTTGTAATAATGACCATTCAGAAATCAGAATTAGAATCAGCTTTTCTAATGACATGACTGCCTGAAATATTATTGTCTCTGTGTGATTCTAGATGCAGCATTTTTTGAAGAATATTGTCAGTGTATGTTTATTGCCATTTTGCTTTGTGTTGGAAGACACAAGATACTTGTATCGATATGATAATTTAATTAATTATATGCCGTACCTAGAAAGAATTGCTATTGAGATTATGAAAACTACTGAATGAATCAGCTTTAAACTGCTTGCCTGAGATATTATGGCTTTAAATGATACTGCAACTCAATTCTGTTTCACTAAGCCTTAATCTCAAACTTTCTGTGCTGAGGTGCTACTCTCTTCTGGTGTAATATCCTGCACTGTATTGTTGAATGAAATTAACCACTGATTGAGTTTTAAACTGCTTATCTTAATTGTAATATTATAGGTTTTTGTTTTTATTGTGATAATGCTGCTCAACTAAATCTTAATTTCAAACTTATTGGTGCCTAGTACTATCACTTTCTCTATTCCAGATGGTTAAGGGGCCAGAGTTTTCCTGTAGCACTGAGTTAAAGCTCACAAGTAGAAACCTTGTTATTTCACTCATTTGACTGGGAAAAGTAACACCAAACTAACAAGTCATAACCGATTTGCTGGTGTAATTTTCTTTCATGATTTGATAAAAAAAAAGGCTTTCATTCAGAAGCAAAATTAATATTACTATTTGGGAATGATAATTGTCCAGGGTGGGATTCTTATCAACATAGGAGACAGTGATAGGAAAAGAGAATCATGACCTTTGCCAGAAAACAAAACAAAAACATATTCTGATCCCACTCACACCCACCCATACACTCACCCTTTTTTTTTAACTCTTTTACTAAAGGAGCAGATGTGACCACACATTTGGAAAAGAAAAATGTGTTGTGGCACTGTAAAACATCCCTTCTCTCCTTTCACTTTGCTGTGGGCAGAGGAATAAAGGGAGAGTCTCTTCTTAGACACTTCTTCCTCTTTTAACCATCTTGCTGAATTTGCAGGTAGAAAATAGAGTTAAGACATGACTACTGCCTGCAAGGTGAGTTCTGATGTCAATCATCATTGGGAATTTGTGTATTCTTGTTTTTTTTTTTTTTATGTCCAAATTTTTTCCTCTTTTGGCCACTTATGATTCTTCTCTTGCTTGTTGTGTTATGTTCTTGTTAATATTCTCCACCCACTATTATATCTTACTTTCACAGTTCACAGGATCTTTGTCACATAAATAGATGTGCTAATTGGTTCCTTAATTTTCGTTCTTGAAATTAAACCCTTCTAACAAGATTCCATTTAGTTTAATATATATGCATCTACTTGTTTGTTTGTTTGTTTTAAAAAAAAACAATTTTTTTTTTAAAAGGGGACTAAATTAGTATGGTTTGTTATAATTTAAATACACCTTTTTCCTTTATTTTCTATTTATAGCCAAATAAATTGTTGATTTGATGTGATTCACAATTCTTGCTGCATTCATTTTTTTTTTAAATTTATTTTGTAGAAAATGCTCTTAGCAATCATGTTTATTTTTTTACAATTAATTTCGACTGAAACTTAAAATTGAGATCTAATAGCTTTAAAAATGACTTCAGTCTCTTGTATCATTAAATTAAAACTCATTGGTAAAGCAATCATGTTTATAATTTTCATCTATGATTAGTACTTTAAAGTGTACCTACTATATATTTTAGTTGATCTTATTGATTCTTTTAGTGTTCATTTGGAATAAATCATTTATAAGGAAAAAATTCAAAAGAATTCTTATACAATCATGCATGAATTTTATTTCTTTTAGAATGAAAATTTTTTCAAGTTTAAAGAAATGAATTCTTTCATTCTAAATATGAGAATTAGTGAAAAAAAAATCAATTAAATTAAATATCTTCTCAGCAATAGCCAATAAGAATCCTTACTATACTACTATCTTAATATTTACGTGAATATTGTTTATTTTTTTTTATTAAAGATGGAAGTACAAGATACATTAAACTAATATCATAATACGTAGTAGTGTCATAACTTTATTAATTACTATTGAAAATTAAAGTATATTTACAAATGAAGTTTAGAAATAAATTAAATCATTAGAGAATAGGACGTAGCAAAAAACACTAGAACGGGGTTTCCTTGTTTTGGATTTTAACTTAGCACCTGACTCCTTAAATTTGGGAAAGGTAGCAGAAGTAAAGAACTTGGAAGGGATGATTTGTGCGTGTAATGTAGCGTGAAAAATCTTTTTTTATCTGAAGTTCTAGACGTGAAATGATGTCGTTCTCACAGCATGGTATTAGTCTGTCATCATGGTAGTATTGAAAGACGGCATAAGGGACCCATTCTTGATGCTTTCTTTGTTCGAAATTCTGCGGTGGGGAATGAGGCTGTTATTATAAATGGTCACAGCCAGTTCTGCCATTATTTCAATGTCGAAATCAACGTGGAATTAATTCTTTAATTCCATAATATTTAAATTATTTATAAAATTATAAGGTTTTAAATTCAAATTCTCATCTTAAAAAAAAAAATAAAAAAATTCCCAACCCTCTCTGTCCATGGAAGAAGGGAAATCCATAACCTCATCAATCAAGGCGCAAATTTCTCAATTACAAGGCTGGAGGATTCTGACAAATCTAACCTCCTTGCTCGGATTCTGAAAGGTAAATATGCAAGCTAAACATGGTGTTGACTTTTCTTGGGAGAGTGGCAAGTGTTAGAGCAAGGAGTTAGATGGTACTGTAATGATAGAAATTTAATTTTGTGCAAAATTGATAAATGAATAATACTTAATAGTTTGATATTAATAATGAATTTTTTTTTTACATAATAACAATAAAAATAAAAATTTTGAGAAAACTAGTAATCACATGTAAGTAAATTATTTTAGCATATCCCACATAGGCTAGGACCTATATTAAACAAGATATCAGAAGTTTACTAGAAAGTGTATATATATATATATATATATATAGAAACTCTAAAGCTTGTCCGTACGTGGTCTTTTCAAAGAATCAATCTGCCTCAACTTTTCCTTCTGTTTTTATTTTAATAGTATGAAGACTTTGGGAGTATGGATCGATTTAGAAAAGATGATACGATAAAAATAAATAGAAAATTGATACGATTCATAACAATTGTAATCTATTTAGAACAAAATATTCATCCGTCATTAACTATAAAATTATAAGCAATTTATAATTTAGGCCTTAAAATATGACAAAAATATAATTTAGCCTCATTATTTATTTATAGAAAAAAAAAAAGTTAACTCTCTTAGCTGTGTTTTTGTTAACAAATTAGTTTTATGTTAAAATGTACTAACATTTTAGTCATTAAATTTTACTTTTTGTAATAATTTAGTTCTTATAGTTTTAATATCTGTAACAATTTAATAATTTAAATTTGGGTTGATTGCTTCTATTATGATTGACTAATAGAAAATTTTAATAGAATAATTATTTTATTAATAGAAACATAATTCAAGGATTAACTTATTCTCATAAAACATAGAAGGACTAAATTATAGTTTTCATTATAACGAGACTAAATTATAAAATATCCTAAAATTATTGAATCAGTTGTGTCACGACCTAATCTATGGGCCAGACCGGCACTAGAACCTGGACCAGCCTAAAGCTCCTGAGGCCCGTAGTAAGCCTAACTACTCCTTAACCCAACTCTAAGGCCCATTTGAGGCTCAATTTCAAGAATTCAACCGGACAGAGTTCGGCCATAAAATGGACCTTTCAACGGGGCTAGAACCTGGGCCAGCTTAAAGCCCCCGAGGCCCGTAGTAAGTCTAATTACTCCTTAATCCAACTCTAAGGCCCATTTGGGGCCCAATTTCAAGAATTCAATCGGACAGAGTCCGGCCATAGAATGGACCTTTCAACGGGGAGTTTCTGACTTACCCGACCTGTAAACACAATATATAATCAATTGGGGAGCTCAGCTTACCCTCCACGTACTCAAATGTCATAAAATAAATGGGAGCTCAGCTCCCTCATCCAGTCCATCAACATGCATAAAATAATAAGTTTACTGGTCCAAAATAACAATTTATGTTACAGACCCAAATCAAATAATTATTTCTAATACATGCGGAAATTCTAGAGTTAACAGGTTTATATAAACATTAATAAACGACCTGCAAGGGAGAAAAGCAGGTTAACCTAAAAAATATCCTCCTGTGGCCTGGAAAAATATTGAACAGGAGTGAGCGTTCGATTCAGAGAGTAAAATATCAATTTTAACAATAATCTCTATAACTATCTAAAACTAATACACCCTGTAGAGTGAAATGCAATATCAACAATATTTTCACATCATAACAGCAAAAAGGTAATTTGAAGCACTCACACACCCAGTAATATCAATCATAATATATGGGAGCTGATCCCTTACACAGCTCTCTTAAATCCAACCTATGCCAGCGAAGAACTCAAGCTGGACTTTCGCTTAATAAACCAAATCGGGGTCCCAGTGAAGAACTCAAGCCGTGACTACCCCCGAAGGACCGGGTCCCAGCGAAGATCTCAAGCCGTGTCTACCTGTCCTGTCCATAGCCAACACCACATCACACGTACGCCAACGCACGCACACTGCTCCAAATTACCACAACAACATACATGGCACTTTAACAGTTGTGAATGCAACATAAAACGTGCCTAGAGTTTAACTACATAGATATATACATATAAGTGATGCATGGGCATATTTGAACATATAATAATAGTGAAATTACAATTAAAATTAACATTTTACTCACAGACTTGACAGCAGTCACTGTGGCGGCTGGGCGGAGGAAGAAGGCTGTCTCGGCTTACCTAACAATTTTATTACAATCATTTAATAAATATGACTCAATACAAACTAAGAAAAAGACCAAAGACATCTTAAGTCATGCCGAAAATCCGACAGAGTCTCTCCTATACCTAGAACCTACCCAACCTGCAAAAGGGCTCAAAACGCACTTCTATATTTACAAATCATACACTCACAACTCAATCACATCACATAGCCCCTCCTGGGCCCATCCATACAGTCCTCAATCACAATATGTAAATTTACAGTTTAGTCCTTATAATTGATTATTTTTGCAAAAACTGCCCAAATAAGCTCTAAAAATTCTAAAACTTTGCCCCGAGGTCCTTAGCAATATTACTAGGCTATTGCAAAAAGAATCATAATTTTCTGAGCTATCACAAATATTTTATGAATTTTTAATCCCATTTAAGTACTAGAAAATTATGAAAAAGCAAGGTTCGGGTTTACCTATGTCTATTCTGACTCCGGGGACGCACTCGAGATATCTGACAATGGTGGGGTAGCTAAAATCTCAATCCAATTCGGAGACTTTTTCTGTAGCCGGTCTGTATGGCCGAAAATTCACAGACCCGGACAACTGTCGAGTTTCCGCGAATTGAAGATACCTACACGAAGCCCACAACACGGGGTTAGTAGATAAATTTTACGGAATTTTCTAAGCTCGTTTAATGCTCGAAAAAACACTACGAAGTTCCGTGGGACCCACTGAAAAACGGTGTCGGAAAATTTTGAAATTTATATTTCCGCGAAGCTCTCGACGAGTGGAGCGCTCTGGTATTCTCAGTTTTCTCGTGGAGTTTATTGTTTGCGAGAAATCTAGCCCAAAAGTCAAAATGGGCTAAAACTTCCCGGACAAAAATTGGACAAACCGCTCGATGAATTTTGGTGTTCTTGGTGTCTATGGAAAGCTCTCGAGGTGTAGATGGTGTTTGACACAAGACCCGGCCCAAATGGTGGCCGGATAGACCGGATTTTGGCCGGGAAGACGAAGCGGCGCGCTGCGCGTTGTGTCGCTTCGCTCGACGTTTCCCGGTGTTCTAAGCGGCGGCCGGAGAGCTGGGGTGGAGCGCCGGCCAAGTGGAGAGGCTGGCGAGGTGGAGAGGCTCGAGGTGTAGATGGTGTTTGACACAAGACCCGGCCCAAATGGTGGCCGGATAGACCGGATTTTGGCCGGGAAGACGAAGCGGCGCGCTGCGCGTCGTGTCGCTTCGCTCGACGTTTCCCGGTGTTCTAAGCGGCGGCCGGAGAGCTGGGGTGGCGCGCCGGCGAGGTGGAGAGGCTGGGGAGGCGGCTGGCTGGCGAGGGGAGGTGAAAGGAGAGAGAAAATGGGAGAGAGAGAAAGGAAGGAGAACGCGCGCGGGAAGAGGAGAAGAAGAAAAAAGGAGTCGGCTTGATTTGGCCGGTCCGATCCGATCAGGTTCGATTTGGCTGGTTTGATTCAGGATACAAAATTTTAAATTTTTACTCTGTCTTAGGACCGAAAACGAGGCCCAAAAATTTCGAAAAAAATTCTAGAAAACTCAGAAAAATTCGTAAATTCCAAATATATTTTTAGTTTTGCCACGTGGTTTTTAAATTAAATTTTAAAAATCATCAAAGTTTTTATTTTCGGAAAAATCGAACTCAATTTCTAAAATCCAAAAAATTTCAAATAATTTTCTAAAATTCAAATAAAATAAAATATCAATAATTACCCAAAAATAATAAATTTAAAAAAAATTAGGGGTGTTACAAGCTGATAAATTCAGCTTTGCATAGAAATGCTTTTAGTAATCAAAATTTATTTAGGGCGTATTTGAAATGTCTAGATATGAAAGAATTTAATTCAATTTTATTTGTTAATTTTCCATGTTTGAAAAGTTTAAAATTAATATAATTTAATTCTTTTAATTAAAAAAAATACTGAAAAAATTAGTTCATACCATAAATAGCACTTTTGCAAGAATTTAATTTATTTAATGAAATTTTTTATTAAAAACTTAAAACACTCATATTTAAGTTATCTTTGTTTCTTTATAAATAAGGGCAAATTTAATATATATATATATATATATTTCATTTATCAATTATTTCAAATAATAAAATTTAAATAAATTATCGTACTTTAAAATTTATTGTGAACACATAAATTTTATTTTAAAAAAATTATTTGAATTGATCAGATTCTTGAATAAAAATCATTTCAAATGAGGTGTAATGTCCTGAAAGTAACATCATCTCCTGATTAGTTAACAGTGATGGATGTAATTTCAATTCTTTGGAATTGGATTTGTTTACGCTATCTAGCTTACAACTCTCTAGGGATAAATTCTTTGCCTGATGGCAAAAATGGTTAAATAGATTTTCAAGGTTAGGCTTGGGAAGGGTTCTTCTGGCGCCTTATTTAAAGAGAGAACATTTAGGACACGTGTATGAAGCTTAAAGGTAAAGAGGAGAATATATGTACGGACATAAGTGAAAAATATATATATATATCGTAGCAACTGGGTTGCAATATATTGTGATTGTTCTCAAGCGCTTGTCATGGTATCACATGCATATTAGGTGAGGTGTGGGGAGATCTTTTTTTATTAGTACTTATAACTTTAGAGTATTCTCATATTAATTTATGCGCATCGTAATTTTAAGGATATATTTGTGGTTTTTTTTTTTTTTGTTAGATTATATTGTTAACATTAGCATGATACATTTATGACCTCTTTGAAAAATTTCAAAGTTTTATGGAAAGCATAGAATTCTTATTTATGGATAAAACCAAGGAAAATCAATGATTTGTGAGTAATATATATAAAACCTTTTCAAGGTAATTGGTCGTGACAATTGACCTCATTGTTATTTGTAAGTATTTGACAGAATCATCCAGGTTTAGGGCGTAAAATACCATTAGACAAAAACTGTTGCACCAAAGAATCACTACACTAGGAATCTGCATGTAAATTTAGCCCTATAGTTGATATATATATATATATATATATATATATATATATATATATATAAAATAAAAAAATATGATATTTTTAATTCTGATAGAATCAGAATTCTATCTTTTCTATCTTTTCAATACCCAAATTAATATTACTTGGACACTAAAATCACTATTTTCTCCCTCTCACTACACCTGTCCGCGTGTATTGTGAAACCCCACTTTCTCTTCCCAGTTCTCGCTCTTTCCAGGTAGAAAGTTGGCAGAGTACAGTCTCTTTTCTCTTCTATTTAATGCCCTCGACATATTCCATTATTACTCAAGCCTTACAAGTGTTCTCTTTCTCATCTCTTCTCTCTCTCTCTCTCTCTCTCTCTCTCTCTCTCTCTCTCTTTGCTTGCTTTGTCCAATATCCTTTTTCTCAAATAATGGAAAGAAATAACCAGTTGCATCGGCAAGTTGTTCTCTCGAGGCAGTCTCTGTTTGATCAGGTTTTCACTTAGCATAACTAATAGCCAATGCATTCCTTGAGCTATATTTATATCTATTTATTGCATATCCAATATGGTAGAAGGAGTTGTCTTGTTATATTTTTTAAATAAGTTGCAAAATCCCACTTCATGATTTCAAATTTCCTCGAGAAAACTTATTTTAAATGATAACAAGTTCTCTATTGGAATTTGGAAAGAAACTAATGATTCAATCTGTTTATATATTTAAGAGTCTTGATGTGGACCACATCATGTAGCGGACCTAAGCTGGCCCTAGAGGACATGACATTTCTCCACTTTTAAGCAGCAATAAAAGGAGAGAGAACGAAGAATATATATATATATATATAGAGAGAGAGAGAACGAAGAATATATATATATATATATAACCTTTACATTTATGCTTGTTTAATTTTTTTACTCGAATCTTTTCCCTCTTGGATTTTTTTATTTATTTTCTTGTGATGGAATTTTAAAATGGGGTGACCATTTTTCAGGGATTTCTTGATGAACAATTTCTCCAGCTTGAGGAACTCCAAGATGATGCTAATCCAAATTTTGTGGAGGAAGTTGTCACATTGTACTATCGGGATTCAGCTAGACTAATCCTTAACATAGAGCAAGCATTGTCAGTTGAAAACTTCCCATTCTTAATTTCCACAACTTTTGTTTTCTTCGCTTTTCTATTGTCTAGTCCTGTAAGTATAAGGCAATTATGGAGTTTCAAGGTGGCATCTTTCTTGTGTCTTTGCAGGGAGAGGAATCCTCTTGATTTTAACAAGTTAGATAGCCTTATGCATCAATTCAAGGGAAGTAGCTCAAGGTAATTAATGGGGAGATGCAACGCTAAAATAATTATTAAGAACTAATTATATAGATTAATTTAAAGGCATCATCAGGTACATTCTGTGTTGGCTTTAACCCAACAATCTTTTTATCTCTGTTCTTTACTATTGGATGCAGCATTGGAGCCAAAAAGGTGAAAGCTGAGTGCACTCTCTTTAGGGAATATTGCAGGGCAGGAAATGGAGAAGGGTAATAACCTTTTTTTTTTTTTTCCACTTTAATTTCTTAAACTCTCCTCCATTTAACTGCCAAGGATTGTTTTGGGCCCATTCCCCAAATTTCCTATATGCACCCACCCATTAGATGCCACAAAAACTATGGAAATGTTTTCATGTTTTTTAATTTTCTTGTAAACAAACAGATGCATTAGAACATTCCAACAACTCAAGAAAGAGTATGCAACATTGAAAAAGAAGCTTGAGGCCTATTTTCAGGTGCTTCAGTTTCCCTAGCTATTTTCAATTAATGAATGGAACTTTTGTATAATTTTGCAATTTAAACATAAAATTCTATATATTCTATGGATGTTAATCTTTGTATCCTAATTAATTCAGCTAGCAAGGCAAGTTGGGCCAGCTGAGACTGCATGTCGCCCCAAGTAAGAAATCAGTGGCAGAAGGAAGACATGGCTGGAATCTATCTGAAAATGATTTTGTAATTGGACGCCCAATAATCTACCCTAATATAGAATGGGTTTTTATATTGGGTTTATTAGGCTATAGTTTCCGCTTATTTCGCAGCTTTTATAGATATAATAATAAGTGGTTTTCAAAATCCGTTGATAAACAAAACTATGCTCGACTTCGTTATTGGCCATTTTCTTTTTGTTCACAATGCTAGTGTCCAAGCAACTGTGACAATATAGAAACGCCCTAACTTTATAACAAGATGAAAGAACCCAAAAACTTGTTGAAGTTGTTGGGCCTTGGACAGTTACAAGATAGATACAAGTGAATCCATTACCAAACTATCAAAAATTCAACAATTTAAAACTATAAATGCTAAATCATCTTTCTTGACAAATGACAAATTAAGGGTGCAAATGAAACATACTCATAAGTATTTATTGACATGGAAGTCATGCAATAAATATAATAAAACTTTTTCTGGTTTCTTAATCCTGTAAGCTAAAGACATTTGGGTCTGTTTTGTAGTGACGAAAAGTGAAAGAAAAATGATAAAAAATATATATATATTTATTTTATTAAAAAAATAAAAGTTTAATTTATTTATTTTGTGAAAAGAAAAAAAAAAGAATTTATGTAAAAATATTTTTTGAACCGTTCTATTTTACGTTTAAATTGAGTGGAAAATAGTGAAAAACAATGTTAATTTTTTTAATATTTATTTTTTAATATAATAATAATATTATAATAATTTTTTAATTTTCTTTTAATTAAAATATGAAAAATAAATAAATAAATCCCTTTTCTTTCTTTGTAAAAAATATTTATAAAAGAATAATAATTTTTTCTTATAGAACTCTTACTTTTCCAATAATTCTAATCACTTTCTTTTATTCAGCTTTCCCTTTTATAAAACAAGCCCCTTATCTCATGTGGGACTTCCATTGAAAGTCTAAGGCCAGAGCATGTTTGGCACTATTTTTTTAAGAAGAAAACATATCTTTTAAAAATTACCAGAAATTAATTATTTTAAAATTATTATAGTTAAATTAAATTTTAAAATAATATTTTCAAGAATCTTATCATTATGGCCAAATGGAATTAGGGCAAACAACACGTACTAGTAAGTATTGGCAAATGGAAGTCATGCATGCATGCCATGGTATTTCACATAACTTTTCCTTGTCCCTTTGCAATCCTTTGGAATTCTTGTGGGGTACCCTATTAGTTTGAGAGGCAAATAATATCTCTAGTGTTAATAAAATGATAATCATCTTTACTGGCAAATTACAAATGCAAATGACACCTACTCTTAGCTAATGACATTTGGTAGTCATGCAGTATAGGGTAAATTACAATGATAAGATCTGATTTTATAAGGTTATAACAATAAAATATTTAATTTATAATAAAAAAATTTCTTAAATCAATAAATTTTAATTTATTAGTGTTAAAGTGATTTTTGAAATTATAAAATTTTTGAAATTATATATATATATATATATATATATATATATATATATATATAAACTGTTAAATTCATCAATTTAAAACTAGAAATGCTAAATCACCTTTCTTGACAAATGATAAATTAAGAATCTGTTTTGTAAAAAAATAAAATTTAAGAAAAAAATAATAAAATGATGAGAAAAATTAAAAAAAATTTATAAAAATAAATTATTATTTTTCTTATAATTTTTTTTTATAAAGAAAGAAATGAAAATTATTTACTTATTTTTCATGTTTTGATAGAAAGAAGATTAAAGAGATAAAATTATTACAATTTTACTATTATGATAAAATTATATTAAAAAATAATTATTAGAAGGAAAAAAAAGTATAAAGAAAAAAAATAATACTATTGTCTACTCTTTTTTTGCTTAATTTAGATAGAAAATTAAATGATAAAAAATGCTCTTTGAACATTTTTCATATAAATTTTTATAATTTTTTTCTTTTTATGAAATTGGAAATTAGATTTTTAATTATTTTTTTTAAATAAAAAAATTATCATTTTCTTATCTTTTCCTATTTTTTTTAATTTTCTTTTCCTTAAAAAATAATTCCTAGGGGTGGAAATGAAACGTATCATAAACATTATTGACATATGGAAGTCATGCAGTAAATATAATAAAACTTTTTCTGGTTTCTTAATCTTGTAAGCTAAAGACATTTGAGGACTGTTTTGTGGTGGGGAAAAGTGAAAGAAAAATGATAATGGAAGAAAAAAAATATATAATTTCATTTAAAAAAAAAAGTAAAATGTTCAATTCCCATATTTCACAAGGAGAAAAAAAAAATTGTAAAAATTTGTGTAAAATATGTTTTTTTGAATTATTTTTTTTTTCACTAAATTGGGCGAAAAGAGTAGAAAATAATTTTTTTTTCTTTCTATGTCTTTTTTTTTCCTTTCTCAATATAATTTTATTTATTAAACATAATTATAAAAATATACTCATGTTATTTCCTTACTTTTTTTTATTAAAATATAAAAATTAAATAAATATTTTTTTACAGAAAAAATTTATAAATTATAAAGATTTTATTTTTTTATAATTTCATCCACTTTGTTTTTTTTTTACATTTTTTCTATAAAACATGCCTCATGTAGGCTCTTCCATTGAAAATCTAGGCCCATAATAAGGAGAAATTATATGGTCACTATAATTCTCTATCAACATTTCACATAAAATGAAAAATAAATAATATTTACATAAATATATAAATGTGATTATATTAAAAAAATTACAAAATAAATTTAAATTTATGAAACCCACTTTTATATATAAATATATATACTTATTAGGACTCATACATATTTATATATTTATCCAATATTGTTATTTTATATAAAATATTTTATAAGAAATAACCATTTTATTAATAAAAGCATGTTTGATAAATTTTTTTAAAGGAAGAAATTCTTTTAAATATTTGCAGAATAATTATTTTAAATTATTATAATAAATTTAAATTTAAAATATTTAAAAAACAATTTTTAGTGCAAATGACACGTACTATAAGCATCGGCAAATGGAAGACATGCATACCATACTATTTTACGTAACTTTCCCTTGTCCCTTAACAATCCTCCGAGATTCTTGTGGGGTACCCTATTAGTTTGAGAGACAAATGATATCTCTAGTGTTCATGAAATGACGATCATCTTTGCTGGCAAATTACACAGCTAACGACATTTGGAAGTCATGCATGATAGGGTAATAAATTATTTTAATTATTATTAAAAATTTATAATTTTAAATTATATTTTAATATACATTTTTTAATTATTAAATTTAAACTAATTACATTATTAGGTGTATTTCATCTGTTAATCAATAAAATTAATTATTTTTTAAACTTTTATAATAATTTAAAAATCACGAAAATCAAATAATCAACTATAAAATTCTGAATTAAATAATATATTTATAGTCTTCGTGTCCAAATTTGAGATGTCTCTTAAGATCACCTCTTTTTTACAAGTGAGTTGGTTTCATCTTTAGTTTTTTTCTTTTTTTTCTTCCTTGAAAGAAAATAAAAATTAAAATATTAGTTATGTTAGCTTTTCTTAGAAATAAATAAAAATACATTACAATTAATATACACCATTTTAAAAAACTAATATTTTCTAATGTGTATTTTATATTATTTATACTCATTATATTTATTTATAATTAAATTTTTTATATGTAATTTAAAAAATGTTTATATGTTAATTAATTAATAAATCTTAAAACTAATAGAAATTCAGAGCATGTGTAATAATGAAATAAAATTAAGAAAATTAAACTAATGATAAAAATAAAAATTATGCAAACATCTTAAAAAACTTTAATTATATTATAGTTACATTTATTTAAGTAAGCTCTTATTTATTAATAATATTTTTTATTTTATTTAAGTGGGATTTAAAATATCTATCTAAGTATAATACTTTCTGCTCTCAAGATTTTTTATTATTCATAAATTTTAAAAGATTTAAATTAATCTTGATAATAAAAATTTTATTTTTTTTCACTTTTTCTATTATAGGCAATTCTTTAATTTTTTAAAATTTTAGTTTGATTTTAAATATTTATTTTTTTAGTGAGTAGTGAAATTTAAAATAAATTAATGGCCAAAATTATAATATGTCAATTGATTAAAAAAGATACCAACAGTTAAAATTATGTCAGGTTAACTAGTCTAAATCAATTTTAACTACAGATTAAAAAAAATTTTAAAAATCATACTAAAATTGTTAAAAAAAAAAGAATTAACTATAATTATAAAAATTTTTTAAAGATTATTTTTTTAACATTAAATTTTTAAATTACATATTATTCTTTACTAGTAGCAAAATTATTTGAGTTAAGATTATTATCTATAAAGTAATTTTCAAAATAAGATTTATATTATGAGTAAGATTTTAATATGTTAATTATTATTTAATTTAAATTAAAAATATGTAAACATAATTTTATTAGTTCATAATTTCTCTTATTCATATTTAATTTATTTATTAATTATTAAAAAAAAAAAAACATAAAACGATCAGTAAAAAAGTTTGGTTAATAAAAGAAAGAAGTTGCACTGTAAATTTGTCAGTTTCTTGTACAAGATGATTCAAGGCCCAATTTGGTTGTCTTCCAAATAGCTTGAACCTGATATCCACCAGTTCCCCCCGATCCCTCCTAGTTCTCTTCATGTCTGACTGTTTAACTGGTGCTGTTTTCTTCTTATCTTGCTCACAGATGATTGACAGTAAGAAATAAAAATTAAAAGTTCAGCAAATGACTATAAAATGCGCAGTTGATGAAAACAATTAATGTTTCATATGTACAAACAGTTGAAATCATTTTATGTGGTTTTAAAACTCTGTTCTACTCTTTAAAAATAGAGGAGCCCATTGGTGACATCTAACATGATGCTCACGTTAGTTCATTACTCTCACGCATGGATATACTAAGCTTCCATATGTGTTCTTATTTAGTTTCAAGCCAACGGTACAACTCTTCTTGGGAATTATTGTTTGCATGATGTCTCTACACATGCATTTTTGCATTCCCTGGTATGCTTGTGGATCTCACTTGTGTGGGAAAGGCTGATCCAGAGAGTCTCATAAATGTTTCTACTGAAAGAATAACAGACTCGTAAGTCATGATGTATCATTTTCATTGAAAGCTAACAATTCTTTGGTTAGTTTTTAATTAAAATTAATATTGCAAAAGCTAGCATGTTTTTCCTGGTGATCTGCTACAAAAAGAGCGCCGATTACTTATGATAGTGGACCTATTTTGATCAATTAATTTAATTCCAAAAAGAAAGTGCACTGGAAAAGTAGGCCTGGAGCAATCCCAGTTGCAGCTTGAAGATGAAGAACTAATAACCTAGTATGTTGCATCTTGAAAACGAAGAGTAATCCCAGTTGCAGCTCCAAGATGGAGCAATCCCATTTTACATATTTTTATTTTTGTCAAATTATTAAAAACAATTTTTTTTTTAGTTTCTGATAAATTATTTTTTATTTCACATCAATACTTTGTCAATCGTGTACCTTAAAGTAAAAATAAGTAGAATCATACAGTGTGTTTTTGGTTCTCTAAATTATTACCCTATCAGCAATTAAGTCTAAAATTAATGGATTCATAATTGATTAATTGAATTATTTAATTTATTTTTTATTAGTTAATTGTTAAAAAATTTCAATAATGTGATTTATAATTTCATAATTATTATTAATAATAAATAGATATTAATTTTAAAACTTTAAAAAAGAAAAACTCAATTGATCTAATAAAAATAGCATATATATTACAATTATTAGAAAAAATAAAATTTTAGGGATATAATTTGTATATATTTATTCATTAATGTATCTACTTAATATATATTTTTTACTTATAATGTTATTTTCATTTTGGTAATTTTTTTCCTTGATGATATTTATATACATACATTATTTTCATAAATATATTTTTTTATCAATTAATATAATTTTTAATAATAGATAAATAAAAAATTAAATAAATCGAATTTAACATCCTTGAATGAAAAGTAAAGGCTAAAACTCTAGGATATGTAGAATCAATATTAATTTTTAAATTTAGAACAATCATAATTAGTTAATTAAAATGAACAAATATTTAAAAAAAAAACTCAATAGTTTTAAAAATAGAAAATTAAAATGCTAAACAAAGAAAATTTGAAAACTATGTTTATAATTTTAAAAAATTACCATAAGTGAAAAAAATTAGCCTTATCCTTTTACCCCCCTCTCTCTCTCTCTCTCTCTCTCTCTCTCTCTCTCTCTCTCTCTCTCTCTCTCTCTCTCTCTCTCTCTCTCTCTCTCTATATATATATATATATATATATATATCTCAAATGATACTAAAATTAAATTATTAGATGTACATTGTAAATAGCCTTTATGGTAATTAAATGAAAAAGAAAAAAAAAACAGATATACACATGGATAAGATAATAACTCTTTAATTCAATATATAGAATATTAAATTACCTTTTTTTTATATTTTTATTTCCATAATGGTTCTTTAAAATTAAATATTTTTTTAAATAAGGTAAATTGTATTTTTTATTCTAATTTTATCCTAAATTATTTTTTTTGGGAAATTACCAAAAAATTAATATTTATTTTTAACTAAATTATAATGTTTAATTGATCTATATCATAACTTTTATTTTGTTATATATATATATAATGAAACAAGTAATTATTAATTTTTTTAAAAAATTTAAATATCTTAAATTTAAATTTTAATCAAAATTAAATCAATAAAAAAATTAACAAAATAAATATTCAGAATTAAAACATTTAAAAAAAAAAAGAAAACCCAGCATACTAAGTTTTACCCTTAAAAAAAAAAGAATGGCAAATTGCTAGTTTACTCAACAATAATAATAATAATAATAATAATAATAATAATAATAATTTTATTATAAAAATAATAATAAATTTTAATGTAATTGCTCAATTTAAAAAAAAATATTTAGGAAAAAAAACTGCGAATTGGCTGCGCCAGTTAAAACCTAGAAAACAAAAATCCGAGAAGCGGAATTCTGTCAAAATTGAACTCAGGCGCCTGACTCGGTTTCGAGCGAAAATTTCCGATAAATTTTACAAAATCCACCGTAGCCTATTTACAACTGAGATTTACCTTCAAAAGAATTCAAAGCACACAAAATCTGTGTGGTCTTTCTTTCCTTTTCTGATAAGCTTTTCCCTCTCATGCGTGTATATATGCGTGCAGTCCATTAGATACCCAAATATCAAATAAGCTGTTTCGAAAGCTCAAATCTTTATGATTCAATGGAGTTTTCTCTCTCCTAGGTTTTTTTTTCCTTAGGTCCTGGTAGATTTGGCGAGTGAGTTTCCTCTTTCATAGGTGCAAGGGAGTAGTGGGAATTCACTCTCTCTTTCGTTTCTAGCTCTGTTATGTTGCAAAATCGATAATTGGGAATTTTGTTGTCTCTTAGAACTTGAGAATTGGGGTTAGATTTTGATTTTAGTGGTTTAGGGATTTGAGCTGATTCACAATGGCCTCCTATAGGCAATTTCCTCCACAATCCACATTCCCGCCGCCCCAACAACCACCACAACAGCAACAGCAGAGACCTAATCAGTATACTCAAAACTACTCTCAAATGGCTCCAACGCCAGCTGCTTCTTCCTCTACATTTCCCCAAAACTACCCCCAAATTCCTACTCAGCAGAATTTCTCGCAACATTATCCTCCTCGACGTGCCCAACACCCTGCCCCTCCACCACCACCTCACCAACAATATCCGTATCAGCCTCCCCCACCTCCCCCAGCACCAGAATCATCATATCCACCTCCACCTCCGCCACCAGCACCAGCCCAACAGCAACCACCACCTTCTATGTACTACCCACCATCACAATATTCTCAGTATGGTCATCAGCCATTGCAGCAGCCAATGCAGCCACCTCCTCCGCCCCCACCCCCTTCATCTCCTCCTCCTAGCTCTTCAATACCACCCCCGCCACCCCCCAGCTCCCCACCCCCACCTCCTCCTAAGGACAGCGGCACAGCAAGAGATAAAGTGGGGCCTGAGGAAAGGAGGCAACATGGGCATTCAAGTCACAGTGGTGTAGCCAAACAAAAGATGCAGAAGCCACCAGTTCCACCTGGGGGGAAGAAGGTGAATGGACCAACCGGGAGGGTGGAGACAGAGGAGGAGAGAAGGTTGAGGAAAAAGAAGGAGTTTGAGAAGCAAAGGCTAGAAGATAAGAATAGGCAGCAGTTGAAAGAATCTCAGAACACAATTCTGCAGAAGACCCAGATGTTATCTTCTCAGAAGGGGCATGGTTCCATTGTTGGATCCCGAATGGGGGATAGGAGGGCCACTCCATTACTGGGCGGGGAGAGGATTGAGAATAGGTTGAAGAAGCCAACAACATTCTTATGCAAATTGAAGTGAGTGTTTTGCCATTAAATCTGGGTTCAATTATATGAAAAGCATCTAAATAATTAATTCTTCTCTCTGTTTTTTTTCCCTTTCCTTGAAAATAACGGAAAACTTATCGCCAGTCGAACGTGTAGCTGCTTGCTTTAGTGGGTCAATTTTGGAGCATGGTAATTGATCAATGGCTCAGCTGACACTCTAACTAGTACTTTTTAACTCCTTTAATCACTAATGATAGTTTGATGCTGTAGATATAGGAGAATTAGGTCTAAATGCATACAGTTTTCACAATTTTGTTCATTTTCTTGAAATCAGGTATTTTCAGGTGTAGGAGTTAATTAAATAGATGATAGATCTTGAATTGATTTCTGTTGTTGTCCTTCTTAATGCTTCCATTGGATGGAACTAAATTCAGTAGGATGATTTGAAACTGCTGCTTATATGCGTTGGTTATGAATTGCCATAATTCCTGCAAAATACTTGTGTGTGTAAATGGGCATTCTGGAATTGGCTGGTCCTTTTTGAATCTTGAGTTCTTCTCTAATCATGTTTACCTTGAAAGAAAAACCCATATTATTCACTAATGCTTTTCTTGATTGTTCGATCTAGTTACTGGTTCTTGTTTTCCCCAATTTTAGTTTAGTTCTGCCAATGTGAACCATTGGACAGGCAAGTGATATTTTGATTTGAAATGGTATTCTTGCATCTATTAGAAAGTTATTTGCTTGCCTACTATTAATGCTGACACTATTTATACTTGTGTGCCTTTTGAAGATTCCGAAATGAACTTCCTGATCCAAGTGCACAACCAAAGCTCATGACCGTGAAGAGAGATAAAGATCGGTATGTACATGTAGCATGTAGGCTTTTGTGCATTCAATTAATACATGTTTGTTAGGAATCGAAAAACCAGCTTCGGGTTTGCAGTGCAGATGCACCTCTTCAACATTAGCGATTATTTGATAGTGCTTATATTGTCTTCTGATTATCAGAGGCATAAATCTAACCACATTGCATATAAACAATAAGGAAAGGAACTTGATTGACGCTTGTGTAATGAATCTGTGAAAAAAAGTTTACTGCTTGTTCATCAAATTGGACATATCAAATAGTTGAAACAAGCTGACCTCTGATAAATGGGGTTTTTTTTTTTTTTTATAAGAAATTGTGGAGAAGCTCATAGAATGTAGGATCACATCAGTGGATAAGCAAGGCAAATTGAACAATCAAGGCCATTAGTGATTTCTGCAATCTCTTATTTGGCAACTCCAAATAACTGATGATGTGGAAGCAAGTATAGGGACTGCTGGTTTTTGATGTATTAGCAATTATTTTGAACTTTTAGCTTCCACTGTAGCTTATACAGACAAATTTAATTTTTATTGAAGCTGATTCTGCAAGACTTTTGACATCAAGTTCTTTCAAATCAAGGGTTTGATGATCTATGTTCTCTGATACACTCAGACGTCATGCTCAAATTTCATTAGAAAACAATTATTATTAATCCCAGTATCTTTATTTGCAGATTTACAAAATACACAATCACATCATTGGAGAAAAATTATAAGCCCCAACTGTTTGTGGAGCCAGATCTTGGGATACCACTTGATCTGCTTGATCTCAGTCTCTACAAGTATCCTCGTGCTCTCTCTCTCTCTCTCTCTCTCTCTCTCCTCTCCCTTTTTTTGCTGACTTTCTTTGTCCCCTTTTCTTTTCTATTAGTCCACCTAGTGTTAGACCACCTCTTGCTCCAGAAGATGAGGAATTATTGCGTGATGATGATGAATCAGTTACCCCTGTAAAACGAGATGGCATTAGAAGAAAAGAACGACCCACTGATAAAGGTGTTTCTTGGCTGGTCAAAACTCAATACATATCTCCTTTAAGTATGGAATCGGCTAAACAGGTGGGATTTTAGTATACTTCTGTCACTTAATTGGCAAATTGCTGATAGAGATGTTGTACTCAAATGCTTTTGTATTTTGTAGTCTCTTACTGAAAAGCAAGCAAAAGAATTGCGAGAAATGAAAGTAGGCCGTAACCTTTTGGAGAACCTCAATAACAGGTCTGTGCTATTTCAATCAGCTTGTCTATAGAAAATGATGGATAGGAAAAATGGTGATTATACGTTTTGTTCTCTCTCTCTCTTTTTCTGAGAATATTAACTCCCTTTTCAGAGAGAGTCAAATCAAGGATATTGAAGCATCATTTGAAGCAAGCAAGTTGCGCCCTATCCATGCAACCAATAAAAATTTAAAGCCTGTTGAAATTCTACCATTGCTACCTGATTTTGATAGGTATGGGGTTGATGCTTTTATATTGCACCTCGTGAATTAATCAGTTCCTTGTAGTGTGTCATTTTCAGTGAACTTAAATGTGATGCTTGGAATGCATGGAACAAGTTTCTGAAAATTTAGGAGTTCCTGATGAAGGCATTGGCTGATGTCCTGCTAAATTATACAACTATTAAATAGCATATTGTATTGCATTTAGGTATTAAACTTTGATTGGATACTTTTTATGCTATTTTAACAGGTATAAAGATAAATTTGTCTCTGTGACATTTGATAATGCTCCTACGGCTGATTCAGAAACCTATAGCAAGTTGGATCAATCTGTTCGTGATGCCTGTGAATCACAGGTGAGTTAATTATAATTAGCAGGTGAATTGCACGTAAGCAACAAAAAAAGTACTCAAATCTGCAATATCTATGGAATTAAAATGGGTAATAGCAAACTTACTTGAAGGTTTGTTTATGTATTGATTAGGATTGCTATTTACATATTAAACAAGAATTTGCTGGACTAATTGAGAAGTGGCATGATTGTTTGTGTGTGATTCA